>NC_134852.1:107295755-108495755 GCF_049852395.1 Peromyscus maniculatus bairdii
CACCTTGAACACTATGGCCTCTGGACAGGGAGAGCCATGTGAATTCCAACCCAGCAGGAAGCAACCAAAGAGCCACACCTCCTCTGTCAAGCTGTTACAATGCATTTGTCTGCTCATGAGATAGGAGTCTCTGTAACCTAAACACCTCCCAAAAGGCCCCACCTCTTAACACTGTTGCATTAGGAAGTACATTTCTAACGCGTGAATTTGGGGGGACACATTCCAATCATAGTGGGCCTCGAGGCATCAAGAACAAATACACTCCGGGCAGGTGAATAGTCTAAGTCAGAGATAGACGTGGATCTCCAATCCAGATGCCCTGGCCATCAGCCTTGCACTGACATCATTATCAAAGTCCATTGTATCTGTCCTTCTCACTGCAGAATGAGTGGAGAAGCATCTCTACGGCAACTCTTATGTAAACTTCCAAAGCTCCCAGACAGATATGGTCAAATACTTTTTTTTCAGTTACTAACTGAATGACCTAAGAACTGTACAGTTCTTCTAACAGTGTCTACTGTTCCTTCTGTTGTGTTGTATAAGACACCTAGCTCTCAGCAGTGTCAGAGAACAAGACCCTCCGTTGTCCTATAGAGAGTAGCCAAGTAGTAGGTGCTGTCTGTCCAAATCTCCATTCCTGTTTGCCCCCAAGTGCTAGCCCGGCTCTGTGAGCCTTAAGCACTCCTCCTGGACCCCACCAACCCTGCTCAGCTGGGCTGCCACCTAGGGCACAGACATCAGCGAGATGCAAGGCAGCCCCTCTCTTCTCAACCAATTACCGAGTAGCTTTTTATTGCCACATTAATTAAGAGCGAAGCAGATAATTGGCATTAGCTTATAGGAGCTGAAAAAATCATTAATGGTTCTTTTTACACTAGTTGTAGACCATTCATTGTGATAAATCTTGATTTGAATGTAATTCACACTCATTTCCATTTATCCCTAATGTGAGGATAGAGGCATATTCTTGACACATGGAAATTAGAAGGGTCTAGTAGCTGCAGTAGGTAGACCCGAGACTGGTGTTTGCTGAATAAATGAATGGATTTTTCAAAGTAAATGAGCAAATGGAAGAATAAATAAAGGGGGTTTGTTGGGTTAGTGGTTATGGGTGCATGCTTTGAGTTGTGACTTCATTTCTCTGAATTTTAGTTTCCTGTGTGTTATATAGAGATGTGTATCCCCATTGCAGTTACTGTGATAACCACAGAGTATGTCTGAAGTGCCCGTAACAATTGGCCTATTTAAGTGCTTAGGGAATGTTCATTGTTCCCACCCTCCTCCTCATCACTACCATTATCTTCATCATCCTCTTAATATGTGCATCATCACTGCCCTCTTGGTTATCTTCATCATCCCCGTCATTTTTTTTTTTTAACAAAGCTTTATAGACCGTGATCAAAGCTAGTCATTGCCCTCGCTGGGAATATCACTTTCAGAAAACCAAAACACTTCCTTTTGTTGCATATGCCTTTCTCAAACCTTTTATTCTGAAATAATTGCATTTCCAGACAGGACCCCTTTATTCTGCAGTCTAAGGGGTAATTGCCGCAGCCGCTGCCATGTTGAAAGGTTTCCAGGGTCCTGTGAATAGCGGCATGCATGAGGGTGAGAGCCGCTCTCCCTCTGGTCCTGGAACTGATTATCTTGTTTGCTTTAATCACCAATCAGCACAAAGATCCTTTGCAGGGGATGTTTACCGCCTAGCTGAGCCCAGTAGCACATCCTTTGAAGGGCTGTGAAGGAACAGCTATGGAGCAGGGCACCATAGGGTCACACCATGAGTAACAGACTCGCATTCCCGCCTTGATTTGCAGTTTACTGTGCAAGTTTTGGAGCTTCAGTCACTCCATAGGCAAAATCACGTTTTTACGATGTCTTCCAGGGTGGCTGTGAGATTCCCTGAGATACATTCATGTGAGGATGACATCGTGCCTGGCCCCAAATAGGTGGCTGGTGAAATGTCAGCTAATTGGTGAAAGTCAGCACTGTGACTGGGCTCCTGGGCACTTCCCATTAGTGTTTTCGCCTGTCTGCCACAGCATCCCTGGGTTATCTCACCCCTCAAGACATCCTTGGTCTCTCTGCAAACTTGCTTTCATGTAAGAATGATTGAGCCAAACCGGCTGTATATCTCCACCCACTCTCATACTTCTCACACGATCTTGTATTTGCTCAACCCAAAGACACAGGAGTTTTCCTTTGGAAAAAGTCTATACCATCAAAGCCAGTAGGAGGCTGGCCAGATGGCTCAGTGAGCAAAGCTGCTTACCTCCAAACCTCGTGAAACACAACTGTGCCCCAGGACCCACATGGCAGGAGGAGAGACGTGACTTCTGCAAGTTGTTCTCTCAACAGCATACATGCCCCCATGGTAAGCAGAGAGATAGCCGGATACAAATAAATGTAATTTAAAAAAAAAATTAAGTCAATAGGATACATGTGGCTATGGCATACTAGAATATGATAAGTAGATTAGAGAACCTCTCATGTCCTAATATCCAGGTGCACTATCATGGTTCAAAGCCTACACTTTCCCCTTTGGATGCTTTGGGGTTTTCCATGTCATCATATGGTCAGAGTTCATCTAAAGTTGTGAGTGGGTATCCAATTCATACCCTCTAAGGATGGCAATGCAGCCAGCCCCAATTCTGGCTCAATTTTCCCCCATCCCCAATCATTTACCCTGCTACACACACCATGGGAGCTGCCATTAACCAATGACCGGCTGATATTACTATGTAAATACCACAGCTTTGTCAGGGGTGAGAATCAAGTGAATGTGTACTATCATCTGTCTTCCTATCCCTGCCTCACATCCCTCCTCCAGTAGTGTTTACCTTGTCCTTAGAAGCTCTGTGAACCCGAGGCATCTCTTCATCAGTCTTGTATATAAGAGGAACAGCTGCAAGAGGCATGACCATTTCCTCAACAGAAGATGCCTGGACCCAGGAGGAGATCATAAAGGCCTTTGTCTTCAGAAGCTTGTGTTCTTGGGAGCAGACTTCAAAATGCAGAAGTTTAGGGGGATGAGGGCTATGTAGAAGGAAAGGCTACCCAGATTCCTCTGAGGACTAAGGAAAAAGAGGTATATAAAATTTCAGGTAATTTGCTAATATTCATCAAACAACAGGTGAGTGTGTGTGTTGGGCACCAAGCTCCAGGTTGGTGTAACAGGATGTGATGATGAAAAAGACATAGACTACCCTGGAGGCACTTGGTACAGTAACACTGCACCACCTATAAGGTTGGTACACAGTTGTAAGAGTATCACAGGAACCCCAAGGAGCAGGCCTGGGCTCAGCAGTGGCAGGTTTTCTTCCCCTATGGAATGATATTGGAGGTCTTGGTGTAGCATAGGTACCCAGGGATGCTGGTGGAGCTAAACTAAGCAGTTGAACAGGGAAGAGAGGTCATTGATCCGGAAATTCCTGAACATAACTAAGAGTCACTTGTAGTTGGAAGTTTTCCTGTGTTCCACCCAGTCCGCAGCCACTCAGACCCAAAATAAACACACAGAGGTTTATATTAACGAATTGTATGGCCATTAGCTCAGGCTTATTACTGACTAGCTCTTATTCTTATCTATGTTTAGCCATGTGGCTTGGTACCTTTTCTCAGTTCTGCCTTGCCATCTTGCCTCCTCTGTGTCTGGCTGGTGACTCCTGACTCAGCCCTTCCTCTTCCCAGAATTCTCCTCATCTGCTCACCCCACCTATATTTCCTGGCTGGCTACTGGCCGATCAGTGTTTTATTTATCAACCAATCAAAACAACATATAGTGACATCATATAGAATGGCATCCCACAGCAATCACTTTCTTCTTAGATCTTTTAAAATACTTTTTTGTTTTTAAGTTGGTTTTTATTTTATGTGTATGGATGTTTTGCCTACATATATGCCTTCACACCACATGCGAACCCTTGAAGGCCAAAAGAGAGTGTCCAATCTCCTAGAACTGGCATAACAAGTGATTGGAGCCACCAGGTGGGTGCTGGAAATCTACCCGAATCCCTTGGAAGAGCAGTGAGTACTCAAAGCTGCTACGCCATCTGTCCAGCCACTCCTCCATTAAGATTATTTTTAACATTCTTTAATGCTTTGTGGATGGGCTGCATGTGTCATAGTGTACATATGGAGCTCAGAGGACAACTTGAAGTTGTCTACCATGTCTCTCTACCATGTGGGTCCCAGGGATTGGATTCAGGTTGTGGGGCTTGGCAGCAAGCACCTTTACCCCCTGAACCGTCTTGATGGACCAAATTTTGTTTTGTTTTGTTGTTTAACCTTTACATATTTGCTTCTTAAATCTTTGATTCCAGAGAAGAAAAAGGCCCACGCAAGCAATCTGAGAATTGTTAGTGACAATGTCAGTGACATTAGGCACCAGGGTCCCAAATGCAAGGGATTTTGTTGCTGTCTTTTTTATGTGAGGAAAATTCCCATTTATATTCTAAGGTTTAAATGCTTTCAGGGATGAGGTGGAAAGGGAGGATCTGAGCTGGAAGCTATTGTTCATGCTTGGCTGATATTTAATCAGTTTGTTGGGTTGTAATTGAGACCACAGCTCCAATGGCAGAAACTCAAACGATCAAGTCGAAGCCAGTGAGTCTTTCTCATTATTTATCTTACAGTAGAGATAACCTTTTCATTATTGAAATGTAATTTCCAAATGAGATAGTTAATATTAAAACAGAATTAGCAACATGAGCACAACATTTGGGAAGAGATTTCTAATAGCTTTTTTTTTTAATTTTAATGTCTGCAAAATTAGTGTTCAATCTTGCTGCAATGTTAACTGATGATTGAGGCTGGGTGAGAGAATGGTCCCAGCCATCCTACTGTCTAGCAGGGGACTGTGGGAAGTCTCTTAATTCTCTGTATCAGTCATATAACCCTGTGAAGTCTGTGCTAGCAGAGTGGATGCTTTGTTTTGCACTACATCTGGGCTATGACTGACTATTTTGTTTAACAAAGAAGTGTTGGATTCTGGGTATGGGAGATGAGCTATGGGTATGTAAAAAGACAAATGAGGTTTTTTGTTTGTTTGTGTTTGTTTTTGTTTTTGGTGTTTAGTTTTGGTTTTTTCAAGACAGAGTTCCGTGTAACAGTTCTGGCTGTCTGGAACTCGCTCTGTAGACCAGACTGGCCTGAAACTCACAGAGATCTGCCTACTTTTGCCTCCTGAGTGCTGGGATTAAAGGCATGTACCACCATCACCCAGCTAAGATGAAAGAGTCTTAAAATCTTCACAAAGCTTTTTAGCTGGCACAGTAGCAAGATAATAAAATAAGAAATGGCAACAAGTATTCACATGCCTGAGGGTCAGGCACATTTATTTCTCCAATTCACAGACACCAGACTCACCTTCCAACATCTCACTTCTCTGGGAATCCTGGTTTGAGGAGGGCATCCTTTGAATTCCCAGGGCTCCCTTCCAATTTTGCCTTCTCATATCTGCTTACTCATCTCTTCTGTCAGACTCTCCTCCTCAGGCTGTGAACTTGTTCTCTCAACTGCTACCAAAGGACTTGTGCATAGCACAGAACACAATTTCTAGAAGGTGGTCAATAAATATTCATTCAAATAATAAGAAAGCAAGAATTGGGGTGGAAAGGTGCTTTGAGAACCAAACGAAGGAAGTGCTTGGGGGGGAGCATTCCAGAGGAGGCAACAACCTGATAGATAGGAACTCCAAAGATTCTTTCTGCTCTAACAGGCTTGGCCGCTTTGGTTCTTGTCAGAGTTTTGGCACCCTGGGTCCATCCAGACGCAGGAGCTGGCTTTGGAGGGGACAGGTCGCTCCACCTCTGCTGATAGGTCCTTTCCCCTCATCTCTGAGGAAGTGAAAGAGTGGAGGTTCAGTGCCAGTGCGACGCTTCCTGCTCAACAGCCTCCCCCTATGGCTTTGGTCCAAGCCCTGGGGACCCAGTGACGGGCCGGGCCCTAGAGGAATCCCTTCTCTCCAGTACAAGCATATGGTGGCACTGCGAATGGGAGGGACTTCCGCTGGGTCACAAGAGTGTGGAGGGAAACAACCCAAACAAGTGTTCTGGCATAGAATCTTCCAGAAAAAGAAACCCAAGAGACAGTGCAAGAGCAGGAAAGTCAGAGTCGTGCTTCTGTCCTGCCAGAGTCCTGCCCCTCTCTGGACTTGTCCCTCTGTGAAATGCGGTTATGCTAACTCTATAAAACCATCTCCATTTCAGCCTCTCGGCCCACTCGGCCATTCTAAGTCTGCTAATTTGAAAGTCTGGCAAAAAAAAAAAAAAAAATCTATGAAGAACACATGGATCAGTTTGGCCTTAGTGAATCACCTCCACTCTACTCACTGTGCCTGGCTCAAATCACCTCTCATATATTAAACCCATTTGGAAAATGAGGCGGGGTGTGGGGGTGGTCTCCAGGAAGCAAGTAAACCTATTCCGGGTAATCTCTCTCTCTCACCAGCCACTCTTGCCTCCTGAGACAGAGATAAGCACATTGTTTCAATCAGGCCCAAGTTCCATTTCCTTATCTTAAAACTATCTTCTACCACATTATAAATAATCAGCTTACCAGGGAGCTAGGCCAGGCAGAGTGTGCATGTGTGTGTGTGTGTGTGTGTGTGTGTGTGTGTGTGTGTGTGTGTGTGTGTGTGTGTACATTTTTGGTGTAGTAAACAGAGCCCAGGTAGCAGCCTGAATCATCAAGCATCCCAAATGAATGGGGTTCCCACCCCTGACCGTCAGAACAAGGAGCTGGATACTGGCAAGAGAGAGAACTTTAGGGTGAATTTACAATCAAAACATTAAACATTTACAGCTAAGAACCCTAGGGCAGCAGGCACAAAGCACGATCATCCCAGGCCAGCTGCCTCATGCTCATCCAAGCTGTAGACCTTGGTGTTAGAAACAACTAGAAGTAGGGGTTTATTACACACAGTCAGGAAATATGACCTCTGAGAAGGAGATCCACCTTTTCTCCAAGCAAGACCTATTACATTGTCTGTGAGACCAAATTCAAAATGAAAATGCACTTGGTGTACAATGAGTAATAATTTCAGGATGGCAGCAGTAGAATTTAAATGGGATCTAGAGACTTTCTGAGCCCTGGGTTCTGGACAGGCCAGCAGGGCAATGCCCACATCACCAGCCCTGCCCCTTGGGCAGCCCGAACCATGTGTGTGGACCTCGAGGCTCCAATGTACTGGTTGCCTACCTGCTTGCATGCTTGCCAGCCACCCTCCTTCCTGCCAGCCCCCTGCCTTCATGCTTGCTGGCTTCCTGTCCATGTCCAGTTTAATATTTGAATATTTGGTATGTTTCCTTGGCATAAAAGTCAAACAGCACGTGATGATCCGCGCCAGAAACTCATTCTGCCCCATCCATTCTCTTTCCCTCACATTTCCCAGCACTCCACATTGTTGAATTCCAGAGTTCTTTTTACAAATGTAAACATGTTCTCACCTGTGTACATTTTTTAAAGACCCGAAGTTGCATATCTGTCAGTTTTTCTGGGCTCTGCTTGGGAACATTCTTCCAGGAATCCAGCCCCATCAGAGCTGCCCCTCTGCTTCCCACCTTCAGAACCACACAAAGCAAGGCCAGTTCCTCTCCCCATGTGAAACACCTCAAAGGTGTGGAAACTGAGGCTGTTCCTTCCCCACTGCACTTCACTGAGCCTCAACTTCCTTGATTTATACTCTATTTCTTCAGCCGTTTTTCTCAGGTTATGGTGTCTGAACTGCCCTGTTACTTGTAACTCCTGGGATAGAAAGGGCCCAGAACCAGCCAAAAGATCTGCCAGGAGTTGAGAAAACTAACTAAATAGGTAAATAAATATTGATCTCTTCTCTTCCACCATCCTCATCCCCCAACAGTTCTGTGCATCTTCCTTAATGAGAATAATAGCTTGCTTGGGAAATTATTCTGTACCAGGAGCCAGGCTGTGCACATATCAACATGATAACACATTCAGACAATGCTGTAGGGTATTTGGTATCATTACCCCTTATAGACAGGCAGCTCAGGAAGGTGTATAGGATATTTGCTATCATTGTCCCTCATAGACAGGCCACTCAGGAAGAGTACAGAATATTTGGTATCAATACCACTCATAGACAGGCAGCTCAGGAGGCTATATGGGATATTTGGTGTAATTGCCCTTTATAGACGGGCAGATCAGAAAAGTGTATAGAATATTTGGTATAGTTGCCCCTTATAGACAGGCAACTCAGGAAGATGAATAAATTTACAGCAGTTTACACAACAAAGATATATCATAAGGAAGGTTCCAGCTGGTCTGTTCAATGCCAAAACTTGTTCTGCAGTCAAATTTTTCTTTGGACAGCCAGCTCACAAATAATGACATGGAGACTTCTTATTAGTTATGAAAGCTTGGCCTTAGCTTAAGCTTGTTCCCAACTAACTCTTATAACTTACATTAACCAGCTCCTATTAATCTACATTCTGTCACATGGCTTGGTTACCTCTGCTCTATACTGTATGTCCGACCTCTTCAGCGTCTCCCTGGTGTCTCCATACTGCCCATCCTGCTTCTTCTGTGTCTGGCTGGCAATCCCACCTTCTTTCCAGTGTTCTCTCTCTCTCCAGAAGACCCCTGCCTAACCAGCTATTGGCCATTCAACATTTTTATTACACCAATCACAGCAATAAATCTTCACAGTGTACAGATATCCCACAACATTGTTCTTCTCTGGTCCAGAATCATACCTCCCCTTTCAGTCCCCTTGGGGTCCAATATGGGGTTGACAGCTGGATGCTTTCCCAAAGAACTTCTCTACAAGTTGTCAACCAAATTTATGACTTTGACCCAGTCATCACCTCAAATGCCAA
Source organism: Peromyscus maniculatus bairdii (assembly GCF_049852395.1). NCBI lineage: Eukaryota > Metazoa > Chordata > Mammalia > Rodentia > Cricetidae > Peromyscus > Peromyscus maniculatus. The sequence goes on from NC_134852.1 coordinate 107,304,593, forward strand.
ACTTTGGTTTCAAACTACTCATTTACATTTCATCCTGACTGCAGTGCCTCAAAAAAAAAAAAACATTAAATACAACTCATAACTGTAACCCCCAATCCTGTGTGGCCCCCAGCTTTCATTGTCTTGAGGAATGGACTAATCTACCTCCTTGCTACAGTTGGAATAACATGTCACACATCCCCTTTAATTCCTGTGTCTTCTATGGTTTTCCTTCCATTCAAAAAAAAAAAAATCCAGAACATCTCTAAGACACCCTCATGTCTTTGATTATAGATCATTCTCTACTCTTCTGCTTATGCTGCCCCAGTCACACCTTCAGTTCCTGACATATCAAAACCACCCTCGCCTCTGGGCTTTGCACATGCTACTCCCCTTCTTGAAATGCTCTTCCAACTCCTTTTGACAGTCCTTGCCTCTCTTATTCATTAGCGATCAACCTGATTGTCACCTTCTTGAGAGATTTTTCCTAATAATATTTTATTATGAATTCACTTATGATTATTGAGTGTGGACACACATGCTATGGCTTGCAAAAGGGGGTCAGAGGACAACTTTGTGGAGTCAGTTCTGGGACTTGAACTCAGGTCATCAGGCTTGCCCACACTCCTTTTCTTGCTGAGCCGTCTCTCCAGCCCTTTCTGATGATCTTATCTGAACAACTCTCTACCATCCTCTCTCAAGGAGTCTTAATGGAGAAAATCTCCAGCATAATACTTAGGTCCATTCTTTTGGCTGTTCCTTTTGTTTCCCTTTATTGCATGTCTCCATGCCAGATGTTAAGCTCCACAAGGACAGGAGCTGTCTCTCTCATGGTGGCACCTCCTACAGTAAGCCTAGTAAGTACCACATGCAAGAAAACTGTAGGATATTTTCCCTCCTTTCTTTGGTCCTTTCACATAATAGGTCTTACTGGAAAGCTGCAATGAGTTTCATGACCCATTATTTTAATTTAATGGGTTTTTGCCCTGTAGGAGAGTTGACAATAAGTATGACTCTTGGAACACACACACACACACACACACACACACACACACACACACACACACACACACACACAGCTTTTCCTTATGACATCAGCACTCACTTTTTCTCATACTTTGCTGATCGATCTGTGATGTAAACTGGAGAGAAGTGGCCTCTAGCATTTCTCCTTCTTCAGGAGGCAGTAGAGCACCATGTGATGAAGACAGTTGTTACCACTCAGCACAGCCAAAAGTGTTTGCAATGGCTTTGGCTTTGACTGTGAATGAAAGGGTTAGTTGCCCGGGTTTAAATCCAAGATCTATAGCAATCCATCTCTGCAATGAGTGATAAAAGTACTTCCTCATGGCTAGGGGAGATAGCTTCATGGGTAGAATACTTGTTTCAAAAATATAAGAACTAAATCCAGATCCCTGGCGCCCGACTAAAAAGTGGAAGTATGCACTTGTAATTTTAGCACGGTGAAGTAGAGGCCAAAGGCTCCTGTGACCTTGGTAGGTTTAGACAGTCCATGAGTTCCAGGTTCAAAAAGAGGTTCTGTCTCAAAAACTAAAGTGTACCTTTACACATGCCCTGGTGAGTATACCTGCACACTTGCATATGCATGCACACACACACACACACACACACACACACACACACACACACACACATAGACACATGTGCCTGCACACACACACATGCACGCACACCCCAAAACCACCCTCCTCCCTCTGTTAATAGATGGTGCCTGGCACATAATAAGCATGCATTGTTATAATGTAAGTTAGTGATCACTGGCCTCCAAACTGCAAGCTGAAAACTGATGTTTTCTCCCAACAACCTAAATAGGTATTTTGATTTCAGTTTCGCTCAACAAACATTTCCTATAACCACCTGCCAGGGCCCACCAATACAAACCTAGAAGATGTCTAGTCTTTTAGGGACACCACACAGCTCAGAGTGAAGTCATGAAGTAAGTGCAGAATCAGGGAGCTGCCCGAGAAGGAGACCATGACCCTCCCTGCTCACCCTAACAGCTGCAAATCCACTACCCCTGGCCTCCCTGATTGTAAAAGCCACAGCCTCTGACCAGGCCTGCAAGGCTCATGGGTGAAGGCTTTTGCCTACCGTTTCTCCCCTTCATGTCTGCCAGAACCCACATGCTCTCTTTTATATTACTTTTTTGCAAAGGAAAAGAGAAAAAGCAATTATCTCTGCAGAGTCCCTCTCACTCTTCACTGGGTAACTTGGGTCCCTCTCATTCTCCACTATTGGTGGCCACCGAGCAATTAAACTGTTTGGGGTCTAATGAAGTGCAAAGGCAATTCCCTTCCCTGGACCTGGGAATGCAACAGTTACTGGCTGCTGAAGGCAGACATTAAGGAGAACCATTTTAATTGATTAGAATGTGCATATGCTGTATTGGTTTAGTTTGCGGGCATTTTGGAACAAATAGCACTGTCATTGTGAGCCTTAATTAGATAATAAATTAGTAGATAAATGGATTCCCCAGCTCTACTGGCCTCCGCCTCCTTGTCAGCACACAACCTCCGAGACAGAGGTTCACTCCTGCATGACTGAGGAGCTGTGTGAGGGACAGAGCTGGGTCTGACCTACTCTGCTGGGGTCTTCCTGCCTTCAGCATCCTGTAGATAATGAAGAAGTTAGAGGGTGAGATAAAGGGCAGATTCTTGCTGTGGAAGAAACTTCACAGAGCTAGAGTCCCAGACCAGCTCAGAGCTTCAGCAGTTCTGTTTGTAGGCTCTGGAATGCGCTGCGCACTAGAGATATGCATAGCAAAGACACCTGTAATTGTGGAGAGACAAATGAAATGGGTAGGAATGTCATAGTTTGTTAGACAGTGAGAAACTACAGAGAAAAGTAAAGTAGGAAGGGAGGGGATTGGGGGCATAGGGCAGGAAAGTCAACAGGAAAGGAGGTGGAATTTTAAAATAAATTGGTTAGAAAAGAGACTTGGGAGGTGACATTTAAACCAAGAATGATGAGGAGATGAGACAAGAGTAGCCAGTTCAGAGACTCTGAGACAGGAGAATGTGTGGTGAGTTGGGGGAAGAGCAAGGAGGCCTGGCCCATGGGTGAGCAGGGAGCAGAGCAAAAGGTAAAGAGACCAGAAAAGTGACCATCCCAGGTAGCTGGAGCACTAAGGGTCTTGGAAGTCACCATACTGGCTAGCTGGAGTACTCGGGGTCTTGGAAGCTGCAATTAAGAATTTGAGCTTTAGGTCTCAGCAGAAGACCTGCATTGCTTTCAGTATTTCCTCATTTATGATTGCTTACAATCCAGAATAATTGCTTCCAGTCCTGAATAGCAGGCATGCATGTACAGATCAAGGTACCTTCTCCTATACCCTTGGCAGACATTGCTAATTGATTACAGTCCCCTTTCCAGTGAACTTGATTTGGCCTTGACGTTTTGCTTATCCAGCCTTCCTGGATTCTACCACTACCTCCAGGTGGTACTACAGAGAGTGAAGGCTAGTCTAGTGTGCCTACTTCTGGGGAAGGATACTGGGGAAGAAGTATAAGAAGGTTCTCAACAGGTGCTCTTGTGTTGACATCAAGAATGTTTGCCATTCCATGAATGTACCCTTCCTAGGAAGCGTGAAGAGAGAGAACAACACCAACTTCTATGCCAGCTTTATTGGCAGGTTAAATCAAATATCCATAGGCTTGTAGAAATCTCACTTGTTCTTGCATTAGTCTGGGACAGTGTTCCTGGATGGCAGCAACATCTCTTTATGCTGGGTATGATTGAGAGACCCATATTCTTTCTGTGTTGTGGCTCTTCTTTCACCTAGCACTTCAGAGGTGTCTATGAAAGAGAAAGCAGTAAAGAGGAAACCTGAGTCCTATGCATCTGGGCTGAGAATAGTCATTATCCTTTCTGGCCAATTCCATAAGTGAAATCCAGTGCCTTGGGTCTACTTAGATACACAGAGCTGAGAAATGTAGTCTGTGGCTGAGCAGGCCTGTGAAGTCTTCCTTCTGTGCTCTGAATGGAAGAGCACACATGTGATAGACAGTGAATATACAGCAAACTCAGAACTTGTGGTCCTCTCCCCTACAACTAATCCAGCGTTTCAGATCACATTGTCAATAAGGCTTACACTTCTCACAGTTTCAGAAAAATGTCACTTCTCACAAATTTAGAGGCCAGTTCAGATTGATAAGCATTTATTAAGCTTATGTCAGACAGTGGGGAAACTCTGCCTCAGTTTCCTCCTCTAAGTAAACACTCCTACTGTGAAAGGCCTGCTTCCACTTTTTAAAGGGTTCCTATGAGGAGAGGGAATAAGAAATATTAGGTAGAATGATAAGCCTAGCCGAGAAGAAGAAAGACAGAAACACAGAATAGCTTCGGGAGGACCTGGGTCAATACCCAACAGCTCAGAACTTTATTCAAAAGGACTTTTTATAACAGTGCCACAGGGTGAGGCAAAAGACCTCCCCCTTGCTAGATACAACCAAGTGTAGACCCCAGGCCTGTAGGCCAATCTTTCTTTTATGCATCCCTGCTAGTAAAGCAAGCTCAGATCTCACTAGGAAACCTCTGTGGGCTCCCACATCCCACATTCTCAGTTATTAATTAAGATTAAAAGGGGAAAATCCAGGGTAAGAAAAATGGGTGCTTAGTAGCCATTTGCACCCTTTTTGTGTTTTTGTTGTTGTTGTTTGTTTGTTTGTTTGTTTGTTTGTTTTGAGACAAGATTTCTCTGTGCAGCCCTGGTTGTCCTAGAACTCACTCTGTAGAGCAGGCTGGTCTCAAACTCACAGAGATCCACCTGCCTCTGCCTCCCAAGTGCTGGGATTAAAGGTGTGGATCACCACCACCCAGCTCAGCACCCATTTCTTTTGAGCTTTTGCAAGAGAAATCCTGGGGTTAAGTGGGAGGACTCCTTAGACATCCTAGCTTGGAAGAGCTTGTCTTGTGTAAGGAGAAGAGACCACCGCCTGCATAGCTGGAGCATAGCTGAGCACACAAGGATTAAACGTAGAGGTGAGGGATGGAGAGACGGCCCTGAGGTTAAGAGCATTTCCTAGTCTAGCAGAGAACCCAAGTTTATGTCCTAATACTCCAGCTCCAAGGCATACGATGTCCACTGGCCTCTGAGGGCAAACCTACATGCATGGGGTGCACATAAACTCATACACACACACACACACACACACACACACACACACACACACACACAAGTTTAAAAACATAATAAATGTTTTTAAAGGATTTATGTAGTGACAGATCTGACTTCTCTATGTCTTTCTAGTTCAAAGCTCTTAAAGTTATGTTAACAGAGTTCAAGTTCAAATTCTATCGGTCCCATTTCTCCATTGGAAATGCCGTGGCCTGGACCAAGAACCAGCAGTGAGTGGTCACTTTCTATCGTGAAGGCTCCACATGGGCACCTTGGCTACAGTCTGTCAAGTTTTATAGAAAGATGTATGGAAGAGAAAACTAACACAAACCATGAGAGACCAGCTCCCACAATCCACTCAGGGTAATAAAATGAATGCCTCAGAGTAGTGAGGGGTAGGAAACTTTTTATTCTGAGGATAATAAATTAGGAACAAGTTTTAATCTATCTATGACTGGTTAAATAAGGAAACACACAAGCTTTCTGGTGTTAACTTTCTCTTTTACTTCATCTTAAGCATGGTCTCTGACTTTGTCTCCGCATAGCTACATATCTCCACATTGCTACATTCTGTACATACAGCTACATGTCTTTCTTTACATACACATGGCCATACATCTCTATACACAGTGTCGTCTGTTTTCATATATCTACACACCTGTCTTTCACAGACATTTCTCTTCTGCGTCTCTTTTCTACACAGCTTCATCTTCCTTCCCTCCACACAGTTCCAGATCCCCACACGGCCACAGCTGAACATCTCATTTACACAGCTCTCTCACCACACAGCACTTTACACAGTTCCCAGGCACAGCTCCTCTACATAGCAGCAGCTCCTTCACACAGCGCTCTCCCTCCCCCACCCCCACCCCTACCCCTCTCTCTCTCTCTCTCTCTCTCTCTCACACACACACACACACACACACACACACACACACACACACACACACCTACTAGTAGACTCATCTTATTGCTCCAGGATCTCAGGCTGGCTTCAAACACACACACACACACACACACACACACACACACACACACACACTTCACTCACATGCCGCCGCAGCTCTCACATAGCTCTACACAGCCATCTCTCTCCACACTGCCGCGGCTGCTCCACAGCCAAACTCTGGACAATTGTTAAGTTTCATTTTCAGGGCCCTACCCGTTCTCACAACACAAGACAAGTCACGTAGTTTCTCTTAGGCTAATAATGTCACACTGACCCATGCACGTAGCTCTAAGTTGGTGAGGGATCCCAAACATTAAACAGTTGACTGAACCTTGAGCCATCAGGGTACATGCAGAAAGGGAGCTACTGCAAGGACTATGTCTTGATGTAAACAGCCTGGCCTTGATTTAGCAATAAACAACACCTGGGAATTGGTCTTTGTGTATATTCTGTAGGGGCAGCTTAGTCTGTTTGGACTAGTTCTAAGTTCTTTGCAAAATGTGTAAAAGGCTGTCTTTGAAACTGAGAATGCTATTACTTTTCTGTGTCAGTGAAGAAGAATATTCTGGTAATATTTCTGTTCATCAGAATTATACAGCTTAAACAGAAATCCACAGTGAAATGTGTGCCCAGAGAAGTAAAACACACCACCAAAGGGCTGTGGAAAGCACGTCACAGCTGTTCTTATTAGGGAGGCATAGCAGTGGCACCCAGGAAAGTTACAGACAGAAAACAACCGGTTTCCACAGCCAGGGGCTCCAATGCCAGGTGGGGCTCCCCATCAGGGAGTTATACGTCTAGTGGGTCGACTGGTCAAACACAAGTTGTCACCTGCTGTATACTGCCACGGCCCTGGGCAGAAAACAGTCCAGAGGTTCCTCCAAGGTGAAAGGATGTCACCTGAAGAAGGGAGAGTGAGAGAGGAACTAGAATGAGGTCTCCTGAATCACAATGGCAGTTGGAGTCAAAAGATATTTTTTTGAAAAGGTTTTTTTAAGATGATATTTAGGATCCCCTTTATGAGGAATGGTCTCCTCTTTGTAGCTAGAGTTTTCCTGCCTTGCCCACAGTCAGGACAAATCTTTGTCACCCGCCAGTCCCACAGCCGCTCAGACCCAACCAAGTAAACACAGAGACTTATATTGCTTACAAACTGTATGGCCGTGGCAGGCTTCTTGCTAACTGTTCTTTTATCTTAAATTAATCCATTTCCATAAATCTATGCCTTGCCACGTGGCTGGTGGCTTACCGGCGTCTTCACATGCTGCTGGTCATGGCGGCGGCTGCAGTGTCTCTCCGCCTCAGCCTTCCGCTTCCCAGAATTCTCCTCTCTCCTTGTCCCACCTACTTCCTGCCTGGCCACTGGCCAACCAGTGTTTTATTTATTGACCAATCAGAGCAATTTGACATATAGACCGTCCCACAGCACCTCTTTGTTATGCCTGGTGACTCCGCTAATGCCCAGTGGAAAGTTCTTCTAAGTAACTCCTACTTCTGGTCGTAAGTGCCTCCCAGCCACCAGAGAAGTGAGGGGAGATGGCAGTGGTGCTAGGCTGCCTTCCAGAAGCCGGACAGGGGCTCAAGCAAGGGCTAGGCTGGCTTCTATCCAGCAGCAGTCGGGTGCAGGCAGGGGACTGGCCCTGTGTTCCACACTTGGGAATCTAAGCACATATGCCAGGGCCTCAGAAAGTTCTTCTTGAGAAGGTGACTCACAGAAGTAAGGCAGGGCTGGCCTAGGAGGGCCTTAATCAGGCTACCAACGCAGACACCTAGACACAGAGGTAAAGCGGAGGCCGAGCTGGGTCTTAGGACTCTTCTTTAGCAGAGCAAAGGTACCCAGGACAGGGCCAGTGTTGCAGCTCCAATGGGGGATTACTTGGGAGCCCAGGGAAAGCCAGAGTTTGCATGGTGCTCAGCCAGGCAGAGGCAAGGAACATTCTCTAAGGGGCAGGGTAGAGCAGAATCCATGTGAGGCTTCTTCTGAACTTTTGCTTGTTCAGGCAAGTTTTTCAAAAAAAAAAAAAAAGAGGCTATTCCCAAAAAGCTTCGTAAGGAAGGACAGAAATGGGAACTCACTAATTTTCTATCAAACATTCTGTGTGCTTCATCTATTTTTCACAAACAACCTTCTAGAGATCAGAAAACTGAGAACCAGAGGGAAGGAGCATCCCCAGTTAATGAGGGGCAGAGCCTGGCTCTGAAGCCTATAGCCTGTCTCCCAAGCCACTGTGGACTAGACTGGGGCTAGAGCTTTCTGATGGGATTTTTGCCCATCTTTTCCTTGCTTGCTCATCACCTGGTACCCTGGTGGGACACTTCATCACCATAGGATAAGCCAAATGAGGACTTGTACCCTGTTCTCCCCCAGTCTCCTCTGAGCACCAGGGGCCCAGGTACCCACTGCCATGTGTACACTGCACACTCCCTGAAAAGCCTTCTCCCCAATAACTGTGGATTCTTCTAGAGCAAAAGCTATATTTTAAATTCCTTGTCCTGGTGATTGACACGTAAAAGATATCATATAAAGGTCTCCACCTCAACTCTATGTGGCCCTGTAGCCTAAGAGCCAGGCTCCGATGTGAACCTCAAATGTTGGGTTGTACCCTTATCACATGGCATTTCTTTCCCTCTTAGGTTCTAGGCACAAGAGCATTTGTTAGCTTACAAGGAGGGGTGTAAGTTGGTCTTCATGTCCCCAGGATCTGGGTGTACAGGCTCCAGCATGAGAACGATGAAGTACTTAGTTGAGGACCTGTAATTGAATCAGGCCCCAACATGTGTACCCTACATACCTAACAAATCCTACCAATCCCTCCACCCCCCAGAAGCTGGGACCTGGAACAGATACCATGAGTCACTAGAACCCTGTGTGTTCCTTGCTGGATTCGAACCAGAGAAATGTTCCAGGATTAACAAATGAGTGAAAAATCTTCCTGTAACAAATGCAAGCAGACAAGCCTTTCTAGAGCAAACAGTGCAGTACAAGGGCTCTGCTATAACAGAAAAAGGGCAGGTGATACACAAATGGCCAAAATGCTCAGCCTGGCCTTTAACCAGAAAACTCACGACACAGTGAGGTGGCGTCGAGTACTTCGTGAATTATCTGATGTGTTAGGAACTGAAGAACACAGCGTCCACAAAGGTGTGGCTACATAGGTATCCTCGTGGAGGGTGGAAAGAAGGGCCTCCTGATCATCTCTATGGAGGGCAAGTTAAAACATATGCCAGGACACTGTAAAATGTAGCGCATCCATGAGCCTAGTAATTCTGGGCCTTAAACTCCATGCCGAGGAACTCACAGGAAATGTGAGCAAGTTTTATATCACCAGATGTTCATGATGTCATTATTTATACACACACACACACACACACACACACACACACACACACACACACACACACACACACACACACAAGCTCCAAACCCAAAAATACAGAAAACAGTAGCACCAGCTTACATACATATATCAACCTAACAGAATATTACAAAGTTACTTAAAATGAGGCCTATCTACAAAAAGATTCCCATGACTCCAAAATGTTTATCATAAAAAAGTTAAGCAAAAGTTATAAAGCTATGTCACAGCTATGCTCAAACTCTGTCAAAAATACGTGTAATATGTAACAAAATACTAAGGCTAGTGTTATGTGAATGATGTCATTGTATGTGGTTTATTTTTTTATTTTTTTTGAGAACTTTCATTATCTTTATAAAAAGTGTATATTTTAAAGAAAGATACAGAGGAGCAGTTTGCTGGCAGCAGAATACTTAGGACCCATTTGTCTCTGCAATCACCAGGGACCACCTGCTAAGGACGCCGGTTAAACTGGGGGCGGCGGAGCCCCTGTGCCGAAATCGCTCTGTCTCTGGAGCATATTTTTTCTTTACTGAGGAAATTGCTTTCCATAAAACCAGCTCTCTGACACCTCCGAGTACCAGGGAACCATGCAAGCCTGCTTTCCTGGGGACATTCTCTAATAGGGAACTCCATCACGTTCCAGCTTGGCGCTTCCAACGAATCCTAGCCAGCCATAAAAATTTTTAGCACCCTGTATGCAAGACTGATTGTGGCGGCCTCATAAAAATCCCATTCACCAACCAAGAGCTGTAGTTCTGAAACTCAGAGTTCCCTGCTGTTTTAAACCCAGTGGCACCACACATTGCTAACTGATGCCTGCTAGAACTCCACACAGTAAGGTGGGACTGGGATCTGGGGCAGAACTAGCGACAAACAGGCCACAGTGGGCCCTTATGAGGATTCAGGGTACAGTGATGGTTTAAAAAAAAAAAGCCATCTTCCAGCTGCAGTTCAGTGGGGGGTGAGTGGAATGGAGAGGGTTTGGGAAAGATGGCTACCCTTTAAGAGGGGAAAGGGGGTGGGGAGGGAGTTAGAGGAGGAGCCAGCATGGGGGCACCATGCCTTCACCCACAGATACTCAGTTGGGATGTGAGGGCCCTTTATGGGTCTCAAGATGGAAGAAGCCCAGCCTATGCAAAGCATCCCTGTCTTCCAGGAGGGAGCTCCTTGCCTAAGTCTGGTTGAGGTTTTAACACTCCCTCCAGCAGTGGCCAGGCGGCCTGTTTACATCAGGAACCCACTCTGTGCGTGCAGTCTCAGGAGTTGGATCTGAACACCAGACTCAGCCTCTCTTTCCACACCATTGGGCACTAGGAGGCCTGTGTTCTAGCCTCTGCACACCACACTAAGGATAGCACTGCCAAGGTCTTTCTTCCACCTCTGTGTCCATCACCCACAGCGGGAGAGTCATAAACTGCCTTCCCCTGCTGCTCTCCTCGCCCACCCTCCACTCACTGTATTAAATGCTCACACAAAAATAGTTGAGTGCTCCAGTCAATTAAAATCATTTAAAGGTCATTGAGATGTTGTACTGGCTAGGCTACTCTAGAGAAACTGTTCCAGTGAGGTGTCGGACTCCACACAAAGTGATTCATGGTGGGAAACTGGCTTGTGCCTCTATGGAAGCTGGGAAACCCAAAATCTAAAAGATGGGCTGCAGATTTGGGACCCAGGAAATGTAGTGTGGTGAGTCCAGGATGAGGGCTATCTGCTGACCTTAAGAGAAGTCAGGTTTTACTCTAGTAAGGCCTCCAAACGACTGGATGAGGCTTTTTCTCCCCTCAAAGTTTAAAACTCAAAGTTTATCTGCTTAAATAGTCATTCATTTTAAAAATCCAGAATATTTGGCCAAGCATCTAGGTTCCATGGCCTGCCCAAATGACAGATAAAATTAACCATGACAGAGTTGAAGAGCTAGCACAATGGTTAAGAGCACTGGCTGCTCTTCAAGAGGACCCAGGTTCGATTCCCAGCACTCACAGGGCAGCTCACGACCATCTGTAACCCCCGTTCCACGGGATCTGATGCCAGCTTCCAGCTTCCAGAGGCACCAGGCACACAAGTAGTGCACAGACACAATGTAGGCAAAACACCCCTACACATCAAACAATAAAATTTAAAAATTTTTAAACAAAAACATCTTTAATTGTAAGAACTGTCCATCATAACTGTTTAAAACATCTATAGGGGCCCCTGCTTCTTTACATTCAGGATTCTCTGTAACTCTATACTCTGTAACCAAAGGTAGCAAAGTCTCTCTCTCATGCAGGCTTTGAGGCCCAGGCTATGCAGGTAAATTGGATGGGTACATATGCCAGGCCTAACATACTCCGTTATGGATTTGGAACACAACTACCTATGTCTTAGTTCTCTCATCTGTGAAATGAGGGGATCTTGCTTGCATCTCAAAGCTTCTGGGAAGAGTCAAGTGCTAACCTCTTAAAGAAGTGCTACAAAGAACATCCTTGACTTTGTAATTGATGCTGCCCGGCATTTGTCTGACTATGAACTGGACTTGAAGTGTTGCTCAGAGCCCACAATGAAGGTCTGTACAGAATAAGGTCCTAGGTTGTGTTTTAGACAATACAAGTGAATGCTCCATTTTTACAGCATTGCCCCAACAATCAACCAATGGGAAAGTCTCCAGAACTTTTTTTGAGTTGCACATCCCATAGAACAGAAATCAAGAAGAGGGAAAGAGAAGTCCTGGGGATGCCATTCTTATGCCTTAAAAATTGAGTGCTCCCAGGAGAGGGACCCCTGCCTGCTCTGGTTGTCCTCTGGTGAACTGGGCATAGGACAGGGGTTCTCCTGTTTCATCCTTTGTGACAGTGATGGTGGTAATAATTTCAAACGTAATTCTGTTATGGTGACAACACACTGTATAACTTCAATCCCTTCAGATTTATTAATATTTGTCTTCTGGCCTAACACATAACGTAGAAAGTGTTCCATGTCCTCTTGAGACAGGTGTGTACTTGGCAAACATTGAGTAGGATTTCCTCTGGACATCTGTTAGATTTGGTGGCTGTACAATGTTGATCTAATCTTCTACAGGAGTTATTCTCAACCTGTGGGTTGTGACCTCTTTGAGGTCCCATATCAAATATCCTGCCTATCAAGTATTTATATTATGATTCGTAACAGTAGCAAAATTGCAGTTATGAAGAAGGAACAAAATAATTTTATGGTGAGAGGTCACCACAACATGATGAACAGTATTAAAGGGTCACAGCATTAGGAAGGTGAGACCCACTGTTCTGTAGCATGCTAGTGTTCTGTATGGTTTTTCTGTTGAGAGTGGCGTTTTTTATTGTTTTATTTGTTTGGATTTTAGTTTTGTTTGTTTTGTTTTTGTCTTTTGTTTTGTTTAGGCAGGGCCTAGTGGCGGATGTCTGTGATTTCAGCTCTTGAGAAGGCTGAGTCAGAAAGATCAAAGCCTGCCTCAGATGTAGAGTGAGTTCAAGTCCAACCTGGACAACTTAGTGAGATCTGTCTCCAAATAAGAAAAGAAAAGTGGGTGAGGCTACAGCTCAGGGGTCCAGTATTTACCTAACATTTGCTAAGCCTAGGTTCAACCCCACACTACCACTACCACTAAACACAAACAGAATTTCTATTAGAAGTGCACTCAGCTCTGGCATGCTTCCATGGTGTACTGACTATCTTCTACTACGCCTCTCTCTGTTTCTGGAAATGTCTCTTCTCCTAAGTGAGTCTACAGTAGCCACACTAGCTTTGCATGGCTTCTTGTTTGCATGGCATCAAGCTTCTCTTCCTGGCCTCTCAGCCTACTTGTCTGATCATCAAGCTGAGGTAAGCCTCCTAGAGAAATTGGATTACATGGCACCCTCCTTCCCTTGGGTCATGTTTAATGTCTATGAGATTAGATTCACATTTCTTATTTGCTCATTAGCTATGTCCTGTCTTTTGAATTCCCCTCTTCCTTCTCAACCCTCTGTGTGTGAAAACTTCAGTATTGCATTTAATTCCCTTGTTGGTGTTTTAAACATGGCTTAAGGGTTTATTGTGGTTGCTATGACGATTATAAAATGCATCTTAATTTATCACAAATTCTTCAGATTAATACTAAGGATTCTGCTAAAACCGGGAACTGCTATATGAGGGCTCCATTTCTTCTTTCTCTGTTTCTGCCTTCTTTGCAATACTGAGCTGCAAATGCCATTGCACTCAGTGATGGTTTGGAAATTCCTTACAAGAATAAGTGAGAAAATGCATGTGGACAAGATGGTTCATATCAATCCGTGTTTTCCATTTCTTATGTTTTAACCTTCTTGCCTCTAGATTTTAGAACATTCCAGAATCTATTTCTCTCATCTAAGAGATTTTATTACTGTATATCATATCTTTGCTCAGTATCTAGGACTTTGAAATGGGTGTTTTTGTCACTTTTGTCCAACTTTCTAGTTCTTTTTGAGGGGAGCTGCTTTGCCAAGGTCCTCATTTGGCCACAGCTAGGAATCCCCTCTCAAGTTTCTACACTCTTTCAATAGCCATGGTCTCATTTGATCAGGAGAGAGAGGTGAGGCAAATGCTGTTAGTCCCATTTCAATGATAAAGAAATGAAAGGGAGGGCAGCTGGGGAAATGACTCAGTAGGTAAGACTAAGAGCACTCCTGTTCTCCCTAAGGAACCAAGTTCAATTTCCAGCACCCATGTTAAGTGGCTCACAACTGCTTGTAACTCCAGTTCCAGGGAATCCAATGTCCTCTTCTAGCCTCCATGGGCAACCACACACATGGAATAGACACATCACACACACACACACACACACACACACACACACACACACACACACAAAACTGTTTAGTTACTTACATTTTAAAAATAAAATGAAATGAAGCTCAGATAAGTTCAATAAGCCTTTCTATCATTACACAACTAGAAATTAGCCAGACCAGAATTCCAGAATTCCAGTTCAGTTTTCTACCTTGGGGGTTATTTCTGCTATGCCTAGAACCCCCCCCCCCGGGGTGTCTTTATTGAGCATTAAGGAAGGAAGACATAGCTCCAGCAAAATAGCATGGAGTAGGTGGCATATGAAACATATATTTATATATATAATGCTTTGGAGCATGAAGCCCAAGACAGAGGCTGACAGGATTTGCCCAAATCTCTGCAGACTTGGTTGTTTATGGGGACTGGGTTATAAGCTAACAACTGCCTTCTTGGAGTGCCTTCACATGACCTTTCCTCAGACAGTGCACAGCTAAGCAAAGAATGAGGAGACCTCTTTCTCCCTTTATGCGAGCACTTGTGACTTCATGTAACTGTTTTCACCTCCTTGTGCTGCAGTTCAAAATTCCATCATTTTGGATGCTAGACCTTTATTCAATTTAGGAATCTGAGAGGATACACACAGATCTAATATATAAAGGAGCTAGCCTAAAGCTGACCCTCTCTTGCTGCCCAAAGCCTACAAGTGCATTGAGTCTCCAAATTCATCAAGAGTCATACTTCTGGGCACAGAAGCAAAGAATCAGTTGCGCCCTTGAACAGGGCCTCACCCCTCTCGCCATGAGATGAGAGCTGGTAGTGGAGGTTCTGTCCTCTTTGCTGCCTATGAGGGGTGCTGTGCCTGTCTGTGAGTAGCCCTGCATTACAATTGTTGTACCTTTCTTGACTGGACTGAAAGTTACAGAAGTCACTTTTATCTCTAGCTTCCTCTGCAAAATGATTTGAAAAATAAAGGTGACATTTGCTTCAAGATTCAGAGATTCATAACACCCAAGAGCCCAGAATTGCTTTTTGTCCCAAAACAAGGACTTTCAAATGCAAACTCTGGAGGTTGATGAGATTTCCCTGAGTCTCCCATGAGTATTCTCTGCATTCTTCGTGTAAATGCAGCTGCCTCTGAAACAACCTTAGACTAGTTGGCAAGGGATAGAGTCTCGTGGGGAGAAACTGCTAGACTTCCCTGAATGTCAGTACCCCTTCCCTAATAAAGATTGTCACATGTGAACACTTACCTTGGACCAAGCACTATATTCAGAGTTTTACTAGGGCTCGAGAGATGGGTCAGAGGTTAAGAGCACTGGCTGCTCTTCCAGAGGACCAGGGTTCAATTGTTCAAGTCCTAGCATCCACAAAGCAGCTCCCAACGATCTCTAACTCCAGTTCCAAGTGACCCAGCACCACCCACAGACATACATGCAGGTAAAACACCAATGCACATAAAAAGTAAATAAATACATTAATTAATTAATTAAAAATAATTTTACTTACAAAAATATGACTGTTCTCATGCTTTTTCAATTTTTGGTCACACTGAATAATAATCTAGATTTCCTGTATTAGTCCCCTATCACCAACAGCTTTCATAGAGCCTACCACCCATTTGGGGCTTTCGGGAAGCCTATGAATGGGTTTAAGCTATGTCGGGATAATTCACATTATACTTGTCATTGCTACGCTTTTTGTCTCTTCACTTGTAGCTGAGTCCTCCACCAATTCTGCCCATGTAGTGAGCTCTGAGCGGTCCTGAGGCTGCAGACCTCCCCTTGCTGTTGCTCTGCTCCATCCACTGTTGTCATTGACCTGTAGATGCTCTGTGACTGGGAGGTAAAGAAGGACTTACATCTCACTGTGTGCTAAGTCTCAGTGCATGGGCCCCAGAGCATCCCTGCTTGAGACCTTCCCAGCAAGCTTCAAACCTTTCCTGGATCTAGCCAGGAGAGCAAATCTTCCTTTTTCTTCTGAGTGTCCTTCACTGTGAAATGAACTTCCCCAAATGGTTTAAAATAACAATGACGCATTATTTTTTTCATAATTATGTGGGTTGACCAAGCAACTCTTAAGTCCTACTCCAGGTTTTCAGCTATCGGGCTGTGGTGGCAGTGGCTAGAGCTCCCAAAATGGCTTTGCTCTGCTGGAGGGCTGGACCTTCTGTCTCTTCATGTGCTCTTCTGCCTTGCCTAGCTTGGCCTCCTTTCCTGAGAACTTGATTTCATGAGCTGAACATTCCCATAGACAGGAAGCAGAAGTGGCCATTTCTCTTAAAGTCTAAATCAAGAACCAGCAACTCACCCCAGCTCCTGCATTTGATTAAAGAGATGATAGTAAGGTCAGCAAAGATACATAGGGAGAAAAATAAGGCCCATCTTCTTATAGGGCGGGTGGGGATTTGTGGCTATCATTAATCTACTGCCTCTTCTCCCTCTTCTTGGTTCTGTTTCCAAGGAAGCAGTCTCATGGTGGGCTCTCTTTCCTCTGTAGAATCAGTTGTGCAGATAGGCGGCTGACGAGCTGAGAAGCCTCCACAGAAGAGTTCTTTGTAGACTCTAAAGCAGCTTCTCTCTGGATCACTTTTGTATGTCTGTCTTCAATCCAGCAAGAAAGACTTGTTATCCTCTGATGTTCAACAAAGGAACCAGAACCCAGAGAGTGTAAGTCATTTACTCAAGGCCAAAGCCAGCACATGGCCAAGCCAGGATTCAAACGATAATCTACCTAACTGCAGAGCAAAAGTTCTTCAGTCACCCCTCCGCTGTACGTCATCTCAGTTTCTTTTTGAGAGAGAGAGGGGAGAGATTGATTTTTTCCAAGGGCCATTCTTAAGCTAAAGTGCTATAATACTCCCAACCTACTAGCTTCCTGAGGAAACACACATAATATTTTTCTGTATCTCTTTTCTGTGTCTCTTGGATGTGACTTAGACCCCATAGGATCCGTTTGTTACTATCTTGAATTATTATTATTTTTTTTTATCCAAATGGCTTTTATGAAAGGTCTTTCCAGTTCTAGTCAAAAAGCATTAGGTTCTGAAGCCCTTCCCAGGCCCATAAATTTCCTTGGAGTATTAGATTGGTTAGCTGCCTCCTGGGATATGTTGAGGACAGGAGTTCCAGCTCCTGCCTAACAGCTTTCCATGGCTCCTCCCACTGCCCTCAGGATAAAATCCAAACTACGAACATAGCAGACAGCCTAGACTGCCCCTGGAGACCTATCTGTTCTTCAGACTCATCTCATTTGAACATACTGAGATACTTCAAGCTTCCTGCAGGGCCTTTGTGTGTGACATTGTCTCTTGATTAACTCTTAGTCATTCTTGTGGACACTGTGCATATGTCACAGAGGTGGAGACACCTATCACCTCTCTTCTCCAACAGCACCCTAGGCATGACTTCGTCACCTGGCTGATTCATTTATATCTCTCTCCTAAAGTCATGGTGAACTCTCTAAAGAGAAGAAGTATGCCTTCTTTCTTTATTGTGACACCAAAGTCCTGCCCCAATTGTGACTTGCCCGGAGTAGGCATCCCAAAAGTCATTGACATGTACACAGGTCACAACATCTGTCTTGTTCACCACAAAATCCCTAGTGCATAGCACATGTCAGGAACTCAACAAATCTTTGCCAGTCTTGCTGAAATGAGCCTCCTCATTCATTGCCTAATGTCTAAGTCCTTCCTATTCATCAAGTAACTCTAAGCATTCTCCATTCTTCTATTCTGGCTATTCTTTAGTGACTGGAACTACCCAGCCTATCTGATAGATAACTGTGACAATGGGCATGATATATAAAATTATCATTTTCTGATAATGAACGAAAGGCAATACCAAGCTGTGGTTTCAGATGAGCAAACAGCATTGATCACATGTTTGGCTATCCCAGCTTAAGCCTAGGGGAGATTTATGCAGCAACAGTAAAGGAGAGATCAAACAGAACACAGCCACTTTATCAGGGGAGGTGCAGATGCTGGCATGCTGGGAACTGAAAACTGGTTAACCAGAGAGAAAGAAATCCAAAAATGAAAGCCCTACTGAACACCTGTATTGCACAAGCTGAGAGACAATCATTTGGAGTAGAAAGGCCTTGTTTGGATGTTGTAGACTTCTCGGAGCAGCTGCAGAAAGTCATCTGTTAGGGTTAACTTAGTCAGGGAGTGAAGACTTTTGGCTTTTGGCTTGTTCTCATGGAGTTTAGACTAAGCTTTGACATGACCATGCTAATCTACCCAGAAATTCCTTTCCCACCTCAGCAAAACTCAACACAGATGTCATGGCACTCATAACACACAATGGACAGCGGAAACACCATGCAATGCAAAGGAGGGTGCAGGACCCATAATTAAGAAAAGCCAAGCCATACAAACATGAGTGAGCCAAGAGGAAATCTTCTTGAAGAAATAAACCAAATGAAACTTCTTGAATTGAAAAGTATATTGGAAATGAAATTTTCATTGATTCGTTCAACTATTGTTTGTAGATAGGGCTATGAAAATTGTCCAAACTCAAGGAAAAGGAGTGTGTGTATGTGTGTCTGTCTGTCTGTCTGTCTGTCTGTGACTGAAAAGAGCTTCAATGACCTGTAGGTGAATATTACTTAGTACAACATGAAATTAGAATGCTGTACAAGGAGATGTATCTAAATAATAGATGATAATTCCCCAAATTTAATATAAACTAAACTCACAGATTCAGGAAGCTCAAGAAATGCGTAGAACAAACATAAAACCATAATAAAATCAATGAAAATAAGCTATAAAGAAAATGTTGAGGACACCAGTCATCCTTCTCCTATGAGCCAATTTCTCCTTCTGTAGCTCGCCATCTTCCCACAGACTTCCCTTTGTTCAATTCCACTTGGACTCTTCCTAGCCCAGAGCTCCATGTCTGTTTCATTACCCCTACAAGATTCTGAATTTTGGTGGCTGCTAATCAGTTTTCTAAAGTTACATGTAGTATTTTATTTGGGGTGATTTCTCACAGTGCACATGTCAAAATCAGAGGCGACCTTGTGGGAATCTCTCCTCACATCTTGTGGATCCTGAGGATAAAACAGAGGTCCTCAGGCTTTATGGCAAGGGCTCTCACAGCACGTTGCAATATCTTGCCAATAGTAGTTCCTCAATACGTGAATTAGAATAATGAATGAATTACACAAATGAATAACCATAAGAATAGCACAAGTTAGTTATAAAGTCTTGGTCATCTAAGGAAACAATTTCTTAGAAACAAAGACACAATTTCAAAACAACTATTGCCTTCCAGAATAATATTAGTTAAACCCACAGTTTATTGAGTGTTCGCTGGATGGCTGGCATTGTGGCAAACCATTAATAAACACCTAATTAAAGTCATCCTGGGAAAACCAAAGGGCAAACAGTTAAACAAATTGCCTCAGGTCACATAAGTAATAAGTGGTTTTTCTAGACTGTTCTTTCAGAACTAATTTCCTCTATTCCCTACTGCAACTGACTCATCAGGTATTTCCACATTTCTTATGTCTGCTTCTTGTATCCCTTCAGTCCATCTTGTGTTTCCCACGCCTATCTGGTGAAGTCCACTTCTCACTCTAGATCCACACCAAGTGTTGTCTTTGGAGGAAAAATCCATTCACAGGCAATAGAGCCATGAACCCAGGAAGCATGACCATAGTGGGTGCCTGCAATAAGAATACCAACATGAGTCAGGTGTTCTCCACCCTAACGAAATGCACAGTGCAATCAAAGAGCCCTAGGAAAAATGGCATCACTGTAAGAGAGAAGGCAGCAGGGTGAATGTGGAGGGTCCTGAGCCAGCTTGCAGGGGTCACAGAGGACAGCCTGGAAGAAGTCAGAGCTGAGGTGAGTCTAAAGGAATGAACACTGACCAGTGTTTAAGGTACCCATGGAAGAAGAAATTCTTTATGCCTTCAGGAGAGGACCTGGGCAGAGACCCAGGGTCAGTGGGAGGGTGGGAAGCAATCTCAGAAAACTGCTCATTCTCTCAGCATCTGTCCCTAGCAGAAGTCCGTGGTAACTGACTCCTGCTCTCCCCACAGCCTGGGGAATTTGATTCCCTATCAAATGGATCTGCCTTAAAAGTGAAAACTTAATGGCTCACAATTTTTCAGATTTAGAGGAAATCCATAGTTGTCCCTGCTTTATAGCTTGGTATTATTGGATGATCAAACAGGACTATTTTCTTAAAATAGAGCAGGTTCCCCTTGCCCCGTCCCAGGCTCTTCCTGGCTACCTCCACAGGCAGCGGAGGCAGGAGGGTGCTTACTAACGTCCCGGCCTAGGATGCTCTTTATTTTCCAGACTGTGTAATTGGCCCTTGCAGACAGAGGTTAATTTCCCACCGTGAATTCCCTTACCAAAGTAGCCCTGCTCCTGGGGGGAAACCAGTGAAGAAATTGCTTCCAGGTGCCACCTGGTCTCCTCTGTGGCTGTGAGAGAAGCCTCTTGGAGCCTGGCAAGGAGTAAGGGCTTGGGAAGCCAAGCCAGGGTTTGAACTGAGCCATTTGCTAGCCAAGGGCCTCAAGGTTCAGTGGCATAAGCTCCCGCCTTCAGCTTACTCATCTGTAAAATGGGGCCGATAGCCCTCTGTTAACCATGGGAGGAGACTAAGGGGGCTTGGCACAGCATGTGCATAAACAAGCCCTCATCTGATGCTCAAATTCTCTT
Source organism: Peromyscus maniculatus bairdii (assembly GCF_049852395.1). Taxonomy (NCBI): domain Eukaryota; kingdom Metazoa; phylum Chordata; class Mammalia; order Rodentia; family Cricetidae; genus Peromyscus; species Peromyscus maniculatus. The sequence continues at coordinate 107,325,430 of NC_134852.1, forward strand.
GCCTCTCGGGTACTCTGTGCAATCCTGCCCCCATCTGCCTCTTTCTTTCTCAGGGAGTTTTCTCTAGAAGGCCTGCAGGGAACCTACCTCCTAAATATTTCCTCTCTATCAACAAGAGACAAGAACAAATTCTTCTTCAAAGGGAGTGTGAAGGTCAACTGGGGGACAGAGACATTCCACAAATCTACTTTCAAATATTCTATGAGTGTTTCTTAGAAAGACTGCATTGGCATTTTGGGCAGAACATTTTTTTTTCTTATCACTCATGGCACCAGGGTATTAAGTGCTAGCAGTAGGGATCTTAGCCACTGTGACAACCTGAAAAGACCTACACAGGCGGCTGCAGCCACTCAATGCACACAGGCACCTCATGCCCACCTCAAGAATCATCGCCATGAGACACGGGCAAACTGATTTCATCTGTGCAGTGTTACCACCCTTTGTGTCCTAAAAGTGTCACCTAGAACAAGTATTTTAGATGCAGGTCACTACAGCTACTATGTATTTATTTTTAATATCGTTTTTTCCAATTATGCAAATAGTGCATGATAGGTTAAAAAAAAAAGTCAAACAGTGGAAAAGCATGACAAGCGGGGGGGGGGGGGACCCACAAAAATCCCCAGCATAAACATTTAAATATTTATGCCATTTTTCTTATAAAAAGTCATGAAGTCACACAGTTAAAATTTCAAATAATGCTGGAGGGTATAAAATGAAAAGCAAGGGGCATTAGTAGCTACCTCACCCCGTCATTCACAACTTTGTGTGTTTTTCTAGAAATTTCTATACCAAGCTCATGCATCTATACCTTTCTCAAATGTTAACAGAATCCTGTACTCAGTTGTTCAGTAGCTTGTGTTTGTGGTGCTGGCAGTATGCTGTAGCTCACTCCTGAACAGCATGCTGAGATTGTCTTTACTAAAACAAAAAACTTACAGCGTATTCCACAGACTCCAAGACCCTGGCTAGGCTCATGTCTTTACTGTTGCAGATGGCACTGCCTTGCTGTTATCAATAGGAACAGAAAATAGACTTAATGCAGGTGGGGCATGCTTGAGTGATGATCTCAAGCCATACAAGGGACTAGAGACACTTAACGCTGAATCAGGAAGCCTGGGTCCCCGGCCGAGCCCAGACACCCTGTTGCTGGGCAGCTTCGAGCAGTTCTCTCTGTATCACAAAACTCCAGGGTGGCATCAAAGGACTCTTACACCTCTCACATGCCTGTAAGTCTAAAGGTTTAAAAGTTACGAAATGATCCTATGAGCCAGGGAAAGAGGGTGTGCGGAGCTGTCTTCTTACAGACCACATTCTCGAGCACTGGAGAGGTGGGTTCTGAGAGGCTGTGTCCAGCAGGAGTGGGGAAACTCCAGTGAGGTTCACGCAGAGGAGTGTGAGCTGTTGGATGTGGAGGTCGAGCTGTGATTTCATTACCCTCTGCATGGTGTCTCTGAAGACGGTTCTTAACATTTGCTTCTCTTGTTCTCCAAAGATGGAGCAAGAGAAAAGGTGTCGAAATGAAAGCTGGGGAATTGGGTATGAGGTGCAGAAGTGTATTTGATTGTCAGTATTAAACAAAACATAGAAAGCACGATTACTACCAGAGGAGGGCGTGTGGGTCTCTACCTCTGGGTACATCTAATAAGATGAAAGCATCTGCCTAGGGACAGAAGATGGATCCAAACATGTAGGTAGGCTCTTCCCCACATCCTGTGATTCTTGCAGTCTTTAAATGTTAAGTGCTGACCAAAAGCTAACCTTTGCTTAATGCTAATAGAATCCAGTGAGTCTTGACACTGGTGATTAATATTCTAATGAGGAGAGCTGTTACCAAATGCCACTGAACGGCTCTGCTCTTTGTCTTTCATGGAGCTAATTTATTAATAAACAATGAGCAGGTTTTACTTTCCACACAATTTCATGTTATTCAGGCCTACAGTTTTAAGGTTATGGGGATATAGCTGAAGTGTGGAATGGCTGATCTGCAGTCTTACTTTTGTAGATCTAACCCAAAAATCAAATTCCAAGGAGAATCATGAAGATAGAACAACTGAAACCATTAGGAGTTACCGCACAAATCTCGGCCCTCAATTGAGGCTTTCTGAGTCCTTTGAGTAGGTTCTGGGGGCTGAGGAGATGGCTCACTTGCTGAAGAAGCCTCAGGACCTGAATCTGAATCTCTAACACACACGGCAGCATGTGCCTGTGATGCCGGCACAGAGGGAGGACAGAACCAGGGGGATCCCGGTAGCTCAATGGTCACCTGCTCAGCTCCATCAGCCAGCTTCCGCTTCAGTGAGATGGGAATAAAGCAGAGCAGAGAGTTTGGAGCAGGACATCCGATGTCTTCCTCTAGTCTCTGCACACATGCATGTGGGCACACCATACACCAGAGAGAGAGAGGAGGAGGAGGAGGGAGGGAGGGAAGGAGGGAAGGAGAGAGAGAGAGAGAGAGAGAGAGAGAGAGAGAGAGAGAGGGAGGGAGGGAGGGAGGGAGGGAGGGAGGGAGGGAGGGAGGGAGGGAGGGAGGGAGGGAGGGAGGGAGGGAGAGAGAGAGAGAGAGAGAGAGAGAGAATTTCTTCATTTAAAGGGCTGAAGAGATGATGGGTGGGCAGATAAGAGTGTTTGCTGCTCTTCCAGAAGACCTGAGTTTGATTCTCAGCACCCATATTGGGTGGCTCAAAATTTACTCTAACTCTAACTCCTGGGCATCTGACACCCTCTTCTGGCTCTCATAGACATCTGCAAATACATGCACATGCACGCATGCGCACATACACACGCGCACACATGCACACACAGAAACAAATAAAAACTTAATATTTTTAAAAAGTTGCTCACCATTTAATGACTGTGGTCTTTCCTCCTTGTATTATTTTTCACGTGTTATCTGATAAATTACCCTGCACCTTAACTGTTGGAACATTTATTATTTCAGAGTTTCTGGGGGCCAGCATTCATGATCACCTTGGCACGCTAGCCAGACTTAGGTCTCAGCCCGGCTTGCAGTCATCTAAAGACATGACTGGAGCTGGAGTGTCCACTTCTGGGATGGCACATTCAGGGCTGGTGGACTGAGGCTGGTTGCTGGCATGTGGCTTCAGGGCCTCACCATGCATGCCTCCTCACAGCTCTTCGAGCATCCTCACATCATGGTGGCTGATTTCCCCACGACAGGTTATTTGAGGAAACACAAGGTCTTCCTAGGTTTGGAAATGCTCTGTATTTTCAGTGTTGGGGTCCTGAGTTGGCTCCACTGTGACTTATACAAGAGAATGAATGTAAAAGTGGGAGCCAGAGGATGGCCTTCACATGGGGTCCCTTAGAATGGAAGGAGGTAATTATAGTGAAGGCCTTGGTGAAACACAGACCTGGCCCCCAGTCCTGGCCCCATGAAGGTGAGTGGCCTGAGGCAAAGAACATGAGTCGTCATATTCCAACTTCTTAATTTTTCAGATAGAAATGATAGTACCTATACCTCAGAGTTGTGACAGGTTGATGTGATAATCTCAGTGAAGTGGCACACCCTACAATCTCAGGTGCCTGGAAGGGTGAGACAGGAGGAAATTCAGGTTCAAAGCCACTATGGGCAACTTAACAAGACGCTATTTTAAAAAAGTAAAATAAAAGAATGGGTAGGGAAGGGACTAGGGATGTAGTTCTGAAGTACCGGCTTTGCTTAGCATGCACAAGGCCCTGGGTGTCCACTCCCAACACTTAGAAAAACTTAGATGAGACAGAATGTTAAAAGTGCTTCAGGGTCCTACATCATAGAAAGCAGCATCTAGAGATAACCACAATGTTTATTACCTACAGAAATTTTACATTGATAATTTTTTAGATTTGATAGATACCCTATCTCAAAAAAAAAAAAAAAGTTTGCATTTGACTTGCTCTCTAAAGAGGGAAGCCAAGGGGTTACTTTACCATTTAATCTCAGTATAAATCCATGCCCAGTAATTACAAGACAGAACGAAGAATCTGCCGTGGGTCCAGCTGCTACACCACTGCTGGCCACCCTTGCCACCACCAATGACCTCCATTCCGAAAGGGGATGGGGAACCTGAGCCAGGTCAGCTGCGCTTTCTCCTGTGGCTCGCTGCCAGTCTACCTTCCAAGAGACTGTGCATCTCCGGGCCTGCCTTTTATTTGGTCACATACCATCTAATAAAAACTCCACCCTTTGGGACAAGCCGCTCCTTTCAATTGGCTAGCCGACCCATGACAGAATTCCCATAACAGCTCTTTGCTCAGAAAGTTTTGAAGAACATATGTACACTAACATCTATAAAGCATGCTAACTTTAGGGCACTGCTGGGTGATACTGGATCACATGTCCATCAGTCCCTGTAGCTATACACAGATCAAAACATAAAAGATTGTCAACAAACCCTCACAGGTTCCCTCACGCACCCCCTTGCTCTCCGCAGTCCAAGCACTGTTACACATGGATAACCACTCCACAGTTTGTGCGTCACTTCTGTGAGCAACTGAATTTTGTAGAAACAGATCTTAAGGCATGTGCTCTTGAGTCTGGTTCCTTTCACTTGCCACAAATGTGTGAACATCCGTGGGATTCATCCATAGTGCTGCATATGCACTTGCTCATTGCTATGTAGCTTAACATGGCATGCATGAATCATGACAATTCATCTACCCATGCATCTGTTGATGGGTATTTGGATTATTTCTAGAACATTATGGAAAAACAATTGCCTTCAACATCACAATTATTCTATCATCGTTACCACAGGCCACATATAAATGTGCCCTACTGGAAGGCAGTGTGATTGACAGAGGGATAATATGATTGAGAAGAAACAATAAAATAGTAGCTGCTTCAGTTGTTGTAACTAGTCCTGGAAGTTATTAAACTTTTTGTTGAGCAGGCGTTAACCACATACTCATATTCATTCCCTATCTAAACTTCACAGACTCCATTTGAGGAAACTTAATTATCTCCATTCGACTGTCTAGGAAACTAGATTCAAGTTATGGGATCTGGTTAAGTCAGATTAGTCCATGTGGCTTCAGAGCTCTGTCCCAGAAGTCAGAAAATGTAGTCCCATACCTGTCATTCACTTAACACATGACAGGTTTCTGTGGAATCTTCCCAAGCCACAGTTGCCCCCTCTAGAAACCAGGATGATCCTGCTTATAATCACAGAGGTGACACAGAAGAATAAAATATAAAAATCACCTAGTTCTATGTTTGGAGGATAGTATGTGTTCAATTGACATCTGTTCTCTGCCTTATGAAAAATTAAAAGTCTTTCATGTTAGTGGCATTTTGGGGGGGTCTTAAAAGTAACTTTATTAGGGCTGCAGAGATGGTTCAGAGGTTAAGAGCACTGACTGATCTTCCAGAGGACCCAGGTTCAATTCCCAGCACCCACATGGCAGCTCACAACTGTCTATAACTCCAGTTCTAGGGGATCCCACATACATGCAGTCGAGACATCAATGCACATAAAATGAAAATAAATCAAAGAAAACTTTAAAAATAACATTATCATCTCAATAGATGTCGAAAGGCCATTGCCAATGTTGAACATCCCTTCATGATAAAAACCTTGAACAAATCAGGAATGGGCAACAATTAGATGTTCAGTTGATAGAGGCCTGCCTTTTCAGCTTGGTGACCTGAGTTCAATCCCCAGGACCCATAAGGCAGAAGAAGAGAACAAGCCCCCACAAAGTTGTCCTCTGACATCCACATATCTGGAGATTGAACCCAGAGTTATGTGCATATGAGAGAAGGACCCTATTATAGAGCTACAGCCCTAACCCGTACTAATCGATTTTAAATTAACATACAAAGTAATAAGATTCATTATTTTATCTTCACATATTCATATCCTGTACTTAGATCATATTTACCCACCATTACCACCCCAAGCACTTTAACGTCACGTATGTGTGTAAACACACACACACACACACACACACACACACACACACACACACACACACACACGCAAAGTACTCATCTTTTTTAATCTGGCATTTTTCTTAATGTAGGCACTACACTGAGTCTGTGGGTTGCTGATCTGTGAGTGCACATGCATGTGCACGCACGTGTGTATAGTGGGGAGGGGCATCTTGACATCTTCTAGAGTCTTCTTCAGTTTCTCCAGTGTTTTAAAGTTTGCACTGTAGAGGCCTCTCTCTCTCCTTCAGAGTGACTCTTCTTCTTACGCATCTTTTCATCTGTTGTGAATGGAATTGTTTCCCAGCTTTCTGTATGCCAGTTTTGTGCCTGCTGCTCTGCTGATAGAGTTTATGGTGAAGTCTTAAGAGCAGCTGTTCTCAGCCTGTGGGTCGTGACCCCTTTGGGGGGGTCGAATAACCCTTTCACAGGGATTGCATATCAGATATTTACAATTCATAACAGCAACAAAATTACAGTGATGAAGTAGCAATGAAAAGAATTGTATGCTTGGGGGTCACCACAATATGAGGAACTGTATTAAAGGTTGAGAACCACTGTTTTAGAGTCTTTTAAGTGTACAATCATATCTGCAAATGAGGCTAATTTGACTTTTTCCTTTCTTCCTTACATCCCTCTTCTTTCTTTTGCCTTACGTGTGGCTTAGAATTTAGGTGCTATACTAAATAAGAGGAAAGAGAGTGAACATCCTTGTCTTGTTCTTGCTTTTAGAGCAAATGTCTCCAATTTCCCTCCATTTGGTATAACATTGGTGTAGGTCTGTCCCATACAGACTTTACTGTGTTGAGGTGGGTTCTAGTTCCAATTTCTCTTTGTAGAAAAGTTTTGACGACTAGGTCGTGCATCAGCACACGTGTGACAGCACACAGATGGAGGTCAAAGGACAGCTTTGTGGAAACCATTGTCTCCTTCCATTTGACGTGGAAACCAGGGATTGAACTCAGGTTGTCAGGCTTTGACAGTAAGTGACTTGACTTGAGGAGCCTTTTCAGTCTCCCACAAATCCCTGGTTTCCTCAAGGCTTTTCTCGTAGGCATGTTAGCACGTTGTCAAAGGTCTTCTCGGCATCTGTTAAGATACTGATGTGACTTCTGTCCCTGAGTCTGTAGATGTGCTATAGTGCGTCTTCTTTCATCTCTGTAACAGTACTGACTTGGCCACAGTGTGTGACATTCTTAATGTGTTGTTGAACTCAGCTTATGAATTTATTGTGGCAAATTTTTGCACCTGTGAAATTGGGCCATAGTGTTTGGCTGTTGTTGTACCCTATCTGGTTTTGGTACTGGGGTAATACTGATTTTGTTCAATGTGGTTGGCAGCACCCATCCCACCCTATTTGGTAGAATAATTTGAGGAGTCCCGGTGCCAATGATTGTTCAAAGTTTGGTAGAATTTGGTAGTTAGTCTGTCTGGTCCTGGGCTTTTCTATAGTGGAAGACTTTTTAATTAAATTATTTTATTTTTGAAATAGGGTCTTGGTCTTGTATAGCCCAGGCTGGCTTTGAACTCACTATTTAGCTAAGGCTGGTCTTGAATTCCCAACCTTCCTGCCTTTACTTCCTGTGTTCTGGGATTATAGACATGAGCCATCATACCTGTTTTATGTGGTGTTAGGGATCAAACCCAGGGCTTTGTACATGCTAGACAAGCATCTACTGACTGAGGCAGAACCTCAAGCTGTTGTTGGAAAGCTCCTCAAAACTGCTTCCATCTCTTGCTTATTATAGATCTATTTGAATTGTGTATATCTTCTCAATTTAATTTTGGTAGGTTATTTGTGTCTTGGCATTTATCCATGTCTTCATTTTCCAGGTTTTTAAAATGTAGTTTTCTAAAGAATTCTCTAAGAACACTCTGGATTCCATTAGTATATGTTGTAATTCGCCCTGTTTCATCTCCAATTTCATTGATTTGAGCCCTCTTTCTTTTGGTCAGACCAGGGGCAGAGCAAGACCTCCACTCAGTAACCTGAACATTCTCCAGTTCTGCTAGAGTTTGTCAATCTTGCTTATCTTTTCAAAGAACTGGCTTACAGTTTCATTGTTTCTTTGTATTGTCCTTAGTCCTCATTTTATTAATATCTTCCCTGATCTCATCACTTATTAAATGCTTAATAAGTACTATTAAGCAAATAAAAGTTAGTGGAAGGCAAACATTGTTGTATAAGACAGAGTCACTCTGATAACTGGGGTACTTGCTAAGATACTAATAGGCAAGAAAGATGGATGGAGTGATGCTTCTCATCCTGGGGAGGACCTATGGGCTAGCATGAGATTTTATCACACTGCTCAGAATCCTATGCTGAAGGAGTCATTTATTTCTAGAATTTTTCATTTATATCTTAAAGTGTTCTATTGCTGTGAATAGACACCATGACCATGGCAATCATTATAAAGGAAAACATTTAATTGGGACTGGCTTACAGTTTCAGAGGTTAGTCCATTATCATCATGGTGGGACATGCAGCACGCAGGCAGATATGGTGCTGGAGAAGGAGCTGGAGTCCTACATCTTGATCCATAGGCAGCAGAAGGAGACTGTGTACCACCCTAAGCATATCTTGAGCATGTAAGACCTCAAAGTCCATCATCACAATGACATACTTTCTCCAACAAGGCCACACCTACTCCAACAAGACCACACCTCCTAAAAATGCCACTCCCTCTGGGCCAAGCACTCACATGCATGGGAACCATTCCTATTCAAGCCACCACATTTCCCCTCCAGCAGGTGGAGTCCAGGCTGTGCAAAGCTTCTGCCTGACTCACCCTCCTGCATCCCCACTGTTGACACACAGTAGGCCTCAGCTCTGTGCTGCAGAGTAGAACGCAAAACACAGTGGAAACACAGAGAAGGGCAGGGTTCAGTTGATCTGAGCTTTGGCAGAGGTCACCCTCACCTGTAAAACGTCTCAGGCAGCTACATCATAAAATAACATAAACATAACACACAGTAAGTGCTGGGGGGGGGGTGTCTGTTTATTTGTTTTTGTGGCAGATACCAAAAAGAAGAGATTTAAATGAGGAAAGATGTATTTGGGCCCAAAGTTTCCAGGTTTTAATCTATGATTCCTTGGGTCCACTGTGGTAAGGAAGAGCATCATTGCCAAGAGAGCATGATGGTACATAACCGCTCACCACCTGGCAGACAAGAAGCAAAAACATTGTAGACAGAAAGGGACCAGTGATAGGCAAAGTATGCACTTCAGAGGTATTCCCACAGTGACCTGCTTCCTCCAACCAGGCCGATCTTCTAATAGTCCATTCAGTATAAACTCATAAATGGATCAAACCATTGATAAAATTAATATCCTCATGATCCCATCACCTCTTAACAGCACTACCAGAAAGGAGCAAGCCCCCATACATGAGCCTTTATGGGAACATTTCCTATACAAAGAATACCAGTGAACATTTCATGAGTCTGTGAGTTTACATAGGATAGTATTGCTGGCATAGCCCTAGAAACTACCATGTGTGGCTTTCAAGAATATTTTTTGAATGAATAAATGAATGAGTGAATGAAGACTTGTTAAGTAAATGAGTGCTTTAACAAATATGAATGGGAGGCTAGGCCTTAAATGGCCTTATATTTACAGCCTGCTTAGAGGATGAGTTCTTCCACCTCTTCCCAAGGATGTGGCATGTAAAATATGCTTTCTAAACAGATATTCTAAAGGGTATCACATGTCAGAAGAAAAGTCTACAAAAAGACCAGAGAGGTCAAGACTGCAAGCTCTTGTGTGTAGTCAGTAACTGTGAGAGCAGCCACAGAGACCCTCTACAGAGGTCAGCAAGGACAGTCCTCAGCCTGCCTTTAACATAAGCTAATTGCAGAGGCTTCATCATAGAATAACAACTTCTCACAAAACACCAGCAAACACTGGGCACCAATGGGCACTGTAGTGCCTGGGATGGCTCATCTGGATCTCAGGAAATCATTTATGACACGGGGAGTCATCTGTTGCATTTTGGATAAGCCCCTCTTTGGGAAGTGTACAAGTCCAATCCTGGCTGAATGGCTGTGTGGAAAATTGGCAGCAAGATGGTCCCCATTGTGTCTAGACAGGCTTCAAAGCACAGGCTCTGTGGGGGTGTTGAGAAGGGCTGGAAGAGGGGCCCTGCTTGACCCCCTGAGTCATGATGACACTGAGGCCAACTGTGGGGATCCTCCAAGAGGAAGTTAAGGTTTACAGCCAGATATCATGCCTTTGCCATCACCAAAACAGGCAGGAAGTAGGAGCCCAGGAGGTGGGACTTCTTACTGTAGCTTTATCCCTAATAAGATTGCTCTCTGCCACTCATTCTTAGAAGAATCAAAAGTCTTACTTAGTGGGCTGGGATGAAATGAGACAAGGCATCCAAGTGTCTCCGCCTAATTGAATAGAAAGACCAAGAAAGCAAAGGATCCATTCACCACAGGTTCCTCGTGCCTGGCATGAAGTACTAACCAGAAAATGTTGGGGTTGCTACTGACTGAGGGAAGCAGCCTTTCCATGGAGGAACACCAATAGCACCAATGCCCACCCTTTCACCACAACCAGCCTGTAAGCAGATACCAGCATCTCATGTAACAGTGGGGGCGGCAGCCTTGGGATCACGGTGCAGCCAATTTAACCGGGCTTCTTGGGTGTGCTTCCCATGCCTACCCTCTGACGCAACAGCTCAGACCCTGGAAGTAAAGGAGATGTTGAAGGGAAACCCAAAGAACAGAGCCACAGTTTGCTGGTAACTGAGCAGAGCAGCAGAGCTGTTCCTAGCACAGGCTGAGACTTGAAAATAAGTACAAAAAGCTGAAGTAGTCAGAGTAGACTTTTAGGAATGCTGTGTTATTTTTATTGTTACTATGATGATATATCTAACAAAAGCAACTTCAAGAAAAGGGGTGTTTCAGAGAATAGAGTCTATCATGCATAGAGAGAGAGCACGGTGCTAGGGCTGTGAGACGATCAGACACATTGTGTTCACAGTCAGACATCCGAAAAAATGAATGCTAGTTTTTAGATAGCTTCCTCCTTTTCCTACTTTTATTCAGCCTTGGACCCCAGCAGATGGGATGGTGCCACCCATATTCAGAGTGGGTCTTTCCTCAGTGAAACCTGTCTGAAAACATCCTCAGAGGTTTACCCAGAGGTGTGTCTCCTAGGTGATTCCAAATCCAGTCAAAATGATAGTGATTAATCTTTACAACTTTCTAAAGAAAGGTGGAATATCTTAAGATGACATATACGAAAGCCAAACTCAACTCACCTGTAACCATTATTATTATCATTATCAACTAAGTCCTTCATTATTTCACTCAGTGAGAAGTCCTAAGGCAAAGCAATTCCAGACATGGTTTCTGGCTTCTGCCAATGCAGTCTCAAGCATTATATGCAGATGGTTCAACATCCAGGGTACCCCAAGCTTCTCCTCATGTCAAACTGACCCATGGTCACACTTCCAAGAGGAGACTGGGAATACTGTAATTTGCCAGCCACAATCCAGCAACTGGGGCACGTGATAGAGGCCTGGCCTGCCGAAGAGTCAAGATGCTGTTAGCAAGGGCAATGGGTATTGGTAAGCGACCAAGAGAGGCTGCCACAAGCAAAACATAATGTAATTAGCTCTTCCCGGCCTGTGGGGCCATTATGGGATGCAGTGAGATAATGGCATGGAAGGGTTTCCTGCACCAGCAAGGGATGAGTTGTTATTATCCTTATGAAATAATTACATTTCTATTATAGAACAATAGCTGATGCCTCAATTCAGTCTTCTGTGCCGCTCCTGCCTTTGCTCCCTTGCTTGTCATGCTCTGCAATCCTCAGCACACACACACACACACACACACACACACACACACACACACACGGGCACACACACACACGGGCACACACACACATAGCCATGCACACACACATATACACACCCATGCACACATGCACACATAGCCATGCACACACACATACACTCACCCTTGCACACATACACATACACACACCCATGCACTCACACACACATAGCCATACACACACACACACACACACATAGCCATGCACACACACACACACCCATGAACACACACACATACACACATCCATGCACACATACATTCCTGTGAGAATCAGAGATAAGGCACGTCAGATATAATGCCTGGTGCAGAACAGATAACAAGTGACCACAGATGCCCAAGTGGAGCTTTGAGGTCTGCACTCGAACCCTGCACAAGCTTGTGAGGCAAATCCTAGCACTGTCCCCATCTACAGATGAAGTGCTGAAGATCCAAGAATTTAGGAATTCTCACCCAGCCTTGCACAGCTTGTAAATGGTAAAACAGATTTAAACCCAGGCTTCATACTCTGGCTGCAAGGCAAGGCTGCCCATACCACCGTTTCCTGCTTATGAAAATCTCCCTAAAGTTTGGCTACAAGATCTCCACTGATTTTAAGCTTCAGAGGGGAACGATTGGCTGCTCAGGCTGTGGGACTCATGACCTTGGCCAGGCTGATTGAGCACTGTAAACAGGCACCTCATCTCCAAAATGGGGAGAATATAAGTATCTGCCTCGTCAGATGGTTGTGGGGATTAAAAATGGATATGTGTCTTCCACACAGTGTGATAGAGGGTCTGCTAAGGAGAAAGTATGAAATCGATAGTAGCCACTGTGATCATTGTGGTGATTAGGAGTCTTTTTTTTTCCTCCCCCGAATAAAATTCCTCCCGAGAGCAAAGGATTGGGTTATTCAGGCAGAACGCTCGAGGGCGGCTTCCTTCAGAAAATCATAGACTTTCAGAATGTAGTCACTTAACCTTCCTGAACTTCCCTCCTCTCATCTGCTAAATGGGAGTAATAAAGAGAAACTCGGAGAGACAGACTCGGGACTCGCAGAATGGTGCGAATCGATCTTGCTGGCTTTATTACTGGAGCGTTAGGAGAGCTCAGAAGGTAGCCTGGTCACATGTTCATTTTCAGCTTCAGCCAAGTTTGGTGGCTCAATTCTGGCGGTGCAGCCTACTTGGTTACTGCTGGTGGGTCTAGAACCAAAGGACTGATGTACAATCTTGTCAGGATTGTACAGGAGGATTTCCCAGACACCCAACTCTCTCTCCACTCAGGTCTGTGCCCCTCCCTACCTCTTCTCTAGAAACACTCATCTCATCCTGCTGTTCCTTAGCATTAGTGCGCCCTTTCCTACCTATGGGCCTCAGCACATGCAGCTCTTTTTGACTAGGACATTGACTAACCTACCCTGTACACATGCAGCACACACATGCACACTCAGCACACATCTGTGCCTACCTGCCTCCTTAGCCTCACCGCCCCCACCCCCACCCCCCAGAGCTTACCACTAGGCTTCTCCAAAAGCATCAATTCCTTTAGGAAGCTGACATTGTGTCCTCCATGAGTGAAGGGACCTCTCTGGGCTGCCTGGCCTCATAGCATTACAGGGAATTGACCTATTCTGCATTCCCTTGGCCACTTGACAGAGAATTTTGCAAAGGCAGGTAAGGGCCTAATCTAAGTCCATGACTCTACTGCAGTGTTGGTTAGAGCCATTGTGGTACTGTGAGAAACTGTCTGAGCATGACACATGTGTAGAAGAACCCCCCAGAAGGGGACTCGAGCATCCCCTGTAGCTGGTACTTGCATTCTCTGGCTTTCCCAAGGACCCAAGACAGATCACACTGAACCATTTTGTATGCACACCTGCCTCCCTAACCACCACACTCTGCATTTAGCACAAAGGAGCATCCTAAATGCATTTCCTACCCTACAGGCCCCTTTCTCTTCCTTCATTTCCCCAACCATAGGAAATCCAAGGCCAATGCAATTCCTTGGAATTGGTCAAGGAATGTTGTTCCTCATGATCTGCCTAAGAGGCAGAAAGGGGCTTTGCATACCAGCATCTCTCTGTGTTCTGCCCTCCAGAAAGCAAGGCACTGTTTGGCTAGCCATGCTGTGGTTCTGCTACCCTGCCTAAACTGGTCCTTCCAGTACCCTCAGCTTCCAAATGATAAATTCATCTATCTCCAGATGAACTTTTTTGGTTAAAAGAATCCTGAATATTCAAAGCCTTAATGTTTTTCCAGTTTACTCTGTTAGGATGGGCAGAAAGCCTTGAGGATCAAGCCAGTTGTGTTGAGTTCTTGGTCCATTTCTGGTGTCCAACCCCTACCACAATGCCATTGATCTCATAATGAGACTGCAGGAGTGTGGACAGACAGGTCTTCTCTACTTGTGTCCTTTTCCAAGCACCATGACTTCTGCCTCATTTTCTTCAGCAGTAAGATGGGGATACACTTACCTCATAGAGGTATATGTGCAAGTCCTTGCATGTGAATGGCCACCAGCTGAGCAAACCCCATGTTGGCAAGGTAAAGCCTTATGGCAGACACCCTTTGGGCATTGTGGGCAGGTATAGGCTTGTGATTTGCCACTACAGCTCTTGAGCCAGTCATCTGGCCATTCTATGCCTCAACCTACCCATCTGTCAAAGAAGTTTCTAGGCTAGAAACTCCACAAGGTGGTATTGTGGGTTAAGTGGGGTCCCCCATCACCCCACAACTTCACAAAACTAGATAGGATGAAATCCTAACTTCCAGCTGCTGAACACATGACTATCTAGAAATCAGGTCACTGTAACTGCAGTTAACTATGAGGCAGTCGTCTTGGATAGGACAGGACCTTCATTCAATAGGACCAGTAGCCTTGTAGAGAGAATGCCATATGAAGACAGAGACCCAATAGGGAGGGCATCCTATGACAGAAATTGAAGCAAGATACTGTGGCCATGTCACTGTAAATCAAGGAAAGGCAAACCATTATCTGGGAAGTCAGGCAGGAGTCCCTACAGGCTTTAGAGGTTGGCTGTGGAGGTTGATGTTGATAGTGCTTATGACAGGACCTAGAATAATTACCTAGGGGACAAATCTCTGGTTGTGTCTGTGAGGGAACTTGTAGATTGAGTTCATTACAGTTGAAGAATGGAGACATACCCTACACGTGAGCGGCATGGACCCGTCCACTGAGGCCCTGGGCTCACGAAAAGGAGGAAGTGAGCTGAGCACCAGCACTCGTGTCCCTGTTTCCTGACTGGGTACCATGTGACCAGCTGCCTCATGTTCCCACTGCCCTGTGTCCACCACCATGACGGATTCTATCCTCAAGCTATGAATGAAAATAAACCCTCCCTTTCTTAAGTCGAGTTTGTCAGATATTTGTCACAGCAGTAAGGAGGGACACACTGGCCCTGCCAATGCCTTGGTTTTCAGGTTTGAATAGTCTTTGTTCAGCAAGGACCAACGGCTTTTGTGAAGGCCGTGTTGCCGAAGCACCCCTAAACAGCTCAGTAGAGTACTCAGCGCACCAGAGGCCTGTGATAAATGTCTGTTCCTTTCCCTTCTCACACAAAAGCTCCTTTGTGTACACAGAACAGTTTAGAGTGAAAAGCAAGTCGGCTTTTCTTCCCATTTGTCCTTCAAACCTACTCAAGGATCCTTTTTTGAGAACCTTCCTCCGCGGATACCCTTAGCCTGGATGAGACAAAGTCATCGCGAGACAAGATGGGGCGGGCAGCCATTTCACTACCCGTCCACTCTGCCCCAAGTGTGTCTCTTGAGTTTTCAAGATGGTCAAGAGTGACAGAGAGGAACTCATGGATCACTTGGCTCTTATTCTGTTTATACTTTCCCTCAAAGTTGTAAGAATCTACGGAAGTCGAACAGGAGTGAGAGGCTGTGGCCTGGTGAGCAAGGCCAGGCAAGCTGTTTCGAGTCAGTCCATTTAGCAGGAAAAAGCCATTCCAGGATATGCCACTCACTGAATGCTAACCTTCACCAAGCATGGCTCTGTGCTGCTTTTTGAACGTTTTATTAAAATCTCATAGTTATTTAGAAAACACTGCAACTGATAAGCATACAACGGTGGCTTTATTTGTATACACTTTCTGTTTCCTGGTTGGTTTTCACCCAAATCATTGGTTACATTCATCCCTGACTCCCATTCTAGGACCTCATAAAACACAGAGTGTGTTTCCAGAAAGAACTCCAGCTCTGATTTCAGGATCCGGGTTCGAGGCCCAGCTCCATATCTCCCCAGTTCAGTGGTTTGAGAAAGTAGCTTGACTTTCCATATTATTGACCTCTTCTGGTGCCCAATACAAGATGGATGAAAGGCAGTGGGACATGGCTCAGTCTGTAAAGTGCTTGACTTCTAAGCATGAGGGCCTAAGTTTGAGCCCCAGAACACACATTAAAGAAGCAAAATGTTGCACAGACTGGGGCATGCTTGTGATCTCAGCATCAGAGAGGTGGAGACAGGCACATCCCTCAAGCTTGCTGGCCAGCCTAGCCTAGTCTGACACATTCAGTTCTTTTAGTGGGAAGAGTGTGGGCTTAGGGTTCATGAGAGCATGGTCCACAGCCCAGCCTGGCAGCCGTGAGCTGAGGAACCTTGGGTATGCTGTTTGAGCATCCCATTCTACATCTGTCAGCTGGAGGACCCTGACAGCTTTCAGAGGGATTGCATATCGAAGATGATGATTCATATAAAAAGGCTTCCACAGTACTGGACACATAGTTAATGTCTGTAACCACCCTACTCTCCAGAAGCTAGCTCTTCTTCCCCAGTGGTTCCCCGTACTTGGCTTCTCCCTCTGCATCTGAGATCACCAGCACCCGAGTAGAGGAGCTGGCACTCAGGTTTTACTCTTCCTCGGTTATGAGGCCTGGAGTGTTGCAGCTGTGTAAATCGAGTGAGAGAAGGCAGATATCTGGAGATACAGCCTCAGGAAGTAATAAATGATTTTCAGCAGCTGTTTGGAAGCACTTTCTTAATCACATCTCAGTGTAGAAGTTAAGCTGCCCAGGCCTCCCTGATAGAGCGAGCTCTCTGTAGCCAGATAGTTTGAGGTTTGCCATCAGTTTCAATGGCTGTTTCGTCCCATTTGCCAGCACAGTTTGACAGAGAGAGAGAGAGAGAGAGAGAGAGAGAGAGAGAGAGAGAGAGAGAGAGAGAGAGAGAGAGAGAGAGAGAGAGAGAGAATACAGATGGCCTTGCATCTTCCTCTTTTCCCATATTCCATAGAAAGCAGTTTTCGGCTCTAGCCCAATTCTAGCCTCCAGTGACCTAGATAAAGCATCCTATACCCCTCAGGAGGCAGCCCCTGGGGAAGGCTGCAGAAGCCCGGGAGGAGCCTGAGGCTATTGCTGGACTTGGAACTTAGAGCATCTGCCAATCACCCTTCCATCAGACCCTCCCTCGCCACTTCCTTCCCTCTTCATCCTGGCCTCTCCTGTGTCATGTGATGCATTTCTGTCCCCTGCATCCTGGAGGTCTGGGTCCCTCCAGGGTAAAGGCTGGCTTTAGCACTCTGTCTGCAGTCCCAGTCAAGGTTCCCACAGAATTGCTCTGGGCTTTGACTATGGTTGGTCATGAAAGGGAGATGAGAGGGGAGAAAGGGGGAAGGGAGGGAGGGAGAGAGAGAGAGAGAGAGAGAGAGAGAGAGAGAGAGAGAGAGAGAGAGAGAGAGAGAGAGAGAGAATGATCGATCACCTGCTGGATCTTCATGTGTTTATTTCTTCTTCATGGGACCATGTAGAGTAGGACTAGATCTTGACATCCTGTTTTTAAAAGATGAAGCAACCTGCCCAAAGTCTGAGTTTCAGGTCTAGATCTTACTCACTGGACCTCCCGTAGGCTAGAGTCTCATTTAGCCCCTTATAACTGGAATCATGTGTCCCCGCACAAATCACATCACCTGTCCTCAGTTCCCCTCTCCACAGAGGGAGAAGGATAGGGTTAGATCAGAGGGGGTGGCAAATGCGAAGCTCATGTGTAAACCATAAACGCTATTACAGCCTGGTGCTGTTTCAATTAGCAGATTAGTAAGTTATGATCCACTCTAACGTGGAATGGGACCCACTCTAACGTGTAACAGGTTCCAACTATGTGTGGGACCACTGTGGGCACATGTGATGAATAAGATCCATCCCTGTCCTGGGGGAAATGACTCATAAGACACACGCGCCTGGTGGCCTTAGTTTGCAGAATGTATCCATCTATGTATGACCTAGCCCCTGGAAAGGTCTCCAGGCTTGTCTGTGGTCCTCTCCTTATTAATTCCATTCATCTAACCCTGTTAGCTTCCTTACTGTGCCTCAAATGACCACAAGGGTTTTGTCATTGCCGGGTTCTCTACCTGAAGCAGAGGCAGTCTCCAGGTACTGAATGGCTCATCTCTCACTTACGTTTACTGTCATCTCCTCAGAGGGACCACCTCTTACCACACTGCTAAAAACAACACACCAGCAGTGTCACACTTGGCCCTGGACTCATTTAATATCTCTTCATATCGTTTATCCCCCGCTTGATTGTCTCATATATACATATTTACTTTATAGATTACTGATTTTCTCTTCTAGTAGAACGCAACTTTTCTGAGGACAAGGATATGCCCTTCTTTACCTGTCAGTCATGCTCAGAATAGCGCCTGACAAAGTAGGCACAAAAGAATTTGTTGAAGGAAAATGTCAGGGCTGCAACTGAGTTTTATAAAAAAATAAAAATAAAATTTAAGAAATGCAAATAACTCAGTTTAAAAATAGGTAAAGTAACCAAGGAGAAACCAAAGAGAAATTTCTCCAAAGAAGATACCCAAGTGGTGAGTAAGCACATGAAAACCGATCAGCTTTGCTGTAGGGGAAATGCAGATCAAACCCACTAGAACAGATGCACTTAGAAAGTTGGGTAATAACAAGTGTTGGCAAGGATGTAGAGAAGTCAGCTCTTAGTGGGAATGTAACATGGTACGGCCACTTTGGAAAGCCAGCTGACACTTCTTTAAAAGGTGAAACATGGACTTACCATCTGTTCTCATTTCCTTTCTGTTGCTGTGATAAGTTACTCTGAAAAAAAAAAAACAATTTTGAGAGGAAAGGGTTTATTTTAACCTGCAGGTTACAGTCCATCATTGAGGGAAGTCACACCTGCTTGTTATTCCTCCCAGCACTGCCTCTAATCAGGGAACTCAGAGCTGGGGAAGTATAGCAGAAACTGTGGAGAGATGATGCTTGATGCCTTGTTCCAGTTCATGCTCTTCTAGCTTTCTTATATAGCCCAGGACCACCTGCCCAAGGAATGACATCACCCACAGTGGGCTGGTCCTTCTATACTAATTAACTGTCAGGACACCTCCTCGAACATGCCCATAGTCTGTTCTGATCTGAGCAATTTCTCAGTTGAGACTCCCTTCTCAAGTGACTCTAGGCTGTGCCAAGTTGACAAAGCTGACTAGGACAGCATCCAATCCAGCGATTCCACACCTAAGTTTATACCCAAGGGAAGTGAAAACATACTACCATGCAAAACCTCCCGTGCAAGTTTTTAGCAGCCAGTAATAGTAGCCAAGAGGGGAAACAACGAAAATGTCTCGGATCCATCCTGTGCAGTGCTATCTGGCAGCATGGGGAAATGTGGGGTAAATTTTAAAGACATGTTCAGTGAAAGGAGAGCCAGTCACACAAGAGCCTGAAATATATGATTCCATTTCCTAGAAAATTCCAGAATAGGCAAAACCACAGGGATAGAGAACAAATCTGTGACTGTCCCAAGCAACAGGGTCTGGAGGAACCACAAGGAGTGCCAGCAGGTGACTATGATGCTTTCCTTGTGGGTAATGAAAACATTCTAAGCTGGGTTATATAGTAACAGTCATGCTGCTCCGTGAATATATTCAACACCACTGAGCAGTGTCCTTGAAATGGGTGACTTGTATGACCTGTGAATTATTTCTCTAATAAATAGAGGTCATGTAAAATAAATGAATGTCTTCCTCTAATATCGCTCTGCCACACAGCATACTATTTAACAGACTGTCCATCCCCGTGTGAAGACCCCAGGGCTATCTTCTCAGTGTGGAAGAGGAAGCTACTCCTTGGGCAAGCCCAGGAAAGCAGAGCTCTGTTCTTCACGAATGAAAAACAAAACAAAACAACTCCCTGAGAAATTTGTGAGGAGGAGGAGAGAAGTGCCCTGAGTAATTTACTGTGTCCTGTTCTCAAAGACCATTTTCCCAGCGTAAGTCACAGAGGCAGAGATGACCAGGGGCTGCTTCTGAAAACAAACACTGTGGGGATGGATGGTTGACTTAGGAGGGACTGCTGGACGGCAGGCATGAGACCCACCGATCTGTTAGGATGTGCTGCTGGCCTGAGCTTGGGATCTGCGGGTTGTTCTTACCTCCCTCCCCCCAGCAGGGATCTAAGGAGAAAACTGTTCCTGAGCTGAATCTCTCTGTGTGTTATCTTCCCTGTAAACTAACTTTCATTGTTTGCTCTTTGTTTGCTTTCAAATCTTACCAATGAATTTGTTCCTTGGAAAGAATGGGCAGTGAAGAAGTCAGGCCCAGTGACTCTTGTCTATAGTCCCAGCAGGGCTGAGGCAGGAGGAGTGCCATGAGTTTGAGTCTGAAACAGGCCTGTGTTGTAAACTGAGTCCCAGGCAAGCATGGGCTACAGAGTGAGACCCTGTCTCACAGAAACCAAACAAGGAAAGGAAGGGCAGGGGAGAGGTGGGGAGAAGAGGGGAGGGGAGGGGAGGGGAGGGGAGGAGGTTAGGAAGGAAAGGACAGAGGGAGAATATAAAATAAATAAACTTCATAGTCCTACTGTCTGAAAATAACTGATATTAACATTTTTCACAGATTGTGTACATGTGCATGCGTACACACCACACACACACACACACACACACACACACACACACACACACACACTTCTTTAAGAGTCAAAAGAGCCTTCCTTCATGCAGTTTCCATCCTGTTTTTCCAGTTCCTGCTTACAAGCACAGTTTACAATATCTATCTGTCTATCCTGGCACTGTATTTGTGTCTTACTTTATGTAAGTATGCCCTTGCTTTTTTAAAAAATTTTATTTATGTGCATTGGTGTTTTGCCTGAATGTACATCTGTATGATATGATAGGTACCCTGGAACTGGAGTTACCGACAGTTGTGAGATGCCATGTGGGTGGTGGGAAGTGGACCTGGGTCCTCTGGAAGAGCAGTCAGTTCTCCTAACTGCTAAGCCATCCGTCCAGCCCTGCACTTGCTTTTACAATGACAGATGTTGAACCCTTTTAGAATTTTCTTTAAAATTTTACTTTTTTACTGTTATGTGATAAGAACACCCCTAAAAATCCTTCAAAAGCTACTCTTGAATAAAGTTATGGAAATGGAATTTCTTGGTTAAAAATCAGTTTATACCTAGATATATTACTAGTTTCAGTGTATAAATGTATATTTATATTTAAGAGCAATGTCTCCCTTAGCATCTACTAAACACAAGATATTTTCATGCTTAATTCTCCATTTTCCCTGCAGTTTTAAAACACCAGCTCAAAAATATGAAAATAATTAAATATGCTCATTACAGAATGTTTTTACATTTTTATTTGTTATTTATTTAGGGGATATATCTGCCAGTGCGTGCATGGGGAGGTCAGATAACGACTCCCAAAAAATGGTTCTCTCCTTCCATCATGTGAGCTCAGGGGCTCCAACTCAGCTTGTCAGGCTAGATGGCAAGGACCTCTACACACTAATCCACTTCCCCAGCATGGCATTGTACAACAGCTAAAAGATGTAAACGCATATTCAAATTTAAAACTGTTCACGTGGTGATGACACTATAAAGATTTTTTTTTCAAGTTTAGCTAACTTTTTTCTTCAATTACATTTCTCCAAATTCTTACTTCTGAAACCATTTCTATCCTGGATCCTTTTCATTGTCTCTTTCAGTCTTCTGAACACCAGCAAGTGTAGACTACTGTTGCTTTTGTCTTTGGGAATGGTGGACCAAGAAAGAACCTTAGGAGGTTTCAGTTCAAGGGAAAGGCAAGGGATCATGAGATGCTCTGTGGACACTGTGCCCAGTGTTCTTGCCTCCTGTTCCATGGCCAAAGACTACTGTAAGTCGTGCAACTTCTTGTTGATGGGAGACTCCAGGCTGGGCCAGAGCACAGAGATGAGTGGTGCATGGTCCCTGCTGGAAGAAAAGACTGCTCAAGCTGTAGACATGAACACACTTCACCGACAGAAGATTCAGGCCATGCTGCTGCTCCAATAGAGCTCCTGGCCAACCCCCAGTCTCTTAGGTATTGTCAGTGCCCCTTCCCCTGCTCAGTACTTGAGTACTGAGTAGGATTTTACTTGTTCAATGGGACAACTGGATGATGCTGGATTGTGAGAAGAGAGGGAAGGCACCTGCTTCTAGGTGGAGTGATTGAATGGTGCCAGAAGAGAAGAGGGAGAAGAGGCAACCCATCGGTTGTCATGTTCTGTATGTGTATGTCAGGTGTCAATCTTTGAGTGACGTCTGTGAGCCAGGCTCAGCACTTTGCATAGAGTCTCCCATGTCTCGGGGCTGCCTGTCCAATCGTTACTAGGAAGCTTTCCAGGTGACCTAGGAAATTTCCCATGATCTTCCCTCTCCACAACTAAAACTGGTCAGATAAGGGCTCATACTTTTCTATATTTGTACACGTGCCACTTTCTACATTGCATACATGACACAAATTTCCCTACCATAGCCTAGATTGGGTTAAACACTGAACAATACAATTTCCTTTAGGCAGTCAAATGGATTACTCAGGAATGCTAAGCAAAGTGGGAAAGAGTTATATTTGTTAATGGTTCTTCTTTGAGAGAAATAAACTAGTCTATCAACTAGTGCCACACAGTTTTAGTCTTCTGGCATACTCCAAAATTATTTTCAGAGTACAGAATGCTAAAAGGTTTTCCTTCGAGAATTGTTTTACTGTAGTTAGAGGCCAGAGTTCTTTCTGTTTCACTCTTTCTTATTGTTCGTATGTTTGTTTGTGTTTCATTATTGCTTGTGGTGGTTGAGACAAGGTAGCCTCACACTCACAGCAATCTTCCTGCCTCGGCCACCCAAGTGTTATGACACCATGAGGGTATATGTATTGGATTTCAAATGTCTAAAAAAAATCTACCATCAATTCACAAAAAGGTGTGACTTATTTGTCTGGATTCTCTGACCTGTATTCTCACAGTTCTCTCTCTCCCAAGCACTTTCTCCTTCTTTTGTTACATTATCAATCATACTAATTTGTAAAAGTCTCATTGGCAGACTTGCAGAACTGCTGTTGTCTCTTTCCAAAACCCACCTCTTCTGGTCTCCATTTGGAGAGACAGCAGAAAGAGCAATATTGGTTGAGCCTTTTCTGGGAGCAAGCAGACTGCTGGGCTC
Source organism: Peromyscus maniculatus bairdii (assembly GCF_049852395.1). Lineage (NCBI taxonomy): Eukaryota > Metazoa > Chordata > Mammalia > Rodentia > Cricetidae > Peromyscus > Peromyscus maniculatus. The sequence continues at coordinate 107,348,626 of NC_134852.1, forward strand.
CTAGTAAGTATCAGGCCACAAATCCCCAGCAATGTTTTGCACCCAACTACTGTTGTTCCAGTTTTCAAAGGAGAAAACAGAGACTATGGGAAGTGGCACACTATGTCACCTAGCTGGTAAAACTTGGCTTTGATCCCAGGTTTGACCAGTGGGGAAGTCACGGTCCTTCTGCTTTCTCTTTGTCTCTTTCCCTGTGCCTCCTTGGGAATCCAAACTAGGGTTCATCAATTCCACCCTCAGGATTCAGTGCTAAGAACTTTGGAGATCTCAGTTCTCTAAAGAGTCCTGTGGCCGCAGACATATGATTTTATGGCTCGAAGTCTACATTTCTCAAGCTTTAGCATGAGAATTAATCTGTATCTAGAGCATTGTGTGGAAAAGCATCTACCCGTTGCTGGTCTCCTGCAAGAATTCTGCCATGTTTGTCCCACCTCCCACCCCAACCTTGCAGATGTCTGTTCTCCCTCAGTTTGCCAACCCTCACCAGCTCCGTGCCAAAGCTGTGTATACTGGGACCCTGTCCCAAGCAATGTACATGACATGTATGTATATATTCAATGAAAGTAGAGGTGACATTGTCTAGGGGATGAATGGGAAAGGTGAAGGGCAATAAAATAGAGGAACTGGGGGAACTAGGAAAAGATGCTTGGTACAATATATATCTGTACAAGAATTAACAAAAATTAAAATTACAAAGAAATTCAAGCAATCTAGTATTTAATTGATACAGTTATTCCATAGTTTACATAGATAGGCAAGTTCTTCCTGCATGTGTGCACAGAAAGGAATACACACGAGTGACACAGAGGCAAATGTCTAACTGATGTTCCAAGTTGAAATGTCTCTTCTTTGTCTCCCTAAGCTTTTCAAATCAAAGTAGCCATTTGTAACCTTCCCCAAAGAATGGGCTCTTTACACCCTTCTGCAGCCCCTTGGTTGCTGGAATGGTGCAGGGAAGGCTAATTCCAGTCATCATATCTCATCTGAGGACACAGTAGCTGCATCTGTATTTCTGGGTTCCCCTCAGCATCCCTGACCCCCAAGAGTCAGACATCCTCATTGGCCTACATGAGTATGCAGGTGGCTCCCCTATAAAGGCAATCCCTGGGTCATGTTGACATTTAACATCCCACTGAGCTGTGAACTAGGAAGGAAATCTGGGTGACTGCGTAGATGCTGTAAGCTTACAGAGCACTCCCTGGTCTTGTCACCTTCCAGCTCCAAAAGCATCCATGGTTCCCCAGGTAGAATCTGATTTCCTTTTCCTAGTATCCACCATCTAAAGCTACTCCCAATCAAGATAATCTCCTTCCTTCCATTCGCTTAGCAAATATTGATGCCTGCTTACTCTAGGGGAGACACTAAGCTTGGCAGGAAAAATAGGTTAACAGAGAAGCCAAGCAGGGCACGAACAACTAAACACTGCAGAGTAGGCAAAGTTGCAACATGGAGGATCCAGGGTGTTCAGGGGAGCACTTAAGTGGGGTGAAATCCAGGAGTGCAGCATCAGAGAGGTTTTCTTTCTGCCCAAGATCACATGAAGTCAAGCCCAGAGGATAAGGTAAGACCACCAAGACAAACTGGGTGGTAGCAAGGAGAGCAAAGACTCCATGGAGAATGAACAGCATGTGCAAAGCTCAGAGGTAAAACGTCCATAGAACTCTAGGCATGCCACCCTGATGGATTCAGTGCAAAGAGTTAGGTCCATTCACACCTTTAGAGAAAAAAAAATGGCTAATCCAGGGGAGCAAGAGCAACTGGCCCCGCCTCTAGAGGTCTCTGTAGACTGGATGAGAGGTTGACAGTAGCACAAGACTTTAGAATGGGATAGATAGATTGCTGAGACCAGCAGAAGCAAGGGAGCTGTAAGTGTGAGTTTTCTGCCCTCTGCCAAACAGGCTCATACCGTAGTGTGTCCACTGAAATCTTGTACAGCTCCTTGGAGCTTGTCTCGCTTCCCAGATGAAATGAACTCCAGCCTTCCATCCTTACATCGGGTGGCATGCTGTCTGGCTTGCCCCACCTCTGCCGGTGTGTGCTCTCCTCTTCCCTATTCTCCCACTGGCCGTTCAGTGCCTGGTCTCTCATTGTGCTCCTCCTCTTCCAGCATGACAGTAAACACTTAGGAGATATCTGTAGGATGAAGCCCCATTCACTGTCCATTTCCAGACATCCACTACTCTAGTAAAGAAAAATAAACAAACCCAAGGATAACAGCCATGCCATTCCACCCACATATTCCAATTGCTATGATATGTGCATCACAAAACACATACTACTTTTGAATTGACAAAGGAAATATTTCCTAAGGTTTTCTTGACTATTGGAAAATTATTCTGTGATCAGCTACCTTAGAGATCACTGAGATTAATGGCTGCCAGTGAGTGAACAGAAGGTAATGAACACATTTCTGGCAATGTCTGTACCTTGTAGACACTTCCCAACCTCCTAAGGTTTGACTCTTTGTTAGGGAATTCTGTTACTGATGGTGATTATTCAGGAAGAACCCTTAACTCAAGGAATGACCAAGACAGGAAAGCAGAGGAAGATGGGAAGCCCTGAGGGAGCCATAGGGTTAGACTTGAACCTGGATCCTGAAGTTTGAGATGGAACAACTTACTTAGTTCTATAACTGTAAAGTCAGTGAAGCTTGACAGTTCTGCTGAGGGAGGCTGTCATAGGCACCCTGGAACAATGTATCCTCTATCTTAGCTTTGGTCAGAATCTGTAACATCTGTATGTGGTGTGACCCTGGTTATCTCAGACTCATCAGAGGCTCTGAATGGAGAGTGAATAAAAGATGAGAAAATGAGTATATATGTGCTTAATACCTGCAGCCTGGTAGAGAAAAAAAGTTCAAAAACTGGGATTGCAGGGAAAAGAGTCATGAACAGGAGTCTTGGTGTGATGGTTTTGTTCAATTTCCTAAACATTTAGTGAGCACTGGCCCTAGATTCCTCCATGTTCGTGTATACTGGAGACTCACACAGATCATCTATAGTGCTTACCGTGACTGAACAAAATCAGAGTGTATGGGGAGCAGAGAGCTTTCAAATGGGCTCATGGAAGTCATTTCCCCCAAATCATAGAAGCAATAAAATGGTAGGCAGTGACGTGCACTTCAGTTCTGTTAAACTCATGAAGCCCATTCTAAGTGTGAACCATACCCACAGGGTGTATTGCACACTTTAGTGTTGGAGGCATTTGTAGATGTTTGAACTATAACAGAAAACAATGGCATCAGATGGGGAGCTGAGGCAGGCAAGAGTGCTCAGCCTTCTTGTGCTGACTTGTGTGTCAGGGAAGGCTCTCGTGGTGAATCAGGGGTATGAGTTTGGACAGTTGAACCATAGTCCAAAGTTTTTGGATAAAGAAACCAAGACCCAGGAGGAAAACCCACCCAAAGAATATACCTTGGTCATTGATCCCCACTACCTCCATTGTCCTTGGTAAATCTCTGAAATAACCAGCCAAATGATCACAAAGCAATTCTATAAAGTGTTGTTATGCACAATTAAGCTCAGGGGTTGACACTAAAGTGATGGAATCCTTAAAATACTGCCAGATTTGGTAGCGGTGAGCTGAGAGGCCTTCTATCATGTGTCCCCACAAGTCAGAAGTTCTGTACCTCTTAAGATCCTGCTAAATGTTACAATGACCCATCTGGGCTGGGCTGTGTTTCCTGAGGTTAAGTCCGTTTGCTGAGCTGTTCACATACGATGGTATCATACACAGTCTGCCAGTCAAGGTGGGAGAAAATAACAGCCCTTGCTGGCAAGTGGTGCCTGTGTTGTACTGTATACTTTTATGTGTTTGTGTTTATGTCCCCTCTTGTACACGATGTACTGCATGTGTGGAAAGGACAAGACTGTGAGTGTTTCCAAGTTGTCACCTCCTCCTTCTGAAGAGTTGGGAGTTTGCTCATAGAACTATGGAAAGCTGGAAAAAAAACTTAGAACTATATGCTAGTTCTATATCACAGAAACTCAGAGCCAGAGTCTTGTCTTGGAACTCATAGAATGCCACCGTCCTGATATGACAGGGTGTTATCATTTCAGCTATCAGGACATAAGGATCCTAGCATGTTATATCTCTAGCATTAATATATGCAACAAATATCTTTTCTGTGCCTTGTGTGAGCCTGGCATTATGTTATGATCAGAGGATAAAAGAGTGAGTAAGACTGCTAAAACTCTTGATTTCAAGAAGTTTGCAAAGAATGTCAGAATTTAAGAATCGTAAAATGTTAAATCCTCAGAAAACTAAAATTCTGCTACACTGAAATTGTAGACCGCCAAAGGTGGAGGAGAGAGCCTTAGATCATTTTTTCCAGCTCTCACTACCTTTTTATGAGGCCCAGGACTTGGTGCAGGCAAGTCGGATTCAAATCTCACTAATAAGAACATCATTTCAGTTCAGTGACATCACAGAATGGCTGGGTCATAGGGGCTCAGCCTTCACCCAACCCCGGCTGCTGCTCATTTTACCAGAGAGGCCACTGTGGCTCATAGAAGGCAGCCTCTTGTTCTGTAAAGGCTCACTCAGCAGTAGATACCTCCAGGCTTTCTGGCCTCTATCAAAGAAAAGAAGAAAGGCTAAACAAGACGCTCCTGCTGTTTCTGAGGTGGTCTTTGCTAGGCCTACTTCTGTGGGCCCGCCCCTGCTCTTCAGAACAAGCGCTGCTCACCAACTCTCTCTGCACAGGGACAGGCCCTGTCCAGGCCACACGTGCAGTGGATCGTAGCATTCGGAGCTCCCTCCCCCGTTGATGCGTGTTTTATTTTGTTGCCTCCCCCTTCCCCGTGTGCTTCGAAACCGATTTTCATTATTTTTCTCTGTCTGTGTTTGTCTTTGTGGCCCGCAGGTGCTCCCTTGCATTGTTCATCTGCTTCATCAACCCCTATTGAGCAGTCCCCCTCCCCGCCCCCCTCCCCTCCGGCCAATGAGAGCCAGAGGCGGTTGCTAGGCAACGGTGTGGCCCAGCCAACCCCGGACTCAGACTCTGAGGAAGAGTTTGTCCCTAACTCATTCTTAGTTAAAAGTGGCTCCGCCAGCCTGGGGGTCGCAGCAAACGGTAAGTGCTTCTCTCTTTTGCTAACTTTTAATGGTTTGTTTCTTTTCATGGGCTATGTATGCCTGCTCCGGCCGCTTGCCCCTTGCAAGAGCCGAGTGACCTGGTGCATGGAGGGGCTCGTGAGCAGGCAGGGACCTGGGCGGTTCTGTGGGCTTGGGGTAGCCAGCTACGGTGTCTCTGCTCCAAGGAGAAAGCTTTGTCCCGTGACAGGTGCGCGAGACAGAGGTACACAGACAGCAAGAGACTAGATTCCAGGCAGAAACAAAGACACAAACTGGAGGGTGGGGGACACGCTTCTCCTATTGGATTGCTGCTGGGTGCAAGCGATCCACAGGCACAGTCACCTGTTGCTTCATCAGATCCTACACACAATGCTACCAAGAGAGGGGTATTACAGTGTCCCTCATTAGCGATAAGAAAACTGAGAGACAGGATGCTGCCCAGAGTTCGGGGCTGTTTTTGAAAGTACTCTGCCCTGGAGTTCAGGGCAGCTGCAGAGCTGACTGACCACAGGCAAAAGAGCTGGGTTTCAGCATGCTCTCCCCATGGTTCGCTCCTTTTCTCCACTTCCCTCTGCGTTCCTCGAGGAGGGGAGGTTGGAGGATGTGGTGAAAGAGCACCAATCACCCTGATCCTGCACTGTTACACTTGGCCCAAGACACCCACCTGTCCAGCGGGGCCAGTGCACTTCTGTGGAAAGATGTTCCTGCTGGGGGTTAGAGCCAGCAAAAGCGATATAAGACTGTGTGTGAGAACCTGGGACCACAATAATGGCACCCTAAAAAGTTTCCTTATTCTGATAGAAGAAAAGAAACTGTGCTTTTCTAACAAATACTGCGGGAGGTTGTATTGATGTGGCAAGCATTTATTTATAATTGCCTGTATGGGGCTAGAGAGATGGCTCAGTGGTTAAGAGTGACTACTACTCTTTTGGAGGTGCTGAGTTCGGGTCCCACACCCACATCAGGTGCCTCCCAATCACCTGAAACGCTAGCTCCAGGGAGATCCAATACTGTTGGCCCCTGCAGGCATCAGCACACATGTGAACGTACCCATACACAGATGAACACATATACACATAATTTCAAATAAAATAAATCCTGTAAGTGCCTGTATGGGGCTACATTCTAAACCATATTCTGGAAAAGGTGCCTGAGATTGAGAGAAGCATGAGGCAGGCTTGTCGGTGGACAATGGAACCATACAGCTCCGCACCCAAAGGAAGCCCTGTCCCCTGGGGGCTTTGGACAAGTCTCACTGACTCCCCAAGTTCCTTCAAATGTAAAAGCAGACAGCATGGTATCCAGGTCACAATGAAGAGCATCATAGCGTCTGGGATGGAAGTTTGGGAAATGGTGGGGCTTGCCTTATCACCTGCCACTTCCCTGTGGAGGACATACAGAGCTGTCTGGAAAAGCTCTCCACAAATCTTGGAGCACTCAGCACACTGACGGAGATACCAAAGGCTGTCTCTCCTCTCAGGAACAGAGGGAGACCAGCTAAAGGTGATAAGGGAGGACAGAGCCTAGTATGCTGGATGCCAGGGTGACTGAGAGGAAGTCTCCACACTGACTGAGAGAACTGGAAAGTGCCTCCTGTAGGAGATGCTGGCTGCATGGGAAAGAATGGGTCGGATGGGTCAGGCTTTGATAGCAGGACTATTCTGGACGTGCATGGGCATAGAATCCTGGGTAGGAGCTGGGGAGCCCGCTCCCACACCTTTGCACTTCGGAACTGGGCACAAAACAGTTGTTGACATGGGAGGGTGTGACGGGCTTCACGGAGAACATCTCTGGCTTCTCCAGGGCCTGAATAGAGCATGCACACACAGACCCTGCATACTCTGACCAAACCCATTCACCCCGGGGCCCCATATCTTTGGGACTTCCTCTGAGACCGAGCATCCTCAAAGAGGACAGAAGCAGGAACCCTGAACTATGGGAGAAAGACCTGTGTTCCATGTTCAGCTCTGCGGTTCACTGGCTATTTGTCCTTGACAAATCACTCTTTCGCCTCAGGCCTTCTTACCAGGGATGGAGCAGTCTAAGATACTCTAGTTTTATTAATGTCATGTGGTGATGATCATGCCCCTGCCAGTTATCATCATCAGCTTAATGAGGAAGAAAAATTATGTGTGTAATTATCTATCAATATATGTATATATCAACGCACATATATAGAACAAATACAGATAGATTGATAGATAAATGATAATGTTCTTCAGTCGTTTCTGAGTAAATAAGAATTGCAGGAAAAGAGAGGACAACAGATGAAGGTCCTTAATCTCCCCCCTTTGCTAATAACTGACCCGGAGCCCCGGCTTTGTCACAGTTCTGAGGCAGGCTGAGGAGCTGCTGTTTTGTTGATGTGCAGAGCCCACGGGAGGCCTCTGGCCTCCAGCTGTTCGCTCAGCTCAGCTCCTCTGCGCTCCTGCTTCCTGGGGGCCTTGGCATACTATGGAGTCCGTCCCCAGGGCCGCTCTAAACGTCATTAGTAAATGGGTCCTTTGCGGGAAGGGAGAGTCTGCGTCCTGCTTGGCTCCTGTTCTGGGGTAGGTGCCATGAGAGTCTTACTGTCTCCCTGGCCCTGAAGTCCCATGTGGGAGGGTCCCGTCCTGGTGCAAGTGACAATAAGCAGGTCACTACCCAGTAAATGTTTGTAAGGTTTTATTTGATTTTTCAGGGGGAGGTGAATATATCTTAATGAAATTATCTTTATTGCTTTTGTTAATTATAAAAGTAAGGCTGTCTGTTTACACCTCAGATAATCCAGCAAAGTGAAAAGTGACTTTCTCATGCAATCTGTATTCCAGAAACAACACTTTTTATCAGTTTGGTCCCCGGTCTTACAAAAATGCTCTTTATTCAGTGTTTACCTCATAAGTGACCCAGTGAGCAAGCTACAGAGCCAGATCCTCAAGGTGCCATCTTAGCCAAGGTCCCTCTCACCTCGCAGTCAGCGGCTCCACCCATGAGGTAAGGACAACCTGCCGTGATTTAGGTAGTTTTAAAATGACAAAGCTGTGTAGTAGGAATGTGAGTCAAAAGCGGAGCTAACCTAAGAGGTCCTGGGCGTCCCTGTGGCCATACCCCACCTTCTGCTACTGAGCTGAGGTTTGAGGCCACCCTAGGCAGGTCAAATGCTAACCCCCTGGAGGGTGGCTCACCTGAGACTTCCTTCCGACTGTACTTTACATGACACAGGCTGCTTCCCTGGCTACTGGAGGATGACAGTGCAGAGGTTTCTCACTTTCCAGTGGTTTCCAGAGGTGGTGGGAGGGAGCTGTCCCTTTGGAACCAGCCTTCTCGGGGGCCAGGCTGTCTTCTAGCTATTCTTCCCGAGTCTCTGCTAGCAGTCCTGTCAGCTCCAGCCAGAGCTGGGACCTGGGTCTGCGAGGCCTCAGAGCTGCCCTGCAGAAATCCCCATGTAAAGTGCAGAGAGAAGCGTGGGGCATCTCCACACAGCTCATTGTCCCCATGGAAAAGAAGAGAGGGTAAATGCCTCTTTCTGTCATCACAATCCTAATCCTCCCCAGGGCACTCGTCCAGAAGTCACTGGTGTGAATAGGAACAGAATTCACCAAAATATCGACTGGTCACAGTCCAGGCTCTCAGGAAGTGGTTAGGATTAAGTAGATGCTTGTCCTAACCCCATAGAAACGTCCAGAATCAACAGTGTTTCATGAATTGTGCTCATCTGAATTCTGAAAGCCAGGGGGCTTTGGAAATGTAGGGGTAAGCTTAATAGGGTCAGGAAATAAAGAGCCCTGAGAAGGCTGTGAAGAGCTTCTGGAAGCCTGGGGGCGTTGGGGGATGGTGAGAGAACATACATCTAATGAGCACCTTCTGTATGCACGCATTTCCTATATGCGTTATCATCTTTGGGCTTGAATTTATTGGCATTTCACTTTGGGGGAAACTGAAGCCCAGAGATGAGGGACTTAATCACGGCCCCACTGGAAGACAAAGACTCCAAACCAAAGCGTACTGCCTCCAGGGCCTCTCTTTCTTTTCTCTAATGCCAGCTCCAGGTCTTTCTGTATCCACAGTAAGACTGAAGATAGAAGGAATCCCCCAGAGCTGGGTTGGACTTTTTTTCTTTTTGAAGACTTCGGGGTTGTCTCACTCCTGTTTGTCACCTCACAAACACTGATGAGGACCCAGCACTGGGCAGCCTCCTTAGGGAGTCATTGCCTCCTTTTATCTACCCTGTCTCATCAAAGTAACAGGGGCCCAGAGAGGTGAGCCCCTTCCTCTGCCTCACAGGGCCTCTAAGTGACAGGGTCGGATTTGAACCCCAGGCCTCTCTGAGACCATAACGTGGAATCTTTGTGGTATATTTCTATGAGGATTTCAAGGGTTTCATAGATGAATCAGCCTAGATATTTTCAATACAAAAATTTGTTGCAAAATTATTGCAGAAAAATCCCCCAAAGCCAAACCCCACATGTCCTTGGCTTTCCCTGGCTCCAGGTCCTCCCTGCATGGCCTTAGAAAATGCCTCACTGGCCAGCAGCAAAGTTGTTTAGCATTTTCATTGACTTGCTTAGGTTTTAGGCAGCTGGGATTATTTTTGTTTTGACTTCCAATCCAGCAGAGGAGTGTTTATTTTTCTTTCTAAATGGGAAACACTGCTATGTATGCAAGCTCCTTCCAAAAAGTGTTTTCTTAAAAAAAAAAAAAAAAAAAAAAAAAAAAAAAAACCTCAATTTAGAACCTATGCAATATTCCCAAGGGAGTCTGCTGGGTCCTTTTAAGTCAACTTGTGAAATCGGAAGGCAAGTGATGCCTGCCTCTAAGGATAGAGAGATGTGCCTGGCCAGATTGTTTTTCTTATTTCACTATTTCACTATGAATTTCCTGGAATCCGTGGTGGCCACAGGACTTGGGTCTGCCTGCTTGACACGTTCCCAGGGCGAAAGGCTGCTAGGGTGTGTGAAGTACTCTGTCAATTCTGTCCACCACCGCGTCCCTCGGCTCTTCTGGCATCAGAAGATGCTTGTTGGTGAATACATTCTTAAGACACAAGCTGTGTGCAGAAGTCAGTTCAGTCTCCTTACTCCTGCAAGGAAGACAAATGAAATCCGTCCTCTCTTCATTCATCCCCGTTGACATGCTAAATGTCGGTGGATGTTCTTCAGAGAGATGAAGGTGAACAGTGTTGTAAGCAGAAAGATCTTATAAAATAAATGAGCCCTTGGAACCACATGCCTTGTGGATTCCAGTGTTTTCAAATTTCACAAAGTAAATAGAGTGAACGCTGCGTACTCATCCTGTAACCCCTCCCATCACCAAGCACTTCACCGTCTCTGCAGTAAAGCATACAAATAGTTTATGCTAGAGGGAAAGAAGGAAGGAAGGGAGGGAGGAGGAAGGAAGGAAGGAAGGAAGGAAGGAAGGAGGGAGGGAGGGAGGGAGGGAGGGAGGGAGGGAGGGAGGGAGGGAGGAAAGGAAAGGAAAGGAAAGGAAAGGAAAGGAAAGGAAAGGAAAGGAAAGGAAAGGAAAGGAAAGGAAAGGAAAGGAAAGGAAAGGAAAGGAAAGGAAAGGAAAGGAAAGGAAAGGAAAGGAAAGGAAAAAGAAAAGAAAGAAAAAAGACAGACAGACTCCAGACCTCATGGCTGTTCAAGACAGATTCTGCAAGTTGATTGCTTGGTTGCTTAGCTGGAATAATTTGGTTTGGTTTGGTGTTTTGAGACATGGCCTTGTTATGTAATCCAGGATGACTTTGAACTTGTGATCCCCCCGTGCCAGCCTCCCAAGTGTTAGGATTACAGGAACTGCTACCCATGACCATATTCATGCCCAGCTTCAAAGGTGCTATTGTTCAATGTGTGTCGGCATGTGGTGGGGGAGGGCATGTACATGCATCCACATATAGGTCAGAGACAGCCTTGGGTGCCATCCTTAGCAATGTGGCCTTCTTCCTTTGGCTTGGAGTTCACTAGTTGTATCTAGCTAGTCGGTGAACACCAGGGATCTTCCTGTCTCCACCTCCGTGGCACTGGGATTTTAAGTGTCCACCACAATACCCAGATGTTTATGTGGGTGCTAGAAATCAGACTCAGGTCCTGGCGCTTGGGAGACAAGCATTTTCCTGGCTGAGCTCTCTCTGCCGAAACAACAGAGGTTGGATGCCTTGCTGTCTTCAGAGCAGATACCGCCTCTGCCAGTGTCTCGTGTCCTGCGCCAGTTCCAAGTTTGTGGAGGCCAGCTCTGGCTCTGCCTGCCTCCTAACTTCAAACTTGAAAACAATCACACCTACACAGAAAAATCCATGGTCGTCATTGTCATCGTTGTCCTTACTTCTTCCTTCCCACCAGCACCCCTGGCACGTGACACGGGAGCAGTGCACTGAGCCACCCAGGCACAGCCTTGCAGAGCCACAGAGGTAGAGACCGGTCCTGGTGCAGTCAGGGTTGGTAGCTGTGGGCCCATCTCCTCTGCTTCGTCCTCTGCCAGGTGCTCCCTTTAACGAGACCAGGGCTCACCTATGCCTCCCACCAGGAACAAATTATTATGCCCCCTAATTGGGGGCAGCAGGGATACCCTCAACAGGGTCACTTCTATTTTATGTAGTTTACAAAGCCCTTTTTCATGCGTTACCTCGGGCAAACTCCGGTGACTGTAATCTAATTGCCACTTTGGCTTTCTAGGAGGTAAAGCTTCTCCTTGACCCTACAAAATAAACAAGTCACACTTTGAATTAATGTAACCCAGTGTCCTGGGAGAACCAAGGCCCTCTAATTAGTCACTCACGTGACTAGAATGTGGCCTCGGCCATTTCTTTTCCACTCATTTCCCCAAATTTTGTATTGTATTAAAAATTTGTATTAAAAAGTAAAAAGTTGTATTAAAAAGAACAAAAATAGCACGTTTAGTGTGTGGCTTGATTGGATCTCAGGACTCCAAGGCCACCCCACGAGGAGGCATGTCAGCCACGTGCCCTGACTTTTTTCCGTCTGGAAACAGCCTGCTTTGTGTCCCATGGAAATGTTAGTGGCCGGCTCTGTATTGTCCTCCTTTATAGCAGACCACACCTGAAAGGATGTCTGACACCTGGGTGCCCAGGCTGTTGAGGAGGAGCCCAGAAGGAGGCCAAGGAGAGTCGGGAAGTTAGCATAACTCACATGTGGGCAAACCTCTCTTTCCCGAAGTTCCCGCCCAGCACCTTCGCTCTTAGATCCCCAGAGCCTCAAGGATGCCTGAGCTTGGGCCCCCCGATGAGTGCTGTGTGCAGGAGTGTGCAGAAGGGCAGCTGTATGTCCGTTTAGGATTGGCTTGTTCAACAGCCAGTCCAGCCTGGGAGGCCACTGCCATCAACAAAGCTTGCTGTCCAGTTCCAAACCTCAGCTGATGGCGCGGCCGGGACCCGAGCTAGCATGAAATTCCACTAGTGACGGGGCTACAAATCAGGACACCCGAGTGGCCCCCTCAGCCTGCCTCTGGCCTTCTGTGTCATCCTGCAGGAGTCTGGGCAGTGAAAGAATGGGACACAATCCACGTTTTCCAGACTTTGTTTGTTTCTGTGTCTGTGTCACGGTGTGGACCCTAGCATCATGCCCACCGACACTGTTAGTATGTTCTTTTAAACTGCCTCTTTCCCCAAACTTTTTTGATTTAACTGAATTTCCTTGTTTTAAGAGGGAACTGGGTACCACGGCCGCCATTCCCTTGCCATATGGCAAGTGTATGATTGGCCATAAATAGAAGCTAACTGTAAAAATAAACACAATGAAATCGGGTTATCATGTTCTGGGGAGAGCACGCCTGCTCAAGGCTGTGGAGCAAAGCCTTGCCTCTCTCTGTTAAACAGGGACATTGGCAAGTGTTGAATGTTAAAACACGCGCTGTGTGCCGCGCCGAGATTTCCTCCATCACTTCGTGCAAAGGGTTGAAAAAGGAAGCCCTCCCCATGGGAGAACTACTTAATGGTTGTTCTCACCAGAGGCTGAAGATCATCCACAGGGGACACAGCTCTGCAGCCTTTTCTAGACCGCTGTCTAGGCATTTAGTGCCCCCCCCCCACAGCCTTCTCACCTTGAGAATAAATGTCTCTGGCTGCTCCCAGCACCCAGTCCTTCTTCCCTCCCCTAAGCTTGGTCTTTGCAGGCCATCTGTTCCCACCCTCCCCCTCTGTCTCTGGCCCTCTACCCCTGTCATCAGGTCTGAGCTGGGTGCTTTGAGCTCAGCTGGATCCCCCATTACTGGTTAATGGCTCTCAGTGTGGACCAGGAAACCATGTGGCTTCCTCTGAATTGCCATTATTTATGTAGGTGTTGGAGATTCAACAACTTAAAGAGAAAATTTGCTTTACATGACTAGAAGAACCAGAAATGGCGTGATGTGGAACTGGGGTAGGGAAAGATGATTGGGGGGGTGTACAGATGGAAGCAGGGTAGGGAAAGATGATTGGGGGGTGCGCAGATCCCTGCCGTGATGTGTGGCCATGTGGAGTCTGTTCAAACTCTTCCTGGCCTAGCTCTTCTTTTGTCAGATTTCTTTGGACAGCTTCACAAGATAGCTGTGCAAATGAGAAAACAGAGCATCTTCCCTACTGGAGATGCCCGGTGGAGGTGGCTTTCCTTCTGCCCCGTCCGTAGCACCAAAGTGTCCAGATATCCTGGAAAGAAGGCAGAGCCACAGCAATTAATAACTCTGCCTAGGAGTGCTCAGCTGACACCCCACCACACACACACACACACACACACACACACACACACACACACACACACACTGCCCTGGGTGACTTCCAAAGATTTCAGGCCGGGAGGGAAGAAGGGAGCCCAAGGCAGCAGCTAAGCAAACATAGCAAGGGGGTCTTAGAAACACTGCCTTGCTGAATTCCTAGCCGGAGTCTCTGCACTGTTCCTCGTCCCCACCGGTCTGGCACCGTGATGCCTTTTCCTTCTGGCCGGCAGCCTTCCCCACGGAGTTGAAAGGAGAGGAAACTGGCTGGTAATTCATTTATGCCCCCTTCCCTCTCTCCTGGTAGATCATGTTTCTATAAATAACTCTAGAAAGCTGCAGCAACAGCTCATGATAATAGTACATGTATTTATACTTCCAGAAACTTCTCTTTCAGTGCCCCAGAGGAAGTTTTCCAAGATACATACCCGAGGAGAACTCCTTTCTACTCCCCGCTACCTGTGTGACCTTAGGAGCTCTCTCTGTCTCACCCAGTACCCATCTGTGAAAGGGGACAGCAGCCTGGGGCTGGCTCAAGGGCAGAGCAGGCTATAGTGAAGTGTTGCCCCATGCCTACTCTCCCCTTAGTCTCCCCTCTTATTATTAGAAACCAATAGAGGGCATTTTTCAGGGTAAAAAGGTTTTTTGCATATGTACGGAAGTTTGATCATCTGTCTACTGTCATCCTGACAAGAACTGGAAGCTGAGATGCCACCTCCCTGTTTGCTGATTTTACAGACTCTGCTCTCCTCATTGACAGTGCTTCTTAGGGTATTCCTGCCCTGAACCATCGCAGTACCATCCCTCTGCCTTGCTACCTCCCTCCCATGCCTCCCTTCAAGCCACAGTCATCCTTCCAAAACCTAATCTCGGTGGCTCAAGGCCTCAATCCCAATGTGAAAGCCCAGGCCCTGTCCAATCTTTACCTGTTTCTTAAGACAGCATCCTCTATGCCCAGCAACAAAGCCTGCCGCTGATTTCTGGCAATGCTGAGAGCAAAACCTTCTGCACACTTACTCATTTTAAAGTGAGACCAAGGCGCATGTGCAAGGGTGGGGGGTGTCTCATCTGACTAATATGGAAAGAAAGAGCCTTGTTTACCCTTCAGAAGCAATTCAATTGAGCAAATTATGATCAGGACCAACTATGTCCTAGGACCCGTGGAGAAGATCCATCAGTCTGCTTTCTCCTCCGGCCTCTGGGGAATGGACTCACACCTCAACAGCTCAGCCCTGAAGCAGGCAGGCATCCGTGAGGATAAGTAGGTTCTCAAGGCTGGAGCTACAGAGGTTTCATGCAACCTGGAGGATCCTTGTATCATCTGCATTCTCACCGATGATTGGCCTGACATTGGTGTATTGCATGTTAGTTGCCTATATGTAGCCAGATACTCCCAGCTGGGGTCTCACTACACAAGTCTCTTCCTGGTGTATGCTATATAGGGTTCTTTGCTAAATGCACACTCTGGTCAGACTGCAGCCCTGCCCTCTATGAGCAGCTATGTGACAGAGACATTGGGGTCCACTAGAACCCTTGAAGAGAGGCAGAATCCTCTTTATTTCTGTGGAATAAGAGCTAGTGTGACAGGTCCACCATCGAGACCCACATCCACTTCACCTTCTTCCTTCTGTCAGGCAGTCCCCTGGCAAACGCCATCTTCCAGGGGTTGACATGGGGATGGAGTAAGCAGTACCATCTGAAGGCAAGGGTGCTATTCGGTACCCAACTGGGCTTGAAATGACATTCAGGTTGTGTGGCAGAAAAGTAGGTCCCATCACCAAGCACCTCGGGGCGTAGATGCTGTGTCGGATGCTTTGCCTCTTCTGTCCACATTGAATCCCCCAGGAGATGAGAAGGCTCTGGAGCAAGAGAGTTACAGTATGGCTTTCTTGCTATATTAGCTGTGATTAGCAAATGACTGAACTCCCGAGTTTCCTCCTTTCGCTAGTATTAGAATGTGAGGTGAAGCATTAGCAAAGTACCTGGCTGGTGTCAAGATCGAAATGGAAATTCTTTATTGTTGTCATTGTTCTCGTTACTAATGTACTGGGCTAACTAAGCCTTGGAAAGATACAACGGTCTTCCCAGGATCACACAGATAGCAGGTGGCGGGCTGCATCCCCAATGTGCCTGGCCTTTCAACCCGATCTCTTCTTGCCCCATTGGGTCCCTTCTTTGGTCGTCTAACAGCCTTTGTCCTCCTTTCTTGACAGCCCCCCAGGAAGCCACAGGGTCTAGGGGAACCTCCAAAGCAGATCAGAGATTTCCTTTCTAGCCCCCTTGCCTGGAGGGGAGGGGAGGGCAGAGCTGAGTGTGCATTTTGGCACCAAACCCCGTGGCCCTACTCAGAAGCCCGCTGAATGGAAGTTGCTGAGTTGCACTCCAGTGCTCTCGGCTCTAAGACACCCCTGTTGGGCCCCTGTGTGGGTGACAAGATGATGCATGAGGTCCGGCTGAGCCGCTTATTTGTCTGAACTGGTGATGGCCTTTATCCTGAGGTGAGTTAATGGCAAGGGGGCAGTGGCCCCTTAAGGCTTGGACAATGGGCCGGCTTCTCAGGTCATCAAATCCCTCAGCGGCCTGGCCCTGAGTCCCTCCCAGCACAGGAGGCCTCTGCCCCCTCTGCTTCCCAGAAACTCTGCTCACCAGCCAGAGGTGCTCCCAGCCCAGCAGGAGAAGCCCTGGGATAATGCCCAAGCCACATCAAAGAGTACTGTGGTGACCAAGGGTGAGAAGGGGATGGAGGCGGACAGAGAGGATCGTGATGTAGCTTCGCCCATCCTACATGGGGCCCACACCTAAGCAGCCCGGACTAGAGTCCAGCTGCTCCATTCGCTGCAGATTCCAGTTCTGTCTTCTCTCCTGGTGGTCATGGCCCTCCAGAATTCACACTCCCTCTTTCCCTGAGCCACTGCGCCAGTGAAATACATCATCTTCTCATTGGCCTTACTGGACCCTTCAGTTACAGCAGCCCTTACAAAGTCCCCTACATTAGCTTTTGAATAAGATCCTATTTAATGGGCATTTTGAATATTAGGCTTTTTTCAAAATAGGAAAATTATTAATTAAACTTACTCTCTGTATGAAGACTGGGAGCTGGGATGCAAAGCCCAGCCTTTTCAGTCTGGACTTTCCCTTGACATGTCTGTTCAACTAACTCACTCACTCACTCACTAACTCACTCACTCACTCACAACTCACTCACTCACTAACTCACTCACTCACTCACTAACTCACTCACACACGCACTCACTCACTCATTCATTCATTTTACAAAGATATCTAATGTATTTATAGACTGCCAAATATTGAGCTCGACCCCACTCTCTAGTGGGAGGAGCCCAAGCGTCAGTGTCCATCCCTGCTAAGGGATCAAGAAGGCACACATACACATTACCCTGTTAATACGTTCAATTGTTAGGTTTTTATGTTCAACTAAAGAGAAATTAAAGAAGGGGGGGCAAATGTGAAAATACCCATTGACCTTGGCATCTGGCTGGCTCCTGGAGACCATGACTTCATGGAGGCCGAGCCTCCAGAAAAGTAGATGGCACAGGGAGAGCAGTGGGCAGTTTAGATAACAGACCCACAGAGTTGTCCTGAGTCACAGATTGCTTCCTAATTGCAAAGGAAGGAACCATGGAGGGAACTAATTCTAGCAGGGATGCAGCGCCTTGACAGAGCTCCGTGGTGGAGCCAGCAGGGAGCAATGCTGTGAGAAGCTCAGGGGCTGGGCTTGGAGCTCAGGGATAGGGCGCTTGTCTAGCATGTGCAAGGCCCAGGGTTCCATCCAGAATTCAGGAACAGGACAAGAAAAAAAAGAAAGGAAAGAAAGAAAGACAAGAGGAAGAAATGAAAGAACATAGGTAGAATCAACAGCCTGTCACACCAGACATGGGGTCACCAAAGATGCTGAGCCGAAAGCTAGCTGAGGACGCAATCAGCCTGCCCGCAGTGCAGGGCAGGCTCCAGAGCAAGAGGCTGGACTGTTTAGAATGATAATTCTCAACCTGTGGGTCACAACCCCCCTGAGGCTGCTGCACATCAGATATTTACATTATGATTCATAACAGTAGCAAAAGAACAGTTATGAAGTAGTAGTGAAAATAATGGTATGTCTGGAGCCCACCACAACATGAGGGACTGTATTAAAGGGTCGCAGCATTAGGAAGGTTGAGAACCAGAGGTTTGGAAAAGTGGGTGCCATGACAAAGAGGTGTTTGGGTCGCTGGGAAGCAGCTCTAGATTAAGAGTTATCAACAAAATTCAACCAAATCTCACTTACATTTTGATCAGATTTTGATTTATTTTTAAGACGTAAGGAAAAATGTGGGATTCTTTGGATATGGTGGGTATAGAACATGGAGGGGCTGTTGCTCATTAACTGAGCTGTGCTATGATACTGAGGCTACAGGGGCATCCTGATTCTAGGCTGTGTGCTAAAAGGAAGCCTGCAACTTGTTTAAAAAAAAAAAAAAACTACATATGAATATAGATACCGCAACATGGCAACATGTTGGCCATGGCAGGTTTAGCTAAAGAATGCAGGGATGTTTTTGTACTATTTCAGAGTTCCTCTAGGGGTGAGACTTTTCAGAATAAGAGTAGAGGTTGTGTGGGGGTTACAGAGAGACTGGAGTTCCGGACAGGGTTCCTTCAAACAGGTGAGAGAAGCCCTCTTTGGAGAGAGCTCCTACCCCTCCCGTCTCCTTCCCTGCTGGGCTGCAGAACCACTCTGAAGTTTTACAGGGGACCCAAAGCTGGGTATCGTGATGAAAGGAGTCTGGCTGGGCATAGAGGGGACCTCAGCAAGGCGCTACGGCTGGTAATAGGAACCACATTGTCCCGGGATACAGGGAGCCCCACCCCAGCTCTTCTATGCCGAGGCAGGGCTGGAAGGAATTATGTGCGTTCATACTTGTTAAACTGCCTTGGCACCAGAAGTGAGCCTCATAACCCTAGCTTTACAGTGGCTGGGCCACAGTTAAACCTGGGTCAGCCTCGTCCCTGCACCCTCTCTGTCAGAGGTTTATGGCTGCGGCATAAAACAATTCAACGCGAGCTGCAACATGAAAAACCTCTGCACTGCAAAGGCGAGCTCTCCTTTGGAAAGTTTGCTAAGGGGGAAGCCATTGGCCATAAAGTCTTTTCTGTTCCCTTCTGCTTTCCCAGCCAGGCCCCAAGCACTCTGCTCTATGCCCCTCCCCATCTCCAGCCCAGACCACAATCCAATCAAACACAGAAGCTGCTGAATTCTGGGGTTGGGGGCTGGGGGTGCTGTGCCAGAGAGTCTTGTTTCTGAGTTTGAGTTGGATTTCTGCAGCTGTGTGACCTTGGATAAGTTGGTCCCTCTCTCTGGGCTTCAGCCTCAAAAATATTTAGTGCATAGTTGCCCAGCCTACACACGTGTGTAGTTAGTCATTGGGTGCATGAAGCGCTCGATATTGACTTTCTGATTGCGTCAGTGTATGTCAGAAACAGAAACGGACAAAATAGTTATTCAGAAATTCTTGGTTTTATCTAAAAGGTAGTCAAAGGGGAAAAAAAAACCCTTAAAAAAAACAAAAACAAGCAAACAAAAAACACTGATTTCCTTATCCATGCATGTGCATTCATCCCGGTTAACAGGCTTGGCCACAAGCATGCTTACCCAGTGAATGATCTCACTGGCTCTCAAAGTACAATTCTTAATAGAAGATAAATCATATGGAAAATCATGCCAAAAGTTTTTGTTTTTGTTTTATTTTATCCTTTGGAGATGTTTTGTCTGAGAAAAACAGAGAGGTTTTGAAGTGTCACAGGCCTTGATTGGAACCCAGCTCTGCTACTCACTGATGGAATGGCCCAGACACATCAGCAAACCTTTCTGAGCCTCAGTAGCTTTGTTGGTGCAACAGAGTATGGCATTGCCAACCCAGTGACAAGGGGGCAGTGACCGCTTTATCAGAGACTCTAGCCTAGACATTTGATGAACAGAGCCACAATTAGCCTAAACCTGGGAGACAGAAAGCCTCCCTGAAAGCCAGACCCATCTCTCCAGGGCTATTCTCCAGCAGCAGGACTGAGCACAGGGGGAGGCAGCTGACATCCAGAGCTCTGCCTACAAGCCTACAACCCATGATGAAAGCATGCTGTGATGGCTGCCCTTTGAAGGTGCATCTGAGCCGAATCTTTCAAGCTCTGGGAGGCTTGAAGGGCTAGGAGGACACTGAGCCGAAGAAATGTCCATGTTTCACTCCAAAGCAAGGCCACTGTCTCACAGAGGGCAGGGGGAACTGATTCTCCTAAGCTCTTTCTTTTCTGCCGCAGGCCTCAAGCTGGGCAAAAGAGGTTCACAGCACAATGGAGTCAGGTGCCTTGTTCATTTCTACAGGATCAGGACTGAGACCCGGGTGGCTTTGGAACAAGTTTGATTATTCAGTCCAAAGCAAAACAACCTCAGCCACTTCATCCCAAGCAATTAGTGCTTCGGGCCCCGCTCTTCTTTACTCAAAAGTCTCTGGGTCCTCCAGACCTTCCCTTTCCCCTGCCTTAACACTAAAGGGAAGTGAAAGCCACCTGCTCTACCGGCTTCCGTGGGTCAAGGCACATGGCCGTGTGAGTACGTACGAGGATAGGTGTGGGGAGGTGGGCCCCACCAGCATGTACAATAAGACTGGTACCACAGGCATATTCACACCTTTGCACAGCAGATGTCCCCAGAAGTTGTATGCAAGCAGGCATGCTGTTAATAACATACTCAGCATCTTGGGTGCTTAGTACATAGGAGCTTTTCCAGTGCAGAGCAGGAGATGGGAGGAATGCTTGCTTACCTTCTGTCGGCTTTTCCATTTGAGTATCTGGAGTTTCTGTTTTGTTTCATTCGAAGCCGGTCTCATACATCCCAGATCGGCCTCACACTTGCTATATAGCTGAGGATGGCACTGGACTTCTGATCCTCCTGCCTCCACTCCTGTAGACTGCTGGGATTGCAGGTGTGCTTCATCATGCCTGGTTTATATGATCCTGGAGATGAAACCCAGGGTTTCACGCTGACTGACAAGCGTTCTCCCAACGGAGTCATATCCTCAGCTCCTTGGGCGTCTATTTTCATAACTAGTTTTGACATTAATATGGTTCCTGGATTCTTGGATCACTCAGACCATCCAATGGGCTGTCCTATCTATACTATTACCAAAGATCTAGGAAGGTTCTTACTAAAGAAAAATATAGTTTTGGGATCCGCCTTGACAGTTTCCATTGCTCCAAACAGATGAGAATTTATTACTGGCAAGTAAATGATGTCAATTTGCTGAGTGTGACTTTTTCCCCCATGCACAGAGGAAGTAATACGTGAAGGGGACAGATGTGGGTAGGAAGGGCACTGAGCTTGTTTCCCAGCCTTCCGCAGGTGAGGGTCAGCATTTCCACTTTAATCTATGTACTACCTGGGTCAGGAGTCCCCTATTCACGCCTACCCCAGGCCCTCATCCCCACACCAGGGTGTGCTTTCTTGCTCTGTCTCACGATTTCCAAGAGTTGGGATGCTGTTTGGACTATACCCCAAGCTCCTGGAAAAAAGCCTAGAAACTGGAATAGGAAATCGCCACCTTCCTTCACGGTCCCTCCTGAGCCAGACTGAGGGCTGTCGCATACTTGCTGACTGAGACAGGCCTAGGGCTTGTCACCTGCAATGTGCTCGTTAAGGATGGCTATGTAAGCCTCATTCTTTGGGAGGAGAACTGGTGCAATTTCTGGGCCAGGAAGAGAGGACCTAAAAGCATCCTTGTGCCAGGATCTGAGGGGAACAGTTCCTCAGGTGAAAGGTCTGGTGGAACCCTCATTACACTCGGGAGACCACAAGCCTCCCAGCCTTCTGGGAGTTCCCTTGCAAAGACTGGTGATAGTGTGCTAACTCTGGAGCCACCCAGAAAGGCTTCAGTTCACTGCTTTCCCCACGTGTGGCCACGTAACATTAGACACTCCATCTCCCTTGCCGAGCGTTGCTTTTCTCTTTTTGCACAATAGGGATAATTATTCTTATGTGGAGAGAGAAGAGAGTCGTTGGCAAGAGGGCTTTGGAAAAGATGAGCAGATCAAGGGGACTGGTACCCAAAGAATAGGATGAGTCAGTTCTTTGGCCCATCAGCTCTTGGAGGATAGGCTGCTCACGTTGCCACACGCTTGCACCTATGAACCACTAAGATGTATGGGTGGCTGGGGGAAGCTCTGCCCTTGCACTAAAGGAATGACAGTTGGTGGCTTTGTCTAAAAGGTCCACAGTGTCTTCAGTGGAGCTAACTGTACTGTCCTGGTTCTCTCCATTTAAAGGGCCTCGTCCACAAAGTCTCCCACTGGTATAGGATGAGATAACTACATCACACAAATGTTACAGGGATCCAGGGAAGTCTGTGGATAAGAGCATGAAGCCAGCACACAGTAGGAGATCAGAAAATGCTCAAGCCTACAGAAGAGGAGCCGGGAGAGAGACAGGTCAGGAATGCAGTCTGGGTTCTGTCAATGGCAGCTCCTACCCACTTCAGGGACAGCTTTGTGAGGTGAGAATGAGTCAGGGCAGCCTGGGGAGAGAGCCTGCTCTGCATTGCAAGACACCTAGGGGTGGCCTCAGAAAGCCACTGGGCCCTTGTTCCCATGTCCGCCTGCCCAGCACCTGCATCTAGCGTGCTCCTAGTTGGCCCCCAGCCAGCGCTTGCCTCCCTGCCCCCAGAGCTGGGACCAAGCTGCCTCTGAGTCACGCCTGAACCCATGTCATCAAGACCTGCAGAGAGCAGCCCTACCCTGTTTGAACATTCCTATCTTCTCCTCCCTCCACAGCCTGGCTAAATGCTATGGGAGGCCTAGGCTGTGGTGTAGAGGCCCTCCTGCCCATATCTACCTCCTGTCCTTCAAGACCACCAGGTCCCTTGTACATGTCCCCACTGGCACCTTTCCTTGGGGCCCCGAGTGCTTTCATGTGTCAGTCTATGATTCATCTTCACAGCAGTTATAGGACAGACACGTAGGCTCTTTTTTTTTAATAGGTGAAAGGACTGAAAAGCTCAAAAACCTATCTGCCCACAGGTAGGCAACTAACAGGAGACAGGCCCCCTATGTCAAAGTGCCTGTTTGTCTCGGCTCCACTCTGGCAGAGAGCTCCCGAGACACGCTGTCGTAGAGGGTCGACACAGTGCAGCCACTCCTGATGCAGGATGCTCATTCATTCTCTCAGTTGACAAAGTGAGGCAATTTGTCAGGCTCTTTGGGTAAAGTCTTCAGGGCACGGGGGCTGTGGCGAAGACAGCCCTTGGCTCTCACGTAGAAAGGCTTGAGCTTGCTCTTGGTGGTAGGCCTAGGGGAGACGGGAGCAAAGGCAGCTGTGGAGATTGGGCTAAGTGCTTGGCTTGTCAGAAAGATAATCTCCCCACACCTGTGTTCTGGAAACACAATCCGGGCCTCTGAGATGCACTTTAATCTGTCACCAGTATGTCCCCACGGTGACCTGCCCAAGTGAGTCCAAGCCTGTGGGGCTCAGGTTACAGGCCCATTCTCAGGGCCCCTTGAGTCCCAACAATGCCTGCCTGTCCTTTGGAACTTCATTTCCCAGGAGGAATGTTAATGGGATGGAATACTGGGGGGTAGAGGCATAATGGACTTAAGTCTGAGCCAACAGTCTGGTCTGTCTCTTGAGTAGGCCCACCTGGAAACATCTGCTCTTCTTCCACATGGTCATTTAAACTGGCCCCAGGAAGAAGAACCATTCTCTGCCCTTCCTTGGGCCAGAGCATCAATCCTGCAATGGGAGAGAGACCTGCTTAACTGGAACCCAAAACACCTTGTCCCAGCTCCCAGTCAGTTGAAGTGGTTTCAAAAGCAAAAATACTGAAAACATCTTGGATGTCCAGTAATAGAAGTGGGTCAGAGAACACTGCTTTCTGTCCACACAACCATGTTTTGAGTGGCTATTAAAATCTTGGGGATTTGGTTTGGTTTGGTTTTGGTAGGTTTGTTTGGTTGGTTAGTTGGTTTTTTTTTCAGTGCTGGGAACTGAGTCCAGGGTTTTATGCATGTCAGGGAAGTGGTCTATCACTGAGCTGCATCCCCAGCACCTACAATTACAGTTTAAATATAAAAGTCCCCAAGAAGAAACTGGATAGAAACGCTGTAGTGAACATGGACCTAATTTACTAAGTTTATGTGCATATATCAGCAGGTCCCCCAGCAGAGAGAACCATTCCTGGTTCTCTACAGGGTCCTGGGGCTGATGGCTTTTGTTTTCCTCTTTGTACTTTTCTGCTTCATACATGTTGTGGTAAAAGCATACCACTCTAGGGTCCACAGAAAATTAAGTTCTTAGAAAGCAATTAATTTCCCTTCTGCCATACAACTGACAACCTAATCCCTGCCCTCCAAGAGCCGGTGGCCTGGCAAGGGTGTAAAGACCGTACAGGCCGATAATGAAACGCCTTGCTTTGTAACCACTGCAGCGATTGCACAGGCAGGTTGGTTAAGAGCTACTGATTGTTCTGGGTGCTCCTTGTGTGCTTACATTTAAACCCGCCTCCTCTCCAGGAGGTCGGTAGCAGTTAACCCCTTTTGCTTATAGTTGCTATGGGCTGCTGCGGGGACCAAGAGCAAGATCGGGAGGACTGGTCACTTGTTGTCACTCAGACCGTGTTACCTGGGAATTCTCCAAGCAGAGCAAAGAAAATTGTTTCAGACAATGCCATGGCCGGAGTGAAAAGGGAGGCATGGGTGTGAACAAGCACACACACCCGCCCCCTATCGAGACTGGAAAGGCCACAGGGCTGCCTTTTAAAGTGGGCAGTCTCGGTTTAAGTTTGCACGTGGTTCCCTCAGGTAGCAGTTAAGTCACCCAGGGCTCTGGCATGGTTAGCTCCACAATGGAGAGAGCAAACTGTCTTCTTAGGCCCAGAAACAGCCCAGTCTTTGGAGAAAAGCAAGCGTTCTTCTGGAGTCTGAGTACTGCCTGGAAACTCATCTCTGCTCACTTACTTTTTGCTGGGAAAAAGTTGTTGTAGCCACGTGGAATCTGGTCTGGGATGGGAGATGGATGTGTACAGAAATGTGTTCACCACCCACTCTGTGTAAACTGCATTTATTATACAAGTCAGGCCCCGTACTCCTGACAAGGTGCCAGAAAGCCAAGGCAACCCTCTTTTTGCCATGTCTGTGGGCGACCAGATGATGGCCTGCTGCGCTTGGCACAAAGCTGTGCTTGCTACAGAAGAGCAGATCGGGGTAGGCACTTGCTCACCAGGACTCCCTTCCTCCAGATTCATCCTTCGCCCTCAGGTATCTTTTCCAAAGAAGTGATGGTAAATTGTAAGTGGGTTTGCTCTGGTTCTTTCTTTTTTGCTTCTGGTTTTTGTTGTTTGTTTGTTTGTTTGTTCGTTGGTTTGTTTGAACTGTTACAACAAAATGGGACAGTCAGTCTGGGAACCCCGAACCTGCATCTGTGGATCTGTGCTCAGTGCCAGGTTCCAGGACAGATGCAAAGATAAGTGAGACACAGACATGGACTTCAAGAGAGATGAGTCAGAGGCAGGAAATGAGAACTATTTGGAAAAAAAGCTGAACGTTGTCACTGAGAGACTGCGGGCAAAAAGTACCAAGGAATTCTGTACTTTTTTTTTCAACTTTTAGATGAGTCAAGATTATTTCAAAATAAATAAATATAAGCTGAAACCGAGCATGCATCATCAGGAACCAGAGGGCAGCATGGTGATGGGAGTAGCCTAGGGCTGCTGATACTTAGCGTGGTGTTAGGGAGCAGCCTGAACATCAGGCTGAAGAGTCCGTGCTTTATTCCTGAACAATGAGCAGTCATGGAAAGTTTTTGATTAAAAGTAAAGTCAAGTCGGGATCCGTATTAGAAACGTCATTCAGTAATCATGACAGTGACTGACTGCAGAGAGCTGAGTCTTGGAATAATTGAAATGAAGCAAGGAGAGAGTATTTCAAAGGCTCTTCCTACACAGAGCTAGACCTACACAGAGTTTACAGGCATTGCGTGGATTAGAGGTTCCACAGACACATAAACTCTGGGAAGATTAAGGTCATTTCTTGTTGCATGAGATCTCAGAGACGTTAATTTGTTAGGTAACGTCCTCTGGTGTCTCTAAGCAGGAGGTATATGCAGTGCTTCCCCACCACTGGGGGGGGCGCTGTTACTGGGGTACACATGTATGCATAAGAGTACATGTGCTTACAAGACTAGCGGCCAACCTCCGATGCCATTTCTGAGGAGCTAGCCACCTTTTTGCTTTGAGACAGGATCCCCTAATGAGACCAGGACTTACCGTTTTGCTAAGTTGGCTGTCTGGCAGCTATCAGACACCAGGCATCTGCTTGTAGCCGCCTCCCTAACACTGGGATTAGAAGCAGGTACCACCATGCTTGGCTGTTTATGTGAGGCCTGGGGATGGAACCGGAGCCCTCACACAGACTGAACAACTTCCCAGCCCCGTTACGATAGTACCCTCCTAGGAATTCACAGGACTTGTAGCCAGTATAACACATTGCTGGCATGTGTGGCATAGTAACTCCTAAATTCTGCAAACCTGAATATTGTTGGGTCTCATTTCCAGATGGAGGGAGAACAATGTTCATATGACTCCTTTCTTCTTCCTCTGAGCCCCAAGTTTCAGACGTGCCTGGGGTCACTGTCCTTCATGCACAAAACACTCTACCGCTGGTTTGTGAGCAACAGTATCAGGAATGCTCTGGGCCACATTTCCAACCTAATTAAAAAAAAAAAATCACAGTGATGAAAAGTAATTCCTGAAGAAGGGACGTGGCTTTGAAGGGTCCTTTAAATGCCATTTTTCTACTGAGTAAGTTCCTTAATTAACCAATCTTTACATTTGGTGAAAATAGACAGCAGTTTCCAGTTCCCTTCCCCCCCATTTACAACCTCCATCTTGATTTTGATCCGTGAGCTCTAATCAGTTGGATGGTCTCTCCTCTTCCCCACCTATGTGCTCACTCTAGCACACTCTTTCATGACGGAGCGGAGAGGCTACTGAAGTGCTCGGGTTAGTGGGAACTTGCAGTCTAGTTCATTAAACCTTCCGGTCTTGCCCATCCGCTGGCCTCTACCAGTTGTTTAACGTTAGCAGGCGAGCTAACCTCTCTGAACTTTGCTTTTCTGATCTTGAGAATGAGAACGGCGGTCCCTGCCTCCCGCAGCTAGTGTAGAATACCGAGAGGCACATAGACTACACTACCCACTCGTCGAAGGGATGATCCCTTGCCCGTGATCAGCACTCCTCACTTCCGTCCCACCAAACCGCACACCAAGTGAACGCGGGTACATCTACACAGCTGCCGTTAGCCTAATAAAGCGATTCATTACAGAGCTAATTGCAGCCTTTAAGATTTTTGTTTATTCTCTCTCTTTCACCTTCCTTTCAATAAAAATCCTGAACTTGGCAATAATAATAAGAGGTAAACAACCCTGTGAGGAAGCCTAACGTTATCGCTCCCAATTTGTAAATGAGAAAAACAGGGCTCAGAGGGAAGCAATATTAAGATTTCATGTTTCTGGCTCCTAAGTTCACTTTCTTTAGACTGCACCAGGAATGATAAGATCCTCTCTGTCATCCACTCTGCTCGTCAACTTAACAGTTGTGGGCATGTGCTGGGCGCCAGACATTAAGACACATTCCAGCCCTCCAGGAACTCACCTCCCCGCTGAAGGAGATGAACTGCCCACATGAAACTCACAAGGCAGCCCTGTAACACCTCATTTATCCCTCACTGGGGAATGAGCTGTTAGGTTAAGTGGATTTTGCAGATGGCATCCTAGAACTTTAACTCAGAAGAGCCTTAGAGGTCGCCCCGGATGTACAACCCACCATCTCAAGCAAGCGCTGCCTCCAGGTCACTGGGTGACTGGTTTGACCTGGTTCCATCCAACCATAGCAGATTTAGACCAGAGTTCAGCTCCTTGAACTCCCTAGACAGGATTTTAAAAATATGTTAACAATTTTCTTGAAGTATGTATTTCTTTGGAATTTGGAAGTATGAAATTCTTTGTCAGAGGGATGGTTCCTATCTAAAACTTTCCCACATGTTTGTATATTTGTTACAATTTATGTTGTGGCGATGTACCAGGACACCGTGGGGCCTCTGAACTTTCTGAAGAATGCATGGGAGATTGTCCTGTGTGTTTCCATGGACCAGATATCTGCCTTTGACCCAAGCTTCTTAGTTCTTGTCCAGCGCTCAGAATCACTCTTCCGTTTCATTTTCTACACACGTGCGCGCGCTCACACACACACACACACACACACACACACACACACACAATTGAACAAAGCATGCTAACTCTGTAATTAAACCCATTTGCTTGGCTCCTTAGCTTATTTATCTGAGTCTGTTCCTTCACCTGTGAAGTGGGCGGAGCCCATCAGCTGGTCTCACAGAGCCGCTGCCTAGGGAGTTAAAAGGTGCCTAGAACTTAAGAGGTGCTTAGCCCCCACATTCCCCTTCCTGCTTTCCAAGGGTTCAAGAAACTCTTAAAAGTCATATGCTTCCTTGCTCACAAAGTTCATGGAGTTACAAAAGTAGAACCCAAATCAATGTGAGCCATGAGACACAATCGCCTCCGCACAGTAAATCAAAACTCCCTGGGCTCCAAAAACCAAACCAAAACAATCCACCTAGAGTATGTCTGCTTTCTTTCTCCCGGGAGAATAAAGTAGACTTTAACACAAAGCATAATTCATATCATCCCCAGATCCCGGGCCACAGCACCTCATGAAAACTATTAACACATCTCCCACCGCCTACTTTATGAACTCATATAGAAGCAGATCAGGTGAGCGTGCTGGAGGTAATGGCTGGATCCCCGGAGTATGTGAAATTTGATCTCATGTGAAGCAATTGTGTGCAAGTCACCTTGGGAAGCAGGCAGAGCTCTTGGGATGTGCCCAAGGCGTCCCCACTACACTGCCACGACATGAGTGGAGGGAAGAAGCCCCCCAGCTCCTCCAGTTTAACTCCCAAATGGTAAAGAAATGGAGGTCTAGGGAGTCCTTAACAGGACCAGTCCCAGATGACTCCTCATTTGCTAGGAATCCTATATTCATCATATAACAAAGCAACGAGGGACGGAACTGGGGTCTTTTAGTGGCTAATGTTGGTACCTTCTTTTTAGGGATTGGGTTTCCTGTTTTTAAAACATATGTGGATGAGCCTGGGTAGAAGTATTATGGGTCTTTGGGCTGAGGCTTCCCCAGCAACATCCGCTCAGCTCCCTTTTCCAGGGTTGGATCCATCCTGAGGAGCTGTGCCGGGCTCCCTTCACTGGCAAAACTTCTGCCCTGCACCTTGCCTAAGTTATGACTGTCTTTTTTCTTCTTAGAAGTATTTCACAGAGGCAGAATGGAGGTCTAATCCTCACTGTGCGTGGTGTTCATCCCCTCCCCTTTTCCTGCAAGGGGATTTTAAACTCCAGCCTGCAGCTGGTAGATGGAAATAGCCAGACGTAAGGCCCTGGACTCTTCACAAGCACAGCCAGGGTGAGGGGAACTCATGTGTGCGGAGGTTCTCCTACTCTGTGCTACCAGAACAGAGGTCCATGGACACCAGAGCACACCCTGTCTTGCCCCTGGCACCTCAGGAGCCAGCTGGAGCTGTTACCCTCTGCACCCTGCCTCCTCGGCAGCCTCCTGGCCTCCATAACGCCTCTGAGACACACACTGATTGAATCCACAGCCATGCTCTCCGGATGTTGCAAAAATCTCATCTGCCTTTAGCAGGGTCGGGGTTTGGAGAGTAGTTTTATGTCTTGCCTGAGGCTTGAATAAAAGTTACAAGGAGCACAGAGGACGGATGAAGAAAGAAAATGTGGGCAGCCCCCCTGTAACCTCAGCTAATCTTTAATTATGCCTTAATTGAAGGCCTATGAAGTAGATATAAGAAGAGGAATAATAATATGTTGAATTTCTTCAGCACGTTAACCCCCAAAGCTGTATTACAATAGTAATTGCCGACATTTCCTACACCCCTGTGAGGTGCAGGTCTAGGTAACTTCTTTGCCGTGTCTTTTCTTTCTTGCCTCTCCCCTCTGGGGAGAGTATGATGCCTTTCATCCAAATAAGGAAAACAAGTCTTGTCCAGAGGAGAAACCCTGGGCAGCCCCTACCGCAGACTCAATGGGAGGCCTCTACCCAGGTCAGCAGCAGCCCCACTTTATATAAGTGCTACCTGCAGCAGACACTTGGTGCCTGAGAGCAGGACCTAAATTCAGTATGCTCTTATCTCCCAGGGCACCTCACTCTCCCCTTTGGTTATTCAGTGGCAAAGGTATTGAAAGCCAAGACCAATAACGTTGCGATGTATGTCTTACCACCTCCCTTTGTGCAAATGGGGAGAGTAGGATGTAGATTTCTAGACTTAGCTGGTCAGCTAGTCTCCCCAGGGAAGCTAGCTGAGTATTGATGATATTTATTCTGCTATTTTTCCAGAACACTTCCAGGATTCCCCCTTACCCACTTCACACACACGCACGCACACACGCACGCATTCACGCACGCACTCACGCACACACACACACACACACACACACACACACACACACGCACGCACACACGCACGCATTCACGCACGCACTCACGCACACACACACACACACACACATACACACCGTTCATGCTCTCACAGAGCTGTCTTCCCACCAAAGGGTGAGCAGAAGGCAAAACATCATCAAACCCATTGGCCTGTAGCTGCCAGACCTGGACTGATGTGCCTCAAGTGTCGTGTGGATCTGGCCCATGATCTGTCAGGGCTGGAGCCTCCCCAACTCAGAACAGTGTTTTACTTGCTCTGTTGGCTTTGCAGGGTATTAAATTCATTATGCCTAGATTGAGGATTTTGATAAGTTAAAGCAATGAGGTCGACCTCCCCCATGTCTGATGTGGTTCATCTGGTTAGCCCTTTCTGAATGGCAATGGCTATGATTTCTTAAGTGCTTCTATGTGCCAGGCAGTCTACTGGATGTCTACATCTCATGAAGCTCAGGCTGGCCTTAAACTCACTAAAGAGGCCTTGAACTTCAGATCCCCCTGCCTCCACCTCTCAAGTGAAGGAATGATAGGTAGCACTGCCACACAGTGCTGGGGACCAAACCCAGGTCTTCCTGCGTTCCAGGCAAACACTTCCAACTGAACTACACCCCGGCCCCTAATATCATTTCTAACCGAGGTACAGAGGTTTTATTACCCTGCTTAAGGTCACATAGTTGTCGAGAGTGACTGATATGAGAAGCAAAGTTTTGCCATTGCAATGATGACATTACCCCTCAGCAGCATCAGGACCGAAGCCAGTCACTTACCACATACTGAACAGGGGGACAATAACACCTCAGCCCCTGGATGTTTGTCAAGATTAAATAAGATGACAGTGGATGCTGGTAAATGCCTTTTCCTTCCTTTGGGTCTCCATGGCCAGTACTTCTCACTGACACTGTCATTAGAGACTTGGATGCAAGTGCAGGCATCATTTTCACTGCATTTCTTTTATATTATTTTATAGCAGAGAAAAGCAGAGCTCTAGGCTGTGTGCTTTACAACGGGACAACACTGGTCCCACATAGTCACTTCCTCCAGTATCTCCCTTCAGGGCTCTGGGTATCCTTTGTCATATGCATCAGTGCCGCTGATAGTGCTCAGTGGTAGCATGCCTTTTGTAAAGGCTGGCTTTGGGCTAAGGAGATGGTTTATCTGGTAAATGCTTGCTGCATAAGCAGGAGAACTTGAGTTAAGATTCCAGCGACCACATAATAGCTGGGCCTCGTGATGTGTCATGCCCATAATCCCAGCACCTGGCAGGAAGAAATAGGCTTGCTGGGGCTTCCTGTCCAGTCAGTCCAGCTAATCAGTGCAGTTCAGTGAGAGATCCTGTCTTGAATAATAAGGAGGAAACACATAGAAGAAGATACCTGATATCAGCCTCTGGCTTCCAAACATGCATTAAGGGGCATGTGCAGTCAAAACACACACACACACACACACACACACACACACACACACACACACACACACACACAGTAGCTTTCCAGTAAAAGAGAAATAATGAGAAACCTTGCAGGCTGTACCAGGAAGGTGTAAGCAGGGTGCTACTCACTATGTGCCTTGTAACATTCCTTGTGATTGGTGGGCAAGGAGAATCCATGTCACAGTACAGCACTTTGGAGGCTTCTGGAAAAGTGCGCTGACCTCCCTACAAGGGAGAGTGACTATGCTGGGGGAGCATTGCTAGCAGCCATCACAAGGATGAAGTGAACTTTCAAACTACATTAACTGTTTGCTTCAAGAACAGCAGATGAGGCCCTGTGGATTCTCAAATCCTGTTGGCAATGCTAAAACGGAAAGCACAACCATTTGGAACCTTCCCCTGGACCATATGCAGTCTGGGCCCCAAAGGTGACCTTTTAATGAGAGTTTCCTGCCTCCAAAGGGTCAATGTGGCCAATTGTTGTTTGCTGGCAGCCTGGTTTTAATTATTGCTATCACAGAGAAAGGGCTCGTATCCACACCATTCTGGGATGTTCTTCCAGCTAGGATTCAGGGTGGCATTTACTATATTTGGGAGCTTTTTTTGAGGACCCATAGTGGCCCAACCAACTTTACACGAATGGAATTTCATCTTTAGAATGATTCTGGCACTAGACTCAGAGATCTGAAGTCATTGTCAAGAACACACACACCCAAGAGAAATAACTCTTAGCTCTGGGTAGAAGGAAGGATGGGTATCTCAAAGGGCATGCCTGTAAAGACCAACTTCAAGGCCACTGCCCTCCTTACTACATTCCAGCTAACTCACTAACTGTAGGGAGAGAGGTATTTGGAGGAGCCATAAGAGGTTTTTAAATAAAGTAATGTCATCAAAACAGCTTCCAGGAGGTTAGTCAATCAGTTCCTTTCTCATTTAAGAATCTTACTATCACTTCATCATATTAAAACTGTGCAATGTGTTTGTGTTTAAATGTCCATGTTGTTTGCATTTGAAATTTTTACTTACGTGTATACGCATATGTCTTTGTGTATGTGCACATGTGTGCTCGGGTACTTACGGAGGCTAGAAGGCACTGTCAGAGCTGGAGACACTTGTGAGCTGCCCAACATGGGTGCTGGGATTTGAACTCCAGTCTTCATGATTAAACAGCAGGAGCTGTTAACCACTGAGTTCTCTTACCAGCTCCGCAAGCCTAGTGGTTAAGCAGGAACTAGATGCCCACTCACTGGTAGTCAGTCCTGCCAGGACTTCCTTCCCTAGGCACTGGCAGCTCAACAGGCCTTTCTTCGTCCTTGGAATCCCTCTGTAAGGCTCTCCTTGTAAAACAGAAATCCACTCTGGACAGAGGCTCAGAGCTATTCCTCTATGTCTAAGTTTAATCCCTCCATGCCCAGCCCACGACTGCACTGGTGTTCTACAGTCCAAAATCGAAATTTAATTAGTCTTCAAAGGAACTTTGCTGGTAAAGTAGATGGCAGAGAAGCCATTGTTTCCAATGTTTGGTGGCTTTTTTAAAAGCACATTTTTTTGTACCCAAATGACAGAGTCTGGGGGTAGTGAACTTTTGACATAAGGAGAATAAATCCTTCAAGAGAAAATCTATAGCCACTTGAGGCTTGGCTTGGCCCCAGCAGGACTGTAGGAATGGTTATAACTGGACCCTCCTCATGGCCTCCCTCAAGGACCCCAATCCTGGGCTTAGTTCTTGCATTTCCATAATAAAGGCCACCATCTCTCACTTCATCACAACTCCCCAAGAACCTTTTAAAGACCCAGGCGGCGCCATTGTGGGAGGATTTCCCTGGGTCCTTCTCTGCACTCTCTCCCTCTTGTCCCTTGGAACCTGTGGGTTTTTCCAAGGGAGAGATTAAATCAGTAGCAAAGAGCTGTTTAATTAAACTCTCCCCCTCCCATCTCCAAAGTTGCTGGAGACTTTTTTTTTTTGACTTCTCCTTGGCAATGCCTAATCACTGTAATTTGGCAGATTCTGTAATTACCGCACACGGAAGCACTTTGATGGCTGTTTCTTTGTCCTGCCTATTTCAACCTCAACTGACAGCTGAGTTCACCCTGTGAATGTCTAGAACCACCTGGTGGGAGGCAGTGAGGTGAAAATTCACTAGTGGTCTTTGAAAGAGTCTGGGTTATAAGTAAAAAGGGCTAAAGGCATGGGGCTACTTTTTGTGCAGATCCTAGGAAGGTGGTATTCAGGACTTGTGGAATTTTTGTATCTGTGCTTTGTGGAATAAAAAGTCTAGGGGCAGAATTGTCCAGAGGAAAGAGAAAGCGCTGTGGCCCTGACAGTGGGCCCACTCAGGGCCCACCCCACCATGTTCTTACAGGTTCCTGCGCCTGTGATCTGCAGAAAGAGGAAGCCTACCTCCATGTCAGATGTTCAGTTCCCATTTGTGCACATGAGCAAAGAGAAGCCAGACAGTTTCTAGGCACAGGCTTGGGATCCAGTTCTGTCTCAAGGCCGACTCCATCTACTCAGCACTTTCTCACCAGGATTCTGTCCTGTGCAGAAGGCCTCTCATCCCCTTCTTAATTCTGCCGATGATCATTGATTACATAATTACAGGCTAGGATTATTCCATTAATTGTGAAGAAAAGCATATTCAAAAAGTTATACAATATACGTATAGTCACGCAGTCAGGAACCAGGAAAGTTATGATCTGAGCATACTTAGATCTGTTTCCAAAGCCATGCTTGTAACCTCCACACTTGTGCATTCAACGATCTAGTTCTTATCTAGTTTTTCTTTCTTTCGTACTTTTTTTAAATAGACTTTTTTTCATACAGTATATTCTGATTATGATTCCCTCCCCCAAATCCTCCCAGATCCTCTCTGCTTCTCCATCTATCCAAGTCCATACCCTCTCTTTCTCTCATTAGAATACAAACAGGCATCTAAAACTAATGAGACAAAATAAAAACAAGCAAACCACAATAGGACCAAACAAACAGAAAAGAAAAGAGCCAAAGAAAAAGCACAAGAAACTCATCCAGATGCTGAAACACACACACTTGCACACTTGGAAAGCCCATAAAAATAAAATTGGAAACCACAGTATATAAGCAAAAGATCTGCAAGGAGGAAAATAGCTAAACAAAGCATTGTGAGTCAAGAAATACCATTGAGTTAGCTTCAGGCTGGCCCTCTATTGCTGGGCATGGAGCCTGCCCTTACGTGTGGTTTGTATACCCGATGACACTCTGTTGGAGAAAACTGAACTTTCCTTTGTGAGTGGTTCTCAATTAGAAATAGCTTCCGGGTTAGGGGTGGGGGCTTGTGCCGTCTTCCCTTCTCAGCACTGGGACCTCATCGGGCTTAGACCTGTGCAGGCCTTGTGCACGCTGCCGCAGTCTCTGAGAGTTCATGTGTGCACCTGCCCTGTTGTGTCTAGAAGGACTTGTTCCCTTGCTGTCTTCCATATCAACCAGCTCCTACACTCTTCACCCCCTCTTCTGCAGAGTTCCCCGAGGCCTGAGGGAAGAGAACTAATGGAGATATCCCGTTTAGGACTGAGTGTCCCAAGATCTCTCACTCTCTGCACATTGTCCAATATGGGTCTCTGTGCATGTTCCGGTCTACTTCAGGAGGAAGCTTCTCTGATGATGACTGAGCAAGATAATGATCTATGAGTGTAGCAGAATGTCATTAGGAGTCATTTTATTGCTACATTCCTTTAGCAGAACAATAGTACTTGGTTTTCTCCTAGGTTCACAGCCTATCTAGCCTCAGGTTCTTGGTCACCTGGGCAGTATGAGCCATGGATTCCATCTCACAGAGCTGACCTTAATTCTAATAAGATAGTGGTTGGTTACTCCCACAACTTTTGTACCACTACTGCACCGGTGTATTTTTCAGGCAGGTCACCACTGTAGATCTCAGGGTTTGTATCTGGCTTGGTGTTTACCTTTCTCCTATGGTGCTGTGCATTATACCTTCCTGTACCATGAACACTAGTCAATAGAGGTAAAGGCTTTAGGTGGGCACCAGCTTGACTTCTCCATGTTCAGTGAATAATATAGGTGTTGTCTTCAGAAACAGGGTTTTACCACCAATCTGTGGTGAGCAACCAAAAGACTAGGCAATATCGTGGGTTGTTTGGGAGTTTCCATGGGACCCGTTCGGCCAGGAATTCATTTAGCTGTAACCCATTCCCAGCACTGGACATTTCATTTGGTGATAAAAGATGTCTAGTTGTGGCTTTGATGCCCCCACCCTGCCGCCCCATTATTTGGTGATTCCAATTTAGATTTCTTTCATATATGTCCATATTTTAATACTCTTCTACTGTATTAGATTTCCATATGACCCCTCAAATGGCATTTTGTTTTAGCTGTCCCTCCCCATATTCCCTCACTCAGCCCTTTTCCCTCTCCCTCCCCGCCTGATCTTCCTGTTCCAGCCACACACACACTCCCTGTCAATCCATGACTATCTAACAGTGCCTTATTTAGCCCAGGCTGGTTCAAAATTCACTATGTGTCAGAGGATGGCCTTAAATCTGATCCTCCTGCTTCTACATCCTACACACCAGGAATGCAGGTGTTCACCACCATGCACAATTGTATGGGGTGCTGGGATCTAACCTAGTGGTTGTGAGTGCTCTTCAAGGACTCTGTCAACTGAACTATATCCTCAGCCCTCTAAGACATATATTCATACTTTTAAAGTATTTGAATGTGCTGTATATAATGTATATATGAGTATGTGCACCCATGTGAAAGCCAGAGCAAGATTCCTGATCTATTCTACTGTTTCCCACCTTATTGCTTTGGTTCAGAGTCTCTCACTCAACCAGAGGCTTGTTCTTTGGAATGTGTATCTCTGCCCACCAATGCCAAAGTTACAAGCATGCTCGGCTATGCTTGCCATTTTACATAGGTGCTGAGGATTCGAACTTAGGCCCTGATGTTTGCAAATCAAGTGTTCATATCCACTGAGCCATCTCCCCTGCCTGAAAGCTATTTTTCAGTGCTAGATGATTCTGTTAATCCCTTTGTAGATTTCGGAACCATTTCTGTATTGCTTTAAGTATGTTTGCTTTATTGAATATTTAATTCTTGAGAAGTTGCATTAGGAATTAGTGGCCTCCCAAGCTTTTGCGTATACATTTATCGTCATGACTATGGAGAAAAAAAAAAAAACCTTTTGGTTTCTTTAAGTGTCGTGTCACAGTCAGGTGGGTGGGACAGCCTCTGCTAAAGAAGGCATTTCTGCCTGCATTTCCCTGTTTCTTCCAGAAAACTGCTATAGGCCACATCAGAGCTGTCACTAGACAAAGAGCCAAAGCCCCAGGCTGCTGTTCAGAGGCTGCAGAGTAGGGTATTAGGAAAGACCCAGGGTCCCATGGGGCAACATGGAGTAGAATGACTGTGGTGATGGCAGCTTTGGAGAAAGCAGTGTCACCCTTCACCCTGCTGTGGGATTCTGCATGTGGATGGAAGGACCAGTGGGCAGTGGGAGATTTGAATTTGGTGTTGTCCTTAAAGAAGGTCTGGGGGTGGTTGAAAACCACTTAGAAGACATATGTCCTGAGGTCCAGGGGGTTGGAATGGGAGTCCTGCTGTCTCGGGGGGACTGCTGTGCACAGACAGAAGAGGCAGTGCCAGGGCTGTTCTCAGAGTTCCTTTCTCCTTCCCAACACCGCCTTGATGACCAACCAAACCATGACCAAGTGAATAGCCCATGACTGTAATCCCTATATTTGGGAGGCAGAGGTAGGAAAATCAAGATCATCCTGAGCTATACAAGTTCAAAGTCAGCATGGTCTATAGGAGGCCCTGCCAAAAGGGAAAAAAAATATGACCCTACCAAACACTAGCAGTATTGCCTATAAGGGAGCCCAGCCTGGTAAGGTCACCAGCTCTAGGGGATGATAATGACCCTTCTGATGAGAAAGGAATTGCCTTCCCTGATTAGGCAAGCTTTTCAAATGTTCAGAGACCCTCTATGGAGCAGCTGGCACAGTATATGAGGATCTGAGTTATAAGCACCCCCTGTAGCTCTCCAATGGCCGTCCTTCTAACACCCACACTGTGGACACCCAGCATCGTATCCATCTAAGCAAACGGTCCACCCTAACTGATGGCAGGATCCACTACGCTCTCTACCCAGAGCTTGCTAGAGGAGCAACCTGCTGCCACCAAGCGTTAGAAAGGCCGGTGGCTTCTAAGAAAGACCTGCAGGAGATTCACCCAACATGGGTCTCCAGCCAAGAGCCCGGACCAGTCTGGATTTACTTTCTTTTTCTTCATTTCTGTATCAACTCTGGTTCTTCAACTATGGTTTTACTTTTGCCCTATTTCTTCCGAATTACATCCTTTTGAGTTTTTACAATGTATCTTAAACAAATGTACTTGAGTTGTTTTATATTAAAAAATAAAAAACAGCAAAGGAGACTCTGTGAGATGGTTGAGAGAGATCTATGCCTGGTTGGGTGCCAGCTTCTGTGGTATGATCTGTGCTTCAACATGTCTCTTGGTTTGAAAGACACTGTTAGTGAGGGTGACAGAAAACTTGTACACATCTTGTAAGTTTTCAAAGCAAAGAGCCCTTTAACTAAACGTGAGTGTGTGGGTGTCAGTCATGTGTTTGTCTGGTCTACTGAACATTCTGGGACATAAACAGCCAGCCTCTACCCAGATGGGACAACCATCCCTCCTAGGTTTGGAGTGAAGGCTCCTATAACAAAAGCCTCTCAGAGTCATATAGCCCTCTACCCAAATCTCATTCCTTCAAGAGACCTTTAATTCTGATCTGTTTCCGCTTTCCCCAATTGCCATCCCTTGCTGATCATCTCCCCATACTCCCTGATGCTTGCCTGATTGCCTGTAGTAGAAGAATGAGCCAAGGTCTGGATGGAGGCCACCACTTTCCTTACAGATATTGTTTGTTTTTTCTAATACAAAAGTAATACATCACTGCTTCTTTCCTTCAAAAATAAACGGGGAATAAATTGCCATACAATCCATGCAGACAAAGCAAATAGAGCACTGAAAAAATGGCACGGGGCAGTGAGGAAATGACTTCAACGTTAAATCAATCCCTGTTCTAGTAGCCGCAATGCACACAAGCAGATAATTCATCCAAAACAAGTTCCAGTCACACAGCAGAATAATCCACTATTGCTGAGGAAATTTCAGATCCTGCTCACACAAGGACAGCAGGCCAATGGTTCACTGAACATTGGTGACAGTGTGCAAAGATGAGTTTGATGTTAGGAAATAATCACAAAATCTTCTGGTGAATGCCAGTGCTTTGTAAGAAGCATCAAACATGTACAATGTTAGAAAGGTTTTAATCTTTGGTCCTCCAGTCTGCAGAATTGTCTTCTGCCAGGCCAGGTAAGCACACATTTGGAAAGCCTTCAAGCTCATGTCCAGATGACCTCCCAGGCACTGGTGTTCACTGCAGTATTGGAAAGCATGTTCTCTTCCTTTGTAAATCACCACTCTGCGGCTCCGTTTTCTGGGGCTTCTCTCAGAACAGTGGTTCTCAACCTTCCGGATGCTGCAACCCTTTAATACATACAGCTCCTTATGTTGTCCTGACCCCCAACCATAAAATCATGTTCATTGCTGCCCCATAACTGT
The DNA here is from genome assembly GCF_049852395.1 of Peromyscus maniculatus bairdii. Classification (NCBI taxonomy): domain Eukaryota; kingdom Metazoa; phylum Chordata; class Mammalia; order Rodentia; family Cricetidae; genus Peromyscus; species Peromyscus maniculatus. The sequence continues at coordinate 107,388,011 of NC_134852.1, forward strand.
AACTTCGCTACTGTTAGGAACCGTAATGTGAATCTCAGTGTTTTCCAATGGCCTCGAGCAACCCCAGTGAAAGGGTCTTTTGACCCCTAAGGGTCTTGACCCACAGGTTGAGAACCCCTGGCTCAGAGCGTCTCTGACATTCATATGAAACTTGGTGCTGGAGTTGAGCCTCTGTGACTTAGAACAACTTCTTCCTTGTGGTTATTTGTAAATGAAAGCGATCTGTATCCACAATTTAGAAGTTACCTTTCTGTCAAAGGTCTACAATACAAAAGAAAAGCCCTTGAGTCAGCCCTTCTCTCTCTTAGGTGTTCCCCTGTTGATTTTGTATAAGGAAGATGATTCCCATACCACCTGCTCTCTTGCTGTTCTTCTTCCCACAAGGCTACATAATTAGTATAATCATTTTTTGTTAAATAAACAGTCATTGGCTATATAATAATGATTATGTGAAGTGTGGGGTTTTGGGTTCTGGTTTTCATTGTCTTTCCTTCTATTCTAAGCAACACCCTCTCACCGCCCATCCTTTCTCACATGTGCCTTCATTTTTCTCTGAGCTGTTAATTTGATTCTTTCTTTCTGGGAAATTTCCATGGTTTCAGTGCGACCACGACAGGATGCTTAATGCAAGGGATTGTTGACAGATGAGACTATAAAAGAACCCAAATCTTAATGGACCTTGAATGTCAGGCTGAGAGACTTGCACTTAAGGGTGATAAGGTACCAGGGAAAGATTTCAGGCAGGGAAATGCCTTTCTGGAACATTCCTCTGATAGCTTTCTAAAAGTACCATATGGGAACTCTCAAACTGACATGGAAGGGTTGTGAAAGCATCTGCAATGTCACCATCTCCCCAGCACAACTGGTGCCATCTTTAAGAAACACCCACACCGGGGTATGTGTCTGCTGAGCTGCTAACAGGCTCTGTCTCCCTCTCCCTGTACCAGCCTCATAGGGAGACAGTGTGAGGCAGGGTAAAGAGCCTATGTGAATAGAATTTTTTAAGATTCTTCTGAAATTATCCGGTTACAAAATGGTTCATATAATGGGTAAAAAAAAAAAAGAACCATTTTCTCCACTCCTGTCTACACCTACTTTTCTTTTAAAGCAGAAATAACTCAAGTGTGAGTGGAGTGGTTTGTTTATCTCCCATCGCCATTAGAATTTATTCTCTACACTAAAATTCAGTTCTTAAGATGAAATCATACATTTTGGTTGGTACTTATTTATTGGGGAAGATTAGACATTTTCAAGAGACCAACATTAGAATATAGTGTAAGAATTCCAACTCAGAAGGTTACTCAAACAGCAATTGAAACTAGGGTGAATATTGGTAGTGGAAGTGATATTTCTGTTGACTGAGAGTCTCATTATGTAGGTCAGGTTGGCCTTGAACTTGAGATCTTATAACTGCTCCCTCCCAAGTGCTAGGACCACAGGCATGCTCCACCACTATTATTTTTATTTTTGCAAAATCTCACCCTTGCCATCTTGGACTAGTCCATGAACTTTGCAGTTACCATTCATTAAGAAGAAAGCCCCACAGGGAGGAGTGATTGGGGAAGGTCCTGACTTCCAAAGGAGCAAACCTCTGACTACCGCTGCAATGTCCACATGATTCAACTGGCTTCTCCAGTCCCTTAAATTCTATTGGTATAGTTGCACATTGCTTTTTATGCAAAGGAAGGAGTTTTGTTTTTAATGAGGGTTTCTACTGCTTTTCTCTGTTGCTGGGATATTTAGCTCATTATCCACCTAACACCAGGAAATTCAGTGGCAGCAGCTATCCATCGGGTTCAGAAGTTGACCACCATGATTCCTGTCAGTGACCCAGCCCCTACATGTAACCGGCACTGTCCGAGCTTCTTTTCGGAGTGACTGCCTTTGGTCTCCATTGCTAGCTTATACAATGTGATTACTCACCCTCATTTTCTAGTCAGAGAGAAAATAAGGCTTGCTGAAAGTGTAATGTGGGTAAGTGGCAAGATCTGGATTTCGGATGAAGTCGGTCTGACTGTGTCGCTTGTGATACTTTTAGCTGTAACTCAGCAACAGCACCAAGTACTGGGGCGGGGGGTGCTGTTTGACGTAAAAGGAAGCCCAGGGATTGGGTAGGTTGAGGGTTAGTTACTCAGGAGAGAAATGGAATTGTGAAGGATCTGCGCACTCTCCATAACTTTCCTTGATCTAGTCAAGCTGATCCCCTTGTGTCTGGAAGATGGCTGTTAGTAGCAACATAGAACATTTAATGGCCAAGAAAGACTGGCTTCACACCTATTGATATTAAAAACAAAGAGGATTGTCAGGAAGCCACCTTTGAGTCTCAGTGTCCCAAACTAGGTTAAATACTCCTTTCTGAACCATTCATTGTCCTAGGAGATGGAGTCACCTCTGTCTCTCGAACACCTTCTGCAGTGGTCACTTCCTCAAATGACCTTACTTCTCTGTCAAAGGGCAGAATGGAAGCCAGATAGCAAAGCTCTTTTTTCCATATTCAGAAGTGCCCACATAATTTATGGGGCCCAATGCGCAATGGAAACGTAGGGCCCCTTATTCAAAATCGATTGGAAGAATTCAAGATGGTAACAGAATAGGAAATAAAGAATGAGGCCTCTGATCGTAGAGCCCTCGGGTGACTGAAAAGGTGACAGCCTGGCCTTGACCACACGCCACTTGCTGCAGTGTTGACCTTTCTACCTTCTGTTTGGGAGGAAGCATTCTTGTTTGTTATCGTCTTCTCTGATCCGTTCATTGCCTGGCAGACAGCAGGTGCCGGCAGGAAAGAGAGGCAGTACAGGCCTGGCTGAGCTGCTTCCTACAGTCTGAGGACATGGTGACAAGGATGGTGGGTGCTAATGATCTTTACCTGATTCTGAGGTCAGTCCTGAACCTTCCCCAACTCCCCAGGAGCCTCCTAGTGCAACCTTTGTATGTTGAGCTTGTCATATTTTGCTTATTTTCTTATTTTGGTCTTTTGGGCTATAATGCTCCCTGAAGTATACCATACCTGTGGGGCGATGCTCCTTCTGGGCTGCAATCATGCCTTTGACACAGGCGACCAGGGTATGCACACCGTCACATGGATCTACCTTTCGTCTGTGCTCGCCATGCAGTGGACTTCCTTTCTGAAGCAGTGACTGGCCTTTGGATGGGATGTTCAGAAGTGGCAGTCACATCATTGGCATCCTTTTCTAACTTGGGAAAGTGGTCCTCCGTTTGTTAGTAATGGTTGTGGCAGCTTTTGTCTCACACCGAGAGCTACATGGACTCTAGGGAGAACCAGAGATTTAAAGAAATGTTTTGACAAGATGGCCTAGTTGGAGACACTGGGCAAAAACACGGGAAGAGTTAAGTAACAAGAGCTGTCACCATAAAGACATCAGGAGGGCAATGCTTAATTAAATTAATTGCCTCTGAATGCTACAAACCACATTCCCTCTATTTTCTGCCTGCCTGCCTATGCTTGCCCTGTCCCTGCATATTATACATTGTCCTTATCATGTAGCTGTGTCCATCTTCAAGGCCTCCAGAGATTGCCTCTGAGACCTTGAACAAAGCAATCCTGTGGTGCGCCTGCTGCGTGCCGCCATCTGGTAGTTGTTTATTGCTCCTCCTGGGTCCCCTCTTGAAATTTGGCAAGAGAATATCTGTCCTTTCGAGCCCTAGCACACTGGATGTGCAGCGCACCCAGAACCTTCCTGATTTCCATGCTGCCTACAATTAGGGCTCATTGCCATGAGCCTAGGCCCTGAGGGGAGCTTGGTCCCTTAGGGCCTTTCTTTCTTCCCACACCCATCACCTGGCCTTAGTACATAGTAGGTGCTAGTGTCTGGCTTGCCCTCTCTCTACCTTGAGGTCAGAGGAGGGGAAAGGTCTGTGAATGTGGAGGCTCCAGGGCTTCCCATGATCCTCAGGAAGTCTGAGATGGCAGCTGAACGATGTGCTGTGGGATGGAGTAAAGCCAGGACAACAATGGTTTCAGCGGTCACCCTCACTCCAGGCTCCCCAGAGCTACTGCGTCTCTCCTTCTTGCCTTGGCCTTCCACTTTCAATTACCAGCTTTCCCCATCAGTCTGCTGGGACAACAGTGTTCCTCCGGGAGCCTGCCTGCAATGCTTTCCTGTGCGGACCCCAGCCCAGCACAGATGGGCTCAGACAAGGCAAATATGGAGGGCCAGGGAAGAAATGTCTGTAATTATAGCGCAGACCTCAAGTCTGTGCGAAAGCGGTGGGCAGACAATCTTCACAGAGGCTCTGACATTTAGAGATCTTCCTCAGTGCTACATTTGAGTCCTTGAGAGGGAGGAACAGAGATGTTATTTCTGAAGTTCCTTCAGGCACAGTTCCCACGTGTTTGGAGGTGCTTGCTCCTCTACGGCCTTCCCTGACCAGACCTCAGGTCCTGCATATCCAGAACCAAGAGGAACCTGGGCATCTCAACCATCCCCCTCTAGGCCTCCAAATGCAAGGCTGCAGGTGGTGCCCATTGCGTTCTGTAAGTCAGTCTTCACAAAGCTGGCCGTCTCCAGCTTCACCGGGTTGCCGAAGGAAGTAGTGAGGGGAGGCGGTGCCTACACATGCAGGATTAAGTTGGCCCTGGGTTTGAACTGACCACCTTCTAGGCAGCCTGGAGCTTCCCATTCATTTCGTGAGCACGAATTTCCTTCTGTGTGAAATAAGGGTGATGATGTTCAGTCTTTACAGTGCAACACTGTGGGCTGGAAAACACCATCATAAAGCCTCAAACACAGTGCCTGCCTGGCATGGGAGGCTCGGTGCTCGCTCATGAGAAAAGGGGGAAGCACCCAGAGGTGCTCCCCAGGTGACCTGACCCAAAGAAGGGTCCTGAGAACGTACACAGCCTCCAACAGCTTTTCCCTATTTGGAAAGCCTCTGCCTGATTTGCATGGGCAGTTAAGAGAATGGAGACGTTAGAGGGGTTTTGGTCATATTTCGTTTGATGTCTTCCTTTCTGGGGTGATGCCTAATGTGTATCAGATGGCTGCGTTTGCCTAATTTTAGTCATTAGATTAAGGAGGGATGAGGTAGTTTGTCCTCAGGGAGAAAAAAAAATCAATGGGAGTAAGTGTGATTAGTAACAGTGCCCCTGCTTTATACAGCAGGAACTGGGGATGTGAAGAAAAGTGCAGACCTCAAAATTCCAGCCAGGTTGGGGGGGGGAGCTCCTGAGGACTCACCCTCCATTGAAGGGTCATTAAAGGCAATTTACGGCAGCTGGCAGGAGGGAGAGTCATTTTTCTTTGGGAACGTGGCCACTGGTAGGTTGCCAGTGCACCAGTGGCTGGTTCCACACGCATGCACACTCGAGCAGCACTGATTGGACCCAGTGGGTTATAAAAGCAACAACAACTAAAAATAACATGAAGTTGGGTGGACAAAAGGAATTGGACGAGAGGAGTGAGGGGATGGAGAAGACTGAAATACATTGTGTACGTGTATGAAATTCTCAGCGTAAATAAAAAATATTACATTATTTTAAAAAGCACAAACCATGTCACCATGACCCACGGACTGTACTGCCCCATCCCCAAGCCCAGAAGCACAGCTGTTGTGGTTCTGTGCTGGTCCTGCCCTGTCCACTTAAAAGCAGACACCCTCTTCTTACTTTCTATCCACAGATCATTACAGGACATTTGCTTTATGAAGTGGAAATGGACATCCTTTATTGTAAGGACAGAATGTTCATGAAATTTGCTTAAATGTTAGTGAAGTCTGAGACAGTCACTTATTCACCCACCATTTGTACCTACTACATGGCAAGTATCAGACTGGGTACACGTGGCATGGCAATGAATGGGACTTATCTCAAAGGACCCCCAAAGCAGTGAGAGACTTTTCATGGACATAGGAGTTAGTGTATACTTGGGTGAGTGCAGGTACTTGTGGCCTCAGCATCGTGGTCACAATGTGTGAATGACCTTCAAAGGGTAGGGCTGAATCTGTCTGCAGAGTGAGGAAGGGTTTGGAGGTGTCTGAGGTGAGTTTCAACCTCAGGGAGTGAGGAGGAAGCTGGAAAAGACAGCAGGAGCACATAGCTCTACCTGAATCAGACATCCGAGCCAGAAGGACAAGGGTGCTCATTGGCTGCCTTATTCTGCCCAGATTCACCCGCCGACAGTAGGGATGCTCCAGTCCGGAGGTAACTGAAGTGAGAAGAAATGGCTGCAAGCAAAGACCCTATATCCTAGACACTTGAGGGGCAAAGGCATGGTGGGAAGAAACAGCCTAATCAAGTGAGCCCTGCCTGATTTCCAGATGGGCAGCATCTTCCTTATTTCCCCTCTCATCCATAAAGTCTTTGCAGTGTAGTGAACGGAAGCGCTAGGCCTTTACAGGACCTCATAATCCCACACTGATTCCTGGATCTTACAAATCACACCGTCCAACAGCGGTGTCATGAACAATGGCCATTGTTGCAAAAAGCCCCACCGAAAGTGGAGTCATCACCCTACAGCAGCACTGGCTGACTGTTGGACTTCTGATTGGCAGTGAAGAACTTACCGCCCGGCATGCTGGGTGATGTGCGTGACAGTCAAGGCATGGAATGTAAGGATCGAGAACACAGACTCCACGGCTGACCACCTAGGTCTGGATCCTGTCTCCATCAGCAAATCTGGCTCTGGGCAACCTACAAAATCCTCTCTGTATTTTAATTTCTTCAGCTACCAAAATGGGACTTTGAGTAGTAATTCCCCCACAGGGTTCTTACCCGGATCAAAGTAACAAGTACGTATCAGACACTTTCCTCATTGCTAAGCAACCTAAGGTAGGAAGGGTCTCCTTGGATCATGGTTTCCAGAGCTGGGTCAGTCCATCGTGACATGGAAGGCAGGGAAGTGTGAGCCTCGGTCCATGACAGAAGCAGCTTGTGATGTGACTGGTTCAGATCTTATCAAACCAGGAAGTGGGGAGTTCAGGCCTCTGCAGAACCAGAGGCCAATATCGCCATCAAGGCCAGCCCCCAGAGATAAACAGGCCACAGTCCCAAAGGATCTACCACCTCCCAAAATAGGAGTGCCAGCTGAGATCCAAGCATTCGGATATGTCCCAGTGGAGTCACCGGTCCCCTCTGAAGCCTCACGGGCACAGTCTGTACTGCCCACACTTTCTATTGGCGTTCCGGTCTTCTGAGCCCCCACCACAGTGGCCCATTAAGCACTGCACACAGCATTCTCCAGCTTCTTTAGCCCACAACTCCAAACCCCTTCACATCCTGCAGGCCAGTCCTAGGGTCTAAGGATGACACGGTCACTTTTCTCACAGTGAATCCACGCCTGGTACCAATTTTCTGTCTTAGCTGCGTCGCTTTTCTTCTTGCTATGACAACATAGCTGGCAGAAGCAACTCAAGGGGAGGGGTCGACTTCGATCATGGTCTCAGAAGACATCAGTGCTCTATGGTGTGGATGGTGTGGCGTCCGGGGTGGATGGCGTCCTCGGTGGTGTGAGCTTGCGGCATGGCTTGTTCACATCTTGGTAGATCAGGAAGCAGAAGCTTAAAGTGGGACCAGAAAGAGGTAATACTTTCAAAGCCCACCCCCCATGACCTACTTCTACTCATGTCACAGTCCCCAAGATTCCACCTCCTCCAACAGCTGAGCCCTCCTCACACATGAGCTATCGGGGGGACAATTCACATTCTAACCATAACCATAGACATAAAGCAAAGGAAGCAGCCAGATTCAGAGCTTACTTCTTTCCCCTCATCACATAACAAAAAGAAAAAGAGACTGTAGAATGGTTTTCAGGTGTAAGTAGAGGCCGAGAGACAAGCCTACAGGTCCACATGTGCCCCCGATTTCCCAGGATGCCACGTCCGTCTTGGTGTTGGTTGCAAATGTTGACAGGAGGCATTTTCCTAGGACACCCTGGGCGGTGTAAATTAGGCAGAGCTCTGATCACCATGGCTATGAATATAACTGTTTGATTAAGGTTCTGTGCTGGCTGCATTATTTGTTTCGCAAACCTGAGCTGGGCTGATTGGATTTCTTTCTCTTCCGTTTTTAACATAAGTAGATTCTGAAATTGGAAAAATAAAATATTCCACAGCCGAAAGAAAAGAATCCGCTTGGGGAATGAGCCCAGGTGTATGCCTTCTGCATCGAAATCAGGTTCGTGGTGTCAGGGACCTTGCTGATGCAGAAAACAGGGACTGGAAAAAGGCCAGTGTGTAGCAGGAAAGGTGAGATGGGAACCTGAGGCTGCTGGAGGTGGAGTCACGGTGCTCATATGCCCTGCAGTCCTGTTCCAGGTTCTCAGACCCTTTTAGTCGATCTGTCACCTTCATCAGGATGTGCCAGTATGAAGCAGTCCAGGATGCTGTGGCTGTCAGAGGTCAAAGAACTCCCATGACTTCCTGGGAGGGCATTTGCCAGAATGCAGCGCTGAAGAGACCCCTCTCAATACAATTGATAATAACAGCATTTACCGGGGCCCTCCTGACTGCCAGGTGAAGTGAACAGGAGGGTTAAGACATAAAGCAAAGTGTGCAAAGTGTGTCGTTGCCCTCCCCAGGACAGGCAGGTGACACAGGCAGGTGACACCTGCAGTCCTATCTTTGCACTGAGTAGCAATGGAGCAAGAGCAGATTGCTCCTGTGTGTGCCTCAGTTTCCCCTTCTGGGATACAATGATAGATGTAGTTAAAACTAGAGGGCAGATGCTATGGGCCATGGGTTTTCTTAGCTCTTTCTGTGGACACTGTCTCCTAGGACTAGTATCTCCATATTTCATATCAGGAAGATGCCATAGGAGATTTCAGTCACATGTGTGAGTCCACACTTGTGTGAGTCCACAGCTGTTTCAGTACCAGGCCACCTTCCTAACACAGAACCATGTGTTCCTCCTACTGCCTCAAAGACACTTGGTACCAAAGGTGCTCAACAGAGTAAGCAGGGGCCTTCCTTTCGATACTCTGAGGCCATTATTGGTATTAGTAATACATTTCTGTGGCCTGGCGACAGAGTCAGGCCCTTTGCAGAGGGCCACAAGAGGACAAAAATGTTCCCTGTTTCCAATGACTGGGCTTCTGGACATTGACGAGTAGAATGCCCGCCCACAACCTCCTGAACGTGTATCAGAAAGAAAGCCCAGCTGTGGTGGTGTAGTGAGTGATGAAAAGTTCCTCCGTGGCCTGGGAAATTAACTGATGTTTTTGACCTCTTCTCCCATTGTGTTAGAGTCTGAAGGAGAAAGGTGCCCATCACACAAACAGGATGCCACCATGCTGTATTGTGACTTGATGGGGTTGGATGGTGCTGTGGTTGGGACTCAGGGGTCTCACATTCAGCTCTGTAAAGCCTGGGGTGGCCCCTGGGATGACTCCTGGGGTGGCCTCTGAAGTCAGACTTGAGGGTCTGTTCATGGGCTTTCAAAGTGGGTGACCCACAGGACCACACAGAACTCCAGGTTCCCAGTCTTTAAAACACAGATAATATCCATTTCTTGGTGTTGTCCCTTTTATATCATGACTCCTCTTTTTGGGGTCCATGACACCACAGGCTTCTGCACCCAAGCACTGTTGCCGACAGTCAGGAGGCATGGAGGGTTTTGGGTACTCCAGGAACACCGATCGATCCTTCTTTACACTTGACCCGACAGTCTCCGAACTGCACAGAGAGCACAGCTGATAACTGAGTGCCTGTAAACACTTTATGTCTTCATCAGCAGTTAGGATGGTATGAAATAGAAATAAAGATATGGCTCTCAGAGCTTCTGAAGGGAACAGCCCATGTCGTGGAAACAGAGCCCAGAGCTGAAGGTCAGGGCAGTTTATGGGGTCGTTTTCCTAATTCTCTTCACCCAGGGAGTCCCCTCGGGAGGACAAATCACCTTCACGGCGTTCCCTTCGCTCCTTCAACTTTATTTCCATCAGTAAATTCTGAAGAAATAGCTTTATCTTGTGATAGACACCGGCACACCTAGGCGACAGCAACAGGTTGGCTGAAAGGAAACAAGAACCCAGAGCGAGCTCCTGGGGTATGTGAGTGCCACGATTAAGGCTGAGCAGCTTCAGGCCTAAATCTCCCCTCCCCTTCTACATACTGGCCACACCACAAACATTTAGTGGGCCCTCTTCCCTCCATCAAACTGTGTGCTCCAGTGCGCTCTAAGAATATGGGGATGACTTAGTGAGTTATAGAGGCTTGATGAATCTCAAGGAAGAGCCTCTACCTCAAGCTAGGGAGAAGGGAGTCACAGAAAGCTTCCTAGGGAAGGCAGCTTCTAATGTGAGTCAACTTGAAAATGAAGGGGACATGGCCTTCCAATCAGAACAGTGTATGCAAAGCTATGACTGAAACAGCTCCATGAAGGGGTCTAAGATGGGCTTGAGCTTGGCACCTTTCATGGAGGGAGGTGGAGAGTGTGGGTACTACCATGCAGAGGTAGGGCTCAGGCCACAGGGTGAGGGCTCCTGTCCAGTGGGCACTGGAACCACCAACAGACTTGAAGACCAAGAATGACATGATCCAGTTTGCTTGTTCTTAAAATGGACTGCTGTTGACTTTTAGTAATTACCTGGCCTGGTCCAGATTTATCTGTGGAAGGCTCTGTGGAGACAATCCATTCCTCTTCCAAGTTCAGTCTATTTGAGGGCAGTAGGAGTTCCCATCCTGCCATCTTCTTTCTAGGACATTCCCTCAGAGGAGCAAAAGAAAGTCACTAGGACTCAGACTATCAAAGCCTGGCAGAGACTACCAGAGATCCTCTGATGAATGGAGGAATCCCATTTTCCTGACAGACAAATTGAAGCCTATCCAAAGTCATGAGTGAGTTACTAGCCAAAATGGGAAGTTCTTCAGTCTTGAACTTGGCTACACAGGATGTAACTGGGTGTTTAACCTCCTGGCATGTAGACTGTGTGGACATAGCCAGAGGCTTGGAAAGCTAGTCCTCTAGGCAGACTCCTAGACACACACACACACACACACACACACTCAAAATCACTCCTGTCATACCTATCAACTGTGACCCTTTGTTGATTTAGGCCTTGACCTGACTGTTTATGGGTCAGACCACTTTCGAAAAGGCTATGAAGGTGACGGTGACAGGAAGGAAAACTCACTTGACAGCTAGAAAGCTCTCCCAGAACAAATTCAGCCTTGAGGTAGACATAGATTTAAGTTGAGGGAATGCACGCACCCAGAAATGACACCCCACCACCAACGCTTCAGGCTTCCAGTTGGCCTTTTCCAACAAATCTGTTACAATTTTACAGCAGCAACCAGGTCCAGCCCATCCCTATCTCCAGCACCAGGACTTACAAAGCTTTCCTCTGGAGGAAAGCTTGCAGGAGACATGGAAACTTGAAGCAGGGAAGAAAGAAGCAGCCTATGCTTCTTTCACCTTATTTGATACCCAGCCACACAGCATATCCCACACACAGCATGCTGGGAGTATCTTTTGCATCCAGATATTCATGAGCAAATATCACAAGTTCACCCAACACGCATGATCCAGTCTTGCATTCTAGAATTAGAGAAGCTTCCCTCTACCTCCTGGACTGTTTGTCCATCCAGGAAATTGGGACTCAGGTAGGTACATTGGGTGCCTTACTTGGAGGTCACAGTGTGAATTAGCTTCTGACAGCAACAATCACAAGAGGCATGCCCAGATGGGTATATGCTGTGAGCTAGTCACACTGTTGTGATGGAGGCCCAGCCAAGCCAGCCACACGCCACACTTAGAAAAGATGGGCTTTGATGAGCTCGCTTAGTTTGTGAATGATTGTGACTGGGAGTGGAGAGCAGTGCCGATTGTGTCTCTCTGATGGTCTTAGAACATGGCTCTGCTCTCCTTGTTTGCTTACAGAGAGCAGGGTCCTCCACCCAAGCCCATCCCAAGTCCTGATCCAGCAGGGCATCTATTGCTGGACAGAAACTACAGGTTCATTTAATGCCCTGAGGGGTCTGTCTCATTATTATGACTACCATTGACTTTGAAAATTCGGAAGTCAGAGTGAGCCCCTGAACACCCTTAAAGCCACTGCCAGGCTCCAGACTTGTCTTTCTGTGACCTCTCAGTAGAACTCTGTTCCAGGCAGCCAAGCCCCCATGCCATCGTGGGTCTGTTTTAGCCACAGCCTTTGCTCACACTAGCCACCTACCTGGATACCCTCTCCCTCCCTGTTACACACCTAAGCCTTTTCTAGTTTAGCATACAGACCCAGCCCGTGCTCTTCCTAGAAGTTTCTTAGACAACTGCATTTACATGCTCTGTAACCTGGAGAAAGGTCACTGTTGCTGGGGACTGTGTCCTGAGTGGGTTGCACGGGGCTGAGGAGTGGGAGGGGGTCGGGGGGTCGGGGGGTGGGGTGGGGTCGGCGGGTGTGTTCCATCAGTCTGCTGTCCTGCCTCCAGCATTCTACTGGCCTCACAGTGAGCCAAATCTATTGGAGTTCAGTTCAGGGACAAGGGACTCTCAGGCATGCTGTCTCCGAGGGTCAGAGAAGGGCAGAGAATGATCTAGACCCGAGAGTGGAGCACACAGTGACGTGGCTGTCTGCCTTCCCACTGCCGCCGCAGTGCATGCCTCTGGGATGGGCTAACCAGGACGCGTTCACCAGCTTTCCTAGCTGTGTCCTGCCAGTGCAGCCTCGGGGGCTCTGAGAACGCCCCCCTCATTTCTAGCCCCGTCATTGGAATCAATGTACCAGACCCTGGAGCTTTGGCATGCCCTGCCCCACTGTTCCAACCTGAACAATGCAAAGCACCGTCATCACCTGGGTGTTTGCTCTGCTTCACATCAATGAGAAAGTAAAGCAGCCGTCTTGCAACCTCAAGGCTATGTTACCCCCAGCATGAGAAGTTCTGTAGGGGCTGCCCCACCTGCAGGGCCTGTCCCCCTCCCTGAGTCCATCTAGTGTGTCAGGCCAAATACCACTGAGAATTCCTGTACACTGGCCGGTAAAGAGACATCAGTGAAAGTGAACAGCAAGCATTTTATACAGGAACAAAGTGAATGAATGAAAAACACACCCCTAAGATCTACCCCTCACCTCCTGCTCACACCAGGGCTTGCTTTTTATATTAGAATCCATTCTAGGTTAAAACATAATACTAATGATAATTCTCTCTAACTCTTACACAGGGCTTTACAGTTTGCCAGCTACTGTCATATACCTTTGACAGGTGACAAAGTTAAAACTCAAGTTAAATAAATGATCTGTGCCACCACAGCTTAAAGGAGGCAGACCTGAGATTAGAAGCGGGGCCGTCAGCTGCTGCTTCGGACTGCGGTGAAAAAGAGCTCTCTGGCCTCTCTAAATTGGTCTTGCAGGCCAAGGTTCATTAGCTAAGGTCTCAGCACCTCTACATCACCATCCCGAGTTAGTGGTGGTCGATGGCATTTTAATGGAAGCCAAATAATTCTTTCTGTTGGCATGCTCAGACAGCTGGAGTTTTTGTGTTTTATGATAATTAAATACTATCATCTTTCATATCTGATGATCTTCAGGGCCCGATTAATGACTGCAGTGCACACTGGGGTCATCATTAACTCTGAAGCAAAGAGAGCTTTGGGCACCTGTCTGCGGTTTGGCAGAGTTGGTGTATGAGAGCGCCTGACCTGGAACCCTTTCTTGGAACTGTTTGATGTCCTTAGCTCTCAGCATTTGAGTCCAGTGGCTAAACCAAAGCCATGAAAGTTTGTGCCTTTTTCTCAGAAGTGGGGCCTACTTCACTACGACTCATTTCCTACGAAGGCACCTGCCATCGATCTGGGGCATGCTTGGTCCTCTACCTCCCACCCCCTGCCTCATTCTCCACCAGCCTCAGAGCCTTCCCAGTGCTAAAGTGGCCACGGAACCAGCTCCTCCCCTCCCAGTGATGACCAGGTTTTCTAGCCTTTCACTTCCAGACAGCTACCGCCTGGGCCTGCCTCACTTCGCTGCCTCACCCACAGCCACGGCTCCTTATAGACACTCACACTTTTGATTCAGTGTACCCCCAGCAGCCAAGCTCTCTTAGCTTCTAATTCCTTACACACTCATCATTCTCTGCCTGGAGTGACAACCCCCCCCTCCCCGAACACAGGCCATATTTCACCTCTCATGCAGTCTTCCTGGACCCCAAGAGCTAAAGTTAAGCCCCCACCCTCTGTGCCTTCTGGGTACTCCAGAGAGGCTAGAGTACAAGGTGATAAGGATGACAGTCACATGGAAGGTACACCCTGTGTGACAGACATTGTTGGGTAGACTTGGCCTGTCCTGACTCACTTAATGAACACAAGTGAAGGATTTCACACTACAGGCTTCAAGCCAATCTGCTGAAGGTCAAATTCTGACTCCGTCAATTAAATGTGAGCAAGTTGTTTGGACTTTCTGTGAAGAATAACAATAGCCTCTTCTTTTGGGGACTCTTGCAGGGTTTTCTAAGTAAAGCATTTAGTGTCTGTCACGTAGTCTCAATACATGTGACGTGGTGTGCATGATGATGTCACACACAGTTCTGTCAGCAGGTGTCTAACTAGATTGAGCATTTCAAAGTTGACCATGTTTGTAAATCTTTATTTTCAACCTATAAAAGACTATCTCTCTACCTTTTATTGGACCTTTTAACACATATACGTTTTTCTAAATGAGTAAGTAGCTAGAGGCTGGGAAAAGTGGTGACTTGTGCTAATGTCACGTCACCTGTCAGCGACAGAGCTGAAGCTGCTCTGTGAGACTCCTGGGTTGTGCTCTGAACTCTTCTCAACCCAGTACCCCCTGAAACATTGTCAAGGATGGGGTGTAACTTTATCTGAGAGCCCAATGGTCCCTGAACAAAACATAGGGCTTCCCCAGGGCCCACTGTGAGCTCAGGACAGGTAGATTTGGTGTCAGCCCTCATTTGCCCTGAGAGACTTGTCTAATGCATCAAACAGCCTTTCTCTTTGAAAATCTGAAGCCCTGGGTAGCTAGCTTGAAGGTCAGGGCCAGCCATTCTGGCTGCTTCCTGATCTGTGTTGAATTCCAGGCACTCTTCTGGCTTCCAGCAGTCAGTGGATTGGCCACAGTGAAATCCATCAGCCATCAGAGAAGGGTTCTGCCCTTCTGCTCAGTATTGTCCTGTTCTTCCCCCTCACTCCTTTGTTTTAGAACTTCTGTTGTAAATGCTGAAGAGTCATCTCCATGGTGACATTTAATGCTTTATGGTCTATTCATTCATGTTCCTTTATCATTATTGTGGACTAGCAGCTACTGTTTGCAGGGTTGGGATGTAGATCTGTGGCAGAGTACTTGTCTAGCACATGTGAGGCCCTGGGTTTAGTCTGTGGCACTGGAAAGTAAGTAGTTACCATACAGTTAAAATGTTACATGCCAGGCACTGTGCTGAGCATCTGACACATAGCATCTCATTCAAACCTCAGAACAACCGTATACAGTGGACATTGTCTCTAGAAAGCAATCTTCCGAAAACTACAACTCTGAAGAAGTTCAGCACCTTGATAGACATCATAGGGTTTTTTTTAATACTATATTAAAATTTATTTATGGAGTGCATGTGTATGCAAGTATGTGTGTGCACGTGCTTGTGCCATGGTGTGTGTGTGTGTGTGTGTGTGTGTGTGTGTGTGTGTGTGTGTGTGTATGAGTTCATCAAAGCATGCATGGGAAGTCAGGAAACAATTTGCCAGCCCCACAGTTACCACTTGTAAGTGGAAAAGACAAAACTTGAACTCAGAGCTGTGGGACACCAAGGCCCAGACCACTTCTGTGATCTACTCCTCTGCTCAGCACTTGAAGGGTACCACCGCATGATCTCAGTTTGAGGAGAGTCAGCAAAGACACCAGCCAGTGTTCAGGGTTTCTGCACATATAAAATGAAAGGTGTTGGAGAACCATGACAGCTACAAACATTTATTTATTTATTTATTTATTTATTTATTTATTTATTTATTTATTTGGGGTTTTATGAGACAGGATCTCACTATAACCCGGGCTACCATAGAACATTCTGTGTAGGCCAAGTTGACTTCAAACTCATATGAGGCAATCCTCCTGCCTCAGCCTCCTTCTGAGATTATATGCATGTGTCACCAAATAAAACCAAGGAGTTTTTAGGAGAACCAACAACGGCTTCTGGAAAAACAGGCTTGCCAAACTTTATACTCTAGTAGCCTTCACTGAAGGTGGTATCTGTAAAATAAAGTGGCTCAGACTACATGTGGCTGGATGGAGTGATATGGGTGGCTGCTGGATCTGTGGAAAGAGATTTTGGATTGAAACTACAGCAGAACTTTACAATGTTCCTGTGCTTCTAAAGTTACTGAGGCAGGTGTCACCTCTCAGACACATAGCAAAAGTCTTGTCTTAGGCCAGCTTGTCTCAGCCCAGACACTGCTCTCCTCTGTAAGGGTACTTTTACTGACTTTGGCCATGAACTACAGTGATCTGTGTTAGATGCAAAGGCACATTGGTTCAGAAGACAGAAGTCACACTCTGGTTTCGTAAGGACCTTTACTTTTTTCGACCTTAGCTTCCCCACCTAAAACAAAACAGCAATGGTGCCAATAATTCCCTCAAGGGCTTGTTGTGAGCATTAGAAAAGTTAAGGATGTGAAAGCTCATAGTAGGTACTTAAATACACAGCAGCATTTGTTAATATCAGTTAAGTAAAATGTCATAAGGGGATACCTTCTAAAACAGAGCAGATGAGTCTACCATTCCTTGCTGGCCCTGGACAGCCATGGCATGGTAAGATCACTCGCTACCTCTCTGCTGTGTGGAGCTAGAAAGGCCACACAGGGCATGGGCCACTCAGTCCAAAGGCTTCTTCTCATGCTGGGCTCTGCCCACATTCTGTCTGCCTCTATTGAAATGCTGCTTGTCAGGCCTGGTGGCTCACGCCATTAATCCAGCACCTGGGAGGCAGAGGCAGGTAGAGCTCTCTGAGTTTGAAGACAGTCTGGTCTACATAGTGCAGTGGTTCTCAACCTTTCTAATGCTGTGACTCTTTAATACTGTTCCTCATAGGGTAGTGGTTCCCAACCATAAAATTATTTCGTTGCTACTTCATAACTGTAACTTTGCTACTGTTATGAGTCACAATGTAAATATCCGATACGCATGATATCGAGTATATGACCCCTGTGAAAGGGTCATTCAACCCCCAAAGGGGTCATGACCCACATTTTGAAAACTGCTGACATAGTTCGAGGACAGCCAAAGCTACATAGGAGACCCTGTCTCATACAGATAAACCAAGCTGCTTGAGAAGAGCTGGACACAGCCAATGGCCCTACCCTTGCTTACTTTCTTGAACAAGGCGATTTGCTCACTCAGAGAAGAGAGACTACTCTACCTCCACAGGTCATATTGACTTCTAGGTTCTCACCTGTCCCCTCAAGGGACAACTGTGCCAGCTCTCTGCTAATCCAGGACTTCAGCATCTTTAGAAAGAGTGGGTTTCAGCCACACTGGATGGACTCTGGGGACCCTCCTCACCAGCAATGAAGTTTCAGCCGCTCCTGACCTTTGAGGGTCACATGGCTGGAGTCGATCGTTATAGGGAAGCTGATGCAAGAGGAGGCTGGAAGGCAGGAATTCATCAGAGTCCAGAGGGTCTGCAGGCCCAGCACACATTTTACACTGAAGGTAGCAGCTTGGAATGTGTCGCCTTGGGATGAATTATCATTTCCTTCTCCATTCTACTTCTAACCTCCTCCCCCAGTGTCCCACCAGATTCACTTTGTACCTCTTTGCCGTAAGAAGTAGCTTAAAAAGCAGAGTGATACAGCCTCCATTAACGTATCTCTTTCCTGTCAGCTACCTAATTTGTTCTCATTGTAGCACTTTCATCTCAGTAATAAAGGCACTTCCCATTTCACAGATGAGAAAACCGAGGCTCAAAGAGGTTGAGTGATTCATCCGGGGTTCTATGTTTAGTAAGTGGCGGAATCTAGACAGGAGTCTAATTTTCTAACTTCTCCCCCGTTACACTATTTGCTTTGTGAGAGGAGGCTTCTGGAGTAGCTTAGGTGAAAGGGAGTCAACCACAGACCTATCATCAGGACACAAATAGCGTCCACTTTACCACATTCCCATAGGAACTGGAAGCATCCACTCCAAAACCTGGATTTTACTTGCATATTAGTGACAATAATAATACCTGTTGCTCTAGGTCACTGAGGGGACTGAAGAAAATGTTTATCTCAGTCTTCTCATCTGTGTGGGGGCTCAGAACAGCATTTGGCACACAGTGTGTGCTCAGTAAGTATTCCAGTAGTTTTGAACCATCCCGACTCAGCATGTCCACCACTCTCAAAAGCCACCATCTCCCAGAGGACATCCAGTCTATACCTTCCTAGGTACATGTGCTTCATACAGATGTAGCCTCTGCCCTGGCCCTGTGTTCTTAGATCAGTCGGACTCGTAACTAACTGTACATTGTGCTTATTTACCTTGTTAATTTCATTTACTGTTCACCATTCCTTGGGGCAGTGATTCTCAAAGTGAAGCACGGGTCAGTCACTGGGAGGCTCTGTAAGGTCTGATTCCTGGGCCCCTTCCCCCGGGTTCTTGAATCTCTAAGTCTGGATTGGGGCACCAGAACTTCTATCTCAAACACACTCATTCCCAGGTGAGGAAGCTACCAGTGTGAGAGTATACTGTAAAGACGAAACCCACAAAAGTCTGACAGATAAAATGTGGAGTTGTTGACGGGAATCAAATTGTTGACATGGACAACTAGAGTCTCTCATGCTCACGCCTGCTCTCTATCCCTCGCTCTTGCTCTCAAAATCTTGTTTCTTATTACTCTCCTAAAGTTTAAGTTCAACCTATGGGGTGGGCATTTCTATTTTGTTCATTGCCCCAACACACACATAGAACAGAAGGAACTCAGAACTATCTGCGGACTCCGAACTGGACTGAATGAATTAATGTGTAATTTGCTAGTGCCAGATGCACTCATTCTGGCCCCCGCAGTCTTGTTCAGGCCTCTATGGCTGTTCCTCACCCCTAGGGGCGGCACCCAGCCAGCAGCACATTGACCATGACTGCTTGCTCCCTAGATCATCCCAGCGGCCTGCAGAACCACCCTCGGCTCCGGACACCACCGCCACCACTCCCCCACGCCCATACCCCCAACCAGCACCACGCGGCCTCCATCAACTCCTTGAACAGGGGCAACTTCACCCCCAGGAGCAACCCCAGCCCGGCACCCACAGACCACTCACTCTCCGGGGAGCCCCCAGCAGGCAACGCCCAGGAGCCAACCCATGCCCAGGACAACTGGCTACTCAACAGTAACATCCCACTGGAGACCAGGTGGGTCCCAGTGGACCGAGGCTGGGAGGGTAAAGGGAGGGCTGGGTGGGCAGAGGGCAGACCAACCAAGGTGTAAAGTCTATTGTTGGCCAGGTCAGCAGGGAATGTGTCTCTGCCGCCTATCACTTTAGAGAAGCTGGGATGAAATGCCTTGCCTTGGGCTGGAACTCTCCAATGGTAGGAGAGAGCTGTGGGAAGCTGGGATTTTAGAATCCACTGGAGCTGAGGTCCAGTGCTAGCCTGCTGCTTATTAAAGATATGATATCAGTCAAGTTGATAAACTCATGAACATCACTGCCCTGTCTACACAATGGCAATGAGGCTGGTTGGGCAAGACTTTTCATAAAAATAGGCAAGAAACGCACAAAGGAGGCAGGCACAGGTTTAGGATAAGGCGGGCATTCGGATCCACTTGGGATGGGTCCTCAACTCAGCCAGCTGTGTGTGATTTCACTGCTCTATGCCGAGCATCAGGCCTATCTGGACTGTGAAAGGTGCTCTTTGAAGGCCAGTCTCCCCTTCCGTTCTTGTTTCCTGGTCTATTGACCCTTCTGTACCCAGAAAGCCCTTAAGGTTTTCCCATCGGCATCGGTAGCATAGACTTTCGTATGGTGATTCCATGTATTCTACACACTTTGATGAGATGAGTTTTCCCATGATGCCCTCATTCAGGAGTTCTGGAAGTTGAGACTTAGCGAGTTTGTGACCAGCTCAGATCACATAGGAGGTTGATACATGGCTAGGACTCAAACCCAGGGTGCTAGACTCTCTGTCCAGTTATGTTGCCCTGTGGTTCATTCCCTTCTTCTGGGATTTGCCATGCGATGTTTCCCTCAGCCCAGGAACTGCAGCCAGGCTGAGTTCTGCAGCCATCTCCTTCCCCTGTGCTTAGCCACTGTTTTCCAAATTGTATGTGTGTGTGTGTGTGTGTGTGTAATTATAAAAACCATGCAGCTCACTTAAGAAATTATAGGAAAAGCCGGGCGGTGGTGGCGCACGCCTTTAATCCCAGCACTCGGGAGGCAGAGCCAGGCGGATCTCTGTGAGTTCGAGGCCAGCCTGGGCTACCAAGTGAGCTCCAGGAAAGGCGCAAAGCTACACAGAGAAACCCTGTCTCGAAAAAGAAAAAAAAAAAAAAAAAAAAAAAAAAAAAAAAAAAAAAGAAATTATAGGAAGATAAAAAGAGAATTAGATTATCTGTAATTCTACCACCTGAACAGAGCACTTTTGGCATGCCTCTCTCCCTGCTTTCTAATTCATAGGTGAAGTATTCCAGGCTGGTCCAACAAATCTTCTACCCTCTCTCTTAAAGAAATGGCACACATAGGTTTTCTTTCCCCAAACTCCTATTCTTTGTGAGGAATACAGAGACAAACCACATTTGAGGAAGGGAAATTAGCCCACACACAAAAGGTCCACCCACCTGCCTCTGCCTGGCACAGGATGATCATGGTGATGGTATTGGCACATTGAGTATGTGGGGTCTGCAAGAGAAAAATTACAATCCTTTGGTTACATTCTATACTTGTGGAGTCATTTTTCCAAACCCAAGTTTCTCAGAGATAAGAGCCTACCAGGGCCCCTCCAGTGTCTTAATTATTACCATTTCTCTTCACATCTTCTAAAATGCCTCTCTTGCCCTCATCAGTTACAGAGTGGATTCATTGTTGTTATCCCACCCAGGGTAGCCAATCAAGTCTCCATTATTTTCAGTGCTTATTGAGTGGGACATGGCTGATGGAAACCAGCACCTAATCAGTGGCTCTGGCCATCTGCATGGATCATGGATGCCATTCTCGCTACTTGGAAGTTCGTTTTAGAAGCAAAGTAGGACTTCCTCCTGTGAGTCTGTAAGTTTCTCATGGGAAAGAGAGGCAGGAGAAGGGCACCAAGAGAGGCTTTCCAGATGGTCAATATGTGATGTAAAGGTTGTCCCAACTCACCTCCCCTGCCCCATCAGCTAGAACTTGCCTGCCTTGTTGATCCTCTGTCCTCCTGTCTCCATTTCTTAGAATGAATGAAACTGGGCTTTCATCTTTCATTATCATTCAGATAGTGTCCATCATAGAGCAGTTAGTAAATAGAATAAGCAAGAAGAAAAATACTACTTCAATCTACCAAAAGGTGCATATAGGCATGCACACCCTTTCATAATTCATCAGTATACATGCTGCATACCATTATTATATATAGTTAGATTGCATATATTTAATATTCAGTGTACGCATGTAGCCCTCTCCAAGTCTATGCTCTTCCGGGCTTCTGCACAGGCCTCTGCATGCTGCCACTGGTTACCTTGTTCTTCACTTCTTAGTCTAGCTGAATCCTACTTAGTCCTGAAGCCCAGCTGAGTAGCTGAAGAAGGCCTCCTCTGTGTCTCCAGAGTTCTGTGCATCTGAGGATAGCCCACCAAACAAAGAGTGGTACCAACTCTGCTAGATGACACAGTCAGAATTCTGCATGTTAATGTTGACCTTACCAGGCTGGTGGCACCAGACTAACAAGATGAAGTGGAAGAGAGAGAGAGTTGCAGAGTTCAGTGGGTGGAATCAGTCACTGAGCATCAGGAAAAGGTTGTGGACTTATTTAAGTAGATGGGCATCCTCTTACGTTGGCTTTCAAGCATGCTGAACCTTTTGTGTGACATATCAAATAAGTTCACACTTGAGAACCATACAATCAAGTTAACAAAAAAAAAAAAAAAAAAACCAGACAGAACAACCAACCAACACACACACACACACACACACACACACACACACACACACACACACACACACATCTCATAATGCTTTAGGTAAGTTAATGATTTTGTGTTTGGCCACGTTCATAGCTATCTTCAGCCACATGAGATCTGTACGTTAAACATAACTGCCTGCTGAGTGAATTATTCAACATCCCCAAGCCTTGATTTCTTCATTGACAGATTAGGATATAAAATTATGCTTTTCAATGAGTTTGGAAAGAAGCACATGTAAGGAACACACATACAGTGCCCAGCATCTAGAAACCACACTGTAAGAGCTGTTCCCATATTTTCATAAAGCTCTGCTTCCATATGTCAACGCTCTGAAGAAATAAGTCATTGAGAAAATATCCATGAGTCCCTACCCAACACAGGAGTGAAGAGGAGTGGGAAGGGTCTGTCCCTTCACTGCTTTGCAGAAG
Organism: Peromyscus maniculatus bairdii; assembly: GCF_049852395.1. NCBI lineage: Eukaryota > Metazoa > Chordata > Mammalia > Rodentia > Cricetidae > Peromyscus > Peromyscus maniculatus. The sequence goes on from NC_134852.1 coordinate 107,410,450, forward strand.
TGTGGCCTGGTGTCCTGAGGATATGGCAGGCCACTCACCATCTAGAGTGTTTCAAAGCACAGTCCTCAGGGTCAGATACACCCCGCCCCCCCACACACACACTCAAATTCCCACCCTATTGCTCACTAGTGGACCTAGACCTTGCGAATTTTCACCCCTGAAAACAATAGTGATTTCTGGTTCCAGTTGCCTATTACTACATGACAGATTCCTCCCAACTTAGTGGCTTAGGAAACACGCAACTGGTTCTTCACAGGGGAAGTCAGGAGGTAGAAAGGGTTTGGGATACAAGACTCTTCTGCTCCACATTGTGTTAATCGAGTCAACTGATCTTTAGCACCCATCACATGCATTTCACTTGTCTGTGGGGACTCCTTCAGCCCTAAGGTACCTTGGGACTTCTGCTTATGATCCTCTGAACAGGACAGTTGTGTGAATCAGGGTTCCAAGATGTTGAGACAAAAGCCATTGATCCTCCTATAAGTTGGGCCTAGAAATGGCATAGTATTGATTCTGCTTTGTTTTCTTGGTTGAGCTTGTCATGGGCCAGTCAAGTTCAAGCTCCACTTCTCAGTGGGAGAAGTGTCAAAGCTTTGGCAGCCATCTTTAACCCAGCATCCTCCACCAACAGGCTTTTCTTTTTAAAAAATTTTATTTATTTTTAAATTTTTTTATTTTACATATCAATCCCAGTTCTTCCCCCCCCCCTCCTGCCCCCTTCCATCTCTCCCAATCCCGCCCACTATCCACTAAGTTGAGGAAGGACTAAGCCCCTCCCCCTTGTGTCAAGGACGAGCAAGGTGTCCCACCCTAGGGAATGTGTTCCAAAACGCCATTTCATGCACCCGGGATAAATCCTGGTCCCGCTGCCAGGGGCTCCCCAAACAGATCTAGTCACATAACTATCGCCCACATTCAGAGGGCCTAGTTGAATTGAAATATGCTGTTTTAGGGGCTCCACTAATTCACAGTAGTACTTGTTATCTGTAAACACAGCAAAGAAAACAGCCCCTTGCAACAGACTGTCATGGCAGAGGAAGCTGGGGGATGCACTGTGCTTTAATTACTGCGGGGTCCCCAGCACATGGCACAGTGTTTGCCACAGCATGGTAGGGCCTTAAAATATGAACATGCAGCTAAAAAGAGTGGAGTGGCGCGGTGGTACACGCCTTTAATCCCAGCACTTGGAGGCAGAGCCAGGCAGATCTCTGTGAGTTCGAGGCCAGCCTGGTCTACAGAGCAAGATCCAGGACAGGCACCAAAACAACACAGAGAAACCCTGTCTCAAAACAAAACAAAACAAACGAAAAGAGTGATGATGGAGCACATGGGTGACTAAATATGTTTAACTGAGACATGAGTGGGGAAAGGGACAGCCTCCCAATGGCCCCAGAGCCATGTGACTGAGATGAAGAGTCAGAAGTCCTGAGGAAGGAAGTCCTGAGAGAGGAAGATGAGGAGGCCCAATAGAGCCAGTCCCACTTGACAGGAGGTCTCCAACAGCTTTTGCCAATACCCAGGAGATCTCCCCCTGGTACTCCCACCCCCATAGCTGCTGGTAGGGTGACCAAGAGGGATTATATTTCATCCTGGCAGAAAAGTAAGGCAACCAGAAGGATGGACAGTGGGAGTTTCCGGGGGCTCGTTCCCTTCTTATCCCCTGTACCTCTTCCAATCCCCACGGTTAACTAAGTCCTCCAGGGAGGATCCTGGACATACTTGGGCTGCCTAGACCTGGAGTATGTCCTTCAGGAGCGTCTGTGGTTCTTCTATGTGGAGCCACGTGTTGAAGGTCCCCCAACCTCTGATCCACTCCTTTGACACGCGGTGGCATCAGCATTTAATTGATTTCACAGGGACTGGCTGATTAATAACCCACCAGGCTCCCGTTGGATGAAGGGGAAGCCTAAACAGAAGGCTGCCAAGCCTCTGCTCTGCCTCAGCTCATCCCAGGACTGGGTCAGGAGCCTGGAACCTTTTTGTAGTCATACTGAATTTGAGAAACCACCTCTGTGACCTCAGGGACGAGGGCTACCCTGTGATCTCTAGGCCAACCCTACTGTGGTGAGATGGGCCTTTCAGAGGTTAGCTGCAGCCCGGAAGAGCTGGGGTTTTGTTTGTTTCTTCCCTTCGTTCATGTGTCTGAAGACCAGGGGCGTAGCTGGCTCCTCAGGAGTCACTTGGCTGAGTCACTGACACCTGCACGCCATGGGGTGTCAGCTGCAGCATGTAGGGTATGGCCCCTACTGCCCTACACCTCTCAATGGAGATGACAATCAGATGGGACGATGGCCGTCCCAGGGCTTTGTGGACAGAAACAGTCCAGCACAGTGGCTCATGTAAGCACTCTGACTGTTGGGTGAGGCCATCCTGAAGACCTACTTCTCTTGAAGGTCAGGGGACTTCCCTTCCCAAGACCATTTGTTCTCCCCTTTTGAGGCTAATTCTTCCCGCCCTGGATCACACTGGTAGGTCTGGAAGCCTCAGCTTCAGGCTGCTGAGGGACTCTTCTGTGTGTAAAGGGGACCAAATCCCTCCCCATTCAGAGAGGGTCTCCTGGAGCAGCGCAGCACTTGCCTGCCAGGCTCCCTCTCTGGCACAGCAGAAGTCAAAGACACCTGCTTTTAGTCCCATTCCTGTTGCTTCCTTTCCTTAGGAACCTCAGAGGTCTTGCCAAGCCTCAGGTTCCGTAACTGCAAACGGAAGTAGAAACACCACCCACCCTCGAGAAGATTATACCTTGTCATAAGTCAATCATCCATACTTGAGCTGCCAGCAGGGGTGAGGAGGGAGCTGCCCCAGGGGTGAGGAGGGAGCTGCCAGCAGGGGTGAGCAGGGAGCTGCCCCAGGGGTGAGGAGGGAGCTGCCAGCAGGGCTGCAACCCCAGGTGGGCACAACAGCTTGTGATTCTAAGAAAAGCGCTAGGAACCTTTTATTTCTCAGAGGAACGGGACATCTAAAGTGTTGGGGGGGGGGTTTGTATAAAATTTAGGGAATTCATGATCTGGGAGTCAGGACACCCATGACTCAATTTCTGCTCTGCCACTCACTGACTTGTGTGGGTTTAGGATCAGGATACAGGTTTCCCTGGACCTGTGTCTCCTCATCAGTCCCACAAGCCAAATAATTTGACCCAGAACTAAACAGAATTTGAAAAGTATAGCGTAAGGTTCCCTGGACCTCAGTCTCCTCATCAGTCCCACAAGCCAAATAATTTGATCCAGAACTAAACAGAGTTTGAAAAGTATAGCGTAAGGCTGTTTCACCACAGCGACAGCAGTCTGAATCAGCATCACTTTCAGCCAGTGCGTGTGTCCCCCTACCCCCCAATCCTAAGTGACGTAAATGACGAATGCCCGAGTGAGCTGGCATGCTAACAGAAGCACTTTCAGAAGATCCATCGCTGTGTAGCTTGAGAAATCCTTCATTCCGTTCCATTGCCTGTCTCCTTATCTTCCGTCTCTGTGCTTTTAAGTGACACTTGTCAGCTCTCTCCCTTTCCAAACATGTTTCTTTTTAAATTGTAAATGTTAAAATAGGGCTGGAGAGGGTTCAGCTAGGCAGGCGCTTACGTTCCAAGTGCGAAGACATGGTGTGATCCCCAGAACCCACATAAAAATTCAGGGTGTGATAGTACACGATATAATCCCACTGCTGGGAAAATAGAGACAGATGAATCCCTAGAGCTTACTGGCCAGCCAGTCTAGCCTAATTAGCAAGCTCCGGGCCAGTGAGAGACCCTAGCTCAAAGAAAAAAAAAAGATGAATGATGCTTAGGGCTCGGCACCCAAGGTTATCCTCCAACCTTCTGATGCACCAGCACACATGAACATGCATACAGACACACAGATTAAAAAGAAAAATCACTTGATCTAGGCACTTGAAATATCCTATCATTAACATTTTGAGCTTATTTCTTGGCCTTTTTTTTAAAAAAAAATTACATGCTTATTTGTTTACTTTGTGGTGATTATGAGGCACAGGCTTGATTCTCTGGAATGTAGGCCGATGCCAAACTCGTAAGAGTTCCCAGAAACAGGCTGTGCAACCAGCATCAGTGCAGTAAGGCTGCGGAACTCTGGTTAGGTCCTCTGAGCTGACACTGTGCGGCCTCCTCGTGCAGGGGGAGATAGGATGAAGAGAGACTAAAAATCCTCCTCAAAACAAGAGACTAGAGGAGATAATAATAACCACCGCCTGCTGCTGTCTCTAGGCACTATGTGTCTGCCATATGCCGCCGGGTAGGCCTCCTTCTGCATATACCGAATCCAGCAGCACTCAGCTCAGATCTATTTAGTGACTGCATGTATGTAGCAAGCCGTCTTCTCGGACATAAAGGACAACTGCCTTACAGAACTGGAATTACATGGGAAGAAACAAACTAGGCAGACAAGCATCCCTGTGTTCCCCATCATCATTTCCTGAGATCTTACATGATGGCTTGACACAGTGTGTGTGCGTGCGTGCGTGCGTGCGTGCGTGCGTGCGTGCGAGCATGTGTGTGTGTGCGTGTGTGTGTGTGTGTGTGTGTGTGTGTGTGTGTGTGTGTGTGCGCGTGTGTGTGCGTGTGTATGTGTGTACTAAAGCAGTGCAAGGAGTCAGTGAGTGGCTGGGGGAAAGATGGGGAACTGCTGGAAGCAGGTGAGAAGCCATCGCTGTGGAAGGAGGTATGATGTAAGGGAATATGTACAGAAGGACAATTCAGGCTTAGCTTGTTTGAGAGAAGCAAGGAAGCCAGTGTATCTGTACCAGGAAAATGACTTTGAAGGAGCAATCCAAACCAGATCTTGTAAGATCTCTGGGCCTGGGAAAGACTGGGAAGGGTTAAGTGCAGAGAAAAGATCCACACGTTCACCTCTGGCTGTGTAAGTGAGCAGTTACCATCCTTTGATGGATTCTCCGAGTGACTATCTGCCTAAGGCGGAGGAAGGATGCAGCAGGGGGGCTGGAATTCAGATCTGCCTTGTTCCTCAGGCCTCTCCTGGACAGTGCTTACTGCCGACCCCTGCACTCCTCCCAGGCTCTGGGAGCCTCACAGCAGAAGATCCCGGTAGTGACGGCCCAGGCTCTGTTTTGTGACTCTCTGCAGGACAAGGCCCACTAATGCCTCATTGTCAATGTCCTAGCTACAAAACGGTATCACTTTGTACTCCGCTGTCCTTGGGGTGTTCGTGGCGTGGGACCTCCAGATGGTCCTTACAGTCTCTCTTTGGTTGGAGGAAGTGGCAGGCAAAGGTCAGACTGTGTAGAGAGCACAGAGGTGTGGAGCTGAGGGTCTGAGCTCTGGGCCCTGACAAACCCGCTCCAGGACGAACGCTGCCACCTCTTCCCCGTGTGATCCGACCTCAGAAAAGTTGCCTCTCTGAACTGTGTCCCACCAGCCTGAAAGGGGAGGTGACAGAGCTGGCTCCATAGGAATAGGGGTGTAGAACAAATGTAAGTCAATCCCAGAGCTCCTAGAGCAGCAGCCCATGTGTGGGGCTACAGGATAAGGCAACCATCCCAGCTAGCATCATCTCAGCGGACCCCATCACAACCTATGCATCTTAGTGTTATAATCACCAGCGTGCAGCAAGGATGATTAAAAGAAGTTAAGATTTTTACCCAGACTCCACCAGGAAGTCCTTGTGCCGGAGTGGTCCATTCTACAGCCCAGTAAGAGGTAGAAGGGTTCCTTGGCAGTACTGGAGCCCAGAACTGGCTTGCTGCCGTCCCTCCTCCCTCTGGTATGTCCTACCGTGAGGCGGCAGCAGTCCTGAAACCAGCTGGAAGTGGGATCCAGAGCACTTGAGGGGCAATGGCATCACCTAGCAGTTGAGACCCAGATGGCTGTCTTCATCCCGGGGCACAGTCAGGTGAATGCATAAGCATTACCCTGCCCTCATGGGTAAAGATCCCGCCCTATGTCTTCAGGGGACTGTCTTGCTTACTAATCAGTTACCACCCAGTTCTCACACAAGCTGAAGGATGGTGAGACTCCAACCAGGTCCTCATCCACAGGGACTTAAGAAAAATACAGATTCTTTGGCCCTATCTCAGGGCACCAATTGAGTCCCTGGGGCTCTGCTAGACCCAAGCAGGGTACGGCTTTCCAGAATGTTCTCCTTCTTTAGAAGACAGTGGCCACAAGTGCTTGGTGTTCTTGTGTCTTCAGAGAAGCCAAGTGGGTGTTTCCAGATGCTGCTTTAGCAGATGTGGAGTGAGTCAAGGAGAGAACGTTGGGCTTTGGATCCAGATAAACAAGTTCAAATTCTTGCTTTTGAACCTTGTTGCTGGTGACCTTGGCAAGTCCCACGACAACTCCATATCCCAGTGTCCTCATCTGTAGAAGTGGGATCACCCTGACTTCTTTGCATAGCATCTATTTTGAAAATTTGAGAAAATGGATAGAATGTGCCCAGCCCGCTGCTGGGCACCTTCCAGTCCTCCTGGCTGAGAACCGGAGTTGGATGCACACAGCTTCCAGCCTTGCGGGTTTGTATCGAGTGCTCCCTCTGGATGCTGTGTGCCAGGTGGATCCTTTGCACATGTGGCTTTGCACACTGACCTGTTGCCTGGAGCCTTTGTCCCCGCTGGTCTCATGCACAGCCGCCCGCACCCGACAGCCACTCTTCCTTTGTTTCTATACTACCCCCTTCATCGATGCATGACTCATTGCCTCATTCATGTCTCCATGTGTGCGTAGAAACCTAGGCAAGCAGCCCTTCCTAGGGACATTGCAGGACAACCTCATTGAGATGGACATTCTCAGCGCCTCCCGCCATGATGGGGCTTACAGTGACGGGTAGGTGGCACCCCCATGCTCCTCCTTTGTGTGTGCTCTCCTGGTCGCTCCTGCCCTTGCATGCAGACCCCTGAGACCTTTCCCTGGGAATGCCTGGGGGAAGGGATGCCATGTTGCATGTACATCCCCAAGTCCATGTTCAACTTGCAAGTTTGTCCTTGGAATACCCTGCCACTCCCTACTCCCCACCCCCAGCATATTAACAGCCGTCTTGTTAATATGCAGTCCTCAGCATCTCATCGGCTGCCTTCGCCATTCTGGAAATCATCTCATGTAGCAATTTGTACACAGCACAGGCCCTGTGTCTTATGTATTCTGGCCTTGAGTGTACACTCTGTGGTCTGAATGTCTTCTACCCTAGGAGGAGTGGGTTTGTCCTAAGATTTCAAGGCTGTGTGGTACAAGTCACGAAGTCCACCCAAGATTTGCTTAAGTCCAAGGCCATTTGCATGGCCATGGTTCAGGTCACGTTGTGCAGGATTTTTCAACACCTCCTCTGGCCACAACCATGTACTTTGATTATACTCCACTGCCTTCAAGACTGCAGCTGGGCTACAGTGTGGAATTGCCAGTCTTTCCTCCACATAGCTTTCACATGGGCTCTGTAGGCAACAGCCAGGCTCCTGAGGCTGTGAGGGCACTGTTACCAGCCATCCACTCATGGGCAGAACTTAGTAGTGACTTCTTGGCTTCTACCCCAGCAAAGCCTCATTTAAAAAGAAGGGCTTCCAGCACCTTACCAAGGTATACTGGAATGCAGGTATTGGAACAACAGGAAAAAAAGTAAATACCAGTAGCCTCCAGGAGACAAGCAGGACTTTAGACACTCCCTGAGCTATTGTAATGACTGTAGAAAACAGACCCCACCCCCCACCCCAGCTCCACTGTTCCCAGGAAAAGGACTTCAGGGCAACCTCTGTTGAGTGAGTCGTGCGCCCGCCTTGGGTGGGTGTTCCTGTGGGTAGCACTGTCCTACTAGTGCTCTGTGGAAACGTGTCTTCTTGTGCCCTGTCTGTGGTCCAGTCTGTGATTTTCCTGACCCTGTCATCTTCCCTGTGATGATTCTTTCTCTCTCTCTTTCTCTAGGCTCCTCTGCATGCTCCTTCTTCCGCGCCTCTGTCCTACAGGTTGGCCTGGGTACCTGGTTATCTGGCAGACCCTGACACCTTCCCGCCTCTCTCCATCCACAGGCACTTCCTCTTCAAGCCAGGAGGCACCTCCCCGCTCTTCTGCACCTCATCCCCGGGGTACCCTCTAACATCTAGCACCGTGTACTCGCCCCCACCCCGGCCCCTGCCCCGCAGCACCTTCTCCCGACCAGCCTTTAACCTCAAGAAGCCCTCCAAGTACTGCAACTGGAAGTGTGCAGCCCTGAGTGCCATCGTCATCTCAGCCACACTGGTCATCCTGCTCGCATACTTCGTGGGTAAGCACGTCCATCCTCCCCACCCCCCAGCCCCCCATGGCTCCCATTGGGCCCAACCAAAGCGCCTGGGGGCATCAAAGGCACTGCACCAGCATCACAGTCATAGGACACAGGTCGTACCAAGAAGTCTCACATTGGTGTGGTCTGTGACCCATGCCATAGGGGCACTCTGTCCTCTGTGCTTGGGTCAGGAAGGCTGAACTGAAGAGCAGACAGGGAGATGATCCTAAGGGTGAAAGGAAATGATCAGGAAGGCTCCAGGTGAGTTTCAGGCAGGGTGGTATGGTAGCATTGTAGAAACTGCCAGAAACTGCCATGATTGTTCAAGTACAGTTAGAACCCAAGGAAATCCTGCAGGAGAAGCACTAGGCCCCAGTGAGTGGAGAGCTGGCTGAGGGAAGAGCAGAGGTCCAGAGCCACACTGGTTGGGGGGGGGGGGGAGTTCCTACCTGACCTAAGGGTACATAAGAAAGTCCTCAGTTTCTGTGACTTGTGGCTCTGCTCCAGCAGATGGCTTCTCCTTGGCATTCTTTGGACACATTTCTAGCAAAATCTGGTTTCCTACTTGTGATTCCCCTCTTTGATCTTCTCCTGGGAAAGCAATTAATCTAAAAAGAAGTGGGCTCAGTGAGGAGTCTGAGACCTCTATGATAATAAGCCTCTGAGGAAAGGAATCCAAAGTGGCTTACTTAGCTATGGGTGCCTTTTCCAAGGTTGGAGGTAGATGATGCTAGCCTAAGAAGGCCTTGAACCCATGTTAAGGAGTTCAGAGAAAATTCTGGAAGCAAATGGGATTGTCAGTATATGCCAATAAGTGGAATTATAACTGACCAGCAGAGGCCAAAGAAAGACAGAGTACTTCCCCCTATGAAGAACTCTCTAGCAGGCTGTCAACATGGGTGCAAAGTGAACCTGTCTTAAGAGGCACTACCACGCCATCACAAAAAAAATAATAGAACATGAACCAACACTTGTTTTGGAAATGAAAAAATATTTGGAACACAGATGGAGTTCAAATGTTGTTGTAAACTGTAAGTTAAATTTCCTCTAATGGGTCCTCGGTTTCTTAAAATCAGTCAGGAAGGTGACAGTTCCAAGAATATTCTAATATCTCCCCTATGTCAGGTCTGTTTTTTCCTTATGAATATAGGCTTAGAGAATGCATAGCTCTGAAACAAGATGGGGCACAATTCCTATGTCTTCTACCAATAATTTGTTGTTGCTACCTGGAAAGCTACATTGAGAAAGATCATGAGGCTATATTCAGATGAAACATAAAAGAATCTCTGTGATTGATTAGTGATGTCTGTCATGATCACCTTGGAGCAAACAGGGTGGGCACATTATTGGGTAGACAATCAGAGAACCATTGAAGAGCTATCAGCAATGGTAGGCCAGTTAGGTTTTCATTACATAAAGAAGGAACTGATGGCAGAGCATTAGGAAGTGGCTACAAATAACTAGTCAGGAAAAACTGATGGCTTCATGACAATGTGGGCATGGGGAGAAAGGAGGTAGATGTAAGATAAGTTTAGGAGAATTTGCAACTCCAATCAGAGGTAGTCAGTCCACAAATAACACATCCTCTCTAAGAGTAAATACACACTTGTGATAAATGTAAGGCTGGATTATAGCAATCACACCCAAGAAAAACCCCAAAGAGGCAAGCCTAGGCATTCCCTTTGTCATTTGGATAGACTCAGCAAGGGCTTGGGAAGAGCATGGCCTCAGTATCAGACAGTCCAAGAGACCAGCTCTCCCACATGGCAACTGCTCCCCCTCAGACTGATTTCCCAGAAGGATGTCTGTGAGGCTGGAGTTAAACAGTGCAGGGGAATGCACTACAGATGTGGGGACCAGCCACCCCTTTTTTCAAGGGCTGGAGATGTTATCCTTGGTACCTGGTCTCTTCCAACTGATGAAGGCTAGAATGAGCATGTGGGCATCTTGCTTGGCCATAATTGCAGGCTGTAATGACTAACTTGTAAGGAACTATCAATTATTAAAAATCAAATTAATTGTTTCAGCCAAGCACAAATATCTTAACAATGACTCTTTTCCAGCAGACCAACTGATCTAATCAACAGGCAAAAAGCACAGATATTTAATTAGATTTTTGATGAAAAATTGTGTTTAATTTCAAGTATAATCAATTATTAATTACTGCAATGAGTGAGTCTGACTGGGTTTACTAATTAACTCATTTAAAAATTATGAATAACCTTTTCATTTATAATTATTTTCTACAGCCTATCAAATTCCAGATAAGACTTGCATCACCTAGCCAGCAGAGAGGAGACAGAAGCAGAGGGCGGGAAAGAATGTTGCTTCTGCTAATATCTGCCCAGGGCAGCCATATCAAGGTGGTGATCCTGACAGATCTATTTGACATTCAGCCTCTTAGTTGGGAACTGTGCTGAAAAATGAGCAGCCAGTGACCTTTAAGTTTCAGACATATTTACTGGTATTTTCATGAGAAAATAGAGAAATTGGAGTTAACACTCCATGGAAACTTGCTTTGGGCTCTCTCCGTTCACTTCCCCCAGCAAGCTTTATTTGGCTAGGGTGAACCCCCCTCCCCCCACGGAGGACCTTCTCACGGCCATGTGATATCTGCAAAGGGGCAAATGTAGGTCTTTTCTACTCCAAAGGACTCCCATTCAGACAGGCAGCCATGCGATGTGTTCACCCCACTTGACTCTTCTTCCTGTTTTCAGATCCTTGCTGGTCTCCATTGATTACCTTACCTTTCCTTTTCTAGAGAAATCTGCTTCAGAACAACGCGGAGAGAGTGGTATTTTAATGCTGTGCCGTCGTGCAAACGAGGCTTTATTCTTAGCATTTTGATCATGCTTAGAGCATTTTCAGTAAAACAAAGCTACATGTAGACTAGGAAGGATGCCAGTGGTCACTGTCATTCACAAGATCAATTGCTCTTAGTTCTGGGTTTTCCACAGGCCTCTTTCTAGCTCAGACACCTCACTTGTACTTTTCTATTGAAATCTCCTAGCCCCACTGGATTAGGATCCTTTGCAGATGAGGACCCTGGGTCCCACAGAGCTAAAATGACTCACTTACTGTCACGTGGCTAACATCTCCCAACCATAGGGATTCTGACACTTGAAAAAATACTTTTAATCTTTGGAGCTCAGTCTTTCCCCTTATGTTATAGCTTTCCAATCTTGATTTAAAAAATATATATATCTCAAATGTGGCCTTGGCATTGGGCCACATCAGGACATGCTTCTTCTTTCTGGGCCCTCCCAGTGATTCTGTGGAATCAGCATTTCTTTCTCATGGGGATCTAAAGCTCAAAGGGACAACTTTCCAGGATGCTACAGGCAGTAAATGACACAGCTGCCATTCACTCAAGGCTTGGGGTCTCCAAAACCATGCCTTTAGGCATGGTGCTCTAGGTCCTTAGCTCAAATGGATGATGCCGAACTGAAAGACCCCACTTCGGGCCCCACCTTGGATCTTCATTCACTGGGTAGGCTTAGACACCTTTCTAAACCTCTCAGAACCTCAGCTTTGCATTTACATATTGTTCATACAATGTGCATGGCTGGTATGAGTGACAGATCCCCCCTGGAGAGCCTGGCTTCTGAAATTAGGCCACTGACTTTAAGACCTCATCTCCACTGCTTGCAAGTTCTGCAGCTTTAGTTTCCATATCTGTAAAGTGGGGACACAAGTGGGGACATCACAGGGTTGCCATGAAATTTGAGGAAGAAAGTTTATAGAGTACCTACCCTGCCCTACACACACACACACACACACACACACACACACACACACACACACGTGGTGCAGAGAGATTAAGTGGAAGTTGGATACTGTGGTGACTTCTGTCATTGTCACAAGGCAGACTATCTTCCTCTTTATCTTTTGAGGGAAGACCTGGACCAAGCTTGCTTTGCTATAGCCTGCCAGCTTTCTAGTCTGCATTACTCACTAGAGCAGCTGAGAAAGCAAACGGGGCGCTTGTCAGAGCACATTTGTAGGATGTCTGGCTGTTCCAGGAGAGCAGCCACAAAAGGAATTGCCATCTAAAGTGCCCCCCCCGTGTCTCTTCTTTAACTAGGACAGAAGTTGACTTTGCTTCACTGACAGTTAGCTGTATCCACGTAAGGCTGACAGTTCCCCTTGCTTCTGTAAGCTGTGTAAACAGCAGTGGATGAGCGGCAGGTTACGATCTTGAGGATGCTTCAAGCACCTGTCTGGCGGGAGAGCCCGTGGAATCAGGTAGAGAAAGGCTTTCCATTTAGATGAAGGCCCCAGAGCACCCTGGGATGCTGGCTCTTCCACATCAAGTCCAGGCCCACCCTGAAGGGTGGGGATGCTTTAACTGTAATATCTTTAAGGAAGCATGGTGCCCTCCAGTAGTATAACCCATTGAGTCTTGTTTCTACTTCTACCTCTCAGCCTGGGATGTGATGGATGTAGATGATCTCATTCAGCTCCGTGCAGTCCATAGTTCCATGACTATAGGAATCGTACCAGCATACTCTCACAAACAGGAGCTGTAGCCACCTCTGGGTGGGACATTCCTGCATGCTCAGAAGCAGTGACAGATCTTTTTATTAATTAGGTCATATTTTCACCTCTACCAGAAACTGAGTGTGGGTTGAAAACACTATACAAACTCTGGCACCAAGTGGTGATAGTTTAATTCATAAGTGAGAACGTTGCCAAGCTTAATTGCTGTTCTTCAAGAGGCAGTTCTGAAAGAGCTTTGCTTGGTGGAACATTACTGCAGTGCTGAGTCTGGCGGAGCCTGAGTCATCCAGTTCCTGAGGCCATCTGGAAAGTGTCAGCAGAGGTGCACTTGGGCAATTAATGTGGTCACAGAGAATGTGCGCTCCTGAAAGATCTCTGACACCTCACCCGTTTATTGGTGACTTTCCTCATCACTCGGACAGAGGACCTAACAAAAACAGTGGGGAAGGAAGGCTTGATTTGGGCTTATAATCTAAGAAGGACCAGAGTCCATCATGGCACAGAAGGTATGATGGCAAAAACATGAGGCAGACAGCTACGTTTTATACGTAATCAGAAAGCAGAGCGTGCGCAGGAAGTGGGGCCAGGCTATGAAACCTCAAGGCTCACGCCCAGTGACTCACTTCCTCTAGCAAGGCTCCAATTCTTACAGATCCATAACATTTCAAGACAACGCCAACAGCTGGGAGCAAGAGTTTAAAATGTCTGTGGAGGACATTCCTCATTCACACAACAGCACCTCATAAACTGGCCTTCAGTGTGGCAGCAATACCACAGGAAGGGACGGTAGACATGTTGTCCCAAGAAGGCTGCAGTACACATCTCCTGTAGCCTATTATCTTGCCCAGAGCCCAGCACGAGGTGGCTGTGCTCAAAAAGGCTTTCTTGAATTAAGGACCTTACAGAATGCTTAAGTCTGCTGTAGGTAGTCAACTTAGAAAGATATGAGCCAAAGCATGGTGACAGAAATGTTTGTTTTACCTCCTGGGACTCAGGTACACATGAGTTGGACTTGAGAAGAATAGGGAAAACATTAGCCACGGAAGCTAGAGTGATGGTAGCACCCTCCCCAGTTCCTTATCGAAGTCTGGCTCCTCCATGCAGCCTCAGTTCTCAGATGTCCTTTGTTCCGTGAGCACAGACCTGCTGCACTTTGAGTCTGGGTGTTATTAGTGAGTGGCTAGGGTCATGGTTTCTCTATTCTCTTCCACCTCACATCGGGTCTTTTGGGCAGAAGCCATGGGTTTAGCTTTATAGCCCAAAGAATGGGGGAAGGAATCGATAGAACCTGATCTTTCATAGGGAGGAAGGGATGGAGATCCAGGATCCTGCATTAATGCCTTTTTCTCTAAGATTGATCCCTCTTGCTGCTCTGTAGGAATCGCTAACAGCAGCTCTTTACAACTGACATCAGACAAATACTTTCCAGCTCCCCCAAAAAGAAGGCCTAGAGACTGGCATGTCAGAAATGCTGTCCTGGAGAGCAAGCAGACTCACTCTGCGGAGTGTAGAGGACAGAGTCAGACATGAAGTGTAAAAAGGATGGGAGAGGCTTGGGAGATGGTCCATTGCGTATAAGCATGAGGACTGGAATTTGGGTCCCCAGCATCCGCAGAAAAATCCTGGCATAGTTGTACACTTGTCTGTAAGCCCAATGAGGTCAGGAGGACAAGACAGAAGGATCTCTGAGGGTTGCTGACCGCCAGCCTAACTCCATGTTTGGCTAGAAACTCGATCTCAAAGAAGTAAGATGGACAGTGGCAGAAGAGGACATCTGGTGTCCTCCTTTGGCCTCTGCCCACATGCGCAGGCATCTGGAATGAGAGGAGCGGCAAGTGCACAGACTTTATAGGCCCATGGTCTTGTCTGTGTTATTCCCCCCGCAGATACTAGCCCTGCCATCCAGGCAAGGCTCATCTTCATCATGCTCTCAGTTTTTTATTTGTAAGTCAGGAACAAAAATGAACAAACAAGAGACTGGCTGAAATTATGACTCACTCAACATGTTTCATCTCAGCATGAAAGAAAGTCTTCCAGTCTGAGGAGCTGCTCACAATAGAACAGTTTGGGGATAATCTTCCTGGCAGTAGAACTGCCAAGCAGTAGGTTGTTCTATTTGCTTACTTAGTTGTATGTTTGATTGTTCATTTGCTTTTTAATTTGAGAATTATGTAATAAAGAAGCTAATTGGAAAGGCGAGTGCCATGTGCCAAGGAGCGAAATGACACTGAACTAATGGTACCGGAGTGTTGTTACTTCTCCAGGCAGGCCAGGGAAAGAGGGAGTGCTTACCAGGGACTGGAGAAGGCCAGTCCAGGATGCTTCTTGGGAGCTTTGGTGCTCAGTAGCAAATGGTGGTGATGGAGCGGTACATGTCTCAGTCTCTCTCTCTTCCTTTCCTCCCATCTCTTGATGCTGGAACCCAATCAGCAGCCAGAACCCCTAGGAGCCACATAGACAAGCTTCAGAGAACATACAGCAGGTAGAAGGGAATTCCAGGGCAGACAGATGAAATCGGCCTTCCACAGCAATGTCCAGGGCTCTGACTGTAACCTCAGAGCCTGACATCAGCACTGAGGTACCACCGCCACTCAAGAATGTCTCCCGCACCCTCACACCTACTCAGACACGAGGCCCCTGCCCTTGCTTCCTAAATCAATTATTGCAATCCGATGGCCACATAGACACCATTCTGTGAGTTCTGACAGACAGGAAACCCGTCGCCGCCAATGTGAGCCAAGCATGGAACCTTTTCGTCCTTCTAGAAAGTTCCCTCTGCTCTTCATCATCAGCTCCCTTTCCTTACTCTCGGCCTCTTCCCTTCTCAGTTCAGGCACTGCTTTTTGAGAAGTGGGCTAAAGAATGCATTTAGCTACTAACTTTAAAATCAGCAGCTACCTAAAATAATGCTCTGACCCCGTTTAAGTGTTGAGAACATGTTAAGATATGTTCGGGTCTTTCAAGTTCCTGGAGCAGCGGTGTCTTGTCTCTGTACCTCAGGTGTAGTTCCTCTGGCACTGTCTGTCTCCCTGCCTGTTGTTGTTTGTCTTGTTTATCATCAGCCTGGACCTCACCCAATAGGCTAGGCTGGCTGGCCAGGAAGGCCCAGGGATCTGCCTGTTTGCACCTTCCCACTGCTGGGATGACAAGTGTATACCGTGCATGGATGTCTTTCTTTCTTTTTTAACATGAGTTACGAGAATGGGACTCTGAGTGTATCTTGGAGTTTCAGTGTGCTGCTGCACGTGACCTTCCTAAGGAGCAGCAGCCATAGCCTTAGCATGGCGGCATGAGTGCACAGGTTGATAGTCTTTGTGGGCACGTATTTTCCAGCGTGGCCCAGCTCTCTTCCTTGTCAAATTCATTAGCTCTATTACGGCTCTTCTCGTTTGTTGTATATAACACTTCCGTGGACGTCTTCACCTCACCGCCGCTGGTTCCTTCTTTCTTCCTCCAGAATGGGATTCCTGGGTGATCGGGTGTTGACAGGTCAACGCTGTGGAATAGGATTGAATCCCAGGCCCTACTCAGATGTCTAGTCTTCTCACTGTCCTGCAAACATGGAGCTTTGTGTGTGATCTTGGGTCATCTGAGATCAGTGGGAAGTGGGGGGTCACAAGTGACCCAAAGAAGGCAGCAGGTCTTCATTCTAGAGGGTGGTACCTGCCACCTGCTTCTCTCCCTGTGTTCTTTCTTTTTCAAGGCCCTCACCCAAGCCAAGTATGGGGGTACACTACTATAACCCCCACAGCCAGGAGACTGGTGTAGAACAGTGGGTTTGAAGGCAGCCTCAGCTGCAAAGCCAGACCTTGCCTCAACAAACCCAAGTTAAAAACCCACAAAAGAACTCTACTTGAATGCCATTATTCAGGGAAGCCCTTGAATACCTCTTGCACTAAGCCGGCAACTTAGTTATATGTCTTTCGGTAGCCTGTAATACTGTCTACAGTATTACACTAAATCACTATGACATTAGGTGGTGACTATCAGTCTCCACCACTGGGCTGCAAGCTCCATGGAGATAGAAAGTGTCCCCATCATGCTGTGCTGTCACCACAGCTGCTCATGTCCAGGTTCAACATGTGTTTGGCCAAAGTTCCTTGGAAGAAAGATAGACGGGCAAACACTGAGGCTAGAACCAAGCAAACACTAGACAGGGGATGGGAGGGACGAGGAGGGAGGAACAGAGGCTCCCAATTCTTTTGTGCTTTTGAAGTCTAGATGTCACATGAGTGGAAAATGACTGCTGGAAATGGGGTTGAGGATGGAACTAGAAGAGCGAAGGCCAGAGACAGCCGTGTAGGACCAGCCGGACTCTGCCTCAGTCTGTTCCTGGTTACTGGGCAATTTTATTCAAGAATCCTGCTGTCGACAGGCCTCTTTCTCCTGGCCTGGGAATGCAGTTAACAGGCCATTCTGGGGATAAAGCGACTTGCTGGCACCCAGTGCTAACTTAGAATAGCCACTAGCAGGGACAGTCTGTCTCCTGGCACCCTGGCAGACAGGACACTTTGAATTTGTGGGCCAAGCAACTCCTGAGTTTAAAAATGTCCCAAGAAAGGCAGAACCAAGTTTATGAGTGCAATCACTTTAATACCAGAAATCTGGACAATCTAGCCCCCTGGGGGGCAGGGCACAGGAATAGTGGGCAGGAGATAGCCATGGCTGTATCTCAGGGTGCTCCTGCAACTTGACCCAACAAATGTAGAAAGGCTGTGGTTTTACAGATTTCCAGAGTCCTTGGAAAGAGTTTTTCCTTCAGTCTTATTTTTATTCCAGACTCATTACTGTGTGGTCACATAATTTAAATCTACTCACGTGGGAGGAACTGGTTTCCTTGATGGCCATTGTTTCACTTTGTAGTCTCTGTAAAAGGTGAAGTCAGTTCAATCAGGGAGTCACGGGGTGCTGGAGCCTGGGACAAGGGCAGGAGGCAGGGTTCAGCCAGTCTTCTCATCAGGTAGCAGAGAAGGATGGGGAGAAGGGAGCCATGTTTGTACAAACACAGTAATTTTTCTTCCATTCTGTGTTTCCTTCTCTCAGTAACAGCCTTGTCCTAAGGACAGCTGTACAGTCTTCCTGCAGCTCAGGCCACTGCTTTTAAAATCAGTCTTGACTTCCTCTCTCTTTCTGTGTGTGTGTGTGTGTGTGTGTGTGTGTGTGTGTGTGTGTGTGTGTGTGTGTGTTTACACATGTGTTGAGGGGTGGTGTGTGCATGAGTGTATGAGTGTATGGGTATATGGGCACATGGAGGCCAGAAGACAACCTTAGGTGTTGTTCCTCAGACACCATCTATCTTTTCTTGAAATAGCATTCCTCATTGGCCTGAGACTCATCAAAGAGGCTAGGCTAGTAACCAGCAAGCCCTGCAGGCTCTGCCTGTCTCCACCTCCCCAGTGCTGGAATTACAAGAGGTAACCATGCCTGGATTTTTTTTCTTTAACATGAGTTCTCAGAATCAAACTCTGATCCTTCGGCTTCCAAGGCAAACATGGAGTTATCTCCCCAGCTTTCCTCTTTGGTAATTTATCAATTGATATCTAAGTGGTGTTTTGAGTCACTGATGAGACAGCATCTGCAAAAGGTCTAGCCTAGCCCAAGGCCCACAGAAGACTTTGAGTGCATTCAGGTGTCACTGTCAGGCAGCTGGGTCCTCGAGAAGTTTAACCTTCTCAGATTCTACACTCTAGGGCCGTCTTGGATGCAGGGTTTTCGGTAATTTGGGATTAGTAGATGGAGCATCCCACACTCAGTGAGGAACCAGCACTGACCCATCTGTTGCACTCTGTCCTCCTGGGCTGTGATTGGCAAATCTGGATAAGCTGCTTAATGCTTTTGAGTTATCCAGAGGTTTCTAGAGAGCCAGATGTGCAAGGAACTCCTGGCTGTTAACACTATGGTATAGACTTTGAACCTCATCCCTGTGGGCTCCCTCAGGAGACACCAATTCAGTCTAGCCAGGAAGTTCAGCTGAAACTTCCACAAGAGGTGGAGTTGCAAATCAAGAAAGACATTGAGAGAGAAGATATCAATGAATTTTTGGAGGGAAGACTAACCACACAGAGGCAGAGGGCGGCAGATAGAAACAGCAGTCATTTGTGGAGGGCATGTTTGCATGTCCTTTTCTGTGTTTACCTCTCTGGGTCTCTATTGCACTAAAGTATTCTGGGTGTAGACCTATAGAAATCAAGGTGTGTACGGGTGGCTTCTGTTGCCTGTCCCACTGGAAGAGAGGCTGACTGGGCAGATGCATCATAAGTCTGGCTCTTGTGAGAGGCCTCCATTCCTTCTCTCTGCATGGAAGTCTTGCTCTGTGTGGACATGCTAATTAACACACCCTGAAGCGCTCTCTACAATCGAGTCTGTTTGTGATGAGATCTTACCCCAAGTGCCTGTTGTCTCAGAGAAATACAGCCAGGAAACGTTGAGAGGTTCAGCAGGTTCACATAATGAAAGGGCTGACCATTTCTCCGCCGTGTTTGCCACGTGCAGGGTTCTATATTTCATCAGGAAGTGATAGGGTATAGTGAGTCTAGGCCCAGCTCAGATTTAAACTAATATGTACCTTGCACTAAATGGAAAGGTTAGTCACGCTGCTGAACCTCTTTGAGACTCAATGTCCTTATCTCGTTAAGGCAGGTAATACAACTACATGCCTCAGGGGGAGTTGGTGAGGACGGATTATTTTATTTATTTATTTATTCACTCATTCATTTTTATTTTTTGCACTTTGAGACAGGGTCTCAGGTAGGTCAGGTTGGCCTGGAATGTTCTCTGTCTAGACACTGACCCAGCAATGGACATGGGACAGCTTCTGATTAGAGCCTGGTAGCTGTGGTTCATACCATCATCCTCATGGTGCCTGTACTTCCCTCAGATTTCCTAATCAAAGACTGAGCCGAACACAGGGGCCTGTGTGTACAGAGAACAACAGGACTTCATATCTGTCATATGCACAGTTGGGGACAGGAAGGAAGGAAACCACAATGATCCCAAAGAGTGGGGAATGCCTGAGGGCAGGAGCCTGGAGAGTCCCAGGGTAAGAGGGGGACATCAAAGGCTGTCCTGTGAGGTTTCCCAGCAAACATTCCCCTCAAAATAAACCCCACAAGTCGATAAAGGTAAGTTCTCTGCCTTCATTCCTGTCCAAAGCAAATGTTCCAGGGAGGAAAGCCCTCCACTAATAATACATACCCAAATTCAAACTCCACTTGAGGGACAGTGGGGACCACTTCCTGATTTGATCGTAGAAAAAGCAAAGGATAAGTCACATGGTTCATGTGCCAAAGGACGCTTTGTTCTGGGGGCCCAGCCATAGCATATCATCCAGGGGGTATGGACGTGGAACATAGCAACAGGTATCTTCTCTCTCGCCACTGGGACTAGCCAAACTTAACGTTTAAAATTCAACTGCATCGGATCTTTTCGGAAGGTGAAGCAGGGTGGGATTCGAGTAACAGGCAGTCACTGCCTGCAGTCATGCCGTGGGTAGACTTGTGGTCAGTGTGGCAGCTCGGATGCAAGTGCTGCAGAGGAGAATCTGTGTCTCGCCCCCTGAGGAAATGACAAGCAGTTTCCCAGGCTTGACTGCTGAGGCCTTTGCTGCCCAGAAGGCCCCGCTGCCTGCCCCCGGCTGAGCGGTGTGAATAGGCCCGCTGTTCCTGGCTTTCTCTGATCCCAAGGTCATTAGGAAAGCCTTGACCATAAGGTGCAGACAGGCCCTCAGCAGGCTTCAGCATGTCCTCTCTGTAGGGTCACTCTCTGACTGCTTGTTCCCTCAGCAGTGGTCTTATGAAGCCACTTTTGTTCGACTTGAGATGAAATAAGGGAGGGGGCCTGCCCGGGGCTCTGCTTCCTTGGCAACAGCATGAGCAGAGCTGAGGACCCAGAGTCACTAGGACTCTGTGTGTGGCCATAGCGCTACGTTAGTAAACGGTGCGATTGTGAACAATTAGGGGTCTGCTTCTTTAAAACTACAAAACTGAATGAAGATCTGTTGTCCAGCTCCGCTTTGAGACACCTAATCTATAAATTGGGTTACTAACAGTATCTGCCTTGAAGAGTTGTTTAGGTGACATGGTAAAAGTGACTTCTCCAACATTATACCATGCACAGGAGAACAGTCCTTAAGTGAGAGCTGTGATTGTTTTAATAACGATCCTCACAAGTCCCTGTCCACCCCACTTCATATCTCTGGTGCTATGCTGGGAGGCAGGAAGGAGGCTTCTCAGCCCTGAGGGGAGGGAAGGCCTCTCCTCATTTGGCCTGGGCTGGGACCTACTGCCCATACTATGGACACTGGGCTGGCCTCCTTCTAACTGGGAAGTGGTGCCTGGCGAGACAACAGCTCTAAGGATTGCTCTCTCTGCTCTCACGTGTGATTGATTTTCTTTGTACCCTCAGAACCAGATCTTTAAATGGAAAGAGCTAGAAGCTGTAGTCTGAAGATGTGGCTTCTGTTCTTGGCCAGGTCCCTCCCCCAATGCATTGACCAAGGCTGAGTCTCCTCAACTGTTCTTTGAAGGGGCTAGTAGGTCTCCAAAGCAAAACACTCAGGGTAGCAACCTTCCTCCATCCTCAACCAAAAATCTCAGGCCTCTTAACTCCGAAAGTCCTCCTAGGTCCTTATTTTACTTTTCATCACCAACTCCGATACACCACAGGAACAGGACGAGATGGGCTACACTGTGGTGCACACCGAGCTGACCTCACTTCCTTCCATCTCACTGAAGGTAGGGATTGGTGCTGCCATCTTAGGGATAAGGAGACTGCAGTGGAGAAAAGGAAGTCACCCCACAACTGGAGTGCCAACACTGGAGAGGTAGCCATATGTCCTTGACCACTGAGGCCAGGCTGGGTCATCCCTGTAAGTCCTTGCTGTGGCTCCACTCTACAATCAGCATTGTTTGCAATTGACAGGGAAAAGCCAGGTGGTGAGGCTGAGGCGGCTTGAAAGGTTGGAGGGAGCAGGTCAGCCCCTTCATTAGAAACGCATGGAAGAGGTCTTAGTAGAGCCCGCTTGGGGCTGAAGGGAGGCTTTCTTCATCCATTGTTGCAGGAAGAATTTCTGTGCGAATTAAAATCCTGCTTCCTTTTATCTTCAGTTTGCCTTTCAAGGTTCTCTGTTCCTTCCAGTTAAAAGGGCATCCATATTGACCATGGGCTCACATGTTTGCCGCACATAAGTGGCCCTTCTCCCCAGTTCTACACAGTGCAGAAAAATGATCCATGATGCCAGAATCCATTCTCCAGAAAGTGTGTCTGTGAGTGAGGAACCATAGTCTTGATTGCTGCAGCCACGTTCTAGCCAGGGACCAGAGGGAAAGCAGTATATTTACTTGATTTAAAATTAGCCCCACGTAGCCACCGGTGGGATCCTGTCAGCCTGCTTTATAGCGATTCTCCCCTTAAAAGCTGTTTTATCTGTTGGACAAATAACTCTCATTCCGTGCCCCAAGTCTGTCAACTCCTGGGAACAAGAGAGCGCCTGCAGCTAGCAGGGACCTGCAAACGGGGTGGCAGGGAAGTCATGAGGAATACAGAGAAAGAAAGAAAAACAGAGGATACAACAGAACTGGTTTAATTTTTCAGTAAGTACAGGAGCTAAGGACAGCGAGATATCAAGTGACGGTGGTTATGACAGCTGCCATTTATCAAGCTCTTAGTGTGTGCTCGGCACCTCTCTGGGACAATGCCACGTGTTATCTCTTTGATCCCTTGGGAGGGGTGTGCTAAGCTTCATTTTGAAGAGGTGGAAGCTAACGGTGAGTGAGACTAAGACTTTTGCCCAAAGTCAGTAAATAACCGTATTCTTCTGTGCTTTGGACAGACCCCACCCTGTGTTTGGCTACAATCTGACATGTATGTGATTTTGATTTTGACAATCAGGATTAAAAAGGATTCCTCTTGAAGTGCCCCAAAGATCAAGACTAGCTGTGCTTACAGCACACATTTGCATTGTTTTGTTGTTACTGTTTTAATTTTAGCCATTGTAACTCATCAGAGGATGATAACTCAGAGGCTAGTCTTTGAAACCACAAAGAGCTGGATTCCAATGCCACTCCATCACATACTTGTGTGTCCTTGGGAGTCACAGAGCCTTTCTGAGCCCTTCATTCTCACCTGTGAACCCAGTCTAACTCTTGTTCTGGAAACCGGGGTCTGACACTTGCTGTGTGGAAGAGCCCTTTCCCTCGGCTCCATCACCCTTAGAATGATCCTGCCTTGCCGGAGATTTATTACAGAACCTCTTCTCATATGCAGAATAGCGCTAACAGGCTCTTGGAAACTAGAGAACAAAACATATCTATAAGCCTAACACCCTGATTCAAAGCAAGGTGTCCTTTTAATCTATTTCTTTGTTGCTGTTTTGTTTTGTTTTTTCGAGACTGAGTTCCTCTGTACAGCAGCTCTAGCTGTCTTGGAATTCACTCTGTAGACCAGGATGGCCTCGAACTCACAGAGATCCACCTGCCTGCCTCCCAAGTGCTGGGATTAAAGGCATGTGCCACCACACCTGGCTCTTGTTGATTTTTAGATGCATATACAGAAGTACATACAGAAGCACAGCCAGAAAAAAAAAACCTGCATTTTTATGCCCTGCTCCCTGCCCCAACACTACATCTCAAATGTCTTCTTCGTTGTGGGCTGTCGTTTTTTTGTGATAGCTGTCATGTGTGCGGTGGCTGTACCCTAGCCAGTCTCCTGTGTCAGGTGTCCAGGCTGCTTCTGGTTCCTCTTCTGTTACACTGCCACACGCAGTGTGTCACTGGGTTCTCAGTCAGAACTCTCAAGTGTGGTAGCTTTATAGGAAAAGCAGGAATGTGGGCTGAGAGATGAAAAGCTGCTGTTCCTGTTTGTGGTCTTGCCTTTTCTGTCATTATTGGTGTTGATGTAAACCACCAGTGAGAAGTAGTTTATCCTCAGCCAAATATGGAGACCATGACCTGGGAATACAGATTCAGGTGACTCTAGTGACGTGTTCTGCTCTGGACACAGTTTAAGGAAATCTTTATAGTCACCAAAAACTAAAGGAAATCCTAAATCAATGCATTTGCCAGGTACTTTGTGGGGACACCAGGTAGTTACAGCAAAGCAGGGTAATTTCCTACAGGTCTCATTGCTCCTGCTAGCTTAGCCTTGGTGTTGTGGATGCCAGTGGTCTGATTACGGTACTACATTCCAAAGTTGACCTGATGTGAAAAGGAGAGTAGATCACTCGCTCGCAGCAGGTCGTAATAAATGACTATTAAGAAGACTGAAGGCAGCCCAAGGTAATTTTGGCTCTAGATCTTCAGCATTCCAACTCTCCTTGACCAATGAAATTCTACTCCGTTTGATCTGCAGAACCTCCAGCATAACTGTGGCCTTTTCAGGGCACCTTGGTTTATATTGATATTGTCATTTTTCCCTCCTTGGAAGACCACAAGTCAGAACACCCTAGTGACCTCAATTTCATAGAAGTGACTAGGTTTAAACAAACAAAAACCCCAAATGTGAGTATGAAAACAGAAAAGCAGGTAGCCAGCCATGTGCCCAGGTTGGTTCCCACTTTTGAAACAAAAGTGTCACTTGATGGGTCTGGAGAGATGGCTCAGAGGTTAAGAGCACTGGCTGCTCGTCCAGAGGACTGAGCTTAGATTCCCAGCACCCACGTGACAGCTCACAACCATCTATAACTCCAGTTCCAGAGCATCTGATGCCTTTTCCTGGCCTTTGAGGGCACCAGGCATGCAAGTGATGTACAGAGATACATGCAAACAAAATATCCATACAGATAAAAATAAACAAATAAAATGTATGTTTTAAATGCTACTCGGACCAACAGTCACTTGCGGTTATAACTCTCTCTACTGCTCCCTGGAATGCTGCTGCAGAACAAATGTAAGGGGACTTCCTGCATGGACCCCCTTTTCCCAGCCTGGTCCTCCACTGGCTTAGTGACTTCGTTAATTGCCTCTTCTGGGGTGGGGCTAGGGTGCCTTCCATGTGTCTGAACATCAATGGAGTCTTTTTTTTTCCCCAAATGTCAGGACAAAGCTTGCACTTTCTGAGCCATCGCTCATGTCTCACTGGGCAGGAAAAGGTGACAGGAAAATGTCAGCCCCAGGATCAGATGGACCAGAGCTGGAGCGATTGAACTTTCCCACCCTGGCTCTTGGCTTTTAGAAATCATTAACATTTCAATGTAGGTGATCCTGTGAACCCTGCTCCTTCTCCACAGCCTCTCTCTGAACTCTTCAAGCATCTTGTCACCTTTTCATTGAATTACAAGTTGCCTAATGGGAAACCAAGTTTCTTATCTAGGTCACTCTCAGTATACTTGAGCGGGGATTTGCACCTTCGTTATAAATACACAGTGCAGGGTGTAATTTACATAATCCTGCAATGTCTATTGGTGTGTGGTTACTCTTCATCCTTCAGAGAGTGAAGAATACAATAATTATGATATAATAACATCATATGATATAATAATAATGTTGTTTGAATGGTTTGGTCCATCCTTAGCAGCTGGGGATGATCGTTTATATTTCTTAGCTTCTTTTATTATTTTTTTTAATCCACTGTTGTTACTTTCAGAACATTTGGCCAACTGCATTCACTGCTTTTTACAGCTTCAAAGGAGGGTTACTGTGGGGCAGAGACCCCATCATTTAGTGGCCCCATCAGCCCCAGCCTCCAACACTCATTTCGCCCTTTACTCTGTGGGTAGCTCTATGTGCCTGTGTCTTCAACTAAAAGGAAAGTGTAGAAAGAGGAAGAGCTTGAAACATGCCCTACCTTTAGGGCAGCTCCGCTGTCTGGTCTTGGTAGGTAGCTCACCATAACCCTTCGCAGTGACTCAAAGGTCCCCTTAGTTCAGCTTCCGTTTCAACACCAATATATACATTCTTCACTGATGTTTCCTAACCCACTCAGCCACCAGCGTGAGGCTGAGTGACATGCACAAGCTGTTGGCCATGGAGCACACTTTTCAAATGATACTATTGTGACTTGAATGACTGTCAGGAATCGGGTGGTGGCTACAGCTACTGGATTCTGAGGACCGAATTCCTGACTGAGCATGTGTGTGTGTGTGTGTGTGTGTGTGTGTGTGTGTGTGTGTGTGTGTCCATCTGTCAGAGAGAGCCAAGCAAGGCAGACTCTTTCTCTTCCTCCCTCTTCCCCTTGTCCATCACCTGCCAGACAGGACTGTGACAGAGCTGAGGGCTTACTAGCATGACTTCTATTTGGGCCCCCTGATGGAAGGCTAATAAAGGTCCTCTTCATTTTGGTTTCAAGATGCTATTGCTTGCTGGCCTCTGCCTCTTCAAATCCCATGTCTGTAATTCTCACCTTCCATTGATTCCAGTGGTTTTTATTAGCATATACTAATCATGCATGATAGTGGGCTTCATTACGACACTTTCATGCATGCACATATTGCATTTTGATCATATTTACCCTCCTTTGCTCCCTATTGCACCCTTCCCACTCCCACTGTTCACCTTCCTTTTCCTACTAGTTCCGCTGTGACTTTCATGTCTTGTTTTTTTTTTTGTTGTTGTTGTTGTTGTTTTATTTGTAACACAAACAGTTCATTAGGTTTGCCTATAGATGGGTGAAAGGTAACTTACAGAAGCATGAACATCTTACCAGTGGCTACACCACAACAGAAAATGCCTCTCTTCACCAGCAGCCATTAATTGCCTATAGATCTTCAGGGGTGGGTGGAGCCTCGGATGGCCCTCCCTGCTCCACGACTGGATGTTGAGAGGCTCCATCTTGTGCAGGTAATCCTAGCAGCTGTGAGCTGAAGAGTAAAAGGTCGTGCCATGAGCAGAAGGTAGCATTCTACGGTGTTCTACCCAATCCTTCTGCCCTGGTGTTCCTGTCTTCTGAGCCTGGGAGAGGGCGATAAAGGTGTCTCACGGATGGCTGAGCATCTTCAACAGTCACATCGTCTCAGCACTCTGGCCAGTGCGCTGTTTAAAGAAGTGTCTCTGACCAAGGCCGCCAACAGCACTCATCTATGGGGATAGACACAATTGTGCAGAAGGCAATTTGACAGGCACAGCATGTCCATTTAGCAAAATAACAGCAGCACTTTCCCAACTAAGGCCTACGTCCTCCTAGGCCCGGGCTCCTTATGAGGTTTATAGTGCCAGATTAAATTCCCTCCTGTCTGTGGGGCCTGAATCCCAATCAGAAAGTGGGTGGTTACCCCTGTAACAGACTTGCTACTATGCACCGGTGGGGACCTCTTGCCTGGTAGGTTAGTAGTGAAGAATCAGCAAGGTATTTCTCAGCTCCACCGTGATGTCCTAGGTCCTTTTCCTACCACTGTCCTCCACTGTTATTTCAGGGTGACCCAGTCTCTGGGGAATCAGTCACAAGCGGTTTTGAATGGAGCTTTGCTTTCACAGGGGTCTCTTCCACAGGCCCCAGAGACTACCTGTCACCCTCACAGCTGTGTGGGCCTCTGTTACTACCAGGGAGGCAGAACAGAGAGGATAAGATGTCAGCACCCCACCACCGTATACTTCCAGCTCCCTTCCCCCACTATGAACTGCCTTATCCTATTAACTCCCCCTGGGACCCCGGACTTGGGAACCAGATTCATCTCTGAGACGCTGCCCTCCCACCCACCCAAACCCTGCCTCATTTTTTTTTTTAAAGGAAAGGCTTGCTTTTGTATCTTCCTGAAATTAAGAGAAAACTCTGACAATAAAAATGTTTCTCTTCGCAGAGCTGTGAGCATTCTATTCATTCTGGAATTAGTTAATTCTCATGACCTTTTAACAAGACAGCACTTGGCACTCTCAGATAAGATAATTGACTCTAATGGGGGAAGAAGTGCTGCTCATTTAACGGCGAACATCTGAGTTGTGTGTAGTTCAAGGAAGTTCTCCATTACCTTTGGAGTTGCCAATATATAGATTAAAACAGTGGGGAGGTAAGTAGGGATGTGAGCTAATTCCACCTAGGATAGCAGTTTCCCTCCTTGTGGGCAAGCTGTCCCCTTATTGTCACCATTACTCAGAAGTGGAAAGCAGGGCGAAGCACCTGGCACAGTACGCCTGGCTAAAAAGGTGCTCAGTCGGTGGGAGCTGCTGATGCCACCATCACTGTTATTATCGACAGCACCAACCCAATGCCCGGGGAACCACGGGAATTCTGTACACTTGGCAAAGTTCCTTGCCACATGGTATCACACTGATGATATGGTGCACTAAATCATTGTACCCTTGCAACATGGTACTCCACTGACATACCCCTCTGACATGGTATCTCCCTTACATGCTACACCATTGACATGAAACCCCTCTGACATGGTACACTACTGTGCAGTACCCCACTGACATGGTATACACCTCAGATTCAGTGCCCCTCTGATATGGTATTCCTCTGACATGGTATACTACGAGCATAGTACCCACTGGCATGGTATACACCTCTGACACAGTACTCCACTGTTCCAGTACTAAAAACACTACGAAATGCATTTCCCCATTTCTCAGATAATACTACTGCAGCAAGGAAGCATCAATTAGTGTTCAGAACCAGTTTGCTTACTCTGGTCCCACATCATAGAAGCCAAAGCCAAAGATCATTCTCCCTGTTGTCACCAAAATGCAACCTCCTGGCTGAATCAAGCATGTGCCTGTCCCCTACATGATTTGAATATGGACCCGGAGTCACAAGAATGTGTTGTGTGTAAGTTCCTCTACAGTGTTTTGTGACTTGAAGGCTGTTGTAGGTCCTCAGATCCACCATCCGTGAACTTAGCTAAAACACGAGGATCTGTTTCTCAGCATCCTGTGGAAGAGTCCTGTGCTTCAGCCTGCAGACGAAAAGCCCCATTAGGCTGTCTGATGTCCAAGAAGGGGTGTCTTCATATGGCCACCTTGTGAAATAGAGCTGATAAGAGGCAGTGGCTAAGTGGGTGGAGCCTGGGCTCCATAGAAAGACTCGTGGTGTGAGTTTTCAGGTCTGGGCAGATGTGGCTTCTAGACCAGACTCTGCTTCTTCTTGTCCATTTAACCCTGTACTTGCCAGTTGCTCCCTTACCTTCACTTGGTCATCCAAAACATGGCTATAAATATTAACCTTTTAGGTTTGGCATGAAAGCTAAAGTATGCATTGCTCTGATTAGTTTTAACACAGTGTCTGGTACAGAGTAAAACATCACAGTCATTGTCTTATAGATATCATGGTTTCAACTAACTTTCTGATTTTTTTTAGATTAATTTCTATTAAAACCTAATATTTGTTTATCCTTTCAAAGTTGGATCTAGTGGGGTTGCCATGAGAATTAATACACATAATGTGTATAAGTTACCAGACACACACAGTATGTAATAAGTATAATTCCCTGGACCTTCCTGTCTCTGTAGATCCTCCCTGCATTTCTATGGTCCTTCTTCTCAGTCACCCCCTCCTCTGGGCCTTGATCTTCTGAGTGGACTTCCTAATCCATCTGTCTTCCCTGTTTTACAGTGGGCCTTGGCTGTCTGAGTCAATACTAACTCTCTAGAGCCTGCCACAGAGGACCTTTAAAAATAGCTTCATCAATGAGATGAAGGGCTACTACATATACCATGGTGTGGGATCCACGAAGGTGAGGGCTTGCTATATATGTGAAAGGCAGAGTAAGCATCCTGAAAGTGCTGAGTGCAGACCACTGACAAGGTTCAAGTCTTCTTTCATTCTGTGGGATGTTTTTTGTTTTGGTTGTGTGTGTGTGTGTGTGTGTGTGTGTGTGTGTGTGTGTGTGTGTGTGTGTGTGTCTGTGTGTCTGTGTGTAATGTAGTAATGTGTGAGTGTGGGTACATGCATGCCACAACACTCAAGCGGACATCAGAACACAATTTTTAGGGGTTTGTTCTCTCCTTCCACTTTGTTGAGGCAGAATTTCTTTTGTTGTCTTTGCCACTATGCATGCTCCAGACACCAGCTTTTGGCAACTTCCAAGGATTGAACTCATGTCATGCTTTTTACCAGTGGCATCTCTTCTCGGCCCTTACTTTTTGGTTTTGTGAAAGGGTCTCACCAGATGGAGCAGACTGGCTCCCCATCTCTATAGATCTTCCCCTCACAGTCTGCATCCTCAGCCTCCCGACTGCTGGGGTTACAGGTGGGCACCACCATGCCCATGTCAACAGCTCCATCTGGATTCCCAGAGTGAAGCTGCCACAGCTGCCATGCACTAGATTACAAGTCTTTTGGGAACCAGCTTCCACAGCCTTCTCAAGCATTGGCTATTTCAGTGTTCATTCCTGGGTATCTTAGCGCCTCTTCTAGATTGTTGCAGCAGACTATTTGGTAGCTTGCTACTTGGGAAAAATATTTTTAAATCAGGAAAACATGCCCATGATACAAAATGAAGATGTGCAGAACATCTCCCCCCACTCCCACCATTCCCTACAGTATCCTATTCCCTCACAGGGATCACCTGGTGTTACAATAGTCTTTCATATCCTTCTAGATACTCAATACAATTTAGAGCCAAAAGCAGTGTGTCAAACACATTCTTCTGCAGGTAATGGTTTTTCTTCTGGAAAAAAATAAAACACATAAAAAGCTTTCTCAGTCTGTTTGTGATCTCTGCTATTATGTTGTGTGGATAGACCCTACCTAACCTCTTATCAATGGACCAGTTTACAAAATTTTGCTATTAAAATTATGCTGTAATGAGTAACCTTGTATGTACATAGTTTATTAGATGTGTGAGTATATCCAGAGGAGAAGTTTCTAGAATTGGGACCTTGAACTCCCAGGGTAAAGGGTGAATGTATTTTAAATTTTATGGCTCTTATCACAAACAATTCATGCTTGCCCCAGCAAAGTGTGCGGGTGCTTGCTTCCACCCTCTGCCTACACAGTATTTCCGGTCCTTTTTGTCTTCGCCAAAGCATATGTGAAAAATAATATTTCAGAGTTTAACTTAGATTTATTTCGCAGTGAGCGATGTTAGGAGCCTTTTCACACGATTGAGAGTCCTGGGTATTTCCTCTTCTGTCACCTTCTGTCCATATCCTATGCCCATTTTTCTACTGCATTGTTAAATTTTACTTATTGGTTGGTGTTATTTTTCTATTAGGGAAATAATCCTTTGTGATACAAAGTACAGTTCTCCCCTCTAGATTGTCATTTCTCTTTTGAAGGAAAAGGTCAAGACCTCCTGAAACTCTGACTTCTCTCATCCATTCCCAACATCACCAGACTGTGAGCCCCTCGAGGGCGGGGTCTCAACCTTGATCATCACTGTGCCCCAAGTCCCCTTGCAGGGCCTGACACCTTAAGAAATCTCTCTCCGGGGGCCGTTGTTGAAGTGAACTTTGGGTCTGTGTTCCCCACCCCAGACCCCCTTTCCTTGTGGCTTGGGAGTTCCATTTCCACCTCCAGCAGAAAAGGATGACTTTTTTCATTGCTCACCACAGCCATGCACCTGTTTGGCCTAAACTGGCACCTGCAGCCGATGGAGGGGCAGATGTATGAGATCACGGAGGACACAGCCAGCAGTTGGCCTGTGCCAACGGACGTCTCCCTGTATCCCTCGGGGGGCACTGGCTTAGAGAACCCTGACAGGAAAGGCAAAGGAGCCACGGAAGGTAGGGTTGCTGCGTCGTCCGTGTTGTGAGTCCTCTGTGTCTGCCTTTGAATGGAGAAGGCCTCCATCCTGTACCTCACGTGCCTGACTCCAGCTCATGCTTCCTCCATCCTGTACACTCCATGCTGGCTGTGGTCTACCTGTGTCTTCACCGCAATTCCCTGTCAGTGTGAGCTCAGAGCGGGGTTCAGAAGGACCCAGGGTGCTCTGCAGTATCCCATTCCATGCTTCCAAGGATGCATTAGGGGCATTCACATTGCCAGCTATCCATCTTTGTGTGGGGTCGGGGGAGCACTTCTGGGTAAGCCCTGTGCAATCAAGAGCCATGTGTGGGACATGGTAGGGACAGCGTGTTCCAGTGAAAAGACTTTTGGATCACGTGCTTCAATGGAAAGGTTCCAGGCGATCAACCCACCCCAGCAACCCGGCACAAGTCACTAGTAAATCTGACCCAGCTTCCTCTTCTGCAGTAGTAACAATAATTAATGTTTACTCACTGTGTTATCAAAAACTTCTTACTAAGGTCATTTCATTGCACACTTAAACCTCACAGAAACCCAGTGAAGTAGGTATAGTTATGTCCATTCTAGGTGCAAACACAAATGATCACATGAAGTGACATAGCCCACAGAATGTCAGAATTAAGTATATGAACTCAGATCTGGGACCTGAGGTCTCTCACTCCCTCCATGAGTTTTCCCACCTGACCCACCACCATAGTTACAGGACCTCAAAGATGACATGGATGTGAAATCCTGTTGTGCAGTAAGGCAAAGATATTTCTACCCATGACAGAGGTGGTGGTGACATTTTGGGTCTGGCATTCTTGAGTGTGAGTCCACAGACCCAGGTTTTGTGTTCCTCAAGGGTCTTTATAACAATTCATAGATATGACTTCCTTCACTGTCAACCAAGAGTGGCTCAGGCTCACGGAACAGTGGCCTTGCCTTCTGCTGCATCTATTGTGCTCTGCACCACTGCTCTGCTGTTCCCCAGGCAGCAGGGCAGCCATGTCTCCCACTTTTACAGCTCACACCAAGCTTCCTCTTGCCTCCCCTAATTCTGGGGCCATATCTTTTGGGTCTCTGTGTCCTTTCAAAGATTTGCCTTTGGCGAAAAGGGTAACTTGTGCTTACTCAAAGTACCTCCTCATGACCTCTGCAATGATGATCCTGAAGTTCAAAGTCAGCTACTGACCTGTGGACACATTTAAGGGACATGAAAAGAGGAGCCTTCTGAAAGAATCAAGCCTAAATACTTACCCACTATTTGGAAAAAAAAAGGCCAGGCCTCTTTGTCTTTTTAAAAATTTTAAGACGTAAACCATTAAATAATGTATGTGCCCCTTTGCCCAGTGACAGGGTAGGGAAGAAGGTAGCATGTATGAGGCCACTAGAGGAGTCGGTGTGATGTAAGGAGACACTGCGGTGTAAGCTTAAGCACGTCCCCTGAGCTAGGCATTCCAGGCTTCACTTGTCTCCTCTTCAAACAGCACTGAGCTCAGTGCTCAGAGCACAGGCTCTCTACAGAGTGCATTGGAACTTACATAATCTACAGGTGAAATTTCTAAAAGAATCATCATAGGACTAAGTGAAGTTCTTTGGGGATCTTTCCAACCAAGGTGGTACTGTCCATGGTCCTGTCGGTGGCTTGCAATGCTCACACCAGTTTATACTGTCTATTGCCACTAGTGAAGACTCATATAGGGACAACTGTCTTTAGATAAGCCCTTGAAAACACACTTAAAATGTCTTTACCCATCATGGAATTGGCAAAGGGTCTCCTGTAACACAATGTAGTTTCTTCCCACTGTGATCCCTAACAGACATTCCTTCAGCGGGAATTAAGTCTATCTGAAATCTTCCACTCTAATGAAATTAGTTTGTGGGTTGTTTGGGTTCTCTTTAGTTTTTCCGGAAAGGCAGGAGGTGTAGATAAGAGACAACATAAAATTGCACTGCCTTATTGGCTTATTTTAATTGAAGTATTTTTGCTTAAAGGGATTATCTGTCATTACTGATGCAAATGGAAATCCTGTTTATAAACCCCTTAAATGCAGGGCAGTACTGGAAAACAGTCAGCAGCAAGAGCAATTACTGTGAGAAAAAAAAAATGCATGTGCCTGAAAAGCAGAGGGAAAGTTTCCTGTAGTCTATGGGAGACCACGTGGTTCTTCCCCACCCCACCCCAGTCAAACCAATATCTACTCAGTTTCTGTTTTTAATTGTGATGATAAACCTCTGCTTCCTTAGACTGTATCTCAATAGTGAAAATGTTAACTGTACTGTGAGGGCACATTTCTGGTCCCTTCTGATGGTATCAGGGAAAAGCATCAATTACAGAATTAAGATTAGCGTCTCTGCGCCATGATGGTGGGAGTAGCAGTATGAGGTGATTAAAAAAGGGTGAGTGTGCCTTGGAGCCACACAGCCCCAGATGTGGTTCTCAACCCAGCCTTTCTTTTGTTCTGTTAACTTACACTGGTTTCCTCATCTGTTTGGCCTTAGTTTTCTTGCCCATAGAACAAGGATGAGGATGGTTCTTCTCAGAGCCCAGCAGAGGGCAGCTACTCATCTAGAGTGGTCCTCAGTTCAGCTGGTGTCCCTCATCTTGTCCACCTAGTCTGGGGCCATTCCGCTTCAGACACTAAGGTTTGGGATAGTTTTTTAAATATTTTTAAAGTACATCTTTTTAATTATATAAATTAAATACATGATAATCCCAGGACTGTGTTTGTCATGTCTGTGAGAATAACATCAAAGTATAATTTATACTGTATTTTCAAAGTGGCTGTAACCATTTTAGGGTCATCATGGGACACAAACCAAATGTAGCAGCTTCCTGAAGCAACCCTGCAAGACCTTGTGTTTGCATTAATGGGGAAGGGAGACATCACTGAATAAACAAGCATTTCTGACACTTGACTTGGTGGGCTAGGAATCATGCTTTCTCTTTGCAATGGAATCAAAATTGCCTATCAGTTTGAACCATGCAAATTGCTGCACATGGGCTCAGCTGGGCTCTCCAAAACAGAACAGCTTATTTTGATAACCAAAAAAAAATGTCAAACTGTTGCTAAGGAAACTAAGGGATTCTTTGTGCAATCTATTGCATTGAGAAGAATAAAAAAAGGTAGAGGAATTGTTAGTGGATTAGAAGTTTAGAACCTGGATAGATGGGTCTCTGGTCAGGAAAGTAGAGACTGTGATTGGGAAGCATGGAAATTCCAGTTCTTCCAAATAATCCACATTTGATGGACCTACTCGATCATTTCATCAATTGGTTGAGAGATTTCTTTTACAGTGTGATTGCATATTTGCACAGCATTGCTGTAGGAAGCCTGAATCTTTCTAAATTTAAGAAGAAAAAGATGGTTATCAACAGAATCTATGCTGTGAAACTGACTCATGCTGTTGGGAGGAGTAAGGTCTAAGCTAAACATCACATGCTATTTGTTAGGCCTAGAGATACCTCATAGTGAGTGGTACAGCGTGCTTCTCAAGACTGGCTGCTCTGAGGCTTGTTTACAGCTCCTTAATTAATAAAAATGATCAACTTTCAAACCCTGGCATACCACAAAGTTCTTAACTGGACTTAGGACCTGGCTAAGTCTTGACATTTACCCCATGAGCCCCATGAGTTGCTGCTCTTGAGGGGGTCAGTGCACCCCATCACCACTGAGGGTGTCTCTTCAGATATTTAACTCATCACTCATTTATTTAGTCTGCAGAGAAGCCATATTCTAAGAGGTAAAGAGGTTTCTCAAGTGACTTCATCTCCAACTGGCTTCTTAAGCATTCAGAGCCTCAGTGTAGAGATGTTCTTAGTATCATGAGAATCAACAGAACTAATGAAAATGAAGGCACTCGACACAGCTGGAACTCATTAACCTCTGCCTGCACTACTATTTCTTCTAGTAATATCTGTTATCTTCTAGAATATACATGAAGAGATGAGTTTGATACTCAGAATGTTCCCCCTCTACCAGTCTCTAGCCTCGTTCCCTACTCTTCACCGCTTTGAGTGGGGCATTTTATATTCGAGTCCTCATGCTTTGTGCTCAGAATTAAAGTCAAGAAATCTTATGATCTGGACAAACAAAAAGGCAGGATGGGTTTTTCTTTAGTCAAGAAGGAAGGGTTTTTGTTTGTTTGCTTTTGCTCTTCCAGCCCCAGCCCAGCCCTGGCAATCTCAGGCATCTTTCCCACAAACCAAAGGTGGTAGGAGCTGTTCACTCTTTCCTCTCACTCAGCAATCTACACCAACAGTTGGTCCAGTATGGAGACAGACAGTTCCCCTCCCACCTGGCCCACATTCCTGAACCACTAGAAAGTTCAGTGAAAGAAAAAATCCCCTCCTGTCACTTTACTGGGGCAAGAGCCACATAGCCCTGCCTAAGCCTCCTGCCTGAGGTTTGGAGGGTATGGCTGGACCCATTCTGACCCATGAGGTCACCTACATTACTGTCTCCTCTTTGCTGTGGAGAAGGGAGCCCTGTTGGCTAAAACAAGGGAACAGTTTTCCATTATTTATTCTGAGACACTAGAACGTCAGAGTACAGACCGTTCCTAGCCCTTGGGCTCTGACTCCTTCTTATATTCAGAGGAAACCGGCCCTCAAATTATCAGTCTGTGCTTCTCTCTCAGCCCTTCCTAGGAGTGAAAAATTCAGAATGTACCCTGCTTTTGTTTCATATGCCCCCTTAGTTCTGCCTCCCTGGGAAAACTTAAAGCTGAGGGTGTACCACTTTCTACCTGCACAATAAAAGTGTTATAGTCCTGGGAACCCACAGATCAGATGAAGAAGAATGTGAATAATTCTCTCCCATCTTAATGCTTTGTGAATTGGGCTCCTGTCTTTGAAGTTTCGTGACTCACAATGTGGAGGTTTGTGTGCCTTCATTTTCAAGGTAAAAGTCTGGGGCACATTCCTTCCATAAGGAATTAAATGCAAACTCTTTCCTGTGTTAATGATAGAATATCCATGGTACTTTTACTGATAGTGTGCATTTTAACTTTTTTTTGTTGGCACATTTTTAATTAAAATAACACTTAATGGTTTGAAGCTAAAATCCTGATGTTTCTGCCTAGGAGTTTATAAGGGAATGATAACATATGGAGAAGTTTAACATTTAAATTGAATTTTATTATTTAAAACAGTAAAATATTTTATGACTACAACAATGCCCTGCCAAGCTCCATTTCAGCATCAAATGTGCTTTGTAAAGAGTCTTCCAAAGCTGGGGTGGGGGGTGGCAGGGAGACATTGTAATTTCTTCTCTCCAAATGCTTTTTGTAAAACGTTCCACAAACGTGTTTTCTTTGCAAATGATTCTTGTTGTCTTAGAACATCTCTGAGTATCTCTAACCACACAAAAAGCCTTAAAGCCAGGATGCCCAGGGGGAGGTTATTACTGACAAATACAATGGAGCCTGTTGGCTTAGTTTGGTTTTTGGGGGGGTCCTAAGGGTGGTCTTTCAATGTTCCTGCCCCCCTCTTCCCCACTCTTAAGAAGGCAGGAAGTTAGGGCTTAGCTCGCTTATAAGCTGGTGTGTTTAATTACTATGAAGAGGAAGTTTGGTAAGTACCCTTCCTTCCTGGGGTGTGTTGCACCCCCAGAAAGCAGCACTGCTGATTGACAATAGAAATAAGCAGATCTCATTCTTGAGTGCCCTCGCCCCTTGTGGTACAGGGCTGAGGGCTGGGTTAAATTTCTAAGTATGCTATAGATTTCACCCTTGATAAGTTCCTTCAACCATTTTAACACACACATACACACACACACACACACACACACACACACACACACACACACTGATGCCCACAGCCCACTCAGACATGTTTCCTCCCTTCTTCAGAACCTTCTTCTCCCTCTTTGTCAATTCATAGCCCTGTTCCAAACCCCCCCCCCACTCACATATGTTAGCCTTAGGATGTGGCTTCCAATTTTCACATCAACATAAAATACCTCCCTCTACTCCCATCATGCATCCTCATTCCCTCTGTCCTTTCTACTTTATCATACAGCCTTTACACACCACACACACACACACACACACACACACACACACACACACACACACACACACACAATTGCAAAGTTA
The DNA here is from genome assembly GCF_049852395.1 of Peromyscus maniculatus bairdii. Lineage (NCBI taxonomy): Eukaryota > Metazoa > Chordata > Mammalia > Rodentia > Cricetidae > Peromyscus > Peromyscus maniculatus. The sequence goes on from NC_134852.1 coordinate 107,447,856, forward strand.
TTCTCGTGTGACCACCAATGATTATTTTTAGGATCAAAATATATCTTAACAAGCTGTGGCATTATGCAGTAAACAGATGGTCCTTTGGGAGGACCCATACTGCTTTGGAAGAATGAATATTTTTAGCAGAACAATTTGAGCATCACTGGAGGAAAAACTCTAGACTATCTTACTCCTGTGGAGGAGGGGGAGGGCGCAGGAAGCTAGCTGCAGACCTCTGTCAGGGTGTGAGGCAGAATGGAGCCTTGGATGTTGGGACGCTGGTTCCATATCATGTTTGGCTAACCAGAATGCTTTTGTCTTCCCTTCCCTGTGTCTTGGTAGGAAAGCCAAGTAGTTTCTTTCCAGAGGACAGTTTTATAGACTCTGGCGAAATCGATGTGGGCAGACGGGCTTCCCAGAAGATTCCACCTGGAACATTCTGGAGATCTCAGGTGTTCATAGACCACCCTGTGCATCTGAAGTTCAATGTGTCTTTGGGGAAAGCAGCTCTGGTTGGCATCTATGGAAGAAAAGGTCTTCCCCCTTCCCATACTCAGGTAATTGCACCCCACACACCGACTGACCTCATGGGAGCCAGCTCAGATCCTAACCCAGGTCAGAAACCCATCTGGGTCCTGAAGCTGAAGGGGACTTCAGGTTATCTTATAAGCCACTCATCCATTTGTCCCACTAACATCTGGCCTCCCAGAAAAGTGAAGTTAGCTCTCTGGAGCTTCTTTGGAGAATTCTAGGACACCTCTCAGCTGCCTTTCTGCTATCACACTGTCTCCTAAGTTACAGTAGGTAATGTGACCTAGAGAGCAAACCACACACTGAGCATGAATCCTCTGGCCATTGGCTATGCAAGCCTGGGTTCATGATTCATCGTCTCCTTGAGAGTTTCCTCCTCTATAAAGTGGGGAGTAACAGCAACTGCCCAGTAGAATCCTTGTAACAAGGAACAGTCACAGAGCCTGTAGCATGGGACCTGGCTCAAAGTAAACAGTACTTTCCTCGCCTCGTGCATCCCCTCTCTTCTTCAGGATTGCACATTTGTTTGCATACATGTACCAGAAATAAAGACACTGGCCAAGTGGCTGGGAGTATAGTTCAGGGACAGAACATGTGCTTAGCATGCTGGACTCTGGATTCAGTCTCTGACATCAAAAGAGAGGAAGGGGGAAGGAAAAGAAAGAAATAAGAAGAGGAGGTATCAAGAGTCAGAGAGAACAGAGGCCTGTGAAACCTATACACACACACACACACACACACACACACACACACACACACACACTAGCTTTGGAGTTAAAATAATCAAAACCATAAACATCCATCATGCATCTTAGGGCCATATGCGGTCTTTTTAGCTCCAGCATTTGGTTAAGTTTTAGCACTATAGCCAATGATCAGGTCACGGAGCTATAGATGAGCCTGATCCCTGATCTGTGGTGACCACAAAGCCATACAGTAGTCCTGAATGCCACAGCTTCAGTTTATGAGATAAATATCTTCCATCTACTAAAACCTAACTAGGTAGCTACTTGAGGTGCTTCCTAGTGAGGCAGCAGGGCCTAACCCCCACCTGATGTTCACACTGCATGATGGACTTTTCTGGAATACAAATCAATTCATTGAAAATACAAATCAGTTGACATTTGTATTTGACACAGCATGTAATTACTGGTGGAATTTTGAGCTAAACTAACTTAGCTCATGACTAACCCAACTCCACTTAGTGTTCCAATTCCATTGCAAACCCCTAAGATGACCATCCACACTTGCGTGAACCTCCAGTGATCGCCAAGTGGCTGGGTTTCTACCTGCCACCAAAGAAAACGGAGCTATCTTAATATATACATAGTCAAGTAGAGACTTGCATGTCCCCAAATGAAAACAAAACATGACAATGAATAATCATTAGTTGTGCCACATTCACAAAAGAATTAGAAGACTGTAGATCTGGGGAGGACTTGATCTATAAGCTCTCTTGGCTTCCCTTTCTGATTCTTTCTTCCCTTCTAGACTCCCTAGGAGCGTTCCTACGTGGAGCTTGGCAGGTGGGGGTGTCTGTTGCTAATTTTACTCTCTTTGTTCTTTAGTTTGACTTCGTGGAGCTACTGGATGGAAGAAGGCTCCTAACCCAGGAGGCAAGGAGCCTGGAGGGTCCCCAACGCCAGTCCCGGGGTGCTGTTCCCCCATCCAGCCATGAGACTGGTTTCATCCAGTATCTGGATTCGGGAATCTGGCACCTGGCCTTTTACAATGATGGGAAGGAGTCTGAAGTGGTTTCCTTTCTCACCACCACCATTGGTAAGCAGCCATACCCTCCATGGTGTCTTTGAACCAGAGGAAGGTCGTGGATTCAGGAGATGGTGCTGGCAGGGTATTGGAGTTGAATATGTCATGCCCAGGGCTATAGCTGCCAATAAGAGCACGGTGCGAAGTCATTCCAAGTGGACTTCCTGGATAAGGGCTCAAGTTGCTGGATAAGGGTGATGTGTGGACCACCAGATGCCTCTCAAGAGCTAGGAGGCAAAACTGACATTGAGATAGGAATCCTGGGTGGCAAGCCACACAGAGGACACATCTCCCCTCTTTGGCACTTGCCTCCAAACTGTCCTTAAAGCCTCACCTAGTTCAACTCACTGATTGGTCGTTTGGGTCTGCTTTGGTTTGGGTTTGGTTTTCCTTTTGAAATCAACAAATGCTGGCAGATGAGAAAGAAGAAAACAGTGTGAAGAGAGAGTGGAAACTGCAAAGCTAGGGATTGGAAGAACAGTCTGTGGGTGCCTGGGGTTCGCTGATAAGAGAGATGTCCTGTTCTCTGACACAGTGTGAGCCTTGGTATGAGAAGTGAGTTTGAAGCATTGTCCCTGTGCCATGTAGAGAAAAAGGGCCTTGGCCACCTCCAAAGTCTACATGTGTGTAGGTAGCCTAGTTCCCTGTGTGTAGGTAGCCTGGTCCCCTGTTAAAAATATGTTCTTATCTTTGCCGGTATATCCCTTCTCATAGATTTTGTATCCTCCTTAGGTGGCTACCGTATGCAAATGGATAGTCTTAGTTTTCCAAGTCAGAATTTTTCTGACCTTCTGTTGGAAGCAGTCTAGACATAAAAATCCTTGAAGGAAAATAGAACTTCACCATAACATAGACCGGAAGTCTTGAACAGGACTGTTGCTTTGTGAATGCTTTAGGGTAGACCGGAAGTCCTGAACAGGACTGTTGCTTTGTGAATGCTTTAGGGTGCCCCTGAAAGCTCTTGGTCCTTGGCTGGGAGTCTCTCTGACAAGGGAAATGGAGTTGAAGGAAAATATCTCAATTTGGTACTAGGTTTCCAACATTCTTCCAAGACCCCGATTCTCCCTCTTAACAGCAATAGTTGTTTTCAGCCCATTTCCCTCTTATTTGCAGTTTTGCCTCAGTATTGAGGCAGAGTGAGCCGTTCTGTTAAATGGAGCATGACTGATGAGCTTCAACTATACACTCAGCCTTAACATTTTGCCTTGATGGCAAAGAAGGGGATGGGCACCCAACAACTGGTGTTGATGAAGGAAATGTCCCTCTGCGTTGCCCCTGACTGGCAATGTAGTCTATCTCCACAATGCACATCAAGTCTCTGTGGGCAATGCCCTTTGGTTGGTAGTAATAGAGTATAAATATGAGAGGTTATTCATTTAAATCCCTAAAGAAAGCTATTTTTAATTAGGATATGCACCTTAAAACAGCAAGGAAATAGGCATCCCACTAAGGGGCATCCCACCCTTAGCCACCCCCTGGCTTGTCAAAGCTTGCTAATCTGCTCTGTTATAATTAAAGCATGGTCTTCCTTTTCATCCAGATTCCTCTCCTCTTACCTAGATGATGAAAACTGTCCCTTAATCCTGTCATGTATGCTAGAACCACTAGGCTTTATTGTGCTTCTGTATATCAATGCGTTGAAGACTTACCCAACGGTCTGGGTAAAATGCAGCATGTGCTCCCACAGGTCGTGGGGGTGGGGGCAGCACCCAGTGGAGCCCATGCTGCTGAGCATGTTGTGGTCATTTATGGTCACGGTCCTTCTCAAAGGCTGTCGGACTAAGGAATCATCAAGCAAAAGTTCAGATTCCTGGCCCTTTCTTCAGAAATTCTGAATCTGTGGGAAGATGGGAGGGTCCCCGTACTCTTCCTGTCAACAAAGCTCCCAAAACACCCCAGGAAAACTGAGTTCTAATTCTCCCTTCTCTTGTAATCCCATGTTGCTTCTGTGGTCGTCAATGGCAGGTCACCCCCTTTCTGTCTGGGAAAAAAAAAAGGTGTTTGAAGTGGTAGTTTGCAGTCCCTGATGTGCTGATTAGAAAAGGAAGCAAAAAGTGCCTGGTCCCTGTGGGGCCGCTGCATGGACTCGATGGATGGAAGGGGTAGAGTGCTCTGTCTCCCTCCTTTCTCCTTCCATTTTTCCTCACTGCCTTTCTGACCTGTCTGCCTCCCTTCAAGCTACAATGATTGTTTAATGAACACTGGTTTTTTTCCTTTAATATAAAAACAGACTGGTTCTGATGTTGCTATTAATCCCTCTTTCCCGAGAGTCCCCGGCATTGAGTCTCAGCTGTCTGTGATCGTTACCTGTGAACTGTGAGCTGTAATTTGTCTTGGCAGGTTAATTAAAAGTTTAGGTCTTGCTTTAGCAAAGTCATTATGGTCCCAATATACAATTATAATTCTCGGGTTTGCTTAACACACAAATTGGAATATGACCCTCCTTTCATTACATGCTGAAACACAGATCGAGAATTCAAGAAGACCTGAGATGTCAGAATTCAGCGTATTTATGTCTGCTTGTAATTAAGTAACGGGAGAAATAATTGTGTTTAACAAATGGCTGCATTGTGTACGATTTTGCTTTTCCCTCCATTTAATGCAATCCAGCTGATGACTCTAAATTAAATGAGTTTATCTTTTGCCTTGAAAAAAATATCTAAAAGCACTTTCCAAAGTGGATATACAAATATTTCCACACAGAGACCTCATGTTGACAGAGCTCTCACTGGACTGGATCTAGGCCACACTCATGCATGCATGCACATGTACACATACACACACACACACACACACACACTCCCCACTGAACCCAAGCTAGTTTTAGAATAAAATATGACATCTGTTCTCAAAAGCAACAGTCTTCCCCTAGCATGGGGAGATCCAGAATCAGCAGGGACCATTTCTACCCCTGACTCCCCTGCGGGGTGATAGTCTTGCAGACTGCAAGTGTTAATGAAGTCACAGGATCCCACTGGCTAGGCATACCCCACCAGCTAGAGTCTAACTCACCTTTGCAGTTTGCAGTGGATTTTTGCATGCATTCTTTAAGACTTACAGTAACTCCATGAGGAGACAACCCTCCCCGCTGCAAATGAGGAAGCTGAGGTTAGGGGTTGCTGCAAGAGAAGCTTGATGTGATTCACATCTGCCTCACTGCAGCGCTTGGGGTTTCCTTGTCTTTAGCACGTTGCCCCCTGACCTGGATCAACCCCTTGTAAGTTTTTTGTATTTAATTTGTTTTCCACACAGTCATTGGTTAATTTATTCATCAAATATTGAAAGCATGTCTAGCATGTGTTGGAGACCATGCTTCACTCTTATGTAACTTACAACAGCCTTAGGAAAGAGGTGTGTGTGTATGTGTGTGTGCGTGTTTGTGTGTGTGTGTGTGTGTGTGCATGCACAAGTGTGTGCATGTGCGAGTACATATGCCAAGTGATAATATTAGGTGTTGTTCCTCAGGTACCATCTACCATTTTTGCTTTTTGAGAGAGACAAGGTCTCTTCCTGGGCCAGAACTCACCATTTAGATTAGGATAGTTATCAAGCCCTAGCACTGGGATAATGTGTACCACTAAACCCAAGCTTTTTTTTTTTTTTTTTTTTTTTATGCAGGTTCTGGGAGTTGAACTCAGGCCTTAGTTCTTGCAAGGTAGACATTTTACTCACTGATACATCTCCCTAGCTTGAAGAGAGATATATTAACTTCAATTTAACTTAACAGATGAAGGGGCTGAGGTTTGGCATGTTTAGATGACTTGTCCAAAATTAAAGACAAAGCTAGAATGGAAACTTGAATTCTAAATCCCCTCAGGTCCCCACCATGCAACAGAGTCTCGCTATTTGTCATAGATACGATTTAATATTTCATTTCGGTTTGTGTTCTATGGATCATAACTTCCCCTTGTTAACTTGCCTCCCAATTATAAGCAAGCACCTCACATCAATTCAGGAAGTTTTCTTGAGGAGTCATTAAAAAGACCGTGGTGAAAAATCTTACGGTATCCAAAACTTTAAAAATGAGAATACTTTCCCCTGGATAGCTTGCCACCCCCAGGCCTGACAAGTTAGCATTGAGGTATTTTGGGTCTCCAACTAGCAACTTATCTTTTCATTTGGGTTGCTGCCGAAGCATGAAAGGACAGATCAACCTGACACAGAGTAGCAGAAGTGGCCTACGGTGGATTTGAAATCCAGACAGAGAAATGAGAACCACTGTGAGAAGCATCAGACATGGAAGTCTTTATAAGGAATGCGATCTGGTCCTCCGGTGCTAATTGACAGGAAGGGTTCACTTGTTTATGTGCAGACAACTGCAGAAGTCTGTCCTCCATCCATCCAGGCACTTCAGTTCACTTCATATGCCTAGCAGTTCAGCTCCTTTCTTTCCTTCCATCCTCCTTTCTCCTGGCTTTCCGTCCATTATCTACCCTTGCCTTTTTCCACGCTGAGTAGCTAGAGAAAGCAGCTAATGGTTTGGATTGATGGAGATGGGGTTTATACAGGAACAAACTGCCTCTATGCCAAAGAAAAGCGCAAGGAGGCCATTCCAGGGGGCAGGAATGGGGGAGGGTGTGTCCTGCTGAGTGGTTCCCAGAGGCTCTTGGGCTAGAGGGACATATAATCTGGCCCTTAATGCGTGGGTAGCATAGTCATATTTGAAGAAAATAGGGAGCTAGTGGGATGGCTCAGTGGGTAAGGCCCTTGCTGCCAAACCTGGATCCCTGGGACCCACACACTGTAAAGAGAGGACTGACTTTGACAAGTTGTCCTCTGACCTCCATATGTTTACCATGGTGCCTGCACATGCGCATAAGGCAACACATACAGGCTACATAAAAATTAAATTTAAAAGGTCGTCGTCATTACTGAGGAAAAATAGAAAGTAAATGGTAAGCAACCTATTCCTAGTCCTGGGAATGGCATGAGCTAGAGGTGGGTAGCTAGACCCCTAGGAGCTGGCTGTGTGGTTTGGCAGTTCTGTGACTAGAGCACGATGGGAAGTGGGTGGGCCATCAAGGAAAGCCTTGAATGCCACCCTGAGCAAAAAGTTCACTCTGAAAGGATTGGGCATTGAGATAGGATTTTGCATAAGACGGTAAAAGGACAAAAACCAGAGGGCTTTCTTCTGAGGCCTGGAACAGGAACGATCCACTTATGTTGTCCAGGAAGTTTACTGGGGTTACAGGTGAAGATCTGGGATGGGGGGCAGGACATCAAGAAGGACACAAGGACTCTTGCAGTGGTGCTAGCTGTGGGTCCCTCAATTTCTTCTAATCCACTGCTTTTGGTTACAAGGAACACGTAGGTTCCTGCACCTACATCGCTGCCTCTCTGCAGGCTATCATAATCAGGTCCCCCCAGGATGATCCGAAGCATGCTGGATCATTCCGTTTCTTTATCCCCTTGCTCTGATTAGGCATCAGCCTTTGAGTATGCTTGCGAGGATCTGGTGAGAAAATAGTTCACATAAAAACCAGCTGCTGCACCTCAAGAAGAAGCCAAGAAAGGTGATTGAGGACTCATTTTCAGTCTCCAATAAGCCGGTCTTCACCACTCCCCATCCCCTTCCCTTTGATTTCTGCTGTCAAGTAGGAAGTGAGTAGTGACGAATCTGGCTCTCTTGATACTAAATTAACCTTCTTGTAAATGGCGCTGGAGTGCTTTGTGGGGTTTCTAATGGAAACACTCCTTTGGAACAGTGCCCCCTGAGTTCACCTCTCCTGATACAGTGATTTATTCTGAGCATTGGTATAAGGGGATGAAATTGTAGGACAAAGGAGAGCTCAAGTCAGCATGTTGGAGATCATGGTCAAAGCTCTGTTCAGAGGAAGAGCTGGGAGTTATCAGAACGCTCTATCTGTGGACTGGAAAACTAGCCCTGTAGTAAATGCCCCTGCTCCCTGAATGTCAGGGCTCCCCACTGCCCCCCACCTGCTTCTTCTGTGGGTATCTTACCTCAGATATCTGAGTGTTCTGAATGCTTTGTTGGAAACCTCAAAGACAGAAAAGAGAAGATAACTGAAGGATGCCATGAGTGCCCACCAGTAGGAGGGCCTGCCTGTGTGGGAAGGACTTAGACATGTGACTAGTGTGTGAAGAGCAAGAACCACACTCAAGTGCCATCAGGGGTTTTGATGTCCTTGCATCACTCCCAGCCCAGGTGTGTCCAGCAGTTCAGTGGTGACGTTGGGGACTAGGCCCCAACTCCCATGTGCCCTGCCAGACTTGCTCTGAGCTTTTGTTTTCATATTTGCTGCCTCTTGTGGTCATAAGGTGGCTGCTACACACACACACACACACACACACACACACACACACACACACACACACACACACACACACCAGAAGTGGTAAGTAACCTATTCCAAGTCCTGGGAATGCTATAATGCTATGAGCTAGAGCCAGGACTCCCTTTCCTGTTGATTAGGGAAAGAAGAAAAGGAAGAACACAGGATTTTCCCCTAAGCCATCTAGCACACAGCCCTTTGGTTAAGTTGTTTCCTGGACACTCAGGGCTGTAAGAAGTCTGGAACAGAACAGTTTAGCTTGCTGTGTTGGCTCTGCAACCAAAACTAAGTTTCTCTCAGAAACAAGGGAATCAAGTGTGGGGTAATCAGCGAGCAGCGTCTGCCACAGACTTCACCTCTGCTGCTTAGGCCAGCAAACACCAGCCAAAAGCCCTGGGACAGCGTGGGAGACTGACCCAGGGCTTAGGTCCCGTCATGAGGCAGCTACACAACTCCATCTTGGAAGTGATTCCAGGGGGATCAAGTGAGATAGAGCTAGGGAAGAGGAAATGCTACATGTAACTGGGAAGAGGGGAGAGGACTTGCTTCAGTTTCTTCACACCACCCAGAGAACCCAGCACTCTGTCCAGAAGCCTTGAAGCCCCTCATGTGATATTTTAAGGTGGATGAACAGGAGTCTCAGAGGCAGAACAGCAAAGGCCAGATTGCAAACAGACAATATCAGATTATCTGTCCATTTATTTATTCAACCAATGGTTCCTAACTGCCTTTTTATCTTCCACGGCCTGATCAGGCATTCATGTCAGTGTACAAAAAATAGCCATGTTTCCTGCCCTGTTGCAATCTGCAGAAATGTTTTTAACTTCTCAAGTTTAAATATAATCATGAACTCTACGTATATGTAAAGATCCATGACCACAAATGGTCAGTGTGCACTGGGGTAAGAAACGAAGATGCTCCAGAGAGGAGCACCCGTGAGGCTGGAAGTACACTGCAAGGGGTGGAATATGGCAGGAAGGATGAAGAGTAGAGTTGGAGGAAGAGCTGACCACACAGAGGGAAGAGCAATGTGAAGCTTGGCAAGGAACAGGGTGGGGTGTTCCAGGAACTCAGGAGGTCTCATGGAGTGCGGGCTTCAGGGGGCTGTGTGTATCTGGAATGGCTGGAGCGGCAGCCGGGAGCCCGTCTGTGAGGGTCTTCATATGACATGTGGCATGTGCAAGATTTTCTTTTTTTTTTTTTTCAACAAATCCAGAGAGTAGCAAAGGAAGCCACCGCAGGACATGGGGTCATCTGACACACATATTTAAAAGTTCCTTCAAGTTACAGGCACTGGGAACTCTGGGAAGGATCTTCTTGCTGTCCAGGCAGCGCGGGTGGTAGTCAGAGCCGGAAGTGGAGATGGGTAAGCAGAACAGACTGACATCCAAGCTTTGGATGTAACTGGCCAGCCTCAGAAGTTAGGATGACATTTTCTAAGGGTGGAGGCTAGAATGGGAGAGGAGCAGAGGGGAAGAAGGGTCTGTTTGAGGGAGTGAGTGAAGACATGGGGCTGGCAGAGGAGCTGTGAGGGTGGGGACTGGAGAGCATGCTGAGGGAAACTGAGCAGAAAGAGCCCAGGTGCTCTGAGACTCTGCTCTCATGCACACCCACAGTGAAGCTACGGAATGCTGGAATCCTTCCTTAACATTGAATTCTCAGTCTTCTTAAGATAGGAAAACCAAATCTGACCTAGGGAAGCCTCATATATCACTCAGCCAGGATCGTAACTATGTTGTGGAGCCTGGGTACTTAGTACATTATGAATTCCCAAAGGACCCGATAGTTGGACTCTGTCTATTTCCATGTTATAAGTGAAGAATTCAAGGCTCAGTACTACTTATCTTATGGGCAAGGTTCCATAGATAAGTTAGCAATACAGCCTGCACACTCTTCTTGTGTGTCATTGACTGGGTCTATATCCAAGTTTCTACCATGGTAGCATTTGTGTGTCCTTATGCACTCATAGCCAGAACATCATGAAGACCGAAGAGCTTTTACAGACTATGGCTTCCAAGCCTCCCACATATACACGCTCTCTCTGGTGTTTGAGGTTCACATTCCTGGCTGAGAGAGCATCTCCAACCTGACTGGAAGACATTTTGTCAGGAGTACTTTGATTTTTGCAGTGGAGGGCTGGGTTTTCTGATATATTGTTTCTTGTCAGTTACTAAAATGTTGCTTCTCTTGCCTAGAAGAGATGCAGGTGCATCATCTGTGAGAGCTGCTGGTGCCTTCTCTTTCCCTTCATGGCGCTACTGACAATAGTATGGCCTTTTGCCTTGTAACACCTCCTGGGTGTGCCCTAGCTTCAGGATGAGGAGCTCTGTTGGGACTGCTCTGAGGTGGCTAGTGAAGGGTGTCAGAATTAAAGCCGCAGCAGAGCTGTGCCCAGAGAGGTAGTGTGGTCCAGAGGAAGAGCAAAGGCTCTGAGTCAGCCAGAGCTGAGTGGACTTCTGGCTGCTGTATGCATGAGCCATGGGGTTTTGTATAAGAGGTGTAGGGTTTTTCACGCTCAGCCTCACCAAGGTCTACTATAAAAGCCTACACCAGAGAGTCTCACAACACTGTGAGAGCATCAATATCTTCTTGTTTGTTGTCATGTTTATTCATTTGCTGAGTATCTGCTGGAGGAAGTGCTGGGGATTTAGCAGTGGATAAAACAAGCCTTGCCCTCAAAGAACCTACAATCAAGTGGGGGAACTGACCCTTTCATGAGTAATTACCCCATAATGAGGTCTGCAGGAGCAGAATGGCCCGTGGGAGTTCTTGTGGGCATAGAAAGAGGGTTGTCCCTGCTGCCAAGGCTGGCGAAGGGGCTGTGAGGCACAAAGGGCTCACTGTGAGGAGTGCTGACCATGCTGGGAAGCAGTGTGTAAATATTTTCAGCAACTCGGGGCCAGAGCGGAGATGGAAACCCAGAGCAAGAGTGTAGTGCTTTTGTGTAGAGGACGTGTCCCAAGACCCCAGTGGCTGTCTGAAACAGTAGATGATGCCAACCCCTGTATGTCTCCATATATACCTATGATAAAATTTAATGGCTAAATTAAGCAACAGCAGTTAACAATAACTACTAGACCACTACAAATGTGTGCTGCAATTAACGTTATTGAAAGTGATCCCTCAACATATTTTAATAGCTAGAAGATTTTGAATATCCTCACCACAAATAGAAGATTAATGATGTGATAGATATGCAGACTTTCTCTGTTCAGTCACTGCACAGCATGTGTAGAGAACATCTCCACTTGTACATAGTGATGTGTCGATTCAAGGCATTTTTTCAAAGCATCTTTACCGTACACTATCCTCGACTGAAGGTGGGCAGCTGACACCATAGAAAGCAGAGCAGTAGAAAGAGGAAGAACGCAGCAGAAGGAAGCAGTCGCCAGGAAAAGGAAGAGAGAAGATGAGGATGCTTGCTTGCTAGGGCTGTCGGGACAAAAACGCACAGGCTGAGGTCTCAACTTCTTTTCTTGCTGTTTTGGAAACAAGGCACGCAAGATCCAGGTGTTGGTGGGATTTGTTTCTGTGAGGCCTTTCTCACCGGCTTGCTTTCGCTTCCTGGGGCCTTTTACGTGTGTAGGAACAAAGGAGGCAAAGTTAGTGCTGCCTTGTCCTGTCAGACTAAGGCCCCACCATGATAGCCTGACTTAACCTTTATGACCTCCTTCTGGGCCCTGTCTCCAAGTAAATTCAGTCATGTTGAGGATATGAACTTGGTAGGTGAACACAGTTCAGTCCATAGCAAGGAGAAACTGAGGGGTTAATGAGAAACAACTGCTTGACAGACTGAGAAACTGACCAGAAAGGGCCACTGCACACACACACACACACACACACACACACACACACACACACACACACACACACACAAAGAAAAAAAAAACAAGATGTACAAAGTGAGTATTCTCCCACAATGCAAAATGAAGCTCATGCTCTTGAAATGACTAGCTGTATATTAAACACCCGGTCACCCCAGGGGCCACGGTTGGGATCCAAGTCCATGTGGCCCTACTGTCTGTACCACTCTGCTTTCCACACTTACATCTTTGGGCAAGACACCTAGTGTGCCCAGGAGTCTGGGAGTAAAAAGAAAAATAGCATGAGGATGTGTGCACCCAGAGAAAAGCCTAGAAAGTGAAGTCAAGGGCAGCCAGGAGGGACTTGGTAGACCAGCTGGGAGTGGTGTTGGAGACAGGAGAGCATGCAGCATGGTTTAGGCCAAGCTGTAGCACCCATTGTGTCCTGTGTGGCTCTTAGTGGCACACACAGAGATGCTGGGTTCTCAGACTAACACAGGAGACGAGCTGGAGGCTGAGTCTGTAGCCAGAAGGGTGGGGAGAGGAGAGGACCTGGGCGGGAGGCAATGCATTTCCTTTTCTGAAAGGAGAGGTTGTACCTTAGCATGTCCTCATCTGTTCTTGACCACTTGCATTTTAGCTGCCAAAGAGAGGCACAAAATTTTTATCTTCAAGGATGGGTGGATGAGGACTAGAGAAATGAATGCCCCAGTTGGTAAAAGACCTGAGTTTGATGTCCAGAACCCACACTAAAAATAAATGAGTTGGGGATACTGGCAGGCATTATATCCTAGCACTGAGGAGGCAGAGACAGGCAGATCACTGGCCAGACAGCCTAGCCTAGGCCAATGAAAGATCCTACCTCATGAAACAAGGTGGACAATACTTGAGGAATGATCACCAAGGTTGTCTTCTGCCCTCCATATGGATGAACACACACATGGGGGTGGGAGGATAGCTGAATGAATGAATGAATGAATGACATATGCTAGGAGGAAGAGCTAGGAAGATGTAAATTCATATTAGATTTGAGCTGCTCCCAGATTTTCAGAGTGCATGTCAGTTGCTTGTAGACACCAGTTGATAGGTAGCTAAATATGGCTTGACTTGAGCAAAGTGCTGAGCTGGAGACAGAATCCCAAGACAACTCAGGGAGCGGGTAAGAGTAGGGAGCAGGGTAGAATAGCTAAGATGTTAGAGCTGAAAGTAGGGTGCGATTAAAGATGGAACCTCTACATCTAGAGGGCAGAAAAGGGAAGACATCTGGAGAGACTGAACTCAAGGAAGTTAAGGAGAGCAATTTCAGAGAAGCTGCTGGAGTTGGTAAATGGTGGGGTGGGGTGGGGGGGCAGCACCCTCCGTGAGACAGCTTCCTCCCCTGGTGCAGGCTGTAGGCAGAAGCAGGGTCACCATGAGTTCAGGAGCGAGAGAGGCAGAATGGAAACAGCTCATGTTAGAGCAGGCTCAGAGACAGATGGGCGTAACCTGAGGAGGAGGCAGGTTGAAGGAAAGGTTTATGTAAGGTGAGGGGAGCCCTGAGGGTGTTGTCAGCAATGGGAAAGAAGCCAAAGAAGAAAGCTGGAGACCCAGTAGACGTCTAATGGAGGAGGGGGAGGCACAGACGGAGGATGAGCTCTGACAGGGCATGGGGGGCACATGGAGGTGCTGAGGGAAAAGCAGGCCTGAGGATGCAGGGGAGGAAGACAAGGGGTCTTAGAGCTTATAACTGGGTCACAGCTCTTTCTTCCTTCCTTTCTTTCTTTCTTCCTTTCTTTCTTTCTTTCTTTTTGAGACAGGGTTCCTCTGTGTAGTCCTGGCTGTTTGGTAATTCGCTCCATAAGCCATGCTGGCCTCAGACTCAGAGATTCGCCTTCCTCTGCCTCCCAGTGCTGAGATTAAAGATGCCCCACCACAGCACTTTCTAGACACGGGGTGCCCTGTAAGGACAGCCATTCTGCTGTGTTCTCTTCTGTGAAAAAGTACCTCAGTGTTACTAGCGCAGAGGATCAACTATCAGGCAAAGCAACAGTGGAGCCCGTGGGGCCTAGTGGCTAGGAAGTGGGTGCGAGTAGTTGTGTTTGTATGCAGTCTCGGCCACTTATTAGCAATGTGACCTTGGACAAGATGCATAACTGATCAGTGCCCAGTTACCTCATCTGAAAAACTGATAAAGTTAGCACCCACCTCTTGAGGGAATGATGAAGAGAAATGAACTAATATTTGTAAAACAATCAGAACCATGCTGGCCCATAGGAGTATGTGTTGCTGTTATTGGGAGAGTCGCCCAAGTGTTGCGTGTGCTTACCAGGTCCCAGGAAGCAGGAAGTGTTACACATGGGTCACTTAACTTGAAGTTTGGGACAGTCCCAGACAGGCAGAAGCAACTACTATTTCCCCTTATAGATGAAGAAAGCAAGCTCAGAGAAACCAAAAAACTTGTCCCCAAGCAGCATTCAGCAGGAACAGAGGTAGGATTTGAATTGCATCTAAAGAGGTCTGACTGAAGAATCACTGATGTACACCGACCACTCTCAAGTGAGCATCCCTTCCCCAGTCCCCATTTCCCTCCCACCACATGAGGAAGATGTACAGGCTGTGCTGAGATTCTGCTGCTCTCTAGCACTTCCCCATACCAAAGAATGAGTATCCAGGACTATTACTTGTGGGAATGGCTCCTTCAAAATCAAGCCATGGTTCAGTGATGGTGACTTTGACAAGGGCTTGAGCTTGTTCCTAATGCTTAAACAGAGTACTGGGCCTTCTTCTACATCAATGACAGGCTCATGAGTGTTATGTGAAGGGCAATAGAAAAAGTGTAAGCCAGAGCTTTCTGAACATCTGGTTTAAGTTTGAGCTGATGCCTCTTCCTGCCTTTATCTGAGCACACTCATGTTCTGGGCTAATGGAAGCATAGTTTGTTTCAGCCGTGGTTCATATTACATGTCAGCTTGACTTTTTATTTCCATCGGGTGTCACAGGTCAAAAGAACCCCTTCAGGGTGCAAGAGATGGACTGCATAGTTTGAAAACATGAAAAATGGCCATAGGCACCAAAACAGGACAGCCAGCATAGTGTCTGCCACAAATGGAACCTGCATTTTTGCAGACCTCTAAGCACAAGGTGTTCCTTAGGAAGCTTGCATTTGGGGATATTGATGTATCGCCATTATCTTTCTTTTAAGTGGAAGAAGAAGAAATAAAACCCATTGAGTTTCTCCAAGTTCCAAATACAACCCTGAGTATAATGGAACTACATCAGTTTATTGGAATTCTCATCATGACCTTGTATGTTCAGAATTATTACCCTATTTTTCCAAAATCGGCAGGGAGTTCTGTGTGAGATCACACCCAGGGTCCCAACCCAGTTCATCTGGTTCAGACACACTCAAATTTCAGATACTTTTTGAGGGCACCATGTACTATCCTGAGAGCTGACTTGTGTGTACAAGTGACAAAAGCCCTTCTGATGACAATATTTGGTCACAAAGATACTGAAAATAAAACAAAGAAAGAGCAGGGGAAACGGCAATGTCTATCAAAATGCCATTATTCAATTTCCAGGTTAAATATTAGAAATAGTTCTTTAAAATCACTAACAAAATATGATATATCTACTAGTAGACAGTGTCTTAGAAGCTCTGGTCAGTATAGAGAATAACAGAAATAAGAGACTGAGGCAAAATTAGTTATTATTTTTTGTGAGGGATGTGTTTATACTTGTAAAAAGCACACACGTACACACACACATACATACACATCACTAATTGAAAAGCTATTATTTAATAAGGAGCCCAAACATGCAACTGAGGTAGAGAAAGATTTTTTCCAAAGTCAAGGTATTTCCAAAATACCTGAAAAACCACTTGAGCAATACACTAAAAATGTCCTACTCAAGAAAATTAATAAATATTACTATGCCATCTTAATGAGAACTATATAAGACATGTATGATAAAACTGCAGAGTTTTACTGAGCAATGTAAAACAGAATGTGAATAATGAGGACATATAGCATGTTCCTGGACTAGGCAGGTTGAAATATTCTGGAACGACAATTTGTAGGTTTGAAAGAATGCCTAAGAGAATCCTAAAGGGAACTGTAGAGATCCGGCAGAATGGTTGAAGACTTCATCTGGAATAGTAGACAGATGAAAACCTAGACTAGCTCTCCAAAGGAAGAATAATGAATGGTAGTCCGTGTTAAAGATCTCACCATATCATATATCTACAATAATTAAAAGAGAATGGGAGCCAAGCTGATTGATGAAACAAAATTGCCTAGAAATGCTAACAATGATACTTCAAAAAATTAACACTTGAAAAGCAAGAGTTCCAAGTGAGTAGAGAAAAGAAGATTTCGTCAATAGATAGAAATGGAAAAACATCAGCGTACACCAGAGACTGGGGAGTGGTGATTAGGGGAACTGACATGGCTGATGGACACGAACTAGTTTTGTAACCCACAATGTTGGTTCACTATTTACAAGAAAGATTTTTCAGAAAACTGTCTGCTTATGGCTGGAGGTGTCGCTCAGTTGCTTAGAATGTTTGCCTGGCATGCATAAAGCCCTGGGTTCAGTCCCCAGCACCACATAAACCAGGTGTGGTAGCTCATGCCCATTAGAGCAGCATTCGGGAGGTAAAGGCTACAAAAATGTAATGACCCCATCATCAGAAAGAGAAGAGGAGACTCCCACTTCTACCACATGGGCCCTGATTTTCTCTCTTCGGAGCCCTATTATGCTGCCTCTAGTGGTGAGGCCCTAACTCTCCTCAGAGCCCCTCCCATTACATTATCTGTCTATCTGTCCATGGCATTGACTCCTTATGTAACCGCAACATCCATATCAGCGTCCCTCTGGAACATTTCAAAGGTATAAGGATCAGAACCTGCATGGGTTCAAGGCCAGCCAGAGAAAAAGGAGGCCCTGACTCAAATAAAATAGGAGCTGGAGAGATTGGTCATCAGTTCAGGGCGCTTATTCCACTCACAAAGGGCCTGAGTTCGGTTCCCGGTAACCAGGGCCACTCATAGCCACCCATAACTCCAACTCCTGGGGACCTGACACCATCTGCTCTGCACACAGATGCACATGTCCATACATACAGACAGACACAGACATAGACACAAACACACACACACACACACACACACACACACACACTAGAAATACTAAAAACAAAATCTTTTTTTTAAGAGAAACAACGAACAAAACCAAAAAAGTCCCAAATTCCTAACCTATCTGCCTAGCCTCCAGAAGAATTTGAATTTTCAACCTCAGATTCAGACTTCAGCTCTTAACATAAGCCAAAAGAATTCCAGATGGACAAAAGAGGTAAATACTTAAAAGTCAAACTCAAAGAGGGTAAAACCCAACATCACCTATCCCTGGCCCAGAGAAAGACTTTTAAGCTTTAGAACTCATTGAAGAAGTCACAAAGGAAAAAACTGCCAAATGTTTATATAAATATTTGAAGTTTCCATATGTCTTATATGCTTATCAAAATAAGAGAAAAACAGTAAATTGGGAAACTGCTTGCAGTAAATATGGAGAGCAAGAGTTAAAAGCTATATGTGCATATATATATGTACATATAATAGTAAAGCTCGTATAGTGGGGATGGACAGCATATTTCAGGAAAATGGCTAAAGTGTATATGTAGAAGAAATAAATGGTTTGAGAGGAGCATGCATCAAGTATGTTCCCCCTCACTAGTAATCAAGTACAAACTGAAATAATGGTGAGTCAATTTGTTTTAACCTCATGAGTGGAATCACTCCAGTAAATACCAGTCCACGGAGTCTGTGGTGTACCTGCACCTGCAGCTGTTACTGGTTGAATTGTGAATTACTATAGCCCTTTGGGAAAACAAGTTGGCTGTTTGTATCAAACCATAAAAATGGTGAACTTCTGAGAGTCTCGCATGAAGAAATAAACCCATAGCCAGAAAAGGCTGCATATTTATCTCAGCCTTGTTTACAAATGAGAAAATTTGGAAACAACCCAAAGGCCCAATAATAAGAAAGCACTGAGGTAGAGTGTGGAATGTCCACTTCCAGAACGTTAAAGGGTCATTAAAACTCTTACAAAAAGTCTGAAAATAGGAAAACTCTTAAAATGTTTGGCCCCAGAAGTAGGACATAGATGTGGTATTTACAATATAAACACATCTATTGATAAGGATGTAATTTGCCTGATCCTGAGGGGATGTGTGAATTTGAACTCACATCTCTTGGCTCTGAAACCACTGCTTTACCCCACTGCGTGTTCCTGCTGTGGAGACAAAATGGCTGCATCGAGCCTATGGGTTGGCCAGGCAGGATGGAGGCCGCTGCTTTTCTGAGCTGAGTCCTCCCTGACAGGATCTATGGGGAAAAGAAACTCTCGTCACCCAGAGACCTCCAACAACTGGGGTTTTTCTGAAAGTTCCTCCTCTTCCACTTGGTACAAATGATCAAATGGACAAACAGAGGACCAGGACCAGACCTGTGGGCCAGGTGGTATGGACATACCTGTGTCTTAGCTCTCTGCTGCACACCGGGGTTTGTATGCAGATACTTTAAATATTCCCCTCGTTTTCAGTTGCTTCTTAATGAATTGCATAAGGTACAGCCACGATCCCCAAAGCACACCTTCTTTCTAAAGCAGCTTTGCCTGAGGTGAAAGGAAAGCAGGTACTCTCTAGAGCCCTGCGCCTGGTGTTAAAGAACACGGAGAAGGCTTAGTGGGGATTCGCTTTACAAAAGGAAGCGCATTGTGGAAAATCCTGAGATGTGAAAACCTGAGCCCGCCGTTCTGTTTCGGGCATCACCCATGCCCGAAACATGCTAGAAATTTCCGTGTAGTGCAGTTCACACAACAGTAATAATCCCTTGCATTGTATAGAGCGTGTGGCTCACCAAACACGGGGACATCGTGTTTTCATTTTTTTTGTTTTAATCTTCACAGCACAGGAAAGTAGGACGGTACTGGGATTACTGTCCACATTTCATAGCTGGAGCAGCTAAGGTTTGGAAAAGTTAAGGCTCTTAACCAAAAAGCTTTTTGACAGCCATGATCTCAGGAGGTACCTGGGCAAGAATTCTCTTAGATGCTATGCTCTTACTTGTGTTTCTCACCATTCATTCATTCATTCATTCACTCATTCATATGTCACTGTCATCATGCATTCATTCAGTATGTGTCTCTTCTGCTCCCCCTGTGTGCCTTGCATTCTGCTCTGATGAGGCTGAATGAATTCTGCCCTGGAGGATCCCAAAGTCTCCCAAGGAAGACAGGCTTTGATCAGTAATGCGGTGTGATGACCCAGAGAGGAAAAGCATGGGGTCTAGGGATCCTTAACAAGGGATGCTGACCTCATCCGAATAGGAGTCAGGAGAGATTTAACTGTGAGTGTGTGGTGTCTGAGCTGAGGCTTCAAAATGCCGGGTGGGCAGATGAGTGGAGAGGGCAGAGAAGAGGGCTTCAGAGAGATGCCTAAGGATGGCCAGCTTTTAATAGGTGGAGGGAGAACCAGGAAGGAGAGTGAGGATGGGAGACTGCAGTGGTCGGAGTATCAGAAAGCACGCCATTTGTAAAGCTGAGGAAAGAGGACTTCAGAACAGAGGCCCCAGAAGCTAGTGTCAAATGCAACAGAATCTCCCCCTGTAATGTGAACAATGATTTGAAGCAAACAACTGTGTAATAAACACACAAGGTTGGAAGAATGAGACAACGGCCGACAAGCCATGTCAGCAGAGTTTTGTCAGACAGACAGTAGGGAGAGTTGGTGGACTGGAGAAAGCTGAGCAGTGAGCACATGTGGTTGGAACACAGTGAGAAGCAGAGTCCAGGTAACTTCTGGAAGGGATGGGGAGAGAGAGCAGGGACCATGAAGGCGAGAGGAGGCACAGCTGGGAAGTGAGACAGCCGTGTGATAGAGAGGCGGTTGCAGTCAGACGCCCAGCTTTCCTGTCTCACACAGAGACGGGGATCTGAGGCATATTCCTTAGGTAGAAGGACCAGAGAGGCTTCACACTCAGGACATCAGGCAGAAGGCACAGTGGGGACAGGGGAGAGTCACACACAGAAAACAGGAAGTAAGTGTAAGCTACATGCAGAAAGTGACATTTCTGGACCCTGTTTTTGACAGCCAAACACATGTCTTCTGTCCAAGGCAGGAGATTATTAGAAAAATAAATTATATGAGGGAATGAAAAGCCCCTATAGATAGTGCCTGCGGGGGATTAGCCACAAAATACAAGAGTCTCCATCCTGCAGTGACAGGCAGCAGCTGGCGGGGCGCTGCTTGTTCTCATCCCTAAATATGAAGAGGCCAGAGGATTATCAGGCATCCGAGCAAATCTTCCAGCAAGTGAGAAAAGAACTAAGCAAATAGGAGAAAATGAAAGAATGAGAAGGAAAGAAATGGAGGGGCCAGCTCCAATGATGGGAACTTCAAAGGCAAAGAAGCATCGATCCATCAAAACAGTAGGGGAACCATCTCACTACTCTATAAAACAGGAGCACACATTCAGCAGGGGATAAATCAGAGAGTATGGAAGGGCCCCGGGACATTAAAAATAGGAACGTTAAAATAAAATCTCCATTAATGGAGTGGATATGGGCTGGAGATAAACACTAGATAAGACAGCTGAAGACTGAATGCATCAGGTCCCCAAGCTGATAGAGAACAGACAAGTGTGTCCTGTCACTGAGGGCCATGGCTTACTGGATCACAAGTGGCCAGCCCAGTTAAGTTTTCAAAAACCACTCATCTTCCCAAGAGCCCTCAAAGGGGAAGGCCGGAGTCTTCTGAGAGCTTCCCACAGTCCCACACTTGACATGGACAACACTGAAGATTAGCAGCGCCACTGTGCAAGGTGAACTGTCCATGGGATTTTGAGAAGGCCAATATAAGGGTCACGCTATGCCCAGGTAAACCAAGAGAGCACAGAAGAATAGTTAGAAAGAGCGAGGGGGCACAGACTCCAGGAAAGAAGCTCCTGGAGTGTAGAATAAGGGTAGAGAGGGAGGCTTGGGAAAGAGAGGATCTGTAGTCACTGAGCTCCGAGGTGTTGAGAAGGTCCTTATCCCCATCACCCCTGGAAGGACTAAATGAGTCACATAGATGCTACATGATGGACAGTAGGCATCATATTGTGTTTTTCCATATATATTTTTAGTCTGAATCCCAGTACAGAAGCTCAGTGAGAAAGCCTGAGGACTGAGCAAACTTTGGGGGAACATTAGCCCGGTCCTGTGCTTTCAGCCACCCTGCTTGTAGTTGACCTCAAAAGGCTGTTCAGAGAGAAGACATATTTACCATAGCCAGCACTCAATTTGCCTAAAATACAGCTCCCTCCAGCCTCCAGCTTGAACTGGAGGAAGTCTCCCCCAACCCTGTTCCTGGCCTCCATCAGCTGGCTGACCTGCCTGGCCTCCTTTTATCTACACTAGAAATACAGGACCAAAGATGGGAGGTGTGAGAAACCAAAGATTCTAGCCCCGCTTTGGCTCTCACCGAATCTCAGCAAGTGTCCCCTGAGTAAGTCCGAGAAGGAAGCTGTCATTGATGATTGTCTCCAGACAGTGAGCAAACCAGAGGTTGTCAAACCTTCAGATGACCAGGGCAGTATCCACCATGGCCTGAGCACTCTAAGGCTCCTGCCTTTAAGTACCCGGGGATGCTGGCCAGTGCCAGAAAGGCAGAGTGACAGAGGCCTTGCAGCCACTCACACGGACAGACGTGCTCCCTCTCTGGGATCCATATGAGGGATCAGCAGGAAGACTCTGCCCTTTGAAGGATTTGGTCCATTTCCCCCCTATACTCTGTTACACCCTCCAGAAGCCTCAATTCCCACAAACCCATCCTGCTTCCTAATTCCCCCCCCCCCCCCGGTTTAAATAAACAGTGAGCAGGCCACAACTGTCTTGTGGCTTTCCCTGGGTGCACATTGCCTTGGTCACTGGGGCATACACCCTGCCCGTAGAGATAGAACAGGCCCAGTCATAATATATGTATATTATATATATATAGCCTCCCTTGTCATGAACATCACCAAAGGCATTCATGGAGGACAGGACCAGGGTATGGGTGGGGGGTAGGGGCAGGAACTAGCCAGTAGTAAGAGATTCCATGAGAAAGGCCCAGTCAATTAGACTCTTGAAAGTCATTTTTCACAGGAAGAGGAAGTTGTGTCTATGAAATATCTGTGGGTGCCTGGGAGGTCAGAGCTGTAAGGAAGAGGGAACTGAGCAGCCATAGTGTGGGCCTGTCCCAATATGATGTGTGTCCCGCAGGTGGAAGAAACATGATCTCCCATGGACTCAGTTGTGTCTTAAAAATATAAGCCATTTCTTTGTGAAGACAGTGAGGGAGCGTTAATTGCTGCTTTCCCAGGCCCACAGCCAGGCTCACTCTTACCCTGGTGTCATAAAGTACACACACCTGCACACACAGTGTCTTGCCCCCACCCCCGATGAAGGTCAGCCAACAGTCAGCTACAAAGCACAGTCCATGGCCCCCTGTCCACAGTTACTGATACTGGAGTATGTGTGTTGGATGGATAAATTCTCTGCCTCTGGTGGATTTTTCTTTACAATAATGATAATGTGTGTTGGTCAGTCACACAGTGATTTGAACAATTTTTCTTTCTTATTTATCTACTAGATAACACTCAGTCTAATAACTTGGGTCTATATCTACGGGCCAGAGGCCAAGTTGGACTTCTGCTCAACACCAAATCTTACAGGAGCTTTATACTTACTCTCATTTACAGAACAGGAAAACAGAGGTGTGGAACAGTAAAGTGACCTCCTCAAAGTTACATGTGTGTGGCACTATGGAATTAGAAGGCCGGGGTCTTGCTCTTTTAAAGCCCATGCATGATCTTTCCATTGTATCACATAGACTCTGGCATGGCACATGCACGTGGTTTTGCTTTATTTGACTGAAATTCATTTACATCTAATGGCTGAAACCTTTGTAGCAAGCCCTTCTGAATGCTGGGTATGCTGTATCCTCTTTATCCCATGACTGCCTTGAAGATATGTGAGTGAGCAAACCAGAATTCAGAGCTGTTAGTGAGAGTCAGAGCTGGAATTCCAGTCAGAGGTCATCTTACAGCATAGGTCATGCTCAGCTATGAGCTAGAGAGCTCATACTCAAGGCTGCTTCACCCAGGTATACAGAGCTCGAGATGTCCAGACTTTTTCCCTGGATACACAGGAGCCCTGACACGCAGAATGTCAGCCTCTCACTGGGCCAGAAACAAGGCAGCCTTCCTCTGTAGGCAAGGCCAGTGTTTGAACTACAACCCAGGACAAAGTTAGCTTAAAGGCCTGCCGACACTGTGAGTGAGTCAGAAGTGACTGGAAGGTTCTATGCACTTTCCACAGCAGCAGCTATTTCTCAGTTCCTGGCAAGATATGTAGCTATTATGTTTGCCATGGGGTGGTGTCTGCCTTGAGGCAGAGAGCATGAGCTGTCTAGGTGGTTGGGACAGCTATAAAATATTGAACATGAACATATAACCACATTACCATGATCTCTAATAAGATTTGGTGTCAAGCAGAAGTCCAACTTGGCCTCTGGCCCGTAGATATAGACCCAAGTTATTAGACTGAGTGTTATCTAGTAGATAAATAAGAAAGAAAGATTGTTCAAATCACTGTGTGACTGACCAACACACATTATCATTATTGTAAAGAAAAATCCACCAGAGGCAGAGAATTTATCCATCTTGCTAATCAATTTCTTGTGCTATGTCCTGATAGAAGCAATTCAAGTACATATCATAATTCATGGAAACCATGTTGACAGCTCCCACTGAAATAGAGGACGGAGGCCCCACAAAATTTCATTAGCACATGCCCTCCCATGACATGGTTAGTCACTGCTGTTCTGAGCGGAGGACGCAGGACCAGGTCTAGCTGGATATAATGGGTCCAATGGAAGGGGATGGCAGTGAAGCCACAGGCTCGGGAAAGGTTGGCAGAATGAAAATTTAAAGACAAAAAGAAGTTAATAAGGAAGCAAGAGGAGGCCCCAGAGCAGGAGCCCGGCCTTAACACCGGAGGCCAAGCACACCCGAAGACTTCAGCTGTCATTGTGTTTGTCGCTTGCAGTTTACCAAGGGTTGCCTTGGGACAAAGCAAAGCGTCAGTCATAAGGTGGCATAGATGAGTGGCAATGGACCCCTTCCTTTGCAGGAATTTGTTGTCCATTCAGATGAACATCCGAGCTTGTAAATGACCGCACGGTAGACGCCGTAAGACAAGGGAGAATGGTCTAAATTGCCATTAGGAGAAGAGGCGAGCTCAGTCTCGCTAGGAGAAATCCGAAAGCTTCGTGGAGGGGGCTTGATATAAATTAGGTCTGGGGTCTGGAGAAATGACTCAGTGGTCAAGAGCACTTCCTGCTCTTCCAGAGGACCCAGGTTCAGTTCCCAGCACCCACTCAAGGCGGCTCACAACTGCTATAGCCCCAGCTCTGTAGGATCTGACACCCAAGGGTCTCCTGGCTTTGAGAACACCCACACAAATGAAGCTACATGACATAAACTCACACAGACACATATACACACACAAGTAAAAAATAAAATAAATCATTGAAAAGAAATAAATTGGGTCTGAAGGAAGCGGAGGGGATTAGTGGGGGATTTTATCAGCAATGGCTGCCATAGGGAAGCTGAGAAGGGTGAGTGAACTCAAGAGGCAGGACTATGGGGAGGAACTAGACTATAGTGTGAGAAGGATACCAGGCAGACCTTTGGGGCAAAGAGATGTGTTGGGTTCCATTTTGTTTGGGGACTAGGGATTGAACCCTCAGGCATGCTAAACACTCACTCTATAGCAGAGCTAGACCCCAAAGAATGCCATTCGGAAGGGCAGTACAAACACCTTCCTGGTGTTTCCTAAAGTGTAGCTCTCAAGATTCTGTGAGATTGCACAGGCTATTTCAGAAATCACCGGTTTACTCAAGTGAGCTGGTAGAGCTGTAATTAGGGATGGTGAGTCATGGTTTCATAGTGATATTAAATATTCTGTTTTAAATAAATTTGCTTCAGAAACTCAACAATTCAAAGAAATGCTAAGTGAACAATAGGACAGATGGTATGTGGCTGTGACACCCAAACAAGTCACTGTGGAGGGACCCTGCTCCAGACCCCATGGCCTTTTGGAAGCCTTGGGACGAGGCAGGTGACAGGAAGCTAGGAAGCTTCAGAGTGCACATGGTTGACCACAGGGGTCTGGACCTCCCCTAAATGCGAGCAGATTGCTACCACATCACTGCTTCTAGTTTTAAAACAAAAACCAGCATTAATATTTTTCCCCAGAAATCTCTTTGTTGAAAAATCCTGGCATCTAATTCAAGTTTTCAAAAACACTATACAAACAAATGTGTCCAGAGGGGTCCCATTGGTGAAGCCTGCTCCAGATGGTGAGAAAGAAATGCCATCCCAGACTAACAGCTCTGCGTGCCATAGCATGGAGGTGTGAAAGGGGAAGGCTAGGAGCAAAGGCCACACAGACCACTGATGCAGGGGTCCGGGCTGGAGCTAACTCAGGCTTGGACAGCTCTACTTCTGAAGTAAGGGATTTAGTCGGTTAATTTGGGGGAGATTTTTGCTGTGAGTATATGCGTCTGTGTTCCCGTGTGGGGATACAGGTGTGCACGTGAGGGGATAAGGATGTTGGTTTTCACGTTTCCTCCTTTACGGAGACAGGCTCTCCTTGCTGAAGTATGAGCCAGACTAGCTGGCCCTGGAGCTTCTTAAAATGTCCTTGCTTTTGCCTCCCAGTTCCCCAGTGGCACGCCCTGGGATTTACAGACACTTGCACAATGTGTCTGGCTTGAATGTGGAGACCTGAACTCAGCTCTTCAGGCTTGGCAGCAAACGCTTTTACCCCCTGAGGCATCCTCAGAGCCACCCAAAAGTGTTTTTACCCTGGGCCATGTAAGTCATCCTTGATTAGCTGTATGCATCTTCCAAAGTAATGGTCCTGACCTCAGGCAAGAGGGAGACTTGGTTTTCTGTGTGATCCATAAGCAGAAGAGAACGCCTTGGTGACTAGCCTAGATAAATGATTGGGGGATCATTAGCAACACCCCCACCCCCACCTCCAAGCCTGTTCCTGTTCCTTCATTGTCTGTCACCCTGGAATAATTCCACACAAAGTGATGCTCATTAGATGGAAGTCTCTAGCCAGCAGCTGAGTTGAGCTTTTTAGAAAGCTGATTTCTTAAGTAATTTGTCCCAAAGACAGGCTTGACATGAAGTTGGCAAGATGATTAGCAGGTCACTGCGTGGGAGCACCAAAAAAAAAAAAAAAAGACTATTCTGGATCTGGCTCTTGCTTGGCCCCCATTCTCCCCAGAGCTGCTTAGCATTTCAAAAGGCAGTCTATTCTCAAAGCTACTCACATGGTAGCCCCTGGAGGACCAGGCCCTCCTCTTTGGAACTAGGCCATAAGTTCTCTTGCATCCTTGGGTTCTTTGCATCTTCCTGCCACTTCTGGCTTATCTTCACCCACCTATGTATAAAGTGCCATCCTTGCTGTCTTCAGCGTGGGGCCTAGGCCTTTGGCATCAGCACCCCTACCTCTCTACCTTAAGCCTATCACATTGTAAACTCAAGGGGTAGAGCCCAGGGTCTCTATGTTCTAACAAGCTTTGAGATGGCTGATGTAGACCAAAGGTTGGAAATCACTGCCCTCACATAGAAGCAGGCCGCTATTATAATCCAAAGGACCTCTGGACCGGGCATGTTTGGCAGTAGGTGAGTGGCCGCTGAAGAGTGACCTGACACTTGGGTATAGTGAGTAGAGGGAGAGTGTTCGGAAGACTGCCCTGATAACCTGGGGGGTGGAGTAAAGGGAAAGGAGAAAGCTAGATCGCAGGCTTGTGCTCGCTCTCTGTCTGTCTGTCTCTGTCTTGTCTGTCTGTCTGTCCGTGTGTGTGTGTGTGTGTGTGTGTGTGTGTGTGTGTGTGTGTGTGTGTGTGTGTGTGTCCTTTTCTCTCTCTCTCTCTTTCCTAGCTGCTGTTATCTAAATTGTTTTGCTCACTCCCACCCTCCCCACTTTGATGGAATGATTCCTAAAACCATGAGCCACGATAAACAATTTCTCCGCTTACAAAGGTGTTCAAAGTAAAAACAAACAAACAAATACACCAGTGATCCTTGAGAACAAGAAGCAGGCTTCGGGGTTTCCTGACAGCATTAGCTTGATGAATGAATGATTAGAAAATAAGGACTCGATACTAGACAGGCTACACCTGTGAGTGCTTCCGGCTGTGTGCTGAGTTTGGAATGACAGTAGGCCTTTGGTAAATGATCACAACCCAAACTGTGTCTTGTTGGAATTTACTGGGCTGTGCATATCTTCTAGGCAGTCTGGATTCTGTACCTATGAGATTAAAGGTAAAAAGGGTGGCATAGGCAGTTGTACAGGAGACCCCCTATGTGGAAGGGGAGTAGAATAACCCAAGTTCAATACTAGTCTGACACCGAGCTTCAGAAAGTTGGGCAAGTTCTCTGGGCCTGCATGTTTTCCCATGTATAAAATGGGGGTGGGGGTGAGCACTGTGCTTTACCTCTTACATGTGAGGAACGCACCCACATGTTCTACATAAGGAACGACGACGACCCTTTACTCATGGGGACCAAGTACACCTGTGTGTGGAAACGCTATAAAAACACTACATTCTGCACTCGGCAGAGTCAGGTATGGTGACCCCAAGACGGGGCACTGGTGAGCGTATGATGTCCTGGGCTTCTCTCAGTTGCCAGTGGTAAAAGCACACTCAGGTGACCTCAAAGAAGCCAGCTTGGCAGTAGACTCATTTCCCGAAGCACTGTGGGCTGGGGCTGAGGGCAACGAAGAGCCTCTAGGAACCGGGCATCTTGAGAACTCCTTTCTTTCTGTCTTCGAAGGCCTTGCTTGCCCCCAGTCCTGGCTTCTCTCAGCTATCAGCCTGGCATCCTGGCTTCCTCTGACTGGGTTCCTCCTTAGCCAGAGTGGCCTTTCCAAGTCCTCTCTTTCCTTTCTTCTTCTTCTTCTTCTTCTTCTTCTTCTTCTTCTTCTTCTTCTTCTTCTTCTTCTTCTTCTTCTTCTTCTTCTTCTTTACTTTTCTGTTTCTTTGTTTATTTCTTGAGACAGGGTATCATGTAGCCCTCAAATTCACTGTGTACCCAAGGATGACTTGAAGCTTCTGACCCTCCTGCCTCACCTCCTAAGTACTGGGATTGGTTCCTCACTTCATTTGGACTTTTGCTCGCACCACCAAATACCACATTCCCGATCTTTAAAGTGTATTTTCAGGTTTAAATGACACAGAATACTTGCACAAAAGGGGAATGTGGTGGTGTCTCTATGCATGTACACAATGTGTAATGGCCAGATCCTTGCAATTAGTACGTCTCTCACTCCAAACATTTATGATTTCTTTGACAAATGTTGAGTGCAGTCCAAGTCCTTTCTACTAGCTGTTTGGAAGTATACAATTAATTGTTGTCAACCCCAGTTACCTACCTGGTGCTAGCAAATGTTGGCATTATTCATCCTTTCTAGTTGATCTCTTGTAGTTATGAAATATGAAAAAGCAAGACCCTGATCAGTCCAAAATAGTAGAGTGAGACCCAGACTGGGGTTCAGCTTGTGAATGGGCTCTCCCTGCAGGAGATGCTTGGCCTAGTCCAGACAACTATAGACAGAGGAAGGGTGATGATGTGCAGCCTGCCCGAACCTATTGCTTTGGAAGAAACTTGAATGGAGTATTGGTTGCCAGAAGCACCTGTGGGTAAAAGATCCCAGGAAAGAAAGGTCCCTCTGAGCACTGATCCCTTAGCCCCCCTCTGCATCCCTGGTATTGAGTGACACAGCCCTTATCAATCTCGTCACCACTTGGCCTGCATCTCAGGGCCTCTTCAGCACCTGCTCTCAGTCAAAGCAGGACAGTACACATGTCCTTTTCTCTGGAAAGGTTGTGGAACCAGAGTGAGCAGTATGCCTGTGACACCCGAGAAAGCCACTGCCAACAGACCCAGGAACAGAGGCCAGGCTCAGCCAGTGGCAGTCAGTGAGTCCAGTGGTCCAGTAGATGGTAGAGTCTGCCCTGAAATGAGCAAACTTCTTCTCCACCTGCAAACCACAAACGTCAGGATGATTTTCTCAGGCTTTTCATTGACTTGTATAGTTTCCATAGAGTCAACTGGGTTTGACTCACTGGGTTTTGGATGTTAGACTTGATAAATCGCCTTGGCCATCATCTTCACTAGAATACCTCCAAAGCCAGAGCAGTTCCCCCACAAATACTTGCTGAGTAAATTAAATAGACATTGGAAATTAAAAGATAGGGCCTGAGACAGGAAGAGACTGGGCCAGGGTCACTTAAAACTCTGGTTGCAGGAGCAGGAAGGGAGCCCAAGTTTCTTGGTATATCAAGCATGTTCCTTTATACAATGGTTCATACCTTAACTTTCAGGCTTTATATTTAACTGCCCATCCAAGGTATCCCCACCAGTCATTAGTGTATCCCCTGCTTGAGTGTATCTAGAGACTGAAAATGTGTGACCTTGTTCTAGCTACTTTCTATTGCTATGATAAACACCATGACCAAAAGCAACTTGGGGAGGAAAGGGTTTATTGGGCTCACAGGTAACAGTCCATCATCAGCGGGGAGCCAAGGCGGGAACTCAAGACATAAACTTGGAGGCAAGAACTGAGTCAGAGACCATGGAGGAACATTGCTTACTGCCTTGCTCTCCATGGCTTTCTCAGTTTTCTTTCTAATACAGTCCAGGACCATCTGCCCAGGGGTGCTACCACCCATAGGGAATTGGGCCCTCTCACATCAACCGTTAATCAAGAAAATGTCCCACAGACGTGCCCACAGGCCAGTGTGATGGAGGCAATTCCTTAGTTGAGGTGTGATCTTCCCAGGTGGCTCCAGTTTGTGTCAAGTTGACAAAAACTAACCAGCATGGGCCGTGCACCATTCATTCAGTCCCTTGGCTAGCAAACATTCAGCAAATCCCTGCGTGATACCATTTGCTGTAGATTGAAAGGATGTGTACACATCCTGTCTTCAGTCCTCGGTATTTGGACAGACATTTGCACATAAGTAAAACACAACCCAGCCAGGAAGTAGGGCTCTGCCCTGACTCATACAAAGCCAGTTTCCCAGACTATAGATGGTCCTTATTCATTGGATAGGTCAGCCTATCAGGGCCACAGAGCAAAATCTCCTTCTCATTTCATGTAATATATGTATTTTAAAGGAAGGTCATACTGCCTGAGATCAATTCTCAATCCCTTCAAGAATTCCTTCTTTGAAATGTGGCTTCGGCTTCCCTTATCTTTCCTCCTGTTCCTTGGTGAGCATGCCCCGGCTTATCTTATCAGTCTCTTCAATGTGGCTGCCAGATGTGAACTTCTGAACTCTAAATATGATCTGAGAATGCAGTGAAGTCCAGCTGTGAGCTTCCTGTCACTGCCTTCATTCTAAGCAGCGTACAGAAGAACAGAGGCAGGGAAAGGGCTTTTCTTCAATGCCCCCCTGTCCTCTCCAGCCTGACCGCTGTGCCGTGCCTTCCTCTCTGACCTTCCTCCGCTTCCATATCAGGTCCCTGCCTAGTTACCAACACGGCAAGTGTCGTTGACCATTTTGGTTTGAGTTTAACCCTCATCAGGCTCTTTGAAAAACCAGACATGGCGTCTGTTTTTAAGGAACTCGTCATCTTACTGGTGGAATTTGACTTCACCCAAAGAAATAATGAAGGAAGAGCCAAGACATATAAAGTTGAGGGAAGACATTTTTCCTAGACCCCTCCTCTGAGCGTCTCTGTCATGGTTTGGTAGACTTCTGGGTTTGACTGAAAACAGGTCTCCCAGCTCAAATGCCAGCATAAGGCTGGCATCAAGCCCAGGCTGTCAGGGGTTCTGTCAAGTTTTTGTCATTGTGTTGACCTAGACGGCTGCAGACAGAAGACCTTTGGATTCAATCATCTGCAAAGAAAGCTGGGGCGCCTACTGGGACTGACACCTCACAGGCCACAGGACAGCTTTCCAGCACCTGGCGCCTGCCCAGTGCCAATCTGGAAAACACGGGAGAAAAGTGCTTTTAGGTGTTGGCATGAGTGTGCTGGAGTTGGGGCTTGAGAAAGACAACAGGTTTAATTTGCTTTGACAATGCTTTCCCCAGGAGAGAATTTACCCCAACACCCTGCCCCCTGCACACTAGGAACATGGATTGTTTGCTTTCTCGTTTTTACCATGAGGAGTTTCTCTGTGTTTTGCATGTGTGTGTGTTTACCCTCCAATAACCCACATCTCCTTATTTGGATTCATTAGACCAAATGAGTGTTTTGTTTTAGTTCACAAATGGAAGACATGTGTGAATTTTCCTTAAAGCCTAAAGACCAACTCAGCCAGGTCCTGAGCCAGCTACTTTACTTGTACAATATGACCCTGTTTATTCTCTATGATAACTCTCCAAAGTAGGCACTCTTATGTTACTAAGCCCACTTCACAAAGGAGGATGGAGAGGTATCGTAGGAGACAACCTGGTTCCAGAGTCCGTTGTTTGGCTTAGGCCATACATCACTTCCCAGGTCATGATTCACTTACCACCTTTACCTTCTTAGCTGTGTGAACTTGAACAACTAACTTCAGCTCTCAGTCTCCATTTAAACTGCAAACTGATTGGCCATGATACCTACTTTTTCAATTATTGTAAGGACTGAGTAAGACTGTATGACTGTGTGTTTATAGGTTCATTGAACAGGATGAAATGTAAGGACTGAGTTAAACTATATGACTGTGTTTATAGCTTCTTTGGACAGGTTGAATTGCCCCCTCAGACGCTCCTCTCAACCAGGACCTAAGGTGGAATTAAATACTAAGATTGCCATCTCTTCTGTCTTGTTTCTCCTTTTGGTTGCTCATCACAAACTGAGCTCAGTCTTGTCAGAAGCAGACGGGATGGAACAGATGTAACATGAAGTGTAAATTTCACTAGCTAAAGTCAAGGCCATGTCTTGAGGTCCACGTTCAATCTTGTCTACAGCATTAGCTGTCATCATCCTACAGAGCAGCCAGGAGTAGGCACCGGAAGGTTGGACCACTGCTTGGGTAATAAACAGGCCTTAGTTCCTCAGCCAAGTTCTCAACAAGTCTCAAGACACCTATCTTTACAGCTTACGGAGAGACACAGAACAGAAAGAAAATGGGGGTAGTGAGCCCAGGCTCAGACACATCACAGGGGAACAGAGGGATGAGGATGCTGAAAGGCCCCCCTTGTCTTTGGTGAAGGGTCCAACACCATTCTCTGAGGGCCATAGGGTTCTGGCTGCTCAAACCAGAACCACAAGCAAATGTGTCCATTATGGCCATCCCTGGTGTGAGCTGGTAGAGGAGATGCCCCCTTCCCTTTCATGATCATGGCCCTGGGGAAAGGAGGCTCCTGAGCCCCTCCCATTCTCCTCCTCTAGTCTATAGTTTCCTTGGTGATGCCTTAGAAAGATGGGCTTTGAGATTTCAAAACAGAAACATAGAAGGAGCAAATGCAGGCAGGACTTCCCACGTATCTGCCTTCAAAGGACTTCAGTGTCATATGGGACCGTATGACTATGTTGAGGATTTGATTCCAATAAGAAGTTATCAGTAAACAGAACGGAACCTGCAGTGGAACACCTACATCATGAATCCCTCCCTCCCAAAACCTCCTTGTGCTGGGGGTCGGGGGCACCTTTGTCCTTTTTCCCTCTGAAGATGCCCCTTTGTATCTACAGCAATATTGTACTCAGCATCCACAGGACATTTCCACTCTCAACCCTTGTCCAGAGAAAGAGCAAAGAAACTTTTAAGCTTTATATTCCAAGATTGATGGAAGAGAAAACAAATGCCTGAAGATCTTCTACCAAGGCCCACTGCTCTGATAGAAAACAAAAAGTCAGGCGAAAAGGCCTGCATTGTCCAGCATGCCATACACTCAATTGTGAAAACCGGGTCCTCACAGGACTCTTAATTCCAATTCAGGCAGATCTGAAGGTACACCTTCTGCTAAACAAAAGCATCTGGAGTGTGAGCATAAACAGTGCAGAAGGAATGCAGGGCAGAGACTCACCACGCACTGATGGGGAACATAAAACGGGTTTGCGTAGTAAAGTTCACACTTCTCGGGAGTCTGTGATGGTCATGTCTCCCCCAGACTTTAGCACAGATATATGCTAGATCCATAGGTGGAGACTCAGTATTCATGGGATCTTAACCTTTCTTTTCTCTCTGCATTTTTAAAAAAGTATGTGTGAATGTTTTGCCTGCATGTATGTATGGGCACCATATGCATGCAGTGCCCACAGAAGCCGGAAGAGGGCATCCGATCCCCTAGAACTGGAGTTACAGATGATTGTAAGCCACCATGTGGTTGCTGGGTACTGAACTAGGGTCTTCTGCAAGAGCATCAAGTTCGTTTCATTGCTGAGCTATCTCTCCAGCATCTTAAGTAGACCCCAGGTTGCTGAAATTCCTCTGTGTGGAAGAAAATCTAAACATATAAACATTTTATCAAAAGCAAATATTCTCCAAATGGCTCCCTTCCGTTTCACGGTGCCCTCTTCAAATTATTCCGTGTCTCTTAGAATGTACATTTTGCCCAACACTAACAGACCAGGACAAATTTTTAAGCATACAGGCTTCCATTCTGTCAGATTTAGCAACTGACACTATACTGAGTCCCAGAAAAATACGCTTTCCTCACTCAATTACTGCAAACGGTTTTTGGCAAGTAATAAACAGGTTTATGTCTTGCAGACTTCATAAAATCAGAATCTACAAAGTATAGGCTAGTCACCTGCAAGCGGGTCCTGTTGAAATGCAGCTAGTGGTTAATGTGAGTTTGTTGTGAGGTATAGCCCATGCCTTTGACTTGAGAAGGACTGAACTACAGCATTTTTGATCTGGAAGACCCCCTAGTGAATTTCTTCAGCGAGAACATCAGAAGTATACCAAGAGCCTTGTGTGGCTTAGATTCCAGGGTAAATACCCAGATGAATAAAGTCAGTTTCTAAACTCAAAGGTTCCTAGTCAACAAAGTTGACCATATGGTGTATCCATGGTGATGGGAACTTGGCCTGCTGAAGCTGCCAAGAAGGCTTCTCAGAGGTTGTGGCATTAGAATTAGCTCTGGAAGAGGAACAGAAGTGGAAACAGGGACATATGGGAGGGATGAGCACAGTGGTGAGGAGACAGGTAGGGGAAGACCCAAGGACGTGGCCCCCAGCCATTCCAGAGCATAAGGAGATGCAGAACCAGGCCCTCCGCCTCCCTGTGCTGGGCCGCTGCACCAGGCCAGGGAGCTGCCCCTCCCCATGATACAGTTAGCAGTAGCTTAAAGGAAGACTCACCTGACCTTGAACTTCACTCAAACTCTTGGGTTTTAAAACAACATTCAGAATGGTATTTCTTGAGTGGTTTTTATTTAGAAATGTACTTAGGAAGACAGTACTGATTTAAACACCCAAGAACATGGACTCACTCAGGAAAGGCCTGTGGAAAATAGAAAAATGCTCAGACCCTGGCCCACAAGCCTCTCTTTCACAACCCAGGCAGACCGCTTAGCCCTGAAGTGAGGCCGCACGTGAGAAGTGCCTCTTGCTCCCACTTCTGTATTCGCAAGTTCTGAAGGTGCTGGAATGTTCTCCCCTCCCCTTGGCTCCTTTGCCGCCTTCACTGGCGACCTTGCCCCAATCCCCTGGCTTCTGCTGTAGGATGAGTTCCGGCAAGGCCCAGAGAACATGCCTCATGGTGCTGAGAACCGGAACCAGGGCTTCTGCAGGAGCAGAGTGTGCCGCAGCCCCGAGGAGACCATTTCTGTGCCTCCTACTCCTCTTCTGGGTCGTCAGGCTACCATCCAAGCCCCGTCCCAGCATTCGCCGTTGTATCTGAGCACTCTGCTGCATTTGTGCTCTGATGCCCTCTCCATCCACCTGATCCCCTCACGCACTGTAATCCCTACAATTTGAAAACAGGAAACAGACCATCTCCATCCACCTGATCTCCTCACGCACTGTAATCCCTACAACTTGAAAACAGGAAACAGACCCAGGGAGTCTCCTGTACCATCACCTTCACTGTATAGACAGGAAAGTGAGGTTCAGAGAGGGGAGGATAGTTGCGTT
This sequence comes from Peromyscus maniculatus bairdii, assembly GCF_049852395.1. Lineage (NCBI taxonomy): Eukaryota > Metazoa > Chordata > Mammalia > Rodentia > Cricetidae > Peromyscus > Peromyscus maniculatus. The sequence goes on from NC_134852.1 coordinate 107,483,394, forward strand.
TGGTCACACAGCACAGTACTGGAAGAATGGACCCCAAGACATGCCCTCTTCCCCTCAGGAAGAGTTTTTCTCTTTGCCACGCTGTGACCAGGTAACGGGTCACTTTTTGGCTTGTTCACTCAGCTCAGCACAGGTCTGAAATGTTAGCATCTCTTTCATAGAGGCCACAGCCTTGGCTTTTATAAGACTATTTTCTTTTTAATTATGAATATGAGGGGATATATACACAGGAGTGCAGTACCTGTCGAGGCCAGAAGAGGGCATCAGATCCTCTGGAGCTGGAGTTACAGTGAGCTTGTGAGTGCAGGGAATCAAACACTGGTCCTCTGCAACACCAGTGCACACTCTCAGCCGTGGAGCCATCTCTCCAGCCCTCAGTCTTGGATTCTTGATGGATCCTTGTGAGCTAAGAACCGAATCCTTAATCCTGCCTGCCCTACCAGCCTGCTCCTCTCCTTTCATTCTTTCTCCACCAGCTCACTCTGTGGGCCGATGCCTCTGCGTCTCAGTTTCCCTTCCGTTAAGTGAGTACATAGAACTTAATGGTCTCTTAGAGTCCTTCAACCCCTGAAAGTTCTAGAATTCTCTGCCCTTCCCTGGTCCCTCTGCTGCCTTGGTGCTTACTTCAGACCCCTGGCTTCTGCTGTGGAATGAGTTTCTGTAGGGCCTAAAGAGTGTGGCATCATGGACAGAGTATAAGCTTGAAGTCCTAAAGCATGTACTCAAATCCTGCCTCTGTGACTATTCTCTGTGGCCTTCAGCAAATTGCTTCATCTCTCTTGGTTGTTTTTTCTTTCTTATGAAGTAGAAACTCTGTGAGTGTGTATAAATGTGTGTGTGTGTGTGTGTGTGTGTGTGTGTGTGCGCGCGCCAGATTTGGTAACAGTGACGTAAGACAGATTTGTGGGACTACGTGGCCCGAGCAGATGTTCTGAGCACACTTGTGTCTGCTTTGTCCTGCACCCAGCATTAATGACAAGTGACTATTCCCGATGGACCATTTTTGTAGATATTCTGTTTACTAATTAGAGCAACAAACTGCTTAATATTTTATTAAAGTCTTTCTGAAAAAATTGTGCTTCCTTGACATGTCACACAAAGTATTTGTCAGAGGTCCTAAGGAGAGTCAGCGGAAGAAGCAGTCCACTCAGAAGCGGGCTGGGTGGCTGAGTGAGAGGAAGAGGGAAAGGTTTATGCCTTTCGACAGAGCATTGGTTTCTCATGCGGCCAGTGGAGGGTTTTAGTACCAGAATAACAGCATCAAGTTCACATCACAGGGATCCATCGGGCTATCAGGTGAAGACACTGAAGAACAGAGAATGTTAAAAGGAGCTGGGCAGTAATGGCGCACGCCTTTAATCCCAGCATTCAGGAGGCAGAGCCAGGCAGACCTCTGTGAGTTCGAGGCCAGCCTGGTCTACAGAGCGAGACCCAGGACAGGCACCAGAGCTACACAGAGAAACCCTGTCTCAAAGAAAGAGAGAGAGACAGAGAATGTTAAAAGGTCACCCACAGGCTGCCATAGCAGTCCCAGCTAGAGACAGGGGGTGATGGTGAGGGCGCAGAGGGGTATTTGGATATATGGGAAGTGAAAGAGAAGGCAGGAGAAGACACGTTTGTGCATGCATGGAATAGAACTAAAGATAACCACTGTTCATAAATCATACTTCCTCCAACAATGTTTAACTGCAGTGCTAACCTATTTATAAAGATACATAAATGGTTTATAAAATTGTGGCACAGGGCTGGGGATGTGACTCAGTGGGCAGAGTGCAGACCTACCATGCACAGCGCTCTGGGTTCCATCCTCAGCACTGCATAAAACGGGGTTTGGTTGTGCACACCTGTAATCCCAAGGTGGAGATAGGAGGATCCAAAGTTCAAGGTTATCCTCCACTACATAGCAAGTTCAAGGTCAGCCTGGACTACTTGAGTCCCTGTCTCAGAAAAGTGTGTGTGTGTGTGTGTGTGTGTGTGTGTGTGTGTGTTTGTGCACCTGTGTTCAGGTGGGTCTTGGCACACAGGAGTCAGGAGCTGGGCTCTGCAGCATGAAGCCGTCTCCTCTCTCACCTCTCCCTCTCTTCTCTTCTAGAATCAGTGGATAACTGCCCCAGCAACTGCTACGGTAATGGTGACTGCATCTCAGGGACCTGCCACTGCTTCCTGGGTTTCCTGGGCCCTGACTGTGGCCGAGGTGAGCACTTACATGGGCCTAGCAGTAACTACTTCCCAGACACTATGAATATCTGGGGTGTACTCTTCAGAGGGAGCTTCAGACTCAAGCTGACTCCTGGGGTGCCTTGGAAGGACTGCCAAGAGCCATTCCTCAGTAGTCTGTGGAAGGGAGCTGGCAGGTTGAGCCACACCCTACCAGCCACTGGTATCCAGCTGTGGACAACACTCGGGATAGGGCAGGACAGGAAGCGCTGTGTTCCTTGCTAGAACAGTGAGAGTGTGTGTGTGTGGGGGGGGGTCCTTTGAAAAATTGATTGCGTCTTCAGAGGGACCATCATCAGCCCTTGTCAAGCACCTTTGATGTCCCTTCTCTCTGGCCTGTGGGTGGGAAGCACATGGAAGCCGCTCCACTTTTGCACAGCACAGGCAGAACCTCATCTAAGACGCCCGCAGAGGGGTCTGGACATCTGGCCTCTCCTCTCATGCAGACCCTAATGCTACCTTCAGGGTATACACTGCTAAAGACAACAACTTTTGAGACAGTCTCAAGGCTACCTGAGACCCACTGCGTGCTTTTGGCCTTCATTTTTGTCCCAGGAACGTGAACAGGGAAATTTCCAGAGATCTGTGGTCCTGAGAACTTGGTGTTCTCCACAGGAAAACCAAAATGGCCTCTTGTCTCGGTTTCTCCATCTCTCTACCCAGAAGCCACTGGCTTCATGTCCACTTAGGAACTCTGTACTGTGCTGGAAGCTAGACTTAGCCCACTCGCCAGGCCTGGAGCTCCCAGGCTGTTCTGTGAGAGTAAACCAGCTATTAGAAAGCAGCATTGGGATCCCTGAAATAGAGGCGGCAAGTTAAGGGTGGGTATCTCAGCCAGGCAGGAAGAAGGTCCACTCAGAAAGGTATAGAGAAGAGATGGGGTTGAACCTGACTCTGAGGCTTGCGGAGTTCAAGAATGGAAAGCAGGGATGATTTCCCGGGCCAAGGCTATAGCAGCCTAGAAATCCTATCCAGGGTATAGCTCTGGGGACTCCGCTAAATAGACTTGTGTAGAGACAGCCACGCTGGCAGCCTGGGAAGCGTGGCGACTGCCTGCTGTGTGCTCTCAGAAAGGAAAGAAGCCAGGTGGGGCACAGTGAAGGTGTGCAGAGGGAGCTGAGTCATTCCTTCTGAGGAGAATTACCATCTCTTTCCATACACACTTCAAGTTAAGAGTCGCGTATATAACAGCCTTATTGTATCCCAGGTACGGGCGAGTACTTACACCACAATGCAGTATAATTTATCCTTATATAGTGTCCTTCCTAGAGATGATCACAAAACCTTTATGCTAAGAGGCAGAGTGGAAACCTACTTTAAAGAGTTAAGTTGGGCTCTGCTCTTCTCTTGAGGGGCTGGGATGTAAGGGACTGGAATGGGGGCCTGAAAGACACGGGAAGCGGAGACATGCCAGGGTTAGTGATGTTGCAGTGGCGGGGTTGGGGGTGGGGTGACAACAGAGAGCTAACAGGAGAGTGCTGGAAGGGTGATGCAGGCAGCCAGGAGCCACAGATACTGTCTTTTCCAGTGGTAATAAGGAACAGATGCCAGCCTCCTGTCTAAAGCTCCTGGCAGCCAGGGCGCTCCGTCTGAATCTGCGGAGGCTGGAGGAAGCGGTAGCACCTCTGAAGGCTGCTGGCCTTGCATCGCACACCTTCCCTTCCAATTCCAGAGGTGTTTCAGCTGGGATGAAGGAACACAAGGGAAGTGGATGATGGGCACACACGGGCGTTTCCGACAAAGCAGTTGAGGCTAGCAGCCAAGCTGAAGGGGACGGGGAACGGAGACCCAGGGCAAGGTGCTGGGTAGTGATTCACCCTGGCTCCCGGTGCTGTCTCTTCAGCTTCCTGTCCTGTGCTGTGCAGTGGGAATGGCCAGTACATGAAGGGCAGGTGCCTATGCCACAGCGGCTGGAAGGGGGCCGAGTGTGACGTGCCCACCAACCAATGCATCGACGTGGCCTGCAGCAGCCATGGCACCTGCATCATGGGCACCTGCATCTGCAACCCTGGCTACAAGGGCGAGAGCTGTGAGGAAGGTAAGACTCACACAGGCTTGCCTCTAAGGTGGAGGCCAGCATACAGCATGGGATAGCTTTTCATGTTTGGAAGTCAGATATACCTCTGAGTCCCGGTTCAGTCATCTCTTCTTCCATAAAGCACAGCTACCTTCCTCAGGGGGCCCCTGTGAGGACTGAATTAAATAGCCCATATCAAGCACTTAGCTCAGTGGCTGACACCTAGTAATGCTCCATAAATGTGGCTGTTATGTTAGTAGCATTATTCTGGGGGTGACCAAGTTTCACCCTCTTGATTTCATCCGGAGTTTGGAAATGGATGGACTTTGCCATTTGTCAATGTAGGCACTTACAGTGATCACCTCCTGTTTCCTACCACCCAGCGCCCTGGCTCCTTCCCTAGTGGGAGGGAGAGGTTCCTAAGAAGGCTAGTCTTCTAAGCCCATTTAGTATTTAATGGAGAGCCTTCATTTACAGCACCATTCTTAAAAGAGAGAACGTTAACAGGCCTAAAGCAGGAAGCCAGGCGGGATCGATGTCTGAAAGGCATTGCCTGTCTCAGTTACACGTAGCCCTCCAGTGAGCCAGTGAGGTCTGATGTAGACCCCCGTAGCTTTGGGGATGATAGGAGCTATTGAGAGAGGAGAGCAGCCTCCAGAACACAGGAACCTGGTTTTCCTTACCCGGAGCTTGAAGATCTTCCGCTCTCCCTTTCTTCTGATCATGTGAGGTAGAGACCCTGCCCAGGAGAGACGTCTTCCCACTAGAACTAGGCTGTCCTACCTGAGCCCTGCCCATGTCCTGTTCCCCCAGGCAGAAGGACACTGGAAAGTACCCCAGAGCTGTGGGATATTTTTTCAAAGAGAAAAATAATAATAATGTTTGTAACTTTGATTTATGTTATCTATTTGAAATGAAGTGTTTTTCTTCCTGGTCTACTTTCTGAAGAGGGCCATCTGGGACTGATTTCTTTTACTATTTCTTTTTCTCTGCTACAAAACGTGCTTGCGCAGCCTCGTGTTTATAATAATGGTTTTTGGGGGTTCTACCTCCTCCTCCCTCCTCCTTGCCCTCCTCCCTGGGCTCTGTTGCTAACAGGTTCCCCCTGTTTATAAAACATCAGCTAACAAGCCTGTTCTTTTCTCCCTCTTCCTTCTTCTGAAGTTTATGGCCCCATATTTTTTAAAGCTTGAAAGGAGCCAAGGGTGGGATGCTTGAAGGGGATGAGGGGAGGGGCGGGAGAGTGCAAACTTAGATCTTTTGCAGTGAAAAGTGAGACGCTGCCTTCTAGGTCCTGAAGGGCATCTAATGGCTTGTGTGGTCACTGAGGCATGGAACGTTTTGGGGGAAAAAGCCTGCGCTTGCAGCCTGGCCATGTGGGCATCGTCATTCATTAATGGGCTGAGCTTCTGCCAGGAATCTTGGCTCTGAGAAAGAGGAAAGGGGGCCTGTCTGGCATGCCTTCTAGAAAGAATCTAAACCAAGTTAGCCCACCTCCCAGACACCTCCTCCCTCCCAGGCATGCTGGTTCCTCCTGCATTACGCGCAGCTCCCAGGAGATAACCCATGTTCACGAGGCTGTCTCAGTGTGGGGGAAGAAGACAGCTTTATCTTTTCTTGGAGCGCCTGTCACCCAGAGGCCCCACAGGGGGCAGATCCAGGCCACTCAAAGCCTCTTTGGCAGAGGATCGCTGTAGCATAGCTAACAGCCCTCAGTTGAGGATTGGGGCTCAAGGCCAATGCCATTCAGTGAGTTCATCAAGTCTAGCAGGAGTGCCAGGAACTCTACCTTGTCCCTGCCATTTGGAACTCTGTGAGCCCCCCACGCTTCCAAGTTACTTAGAGACTTGAAGACCAACTGTCTTAAAAGGAGGTGACCCCTCACCAGCTCCTTCTGGTCTTTATTCTACTGAGACTGTGGAATTTTTGTTTTCTGGTTCCTGGGTCCCTCTGTGGAAAGACAGGTCTATAACGTCAAGTACATTTCACTAAAATTGATACCTTCCCAGCCTGCCTGCTAACATTGAATATTTACAGGATCCACACTGAGGGCACCCTGAGGTCCTCAGAGGCAGGGTCAACCAAAAGCAGGGCCAGGCACTCACAAGATGGGGAAATACCTTCATAGGTCTCTGGGAAGGAACCGCTGAGTTGCTTCCTGTCAAGCTGGAAAGCTCTCTGGACCAAGGGAATTACCATAGTAGCCTAATGGGCTGGAATAATCCTTCCGAGGTTCTGGGATCTGAGGCCCGTCATGAGAATTTATCACTGTTTTTGTCTTTATTATTTTTAATTACCCGAACTTCAGCAGGTCATGCTTTAGCCGTTACTAAATGGTGTCTGGAGACCATGAGAGAAGAGTCATTTGCCTTCATTGGGCTTTATTAATTCCCCACATTGTCCTGTTTCTTTCCCTGTTTTGATTTGGTTTCTATTTTTAAAGCACTTCGTGTGTTTATGCAAGCATATATGCACAAATGTATTTTTGAACCAGTCTGATCACAAGAGAAAATAGCAAGTGATCTAGACAGGAGAGAGAGACTGAAATGTAAATTCCTTCTGTAGTGGAAAAATTACAGAACAGAAATAACAGGTTAAGTAGAGCTACGTAAAATGCTTGATACCGAAAGGTATCACCGATGAGCATCTAAATGAATGACGGTTTTTAGTACTGTCACTACTCCGATTTTAACGCCAGTTGCTCCTGGCCCCCGGCCTTCTCACTCTCCATTGAGACTGTCAAGTCAAACTCCTTTTAAAACTGAGATGACTGAAGAGTTTTCTCTGAAGACTAGCTTTCAAAACGAATGTCCCAGAATGCTCTCCTTTGAAAAGTCTCCACCCCTTTGTGCCTGTGACTCTTTTATACCCAGACCAGGTTTCCCAGTCTTTAGCATAAGAGTCAAATATTCTGGATTATAAATGAAATTAGTGCATTTAAATGTCTGAATTATAGATGAGCCCATAGTTTGCACAAGCCTCACTACTCGAAGTCCTGAGAGGATGGAAAAATAACCCTCTGTGACATTATAGTCCACATAGTCTCTCAGGTCCTCATTGTCACTTGGTCCTTATAGCAACCTGATAGGTAGGAATTGTTGGCCATGTCTGTTTTATAGTTAGAAAGTTCAGAGCTTCCATTCAAGGAGGGATCCTGTCTTAGTTCAATAAGACAGGCAGTACAGGAAGACACCCAGCATCTTGATCCACATGTGTAAACACATATACCTGCATACTCATGTGCATGTACCATATACATGTACACACACACACACACACACACACACACACACACACACACGCCAGGAAAATCCTTTCTGCTAGAATTTATGTTTGTGACCTGGCATAAATTATTTACCCCTCTGAGCCTCAGTTTCCCCATCTGTGCCTCCCTCTCTTACTGCAGTTTTAGCAAACATTAGGCTCGGGGTGCCATGCTGATGCTTGATATAGGTTTATACTCAGTTCATCTCACAAGCCAAAGATCAGAGACTTGTAGCCACATTTTACAGGTGAAGAAACAGCCTTGGGCAATCAGGAGCTCAGGTCTGCCATTCACGGAAGGCCTGCTCTTTACTGTACCTGCAACCTACCTGAGTGGACAGATCACTTAACAGCATACCCCTTCCCAGGAGCCTCACTCTGCTGCCCCGGTGTTCACTGTACCATCTTCCTTCCATGTCACAGTGGACTGCATGGACCCCACCTGTTCCAGTCGGGGTGTCTGTGTGAGAGGCGAATGCCACTGCTCCGTGGGATGGGGAGGCACCAACTGCGAAACACCCAGGGCCACATGCTTGGACCAATGCTCAGGCCACGGAACCTTCCTCCCAGACACCGGACTTTGCACCTGTGACCCAAGCTGGACTGGACATGACTGTTCCATTGGTAAATACGGGGGCAAGGGTTTGGCATGGGAGGTGGGAGGGTTCCACTGTTATGTGTGCCCCTCAGCCCTGGTGGGTGGTGTGGCCCTGCCCTCAGTCTCCAAACTGTGGACTCCTCATCTTGTGGATTTTTTTTCTTTTTCTTCCCTGCCTTCTACACTTTGATGCCTCCCCTTTGGGTGAGCAAAGAAGTTAAAAATCACATCCTCCACTTGTTCAGCCCTGGGATTCTGAACAGTGTTGTGTTGGGTACTTTTGTATAGCTCTGAACAGAATAACAAGAGAATGACTTAAAGGAGGAGAGATTCCTCTTAGATCACAGTGTCAGAAGGTTAGGTCCATGGTTGCTTGGGGCACACCATCCTTATGGTAAGAGTATGTGGTGGAAGACGTTCTTTACCTCGTGATGGCTGAGAAACAGAGCAAGAGACAGGAGGGGGACAGGGACATGGGGCCCACAGGGCATGCCCACAGTGACAGTATTAGTTCCTTGCCTGGTTGCTGTGATACAATACCTGATAAGCCATTTCAGGAAGGATTTATTTGGATTATAGTCCCAGAAGATTCTTCCCATTCTGGCATGGAAGATATGCCACAGGAGCTCAGCTGGAAGGCCACATTATTACCAGTCAGGAAGCCTGAGCAGGAAGCTATAAGCCCACCCCCTGTGACACATTTCTTCCATTAAGGCTATACCTCTTAGAGGCCCCACAACCCTCCCAAACAGCACCGGCTAGGGGCATAGAATTCAAACACCTGTGCCTATGGCAGACCCCTCACATTCAAACACCTCACCTCATGGCAGTGACCTGCTGCCTCCAGCAGCATTCCAGCTCTCCAAGTTTCTAGAACATTCCCAAGTAGCATCATCATCTGAGGACAGAGTGTTCAGCAGACGAGCCCACAAAGGAACATTTCAATTTTAAACCATAGCAAGTGTCATTTATCAGCACTGACAGTGGCTCCTATGATTCGAGATGTATTTTACTGGGACTTATCTGGTGCCAAGGCCACAAGGGATCCTAAGAGAGCTGCAGGAAATAGGGGTCATGGGGAGCACCTTCCCCACCCTGCTATCCTTTTAGTTTCATCCTTTCCTTAGAGTGAGAGATAAGCTCAGTGTGGATGTTAGGGTCCTCTGTGCCTGCAATGCCTTTCTGGCTTAGAGCTCTACTGGACGGTAGTCACCATGAATGAACAGTAGTAGCAAATGTGTCTGTTAGTGGATGCAGCCCCAGGACTCAACATAGGTCTACCTACTTTCTACATCTGCTTGGTAAAGATGCACAGATGGATGGATGGATGCATGGATGGATGGATGGATGGATGGATGGATGGATGGATGGATGGATGGATGGATGGATGGACAAGCATATGACTGGGGCATCTGGTTCTACAAAGGGTAATTCTGTTGGTAATCTCTTTGTAAACACCCTCTGATTAGACCCTCCCAGTGTGGGGACTAAATGAGAACATGTGTGAACTAGCTCACACAGCAGCAGCCGCAGTAGATTTACATCGTACAACTCATGTCATCCATACAAAGCCTGTGGAAGAAAGAAATCGGCCTCCACCTTTCCAACTTACACCACATTCTAACACACCTACTGTATGCTTTTTTAACCAGATGGGATGGAGAGATAAGAAAGTACCTGCCTTGTAGTGTGTGCTTTCTGGGAAGTAGGGAAGGGAGACTTACCTTGAATCGATGTCCGACCACTCCATACTGTTAAAGCAAAGCTCAAATCAGCTCATTATGGTCTGGATCAACAGTTCTGATCATGATCAAGAGAGATGGCTATGATCTTTGGCAAAAACTAGACCCGTGCACCATTCATGCCTTTAGAAAAGCTTGAATTACCTTTCCTGCTGAATGGAGAATTTCTGTTCAATGCACAGTCTAAATTGGACTTTTATCCCTGTTTGCAAAGCTCACGTAAAGACATGATTGTGAGCACAGATGTGCAGTCTCAGGAATAATTCTCTTTATATAGCTCTGTTTATTGCAATATAATAAATGGTCCCCTTAAAGCCACGCTGCCTTGTATTGTTCATTATGTGGCCGAAAAGCTAATTTACGATGGGTCTATAACCCGTGCCTTGCACTGTTAATCCCCAATGAAATTCCACAGCCTGGGCGGAGGCAGGGATACCTTTGGCTGAGCTTATTGAGTACTCTTCAGTTGGGCCAGCAAACAATGATGACAAAACCATTAGAAAAGGGGGTTAGAGAGATGGCTCCGTGGACAGATGCTGTGCAAGCGTGAAAGTCAATCCCTAGCACCCATGTAAATGGCCAGGTGCTACGTTATGTATCTAAAGCCCCAGCACTGGGTAGAGGGGTGGAGACGGGTGGATCCCGGGGGCTCTCTAGCCAGCCAGGACAGCTCCAGGTTCAGTCAGAAATCTTGTCCCCAAAAATAAAGTTTCAAAGTGATTAAGGGAGAAAACCTCTGATTTCTCCACACATGTACTAACACACACACACACACACACACACACACACACACACACTACTGAAAAGGACTTTGAATAGATTCATTGATCTCACTCTTCTTAGTGATAGGCCTCATGGCCGTAGCTGATACCAGGCATGTATGTGGACTCACGTAGAAAAGCATAGGAGAGTCCCAAGCTGGGAGGAATCCCTGGGGCAGATAGACCTGGGTTCAAATCCTGGCTACTTACTAAGTATAACTTTAGACCAGTTATATCACCCCTTAAGCCAAAATAAATGGAGATAATGATAGAACCTACTTCTTTGTGGGAATTGTTTAAGATAATGTTAAAGAGAGCTTAGCTTGCAACTTGGCCCGTGATATGTGCTCAATAAATGTTATTGCTAATTATGATTTGGCTAAAACACCCATTGGAGAAAGTACCAGATATTCACAAAGATATCTGATAGCAAAGCAAGAGGGAAGCTGCAGTGTACCTCTCAGAAGTATGCACTGTTCTCTTCAAGTCTCTAGTCTGTAGCTGACTAAATGGCCCTGTGCCTGCTGCCAGGGCAGGGATTTAAAGACGGCTCCTGACTTAGTTATTATTCCCCTAATAACTAATAATAATAGTAATGACGTACTGTGTTTGTTGAGTCCCCCATGGTACACCAAGACATTTCATATAGGAACACACACACACACACACACACACACACACACACACACACTCATACACGCTCACATACACTACACACACACACTCACACAAATATGCATACACACACACAGAGAGCCATGAAAGACAGAGGTGGTGGTGAGCACAGACTCATCTGCGTGCCTGTGATAAGACCTGGGTTGGCTGTGACTCACCTAAGGCACACTGGAGTCAGGAGATGAGAGTCAGACACACGCCCTGGGTTCAAGGACTAGCCTGCTTCTTATGGCCCCATGCTGCCTCCTTCCAGGCACTATCACTCCTCAGCTGTCACTTCACCTCAGGAAGCCAGTGGTTCTGCCACAGACGAGCTGTGTAACGCTGGCTGGGTGACAGACACTTCTTCAGTTTCCTTCTCTGAAAGTACAGAGGCACTAATACAAATCACAGTGGGTGTGACATCAATTAAGTCATTTTGCACAAGCATAATGGTGACCATCACAGATTAAGCACGTGATGTGTTTCTATAACCTTCCTTCCAAGGACTTTCACTGAGAAGAGCCGTTCATGAACCATTAGTGAGGCCTAGCAAGAGACACCTCATTGCCTGGACCCACGACAGCCAAGAGGCTGTCTTCATGTTCAGGGACCTTTCTCAAGGACTGTGGCCTCTGTTACAGAGCCCTAATAGGAAGCCTTGTCGCCCTTCAGCAGCCTCAGCCAGTGGCTGAGCCCCTTCAACGCCATTTTCTCCTACATTCGATTTACCTCACAGACCTGTTGTGAGGACAGGTGAGAAAATGTCGGTGAAGTAGTTCTCCCAGAACCCGGCACAGCGCTGCCTGTGTGACTTATGATTCCTGCCGCCTGGCCCAGGAGGTAGGCACAGATACCCGAGTCTTCGTCGGGAGCTGCAGGCCAGCGGGCTCATCCTAAGCAATCCTTGCACCATCCGCAGTGCAGACGGCCAAGCTGATGGGTTGACAGAGATAGCCAGGCTGGCTGCCTCCTAGGGGAAAAGACTGTCTCCTCCATGCTATGAGCGTCTGGCACCAAGAACAGCATTTAATGAAGGTAGCTTAAGTCAACATGCCCGGTAATGAAATGTGAGCTGACAGGGTCCTCAGCACTTTCGTGAGGACTGTGGAAACAGTAAAGGCAGATCTTACACAGCGTTTACTCAGGTCCTTGCTTCCCAGAAACATCTCCTCAAATCCAGTCTCGTTCACGTGGTCCTCCTTCTTGACAAGCCAGATAAGGTAGCTGGGGTCAGAGTCTCAGAAGCCACGAAGTCAAATCTCACCTCAAATATGCCACTGACTGAATCCTTTGCGATATTGATGCTGATGATAAGGGGATATGATCTCCACCCCCATTTTATAGAAAAGAAAGTCTTGGGGAGGAGAAACGGCTTTCCCAGCTTTCCAGAGACTGAGTTTGAATTAAATCTGGCCTCTCTCTATCTAAGCCTTCAGCTCTTGCTTCAGACACTTTTCCATCAAACAGAGGTCTCCTTGCCAGTATCTTGCCCTTTTTTGACAAGCAGTAGTATAGACTGTTAATCTACAAGGCCATCTATTTCTTGGCGCTCACTGCAGACCAGCCATTGAACTGCATGCTCTGTAACCATTATGATGGCCAGAACTCATAAGAGCCCCGTAAAGGTAGTTGTGATATCGAGGGTGATGTTGATTGTCAACTTGGCAGGGTCCAGCACAGTCATGGAAATGAACCTCTGGGTACATCTGTGAGGCGGTTTCTAGACGAGATCAACCAAGGTGGGAAGACACTCCTTAAATGTGGGTGACACCACCCCACGGGCAGGACTTCCCAGGCTACATAAAAAGCAGAAAGCCAGCTGAGCACCAGTATTCACTGCGACTCTGCTTCCTGACTGAAGGCACTGTGTGACCAGCTGCCACCAGCCATTGCTGGCATAACCTCCCCCAGCACAATGGACTGTAGTTTTGAACCATGAGACAAAAGAAACCCTTCCTGCCTTAAACTGCTTTGGGTAGGTTATTTTGTCTCATCAACAAGATAAATAACAAACACAATAGCGCTACTCTTATTAACACTGCTGGATGAGGAAACATGAAGCTTAGAAGGATTGCTCCCAGGGCCCACCCCCTTTCGTTTAGTGAGTGGCAACCTCCAGCCAGACTTGGGTGTAGTCTGTCCTAAATATGTTCATCGGTTTTCTGTCACCGTGACAAAATGCCTGAGAGATGATCAAGTAAGAAAGAGTCAAGCTTAATGTTGTCTCACAGTTTAGGAAGTTCAGTCCACAGCCTCGCTGCTTTTGGGTTGGTGCCAAGGCAGCACACTGTGTGTTGGAGCAGGGGCTGCTACATCGTGGCTGCCAGGAAATGACAGGGAGAGGAAACAAGAGTCATGGTCCCATTACCCCCTCCCAAGATGTGCCCAAGTAAACTAACGTATTTGTGCTTAGTCTCACCTACTAAAAGGTGATAACACCGCAGAACGGGGACTAATCCTTAAACATATGGTCACTCGGGCCACTCTGGATCCAAAGCATAATATTAAGCATGGTGGTAATCTGAGCACTGTTTCGTGGCCATGTCTCTCAAGACAAACTGAACAACATGAGGTCACGGTCTATCTGTCAGTACCCCCAGCATAGGGCTGGACACCTAGTAGGTTCTCATGATTAGTGCACTGAGTGACCTAACCAGGAAATGGCCAAAGTGAGGAGGGCAACAGAGCCCTGAGGAATGCAGAAGAAGGGCCACATACAGCTGGAGCTTTCTGGGAAAAGCCCAGCGTCATAAGACGGACATTTGCACTGTCTCGTGTCTCCCTTTCCCGTTTTCACTCTCTCCCTTCCCTTCTGCCTCCGCTCACTCTACAGAGCTGAAGCCAAGCCCCCAGCTCCATTCTATCACAGTCCAGACCTCGTTCCTCTTGGTCCCATACCCTCCCAGGACAAGGACCAGCATTGGCTCACCTCTTCCCAGCCATCTCCCCGGGGAGCAACTTTCATATACATAGGGCACACTCCTTGTCTGTACCCAGCCTCCACCCAAGTGCTCTGGCTGGTTCTTCTTTGGCTCAAGGTAGAAGGAGGGGGAGGGATTTAACCTCTCTGACATTATCCTTAAAATCAGCAAAGCCTGCTTTTCTTCCGGAGTCTACTGGCTTCTAAAATCAATTCAGGCTCTTTGACACTTTCTAGGTACCAATCGCCCCAGGCCGGGTTCTTCTCGGGTCTTCCTTCTCAGTCTCTCCCCAGAGCCTCTCTTCTCAGCCTCACGGACTGGGTCTTCAGTCCCCCTGCTCAGCAAGCTCTCTCTCATCTTATCTTCTGTAAATTACTTTTCTTTGAGAGGAGCCTGTCACTGTGTTTTATTCCTCTGGGTTGCTGGCTCACAGAAACAGTACATGGCAGAGATTCTTGCCTGTAAAATGCTCATGCTGGTAGTTTATGAGTCTTGTAATTTCATTGCACTTGAATTTCATGGAATAACAGGTGGAGATGCATCAGAGACTGCGCAGCATGGGTTTGAAGGCAGCATGTGCTATCAGTAAAATCATGTGGGATTTGGAGTAGGACCAGGCTATATGGTCAAGCCTCAACTTATCCCAAGGGTGACCTCTGGCCTCCACACACGTATGCACATACATGTACTTATACATACTTGCACAACACACACACACACACACACACACACACACACACACACACACACACACACACTAGCACATATGCACACAAAAATCCTGGATGAAATTCTTTCAATGAGCCAGGCATGGTGGTGCATGCTTTTAATCCCAGCACTCAGGAGGCAAAGGCAGGTGGATCTCCTAGAGTTCAAGGCCAGCCTGGTCTACAAAGAGAGTCCAAGACAAGCAGAGCTGTCTCGAAAAACAAAAGCAAAACAAAACAAATGCTTCAATGAACTTGAACTATTTCCCTTTGAGACTCCACTTCTTTCTTTGCTCTCAGATCTACCGGGCCTAGGTTCTTCCAGAATTTGGATGGAGACCTTCCAGAATTCAGATTTAGATCCTCTGAGCTTCCATTCTCTATCTCTCTCCTTCCTAACAAAAAGAAAAGGAGAAAAGAAAAAGAAAATCACAAAGCATGTAAAAGAACAATAAATAATTGGATGGATTGGATGGATAAGACGTTGAAAAGCTCTGTATTAAATTAAGTCACAATCAACAGCAAAATGAACTAAAGGCTTAAAAAAATAAGCTGAAAGTAGCATCAGGGTTAAGAAAAATTAAAGCTCTGAACATAGCCATTGCATTAGCGCTAAATTTTGAAAATGGTAATTCAATTTTATTTACGAGGCAAAATATAATTACATTTAAATTTGAGGGAAGAGAATTTAATTCTTATTAATGACAGAAAGACAGAGTGAGATGCTTTAATGCCAGAAAAATTGTCTGATGTTCATGGATGGGAGAGAAAATTAGATTCGGCGTCAAGCATTCGCCCCTGTTACAAGTCTCATTTGTGTAGCCCGAATTGTTCTCTCTCTGAGAAACATTACCTTCTCAGCCCAGAAAGCACAGTGCCGACAGCCAATTAAACATCAAAAGGAAATGATCAGGTCGGGCTGTTTCTGTATAGGTATGTTACAGGCCGGGAAACTCAAGGTTAGAATTTCACCAGCGGAATAATATCCATTGAGACTTGACATTTCCCATACCCCTTCCCAAAGCCAGTGACAGCCTAAGAATCAAAGTTCAGAATAATAAATATCTACGAGATTGACACCAGTGTAGAGAAGGAGAGTGAGATGGGGGAGGCAGGGAAGAGCCCACCCATGGGCTGGGAAGTAGCAGAGGTTTAGACAGAACGAGATGGTCAGTTCCCAGCACTTAATCAAAGACTGGAAAATTGAGCCCAGACAGGCACACTGCTAAATACTGCCAGAGTTAAAGGTTGATAAAGCAAAAGCTGGCAGCTTTGTAATTTAGCAGAATTTCCCTCGACAGCCCCGGAACATTTTCTATCAGAACTGGAGCCTTTCAGTATGCAAATAGAAGCCCTCCTGCAATTGGACTTCAGAGTCAGGCTTCTGTTTGGATGCTCGGGCTGACACTTTGTAGCAAATCTCCAGTCATCTTCCTGAATCAAACTGCTGGTACGATAACTTGTAATTTAAAAGAAGAAAAAAGCCTGTTCTTTGAATGGAAATGTTACATTTTACAGAGCCCCTTCCCATATGTGCTTCATGATTTATTCAAACAGCAGCTACCTAAGCCTCTGACGTGGCAGATGGGGTTGTTCCCAGGAAACCAGGCTTCAGGGGACTTGGGTGACTTGCCCAAAGACACTTTGTGGAAACCATGATTCAAAGCCAGGACCCTCTGGGATCAGGGTTCATATTTACCCCTGTTCAACTCTTTCACTGGCAACTACGATGGTCTGTGCTAAACTGACAAGTCAAGGCATCAGGACCATGCCAATCAGCTTGTGTCGTGCCAGGAACCATGTGTTTTAGTTCTGGTTCCTGTTGCCGAGATAAAATACCCTGACAAAAGCAACTAATTGGAGAACGGGTTCATTTTTAGCTCACAATCCCAGGTCAGAGTTCATCAGAGCAGGGAAGTCAAGGCATCAGGAATTCGAAACAACTAATCACATCACATCCACAGATAAGAAAGCAAGAAAGGAACACATGAATACCTGTGCTCAGCTCACTTTCTTGGGTTTGTTTGTTTGTTTGCTTGCTTGTTTGTGGTTTTTGTTTTGTTTTTCAATACAGGGTTTCTCTGTGTAGTTTTGGTGCCTGTCCTTGATCTGTAGACCAGGCTGGCATCGAACTCACAGAGATCCGCCTGTCTCTGCCTCCCGAGTTCTGGGATTAAAAGCGTGTGCCACCACCACCCAGCTTTCTCGGGGGTTTTTACAGACTAGAACAGGAACAACCCAGGGAATGGCACCACCAACATTCAGGCTAGAACTTCACATATTGTAATCAAGACATGCCCACAGGCCAGACTGATCTAGACTCTAGTCTCTCATTGCAACTTTCTTCCCAGGCAATTCTCAGTTGTGCTGAGTTGATCATTAAAACTCCCTATGGTGCCATAGAAATTGACTCCAAGAAACAGGAGGGATTTGTGTAGTTCTTTCATTTGGGCTCATATGCGTAGCTTCTTGGAGGGAGTCAGAGTTAAAGTGGGTGATAGAGACTGGTCAGTCTAGACAAAAGTAATAGTTCCTTGCAGGAGCCCACTGTAAACACCAAGTATTTGCAGCATCTGCTACAGATAGATCAGGATGTTTTCTGGGCATTTCTAGTAATGTGGCACAACATCTTAGGTATTTGTGGTAACGATGAAGAAAGAAGTGATGGAGAACACAAGCAACAGAAGGTGAATGGCCTTGAGAAAGTTTGAGTTTTTGTCTGTCATTGGGAATCATGAAGGAATTTTAAGCAGTGGTCTGACATGACTAAATCTGGTTTTAGAAAGCTAGCTCTAGGGATTGGGGGGAGATGCTCAGGGCTTAAGAGAACTTGCTATGCATGAAGACCCAAGTTCAAATCCCCAGCACCCACATTAAAAATCCAGGCATGGCTGCACAGCCCTAAATCCTCATCACTATGGGAGGCAGAGGCAGGGTTTCCTGGCCACTAACCTAGCTCAGAAGACCCTGTCTCAAAGAAATAAAGGGGAGTGATATATTGGGACAGTTAATAACCTCTTCTGGCTTCCTCAGGCTCATGCATGGGTACACACTCACATGTGCACATATCACACACACACACACACACACACACACACACACACATGCACACACACAAATGATAGTAATAATAGTAAATAAATAAGTAGAAAGATTGTGTAAGACCAGTATGCTGTCTGAAGTACCAAGTAGACATCCAGGTGGCAGTGTCTAGAAAAACTAGATAGATGGACTCATGTTAGAAGGGGACCAGGATTAAAGATCTTTGGAAAGATTTAGCATCATCTTTCTCCTCAGTTTACCCCCTTTTGGCTCTCTTGGAGGAGTTTTGGGTGAGGGATTTTCTAACTCTGCCAAAATATGCATCCTGGTCATATTCTTTGGCTTCTCTTCTCCCTGGCCCTTTCCTGGTTTGTTATCCTGCCAGTTCAGACACCATGCAGAGTCCTCTCCTGGGCTGGGTTTGAAGCCCTCTAATTAGGAAGCCAGCTCACCTCCAATTAAGATGAAGAGCAGTGACTTGCTGCTTCTTGCCAAGGTGCTCTGTCAGGACTTGAAATCGAAGTTCTGGAGGAAATAGGTGTGAAGCCCTGCTCTGTGCCTCCATCCCGGGTTTCTCGTCCCGGCCTGGTCTGAGAGCTCTCTAAGCTCCTCCAATGAGGTGAAAGGCCATGTGCTTTCCAAGGCTCATTAGCTTTGTGCCTTCTCGGTCTATGGAGCAGAGCCATGACTCGGAGCAGTTCTGGCTGGAGGGTTACAGGGAGGGGAGCTGAAACGCTCAGGAGAGAGGCTGAGTTCGGCCTCCATGTCTAGAGGAGACTAATTACTGCAGGGACGGATGTCAGAGGCTCTTTTTGTACCTGCTTCCTCTCCTGGTTTCTTCCAGAAACCTGCACTGAGACAAAACAACCATCTGCTCAGCTTGCAAGGGGAGGAAGGAGGAGCTGCCATATTTGGGGAACGATAGTTTGTTGGAAGTACAAGGAGATTCTCACCCTGGGGAGAAAAATTAACTGTACTCTAATAACCTACCATGTGCTGGGCAAGTGGCTGGCTTTGTGTTAGTTTTTGCACATGGGTTCCTTAGAGAGAGGTCTAATTTTATATTATCTCCACATCCTGAGCTTCTAGGGATATCATGTACATAGCAGATGCTCGGCCTATTTTTGAATTACTTTTAAACTTCTGGTGGAGAGTCGTCATTATCACAATCTTAGAAATGTCACAGCTGAGGCTCAGAGGTAGGCAGCTCTTGTTCTCCACAGGTAGGGAGTGGCCGAACACACAGGTCCTTACCTGACTTTGACCCTTTGCTCCGTGCAAAGTCAGAGAACCTTGCATAATGACATGGCACACTTGCGCCCATGCCGGAAGTATTGGCAACATAGAGAAGTAGTGGAAGACACATTTGCTGTGTGAGACTCGCCAGGAAATGCAGACATTAATCTGTGGTGGCAGGGCCCTCCAGGCAATGCCTGTAGACTAATGACCCTGAGAAAATAGTGCATGCAGGGGAGCCCTGGAGTGTTGGGAGCAGAAAAGACAAGGCTGCTTCCAGTCAGGATTAAAGGAGGGGGCCCCAAAAGGGAGCTGGTGTCTGAGCGGGAACTGAAAGAGTGTTTAGACTTGAGCCTATGTAGATGGACCCAAGGAGGGCCACATGGGAAGAACCCATGCAGAATCTCAGAGGAAGGGCCCTGAAGTATAATGGCTGCTCTCCTGTGGCATTGGCAAAGATGGCTCTCATGACCGCTTTTCTGAGGTAGATAACAAGGTCTTGCTCAAATACTGGCACGTATGTCACCACGTACAGAAGGCAAGGCTCCCTTATCCTTCTTGCCTTGCCTTCCTGTCCGTAGAATGGCTAGAAGGTTTCTGGGCTGCCTTCCCATGCTCTAACCACAGAAGCTGCCCCTCTGAGTCCCCGGCTCTCCCTCCCTTGACTCTCCATCCACTTTGAGAGGATCTCCTGGTGACAGCCTGCCACCTACAAGCCACCTTCAGCTCTCCCCTGGCTCTCCCTCCTTCTTCCGTTTCTACCCCATCCCAGGGTCGTAGGTATCATTCAGCACCCAGTTCCCTTGTGTCTGCACCTCTCCTTCTCACCCACCTTTCAGTTCCCAGGCTCACTCAACTGCTCACTACCTCTGGACACACAGCCCTCCAGCAGGCAGACTGCGCATGGGTGTGATGGGCAGCCTCTCCCATGCCCTCCAGCTGCGGCTCTCCACACACTCGGAGCTATAGTGCTCAGTCCGCAGGGGCTATCTCAGTGTCCACATCTATTCACCAGCGCTCCATTTGGCAGGTATTCTTGCTCCCTACTTCCTGAGGACTGACACTATTGTTTAACCCCTCCCCATTATTCTGGATGGTCCCTTACACAGTCTGTGCCCCCATGCATCTCTCAGCCTGTATTCTATGCCCAACTGATGAGCTGCCTACAAAGCCTGTCCCTCCAATTACACTCTGGATTCAGTGCTCACCAACTGTTCAAAGACACCTCAGCGGGATGCCATCTCCTTGTTCCCCTCCCATCTTGGAATCTCCCTTCCCCTGGCTATTTCCAGTACACAAACATGATGTGCTTGCTGTATAATAACCATTTACTCCATGGAAGGTGGAAAGAATATGAAGCACCTTCCTCAGACTTCATAGAACTGGTCCCAAGACCTTGGTATCTTTTTACCTCATTTTGCATGTTTCTATGCGATTTTTGAGAAAGCAGGGGCATAGAAAGATAAAGCAACTTATCCAAACCAGATGCTTTGGGTGGGTGGATGGCGACATGCTAAATGATGAAGTGGCTGGTTAGACAGACAGAGAGTCTGATGTTTGGGCAGACGGATAGAGAAAAAAGCAGAAGAGAGGCGGTTAATCTAATAGGGTTTAGAGTAGAGTGAGGAAGGAGACTTGGTTTCCAATTTCAGCAGTCATTGTTGTTTAACGCAGGCAATGATCTGCTAAACAATTTATACTCACAGAACACTGTCAGACTGCATCAGAGGCCTTACCTCAATTGATTGCACAATTGACAGACCAAGAAAGCTAGGCTAGACAGTCATCTTTCATTCTCGATAATAGACTGCTGAGCAAACCACTTCATCTGCCCGAGCTGTTCGCTCAGCTGGGACATGGGAGTGCAAATCTAACTGTCCCGAGGTGTTAATGAGGGGGTATGTATGAGCACCACCAATAACTCTGGAACATGTGGACACATCGTTCCTTCCTTGTTTTGACTCATGCTGGCTAGTGTGACTTGGACTTAACATCTGCCAAGATTTCAAAGATAAGTAATTAGACAGAAAATGCTATCCGGAAACATTTTAAACTATTAAGCCCTCTACTGAAATTTCTAAGGTCATTCTCCAAACCTCGGGTCCTAAGCAACATGGAACCATAGAACCCCCTTAAGGGCTCAATACAGACTTAGGAAGAGTTCCCAGAGGTCACACAGGGCAGGCTGTTTCCACTCCCAAGAAATTTCAAAACCATCTTCACCTCATTTCCCTGGTTCCATTGGCATGTTCAGGCATTTGGGTGGGGTGCCCTCTCTACTCCCAGTTTGTGCCAACGTGCCTCTTTCCAAGTAGATGATACTTTATGAGGAAAGTGTGCATGAATCTCTTCCATTAGAGTAAAGATACAGCTTCACCTACCAGCTTTTCTAACAAACGAGATGCCAAGTAAGTCTCTGCAAATTAAAACACACCTGTGATAGGTCCCAGGCTTCATCTTGGCTTGAACGGAGATCAGTGGTTAATGAGAGGAGCCTGGGGCAACTTTTCCCTGATGTATATACACTTTGGGGCATAATTACCAATAATCAACTCTTACATCTTTTCCTACCCTTTTCGCCTGTTTCTCATGTGTCCACTTCCTTCCGTGTCGTAGACAGGTGATGGGGACAGATCAGGGCGTAACACAAGGAAGATGGGTCTGCAGGTGTACGGACCGAGACATTTAACAGTTACAGAGTTCATAACGATCGGAGATGGGGGTCTAAAGAGCTTATCTACTGAGAATATTGAACCTCTGTTTGAACGTATTTGTTGGTAATTTTTGTATATCATGGCCCTGAGATGGACTTGAACTAACAGACATGGCACTGACTTCTCCAGGAAGCCTTTCTTTATCTCTCTCTCTGATTGTTCAACAGATCAAGTGAAACAGTGTGGCTGAGAAAGGTCAAGGAATTTTCCCAGGGGCCCATGGCTGGGATGTTTGGGGCTCCCATCTGAACACAAGTCTACCCTACCACTTGTGTGTCACAAACAATTTCTTTCCAGACCCTGGGGCCCTCCGCATTCAGACAGAAAACTGTTTCTGGTGGCATGAGAGCTAAGAAGCCATTGCCCAGTGTTTTCTTACGTTAGGTGTGAGGCGAACATCAGCATGCACACTGATCTTTTGGCTTTGCCACATTCGCCATGTCTTGTTTCCTTTTTATCATTGAAAAAACAAATAAATCAAAAGTACATGTGGAATTTATCATGTTCTGACTGTGCCAGGCATAGATTCTATGCTAGGCTTCTTACTTTGGGGCATGCCAATTCATCTAACCTGATAGACCTAGGCTACAATCATCTGCTGTGCTGGAGCCCAACTCCTAGGGGACAGGGAAGCAAGGTTTGTCAGGGTTTGATTCTCAAGTCCACTGTCACTTTTGCCCTTAGGAAATTACTCCTGCAAGAATGAGCACTGCAGCAACACTCTTGAAAGTGGCCGATGCCCCCCTCCCTGCCCACCACCCCCATTTAGAAAGAAGGAAACCTGAGATTTAGAGAGGAGCTGTGACCCACTTTCATAGAAGACTGTTTCTGTTATGTAAATGGCATATGAGCCGTCAAAGCACATTCTAGAGCTTTGTCCTGTTTGGTTCTCACCAAGCATTCTGTGAAGTTTTATCTGCTTTAATGTCAAGGCAGAATCTGAGAAGGAAAAATAAAACAGCTCCTTTCATTTCACAGGCAAAAATAATAAATCAAAGTATTGAGGGGAAAAATAGAGACTACAATCTGAAGCCAAATGGTAAAGTAGAGTCTCAGGTTTCTCCTCCCGTCATGCATTGAGGGTCTCTTCCACTAGGTCAAACAGGCTTTTCTGTGTTACCATCAGTTAGCACCCCATAAACATCAAGGTCACCCGGTTTGGGCCCCTTCCATTAAAATGTGCAAGAGCTCACAAGTCAGCTTGTAAAGGGCCTGTGGAGGGGTACCCAGCCACCAGGCACCTTTAGACAATGGGAGAATATGTCCAGCATAAACCAGAAAGAAAGTAGAGTGCTTAGACGTGATCCAACTCCACATGCAAAGAACAAAATGCAATGTCATCCTGGGAACTCTGCCCGGAAGATCCCATTTCATCTCGTGGACTCCCAGGATTAGAATTGGATGTAACAAAGAAAAAACAATGGGGCCAGAAGTGTGTAAGAGGGGCTGGCTGGATCTTTGAGGAAGGTCTCTCCGGGTATGTGTCTTGCTTATTCTGAGGCTTCATTTAAAGAAATGTCTGCTTTGCTGGACTGCCAAAAGAAGGGAAATACAGGAGATGCCTGCAAGACCTTATCAAGCGTCCGTGGACTGTGTAGCTCTCAGAAGCCACCTCTCTAAGAAGGACAGTAACAAGGTGTTCTCACAGGATTATTGTAAGAATTAGTGAGAAACAGTATGTGAAATGTGCTTCGGAAGGTGTGAAACTTGATGGGAGTGTTAAATCAAAAATATCTCTCCCCCACATTACCTCATGTGATCTAATACCAGGCCAGTGAGAGTAGTGCAGTGAAAGTTATCCCCCTGTTTTACAGAAATGCAAAGTGAGGCTCAATGGATTGTATAATGCAGTGCAATGTATTCAGTCAGTAAGTGACAAAGCCATGGGTAAGTCCCAGATCTAGCTCCTCTTTAGATCCATGGTTTTAATCCATTGTAGCCAATCAAAAAGGTCCAGGCGTTAGTGATGGCTATGTATAAATACATATGCCATATGCATATACTGACTATTTAGAATGCCAATATCACTTTGTGTTTTATGTGGACTGTGCTCTCTTGGGGCAGAGATTGTATCTCACTGGCCTGTTCATTTCCAGCACTGGGCACAGTTCGGGCTCAGGGTAAACATGTGTGAAAAATCACTAGAAGTGAATCAGTAGGGTTCCCTGACCCTAAGATCAGGCACCAAGTCACCTCTGCAGTGTGGCTCTCAGCATTTCCCTTATACAGAGGAAGGAAGGGAAGCTCAGAGCAACTGAGCAGGTCACCAGGCTGGAGGTCAACACTGCCTAATTAATAAGTCTGAGGAGAAGCCCACATTCTCCGTCCATAACTTCTGCATCTGGAGAGTCGACCAACTGTAGACTGGAAACAAAAGTTTCATCTACACTGAATATAGATTTCTTTTTCTTGCCACCATTCTCTACACAGATAGCAAACAGCTACAAACAGTTGTTTGGGCATGAAAACTAAGCTAGAGATGATTTAAAGTATAGAGGAGGCTGTATGTCCTTTAAACACACCTGTACTCTTTTATCTAAGGAACTTGGGCACCTATGGATTTGGGTATTCAAGGGGTTAGTGGTGTGGGGACCAAGCTCCTTTGATACCAAAGACAGAGGGATGCCCTCACCTGTTAGCTAAGACTTGAAGGCCTGTAGGTAAGTGTAGGGCAAAGCCTGGCTCTCTGTTCTCTGCCTCTTTATGCCCTGCTGCCTAAAACGCCACAGCTTTGGTCTCAGCTGCTTACTGTCTCCCCGTTCACACCTCAGTGAACAGAAGTACTATCCACTGTTTACTTTCACACCATCAACTGCCACTTGGAAAAAGTGCTGGGCAAACCCAAACAGATGCTGAGTTCTTCTTCTCTCCCAGGGTGCTCAGCCAGCCCCCAGAGTCACCAGGAGGTCACTGCCCTTTGAGTGTGCACAAATAGATGGAAGTGTCAGAGATATGACCCAGCCCATGACCCACAGGGGTCTGGAGCCTGAAGCTTGTTGCTCTTTGTCTTTGGGAAAGCCCAAGATGTTGTCTGAGGAGAATGCCACCCTGGAGAGCTGCTGGATGTGAGACGTGAGTTCCACAGTTCCATCTTCAGCCTGCAGAGACGCAGAGAGACAGGCTTGCTGGACATTGAGCCAGGCTGAGTGGCAAACACAGGAACTCTCAGCCCTCAGGCCCTTGTCACATGGGGCATCTTGATCTGTCTGTTATTTAACAAGCATCAATTCAGGAACAGAGGTGATTGGAGGAAGGAGCCTGAGCCCAGGGCTGCTGCGATCTGACTGTAACACAGAGAAGCACCTTAAAGTGTAGTACAGGGTGGGGAGGAGCAAGCGGCTAACCACTGGTGAATTACAGGAGACTCCTTAGAGGAGGAGAGACCTCGAGCAAGCCTTGGGCCTGCTGGTTGTACTGTGTATCATGGAGGGTATTGTAGCATAGAATCTGTCTTGGTGCCCAACAGGACTTTAGACATCTTCAGGCTCCCCTAGAAGTAGAAAAGGAAGTTGGCACCCAGAGAGAGGAGCTAAGTGACCAGTGGGAGGTGAGCTGCCCTGCCCTCCATCTTGAGTTCCTCGGCCCTCTGTGTTTTCCTCTTCTCGGAGCACTGTCTGTAGATCAACCGAGGGCTGTTCTGGAGCAGGGCGTCACTGTCCACACCCTCTGAACCAAAAGCTGTGGCTCGGTGGATCCAAAGGACAGTCCTACAGCTAGCTCAGAAGCTCCCGGGCCTGGCCTGATCCTGGTGCCTGGCTCCATGTCACAACTGCTCCTGTCCCTGGACAGCTGAGAGATGCCATGTACACCGCACGGAGCCGCAGTCTCCATCCTGAGGTGCCACATTGGTGAGATATCTGTGTAGAAACACAACAGAAATAGCAACTCTTACCATGATTTTTAAATTTCCCAGCTCTGTGTCTGTTGTCGTCTAGGATGGTATAAAAAAAAAGGCAGAACCACTGAGATCCAATTTTATTTTCTTTATGGTGTGTGTGTGTGTGTGTGTGTGTGTGTGTGTGTGTGTGTGCATGCGCACTCACCCTACTCTATCTCCCTCTACCGTATTCCTCTGAGGACAGCATCTCTCACTAAACCTGAAGCTCAACCAAGCTGGCTAGCTGGGAGACCCTGAGGCTGCAGGCAATTGTAGCCATGGGAAGCTCTTACGTGGGTACAGGGGTGACAAGCTAAGGTGACTTCCGCTTACGCAGCAAACACTCTTAACGAGCCTCCTCCCAGCCACTTTCCTTTCCTTTTATAAAGGTACCTAGACTGTAAGTAACTTCTAGACCAGCAGTGCCTCTCACAAGGGAGAAAAGGGTGGGGACCGATTGCCATAGGTGCCACTTAACCCAGCTGCAAAGCAATTTCAAATTGTTGGGATTTTCACACACATCGGAGGACTGTTGGGCCATGAGGCATGAGTCAATCAAGTCTAGGCCTCCATCGGAGCCCTGGAGAAGATCCTGGGTGTGTATGTGGGGTGGAGGGGTGCTACATAAGTTTCCTAAAAAGCAGTTACAGTTTAGAAGCCTGTTAGTCCCAGCTTTTCAGTAAGCATGAAGCCGCTGCTGACTTGGAGCCCAAGGGACTTGTGAATCAGGCCCTGTGTGTTTTGCACCCACACAGACCAGCCTTTGTGAAGGACAAGGCAGCCCCACTCTGGCCATGAAGTGTCCTCCTCCCCCAGCTGTTTACTTTGGAACTGAGAGCTCATTTAAATGGTGCCTGGAGTTGTGGGGAGCGTTAAGCTGAAGGACGGAGACTAAATCCAGCATTGCAGGACAAACCTAGATCTGGGACAACCCTGAAAAACACACGAGTGGACCACCCTCCACCCACCTCCCAACCCCCACCCCCTCTCTCTCTCCCTGCCTCCACTGGAGTCCAGGCTGTAGAGAAGCCCTTCATGGGGTCCTCGCCCGGCCCACAAGCACTTCATTTGGTGACAGGGACTCATCCTCACTTTGTTTTCACACATAACTGGTTTTTAATTAAATGTGACTTTTTCTCACATCTGTTCAGAAGGCCGGTCCCCTTTGGAAGTGGCAGGCACAAAGGCAGGGACAGACTGGCAAAGGGAAAAGCAAACAGAGCGGAGCTACACAATCCCCCCCAACTCTGGTGAGGCTAGTTCGTGCTGGCAGGCTTCTGCTGAAGGCTTGTTCTTCGCGGGCATTGTCTATGGAGATTACTGGGCCAAGCCTCTGGAATCCCCCACCGCTCACAGAGCCTAACTAGGTGGCCAAGTGTGACCCTTGTTCCCAGCAACAACTGGCTCAATGAGTTTTTGTTCTCTCTCCTCCCACCCCTGCCCCTCTGCCCCTCTTTCTTGCCCGCAGAGATCTGTGCTGCTGACTGTGGTGGCCATGGCGTCTGCGTAGGAGGCACCTGCCGCTGTGAGGACGGCTGGATGGGGGCCGCGTGCGACCAGCGGGCCTGCCACCCTCGTTGCGCAGAGCACGGGACCTGCCGCGATGGCAAGTGTGAATGCAGCCCCGGCTGGAATGGCGAGCACTGCACCATCGGTATGGCACCCGTCCCAGGGCATTTTGAGTGCTCGGCAAGACACTTCGGGGCCAGTCTGGGCCTCCATTGCATGCAGATAGGTGCCAAAAGTCCTTTCATCTGATAACATTATGACTGGCTTCTCCTGGACGTCAGTTGGGTTTAAGCGTACCATCTGTCATTTTCCACACGCATCCTTCCAGTTTGCATCCCCCACGCGGCATCTAGCTGGTTAGCAGGTCTTGCTAGTGAGCCCTTCCTGAGCTAAAGGCAACATCGCTCTTTGCCCAGAGATGAGTTAAACGGCAGCTGTGGGCACGTGCCGTTGCCCCCTCGGAATCTCAACTTCCTCACCTGTAGGATGGAGAGAATATCGCAAGCAGGGAGCTTGGCACAGGGTGGCACGGGGTGGAATACTCCAAACACGTAGCCATCGTTAGTAGTTTCATTATATAGCTGTGTGGATCCTAGTAGTATCTGAGGCTCCTGAAGCGGCCTCCAATCCTGGCGAAAACTCTTCTCCAGGGTCCTTAGGCTACATCTGCATTCCTCTTCCCCTGCCCCGGGCTTCCATCCTGCCTGCATCTGTCTCCTTTCTCCTCTCTGGGGGCCGCTCTACACCGGTCCCTGCTGAAGCAGCACTGTCGGCAGCTTTAAAAACAAGCTGATCACTTCTTGCCGTCTCTCTGCCTTTCCTGCTGGCTTTGTTGATTTTAAACACAGCCAGACGTTTCGCTTGGTTTATTATCCTGGAATGAACACTCGCCAAAAGCTCTTTATTGAATCAACTGCTTTGTGTATGCGTTTTAACTTCTTCCCTTTCCTCTTATTTTTTTTTTTTTAGAAAGGGCTTGTGATCATATGGTAAGCACATGGCTTTTATAAGCGAGATTCCAGGTGCCTCCCAGTATAGAAAGTGACCTCTTGGGTCTCATAGAAATGGCCAGGACAGCCCTAGCTCTTGAGAGACAAAGGACTTTTAAGCAAAGGGCACTACCTTGTATCCATTCTTCCTCTTTTGCCATTACTTCCTATCTTTGGTCCCCTGCAACATCACCAAGTTAATAAACAGCTATGGAACATGTTATATTTATTAACGATAATGGCTTCTAATTTTTGAGTATTTATGATGTGCCAAGCACCGTGCCTCAGGCTTTAACTGCATCATTTTACACTTCTAACAATGCAAAGAGGGATGGATTATTTTCTCTTTCTCAGGGACCGAAAAGTAAAGGGCATATAACTTTTTAAAACAAGAGTTAGAAGCTTGATTTTCCCTTCCCAGCTGTGTGCCCTGCAGTCCTTACAGCTGGTACCCAGGTGTCCACCAGGCATCCAGCTCAGGTTCTGCCCAGAGGCTGGGCCCTGTTTGTCTAGTCAGGCTCAGAGTCCCCCCACTTTGCCTTGGCCCGTGTTCCTCAGAGATGCCTTCATATCGGTGACACAGCTTTCTCTCCCCCACAGCAGACTGTGCCACCCCGTCTCATTGTGTGCTACTTGACGACTTCTGTATGACAGTCTCATCCTACCTCGGGTCTGTCTTGGAATTCCCGTAGTGAAGAGTGAATCTTGTCGTCTGAGAGCCTCTGCTTTCCTCTCTTCTTTTCTCCGAGGACAGCCTAACCTTTCAGCATCTTAACCCAGAAGTCCGTTCCCATTTAAACAAAGAATCAGGTTCCAGAGAAATGGCTCAGTTAGTAAACTGCTCGCCTTGTAAGCATTAGGACCTGAGTTCAAACCCCAGAAGCCATGTCAAAGCTGGGTGTGGTGGCCCATGCCCGTAATTCCAGCACCGGAGTGGCGGAGGCAGTAGGAAGCTTGGAAGCTCTCTCTCTCTCTCTCTCTCTCTCTCTCTCTCTCTCTCTCTCTCTCTCTCTCTCTCTCTCTCTCTCCCTCTCTCTCTCTCTCATTTTTGTTTTTGTTTTTTGAGACAGAGTCTCACTATGTAGCCCTGGTTGTCCCAGAACTCACTATGTGGACTAGGCTGGCCCCAAAAGTCACAGCAATCTACCTGCCTCTGCCTCCCAAGTGCTAGGATTAAGTGTGTACCACTATGCCCTGCTCACACACACATTTTAAAAGAAACAAACAGTGAGAACTCAAGGAGAACACGTTTTTCATCCCTTGCTTATGGAGTTCTGAGTTTGCTTTGCCGAATTCCAAAGGGTATCTGCCCTCTATAAGAGAGACTTCTTGTGTCAACTGATAGGCATGGGGGGAAATTCTCCCTTGGTCTCACGGTAGAGGATTATGTCAGGGCTTATGGGCAGGCTGGGCTACATCTGCAGTAGCTAGTCATTGGACCAGCTTTAGGAAGATTCCATTTATTTTGGCACCAGCCCTGCCCTCCTTTCTACCTCCCCTGCTTGCCCCGTTGTTCCCCTTTAAGAATGGGTTCTTCTTGGGTTGCAGATGGTTTTTCCCTTTAGATGAGAAATTCATCAAGGTAAATGTGCAAAGCAGAAGAGGAAGGTTGGCAGCCATAAATATCAAAAAAAGAAAAAATGTCATAGGACACAGAAGAGGTCATGGGCTAGTCACGGTGGCTCGGATGAAAGGACTTGGGCTTGGAATTCCATTCTCTCATTGTGTGGTGAGCATTCTCTTTGTCCTTGTGTAACTTCCCTGCATGGCTCCCTTCTCTTTTGGGGTCTCTGCTGTGGCCAGCTGCATCCCCTTGAGAAACCCAACACCCTCATGCTGAAGGAACACGTCAGTAACCTTGTAGGATAGAAAGGGTTGGGGGCTCAAGTTAGGGAGACAATCATGAGGACCCCCTTTCCTTGTTGAAGTGGTAAGAAGAAGAAATCCTTTCTTTTTTTTAAAATTCCTGTGAGCATCATGTAGGGGAAAGAGGGTGCTGATGTGAGAAGTTAGAGATGTCAAGCATTCAGTTTTTCATGTCATCAGTTCACTGTGCCAGAATGGGTCATTATCCTGCAGCTAGTGCCTACCCTGGCATCCGGTTCTCTCCCAACCGGAGAAGACGCTGGTACCCTTGATGCTGATTCAGAGACCTCCGTGCAGTGGAGGGGAAAGACTCAGGGTCTGTTTATTTACACACTGCTGCCCTCCACAAACAGGAAGGAATGACATGTTTCCCTTACAGCAAGAAGGAAACACATAAAGACCAAGATAACTCAGGCTCTTTAGGCCAAGTCCCCAGCAGAAGAAATTTCTTCCCTCGATGACACTTCCCAGAGTGGAATATTCTAGTAGACATTACACAAATGTGTCAATGGCATCTTCCTTATTGACAGTATTTTTTTTATTGTAAGAATGCTCCACATGGAGTCCCACCCCCTACCATGCCTTTGGTGAAGGATCACCCACTCTTAGCACCTAGAGGATAGGTCTCTGGTGAGATTGTCGTGGGAAAACCACATGGGTGCCTGGGACAGTTTCTCTCTCGATGAATCACAGGATGTGCAGCTGGGTGATGTCACCAGTGATGATGGAATTCCAGCCCTCTCCTCCACCACCCATCATCCCAAAAGTGGTTCACCTGAAACTGCTCCCCAAAAAAGACGGATTCTTCAATCTTGTTTTGCTCCCTCAATACAAATGCTTTCATTTGCGTATGGGGCACTCATTTGCATGTGTGGAGCTGTGTTTTCCTAGTCTAGAAGCTAAGGTAAGATGGACTGGCATGGCTCTATTCCTTAAGCATATGGTACATACACAGTCATCAGAAGTGCATTTTAGATGTCTGTTCCAGGATGTTATGGGTCCCGCAAGTCCAAGGCTTGACCTCTAATTTCTTTAGAAACGCTGAAAATCATTGTTAAATTTAAGAAGGTGTTTAATATTTCCCCCTGTTTCTGAAAACACTTACATTTTGGATCGATTCTATGGTGATTATTCCATTCACCTCAGCGCCCTTCATCTATGAAGCCTCAAAACACGTGTGGGCAATGCCAGCTTCTGATTTCATTTATAAAATCCAACCTTGACCCCAAAGCTGTGATTGCGGGAGATGCCAGACATTCAGAATTATTTACTGAGCTTCAGGAGAGCTGTCCAATCACATAAACCCTGATTCTTAAACAAAAGCCTCTTCTGGGAGGAAAGATCAAAATAACACTCTGATGATGCAATCACTTGAGTGAGCAAAACCAGACTTCATGATGAAGGGGAATTTTAAAGAAAACCACAGAATCTTCCAGAGCACTTTGTCCACTTTTGAATGGTAGCTCTCAGGTTTCACTTCCTAATCAGATTGTCCTTCAATAAGAGCTCAGAAGCCGCTCAGGAGGTGTCAGTACCCGGGGTGATGACCCCATGCTGTTCATCCTCCAAAGCTTTTTCTCACAACAGTGCCTGAGACCCAACAGGAAAGGCAGAGAGGAGGAAAGAGCACACAAGGATCCACCTGGAGCTATCAAAGCAGGAGTCTGATTACGGGTGTCTCTGGGAGATGTCAGCACATGTGATAAGGATGGAAAACTAGAAGGAAATAAATGAGATTTGTGGAGTCACTTCAGGGTGGGAACCACTGACCATTCATCCAGCAGTCCTGCATTCAAGGAGAAAAAGAACATGAATTTGTTGGATCTTAATAAGACCATCACATTGGTCGTTGGTATCTGCGTGAAAGACGTTTGGGTAATTGTAACTAACATACAGCCACCTGCTGTAATGATCTCTGCCTCATCTGTCATAGTGTGAACCAGTGATGCAAGTACTAATGGTCAACCCAAGGTTCTTGGGGAGTAAGAAGGGGAAGCCTCTTGCCATGTTCTCCACAGTCTTTGATAGAGACCCAGTGCTCCTGTGAGGAAACCCTTAGAAACCTCTGTGGGTCCAGGCAAGTAGAAAACTGCATCTTCACATCGGTGGTCCCAGGAAGGCCAACGAGGCCTAAAACCACACCCCAGAACCTACTGTAAGTGACTCTGTGCTGCAGTTTCTCCATCTTCTCAGTGACAAGGAGAGAGCCAGAGCCCAAGAAACATCCGCGCAGCTACAGGGAAATGACTGCAGCCCGTGAGGGGAGCTGCCGCCGCCACCGCCTTCAGCTTGAAGCCCCGAGTGGACTGACAGAGATTTCATGAAATCCTGGACCCCCATTTCATAACACAAACATCTTGTCTGAATACCTTAACATCATGGATTTCGAGGTGGTGTTCGAGAACAGTTGTGTCAAGATGTTCAAGCAGTAAGAGTGGAGGCTCCTGCATTTGTCTTCTTAAGTAAATGGTGTTGGACTTCAAACACCATTTTCTATAGCCCAAGATGAGGAAGTTCTGTTCCATTTCCGGAGAACTCTTGGACTTGGCCGTGACTGGTGTTTCCAGCCTTTTTATTGAGTGTGATTTGTGGTGTCGTTGTAACAAATGAGCCCCTTTTGGCTTGTGGACTCAGGATTTGAAATTTTGAATGCTCACTCTTATCTCCTGAAAACCCACACTGTGAAAACACCCTGAGCTGCTTCAGATGCTTCTGCTGGCTTCTGTTCCCACCTGTGGTCTGGAGAAATTAGCAAGCATTTTTAAAAGGGACTGAAGTATTTGTTCGTAATAAAGATCTATAGTACTTCACAGTCCCTTGAAAATGAAATGGCATTCAAAGAGAGATCTGTCTGAAGGCAGCCCCAGATTTCAGGAGATTATCCTGTGGAATATATCTAACCTTCAGGAGTCACCATTGAGTCTGGAGACAATCAAGAATGTTTTCTGTTCAGAAAACCCCCTCAAAGCCCAAGCTGCACAGTGAGGTGATCATGTGGATCCCAGTGAGGAGGACTCATCTACCCTAGACATCTTTGAGAGGGAAATCACGGTCCACACCACACATTCTGTCACTGAGTTTAGACCACTTTGCAAATTTAGATGAATCAACTTTTATACAACTGAAGAAACAGACGAACCAAGAGCCAGTGAAATTCTCCCCTTGGCCAGAGACCTCCTGGCTGTTTTCGAGATGAGCTTTCCCTATGTTTCATTTTTTCATTTGGGTGGTCCCTATGTTTGCCATTCCACAGCTCTGTGTATTCACTCCTGCTTAAAAGCCATTACCCTTCACAGTGCCTTCTTACATCCTGCTGCTCTACAGACCCCACCTTAGCACCCCTAAGAATAAAGGGATGTGTGCAGGCCCTGCTCAATCACCTGTTCCCAATTCTCCACTTGGCTATGTGGATCCTGGTGCATGTATCACCATAACAGCTACTGCACTGATACATGAACCAAGAACGGAGCCTCTCATCTACCCATATTTTGACACAAACAGATATATAGCTGTTAGATAAATAGATGATAGATAGATAGATAGATAGATAGATAGATAGATAGATAGATAGATAGATAGATAGATAGCAATGGTACCTGTCTATCTTGTTTATGAAGTGAAGAAAAATGTTCTTATAGTTTATATAACCATATGGCTTCTAGATAAAGCCACTCCACTATAGTTTAGTCATGTCTCAGGGACTTTTGAGTCATATGGGAAAATCAAGCTGAGGATGGGGTACGGCCTACCTGGAGGCATTGGTTGCTTTAGGAGACTGCTCCCCTGCCTGGCCTGTATGAGAACACAGGAAAAAGAGGTGTAGAGAAACTGGAAAAGAAAGCATCTTCTATACCTAGATGAGGAAGGTAAAATATACTACTGATATAGTCTGGGACTGAAGAGGCCAGTCCTGTTCTGGGCATTCAGACACATACGTCATGTACACACTGGGTTCATACATCAGAGCAATGTTTGACACATATCCTCACAAGTAGGCAAGATCTTAAATTGTCATATAATTCAAATAACCCCTCCATTGGAAAACCAAGCATGCATTATTCTGTCTCTTGAGTTAAGATGTGGCCAACTTTCCCTTTCTTTTTTCCTACTTTTCACGGTGGCATCCATCAACCTATGCTTCACATCCCTCGTAAGATGCACGAAGTAGGGGTGCATCTTACTTGGCACACCCAAACATTCTGCATTTAAGTCTGTGTAGACATGTATGTATGTTCCCGGATAATTTTGAAATGCCAAACAGACAAGCCAGCAATGTATTCAACCAAAGTCTCAACCTAGAAGCCTAGTATATATCAGAAATGATGCAAAATCTGCATACCTCCGACCTCTAATTTCCCGGGAACTTGTCTGCCCAGATAATTTGTCTATATAGCTGCTTCCCCTTGAGGGAGGCTGGCCATTGCTCTGGGTAGACCAAGGGGTTAGCTGTAATTTTCCATGAACTTTAATGACCCTGACGGAGCACAACTGTGGCCACTTGTGCAGCTTCCCAGACTTGTTTCTTCTGTTGGCCTTCTCCACGTATCTTCTGTTATATGACTACGTTCAAATGCCTTGATCCCGGAATGAGTTCACCACCCCTTGGCGATGGGAGATGTGCTTGCTCTCCTTCCTTCTATCCCATGTCATTTTGTTTTCGGTTGTTTTGTCTTTGTTTTTGTTTTTTTTTCACACCGTGGCAGAGGCCTGTCCCAAACATTGGGCACCACCCTGACTCCCCACCCTCCCCTAGTGTCTCCTAACACTTGGCATGGTTACATGGCAGGCAGTATTGCTCTTCCTTGGTCCTACCTTAAATGTCCTGTCTTTTATCTCCCAAGCTCACTATCTGGATAGGGTAGTTAAAGGTATGGTCTTCCTCTATTTTCCTATTGTCTTTGTGTCTGTGTTTGTGTGTGAGCATAAAAGGAATGTGCGTAAAATTGTATATACACACCATTAGCATGACAGTGTCTATATGCTGCCACATCCCCGGCTTTGTCACAGTATCCATTACCTAATGAGGGTGGGTTTGGGGTCACCGAGTGGTTAATAGACCTAGAATGTTGTTCTTTGCCCAAGTCACTCAGATCTGTCTGTGACATTACCAT
This sequence comes from Peromyscus maniculatus bairdii, assembly GCF_049852395.1. Lineage (NCBI taxonomy): Eukaryota > Metazoa > Chordata > Mammalia > Rodentia > Cricetidae > Peromyscus > Peromyscus maniculatus. Next base: position 107,518,622 of record NC_134852.1, read on the forward strand.
TGTGTTGTTATCCTTCCATCACCCCTGCACCCCACCCCCATACCTCTCACCCCTTCCACCCCATCTCATGTCACCCCGTCCGTTCCTTACGGCCTCTGGCCCATCAGAACTCAGATACTGGGAACCAGCCTGGGTGGCCTGAAAAAAGGAAGAGGCTCAAGAGCAAGAAAAAACAATATTGAGGACTGCATTCCATTACTGTTGTGGTCCTTCATCCAACAGCCACATGTGGAGCACCCACTGTGTGCTAGGTCCACATGCCAGGCTCTGGAAACAAGAAGGAGACTGCAGCCTTGGGGAGTGGGTGGTCTATTGCTCGCTGTCTGTTTTCCTTTACAGAGAAGGCCCAGCTTTGGTAAGTTTGTTCTTTGAAGAGTATCCCCTAATGGCAAAATGATTTGTAATATTTGAAACATTCACTTAGGTGATGTCTAATTCTCCACAAAGACCTCATAGCTGTAAGAATAAGGCTCAGATTGAAACTTTAGAAAGACCCAACGCTTCCTATGGAGAAACATCATGTCGTAGCTTTTGAATCCTTGGGTCTAAAGGTAACACCAGGCACAATACATGTTGTTCGTTGGTTAGCAACATATATTCTGTGATCAGACCTTGAATCCCGGCTCTCACACTTCATAGCCAGGGTGACCTTGGGGTAGGTGACTTCACTATTGCACATTTGTCTGCAAAATGAGCACGGTGGTGGGTCTGCCTCACGAGGTCGGCTTCAGGATGACATGAAGCGGTGATTACCAAGCGCTAGTCCACAGGTGGGAATGTCGCTGGGTAGATTTAAGCTACACTATGTTTTCATTGTATTCTTATTCTCTCTCTTGACTTGAAGGACTCTGAGAGCTAGATTAAAATCCGAAATTATAGTAGAAAAGGGTAAATTGGCTTTTTGTAAGAGAGAACAGCAACTTCTTTTAAAAAAAATTTAAGGAAAAATTTGGGGAACTATATTACTTCTTTTATCGTTGCTATGACCAAATTGCTGAGGAGAAGCCGTCTAAGGGAGAATGAGTTTATTTCAGCTTACTGTTTGAGGGGATACCGTCCATCATGGTGGGAAAAGTAGCATCAGGAACATGAGGCTGACAGCCCCATGACATCAGCAGTCAGAAAGCAGAGAAAAGACAGGAAATACAGCCGAACTCCAAAAACCTCAAAGTCCACCACCAGTGATCCACTTTCCTCCAATGAGATTCCACCTCCAAAAGGTCCCACCACCTTCCCAAACAGCTGGGAAACATATGTTCAAATATGAGTGTATGGGGGGCAGTTCACATTTTAACAACAGGGACCAATAACAGACTAAATGCTTTGCAGCTGGCCTAGCCTTGCCAATGCAACAAATGTATTACTAGGACCCAACCAGATGGGTAGGAAGCAAGGTTCATTGACTTTAATACACTGGCCTTTGCTGAGAACAAAATCGTACCAACAGGAAATAGATGTATCTCAGTGTTCTCCTGGGACAAGCATTCAATATATCATCACCATCAGAGTGTCGACTAAATTCATAATGGAATCATTATTCAGTGAACTGCTCCTACTGTGTGAAGTTCTTTGCACCCATGAGTCTTGAGTCCTGTTAATTTTTTTTTCCAAAGGAAACAGATTTAATGCTGCCCATTTGGTTAAAAAGGGAAGCCGAATTTGAGGGAGTTTGGGGGCTCACCCAGGTTACGTTTCTGGGAAGGGGTGAAGCCAAAGCTTTGGACTTTCTCATCAAATCCAGGCTTCTAACATTTTATGTTCTGTCACCATAAGTCACCAAGAATGTCTCCTAATTCCCAATATTTTACATCCAAATCACATATGCCAACTGTGTCCTCCTGGCAAGTAGTTTCCATCCTCTCTCGAGCCACCTGCTCTGATCTTCAGTTCAGAAAATTCCACCATTAGACCTTTGTCTGGCTGAGGTCAGTGAGTCAGAACTTGTATAAAAAGACAAATGCTTCTTAGCAAAATCTGGATCTGAACCAGACCCCATCTGGCTCGTGTTCTAGTGTGATGGGCACTGACTCTCAAAACCTGCATGATCTGCACAGGCTGCTTGAGACTTGTCAGAGCAGAGCAGGTATTGTGGAGTTCAAAGAAAAGCCCACTCTGTTCTCTTTCCAAGTGCGTTGGTAGAGAGTACGTAAATAGTATTCCCTTGCCCAGCCTCCTAACCTACCAGGAAATGGAGATGTTCCTCAGAAGAAATGGCCCTCTTCGCAGATTGTCTACAGTCTCTCAGAGAAGACTCAAAAGCAAATAATTCCAACAAGTATAATAAGGGTTTGTGATGGTGCCAGTTTGGAGACCTCACCAAATTAGGCAGGGGGCTTGCAGATTGTGGAATTTGATTGACATGAGGCTTAAGAGAGCTACCAAAGGTTTCTTCAAAGCGGGGCAGCAGACATTTGTGATTTAGAAGGCTCCCATTAGGCCGTTTTGTGAAAAGGAGTTGGGGAAAATATTAAGAACTAGAAGGTCAATTACACCAGTGCTGTCATCTAGGTGAGAAAAGATGCTGATCTTGTGCAGGGAGGTGAATTCAGAGATGAAAAAGTGCGAGAGGACAAAACACGGGCAGGCGACGGGCCTTTGTTGGCGGGAGGCACACCGCATAGCCACTTAGTACTCTGCAAGATTCTGCAAGGCTCCTGGCCATACCTGATGCTGGCCAGCTGCAAGGGGGATATTGAGATGAAGTGGTCCCTTGTCATTTAAAGGGCATCATTTCTTTTGAAAAGCTTAGCCCTTCTCTAAATCTTAAAACTACATTATTTTGGCTCCAGCAAATGCCTGGTGTGAGTCCTTCCATAGGGGATTGTTAATGTCACTCAGGCTCTGAATTATTGATGAGTTTCAGGGGTTGTGGAATTAATGAGCTTCTGCCATGGGGAAGGATAGGCATATTGCTTTAAAAAAGTCAGCAAGTCACCCCAGAGGAGGCTTCCTCCTGCTGGCTAATGGGGGTGTGATGGGCGCCAGAAGCAATGGAGAATAAAAGTGAACCTCTTCCACTCACAAGTACTCCGAGGCCCCTCTGAAACCGAAGGGACCGCGCAGGTCCTCAGGGTGGAACTAGGTTCATCTGAAGAAACTGACAGTGGATAAAGTGTCCCTGTGGCCCCATATTAAGAGCTTCCCTCCCTTGGGTGCCTCTGAGAAACACTGAGTGTATACAATAGGCAACCAGAGGAATCCACAAGAACCCAAGAGGGGTGCCACGAAAGAGATTATTATAGCAATACTGGGGAAAGAAGAGTTCTAAGGCCGAGATGAAAAATGCTCTGAAAATAAACAAGGCATTTTCTTTAATAAGATTATCACCATTCGGTGTGACTAAGACAAGAGCTGAAGTGTTTTCCGAACTTGACAACAGAGGCTCCGTTGTTTGTGTTGGTTGTTGTCGTTGTTACTGTTGTTGTTTGAGTCAGGGTCACTAGCCCAGGTTGGCCTGGAGCTCTGTGGAGCTAAGGATGACTTGATTTCCTGATCCTCCTGCCTCTACCTCCCACGAACCAGAATTACAGGCATGCGCCACTACACCCAGATTATACATTGAGTACTGGGGGACCAAACTCAGGGGCTCGTGCAGGCAAGGCAAGTAGTCTACCAACTGAGCCCCACATCCAGCCCCTGAAGCTCCATTTAAAGACCCCTTACCACCAGTGCCTCACAGAGTTCCCTATGAGAATGGCTGGTTAAGATCTTAAGACCCAGTAGATGTGGGTGGCACAAACTTGTTATCCCAGCGCTTTGAAGGCTGAGTTAGGAGGGGAATCACAAGTTCAAGGCCAGCCTGGGATACATAATAAAACCTTTTCAAAAAATAAATAAATAAATTTAAATTTAAATCCTTCCAGGGACACAGAAAGGTGTAGAAACATAGACTAGAAAATGCAGGCAGAAGGTATCTCCCTCTACCCATCAATTAACACAAAGCCCGGCATCCAGTAGGTGATGCACAAAATGTGTTAAATTTATGAATTGTTTGATGGAATCTGATGTTCTGATCTTCTTCTCTGGGTCAGTTTTGCCAGAAGTACCATTCATGTTATCCATCAGGAAACTGGGGCCAAGACAGGGAAGGTAGCTTTCTCAACTCCTCCCAGTCAGGAGGGAAGAAGCAGAACCCATTTCTCTCAGATCTATTGATTCATTTCAGCAAGTGCATGGTGAGGGCCTGCTGTGTGAAGGCACCAGATGAAGGCCCTCATTGCCTTCCTGGAGCCTGCCTTCTAACAGAGGGGGGAAGACCATTAAACTAATTGCAAAATGAATCGATAACCAGGGTAATTGTCACCGGAAGGACAGCCTCGCTGGAAGTGTGAGGTGATGGTAGGGTTGGCTGGGACTCATGACACTGCCCATGCTACACCAAAGCCAATTGCAGGGCGTGGTGACTCCCAGAAGCCTGTCACCAGGGTGCCTCCTCACATCATATAAATTAGTATTTATGAGAACTAAACTATGGCACAGTTTGGAGTAGCGAAGGGTTACTTTCCAGTGAGTGAGGTTCTTAATCAAGTTACACAGTGTTAAAAACTGGTCTAATATTAATGGCTCATTATGCTAAATGCCCCTTGTGGTGCTGAACTGCCAGCTCCCATGCTTACTGGGTGAGTAACTGGCATATACCATGGCATTTAATCTTTTCAGTGCCTCTTTCATATCTGCAGAGATGAAAACTGAAGTTCAGAGTTAATTGGATGATCTTCTCACAAACAGAAAGTCCAATGACCTTGTTAAGATCTGAGTTTAAGTTTGCCAAGCTTCCGAGTCCCCATAACTACAAATCATATTTTGTTTTTCAGTTAGAAACTTGGAACTAATGGTGTGAAACTGGAACTTCTCTGAAAATCTGCAAGACTATTTTTTAAAACGTGTGTGTTCTCACACACACAACCAGGCTTTGTGTGCGAATGTGGGTGCATACAAACCGCAGCATGCTTGCAAAGGCCAGAGGATAACCTCAGACCTTGTTTGGACAGAGTCTCTTGTTCACCACTGATGCCCCAGGCTAGCTGGCCCTTGAGCCTCTGGGGAAGGCTCCTGTATCAACCTCTCATCTCTAAGAAGACACAATGAGATGACTGTGTCTGGTTCTGTGGGTTCTAAGGATCCAAACTCAGGACCTCACCCCTGCACAGCAAGTGTTTTACACACTGAACCATCTCTACAACCCCCAAAAGTCACCCCTTTGAGGAATGATTTATGCAAAGCACCTAGCCCAGTGGCCAGCCATGGTAGGCCTTGAGTACATGGCAGCTATCATTGTCTTTGCTGTCCTGAGGCATCTACAAGAATTATATAAGCCACAGACCAAGTCTACCTCATCACAAATTTTTGTAAATAAAGTTTTATTGGAACATATTATGCTCTTGACTCACAGAGAGCATATGCCTGCTTTGGCACTACAATGGCAGAACCCAATGATTATAACAGATTCCTTATCATGTGGAGCCTTCCTGATGCCCCTTTGTTATAATTAATAACATTGGGGTTCAAAAAATTTAATAACATGGCTGAATCCCCCAACCATAGAGTTATAGAGCTGGCCTTTGGTGTGGCTCCTGAGCTCATGCGCACAAATAAAGGGTCCTTTCTGCACCTTACGAGATGTTGTATCTTACAGAAAAATAAAAGAATCTCTTCATATTTTTAAAGCTTTCACCTTCTTCCTCTAAGGTTAACCCCAGTATAAGTGGATTAATTAAAAGCAGTCCCTGGCTAGATGGACAAAAATTAAGTGAGACTAATTGAAAGACAGGAGAAGCTCTGCTTGCCAAGGTCACTCTGTGTGACTGATCATGGTGGCTAAGTCAGAACACAGAACAGTCACCTGCATGTCACCCAGTGCTCCAGGCACTCAGTTTGACAGCTTTCTTCTTGATCAGTTTTGAGGATGGTCATGCTGGTAGCCTCCCACACATGCTCTGTGTTTACTACTACACTTTCTGTGTGATCTCCACTGGATTCTGAGAACACATGCAACCAGTGATTCTTCCTTTGAATGGAAAGGACAGTGACTGTATTGACTGGTTGGCATCCACACTGACCATCTCAAGTGGAAATGAACATTTGTTTTTTGTTGGAATAAGAGTCAACTATCAAAAGCCCTTGATGGTATTTAATCTTTGTGTGATAATTTTAATATGTATTTTTTAAAGTCCTTGAAACACTAGTCTCAGGTTCTGATTAATCAGCTGTTCTATGTGTGCCAGGTCTGGCACTAGATGGCCACATTCACATTGGTTGTCCCTTTTAAAAATAATGAGTCACAGATATGGATAGCTCAGCTGATAGAGTGCTTACCTAGTATTCATGAAGCATGGACCTTAATCACCGCCACCCCCACATAAGTCAGACATGGTGGTGCACACCTGTAACCCCAGCACTTGGGAAGCAGAATCAGGAAGATCAGAAGTTCAAGGTCAACCCAACTGCATAGCAAGTGTGAAGTCAGTGTGGGCTACATGAGACACTGTCTCAAAAAAAAAAAAAAAAAAGAAAATGAAAATAAAAACAACCCCCCAAATGGTAATAGCATTTTCCCTGGTTTCATGGCAGAATGTTTAGTTTACAACCAAACTTATAGGTGTTTGCTGCTCATCATTGTAAAATATTATAACCCATGCCTTCCCCGGAGGCTGGATCAGGGGAGGGAAAGAAGCCATGGATGGCATAGTTTGAGTTGATAGCCACTCAGAGAAGAGGGTTGGCTGTTATAGAAATAAGGACTCAAGAGAAAGGAAAAGAATTCAAATGATATAATAGAAGCTAATATGAGCTATGAAACCTAGCGTTTTCTTAAACACACAGGACTTGTACGTAACATGACACAGGTATGGAGGTCAGAGGACAATTTCTAGGGCTCAGTTTTCTCTTTTCACCCTAGGTTCCTAGGTTCAAACTCAGGTCATCATTCTTGATCAGGTTTTTACCTTCTGAGCCACAAACTCTGCAGGGCTTAAAAAGGTAGTAATCAAAAACCTGTAAGTCTACATGACGAGCACCAAAAAGTCACCACCTTATCATAGGGTCAGAGCAGAAGTAATAGGGTCTGAGTATTGTCCTATTCTTTTTAATTGGGTCATCCACATCTTCTCAAATGGCCATAGCTGTCCCTACTTCCCATGATGTGGTTTAGGCCTCCGTCTAGGCACTTGGTTATCCTTTGGTAGGATGCCTGCTTCTCAAGAATACAACTAGGTATCGTTCATCTCTGTGCCTGTAGCTAGCCCAGAGAAGATGCTGAACAAGTGACAGGTGGATAGATACACAGCCGAGCGGCTAGCACTGCTTAGATCTTCCTTTGTACTTGAGACGGGCAAGAGTTAGTCTATGTTGTGACAGTCTCCTGAGCCCTTTTCAAATTAGAGTACAAACACAATGGTAACAGAAAGGTCCAAGCCCTCTTTCTCAAAGCAAAGGCTGTTGTCTAGGAGAAAATGAGACCAAATAAATGAAAAGCCTAGGATCCACTAAAGTTGACCTAGTTGCAAGAACTGGAAAAAAAAAAAAAGTACAGCCCCAGGAAAAGTGTGGTAGTGCACACCTTTAATCCCAGCACCCAGAAGGCAGAGGCAGGAGGATCTCCGTGAGTTGTAGGCAAGAGAGAAGGAGACCAAGCACAGGGCTGAGGATGGATGGAAGACCTTCCTAATCAGGCTCGGGCAGGCTTAATCCACTGGCTGCAGCTGCGAATCCTGATCATTTGTGAGAAGGGGGAGGTGGCGATGCTGTGGGTTCCAGACCTGTCTCTACTGCTTCGGACCATACCCTCAGTAAGTCTCCCGAGTCCTTGCTGCCTTCTCTGTAAAGTGAAGATTCTTCGTGGTATCTGCCCCCCAGCTGTGGAGACAGGCAGATGTGAAAGCGTCCCACAGGCAGGCGCTAGAGCATGAGTGCAGAGGTGGCAATTGCTCTTGGGCACCAGCCCTTGACTCTCCGCTTTGTCTTGCAGAGGGCTGTCCTGGCTTGTGCAATGGAAATGGCAGATGTACCCTGGACCTGAATGGGTGGCACTGCGTCTGCCAGCTGGGCTGGAGAGGAGCTGGCTGCGACACATCCATGGAAACGGCCTGTGGAGACAGCAAAGACAACGATGGAGGTAGGGATCTGGCATCTGTGGGCCCTGGGCAGGTCCAGGGATAGGAGACAGAGAGAAGAGGGTTAGCAAGGCACCAACATCCTAATCCACAGTGAGGGACTTTAGGACACAGAAGACTGTGCGGTGGCCTAAGGAATGGGTGCTATTGCTGCTTATTGCATTTTGATTCATTAAAACAAGTGAATGTCAATGAAATCAATTGGCATCTATTGGCCAATGGAGAGAAGGCATAGAGGAGCATCCTCAGTTAGCCCCATGGTGGAATGGTTACCTGGCCAGGGCTGGAAGAAGCAACCCTCTTCTGTATCTCAGAAGCCATGAAGGATGCTTCTCCTGAGGAGGAGGTTCACTCCCTTTGATCAAGGTCTCTCCTCTGCTTCTGGAGGTAACCCTTCTCAGGAACACCAAGGGACTCTCCCCTCACACTCTCTCTCCCTATGGGTTTGTAACAATAGCTGACTTTGCTTTGCATTTTTTTTCAAGTGCCGGACAGCCAAAACCCAGGAGAAGAGGGGTTAGTCTTATGAAATATTAACTCAGGGTAAAAACCCATGTTGATTCCAACTCTGACCTTAACTCCACCTGGGGCTTCCATAGGCAAGGTGCCGGTGTCTCGGAGCCTTACTCTCTCCAATTATAAAATGAGGCAGTTTGCCCATGAAGGTTATTCGAGTCTTTATATTAGTCATAAAATTAGCTTCCATTTTTGTAGTGTGTAAACTTGCATAATATACTCCACAATATACTCCACATTCCCACCTAGAAGAATCTGCTTCTACCAACCTCAGAGAGCTACTGGAAAAATAAAAAAGACAGATGTGAAAACAAAGAAAGCTTTTCTTTCTAATGCTGGCAGCTGACACACTTAAGCAGCTCTCTTTGATTTAAACCCAGAGACTTCCTTGTGTTCTGCAGAATGTTAGAAATTGGTGAACTAGAAACTTGGTATCCTACCTTTTGGAAATTTCCTACCTACAGTGTTCCTACAATCTCAAGCCCCCTAAGGATGCAAAGGCCAAGTGTGTTCTATTGTGGCCACTCTGATTCATTTGGCTGCTTTGGCTCTGGAATCCTAGAAGACCTGCTTTAGAGCATTGATGTTTGTCCAGACTGGCCTGCAGTCATTCTTTCCACTGCCAAAATCCAGAAAGCAGTCATGCAGATAACCCCAGACTCCAACTATGAGAAAAACTATGAACAAGGTGCCCGTGGGGTTAGGCCTTGATCTCTGAGCAGAGGTGTGTGTGTCCTCCTGAAATCCCACAGTGTTGATATGTCCCTTGATTTAGCTGAAACTTGGAGAAAGCATCCATCATTCAGTTGCCCAAACATGCAGAGTCTCTTTTGGAGGGCCATGTCTTATACCAGCGAGAAAGATGCTTGAGTCCTGTTCATCCTCCAGAAACTCAGAGGAAGGTTGAGTTTTATGGATTGTGCTAAGTGTGGTTGCAGGATTATGTGTTAGTTGTGGGAATGGGAAAACACATATCAGGAAGGTGATACTAGAGCAGGAAAGAGTTTTATGTGAGGGAAGGGGCGTTTTGTTCTCAAGAGATCACATAGAAAAGGGCAGGGCAAAGTGGGGTAGGTTATCGAGCAGCCTTGTCTTCAGGCAAGAGAAAAAACAACCAGACTCCATCTGTAGGAAAGAGATCAGCCTCCGTTGTCTATACGATGCCCTCAGCATCCCACTGCATTTTGCCTGTGTGGCTGCAAGGCCAGTGATAAACAGTAACATCCATGGAAAAGTAGGAAAAAGGAGAGAAGCCACACTGGGAAACCATTCCCTTCCCCAGAGTCCAGGGTCTTGGCCTAAGCTTTCACACAGCTGTGAAACATCTGGGCAGCCAAGGAACTAAGTGTCTTTGTGATGTTTAAAGAACATATAGTGCCCCCCACACCCCCCACAAGATCAGGGTTTGTTCACTCTGCCCCATAAAATGCAGCACTAGTGTATACACCCTGGTGGCCATGCTTCGGAGACGGCCAATACTGAAATAACCAGTGTTCACAGAGGACCTGGGCCCACAGTAGCCCCAAACCCCGTGTTATAGGAAATGATCCAGACCCTAGGGAAATGGAGCCTTCTCCAGCTGCTCTGAGCAATGAGCCAGCAAAAAAGCGAAAAAGAACAACCAGAAAATCCCCAACTGTGAGGGAACATACCTCATACATTTCTTGAAGCATATTATAGAGGAAAATGAGTTTGTACGTACTTTGTGGCAACACCGTACAAAGCTGTGCTGTGGGTTCGTTCATTTGCTCCACAAATGTTCACTGAGCATCTGCACTGCGTCAGGCCCTGGCTCCCAGAGCTTCAGAAATAAATCTGAGAGTCTCTGCCCTTGCAAAGTGTAAGCTCCAGAGAGAGAGAGAGAGAGAGGAAAGGGAGGTAACCACGATACTGTGGATTCCTGCTCTCACAGAAGAGTATCCAGCCATTCGGCTGATACTAACACCTCAGAGGGAATTGGGGCACAGCTTCCCCAGGAAGACCTCCCATAGGTCATCATGACTGGAAATGCAACCCTCTCAGGAGGGCAAGTCTTTGATACCTCAGTTGGGTAGACTCTAAGTTCAGTGGGCTTTCTGTCCATTGGGGGAGTCCAGAGGAACCCCAGAGGGCCCCCAATTTGTAAGGTGTCATGGATGAAATAAACTACAGGCTAAAAAGGGGCAAATCTTATCCTCACTGTCTTTTTATCTCTTGCCCAAGCAGAGACAGTTTGTAGAAGGAAAAGTAGGGCCACTGTGCGGGAGCACACACACCGGCCGTATTTAACACTGCACTGTTCCACCATGCAGGAGCACACACACAGGCCGTATTTAACACTGCACTGTTCCACGGTGCGGGAGCACACACACAGGCCGTATTTAGCACTGCACTGTTCCACTGTGCAGGAACACACTCACAGGCCATGTTTAGCACCACACTATTTTCCCTTCATCGCGCATACATGCTCTTGGCTCTTGCTACTGACAAGGCACCACACTCTTTTCTGAGGGGATCTAAGGAGCAGTGATCATGGCCCAGTCTCCCTCAGGAAGCTCACAGTCATTCAGAAGACATTGTTAGCCAAATGACTACATCTAATGGAAGCAGAATGAAATAAGCGCCTTCATGTCAGCCCAGGCAGAGGATGCAGCAGAATGCTGGAAAGTAATTCAGGATGGAGAGCGATAGCACAAGAGGCCCGCTGAGTGGTTGAAATGACTCGGGGGCTTGGAGGAGAAATTAGCAGAGTTTAATGTTGGGTAACAGGACTAGAAGGAACTCCATCTCCTTCCTTCTCCCCCCATGCACAGTGCAGACAAGGAAACAGGAAACCAGAGAAAGACGTGACCCCATGTATCTCATAGTCACACACAAAACCAGCAGCTTGGCCCAGACTGAGACTCTAGGCTCCAGCATGAGCTACTGAGTGTAGCCTTGTGCATCTAGAGCATTCTGCCTTCTCCCAGAGACTCTCTTCCTCCTTGAAATATGAGGAGTGTGGACCTAGGCCTAAAGAGGCTTTGAAAAATGTCACAGAGCCTTCTAGAGCATGGGAGAACTCCAGTATCATTTGATGGCTTGTCGCTTGATGGTGACACTATGAAGAAAGTGCTATTGATGTCCCTCACCATGTCCCTAGGAGAAGGCTTATTAGCTATTGTTCTGTCCAGGTCATGCCACTGACTAGGAGCAGTGTGGTAGAGGCCTGGCTGCCCTCCCTATACCCAGACCCCAGACCTGGCTACTGTGTCAACCACCAAGACCCTTCAAATTACCTCATAACTCCTACTTCCTCTTTTTATTTCCCCAACTTTCTAGGCTTAAAGCAATCTTTTTCAAATTCAAGTTGAATTCCAAGGTTCATTAAGAATGCTATTGCACTGTTTTTAATCTGTGAGACAAAAAAAAAGTTATACAGTATGGTTGAGTTGGGAGCAGGTTTATTGGTTTGTTTTGTTTTCACATATGGTTGTTTGTTGTCTGAACTGAAAACCAGAAAGCATCCTGAATGTGACTAGGGAGCTGCTGGTCTCCCAAGCCTCTGCCGGGTTTCTCAGATGCCTCAGATTTCACCCCAGGGAACTGGGTGCTGAGAGGGCCCAGAGAGGCAAGCACTGGAGCTCTGACTCTCACTCAGCACCAGCTCCTCTGTGCATCTCAGTTGCTGATGACGACTCTCTTCTCTCTTATCCTACACGAATCCCTTTACGAACCGCAATCACACACATCTTCTCACACGACACACAGCGACCATCCACACAATTCCCACGCCTGCTTCAGAGATGGTGCAACTGTTTTCCACCTGCGCTGAGTGTCTGTTACCTCAGGGAGCCTCCATGGCAGGGCCACAGGAAAAGCTACAGGCTATGGCTTTAAAATGCCTATGATGAGGCACTGTAACACAAAGAGGAAAAGCACACCCCCCAGATCCAGATTCTGGATTCCTGTGCTGACTGTGTGGCCTCGGGCGAGCTACTCACTTGTCATTTGCAAGTGTCAGCTCTCTTCCCGATCCTTTCTTCCTAAAATCACAGAGCATCATGTTTACCATAAAATATATGTTGAGATATAATTGTCTTTCATTGGAATTTTGCTCCCTGTGAAGTTTTATACTACCCTTTTCACACAAAGGTATAGTATATTTTATATATATTGGTGGATTTTCACTATTCTTTAAATTTTCTTTCTTAAAATCCATATTTCAAACTGGGTATGTTGATTCATACCAATAATTCTAACACTTGGGGGACGGAGGCCAGAGGATCACAAGCTCAAGGCCAACATGGGTTACCAATTAAGACCTCATCTTTAAAAAAAAAAAGCTATTCCAAACAAGTACATATTCATAGAATAAAAAGTCCACATTTGCCTCATTTTCAAGCCCTCCCCCCACCCCAACAAACTTGCAGGCAGAGACATTTGCATACAAGGACACAGAGTCTCAGAGAGTTGAAATAAGTTACCCAGCCTCACACAGTGGATCAGCGGGGGAGCTAGACTAGACAGGAGCTGTGTCTGTAAAGAAGATGCCAGAATAAAAACTCCCCTGGAATCTAAACAGCCAGCTCCTTTTTGATAAAGCTTCTCGAAGCAGCTTCAAGGTATCATCATGTCTTCCGATGCTCTTGGCCCCATGAAAGACAATTGTGGCTTGCAATACCCCAACTGACAGATGCAGCCCAGAAGGAGAAATTTCAAGAAAACTGCAAACAAATCTCTCCATCCTTCTTTCTCCCGCTCCACCCCATCTCCCACTGTGGGAACGAGGGCTCACACAAAGCCCTAGAATCTGGTCACCCTCCAGACTATCTCGAAACCACGCTTCTCGTGATAAGAGACAAGAGAGAAATTGACCTTTAAAAATCTTGTGTTCCAAGGAACAGATAAAGATTTCACAAGCCCTTTTGAAAGAAGGCACGGAATTCATTATAGCAAATGACAAAAACTTCTCCGGGATGTGTACAGAGAGGGGAGGTATACCCTTGCCTCCTTCCCCAGGGCCTCCCCCAGGGCTGCTCACAGCTTGCTGTAAGACAGTTCTATGGCCAGACTGCAGACAACAGCAAGATGAGGTTGGCCGATGCAGGCTGGCAGAGAGGCTCTTAAAACCACCAGTTTAAGGAAACCGGAAACAGCCACAGTGAAACTGCTGATTCTTAGCAATCCTAGTCTGCAGTTAAGCAGTCTCTATTCTAGGATATATCCCACCCTGGGCTGAGGTGGGTCCTCACTTTGGGGGATCTGGACCACCTCCTGAGCTTCCCTTCTTCTCAATGAGAGGGCTGAGCTCTCCCGGTACAGTTTCTGTCACGGTTCCAACCCTCGATGGGCCTGGCCAAACGGTTCATCCATTACTTGTGGGAGCCTCACATAATCATCCATGCATTTGTTCGTTTACACAATGGGCATGATGCTTGCATGGGCCAGGTGCTGTACTATGTATTTGAGATGCAGAAATAAGCAAGTCAGCCCCAGTCTCAGTGGAACAGGAGTGAGGGGAACCAGAATACCCCAAGCATTGATGTAAAGAGATGTAGACTATGGAAATAACTAACATCCGTGTATGGAGAAAGATGAGGGACTGAATTCCCAGCTCCGCCACTTCACTGGCAGAGTACTCAGGGTAAATCACTCAATCTCAACCCCAAACCAATACCCTCCTTTGTAAAGTTGAAAAAATTAGCTCAGCCATTTACTCTGAGTAGACCTCACAACTGGCTAGCCCTGGTGGAGACAGCCAATGGCATGTGAATCCTGGGAGGTGACTATCAGGCAGGCTGCTTCCTTCGTTTTTTACTAAGGGGGATGCTGGCAGGAGAGAAAGAGACTTATTATCAAGTGGCCATTCAGAGACAGCAGCCATTGGGGTCACATAGCAAAGGGGAAGCCGTTTCTAATCAGGTCCTTAGGATATGTTCCCAAAGAAGAGCCACGCAACCAGCAGAGGTCTTTACCCTTTTCCACACCACAGCGCCTGACTGTAAAGCTCCAGGTGGAGACACTGCATGGGGAAGACACCAAGTCTTCACTTACTAACTTCCTCCTTTACAACCACTGACCTCTGGACAATCCCAAGAAGCTGGAGAGCCTCCCACCATGAGCTTTCGTGAGCTCATTGCTGCTCACTTCTATGCCAGCCACGGCTAGAGTGACCGCTTCCAAGCCTAAATGTCGGTCTTCTCCCAGTTCTGCGGAGCAGTTGACACCTCCCTGCATGGCAGGCACTGAAGAGGATGGGAGATGGCGTGGTGCGGGCCCACAGGTGGAAGTGTGCACAGCATTTGAGTACCCGAATCTCGGGTTCAAGGGTCAGGAGTACATGATCTCCTTCAGAAAGTTTAATGTTCTGTCCCGGAGACCCTGGCCTCGCCCGCTCCTCATCTGCCTTTCTTCTAGCCACACCTCTCTCTTCCCTTTGCTTCGCCCTCCACTCTCCATCTGAGGTCACTCCTGGATATGGTACCGCCACGCCCCTCCATCCTCCAGGAGCCCAAAAGGTAGTTTTCGCATTTCTTCCATTTCTCTACACACCATCACCATATAAGAATGTGAGGTTTCAGAAGATCAAAGAAAAAGGAAGTTTCTGGAGAGAAAAAAAATATTCTTTCCCCAAGTTCTTAAGTCAGAAGAATTTCACTGAAAATTTGAAGGACCTTGAGGGTATTTCTCTGTTTGCCTGACTTTTCCTACTGTGATCAAATGAGGACCTCTAAATGAAAATATCAAATATATGAAACATAGACAATTTATAAATCACGATTGAAATGTACAGTTAAATGAGCCATGAAGTACCCAGAAAATATAAATACTTCCAAACCAGAGGTGCTCCCCAATTACAGCTTAGTTGTTTCTTCCCAAAATTTCACTTTCCTGTCCAAAGCACTTCTCCTTATCATACACATCTTCTAAAAACTTACCATAGATGCCTAAGAAAGTTGAATTGTGAAAGAGCACACACAAACACACATGCATATACACACACATACACACATGCATGTACACACACATACATATACATACATATACACACAAACACACATGCATATACATATATACACACACAATACAATACATACACTCACATGCATATACACACATACACATACATACACACACACACACACACACACTGTGGAGCAGACATGCACAGTGTTACAGTCTGCTATATGCTACTTTTGAAAACAAAGGCTATGTACAAACACTGGGCTTATATAATGAAGTGAAGTTTGAGAGTGAAGTTTGTAGGTACCATTCATTTCAAAATATGAGTCTCATTTAAATATGATAATGGGAGAGTTGCCCACATTTACTGCTCAGCAAATATTTGTCAAGTGTGTGAGGAGGAAGCATCAGCATAAGGAGATGAAGGAAGGCAGAATATCTAGCCTGGCATCAATCGCAACCCACCATGCATGCACACAGTGGGCAATTCTGCAGTCCCAAAGTTTCTGGTGGGAGTATGGGTCTTGTGGTATCTCCTTTTTATAGACACTAGTTTGAAAGGGCCCTGAGAGCTTCAGTACCTTAATTTACATGTGTCACCAGGGCTGGCTTTATCCAGTTCAGTCCTCTGAGGTCACACTGTACCCAGAACCCTACCTGGAATGTGTGCAGAGGAAGAGACCCGGGCTTGATCAAACGGCAGCTGGTTGCCAGGTTACCAGGCTGCTCGCTGAAGGGAAGTGCCTGTCAGAAGCCACAAGTGTCCTTGGCTGGGTCCTTACATAGGAGCTTCTCACCACCTCCCTCTCTGATTCTCACAGCATCTCTGTGAAGTAGGTTTCATGGCGATTCGTTTCACAGATGGAAGCGAAAAGCTCAGAGCTTTTGCTGGGACAGTTATTTCCAGCAAAATGCCCAAGTAGGTCATCATAGCACCCTGTTGACCACAAGATACAACAATTTACCTTTAAAATTCAGCGAAGGAGAAAGGGGGAGCAGGAGCCCTGGAACTCAGAAATAAAATGAAATGGAAAGCCAGAGCAGTGGGCAGAGAAGCCATGACACACTCATGCGACGGGACATGCTCCCAGTGAGGCACTGCTGCCGACACCACACAGAGAACTGGAAGCCTCAAAGGCGAGCTCCGGAACGTGCCTGCCAGAGCAGAGTGGGTGGCATGGAGCTAGGGTACAGAAAGAGACATCGTTGAGAGACAGAGCTCCCACAGCATCAAGGTCCTGAAATAATCTTATTACCAGAGTACTAATGCCAAGCTAAAAGAAAAATCCACCCAAAAAGCAATCCTGCGTGAGTGGTACTCTGGCATGGCAGGCAGAAGTCACCAAAAAAATCATGCTAGAGGGTTAACCAACCATGTGAGATCCCCAGTGAGAATTCTAGAACAGGTGGGAAGTGGCTGACTACAGGCTGCGGTTAACAACTATAGCATACAAGAGGATTACCCCTCTCAAGAATGTGACCCGAAAGAGACTATATCATAAATAAGCTTTTATATCACTACAAAGATAAACTGATGTATAAAACCATAAGGATGGAACAAGATACTATCAGGGAAAAAAACAGGCAGACTTTGAAAAGTCCCAAAGAGACCATCTACAAATCTTAAAGTATGGTCATTGGAACTAATGAGCCAGGGGACGAATTAAATAGCACACCGGATACAAATGAAGGAAAAATAAGTGAAGTAGAATAGACGTCTAAGGACATTGATCAGAATGAGATACAAATAAAAAGATAGAAATGCAGAGCTTGAGAGGCATGAAACGGGAGACGGCCCTTTGAACTTTTATTAGTATCCCGAAGAAAGGGCTAAAGAGAAATAGAGGCGCATTCCCAGTTTATAAGAGAATTTTCCAGAACTCATGCAAGACACAATCCTAAATAAAATGCCTAAGGTATGGCATATGGTTCACTGTGGAGCATGCATGCTGTCTCCAGGGCTTGGAGACAGTCAGGCTACAACTTTTCTAGACAATCTGTTTCACTGTCACAGATACCAAAGGAGGCCTTGTACAGGCGATGGTGACAGATTCCTGAGTCTAAATAACAAAGCATCTTTTTTTGTCTGTTTAACTAAGGAAACTGAGGCTGGAGACATTAAGCAACTTGTGCAGGGATGTGGGGATGGGGTGTGGCCATCTGGATAGAGAGAAATTATCTTAAGTGCTGAGCATGGCATGGACGGGCATTGTTGCAGTAGGATTCCTAAGTTCCTACTCTCCACTTAAAAAACTATGCTCGTGAGTCTCTCCAGGATGACTCAAAGAGCATTCCATAGGTCGGAAAGAACTGAGTTCAAATCCCCCCTCAACTGCTTTACCACTCCTGACTTGTGGTTCCCTCTCCGAATTGACAGTGACGACAGGGCTACCTCCCAGGATGGGTGGCAGCTAAGGCCATTAGTCCTTATAAAGTATTCAGGGCCCGACGTCACTGCCATTTGTCACCCTCATCGACCTAATACAGTTATTAAGAAGAACCACCCTTATTCCTGGGGCACCTTCCTCAGGGCTGGAGAATAGGCATCCTTTCCTGACAGGAAACAGTCCCTCCCAGGTGCCACCAAGAAGAGTGTTTATAAAAAGGTGAAGACTGGCTTTCCAGGGACTACTTTGGTGGTAAACAAGAGCAGGCAAGAGCTAATAAAATTTCAAATTAGCCATGACTTTTCACGGCCCTTCAATTGTGCTAGCTGATTTAATGGTCAACGTCCCTGCTCGCTGGGATTGAATAATGGAGCGTCTCTGCGGAGTTATGGATGCGGCCACTGAAGCTGTCATGTTCACGTCAATAGCAGAATGCAAATAACCCTCTGCTTGGGCTGTAATTATGTGTTTAAGCAACATCTGATGAGGGCAAACGGAAAAACGTGTGATGAAACCTGCCGATGGCAGGAGAGGGTGGGTGCTTTGCTAGGCAGTGGGGGGACCTGGAAGCTAGAAGACAAGCCAAGGTTAGCATCTAAAATAATACTGGGGTGAGAGACGCAGGGTGGTTCTGTAAGTTCAAGGTCAAAGGGGAAACTACCCTGTATTAGTACCTACTGTGTACCCAACACTGTTGGATTTGGGGATGTAGTGCTCCGTAGTTTATTATGGGATGGAAACTTACATAACACTCCTATCATCTGCATAAGAAACATGGGAAGCTGGCCAAGCAAAATGCCTCAGTGGGTGAAGGAACTTGCCACCAACCCTAACAACCTGGGCTTGATCCTTAGGACTCACAGAGTGGAAGGAGAGATTCCCATGGTTGTCTCCTTAGCTCTACATGCACAGTATGGTACATGCTTTTACACACACACACACACACACCTGAAGAAAATGTAGTAATTTTCAAAAGAGAGAAAGATGTAAGAATCTGAGACCAGATAGTTTAAGTGACTTCTCCAAGGTCATCTGACATCCGATCCTCAGCTATCTAGCTCTGGAATCCAGATTCTGTGGCTGTGCTACCATCCAAGAGGCCACAGGCTCTTAGGTACTATACAGAAAATGGGAGAAAAAAAAGTGGAAAAAAACTACAACAACAAAAAAGGGAATATAGCCAGGGATGATTGTCCCTAATTTACTTAGGGGGCATGGGAAACTGGGATTGGGCTCATCCAAGAGTCTTGGCCGTTTGACTAAAGATTAGTTCCTTAAGCACTGTTTACTCTGCCATGAACCATCCTAGAAGGGTTGGCCAGAGGCGACTCAGCCAGTGAGGTGAGAACTGGCGCTAGCCAGTGTGTATACTGTCCTCCGGATGCCATGCCCCAGGTGCGGATTCTACACCGTCAACCCTAGAGAAACGGGAGTGAGGTGGGTGTGGCAGCATTACTCCCAAACTATTGGTGAGGACACGGTATTCCGAGAGATTGAACTTGGCAAGTTGTCTGGGGTCAGTCTTACAGACAGTGCTGAGAAATAACCTTCAGTCTCCATTGCCTCATGATCCCACCATCATATCATACTGCTGAATTTGGTTGACTGAAGATATCATCTTCTGACTTTTACAGACTAGCATCTCACCGTATCTCCTGCTTCGGTCATTGATTGTTAATCTGGCTTTGTTGTTGCTGTTATTCATGTAACAGTCATGTTTTAACCATGTCTACTAAGTGCTAAGGGCGCAGCAGAAATGACCAAAGCACATCTGTGACCAGGGGGGCAGAAAAGTGTTCCAGTGTCACACAGCTCATAAGTAGGCAAGCTTGGATTTGAACCCAGGCAGGACATGTGTCATCTCTGCCTCTAACATATACAGATGTGACTCTGGAGTTTTCCTAGCCCACATTGTGGTCACTGTCTTCTGATCTCTAGGTTTGATACCCATCCTAAACTGTTATTTGGGGACTATAAAAGTACCTCGCAATAGTAAAGCCAGTTTGTAACCTGGGATAATCTCTTTCTTTGCATTTTTGGAAAGTTTGACAAGCTGTCATAGTTTAGGGGTCCTGAAGCTATCCATCTATGTGATAAAGAAAACTCCCTACAAATGACAGCTCACAGAAGGTGGAGCTGGGCCTCTGAAGGGCTGAGGGCTGTGCCTGGAGCCACACGATCCCACAGCTGGTGGAGATGCTACAGTTACAGGGCCTTACGGCCCTTTCTTCTGCCCAGAGCCAGGCGGTCCCCAGGTCTCAGATGTTGTCCACTAAGTCTCTCAAAAGCATCTACTGGCCATTCTCCATCAGCGGGCCACTCTGACCTAAGCAGCTTTATTTCTCCTCTGTGCCGCCTCAGCACCACCACGCTTCCTATCTGGCCTGTGAGTTTTAACAGTGTGCCTCAAATGAAGTCACCTTCTATTTCAAGCCTGTAGGGGTACCTATTACCTGAGGGCAAAATTCCAGCCCACGAACATGAACTAAACAGCCCAGCACAGCTGCTCCAACCAACACTGCCGCCTCATCCCTTGCTACGCCCCCCAAACACCAGCGTTTGGGCTTAGCATCTCTGATGGCTGCGCATTCTCTCTCCTCTGAGCTTTCCCGTCAACTCTTCCTGCTATTGCTTTAGAAGAGGAAAAACAATGCATACACCATATGCTTACTTACTTAATATGTGTATCACCTCTTAGACTGAAAGGCTGGGGCCAGAAGTAGCTGAGGTACCTGGGTCTTCTTGTGCTCAGAAAAAAAAACTTAGGCTTATATCTGCATTTGAAGTTTGCCAGTGAAGGAAAGCTAGGCTAAGATGGCTGATTGAACATAGCGGTCTAAACTCCGTGCTCTGTCGCCCCTGCAGATGGTTTGGTGGACTGCATGGACCCTGACTGCTGCCTCCAGCCCCTCTGTCATGTCAACCCGCTGTGCCTCGGCTCCCCTGACCCTCTGGACATCATCCAAGAGACACAGGCCCCTGTATCCCAGCAGAACCTTCACTCCTTCTACGACCGCATCAAGTTCCTCGTGGGCAGGGACAGCACGCACGTCATCCCTGGCGAGAACCCCTTTGATGGAGGGTGAGTCCATGGAGCTCAGCTCCACCAGCAGCTCTTGCGGGGAGATTGAGTCATGTCTGAGTGTGAGCAGACTGAGAGGGTCGGTGGGCCCTGGAGGTTCTAATGTGTTTGTGGGAGAGGCGAAGAAGCAGCCTCCGGTACCCACACTGACAAAACTGCTGTCCAAGGGCTTCCGAATTATGAGCAAAGCTCTGGCGCTCCCGCTGGGTGATAGATGGCGAGAGTGAAAAATCAAAGGTCTGAGGGGAATCTTGGATCAATACCCACTTTGCAGTCAGCTCTTTCTGATCCTGTGGTCTCCACGTGAGCTGAAGGGCTTTGACACTGTTTGCCCTCAGAGCTGATGGAAGGCTTTACTAACCTGGAGGCAGGGACCACTGCAGCACCCCAGGCCACATGGCCACACATTCTTTGTTTGACAGTTGTGTCATCCCTTGGACATTTCCTCACTGGGACCCACTGTGTGCCGGCCGGTCCAGTGCTAGGATGACAGAAGTGAGTAGTAGCACAGACTGTCTGCCTGTTGGTTACTTACTGTCTACTGGGCTATAAAATGAATATAGTTATGATATGCTTGGCCAAAAAATATGTGACAAGGACCCTAAGGAACACAGAGAAGGTGCTCTTGGGCAGGAGAATCCAGGACATGAGTAGGCGAAACAAGTCTGTTTTGTTTTGTCTTGTCTTGTCTTATCTTGTTTTGTTTTTCAAGACAGGGTTTCTCTGTGTAACAGCCCTGGCTGTCCTGGAACTCGCTCTGTAGACCAGGCTGGCCTTGAACTCACAGATATGCACCTGCCTCTGCCTCCTGGGCGCTGGGATTAAAGGTGTGCACCACCACTGCCTGGTGAGAAACAAGTCTTAAAGATGAGAGACAGTGAAAAAGAGGAGGCTCAGAGGAGAGAGAGAGTTCACATAGAAGCATGAGGCATGGCAGGATCTGGGAGCCAGCAAGAGATGGCACTGTCCGCTCTGCTCTGCTCAGGGCATTAAACCGATACAGCACCCAGAAAGAAAGATTTATAATAAATTCTCTGGAATGTCTTCCAATACAGTGATGCTTCGTGTGTGCACAGCTTACACTGAGTCAGCACAGTGGATCCAGAAGTCACTGATCATGTGCCTCCGTGTTCAGGACTTCTGTGCCAAGGGGTCCCCATCCTAAGGAGAAAGTGGGAAGCTATGAGACTGTGGGAAGGAGGAACCAACGGCTTGGATAGAGATGGGTGTGAGGTCCAAGGGGTCTCCTGTCTGTGGATGTCTGAGTGGATAGTGGTGATGTCACCAAGATGAGGATCTAAAGGCAGGACCAGGGGGGTAGGAGGAAAGCGATGGCTTCACCTTGAGCAGAGAAGGGGTAAGGAACAGATACAGTGTAGAAAGGGACCCAGGAGGAAGTGTCTGTTGCAGTTGAAAGTCATTCTGGAGGTTACACAGTGGTTGGAGTTCAAAGCTCTTGATTTGGGAAGAGTCTACATCAGGCAGAAGGTGAACCAGTGAACACACAGTGCTAGCTCCAGGAGCAGATGTAAGGGTGGAGACGCAAAGACTCCAGAGCCATGAGAGACTCTTCCCACTGTGCCCTGTGGGCAAGTCCTGGGGCGGGGGGACTTTGGGACATGAGAAAAGTGAAAGGAGAGACAGAAGTACTCTGTGCCCAGAGAGGGGGGTCATAACACACAGCAACATTCAAAGGGTCGCCTCTTTAGAGGTGTGGGTGTCTAGTGTTGAGGAGATGGTTCATTCAGGAAAGTGCTTGCTGCAGAAGTCTGAAGGCCTGAGTTCCGACCCCCAAAACCTACATACAATGCTAGGCACCAAGTCACGCAACTGGAACTCAGGTGCTGAGGAAACAGAGAAGCAGATCCCCAGAGTTTGCTCGCCAGCCATTCCAGCTGAAATGTCAGACTCCAGGTTCAGTGATAGACCCTGTCTGGACAAATAAAGTGGAGAGCATAGAAGACCCAGCCCCACCCTCACTTCCACAAGCCATCACACGCACACACACATGTACCACTTTCGTGGGTACATTAGAGGGCACATTCTTAAACATATCCCAAAAGGGATATAGTGGCTTTTCCACATGCACAAGTCCAGTCACATGCTAGAGCTAGGAACAGCAAGAGTGAGAAAAAAAAAAATGACATTTCTTGGCCAGAGCTGCCGCTTTTGTTTCTAGGCAGGAAGCTGCTGCTATCTTATTCAATTGTGTGATTTTGTATGTATGCTTGTGGGCCTTCCCCTGGCGTGAGTTCTTTTAATCAACTGCAGATATAAATAATATTCCTACCAAGGAAAATGGTACTTGCTCAGCCTTTCATGACCAGCCCATATGGCATCCGATTAGGGCTACGGTTTGTGGGTTGCCTGTAGCTGTTCTGTTTAGGGAGTGCCCTATTCATGCCAACCTGCTCCATGCCAGCAGGAACACGTCCCCCGGGGTGTCCTCCTGGTTACCTTCTGAGCCTGCTGCTTAAGCACTAGGAGAGGCTGTGGGACCTGCCCTGAGTTCTCAGCACTGCTTCTCCAGTACCAAAGGCTTGTGCGGACTTGAGAAGCCTGTGCTAGTGGAAGATGCAGAGCTAAGCTCCGCTTGAGCTCCCGGCTCTGCCACCCCTGTGTACATGGCTCTGATGAGGGACTCAATAAAATGAGTCATGCCAGTATCTGCTGCCCCTCTGGTCTGTGTGCTCCAGGCAAGTCCTGCGTCTCACGCATTAGAGCACTCAATAGTTAGTTGCTCAAGGAATGCATGTACACATAAATTGCCTTGAAGAATGAAAAATTAAAAGGGAGAAAGGAAAGGGAGAGAGGAAGAAGGGGAAACAGAAAAAAAGGAAGAGTGAAGGGGAGGGAGGACAGATGGACACATTACATATTTTACTTGGTTTTATACAGAGGATTCAGGGTCCAGCAGGGCTGAATCACCTGCCAGACACCACACTGCAGGTGAGGAGCAGAAGCTAGAGAAGACAGCTCCCAGGTCCTTGTTTACACATCTGTTACCCTCAGTTAAATTACAGACACTTGGAAGGCAGAGACTATTCATCTCTCCAAACCTGTGACACTTCAAGAAGGGCCTGGAATATGGTATTTGTTCTACAAATGAGTAGATAATGGAAGGTTCCAAAATGTTAGTATGAAATCCCTCTCTCCTGGCATTTCGCCTGAATCAGTTTGCCCCTGCTACTTGCTGATCTAGATTCAGAAGAAATAGCTATCAATCACCACGGGTCCCCAAACATCCCTCTGTCAAATAAGCCTGGGTGACTGGTCATCAGAAACACTTAAGCATCAGGTGCCTACTCCATGGTCTCAAATGGGTCCAGAGGTATAACTTCTTTGTGCAATTGGGATGAAGTGGAGTCTGCTACCCAGCTCAAGTTGGTGCTTTCTTTCCTCTCATGTGAGAGGGTGGTGTAAGTGTTTCCTTCCTGGCTTTACCGCAATCCATGAATGTGTGAAATAAAGTAAATATTTCATCGCAGCCATAAAAAAAAAAGATTAAAATAAAGGATCTGCTTAGGGAGTGCCCTAGTCGTGCCAGCCTGCTCCAGGCCAGTAGGAACATATCCCCTGAGTCTTCTCCTGGTTATGGGCTGAGCCTGGCACCTAAGAGATCAGTAGATGGTGGCTTTTATAGTGCTAACATATCACAAACTGGCACAAGCCTTGCAGTTAAGACAGACCTGGGCTGAAGGGCAGTTGCATCCTTTTCCCTGCTCTATGACCTTGGGGAAAAACTGTTATGCTTCCAGAGGTCCAGTCTCTTCATCTGAGAGACGGGGGGAGCCACATGTATGTCAGGGGGTTGGTTGCCTGGGGAGTGAAATGGAAAGGGGTACACAAAGGCTCAACCCGAAGCACCTGCCACCCAGACACACCTCGGATAATTACTAATGGCGCAATAACGGAGGCTATGGTGTGAAGAGCTGCCAGCTCCACTTTCTTAACTGGAAGCAAAGCAGTTGAGAATCAACTGCTCTCCAGAAAAGTCCAGCTGCCATAGAGGGAGAAATGGGCTTAGATTGCTGGATCACTACCTGCGGCGGATAAGAAAAGACTGTGTTCTGGCCAGCCAGCTGACACTGGGATCCTTGTGAGTGAGGAAGCCAGTGACACTCCTCCAGGGTGCAGCTGATGCGCGGGCCTGCCTCATTGCCCATGTATAACAATAACAGGCCTGTGCCTAACCCACACCCTGACACCCCGTATGCTGTACCACAGTTGCCTAGTTTGACTAGGACTCCATTCCACAGCTTCCAAGAGGCAGACGGTCATCCCATAGCACTTGTGAGTTCTGTAGGGATGGCAGGCCTCAGAAGGATAACTTCTCTGCTCTGCAGATTCACCGCCATATGTCAGGCCCAGGGAGATTCAAATTGAGGGTTCAAGGCTACTGCTTGGAACTCGATGAACCCCTATGAGTGATGGAAATAAACAACCCACTCTCATAGCACAGGCCTCTCTGCAGCAGACACCCCATGCCTGCTATGAAGAAGCAGGAGAGTCCTCAAAGAGATACATAACTCAGGAAGCTACACGACAGGGGTAGCAGTCTCGTGCTTCTGCGCAGTACCCCATAGGGTGCCAGAAGTAATGGAATATGGAGGGTGGGCCACAGTTCCTCAGGAAGGGAGGTTGGACTTCATAAAAGAAACCACAGTGGTATTTCAGAGCTGAGGCAAAAACACTTCAGAAAAGACTGAAGAACAGGGAGGGCCTCCCTCTGCCTCCTGTTGAAGTTGGTTGGCTTTGGGTCAACAGATACCTATGAGAATACCTTAAAGGGAGGAAAGGTTTGCTTTGGCTCATGGTTTAGAGGTCTCAGTCCATGGATGGCTTGCTCCATCACTGTGGGCCCGTGGTGAGACAGAACCTCAGCGTGCAAGAGCGTGTGGCCGAACAAAACTGCTCTGCTCACTGCATGGTAGCTAGGAAGCAGAGAGAGACTGAGGAAGGGACTTGGGACAGTGACTCCAAGAATGTGCCTCTCAGTCACCTCTTTTCCCTAAATAGAGCCCCACCTCCTGCAGTTTTCGCCATCTGAATCATGCGGGCAATTATTATGAGTCCATCAGTAGATGCATCCATCAATTAGGCCAGAGCCATTGTGAGCCAGTCACCTCTATGAGCCTTCAGCACCTGTTTCCCTTAGGAAACACCTCCTACCCAACAGTAACACCATTCATCTGTGTCACAGAGCCCAACACAATGCTAAGCCACGTGTTTAGCATAGGCTTAACCAAGACAGTAGTCCTGACACTCTTCCACTGCAAGTATTATGACCTTACAAAGTGATAGAGCTGTAAAGAACCTCAGGCCATCCACATACAAGCCTGGACATCACCATCACCAGGTGAGATAGTTTAAATACCACTGTCCTCTCTGACCAGGATACCAGGACCACCAACTGCCCTTACCTGCCACCGTAGGTGAATATTATGAGGGGCACTTGCTAGTGAGACTTGAGTGAGAGAGAAGGAGCTACTGAGGTCTCAGATGGAAGAAGGGTCTCCAGCTGTCCAAACAGAAAGAAAATACGACATAGACTATGGAATGTGGAATCAGACAGCTAAGAAAGGGACAGCAGGCTGTGTATCTTCTGGAAAGCCTCAAGGCAGAGTCATTTCCTCTTCTGGCTATGCAGATGTCTGAGCGGGACTAGGAAGGTTGGAAAGCTGGAGGTAAGACAGCTATCACCTCCATGAGTAGTAACTGGTTACAAGAAGATGGACTGACAGAATAAGCACCCAAAGCTATTTGCATATAGGTTGAGAATATATTTGAGAACCCTGTCTAGGTCTGAGAAACAAAATGACATTGAAAGTCATGCTGGTTGCCAGCCCAGTCAGCAGATGGATGTGGACAGGATGCTACAAGACTCAGCTGATAGGACATGGTGAAAACAGAGGGGAAAGACCCAAAATGGCAAGGGGTGTGAGAGTATGTGGGTGTGTGAGCATGTGTGTACATGAGAGTGTGTGGGTGTGTGAGCATGTGTGTACATGAGGGTGTGTGGGTGTGTGAGCATGTGTGTACAAGAGGGTGTGTGGGTGTGTGAGCATGTGTGTACATGAGAGTGTGTGGGTGTGTGAGCATGTGTGTACATGAGAGTGTGTGGGTGTGTGAGGTTTTGTGAAATGTGTATGTATATGTGTGTTTGTGGATATGTATGCGTGTGAATGAGTGTGGATGTGTGTGTGATGCAGGGAAAGCTGTATTACTTCCTGTGGGTTTCAGTCACACAGCACTTAGAAATGCATGCTAGATTGAGGAACCAAGATGGGGAACAGCATGAGTTTCCAGGGTAATCAGAAAATAGAGGATTTTAATGGAGCTGGAAGATAATTATGGTCACATTCTTTAGGAGGCATGCTCTAACATTTGAAATCAAGATGGGCTTAGGAAGTCAAGTAAATGAGCATGGTAAGCACAGAGGTCCTGTGGGAGAAGGAGACACATGGTAGATGGGGACCAGAAAGGGGATGTAAAGGCAGGGACCCAGAAAGATTCACAAACCATGTGAAAGCATTGTGTCTGACTCAAGACTCAAAGTCAGCTCTAATCAGAGGGGAAATAACCATTATGCCTCTTAAGCCTTCAAATTTTCTTTTTTACCTTTATGTAGAACCCTAAGTTTTCAGAAATTTTAAACAAGAGAGTTTACAAAAAGAAAAGGTAATGGGAAAAAAGACATGGTCATATATGTGATATCATTTTGACCAGTCTACTGCCAAACATAAACTACACCCAAGTGTTGGTGCCACCGAGTTACAGATGGGCCTTCACTCCCCATCTGAGACTCCTGCCCCCACCTTTGTCCCAGGTCTCAGACAGCCACCAAGATCCTCCAAAAGGCTGAGCCATGGGGATCTTCTAATGAACTTCAGATAAACACCAACTTCCTGACAGCTGGCCTCGGAGTGAATTTATTATTGAATTACACTCCTGCCTGCTCCTTCACAACAAACTGAGCTGACAGGCTACCCCATCAGTTACCAAAAAGGGAGGGGAAAAAAAAAGGAAAGAAAGACAATGATAAATTACCTACTGGAAAATGGAAAAAGATAAAGATCCTGCTTCCCCCAAAATGTCAGCCGTAATATATTATTCATGTTGGTTTTTAAAAATCCCTCCCCACATTGAAATGAATGTTTATGATGATAAAGCAACAAGGTGGATTCAATTGAGGATGCAGGCAGCAGCATCTCCCATCATCCTGATGAGCAGCTAACAACTCCTCCTCGGCCACTTGATCATCCCTTTATTGATTTCAAAAGGAATTACCATCTCTGTTTGCTTTGCAGCTTAAGCATGTTCCCCCTTGTCCATCACAGGAAGCATTAGCAGAGGAGGCTGTGGTGATGCAGACATTCAGTGCACTGGGAGAGGGGACCTAGATCAAGCTCTTGGGCAGTGAAACAAGTAACCTTGGACAAAGGAGACTCGTTTTTCTTTGTACCAAGAGGCTCCTGATTCCCACTAGGTTGTTTTGAAGACTCAGTGAGATAAAACACCCAGAAACCCTATTGCTGTTTGAAGCTGATATACAGAAATAACACAAAACCTTCACCAGAGTGTGCTCTTTGTCAGGCGTTGCCAGAAATACTTTCTATAAGTAGTGATGTGCATAACTCTCCACCTCCAACTCCCAAACCATGGGGCAGAGGGACTCAGCTGGCGGCCTTTGTTTTAGAACTTGAAAAACTGAGGCACAGAGAAACCGAATCAGGAGGTCAAGGTCATAGACTTGTAAATGGTAGAGGCATCTGTTCTCTCCTGAATCTTGTGTGTTCCAAGTTCAGCCATCTTCAGTTCAAAAATCTCTCCAGCAAGATGCTGCTACACTCGACATCTCCAGCTGGCTCCAACTAGTTCGTTATGCCACACAACATAGCACAACACACAAAGAAGCTTCACGCTACTGAGCACTGGCTCAGAGCAGCCCGGCTTGGGCCTGGAGCCCAGCCTCCTTTAAAAGCAGTGTGACTGTAGACACATCTCTTACAGACTTTGGATAAATTGTGGTTGGTGCTGGAAAAATCCCATCCAGTCAGCAGGAGCTCACAGAAGACAGTTTAAGGGTTTGTACAAGTCAGGCATATAAATCCACTTAAAGTGCCTTATGCAGTACGGTGATTTACATAACCAAGAGCAGCGTGGAGCAGCAAACACTGTACGGCAGGGAGAGCGTGCAGTGAGTATTTGCTACCTAGATCCCTACTGAGTTTCCCAATGCCCTGAATACCAGCTATTTTTTTTGAATAACCAAAAAGAAAAAAGAAGTTGTAGATTCTCTCCCGTCAGCTAACATTTCCTTGGTCTGTTTTCACACTATTCCTCAAACAGTAAACCTGAAACCTAACTTCCTTTCTGACATTTTTGTCAAGTTTTTGAATTAAGGGGTGCAAGCAGAAGCCAAGTGAACCACTGAGGGCCAGGGATCCCCTGCCCACCTTGGGAAGAAGTTTCAGTGCTTTCAGCCTGGGGTCCCTAAACTCATCCCCATCCAGGTCAAGTGGCTCAGGGTCCTCTGACACCACCCTCCCCTTCAGTAAGAGAAGCATCACATCTCTTGAGTCAGTAAATAATTGATTAAGAGCTTACGCCAGGCCGCTCATTCAAATTCTAGGACAGCCTCTTGGAAGATGATTTTCTTTTCCTCCTAAAAATGAGCATCAGCCATGCCCAGTGCTGGGAACAGAGTGTGAGAGAAATGTGATTGGCCCCATCTACATGGAGTTTAGCCCACTTTGGGAATAAGTGTGACTTGTTTTCTACAGAAATCACCCAGCAGGCCAGGAATGGTGGTCACTGCTTGGTAAATGCTCTGACTGAGCCTGAAAGATAAGCAGGCAGATTTCCAGGGAGCAAGGTCAGTGGAAGACAATAAGAATAGCTCAGAGGCAAGAGTAAGCATTGTTATGAACCCCATTAAGATTCTGCAGCCACCTGTTCTGACGTCTGCTTGAACTGAGTCACATGGCACCAGGTAAAAACTATTAAAACTCTTTGGAAAAACAAAACCTCCAGCTCTTAAATACATGTTGGACTCTGTTTTAAACCAGATTGGGGAAAACTTCAGGACACTTAAGTCCTGAAAGGATGGAGGTTCAAAGGTGGGGTGGCTCTCCAGAGTCAACTAGTTACCAGATCATAACAAGGAGCTGTGGCTTCCCGACCACAGTTCTTTCTGCTCTTCTCCCTTGAGTGACAGCTGAGGCTGCTTCTTTTTATCTGTTCCATTCTGTTTGACGGAGGGCTGGGTAGCAACCCATCTGTTGTCCCTCCAGCAGATTCTTCTCTCCATCCCAAGCCTGGCCTCTGGCCTCAGGAAGCAGTCGGGCAGATCTCATTGCCACCAGCAAGGGCACCTTGTTCAGGCTCTGAGTGTACAGTTGGACTAATGCCATTGTGTGTGACACCAGCCCTGCTGGCCTGCCAGGAGCGCTGCCTCCTGGCAGGGTTCACCCAGCCTAATTGCTTGTTTTGTGTCCCAGCTGCCTGACATATGCTAATTCCATGTGTTGACACTCTGATAACAGGGAAGCACACACTAAAGCATTTCAAAATGGCTTTTGTGAGCTCTAGCAAGTAACCAGGAACTGGGATTCATACACCTCAGTAACTCTAGCACCTAGCACAGTGCCTGGCTCATTGGAGGCAGCTGGGATTTTTGTGACTGTAGATACATGACACAGCAGTCGCCATAAAGATTCAGAAGTGATGCTGGGCGGTTGGTGGTGCACGCCTTTAATCCCAGCACTTGGGAGGCAGGGCCAGGCGGATCTCTGTAAGTTCAAGGCCAGCCTGGGCTACCAAGTGAGTTCCAGGAAAATTGCAAAGCTACACAGAGAAACCCTGTCTCGAAAAACCAATATATATATTCAGAAGTGAGAACTAAGCCAATCGAGTTAATATCTGGGTGACCTTGAGCCAATATATTCTCTCTGAGTTTCAAATTCTTGGTCATTATTCACTTAACAAACAGGAGGCTGCATCCCATGCTTGCCCTTCCTAGTGGAAGTGAGTCACAGTCCCAGACACGTGAGCCAGCTTTGTAAAGGTGAACGGTGTAATCGTGAGACAATCAGTGCCATGGAGAAATAATCATAAGTTCTAGAGGTGCTCAGAGGAAAGAGTATTAATTACACCAGGAAGAGTTGATGACAGCCTTACTGGAGTGCTGATAGTGTAATAGACCCTAAGGGTGACTAGAAAGTAATACCCCCAACCTCCATTGTCCCAAGAAAGTGACCAAGAGGAAAGAAAGAGACATTGTCCTAGCTTGCTTTCTATTTCTGTTTATAAAATGCCGTGACCAAAAAGCAACTTGGGGAGGAAAGGGTTGATTTGGTTTACATGCCCCGATCACAGTCTATCATGAAGGGTTTGAGGGCAGGAACTCAAGGCAGGAACCTGGAGGCAGGAGCTGATGCAGAGGCCATGGAAGGGTGCTGCTTGCTGGCTTGCCCTTCATGGCTTGCTCAGCCTGCCTTGTTATAGAGCCAAGGACCACCAGCCCAGGAGTGGTACTGCCTGCGGTGGTCTGGGCCCTCCCATATCAATCATTAGTCATGAAAATGCCCACACAGAATTGCCTATAGGCCAATCTGATGGAGACATGTTTTCAGTTGAGGTTCTGTCTTCCAAGAGAACCCCAGTTCATATATCCAATTGGAAAAACAAACGAACAAACAAACAATTAGCACAGGTTTGCCCTGAGCTAGCTAGGAAGCCTGGAGTAACAATGATTCTCACCTTCGGAGTAACAGTGATTCTCACCTTCGTCAGTGGTTTCTTGCAAGGTAGAGTTTTACAGTCCAAGAAGCAGCTGTTGTATCTTAGCCCCAGTCACAACACTAAGCCTGACCTTCAGTGTGAGGTCAATGTCCCAGGGGAATGCAAACACCAACCCATTTGAGCTCATAAGACCTGATTATCAGCCTGGTGATGGTGGCCCATGCCTTTGGGAGGCAGAGGCAAGTGGATCTCTGAGTTCATGACCAGTTCATGGCTGGTCTACAGAGTGAGTTCCAGGATAGCGAAGACTACACAGAGAAGCCCTGTCTTGAAAAACAAAACGAATCAAAAGCAAAAACAAACAAACAAACAAAAACAGACAAAAAGAACTGAAAGAACCAATTATTAAATGTTTAGGAATTTGGTAGGCTGGTTGCTAAACAGCCATTAATAAAGATTAAACTGTACTGTGTTAGAGTTGTGGCTAGTCTCCCAGAAGACCCAAGTTTGATTTCTAGGACCCACATGGTGGCTCACAACAGTCTATAACTCTAGTCCCAGGGGATCCTATGCCTTCTTCTGACCTCCACAGGCACCAGGCATGCATGTGGTGCACAGACATACACACACGTAAAATAAAATTTTCAATTTAAATTAAAAAACCTAAACTATATAAAATTGAATTATATTAAAGGGTTACAAATACTCAAAACTTATCACTTCCTAAGTTTTTTATTGTATTTTATAATTATTATTGCTTTTAAGCTTATTTGAGACTAATGTAACCCTGACACAGAAATATTACATAATAGTATATATACTACTGTGCATTTCTTCCCAACTCTGTATTCAGTGGCATCATGTCAGTAGCTTGAATTCAGCCGTGATGGGAGTATTTATACCACAGGAATGGGTAAATGCTACAAATTACAACTGCTCCAGTCCCTCCCCCTCTCCATTTCCTATTCTTTTTCCCTCGCACTCTCTAATCTAGCCTTAAACATTGACCAATACCCCACTGGTAGCATCCATTGAATAACTGCATGAAGGAAGCAATCATTGGGAAATCTAGCACTCACATCTTTTCAAACCTCCCTAGACAAAGCACATGGCACGAAACACATACAGAGGCCTCCACAAAGTGACTTCCCCATCTCCTTTGTTGCGGGGAAGTCTTAATGTTAAACAGGGTTTTCTTGACAACTGAAAACTGTGGTTAAACAGAAAAAGAATGGAAGTGTTTTCCTCTAGGACTGGGTTTCTGAGCCAAATGCCTGTCTTGCCATGAGGCCTCAGTGGCCTGGAGGGGCTTGGCGAGTCCACTTAATCTTCTCCAGAATCCAAAGCAGTCCGCAGGAGCCTGCACTGACATCACATCTGCTCTGGTTTGCTGGACAGAGACTAAACGATAGCCAAATGGTGCTGAGTTAACGTTTCCCAACGACCAGGAAATCCCCCAAAGAGCAATCAATCAGAGGATGCCGGTCCGCATGCGCATGGGGTGGGGGCAGCCAGGGCAGCCCCGTGAAGGAAACCACCCTCAGAGGGCTGCTTACCGTCCAGGCAGAATCCAAAGGTACTGTGCATGTCAGGAGGCTGGAGAGTAGCCAGGACCAGGCGCTGAGATCTGTTAGTAATTCACTAGAAGGACAAAGTTCCAGCAATACAAAATTCAATTGTCCTCCATTAAAGAAAGCCTCTCTCAGTACCAGCTGAATGCAATTGATGGAATAAATCCTTCCCATTAGTGGAAAGATAATTTCACATAAATACATGGAGAGACCTTCGGAACAGGACTGCAAGTCTCTGAGCCTTGCCTGCTTAACTGGTTTGCCATGTAATTGCATTTAGACCAAGGGCCTCCGAAGGAAACCACTGACTGAATTAGCACTAGCCAGATTGTGCAGAGTGAGGTGAGGTGAGGTGGGGGGGGGAGTGAAGCTTGTAGTGCATTGTGGGTAGTTGTTGTTGCCTTCAGAAAGGACAAGCTGACACTAGTGAGACCAGCTGCTTGCAAGCCTGGTGTTAATTGCTTTTCTCATCAAACAGAGAAAAGCTTATCACTTGAGGGAAGTAAGGATCTGGGTGCCTAATAATGATGGGATAGAGTTGGAGATTATTTTCCCCCCATAAATGCCCACAGGCCTTATCAGTAGCTCTTCCATAGGCCAGAAGAAAAAAAAAGGGGGGATTCCTGATGCAGGGGAATGGAGAGGCTG
Organism: Peromyscus maniculatus bairdii; assembly: GCF_049852395.1. Taxonomy (NCBI): domain Eukaryota; kingdom Metazoa; phylum Chordata; class Mammalia; order Rodentia; family Cricetidae; genus Peromyscus; species Peromyscus maniculatus. The sequence goes on from NC_134852.1 coordinate 107,552,607, forward strand.
TGAGTAACAGCACCTGCATTTTTGCCTGAGACCTGTCACCAATGGCTGTGTGCATGGGGCCTGATGTCTCAGAGCAGTCACTGGAGAGTGAATTCACTCACACCGACACCCCACCCACTGCTCGTGGAAAACACACCCACAGACCTGGGCCTAGAAATGTAAGGCCCAGAGTCCAGCCACCTTCTGCTGCCACCTTCCTAGTGGCTCAGACAAATAACAAGGTAGCTCCTCCTAATTAAAATGAAAGGATCCTGCAACTTTCCGGATGGTTCCTTCAGAGGCCCCACCAAGTTTCCTTTGGAAGCACCCAGAGGAAGGAGGAATTCTGTCACCATTGCATCTAGGGCAGGTCTTCGTTTTGGTTTTCTCCTACTTTGAGGTCCTTGGAAAATGCCATCTATAAAATGATTCTATTTCGGAAATATGTGCAAACCGTCACTCTAGATGACGGCAAATAGTCCCGTTCACTTGCTCAATACCCGTTGTTTGTTTGTTTGTTTGTTTGTTTGTTTGTTACTCTGATTGAATACTTGCTGGTTATGGTCCAGGCACTGCACTATGGCGAAAGCCTTGCCATGCCCTCAGCCTGAGATACAGGTGGAGAAGAGAGGGATATGCAGTTTGGCAAGGTACCGAGGAATCTGTGTGAGGTTGTGAGGGAGTGAGGTATGAGTTCTGAACAGGAACATCAAGAAAGTTTTCGAGGAGCGATGTCCTTTGAAGTGGGTGTTGAGAGACAAGAATGTTGGGAGGCACATGCAGAAATGACATTTTAGGCAGATGGGAGAACATCACACACACACACACACACACACACACACACACACAGTCACCATACAACATTCTCCTGGCAAATGCAGGGAAAGCACGTGGTTTGCTGTCTAGAGTACAGGGAACAAGTAGGAGTGAGGGCTGGGAGTGGGGACGGGTTCCCAAGGAGACACCCCAAGGGGATGCGATCATCTATTCTTCTCTTTCTAATGCCGGGTGGAAGGAAGTACACCCCTCCATCCCGATCTCTTTTTGTGTCCTCACTTTCAGTAACATGATGGTGGTCATTGTCATTTACTCTGTACCAAGACAAAAAACCAGAGAGAAAAGAAACAAAGAAAGATGAGGCTCAAAGACCTGTCACATACCTGCACAAGTTCAGAGATGTAGCAAGTAGCGGAGCTGGGATTTGAACCCAGGGCACCTGACTCTATAGTCCCTTCGTAACTATACTGTGGTCTTCCCTGGGATCAGCTTTCTCTCCTTACATCAAATAATAGCCTTAGAAAAACAACGTTGGGGTGAGAAATGTGAAAACATTTCCCCAGAGTGATTATCTCAAGGACACGTTGATACCTTGAGAGGTGATAGATATTATCAGAAGTGAACACCTGGGGCTCCTGGATGTAAGGTGTGTCTAAATGACCAGCCTTCTGGCTATGACTTCTGGGGGTTCCCTGCTGACCATGAAAGGTACTTCATGCTGTTCCCGCTTCTCTTCCCACAGGCATGCATGTGTCATCCGTGGACAAGTGATGACGTCAGATGGGACCCCGCTGGTTGGTGTGAACATCAGCTTCATCAATAACCCACTCTTTGGGTACACAATCAGCAGGCAGGATGGCAGGTAGGAGACCTTCTGTGGGCCAGGGAGAGTTGGGGCCTGTGGTCTTGCAACACAGCTGCCTCTGGGTTGATCATGTGGACAGAGGGTCAGACTTGGATCCAGACAGCCTACATCCTAACACCCAGCTCTGTGACATTGTCTTCTGTGATCTGTGCCTGACTCTGACCTCTGTTGCTTGAGCTGTAGACTAAGCCCGACCTTCCCATGAGGCTCTCACGTAAACACAGGGCTGCTTAGCCTTATCATCTTTTCAGTGAGTCTTCACAGGCCTTTCAATTCCCCTGAGAACTATCAACAGTATGAAGTAGAGCTAGGGTTTTCTTGATGGCCCTGGATCTCCCCAAATGACTAGAGTAGGCTTGGGCAAAGAGTGCCTCCCCAACCCTCAGCCGCTTCATCATAGCATGACTGTAACCATGTCTGCCTCATAAACCGGTCGTGAGAATTAGGAGAATGGATAGGACAGTACAAGGGATGAGGAATCACCTAGCACATAGTACGTGTTTAATAAATCATGATTTCCTGCCACACACTAGGATTCACTTCCTAATGTGACACATAGTAAGCAAATAAATAGTGGATGTTGAAATTACAAATTATGATGAATTATTAAATAATGAGGAGCTAGTAGCACAAATATTTTAGAAAAAAGAAGGCGAGTGGACTATTTAGCCCGTCAATGGTGCTAAGTCCTCTATTTTTAATGAAATCAGGTGGTGTCAGTCCATCTGGCTGAGCGTGGGCCCATACGGTTGATTCTTCACTCTGAGTTAGAAATTATGCTCCAGCCTGATTGATTTTAGCACCTCTTTAATCCAATATCAGATGTGAGCATGTCCCAGCCGAGGTGATAATGAATCAGGACTCATCTGTTTGGAGACATGTGTGCCTCTTAGACAGCTTGGCAAGCTTGGTGTGGGGCGTCTTCCCTCCTCCGTGGCAGTGGGAAGGGCCCAGCTGGAAGAGGTCTGTGCCAGTCCCCAGGGAGTAAACTGGTCAGGCCAGGCCACTGCTCCCTGTCCTGCACATTTCTGCCCAGAAGCCCCTCAGCAGACCCACCAGGATAGGAAGGAGCGTCCCCTATTCACTATGTCTGTCTTCGGGTTTGGGATAGTACAGAAATGGCAGCTGTGGGTATCCTAGGGCATGGATATTCTTAGAGCGCTCCCACCCACAGGGGAACAGTCATCAAAAATGGAGCTTTTCCAGACTGCTCTTTTTGCCACCAAACTTACCACATGAAAGAGCAAACTGTCAGTAGGCACCTCTGGGCTTGCTTGGACTAGGTCCATGAAACATGCCATCATAATCCTGTATGTGGCGACCCCAGCAATCACCTATTCTTTAGCTCCCCAGGCTACGATTTCCCTGGTTGTGCTATGCTGGCCATATCTCCTGCTTCTCGGGGATATTAAGTACCCAAAGGGAGGTTTCCTGCATCAGTCTCCCACACTGTGACATGGTCAGAAGTGGTGCAACTTAGAATGTGCATTTCAAACCAGTTCTTACCCATCCACTGTGGGGCTAAAATGCTCTTTCCAACACTGTGTGTGAGCAGGGAGCATCTGGCCCACTCCCCTCCTCCTTTCCCTGACTCAGTTTCTCTTACCCTGATACATAGGAGAAGCCATGAGGATAAAGATAGTCAGGAGGTGAGAATGAGTGGAGATGCCCCGAAGGCCTAGGCTGCGTCTGAGTCGCCTGTGTCATCTTCGATCTCCAGGCAGCATCATGACACTCTCACCAGTTCCCCACCCACCTCACACACACACACACACACACACACACACACACACACGACTTCAAATTTTAACAGTAGTTCATACACAGAAAATAGTAACAGAAAAATTACCCAAAAAGATCATTTAAAAGATGGAAATTACAAGTCATGAAGAAAAACTAAGAGAATTCTTAACAGGGGGAGCAGGTCAGGCTCATTGACTTGAAACGTGGGGTTGTCTTGAATGTGATGCCCAGGGAACATGAGGGACCCTGGGCTTCCATCCATCACCCATCTAGCTAATTAGTAACCCTGCCAAGTGATTATGACGGTCAGCCTAATTTTACAGATAGAGAAACTGAGGCTTGGAAGAGTGGTATAACTCACCTGTAATATAAGCAGTGGTGCTTGGACCAGCGAGAGTGGGCTCCATTTGAGAACCAGGCCTCCCCTCTGGGCTCACATTCACATTCATATCCACAACAGGGTTTCCCTGCCAGATGAGCAGGCCCGGCCTCAGCCCATTGCACTCATCTCCCGGCATGGCCAGCTGCCCTGGCCTGCTCACAGCCTTGAAGAGAAATCTTTCCATGTTTGCCGTCCCCTCCCTCCCTACAGGCTGCCTCTCCTGAGCAAAGCCTGTGAGCTTGGCCAAGTTTCTGTTTGGTTGTCAGAAACATTCTGGCAAAGTGCAGACCCCGACCAGTTCTGTGACAAGAATGTCAGCCTGTCAATGTTTCCCCCAAAACTGTGGGCATTCTCCTGGACAGCCACAGCCTGGACTCCTAGACAACAACAGATACCCACCCTGGTGTTTCTCCATCATCACTTCCTGGAGGACGGTGGTGTCCCACTTCTAAAGGTTAGCGTAGAAAGGGCCCTGAGCAGCCAAGTATGTGGAAAGTTCCCGCGGAGAGGAGTGTGTCTTTGGAGTTTGAGGACCCACAACTGGGAGTGTCATCTCCCATGAGCAGCTGCCTCTGGGACAGATGGTTAAATGTCAGAAGGAAGGAAAGAGCAGCCGGAGCAGCGGTCACAGCCATGCAGAGTAGCATTTGTCAAGGCAATGATGACATCCTTCACCGAGGGGTCTCACCCGACGACAGAGGTGATCGGAGTTGACTGACTTGTGTCAGTAGCCAAAGTAAGCGGGGACTCAGAGCATTTGACAGTCAGTTTAGAAGCAGTGGTTGTTGCTCGAATTTCTAAAAGTCTTATAATGAAAAACCCGGAGCAAGATATTAGGGTAAATGCTGAAAGATCAGAGAGACAAGGAACAAGCCATCGCCACCACCTCTTACCTCGCCAACTCCTCAACCTGAAAAAGCCTCAGCCAATAGGCCTCTGGCCAAATGAGCTTCCTCAGCCAAAAAGCTCTAGTTCCTGTCTCCTCACGCCTTATATACCTTTCTCCACTCACCGTATCACTTCCTTTTTAGTGCTGGGATTAAAGGCATGTAACTTCCCAAGCAAAGGCATGAGATCTCAGGTGCTGGGATTAAAGTTGTGTACCACCACTGCCTGGCTCTGTTTCTCTCCTAGTCTGAGTCAGTCTCATGGAGTCCGGGGTGGTTTTAAACTCACAGAGATCCAGATGGATCTCTGCCTCCTGAGTGCTAGGATTAAAGGTGTGTGCTACCACTGCCTGGCTTCTCTGTTTAATCTAGTGGCTTGTTCTGTCCTATCATCTTCAGGCAAATTTTATTAGGGTACCCAGTATATCAACACAAGTGGCAGTGTCTCTCATGTATTCATTCTATAGCCTAAGGGCTAGACCTGTCCCTGGAAGGGCAGAGAAATTGATGGCTCAGGCACTGGAGCAATTACAGTGTACTGCAGTGTGGGCTCTTGGGAGTCTCCATGGTACAATAGACCCTAGCAGGGAGCTAGAATTCCGCTTGAGCAAGGCCTTGTAGAAAAAGGACTACTGGCTTTGCAAGTGTACCCTAGTTGGGTGTGATAGTACATACATGAAATCTCACATCTTTGAGGCTAGAACAGAAGAACTAAGTTGAAGACCAGCCTGGTCTACATAAAGAGACTCTGTCTCAAAAATAAAACCGTAAAGCTAAATGTACCTCCTGAGAAGACCTTGTCCAAGGAGATACTCCAGTAGAGGCTAACTGGCAGACAGAGCCACTGGTCTCAAATCATCAGAGCAGGTAAAAACAAGCCCAAGCCATAAGTACTAGGATGAGGGAGACCCAGATGTGCTACAGAAACTAAAGCCCTAATGGTCAGAATTACCCAAAGATGGGCCTGTCCTCCTGTGTCTGCAGCAAGCCAAGTATGAAATTAATGGCCCTTTGACGGGGACTCAGTAGAAGTGACCAGCCCATCACACCAGGGGAGACTTGGGTACACGATCCCTAACTCCCCTCCCAGGGGCTCAGCTATTCCGTGACTTCAAACTATCTTTTTAGGAAAATAACAAAACTCTAGGCCTGACTCCTGCACACCAAACACAGGGCCTGAGGTGACAGCCAAGCCTTGTTCTCGGCTCAGCAGACAATCCTACAGGATGTGCGCCACACCTTGATTTCTAGTCCCTGTGTGCACAGCCTGAGCTCCCCCGGCCTCTGAGCATGCGTCTGTAGAACAGAGGCTAGACCCCCCTCCCCAGAGAACTGGCAACTGACAAAAAACATTAAGGTATGCAAATGGGGACTCACACTCCTTGGACTTCCAAAACTGAAAGGTGTACATCCCCAGTTTATCAGGGCAAGCGCCTGGCAAGCTTTCTCTGCAGGTGGGAGGACTGAGACACCAGAACCCTACAACTACTAATATGTTCTGGCAGGGGTGAGGTGGGTCCTATCGGAGAGTAAGAGAGAGTAAGGAGGATTCCGCCTACATGCTCCCACACAAACCTGAAACAAGAGGTCCAGTGCAAAGCTGTCTGAGGCAGTGAAGGGCTGGAGAGCACAGAGCCATGAACAGAAGCTGAGCTCCTGGCTCGGGACACACAGTCACGGTGATTTCATCTCAGCCAGGCACTCAGGCTTCCATCTCCCCTGTTACTTACAAGACACCGTGGTTCTAATTGCACAGTCTCAAACTGCTCAGCCACTTAGGACTTGAGAACAATGCTTCTGTGCAAGCATGAGGATCTGAATTCAGATCTTCACCACCCCCATGAAAGCTGGGAGGAGAGACACGTGGGTCCCAGGGATGTACTTACCATCCAGCTCGTCCAGACAAAACTGTAAGATTTGGGTTCAGGAAGAGACTTGTCTCAGTGTCCAGGCATGGTGGTGCACACCTTTAATCCCAGCACATGGGAGGCAGAAGCAGGAGAATCTCTGAGTTCAAGGATAGCCTAGTCTACATAGTGTGCTCCAGGACAGCCAGGACCATAGACAGACTCTGCCTAAAAATTTTTTTAATTTTAAAAGAGAGATAGGGGAGAGAGAGATATATCAAATAACAAAAACAATAATAATAATGTACAGAAACAATTGAAGAAGACACTCATATCAGCTTGTTTTTTATGTTTGTTTGTTTATTGTTTTTTGTTTTCTTCAAATTAATAAAATAGAAACTTTATTAATATTTTTTCATATCCTTAAAATATGAAAAACAAAGCAAAAAGTTTAAAAAACAGTTTTACATATGTATGTGCTAACAATGGTTTAATACATGTGCAATTATATAAAATACGTTTTACAAAAGATTTATAGATTTTGCATACATAAAATTAATTAAATAATGCATGTATTTCTATGATCAAATGTTGCAATATGCACATACTGAGGAAAAAATACTTATTTCTGAGCAACAATGTTGTAATTCAAAATCAGAAAGAGTCCCATGATAATGCAGTGTTTAAATAACCCTAATTCTAACACGCTGAGACTGGATCTCCACTTCTATTTCTAATCAGGGCCTTCATCTTTCCAGTGAGATAATGTTAGATCTCACTGCCAAAAAGCTTAGTCCAGAAAAAAGCTTTAACAACCAAACTCCACTGGAATCAAAAACTTGAGATTGCATGCTCCTTCCTAATCATAACATGGCCAGCAGACCATAACTTTGCTTTGTTGAGAGGACAGTGAAGATATTTAAGTAGGTATCCATTGGTTCAAAACAAACTCAACCACATCTAACTAGTCTTTAACAAGTCAAGAATGTGTCTGAATATCAGGTTTTTCTTTACTTGCAATTCCAAATTTTTAAGTGAACTAGTATCAATGACTATGACTACTTCTGTTACGTTTATAACTGCATACACACAAATACACACACAAAAATTAAAGCCTCAAAACAAATTCAAGTGAGGGCTTGAACATGATCCATAGTATCAAACAATAACAATTGTGCTGATGTTGTCTAGAATACAGTGAAGTTTGCAGTTGCCCAAACTTTACATACATTTGCAAATGCATGTTTAATAGATTTTCAAAAATCTATTAAATGCTAATTGTTTATTTTAAAGATGAAAGCATAATCCTACATATAGAATTATACTTGATTAGTAACTCTAAAATATATAGGAAAAGGAAATTGTGTGGTTGTTTCCTTGAAAAGGATATGTGTTGTATTTCCTTCAAAGAGGATGCTCAAGACAGAAATGATTTTAACCAGCAGGTATACCTTCTCCTTTAAACATAAGTTATTGAACCCTTGATTACAATTCCAAAGTAAAACCAACAACAACAAAAAAAACCTCTAATTTTGTTTGATGTAAACAAAGTCCTTCAAAGGTTATGTTGCCCATACTGCCCTCAAGTCTTCATTTTCTGCCCTAAAATTTGATTTTTTTTCAGCAGGCTTAATAAATATTATATAAATTGGCTATGTTAACACTGAGCATATTTACAGATCATGCTCATTTCAAAATGCACATGGCTGTTAAAACGATTAAAAATTTAAATTTTTAATTTTTCATATCAGCTTGTGATCTCCATACATACACATACACAGGCAGACAGTACATGCACATACAGGCACACACATATGTACACATACACACAGCAAAATAATCCACATGAACCTTTGGGTTTTATAGATGAGAAAAACCAAAGCTCAGAGAGGCTGGCTGATTTACTCATGGCCACACTATGGTTACTTCATGGCAGTAAGGACTGGATTCAGGCTTCCCCATGCCGGGTAACACTTACTCAGTCTCATTCTGCTGGCTCCTTAGCGAGCTCTGGTTCTGACACAGCGACAGGACCAGGAGCAGAGGCTCACCAGCTGCCCTGGGTCCTGCTAAACAGCTCCCGTGCAGTGCTTAATTTGACAGCTGTAAACCCTCCCTGGCCAATCATTTTATAGCAACAACTAGTGGTTTCTGGAGTCATTGTCACTATTTGTGGCTGCAGTCCAGTCTCTGGATGTTAGAGTAGTTCTCAACCAAGGACTCAGCCCCTTCCTGTGGTTTTCTCACCTTTCAGTATCTCATTGTCCTCCTCCTCTTCTTCCTGCTGTCGTCCCCAACTGCAGCTTTGACCTGGTCACGAACGGCGGCATCTCCATCATCTTGAGATTCGAACGGGCACCCTTCATCACACAAGAGCATACCCTGTGGCTACCCTGGGACCGCTTCTTTGTCATGGAAACCATCATCATGAGACATGAGGAGAATGAGATTCCTAGCTGTGACCTGAGCAACTTTGCCCGCCCCAACCCTGTGGTGTCTCCATCCCCGCTGACATCCTTCGCTAGTTCCTGTGCTGAGAAAGGCCCCATTGTCCCAGAAATCCAGGTACTCAGACTTCTTGATGACATCAGACCATCTTTTATTTTATTTGGGGACAGGGGAGAATCTCAGAGACAGTGGAAATCAATAAAGCACCCATATAGGCCTGGGTGAGACCCCCAGGGCCAAACCCTATAGTAGAGATGGCATCAGGATATGAGGGCCATCTTACATGCTAAAGACTGGTGCGGGCCCACAATCTGCCTGGCACACTAGGGCTTACAATAAACCCCTTGGTTCTTTCCATTCTGCCATCCTCTTCACTCTACTTTGCTCCTCCTCTGCTTTCAGAGTCTTACCTCTCTTGGTCTTTCTGCTAAAAGTACTTACAATAATAGTTTCTATGAATAGGAATAAGCAATGGGATCCCAACTAGTAAGAATTTTAATAAAGAGTAAATAAGAAAAATGTAACGTGAGGTACTTAGCACAATGTCTGACACCTACTAAGTGCTCGATAAATTTTAGCTATTATCATTACTAAGATTATTTAGCACATGCTGCCTTCGTGCCAATTAAGGGTTGCTTTGGATCAAATCTACACATGCAAATGTTTTACTTAATTATCATTAAAGGGAAGTAATTGAGAAAAATATATTTTAATCTGATGAAAATGAAGATAGATTCTTCACCGAGCAAAGCCATACTGAGTTGGATCTCCTCCATCATCCCCAGTCTGCTGTCTTTAGGCAGAAAAGAAGCCCCAAGGATAGGGAAGTGGCAGTGCAGAAGCCTGGAGAGGCCCGGGTCACCTGCCTGCCTAATGAGACCTCCAGCAACGTGCATGTTAATGGATTGCCCTGGTGCTGGCAGAGCAGAGCGTTTATACATTTATGTGTGTGTATTTCATGCCCGGATGAGCAAGCACATCTCACCGAGTGTGCCCTGTTGAGCAGTTTCCGATGCCAGTCCCCAGGAAGGAAACACGGCCGTTTCTGAATTCTCATTGTGCTCGCTTCTCAGAGATTCAGCGCCTGTCTCCCGTCTCAATGGCCGGGCTGACCTTTTGTATGAAATGCTTGTCAGCAGAGACAGAACTTGCTGGAGAGAAGTAATTTGTTACTCAGCCCTGGCTCAGCTCCAGCCAGACATCTTTTCCCAGGAGCAGGGACTGTGGAACAAATGAGGTTCAAGGTCACACCCTCTTTACAGTGCTCTCTGAGCTGGGTGCCTACAGGTTCAGCTGGGGCACAAACCTTGCTTATTGTTAGTCTCAAAAAAACACACACACAAAAAACGAACTCTTCGTTTTCCCAGTCCCATTGCTGGTTAATCTTTGCAAGTGCTGGGATGTGGAAACTGTGATGGGTGCATTAAGGAAGGGAAATATTTATGAGAGCATCAGGCCGGCACTCAAGTGCTGCCTGTGGGTCCCCCCACCCCCACCCCCGTGTATAGCCTGCTTTGCCTGGAACTATAAACTGTGGCCTGAGAAGACAACAGTGGGTTGTCCCTACCAATCCATAGCATTTCCTGTATTCAAGAAAGAAGCATAGACAAAAAGTCTACACCCTTCCACGGAATAAACAGAATGAAACAGCTCAGTTCCTCTGTCAACATAGGATAAAAATAGCCATCGTCCCTTGAATGGACATGTTAGGCTCAATTGATTCAATGTTCCTTTCTTGAGAAAGAGCCCAGAGCACCACGCTGATGACAGTCCCCTGCGTTTGCCTTATGGGTGATCATCTGGAATTCGCTGACTGTTTCCATCTTCAGACTGAGCCTGCTGCCTTCCCTGCTCTGCTCATCTGGAAGGCACTGGAGTTGGGAGCCAGTGTGCCCTGCAGACTCCATGTAGCCAACCGGAGCTCTCTAGAGATGAACTGGGACGTTGGAACAGGTTCTTGCCAGGCTCTCAAGCGCTGCCTGATGATGGGTTTGTTCAGCCCTGTGGTCTCTGTTGACCTTCCCGGAAAGGACACATGGAAACTACATCTCACTTTAAGAAAGCTTTGGATAGAAACCATCCACCAGGCTCAGGCTGCGGTTGACCTTAGTGTCTCTTCATGGCACCCCTGCTGTCTGTACCACAGGTACCAGCCGTACCACTGTCCTGCCTCATGACAGGGATGGGCCTGGCACTTCGAGTATGTGGCCTTACTGGTGCTGATTCAGTAAGGAAGTGAAGATTCCCAGATGCTTGTGTTTTCCTGACTGAAATAGCTAATGAGTCAGAGGCGTGCACTGTTCAGTATCCCATGTGCATTATTGTATGTGTCCTCTCAGGGCTGTGATAAAATACCTTCATCCACAGGGGAGGGGCCCCCGAGCATCATGGAGGTGAGTTTGTTAATGTAGGTACACTGTGTAGGAACCGGCCCTGGAGACCAGGGCTATTCCTCCTTCCTCATCCCTTTCCTCTTTCCTCACCTCTCCCTACCTTCTTCTTCCTGCTGTTCTTCCTTCTCCTTTTCACCTCCTTCCCTTCCGCTTCCTCCTGTGCTCCCTGAACACCTGAAGTCCACAAAGTCTTCAATGTCACTTCCGCCGTGACCTCCAGTAACATCCCTGCCGTGATCTGTCTGTGCTGCAGGCCCTGCAAGAGGAAATCACCATTGCTGGCTGCAAGATGAGGCTGAGCTATCTGAGCAGCCGCACCCCTGGCTACAAGTCTGTCCTGAGGATCAGCCTCACACACCCCACCATCCCCTTCAACCTCATGAAGGTCCACCTCATGGTGGCAGTCGAGGGTCGCCTCTTCCGGAAGTGGTTTGCTGCAGCCCCTGACCTGTCCTATTACTTCATCTGGGACAAGACGGATGTCTACAACCAGAAGGTGTTTGGACTCTCGGAAGCCTTCGGTAAGCCTCCCCTACCTGTCTGTGACACAGGCTCCACACACGGGCAGAACCAGAAGCAGCTTCCTTCATGGCTATTCCTTCCTTCCTTCCTTCCTTCCTTCCTTCCTTCCTTCCTTCCTTCCTTCCTTCCTTCCTTCCTTCCTTCCTTCCTTCCTCTTTTCAGGTCAAAACCACCTGGGGCTGACTGGGGCTGCAAGACCTCAGTGGCCATCCACAGCCGAGAAGGATGCATTGCAAAGCCTGAGCATGAAAAGTGGTTACAGGATAAGAACAGACCTCAGAAAGTACTACGGTGGTGTGTGATGGGCTAAAATACACTGTGTGCCAGAGAAGTAGAATATGCATGTGTTATCTGGCCACCCCACAGCCATCCTGCCGAAATCTAAAATTAAAATAAAGGAGCTAAGGTTGGGCTGATTCCATGTTTTCAGTTATAAGAGCTAAAGTCAAAACTTTGTTTCTGGCCTCCTATTTGTTTTGACTTGTTGAGACAGAGCCTCCCTCTGTGACCCAGAGTAACCTCAGATTTCCTGTGTGGCACAGACTGGCCTTGAACTCGCAAACTTCCGGAGTCAGCATAACCTAGTGCTGGGATTGTAGGTGTGCGACACCATGCCCAGGTGACCTCACGGTTTTATTCCCCATCAGAGAAGTTGCCTCTGTTACAGTTTCCACTATCTTCTTTAGGAATGAAGCCAAAGTTGGCCTCCTCACCAGGATCTCGGGCTTTGCAGGATGACTGTCCTTCCAACTTCTGCATTAGAGCAGGGTCCCAGGAGCTTCAGAGATGGGCAGTCAGTAGTCACAACACCTAACAAGATGACTGAGGAGCAACAGCCCAGCAAATTCCTTCATCTTGAACCCCATTCTCTTTCAATTGTCTTCACCTAGCAAAACCAGATAGGAACCGCGAAGTAAAGTTGTACTTGGGAAAGGAAGAGAGAAGGGCTGGGAAGGAGTGGTGGGAGGCAGGAAGAGAATGAGAGGCTCTCTTGAACGCTTGCTCCATGGTTGTGCTGGCATACATGTTAGCATCACAATGAATCCTCACAGCCACATCCTTTTGAGGATGCTAAGGTGACATCCCAAGGAAGCACAGATAGATGGAAGAAAGTTAGATTCATCCAGCCCTTCATTGGGATTTGCATCTCTACCCTGTGATGCAGGGGCTCTCTGGAAGCAGAAAGGCCATATCTCACCAATCACAGTCCCTTCTATCATCTATAAAAATAAAGCCAAGGCCCTAAATCCTCCTCCAGTGAAATGAGTATGTTTAGTTCCCACTAAGCAGTTTCAAAGGGTCCATTGCCATGAGATTCCAGTCCCGGGGCTCATTTGCTGAGATCATCGGGGCCAGAGACGTGGCGACATCTTCAAGCCCACTCTCCTTTTGCTGTAGATAGGTAGCCATCTTTCAAGGCATCTGTGAACAACCTTCAGAGGCTGACCAGCTATTCATTCTTGTCTCTTCCACATGGTCAGATGTTGTCTGCTCGTAAGCAGTGCCCTCTCAGAGGAGCTACTCAGAAGAGATGGCCTGCCTGTCTCAGCTGATGTTTTCCCAAGGCCACTGCCTAGGCTGCCACAGAAGCCAAGCTTAGGGAATTAGGAAATTTTAAAATCACAGATGACGAAAAACAATCAGCCTTCTCAACTGAGTGCTTTTCTTTAAGCATTTCTATGACATCAGCTGGTCTTCATGACTATGATGTCCAGGGGCTGAGTAATATACCTGGATTGGACATGATTAAATTCTCACCTGATTAAACATTGTGTCACCTCCAATTACCTACTGCCACAAATGAGGTTACAGTGGTGAGCTAATGGGGGTACTTTCCTTATTAAAGATTATTTCCGGGCTGGGGAGATGGTACCAACAGGAAAAACACTTGCAATGCAAGTGTAATAACTAGATTTTGGATCCTCAAAATGCATGTCAAAGCCAAGTGGTCTCCACACACACCCACATATACATGCTCTCACACACATATGAATAGCACCACAACATATACAAAACATTTTAAAGGATTATTTCAACAGAATCAATTCACTTGGGTCCTTTGAAGGTGTGTGGTACATTTAACTTTTCCTAATAATATGCAGGTGTTGTTGTTTTTTTTTAAATAGTTTTTAAGGCCCAGCATCACTGTGCTAGTATTTCACATGGTTCTAGTGCCCAAGTAAAAGCATGATCTTTTTGTTTTCTATACAAGATCATCAGAGGCTTGCCTATCGGGCTAAGGGTCAGGTCAGAGGCTTTGTTCACCTGTGTGCTTTGCTCTTGTGTCCCTATAGTTTCCGTGGGTTATGAATACGAATCCTGCCCAGATCTGATCCTGTGGGAGAAAAGGACAGCAGTGTTGCAGGGCTATGAAATCGATGCCTCCAAGCTTGGGGGCTGGAGCCTGGATAAGCACCATGCCTTGAACATCCAGAGTGGTGAGTGGAACCATGGACGTCCTTGAGCTAGGCTAAGGTGCCGCCTTCTCTGCTATCCCACGTATCCTCAAAAAAAAATGTATGCAGTGAATAGCATGGGCCCCAAGAGAGGCTTGGGAGAAGCACTTCATTCATTGTCATCAAAGCAGCAATGGAGAGAGGAGCCCTGAACAGCATCCCAGAAGATCTAGGATTAGTTAGCCTGGGATATCAAGTAGATCCTCTAGGGCAGAGCATGAGTTCCGAAGCAGAGGACTTGAAGAAAACTCCATTGTAATTGGAGCTGAGAGTGAGATCAAAGGAAGAACTTCCAAAGCTCAGGCATAATCAGCTGGAACCCAGGGTACTTAGGACTTCAGGCTTGATCTACAGTAGATGTCAATCATATGTACTTCAGGAAACTCAGTCTCGCCATGCTCCTCTGCTTTGGGACAGGAGCCATAGTAACGATGTTGCTCATCTCCTGCCTAGTCTAAAAGTGGAAGGAATGCTTGTCAATCCCACGCCAGGTTTAAGGTAGAGAAGTGGAAAAAACGAAATCAAAATGTATAATGAAGGACTTTCCATCCCTGTGAGTCTTTAAAGTAAGAGCAAAGGAAAGGGACTCCACACAGAATGAAGTTAGAAAATGAAAATCCTGGAGCTGTGTTGTGTGCTGGTGGAGAAACGGGTAAATAGAGCCATAGGGCAGAGCTGGGAGTTCAGAACTGACCCGGGATCAGCAGCTCGAACCAGTGATGAACAGGATGGTTTCAGAGGAGAAGCACAAATGGCCAGAAAATATGAGAAAGAATTGTTTAATATCTTTGGTCATCAAGACATGAAAGTCCATCTCGCCCCAGTCAGAGTGGCCAACATCAAGAAGATCATGGGGGGGGGAGCGTAGTATGAGGGGAATATACTCAACATACAGTACACACTTGTATTTAAAAAAACCTAAAATGAAGAAAAGAAAGTAACAATAGTAGCGAGAATACAGGAAAGGAAACCCTTATACACTGCTGACAGAAATGTAAGTCATTGTTACCACTATGGAAATAAGTATGGAAGGTTCTCAAAGAACTAAAAACAGAACAACCAAATGAATAGATACTCCAAAGAATGTAATTCACCATACCACAGAGATACCTAAGCATCACGTTTACTGCTACACTGTTCACAATAGTCAAATTATGGAACCAGCCTAGTAGTCCATCAAAAAATTAATAGATAAAGAAAACGTGTTTTATATAATGGAGTCTTACTTGCCATAACAAAGAACAAAATGACATTATTTGCAGGGAAGTGGACAGGAGTGGAGGTAAGAGCGTTAAATAAAATAAGCTAGATTCAAACACCTTGCTATTCTCATGTGAAGAATCAAGTTTTTTCTCTTAAAATATGTAGAAGTAAAAAGGTATCTGTCTAGGAACAAAGTGAAGATCAAGGCTAGCAGGAAAAAGAGAAGGCAATGGAGAAGCTGAATGGGATTAAAGTACATTGTATGTGTATGAAAATGGAACAACAACAACAAAAAAAAAAAACCCTAGGTTTGGTTCTCAGTATCCAAAATTCCAAAGTAACAGAACTTCAATCAAGCTCAACTTGGTTTCTCACTCACTCACCTGCAAACCCCTAGAGGCAGATTATCCTGTACTGCAGGCTCAGAAGCCCAGACTCCTCTGTTCTTGTTTATACTGGCCTTTATTTACCCCCAAGGTCACAGTCCAAAGTGACTACTGGAGCTCAAGCCTGCACATCCACACTTCCATCAGCAAGGAGAAAAAGGACCATGAGCCAGGCCCTTTCATTCTGAGGATGCTGCCCAGCAGATGCCAACAGCATAGACACTTACGTGCCACTGGCCAAGACTCAGTCACAGATGAGGCTGCCTCAGGGCTGGGGTCATAATTGCTCCAGGGACACATATGCCCAGTTAGATGTCAAGAGTTACATTAGCAATGGAAGAAAGAAAGGATGGATGGGTGTCTTAGTTAGGGTTTTATTGCTGTGAAGAGACATCATGATCATGGCAACTCTTACAAAGGAAAACATTTAATTGGGGTGGCTTACAGGTTCAGAAATTTAGTCTGTTGTCATCATGGCAAGAAACATGGTGGCATGCAGGCAGACATGGTGTTGGAAAAAGAGTTGAGAGTTCTACATCTTGATCCACAGGCAGCAGAAGGAGACTATGTGCCACACTGGGCAGAGCTTGAGCATACGAGACTTCAACCCCCCCAAACACACAGTGGCATACTTCCTCCAACGAGGCCACACCTCTTAATAGTGCTACTCCCTATAGGCTAAGCATTCAAACTCATGAGTTTATGGAGACCAAACCTATTCAAACCACCACAATGGGCCATCAGTGGCTAATTGGGCAGGTCTGCCATTATACCGTGTGTACAAATAGAAACTTCATATTCTATAGAGAAATCGTCACATATTTGGATAACAGGCTTCAGAATTAATACTGAAGAAAATGCTTCAGTGTATATAGAAAAACTATGCTACACTCCCACTCCACATTCTATACAAAATAAATTTAAATATTTTTAAACATCCAAATGTGAAAATACTTTAAAATTAATAGAAGAAAATATAAGCCCCTTTTAAATCTTAAGAAAGGATTTCCTAAAAACCTAAAAAGGCACAAACTTGGACCTGGAAAAACAACTGATTAGACTATATAAAATTTAAATCCACTGTTAGAGGTTCTTGTGACCTTTGGGGTCCCGGCCCCACTCAGGCATCATGGAAATAGGTGTGGCATGAGGCAGGGTCCAACCTGCAGGCTATGGCAATGCTCAGATAAAAAAGGATGGCTAAGAATGAAGAAACAGTGGAGATTCGTGAGAAGGAAAATGAGTCAGTCCCTTCATTTGGTTGATGGGAAACTGAGGCTCAGGGCAGGATGAGTAGTGAAGACACTGGTGATCTCTACAAGATGTAGGGTCAGCCTGTCAACTGTACAGCCAGGCAACAACCTAGGTCCATGTTGGTGAGCAGTGACTGGGTTTCTCTCTGTTATTTCTATAAACATTAATTGGTATCTACTCTGTAGCCAATTCTATGCTAGACATTGGGGATACAGAAATGAAAAAGACATAATCTCTACACTTGAAATGGGATTTGTGGAAAAAGAGAAAATCAAGCATGTGTATCTAAGAAGCTGCGGTACACAGATTCAGACAGAGCCTAGGAGAGATGCAAGGCCTAAATGGTCAAGAGCTGCACCCTGGGACTGAAGATACAGTCAATACAATGTTGGTCTTGCAAGCACAAGGATCTGAGTTCTATCCCCAGAACCCAAGTAAAAGATGTTAGAAGAAGGCTGGGAACTGGAAAGATGGCTCAGCCATTCGGAGAACATGCTCTTGTAGAGGACCTGGGTTCAATTCCCGACACCCACATGATGGCTCACAGCCATCTGTAACTTCAGTTCCACGGAATCCAATGCCCTCTTCTGGCTTCTGCAGGTACCAGGCACATATGTGGTACACATACATACGTGTAGGCAAAACACTCATACACATAAAGTGTATCTTTTAAAATGTCAGACATGATAGAATATGCTTGCCATGCAAATGCTAGAGAGGAAGAGATGGGGATCACTGACCTGCCTAGCCTACTTAGCAAGTTCCGGGACATGAGAGGCCCTGCACCAAAATTACCAGGAGGGTAGCACCTGAGGAGGGGTGGTACAAGTTGTCCTGTGGCCTCCAAGAGCACCTACATACACCTGCACACATATACACACGTACCCGTGCACACACACAGAGAGGGAGAGAGAGATCCTGGGCCTGCCCACTTCTTGTCTGTGGGCCTTGCCTAAATTACTGGTTTATTTTGTCTGTCACAGCAGTAATAGTGCAGCCGCATAGGCCTAGGGTGAGAATTCAGTCGGTAAATGGTAAAGTCTTTCAGGTACCCTTGGGTCTCACTAGGATAAGACAAGCCTGGAAGGATTTGGCCAAGGCCTCATATACTTTGCAAAATCACGATGACATTGACCAAGGAAAGGAAGAGGGACCCAGCCTCCATTCTCCCAATGATGCTAATGTCCTCTCCTTGTCCCAGGCATCCTGCACAAAGGGAATGGAGAGAACCAGTTCGTGTCTCAGCAGCCACCAGTCATCGGCAGCATCATGGGCAATGGACGCAGGCGGAGCATCTCCTGCCCCAGCTGCAATGGTCTTGCTGATGGCAACAAGCTCCTGGCCCCCGTGGCCCTCACCTGTGGCTCTGATGGGAGTCTCTATGTAGGAGACTTCAATTACATCCGCAGGATCTTCCCCTCTGGAAATGTTACCAACATCCTGGAGATGAGGTATGTAAGGGGGTGCCTTCCCCATGATTCCTGGCAATGTCCCTTGCCATCAAGAGGCCCAGCAGCCTTACCCATGGGGACCAGAGAAGTAGGACAGGACAGAGTCACACCTGCCAGACTATGCTGCCTCCCCCGTGCTTTGAGATGAAGACACAGGGAGTTGTCCTTCACATCCAGATGATGTGGAAGACTGCTGACAGCTGAAAATTGGTCCCCCTGGAGCCACTGTACCTTCTTTCTGCACTTAACTGATAGAACTGGTTATAAGAGTCTTCTTGTAAGAACGAAGGATGCATGGCAAGCAAATGTCACATTTGGCCCTGTTCCTTAATGTTCCTCAGAAGCAGTTACCTCTGTCTGGCCAGGGTTGAGGTGAAGTGAGGCCTGAGGCTGATGTAGGCTGTGCCTCTCTGCTCTTTGGGTGCAGTAGAGCCCCCCAGGGAGAGACTCTCAGTCCTGACCATGAGTGATGGAACACTGCATCCCTCCATCCAGCTGGAGAACAGCTTGACTGTGCATTTCTCCCATGGCCCTATGATGTCTTTCTGTCGGCTTAGCGGCTGCACATGAATCTCCTGATATTTTAATTATCATCTATGGCCCCACTGCCCCCTGCAGTCGGCACCCTACCAGCCACTCAGGCCATGGCCCCAGCTTGGCAGTGGCAGAGATACATAGGGTTGAACTAAGTCTCTATCGTTCCATTTGCCAACAAAGACTTAGAAGTCAGATATGGGGGATGAAAACCTGCTAGATCAGAGAGGACAAGAAGCAACCAGCTGACCTTCCTTTTTGGCCAGAGACCCAACAAGAGACAAGTCTCTCCACTCATCGCAAACCAAAAAGAAGCCAAAACTCCAAGTCCCCACCCTACTCTTTCCGATATGTGTCTCTCTATCCATACTCCTGGTTCCTCCAGACTCTCTATGGCTAACTCCGGTCAACTAGTTGCTGGCTCTGTCCCTGAATCAAGGTTGATTTTTTTATTTAATAATGCAAATGCAAACTCAGGGTTCACATTGTGATCTAATATCCTATGACATCCATAAGCCAGGTCTCTCTATAGAACCAAAGCCCTCCTACAGGGTGGGCTCTACGGTTAGAGAGAAGCTGCACTTCAGAGACGGGGGAGCCCCACCCTCAATTTCAGGAAGATTTTTTTACAGCTATCTTGAAGCAAAAACCCACCTGTATCCTGGTTTGGAAGCACATGAGCAAGGCATGACTTGAGAGGGAAGGGCATCCTCCCAAGGGTGTGGAAGGACAGTTCTGTTCCTACTGTCCGCCAGTGTGACACTTCTGTTAAGTAGTAACATTATCAACCTTCAGTAAATAAGGGAAAGCAAGCTCAGGGAATTGAAAGGATGTGCCCAGAGTCAAACATCTAGAATGGTAAACCCAAACCTAGAAGACCGTTTACACAGCTCTGCCCCGCCAAAGAGTAGACACCAGAAAAATGAGATTTGTTCCATCCCATAAAGTTATTCCCTACTGAATGAATATCATTCTACAGCTCACATGGAAACGGAGGCCTCCCATTTCATATCCTCCAAATAAGATATCCTATTTTCCTCCCTCCCTTCTACCACTGTTGAAGATCAAGCAAGTCTTCAACAGGGTCAAGAAGAATAAATGAAATTAGGAAAGGAAACTCAGTATATTGTCATCTTAGCATCCTCCTCCAGTCTTTTCCTGCTGGGCCTTTTTCTCTGTGTCACACCCTTCCTAATCATACTCCTTCTCCAATCCCATGCCATATTTTGAGTAGGCTCTTTGTAGGCTCCCCATGTTCTGAAAACTTTCGTAGGAAAGCAGGCCTACAGAGACCAGGAGTAGCAAGCCTGTGTATCTCTGGGTGCATGTCTGTCCAGGGAAGAGAATCAACTGCCCCAATCTCTTCCGAGGCCCTGCTAAAGCAGCACACTGTATCAGGCCTTTCCTCTTCCCAAAGTCAGCAGTATGGTGCAGGTGGAGCCGGGCCGCTTCCGTCATGGGTAGCTGTTTGTAAGTGAACTCACTGACAAGGGGTATCCAATATAAAATGGATCCGTGTCATGGCTGCTAGGTCTTTATTTATTACAGTGTTGTACAGTACCGTTGCTGTCAAGTTTTCAGCTGCTAATAATGCATCTAACCCTGCTGCTAACACCTCGTTCTTTCTTCTATTCCCTGCTCTCCTGTCTTCTGTCAGAAATAAAGATTTCAGACATAGGTAAGCCAACCAGTGGAGAATTTCCTGCCTCTCCCCTGCCTTGTTGCATGCTGTATGGTAAGCCACACTTGTCAGTTTCACATGGCTCAGTGGCAAAGGAACCCTGTGTGGTTAGAAGCTGATAGGGGATAATTGGTTGCATCTAGAACACCCCACTAATAGTGGTGGGGTAGGTGGCAAAGGTCTGAACCCCTTCTACCTGTGGTAAAGTAAGGCACTCGTCCTGTAGTCTATAGATGTGACAGACTAGAGTAACGGGAAGAACGTGAGACCCACAGCCTGATTAATCCTTAGAATAGCACATCCTCTAGACATTTGAGTGAAATGACCATGATGGGAAGGAAGTGCTGAGGCCATCTTATGGAGGTAAAGAATATGAAAACAGACAAGTTCCAGACCCCAAAGTCAGAGCACATGGGATGCCAGGGACCCCCTCCAGGGACTCCTCCAGACAGGACATCACAGTGACTTCAGGAAGAGAACAGTCCCCACACAAACTGTCGGTGTGTAGATTTGAAAACTGACACGGGCAGCAGAGCTATGTTTTGCACAGTTACAGGGAAGACTCTCAGCTGTCCACGTGAGACTCAGATCAAAATGGTGCGTGGGATGGTCCTGGGTTGGGGTAAAAGCAGGCTGTTTGGGAGAGTGACGGGACAGACAAAGCCTGAACTACCAGTCATTATTAACTCTGCATCTATGTCAATACATGTGAGGAGGAGCATGTGTATGTGCATATATTATTCTAAGTATTAGTTCATATGTGTCGAGTATTGACTGCACAAGCAGAGAGTTAGACAATTCACATGAATACCACCCTATGTCTGAACCACCTGTGAGGTAGACATCTGTGACTATAGCCAGTTTACAGACAAGGCTAATGACATTTCCCAGTGATATGACCCTGGAGTAATTGCTTCAGCTCTCATTATTTTTATCTTACATTTATTAAAAGTTATTGTCAAGAACAAAAAAGGATCTCTGAAAACTATTCAGCAGTTTCAGGCACAGAGAGAAGTTTCAGAAATTACTATGGAAAAACGTTGATAGTGGTTTTAATAACTGTTACAGTCTCTATACACTGGTTTTGTAATTAGCATATTACAATTTACCGTAATTATGATAATCATGATGATAAGAGGCCTCCATCTTTCCCCAAAAAGGAAATTAGTCCTCTTATGACCAAAGACACATATAAGAAGATAAATCCAGCTGAAATTGAGACCAAAAGTAAAAACAAAGAAGAACATCAGTGGCCAGACCTTGAACTCTAAGCCATGGCAGCCAGAGTAGTAATGGAAACATAACTGATTTCCTGGTTTGCACTGTCCCCAGTGGGAAATGTGCACTTCCCAGTGCAGAAATAGTCTTGGTTCACACTGAAGCCTGTGTTCAATGAGCTTCATATGGATGATACTAGACTGTTCAATGATCTGTCTTCATGTGTATCTTAAATTAAACCCTGGAATTTAACATTGAATCACTTAGTCCATGGTGACATCTCCCTGGGACATGACTGTGATGCAGGCAGACACAGCTGGGAAGCCTTATGCCATGGGACCATTCACATTACCTATCAGTTGAAGAAATCATGATTGTCTCTGTGTAGGGGTATGGATATGTGTGGGTGTGCATACTTCTGACATTCAGTGATTGTTTTTTAATGTGCATGTATGTGTATTTTGTCTGTATGTATGTCTGTGTGAGGGTGTTGGATCCTGGAGTTACAGATAGTTGTGAGCTGCCATGTGGGTGCTGGGAATTGAACCTGGGTCTTCTAGAAAAGCAGCCAGTGCTCTTAACTGCTGAGCCACCTCTCCAGCCTCTTCAGTGATCTTTTGATTACAGCCATAGTATGGGGTCAAAACCAGGCCCCTGTCTTCTTTCAACCCATTGTTTTCTCAGGTGAGAAAATTCTGTCTATAAAGTGAACCACAGTGGAAAGGAGACTCACCCATGGCCAGCCACTTTCCTAAGATAATTAGGAGGCAAGAACCCTGGGTCCCAGCTGTGATTTTTTTCAATGGTACCTGGATATTAGCAAATCCCTTTTTCTCTCTCTGAGCCTCAGCATCCCCTCTACTGAATATTGAACAGATTAAGGAAGTAACAGGAGTTTACCTTCTTCGTCTGTCCACTGTTTCAATTTCTTCCAATAACAGCATTTGATTCCATGGGAACCTTGGCCTGTGTATGTACACCCCCAGCATGGACTTTTCTCGGTCTTTGATTCTTTCGCCCTCATGCCACCTGCTACCCTGGGCATTCCCAGTAGTAGTAGTCTCTTCAGCATCTGCTGCTGTGGAGCTGTTCAGGAAATAAGCATCCTATGTCTTCCATGATTTCTTCCCTGGGGTCAAGGACGACTGTTGGAAGCCTGCTTTTTAGAAGTATGCGTGAATATAATCTCCCTCAAACCAAGCTACATGTGTTGTAATAACTCAAAGGAGCCCCTAGATGGAAAATAGATTAACAGGACAGCATTATGCCAAGAATACATAGCTTTTCTATTATGCACCAACATAAATGTTCTAAAGATTTCTCAGGGTCACCAGATTTGCTTAAAAGCTACCATGAGGGGCTAGGGGCATAACTTAGTAGAGTGCTTGGTTAGTATTCTTAAAGCCCTGGGTTCAATCCCCAGCACCACAGAAACTGAGCATAGTGACCCAGGCCTCTAATCCCCGCACTTGGGAGATAGAAGGAGGAGGACCGAAAGTTTACAATCATCCTTGGCTACACAGCAGGTTCTAGGTCACCTGGAATAGATGACCCTGCCTCAAAAAAAAAGGCGCCATTTATTAACCATGTCAGTTTTTATTGGAACAGACACTGTGTGCAGAGGCTTATATTCTTCATGTGGTTTTTATCCTTCCAGTAACCCTTTGAAGTGGATGTGACTGCCCCCATTTCTCAAATATAAACAGAGACTCAGAGTACCGAAGAGGGTAGAGGGAGGATTGACTTCAATACACTGACTTCAGGAATGCTACCATAGCCAAGGTTACACTCCTAGAGCTAGAAAACAGCAAGAGACCTTGGAGTTCCCTGTCGCAAGCTATGGAACAGGACTGGGATCCATCTCTGAGCCTGGCTCTTCTCAGGGTCCTGGATATCAGAATTGGATTAGACACAGTCTGTGGAGCCTGAAAATGCTCCCTGTGCATGGACCTGGGCCTGGGGCCTCCACTACATGCCGCCTTCCATCACATGCCTTCAAGGCTGGTGTGGTTTGAAGCAGATGTCAAACTGTTCAGCAACTGTCAGAAATGCCAAGCTCTGCATGATGGAACTGAGATCTGCCTTTAGTAACGTCTTCAAGTGTTTCCTGAGCACACTGAAGTTTGAGAAGCTGTGCATGATTCCCAAAGCTGGCTGTGCCTAGGATTCACTTGAAGAAACCCTATAGGCAGAGTCCAGCCCTTCAGTCACTTTTGTTCAGGCTACTTCTTCTAATTTCCAGGTGATTCTCATGTATAGAATCACCAATCTAAGATCACTAGCAATGAGTGTTTCCAGTGAATACTCCAACAATGAGGTTAAATTCATTCATCATTCATTCATTCATTCATTCACACATAAATTCAGCACAATTCCTCTGAGTCTGTGCAGTGGGAATCTAGAAGAGTTCAAGAAGGTGGTGCTGGTGCTGGTGCTGCTGGTGCTGCTGGTGCTGCTGGTGCTGGTGCTGGTGGTTTATATGTATGGGTTTTTGCCTGTATATGTCTATATATCAAATGCATGCAGTACCCTTGGAGGCCAGAGAAAGCACTAAATCCAATAGTGTAATTACAGATGGTTGTGAGCCACCATGTGGGCGCTGGGAATTGAACTCAGGTCCTCTGGAAGCTCAGCTCGCGTCCTTAACTGCTGAACCATTTCTCCAGTCCCAAGTTCAAGGTTTTACTGAGACAGACGACTCAGCAGAGAAGAACCAGAGAAAGTGCTACAGACCTGAGAAGCCAGGTCTGCCCTAGCTCTAGTGGAAACCCGAGGGCGTGGTGTGCTAGGACAGAAAAGTGGGAGCCCAGGAATAGTAGGGAGTGATCAGCTGAATCTCCTGAGATGCGCGAGTCGAAGGGGGCCCGGCGCTTTCTTCCATCATATGCTTTCAAGGATTGTATGGCTTGCAGCAGATCCTCAGGCCTTTGGGATGCAGTGCTGACATGCTTGTGGCATGTCACGAGTCACGTGGGGAACTAGAAAAAATAGACCGTGAAGCTGAGCGGACGTAGATTGAAATTCACTCCTCAGTTTGTGGTCTGTACTTCATCTCTGTCCGCCTCAGTTCTCTGAAATGTAAGAAGACGGTCCCTACACAATATGATAGTTATGGGGGCAATGAGGCCATGTGTGTCAAGTGCAGGCACAGAGGCCAGGGCAGAATCCACATTCTTCAGTGTCAGACACATCCCAGTCCATGTGATTAGCTCCCCAGTTCTGTTCCTTAGACTGCTGGGGCTGCAGCCTGGGGGAAGGACCAGTGGGAACCGCAGACACAATGCAGCTGCCAATGCTGGCTGGCATGAGCAAGAGATGTAGAGCTGGGGATGTAGTTCAGTTGGCAGAGTACTTGCACAAAGCCCTGGGTCTTATCCCCAGCACCAAACGAAGCCAAGCTTGGTGATACACACCTGTAAGGCCAGCACTTTGGAGGCAGAGGCAGGACATTCCCAAGATCAGGGATAAACTCAGCTCTGTGGTGAGTTTGATGTTCAGCCCCTGTCTCAAAACAAGCAACCACCGTGTGTGTGTGTGTGTGTGTGTGTGTGTGTGTGTGTGTGTGTGTGTGCGCGTGTGCATGCGTGCGTGCCTGCCTGTCTGTCTTTCTGTCTGTCTGTGTATGTGTGTTTGTATATATGTATGTATATATGTCTCTAAATGCCTGTGTGTGGGCAGAGCAGAGACCTGACCTGACCATTAGCCACCTGAAGAATATACAACTATTTTATTGACTCATCCTAGTTAAACCTTCACCTTCTCCAATCAGAGCAAGCATTTTCCTTCGATGCTGACCACCAGATAAGCATACAAGATGCAGCCATAACATTTATAGGATCTGGAACAATCCTGCCAAGCCCACCCTCTCCTGGAATTCACCCATTTGAGAAGCTTCACACAAGTGACACTTCTCCAGGGCAGTACAGGGCGATGTGAGCTGGAAACTCAAGGGGCTAATCTAAGTGGACAGGGCCTCCACCATCCTCCCTCAGGGTCCTCTTTCTGCCAAGGTAGATATCACCAGTTTATCATGAGTGATGCACACAGAAAGGAAATAGTCCCCCTGCCTCCTGGCTGTCATGGGGAAGCTGGGAGCCCAGGATGCTCCGGCATGACAGAGCAGGATCTAAGGTCACTGTGTTTTATTAAGACAGGATCAGGGTTGTCTAGGAAGATTAATTCTGTGCCTCCTTCTAAGTCCCAGGGAACATCTCAAGATAAACAGGATGTCTGTGCTATTATCACCAACCCCATGAGAAGTAAAAGAAAAGCTAAGTGATTTCAATGCAAATACCACCTAAATAAGCTGGAAACGCACATGTCACCTACCTAAAACAAGGGACTCAGAAGGGCTGGGAGGCTGCAGGTTGAGCACTGGAGATGTAGAAGTGAATAAAAATCTGGCAGTTTCCCCCTTTATGGACTGGTAGGTGGCATGAAAGACATGTAAATAGCCAGGCCTTGTGTTTCATGTGAGCTAGTATGAACCCTAGGGCACAGAGAAGAAATGGCCAGGGAAGTTTGCCAGAAAAAGTCCCTGAGTGGGCGCCTGGGGAGTAAGTAGCAAAGAGGAGGACCAGGGCAGAGGAGTGGATGCAGACAGGGCCAAATGCATTGAGGGGCCTGGTATGGGCATTACCAGTATGGGATTTCTGTGAGGAAAGGCCCGAGGTGCATCTGGCTTGGAAGATCTGTGCTCCTTCTGAAAGATGGGAGAGTCTTGGAAGATGAAACATGGTAACTGGTGGGGTTTGGGTCAAATCAGAGAAAAGGTCTGAAAAAGACACGGGCAGAAAGAGGATCCTGCCCTCATTCACGAGGAGACAATGGGATAGCAGTATGGGGCTGGAGAGAAAGTGCCACCAGAGAACAGAATGTCGTATTAGTGGAACTCAAAGGAAAAATGATGAGAGCCTCAGGTCTGGACACCTTGCTCTGGCCCAGAGGACGCTACCCAAAGCAAGGGATATTCTAATCATAAGAAGTCAGCATCAAACTAAAACCCCATGGCCCAAAACACACACACACACACACACACACACACACACACACACACACACACACACACACTTGCACACATGTGGCCCAAGCTTCATGTAGGATAATCACCAGTTTGTAAAATAAAAAGTTTTTCCAAAGGACCTGGATTAAATTCTATGCTTTATAAATGTATAATATTGAGATGAAGTTTGAGGGACCAGAGAATGATCAGACCACACAAAGGAGCTGAAAGTCGACACATCCCAGTGTGCTCCCAGTGGTGAGCCCAGAAACCATGTGCTCTAGACATGGAAGAAGCTGTAATCAGTACCACTGAGTAGTAGAATCTGGGCTTGATGGGAGATTCTACCTAAAAGTTATCTCCAAAGACAAACACCAACAGCATCCCTCAACAGCAGACGTGACTGCTGGGCACCTCCTGTGTGCCGTGCATCACACTACATGTTTGACACACATGCAGTTCCATGTGAATATTCCCAATGTGTAAGCAAGCGCTAACACTCCCATCTTCTAGCGGAAGGAAGCTGGAGGCCCAGGGGCCACCGGACACACCCAAGTTGCAGAGCCTGCCTTGGAATAGAGATGATCTGGTTTCATACCCTGGGCACTTCCCCAGTCTCTGGCTAGAGTGCCCCATCCCTTTCACGTTTCTGCATGGTCTGGCTTCTTTCCTGTCACCAGAGCCCAGGTTTTGTGACTTTCTTCCAGAAACAGACCTCTATCAGCACCTCTCCTCTGCTCTGTTTCTTTTTCCTGGAGTTTGCTGCAGATTAGAAACTGATCCTGCATCTCGTTTATGCCTGACTGCAGGAGGGAGACACCCAGGCTCCTGATAACTTCACCGTGAGGAACAATAGGAAGTGGGGTGGACGTTGGCAGGAGGCAGGACTAGCCAGTGTCTTATCTGTCAGTCCCAAGATGAAATAGGAAGTCGCTGTAAAAATCTTAGAGAGAAAGGCTTGTTTTAAATCCTTGGGTTGTTACTTAAAGCCAAGCACCTCCTCCATGCTCCTATCTTGAATTAGGAGGTCTCCTGTGAAAAGCTTCATTGATAATCTTTTTAAGGAAACATTTGCTGGGCTGGAGAGATGGCTCAGTAGTTAAGAACACCTACCGTTCTTCCAGAAGAACTGGGTTCAGTTTCCAGCTCCCACATGGCAGCTCACAGCAGTCTGTAACTCTAGTTCCAGGGGATCTGATGCCCTCTTCTGGCTCCTGTGGGCACTGCACACACACAGTTTACATACATTTGTGCAGGCAAAGCACAAATATATATAAAAGAAAAAAAAAGAAAAGAAAGTATGTGTTTAGCATTTGATATAGGCAATAATCAGCAAGAGGCCTGATGGGATTTTTTTGGTATATATGTGTGTGTGTGTGTGTGTGTGTGTGTGTGTGTGTGTGTGTGTGTGTGGTATGTGTGTGCAGGTAGGCATCAGATATGTGTACATGCATGTAGAAACCAAAGGACAACCTTGGGTGGTGTTTCTCAGCACCTCTCCTCTGCACCATATATTTTTTCTTTTTTGAGTCAGTTTCTCAATGGACTAGAGCTCACCAAGGAGCTATCTGGCTAGTTGTCTAGCTGGCCAGTGAGCCCCAGGATTCTCCTATCTCTGCCTCCTGAACACTGCAATTACAGGGACATATTCCCACAGCAGAATTTGGTTATTTGGTTGTTTGGTTATTTGTTTGTTTTTAACATGGGTTCTGGATATTGAATTCAAGTCCTGGTACTTGCAAGGCAAGCACTTTGCTGACTGAGCCATGTACCCAGGCCAGGCAAGAGGTTTTGCATTAGGAATTGAAAGGGGAAGGATCATTAGGCCAATCTCTCAGGTGGCCCACAATAAAGATAGCATCCTCATAAGACCATCGTGCTTAAAGTCACATGGGTTGGGGATTCATGTTGCATGTCCCCATCCAAGTACTGAGCAGGCCCAACCCTTCTTGGTTTCTGAGGTCAATGAGATTGGGCCATGTTCTGGGTGATATGGCCATTGTCATGTTGTGCATCTCTAGTTATGTGATGGAGAGAAGAAAAGTCTCACTCTAGCCCTGCCTCTCTTGCAGTCACAGCCCAGCACACAAATACTACCTGGCCACAGATCCCATGAGCGGGGCCGTCTTCCTGTCTGACACCAACAGCCGGCGGGTCTTCAAGATCAAGTCCACCACAGTGGTGAAGGACCTGGTCAAGAACTCTGAGGTGGTGGCAGGGACTGGTGACCAGTGCCTCCCCTTTGATGATACTCGCTGCGGAGATGGTGGGAAAGCCACAGAAGCCACACTCACTAATCCCAGGGGTAAGGCCTTGCATTTAAAACAATAGCATTTGTTTGACATTGAAATTTTATATATATATATGTGTGTGTGTGTGTGTATATGTATGTGTGTGTGTGTGTATGATATAGACAATCATCAGCAAGAGACCTCAGAGACAGAGAAAAAGAGACAGAGAGAGCATATACAGAGGAACTGTGATAATTCCACCTGCCTGAAACCACTAAAGTTAACAATACCTGTCTTTGCTCGTCTTTTTCTCTGAATGTTTGTGCACGTTAGTCACTGCAGTCAAACAAGATGAAACCGCATCAAGCATACTCTTTAGTAAGCTGCTATTATCTAAACGATACAGCATGACTTCTCTGTGACAATACACAGTCTCCTAGCTACTCATTTTTAACAGACGTGTAGGATTCTGACAAACCAATGCCCCATCCCGTGCAGGCTTTCTCTCAGTTATTGCTACACAAAGACATTGTCCTCTGTCCTCCTTGCATATAAGGTAGACCCAAAGAAGTGAGTCTCTAATTTTGCATTCATCAAGCATTTACCAAGTGCACAGAGCTTCGTAATACATAGCAAAGCTCACTGTAGCAGAATAAATGAATCACTCTGCAGAAGCAAGGAGACACTGAGAAGTAAGAAGGAAGAGCTATGTATGGAGCTCTAAGCTGAGAGACCTGTACTCCTGGAGACTGAGGAGACCTGACAGAAGAGAAGTCCTCACTGCCAACAGACATCCTTCAGTAGAGCATTTACTATGTTGCAAGCAAGCACTATAAGCCAGGGACTTCCAACCTCTAAACGTCAGGTCCTACTCAAAAAAAAAACAAAAAAAAATGAGGATAATAATCCCATCTGTGCCTACCTCCTAAGACTGTTCTGGAGGTCAAAGTTGATATATTTCACATGCCTTCCTGTAAAACTGTTAGAAATGATTCTATTGTTAAGGAGCACCAGATTTCAAGGTCTGGTTTCAAATCAAAGCAGTAGACTCTAGAAAAATCGTGTGTTCAAATTCAGGCTTTGTTACCCCGTAACTGTGTAACGTTACGCAAGTTGCTTAACCTCTCTGAACCTCATTTTCCTCCTCTGTGCCACAAGGCTATACCGCACAGTCATAATCCAACTTAAATGTCAGGAATAGAAATGTCTAATACAGACAACGAGGTACACAGTAAACACAGCATCAGAGGAGATCCCCATTGTTATCATTATAGTGTATTATATAATCGTATAGCATCATATAGCATCATGGCAGGTTGTCTACCTGACTAATGGAATGGTCAGGTGACAACTCTACAAGGGAAGTACTGTGTCACCAATGGTTAAACTCCCTGTCAGCTGTGACTCCTCGGTAATGAGTGAGCAGTAGAGAGCAAGCACAGGCTTGCACTGAGATTTTTCTCTGCTACTAGAAGGCTCCCAACAGAGGCTTCTCCCCTTTCGAACCTCAGTTTCCCAATTTGTAAATAAGCAGGTTAGGCTAAATGATCCCCAAGGCCCCTGTCAGCTGCAACATCCTACTCTCTTCCAATTAAAACAGTTCCTTGCTGAGAGATTTTTCTTCTCTCCTGGCATTTCTGCGTTGTTCGGAACGCCTGTGGTCCCCTCCCTCACCCACACAGATGGAGTGGCAGTACCATTGCCCAAAAGCCTGTAATTAACCCAGATAGAAATGACAAGGGTGCTGCAATCTGCAGTCACTTTGCAGTGGGGAGGAGAAAAGATGTCCATCTATTTAGCACAACAAAAGGGGAAAAAATGAAGTAATTAATCAGGGGACAGATCACTTCTATTAGCCTGCGCAGCCAACTTTGTAAACAAGAAACCCAATTGTTCATGGAGCGCTCATCAGTCCTGGCAGATGGAAGGGAGAGACGGGGCATAGCCAGGCAGACAGGCAGACTCATGTCCTGCTGCTTAAGGAAGGAAATTAATTGACATTCTAGGCAGGACCACAGCAAAGGCTCCCAGCCCTGAAGCTGCTGCCTGCACATGGGTGTGAAGTCCTCTCCCAGCTTCCCAGCCCTTTAAAGAGGGATGGGATGAGTGTTCTGGCCATCACTCAGAGATCCCTGGAGGCTTTAACCCATCCTGCTGGCCTGAAAGAGACACACGGACTTGAGAACCCACCCAGGCCTTGCAAGCCACAGAGCACTGGCTGTCTCACAGTGGTCAGTCAATGAGTATTGGGAGCTAAGAATTCCAAGTTAGCTGTGCGCCCCCACTCGTGTGTGTGTGTGTGTGTGTGTGTGTGTGTGTGTGTGTGTCTGTGTGTGTCTGTGTGTGTCTGTGTGTGTCTGTGTGTTTATGTCTGTGATGTGTGTGAGTGTATGTGTGTGTGTGTGTGTGTGTGTGTATGTCTATGTGGTTTGTGCAGGTGAACATGTGCATGTCAGGAGTACACAATCATGTGTACAGAGGCCAGAGACCAGAGGTGTCATTCTACATTTTTCTACATTTCTGGGTTTTTTTGGGTTTTCTGCTTTTTTTTTTTTAAACAGGACCCAGAATTCAGTGAGTCCTAGAAATCTACCTGTCTCTACCTGCCCAATGTCAAGATTGTAAGAGTGCTCCTGTGCCTAGCTTCTTTTTGTTTGTTTGTTTGTTTGTTTGTTTGTTTGTTTTTCGAGACAGAGTTTCTCTGTGTAGTTTTGGTGCCTGTCCTGGAGCTCGCTGTGTAGACCAGGCTGGCCTCAAACTCACAAAGATTATCCTGGCTCTGCCTCCCCAGTGCTGGGATTAAAGGCGTGCGCCACCACTGCCTGACCCATGCCTCGCTTCTTTTTTGTGGATTCCAAGACTAGAACTCAGGTCCTCACTTTACCAACTGAGGTCTCTCCCTGGCCTTCCCAGTCACAAACTGCCATCCCCTACAGCAATGAGGAGGAGACCAAGCGTCAGTAGTGAAGTAACCCAATCAGGAGCCCCATAGCTCAGGCATGCCCCGCCCCATGCCTCCTCTACCTCCTCCCATTGGCTGGCCAGAAGAAACCAGAGCATATCACGGGACCAGGTTACCCTTTAGGTTCCCACTTCCCTCCTGGGTCTGTCATTTCCCACGGTATGCCATGTGGTTCTGACTCAGTACTGTGTCTCCGTTTCAAAACCTGTCACCCCTCACTGTGTACACGGTGGCAGATACCGCCCAGAAATTTTGAGCACATACATCAGCCCCAGTCCCTGCCGTCTCCTGAGTGGTATTGCCAGACATGAGGCCAAGCAAAAGTTCTCCAGGTGACTCTGAAATGAGTCCCTGTCCTGAAGGACCGACCTCCTGAGTGGCCTTCTGACTGTTCTGTACTATCACCCAGGGTGCCCCTTAGAAATGCAAGCTTCACATGAGAGCTTCTCAAGCAGCCACCTGGGGGTGCCATGGGCTCCTTATAAGTTCTCAGGGCTGAGGCAGAAATGCAGGCTGCAGACAGCCCTTTGATTGAACAAGTGAGAAAACAGATGCCAAGAGGTCCAGTGCTTGGTCACAGAGGTCTGGAGAAGGGTGACCAGGTGAAAAAGTCCAGCAGGTGAAGGGGGTGGGGGGAGGGGCTGAATGATAGCCTGGACCTCCGTCTTCAGTATACCTTCCTCAGACCCTAAAGTCAACAAACCCATTCTCTACATGAACGCATGGGATTCTTTTTAGACTGGCCTTTTATGATGATCACTGAAACTGAAATAACAAGGGTGGGTGAACTTCAAGTATGATTGTCTTGGAAGAAAAGAGAAACTGTGACTAAGAACGAGATCCATTATTGTTGTGTTTGTAGGACTTCAGAAATAGGTTCATTTAAATAATTCACAGTGACGTACGTGGTGCTGGAAAATGTCTCCCCGACCTACCCCCCAAGTGCCCCAGAGACGCTGTTTCTGTTGGTAGCCACGTGAAAGATTAAAAGTCTCTCATGACAGCAAAGTGAGAAGCCAGGACCTGAGGTCTGGGGCACTGGATTTTAATCCCGAGCTCATGGGACACTCAAAATCTTGGCACTTTCCCTGTCCCCTGTTCATCTGTAAGAGGTGACTGGAAGGGCTGGGCGTAGCTCAGTGGATCAGGTGCTTGTCTGACATGCACAGAGTCCCAGGTTCAATCCCCAGCACTGCTTAAGACTGAGTGTGCCAGTGCACACATGTAACCCAGCACTCTCGGGAGGTAGAGACGGGAGTTCCGGAATTCAAGGTCATCCTCTCTATATCCAGAACTCAAGGCCAGCCTGGGCTCTATGAGATCCTGTCTCAAAGAAATAATAACAATTTTGGGTTTTTTCTTAAAATTTAAAAGTAAACAAAAGTGAGTAATAATTTGTTAACGGGAACTAGAGGGATTTGAGTGTAGCTCAGTGCTACAGTGCTTACCTCCATGGCCAAGACCCTGGCAGAGGGACAGAGAGCTAGATCGGAGTAGATTTCAAATTCCAAAGCTCTCTACTATATGGCGCCTTCTTCTCATCCCCAATGCTGAATTCCTTTTGGCCTTCTCCACCCTAGGAATTACCGTGGACAAGTTTGGGCTCATTTACTTCGTGGATGGCACAATGATCAGACGCGTCGATCAAAATGGGATCATCTCCACCTTGCTGGGCTCCAATGACCTCACCTCCGCCAGGCCCCTCAGCTGTGACTCTGTCATGGATATTTCTCAGGTGAGGAGACTTTGTCTGCTGGAACCCTGTGTGCCTGTGTGTTCTTCCTGTCTTCTGTTACCCAGGCAGCCTGATGACTACTCCTCTTAGCACTGTTCAAGCCTTTGAACGGGCCCCACTGTGTTGAGTACCCAGAGTTCAAAGACAAGGAAGAAACTACCCCAACCCAGCTGCCCTGAGAGTTCACTGTTAAGTGTAACAAGTGTGTGGCTGGATTGGGGCCTCAGAGGACAGTGACAAAACCTTCCCAGGGTCAGCCGACCAGTGCAGATTTAAATTCATAGCCCTGAAGTTCCTCTTTGACAGCACGTACAGACACTTGGATATTTTCTAGACCATAAGTTGCTACACAGGGACAGGAATTCTGCCTGTCATCTCCTCTACTTAACCAGAGTGCCTGGGATACAACCAGTACAGCCCATATTTGTTGACTAGCTGATTGAACCCTAGCGGTACCACTCAGTAGATCCCTAGTACATCAGCATGGCAAGATTGCCTTGGAAATACATAAAACAATATGTGGGTTCAACAATGCTCATCACTTCAGATGTAATGAATAAAAAGCATCCTAGCATCCACTTCCAGTAAGGAGGTGACATGGGTACCAGGTTTGGACCAGGGGTTTGCTGGATGGCAAAAAAAGAATAGAAAAGAGATAGTATGTGCAAAGATGCAAAGATGTTACTAGGCCTGTGTGCTCAAAGAACATTGGAAGTCTGGGGATGCAGCTCAGTTGATAGAATGCTTGCTTAGCATTCATAAGACCCTGAGTTCAATCCCTACTCCATATAAATTAGATATGGTGGCACACTCCTGTAATCCCACTTCTGCGAAGTGGATGCTGAAGAACCAAAGTTCGAGGTCATTCTTAGCTACATGGTAAGTTCAAAGCCAGCCTGAGATATATAAGACCCTGTCTCAAAGAACATTGGAAGGCTGAATGCCAAAGCAGAGGGCACTTTGAAGGGAGTTGAGATAAGAAGTGTGATCTAGAGCCAGTGAGAGAAGGACCTCACACTATACCAAGGAATTTGGGCCTCAGCAGGTAGACAGCAGGAACCCAGCTGAGACTCAGTGACTGGCTATCCAGTATATCCTGAGTATATCCTATGATGACTTGGCAACGACCAGGTCCTTTACTTCCAGGTCCTGGATCAGGGCTTGCTTTGAGTTCAGTTGGTGAGCATCCATCCTGCTAACATTATCAGAGCCTAGAGAACATAAAGAAGCCAGCAGGAGCTAGCTCCCAGCCCCTCTTGCCATGCCTTCCTCTGTAACACACATATCTCTGAGCTCCTTCCTCCAAGCCCTGTGACCACACGGTTGGCAGCTCCGGCACCCACATCCCACCCCAACCCGATGCTGGTGCGGTGTCCCCCTGTGCCAGCTTCTGTGATGATGCGTTCCAGAGTAAAATCTGCTCTCTGCCACTCGCCTTTGCAGTTTGGCAGGCTTCGCCTTGCTGGCTCGAGAGCTTCTCTCTCCAGTCTGTGAGCAAGCTAGAATTACCCAGGAGGGAGCCGCCAAAACCTAAGGATGTGCAGACAAGTATTTTTGCTTCTCTAAATGGGCCCTCCACCAGCCAGCACAGGGAGCCGAGCGTTTTCAATCCACACATTGGAAAGTTGTTTAGGTTTAGATACAGGCGCTGCCAGGCACTCACACCAAAGGCTTTGGAAGGCAGCTGGCATGTTGAGGGGGAGAAAAACACAAAAGCCACATACTGAGAAATCATGGAGTAAACTCTCTACTCCTGGTCCTTGCTGCCTTTGTCTGAATGTAAGAATTGATTTTCTTTTTCAATGAACTCTTAACCCAGGCATATATTTTTACATACACATATGGGAGGTGGTATTTGTTTTCAGAGCTCCCTCTACTAACAACACCCACAGAAACCATGACCAAAGCCTGTAAAGCAGGTAAGCATGGAATTTGGGAGGCGAGAAGGACCAAACCCCAAAAGACACTGCGGGAGGTATACGGTAGGCAAGCAGATGTTGCAGGCCTGGAGGCTGGCTCTCAGCTCCCCACGTAGGGCCACCCCTCCATACCGTGGAACCAAAATGAGAACTTGCTATGTGCTAGGCACTCTGCTAGAAATGAGGTCAGAGCTGAGTACAACTTCTCTTTTCTCGTCGAGTTGCCATAATCCCCAGGGCCGAGTGAAGGAAACTGAGGCTGAGTGAAAGGAAATGCCTTATAAACAGAGCCCTACGCTGGGTTTCATCAAGGATGGGGAAATGAATCTTTCTAATGAAATCATGAACATAATTGCCTAGTACAGGGCCACCAGCTGGTAATAGGATGTAAATATTAGTTCCCTGAAACTCTACAAAGAACTTCCTTGTATATTGTCTCATTTGCTACAGCGCCCCTGGATAAAGTTGATTGCTCTGATTTACATATGGGGAAAGAAATTTGGGGGCGCGGGGGCGATTAAGTTAAGAAACTTGAGTCAGATGACCTGACCCATTAGTGACTGTGGAAAACAAGCAGGATGTGAGGTACCCTGCCCCCATCCCTCCTGCTCTGTGTACCATTTGTAGACATTCATTCACTTATTCCTGTGACAATGTATTTGTGTACACTCATCACTCTGCGGCAAAGCAAATGTCAAAATATCTTACTGGAGATACAGAGTGCTCAGGACAACTGGGACAGGGAGCCCCCTCCACAACAGGTCCCTTGTACATAGGAGCTCAAGGACCACGGAAGTTCTAAAGTCCAGTCCCAACATTTCCGTGATGGGGGTTGAAGCTGTGGCAGCAGCATCATTAACCAGAGGAGAAACCAGAGAGGTGTGTGCATGGAATCTGGGCAGAGACATTAAGCCAGTGTTGTGTCAGAGTCCAGAGCACTTGAGAGTGGTGGCCTTCTTTCCCAGGCACACAGTAACATAAGGCAACATGCAGAATATGCGAACATGCTCGCTGTTCATTCCTTCTCCCCACCCCCACCCCAGTCTCTCCACTGGCTCCCTCTCTGCTCCTTCCCACCCATCCCCCCTCATCAGTGTGCCATCTTTTCATCATAATGACAGGCAGAAAGGTCTCTGCAAGTAAGTCCCCAAGGTGCCCCAGGACCAGAGGGTATAAAATATTTAGCGGCCAGTGTTGACAAGGAATGGGTTTTAGGAAATTGAAAATTCTCCTGTCACTTTACAGCAAACTGTGTTCTTGATGTAGCTGAAAGCTGGCAGGACCATGCCCCAGAGAGCACTGGGCAGTGTGGGCAGCAGTAGCTCTGGAGGGGCTGGAAGCTCCTGCTCTTCAGACAGACAGGGGCTGGGGCTGGGTGAGGAACGAGAGGCTTTCGGACACAGGAGCTGAGCATCGGCTGTGTTAGCCCATCCTGGGCAGGGCTCTAAGCTAAGGGGACAGAGAGGGGCAACGTTTGGGGGGGTTGTTGTTGTTTGCTTATTTGTTTTTATTTTGTTGTTGTTTTCATTTGCCAACAACCGTATATTCAGTGCAGCAACTTTTTTATAATTAAAATAAAAAAGAATATTAACACCATCCTTGATCCCAGAATGGTTAACATTTTGGTATGTTTCCTTCAAGCTTTTTATCTCCTCCTTGTCCATAAACTAGCATCTGTGTTTCCCTAGCTGATCTCATTCTCCTCCTGAAGCTCTGTTCTATTTAGCACAGAGCAAACACCTCCCCCACATCATTACATATCCACCTAGGAGAGTGTTTTCAACCTGTGGATTATGACCCCTTTAGGGTCACATATCAAACATCCTGCATGTCAGATATTTACATTACAATTTATAACAATAGCAAAATAACAGTTATGAAGTAGCAACAAAATAATTTTATGGTTAGGGTTCACTACAACATGAGGAACTGTATTACAGGGTCACGGCATTAGAAGGGTTGAGAACCACTGGCCTAGAGCATCATGTTAAAAGATTATTCTCAGCATTCTAATTTACAAGTAAAGTAAATTGCTATAATTATTTAGCCAGTTCTCGGTTGTTGGGCATCTGAGCTGGCTCTGTTTGGTTTGGAGTTTTTGTTGTTTTGTTGCCATTATTAAAATGGATGTGATTGAAAAACACTATAGACACTAGCATGCAAGAGCAAATTCCTAGAAAAGAAACTTTCTAATTACATTAATTATATTGTCTGAGTAAACCCCAATGTCAAGTGTCTGTAGGAAGCCCAGCAACGTCAAGGTGGTGGGTCGTCAGGTAGAGCTGGAAAGCCAGCTGCCAGAAGCATGGTCAGCATTTCCAGACTGTGTGCAGTGTGCCTGAACCTCTTGGGGACATGACTGGCCAAGGGCTTCTCTTAGTGCCAGCCCTTCTTAGTGTGATCCGTCCAACAATCCTTAGAGTCAAGCTTTGCTCACCCCAGACCCTGAGAGCTGTAGCCCACTAGGATCCACTTGAATCTTCACCATGATTCCAGCCACTTTCCCAGCATGGCTCAAGAGAGACTCAGTATGAGGCTCCAGGCTCTGAGCCTAAGTCCTACCACAAGTAATCATTAATGGCTTCTAGAAGGACCTGCTCTGTGAAGACCCAGAGATGCCCACATAAATCAGGTTTGCCAAGCTCCAGTGTGAACTCAGTCACCCAAGGGCTCTGTACAGGTTCAGTAGCTTTGGGACAAGCTTGCCACTGTGCGTTTCTGACCAGCTCCAAGGGGAGGCCAGCACTGCAGGTCTGATTATTCCCCTTTAAGAGAAGAACCCAGGTGTGGTCCCCAACCCAAAAAACAATCACCCAGGAAGTTACTTTTAAACAGCCCAAGGGAGCAGACCAATCACACCAAGGCCTTGGCTTATCCGATTACTCAGAATGTTTTCTACAATCACCTTAGATAGTGAGAATATGGAACCAAAATCGAAAATCACTAATATAGAACCATGTGTCAGACAGGGGCATGGGTTTTTTCTAACTTTACATCCCCCAAACCCAACTTTGTGTTAATCATCTTCATGCCTGAGTCAGGTCAGCATTTCATGAAGATCTTTTTAAATCCCCCTAACAGCTCCTCTGTCAGCCTCCAGACTCCATCTTCCTCTCGCTCCTACTTCTGTATCCATCGTCTGAGTTTGAGCACTTACTGTGTGTCAGGAGGTACAGCTGTCACCCTGTTTTCTAATATGAATTTTTTTGAAGCTCAGAAAAGCAAAGTAACCTGCCCAAAGTTATAAGTGATGGGTCTAGGTTCAGAACCTAAGCCTGTCTGACTCCAAAGTCTCCATCTCAACTACTGCTCTTTGAGACTGTGGTCCCCTTCTTCAGTTTCTGCTGGGCCAAAGTGTATATAAAGGCCCTTTGGACACAATAGTGGGTTATTGGGAGTTTGGGGGTGACTAGTAGTGGGCATCCTGGCATCATTTGAGTGTCGGTGTCTCCATTGTCAGGTTCGCCTGGAGTGGCCCACAGACTTAGCCATCAACCCAATGGACAATTCCCTCTATGTCCTCGACAACAATGTGGTCCTGCAAATCTCCGAAAACCACCAGGTGCGCATTGTCGCTGGGAGGCCTATGCACTGCCAGGTTCCTGGCATCGATCACTTCCTGCTGAGCAAGGTGGCCATCCACGCAACCCTGGAGTCAGCCACTGCTTTGGCTGTTTCACACAACGGAGTCCTGTATATCGCCGAGACAGATGAGAAAAAGGTTAACCGCATCAGGCAGGTCACTACAAGTGGTGAGATCTCCCTGGTCGCTGGTGCCCCCAGTGGCTGTGACTGTAAAAACGATGCCAACTGTGATTGTTTCTCTGGAGATGATGGTTATGCCAAGGATGCAAAGCTGAATACTCCATCTTCTTTGGCTGTGTGTGCTGATGGGGAGCTTTACGTGGCCGACCTTGGAAACATCCGAATTCGGTTCATCCGTAAGAACAAGCCTTTCCTCAACACCCAGAACATGTATGAGCTGTCCTCCCCCATCGACCAGGAGCTGTACCTCTTTGACACCAGTGGCAAGCATCTGTACACTCAGAGCCTGCCTACAGGAGACTACCTGTACAACTTTACTTACACGGGGGACGGCGACATCACACACATCACGGACAACAATGGCAACATGGTGAACGTCCGCCGGGATTCTACCGGGATGCCCCTCTGGCTGGTCGTCCCAGATGGCCAGGTGTACTGGGTAACCATGGGCACCAACAGTGCACTCAGAAGTGTGACCACACAAGGACACGAGCTGGCTATGATGACATACCACGGCAACTCTGGCCTCCTGGCAACCAAAAGCAATGAAAATGGGTGGACAACGTTTTATGAGTAAGTATCAAGATATGGTTGTGTGTTATGAGATGCATTGTGAGACTGAAGATGAATGAATTGACAGAGCGTAATTTTTCCATGTATTCCATTTAATTCAGGATTGGGGCTGAAAACCATTACCAGTGGTAGGTTATGCATGTTCATGTTCTGAATGATTTATCCTAAAAGGGAAATGGTATAGTATAAAAGCTATAAGCTTTGGACTCATAGATGTGGGCTTCAAACCCAGCTCTACCGTGGGCTTAATCTCTCTAGGTCTCACTTTCCACACCTGCAAAATGGATACAGTAGACACCCACTCACATTACCATGGGAACATGACGTAGACCAAAAGTACTTAAAGGGTTAATATCTTCATATAAAGAGAGGTGATAATAGAAGGAACACAGAGATGAATTTTCTACATAACTGAAGTTCCATTTTTCAAATTTTGGATGAACTTATGGCATCCATTGTATTCTCCCTTCTCAAACACATTAACATCACCTGGCCTTTTTTTTTAAATAAGTCAAGTTCATTAAGGAATGGAAGCAGTTGTCTAGCCTGCTGTGCTACATAAATAACTTCCAGAAGTGGGGGCACAGAACCCTTCTCCCCTAAATGAACACAATGATTTTGAACTACTTGTTTGTGTGTCTAGTGGCTGTGGTGTGGCTGCCTCCCTCCTCAGGGCAGGGCTGTGGTTGTGTTCTCTGTGGTCAGGGGTAACAGAGTGCTCACTTCAAGTAACTGCTTCCTGCTCTTCGTACAAGAGAGGCGTCTCAAAGCAGTGCGGCCAGAGAGGCAGCCGTTCCGTTCATTACAGTCCAAGGCAAAGCACTCATCTCACACCTACATAGAAGACGGAGGTGCCGTTTTAATGAACGGGTCTTGTAACATCTCTTTTTCGATATGAGTTTTTTTTTAAGTTTCTCTTCTTGGTCATGTTCATGACAGCTGAGCCTGCTGAAGATGTCAGCCTTAGACAGGCCGCAGGAGCCAGCAAAGAACTTAGTCTTGTTGAACATCAGCTATGTGCTAGAAACCCAGTCATTGAGCTAATCCTCACAGCAGTGGGGGTGACAGGTAATATTTTCTCTTTTACAAAAACTGAGGCCGAGAGAGACTCATTTGCAGCCTGTAATATAGTGAGAACACTATAGTGGATCCAATGGCGGGGGGTTATAATTGATTTTTAAATATAATTTACACTAAAAAAAAATGTCATAACCCTATGTACAAAGTTCACGAGCTAAATTCCTTTCTCCAAACAGAGGCCTTGTTAATTGCAAAGAAAAGACAAAGATCCAGGAAAATAGCAATTATCTTGATTAACTCATTGAAATGGAAATACACTAAATAATTCAATTTCCCCCACTGCCTGGTAGAAACTCCTTATACATTATTTAGCCAATACAGGGGTTTCTTTGTCAGAGCAAATCTGTTCACGCAGTTAGTTCCCAAGGTCACTCCCTCAGATCCCAGACTGAATGCGAACACCCCACCTCTACTATCACGCCCACCACCCCCGAAAACTAAAATCCTTTTCTATACCTTCACCGGAAAGGGAGCCCTCCTTCTCCTTCTCAGTGGAAATCACAGCCTCGGGTGACGCTGGTTTAATGACTATGCAGGTGTGTAAGTTCCTGTGCGTGCTTGGACGCGTTTATATGAGCATATGTGTAGGGAGGCCAGAGAACAATCTCAGTCATCCTCAGGAATGCCATCCACCCCCTTTAAGACAAGGTCTGTCATTGGTCTGGGACTCAGCAATTAAGCTAGACAGCCGGCCAAGCAGGGTTCACGATCTGATGTTCTCCGCCTCCCCAGTGCTGGGATTACAAGCGTTCACTACCAGGCCCAGCATTTTTATGTGAACTCTGGATTCCAAACTTAGGTCCTCATATTTGTAAGGCGAGCACTTGACCCATTTAGCTATCCCCTCAGCACCCACAGCTGATGTTTTAGGAAAAAGAAACTTACAGTTGTATTTTTTTAAATGGCGTTTAAAACTTGTCAAATTCACTTTATACCGGAGCAGAGGAGGAACACTGATCCCTGACACAAACCTAAAGTGGAAGGGAGCATGCTTACCATTAAAGGGAAGCTCACTTCTCTTCTCCCAATATCTATATAGTACCTAGGGTTTGCAAGCCCCTGGGCCTGACACAGAAATGCATTGAGAAGGGTCTCCCCAGTCAGTGAGAAGTATCATCCATATATTCTTTTTACCTGTGAACACACTAAGGCCCAGAGAAAGTACATAGTAGCTTCCAATGGTGCAGTAGGTATAAAGCAGAGCATAGACCCTGCTCCTCCTGCTATCCTGGCCCAGCTCCCTATGTGCTTCCTGACTTACCGGCATGGCGGGGATTAAAGCAGTGTCTCCAGGGGTAGTCTGAAGCATGGACTATCGATGAGATCAAATACAGGAGGTTCAGTGACATCTGCTGTTGCTGTTTGCAACAACACTGTGGCAGTGCCAGTAATTACAGGAGCAGCGTGCAAGGGAAGCGATGGAAGCCGCAGAAAAATCATTTTAATAGAGGTGGGAACCAGAAGTCAGGCAGGACGAATAGAATCAAATGTCAAGTCTGAGAGTTCAAGGTATGAGCCGGGAAAACAGTCAGGTCCTGAGGGTATCCAAAATGGGCTAGAAAATGGGGTGCACCATGGGCCCCAGCAAAGTGCTCCAGCTCAGATTG
Source organism: Peromyscus maniculatus bairdii (assembly GCF_049852395.1). NCBI lineage: Eukaryota > Metazoa > Chordata > Mammalia > Rodentia > Cricetidae > Peromyscus > Peromyscus maniculatus. The sequence goes on from NC_134852.1 coordinate 107,595,507, forward strand.
GAAACAAAGTGACGGTGTAAGACACCAGTTCTCCCTAGACTGGACCCACAGAACCCAAGGGCAGCCTGGGGGGCTCACACCGGAGTCTCCACCACACAGAGCTATCGCTGTCTTCGGGCCATTCTGGGCATCGAAAGACTTGATAATCCCTTCTCTCTGTCTCTGCCTTGCTTCACTCTGGGTCTCCATTCTCTGTCTCTCTGAATCCCTGCCCTGCCCCCTTTCTCTGGGTGAGTCTGTCCTGCTGTTTCTCTGGGGCTCTGCACTCTTCTCTGAGCTGCTGCTGCTTCCTCGTTCTCTAGGTTTCTGGCCCCTTCTCTTGTTCCTGTCCTCTTCTGCCTTTCCTTCTAAGTGTCTGTCTCTGTCTGCTTCTGATTGTTTCTCTCGGCCTCCCCCTCTTGGTCTCGGTCCCCTTCTCTCTAAGCTCCCCACACCTCTGTGTGTATCTGTCTGTCTGTCTTCTATCTGCCTTTGTACATCTGAGTCTTTGTCTGAAGAGACTACATACAGACATGCATATGATACATATATTCATACATATATACATACATACATACATACTTAAATTCTGAAAGTGAAATTACTTAATAAATGATAAAACTACCTAGAAATCATTACAGCATATTTTAATCTAAATGAATAGAACAGAGTTCTACTAATGAACCATTTGCTGAAGTCTAGTGCCTCCCTTTAGCATCATGAGGCAGTTTAGTGGATCCAAACCCAATGTGCATGCCTGTGGTGTGGGCTGTTACTAAAACAAGTTTTAAGTTGGTTTCATCAATCCTCTTAACAGATTAAACAAGACATCTAATATGAACAGCATATACTTTAGAGAAACTTGTCTTAGAGTCTCCTGCTGTGGAGAGTCAAGGTTACTCGGGCCCCATGTCTGTTGGGAAAACCCTTCTAGAAGACGGCAATGCAGTCTTTGGCTCTGTGGAGGTGGTACCATTGCTTTCAGATTCAGCTCCTAGTCACACAGAACTTAATGGCAAAAAAAAAAAGTCTTGATAAAGCCAGATGTGGTGGTACACCAGTATTCATGAAGACTGAGGCAGTCTGGGCTACACACACAGTGAGTTCCAAGCCAACCTGTGTCTCAAAAAGGAAAAGCAAGCAAGGAAGGAAGCAGACAGAATGAGGTTAGTTCCAAAATTGACTTCCTGGGTAGGAGCGAGCCACAAACTTCCACATGCTCCGTAAGGGGAGGTGGCTCCACCCTCCCATAGTGCCCCATGACAACTCCTCTTATGATCACACTCGCATTAAATATGTGAGTCCCTTACTAATTCTTTAAATTTATTTCTGCTTCAGGTTTAGGGCTTTTCCAACACATAGGTGCTTAGTAAATATTTTATGAATGAAATGTAGATCCAGGAAGGAAGGGAGCTAAGAAGAGACACACACAAGAACACTAGATTCCAATCCCGGCTCCAGTGTTATCAGTGCACCTGGCAGGACATAGAGTTCAATTCACACAGTTCAAATAGAACACTTGGCTTTCAGTCTGGGCTTGAGAGATATGAGAGCTAAAAAGAGCATCCTTCCCAACTTTACAATGAAATAAGCCCGACAAGAGACAAATTCAGGAGTTGTCCTCAACGCCTTTCTCTGTGGTCAAAGGGCAAGCAACTGGCCCCAATCCAAGAACTCAACCTACAGAAAGGACAACATTTAAGCTCCAGCTTGCCTGGGTAGACACAGCCAAACACCAGAGTAGCAGTTCAGCTAGAGCTGCAGAAATTGGTGGGGGGAGTCCATGCCCTCTTCATGATCCACCCCACCCCTACAAACTACAATGGAGGCTTCTACACACACACACAAACACACACACACACACACACACACACACACACACACACACACACGAACGCACGCAAGCACGCGCGCGCGCGCGCGCACACACACACACACACACAGAAGAACTTAGGGAAGTGTCACTCACAATTGGCATGAGAGAGGGGCATGGCAGGTGCTAACAGGGATCACAGTACCTGCCCGCTCCACTCACACCTTTGTCACCTGGTCTCCACTAAGGAGCAAAGGAAAATGGCACTTGGGCATCCTCCTTAGACACTGATGAAAATCCACTTCAGCTCAATGAGACACAGAGAGGAAGAGAACATAATAGCAGCTGCTGAGAGAAGTGTGGGGCTAGGTCTCTAGCCCAGGGCTGCTACCTAAGAAGGGCCCGGAGCAGGGAACAGCTCAGGCACCCATGGGCACCTCCCCTGAAGCCCTGTCAGAACAAAGGAGAATGCTCCCCTACATCCCCAAACTGCCTGAAATCTCGAAGCAAAAGCAAGAGACAGAATAGAGTTAAGAAGGGTAAGGAGTGGGCCAGCACACAGAAGGAGATGGCCCTCGAAGACAGTACTAGGGAGAACCCAAAGCTGAAGGGGGAGTGACTTGGAGGCAGAGAAAAGAGTCAATTAAAACAGCTCTGGCGAAGCAGTTTCTCAATCAAATTATTGCTAGAAGAACTTAATGCCTGTGATGCACCAAGGCTAACCGTAGAAAAGTGAACTTTAAAGCCAGCCCTAATCCTAAAGCCGTGACCTCACACACACTCACGAATGACCTCACAGGAGGAAATTCACCCCAGTGTCTGTCGTACCACACAAGATGTCACATTTTCCAACCGACCGTGCAAAAAGACAAGAAAAAGCAAAAAGCGTAGCCATCAGACCCACATTCAGGTATGACACAGATGTTGAAAATCCCTTTCAGGGCATTTAAAACAACTGTAATTATACTAACAGCTCTAATGGAAAAGGTGGGCAGCGGGGCAAGAGCAGATGGACGATTTCAGCAGAAATGTGGGAGAAAAAGTATCAAATGGAAACGCTAAAAATGAGAAACATGGCCACAGAGATAAAGAACGCCTTTGATGGGCCCACAGCTCTTGATGACAGCGTGACACAGCTAAGGAAAGAAGTCAGGTCAATAGAAATTGCCCAGACTAACACACAAAGAAAAAAAGATAAACCACAGAGTGGGACATTCAAGAGCTGTGGGGGAATATCAAATGGCAAAATGTACATGTCATAGAAGTCTAGAAAAGAGAAAATAGACAGAAGAGATACTTGAGCAAATAATGACCAAGAAGTATTCATAATTAATAGTGGGCCATAGTCCAAAAATGCTCAGAGTACCAGGCAAAATATGCATACACACACATACTTTCACAGGCAGAAACCTCTAAGAGTATCACATTCAAAATACGAAATCGTTTAAAAGGGGGAGTCTTCTGAAAACAGCCCAAAAGTGGGGGCTGGGATATTTTATAAGAGGAAAAAATGATAAGAACAACAGCAAATTCTCACCAGAACCCATTCAAACTAAAAGACAGAAGTGCAAAAAGAAAAATAAAAGCAAGTATCTGTTTTCGGAGATGTGATTCCAAAAATGGCGTTTGGATGAAGGCGTCTAGAGGGACAGGCAAGGATAAGGGATTACCAAAAGGGGTTGAGACCCACAGGCACTAAGAAGAATGAACGGCCATTTCCAGCCTTCAGGACAAGTCCCTGGAGTCGTAGCTGTGGGAAAAGACCTAAAAGAAGCTGCCGTTGGTGCGGCTGTGAAAGGACTAAGGGAGAAACTGAAGGAAACCATGTCCTGATCTCACCTCTTTCCAGTGCCTACCGCTGGCTTGACCTAGTGAAGCGAACCAGCGGAGTGCCCAGTGTGCAGTCTACAGGTGCCGGCCTCTCAGAGAACAAAGAATGGCAAGGAATAGCTCTAGGAGGAAGCACCACAGCTGGCATAGACACTGACTGGCTCCGTGGCATGGTCCATGTAAGAGGGAGAGCCAGGATCCTATCCCTGCTGGATGTGACTCCTCAGTGCTCTCCCACAAGACACCTGGCCTTGGAACAGGGCCAGTGAGCCTATGATAAGGTCTGCAGATCTTACAGATATTGGTAATCCTGAATGCTAGAATTCATTGCTGGGACTCAGTCTTGCAGTAAATACTCAGTACAAGTCATGACTGTAAAATCCAGAAAGTACTCTGGCTCAGCCTGGCCTGAGGAATGCCCGGTGATGTGACGTCATCCACTACAGTGACCAGAGGCCAAGGGAACTACCGTGATAGCTGGCTTTGAACTCTAATTATTTACAAACGACATAGTGACCAGATCTTTGGCTGGTGACATTGGTATTTAGAATAATTACAGATGTAAGTCTTAAAAATCACATCTTTGTTATCCAACCGAAAAGTCAAGAGCAGCAGAAGTTGTATATCACAGAGGCAAATTGGCATTTTCCTCCCTCGCTGCTCATAGCGAGTGGCTAGCAATGAAGTATGCAGTGTGAAGAAAGCCTTGCAGCGCGTGTGAAGGTACCCTTTAGCGGTCCTCTTCTGAAAGCCAAGTTCACGGCAGCTCCATGAATCTTTTATGTGTTTTCTTTCACTGTACTGTAAAGATGCTTCGGAAAACTGGTGTGGAAAAAAAAAAGTCAGTGGAAAGATATGGTGGCAAGCCAATCATCTGGCCATCTTTACCTCCCCCTCCCCAACGGGGACCTGGCTCTGCAGCAAAGTGAGCCGCAGCCGGAGCCAAGCAGAACATCTTGAAAACTGTCAGTCTTCCTGACCCACTTGAGACTTCCAAACAGGATTTTCCCCCCTTTAAAACAGAGATGAGCACAAAGGTTTTTTTCTTTATCTGAAATAGCGTCGTTTTTATGGAAAGTTTGGTCAAAAACCACAATCTTTACGGTCAAGCAGACCTGATTTTGAATATGTAGTCTTCTATGAGCTGTCATTTTAGGCAAGTTGATCATCCTCTCTGACCTCCATCATTGCCATTTGTAAAGTGACAGTAATAATCCCTACCCTGAAAGATGCTGATCAACATGATGCTTGGTACCTGAAAAGCGCTCTGAACATTAGTGAGCTCTTCTTTCTCCATATAGAAGGGGATCTAAACCATATGATTCTTTTCAGTCAGACCAAAAAGATCAACAAAAACAGCTAGCATTCTCTTATTCAGTCAGTGAACACCACAGAGCAGTACCTTCATGCTCAGTCTCTTCTAAACATTGAGAATACCGACACAGTCCTCGTCCTCATGAATCTTACATTCCAATACGAAGAGGCAGGTAAATAAGACAGTGAATATAGATACAATGCAGAACTATAATGTGGTAGAGATGGGGGGTCTGTTTTAGATACAGTCAAGGACAACCTCACTGTGAAGTTAGGGTATTTGAACTGAAACACATTATAAAAGGAACTAGCTGTGTCAGTAAGAAAAGGAAGAAATCTCTACAAAAGGAGCAGCACCTCAGCATAACACTTGGGCATAGCATGTTTGGGACAGAAGCATAGTGAATCCAACGTAGTTGAGAAGAGCGATTTTCTATGCAAAGGCAGAAAGAGAAAGAGGAAGGAGTCAGGTGGTACAGCTCACCAACCCTCATTCCCATTCCTAAGCACTCCCAGTTCCAGGCATCCAGCCATGACCAGTCGAATCCCTCCCTTTAGGAGCCAACATTCCACTGAGGACAGTCTCCTAGGATACTGAAGGCCCTAGTAAGAAGTTCGCATCCACAGGAAATGCGTCACCTTTTTTGGTCCTCACTGTGTATTTTTCTCCCTCATGGAGGAGGAAGCGTAGCTGCCAAGGTTATGCCATGAGCCTGACTGCATTACCACTGGTTGTGGTGAGACCTAAAGGTTAGGAGGGAACAGAGCTGAGTGTTGCCCTCCAGGCTCACCTCTGTCGAGGATAGAGATGATGAGACCCCCAAGCCAGACTATGCCATCTCTCCTGGTTTGGAAGAAGACACATCAGTGATTTGGGAGTTTTTGTAGTAGAAAGCATGTCTGTCATCCCATCACCCATGAGGCAGAAGCAGAAGGATTCTCAGCTGCACAGTTAGCTCAAAGTCAGCCTAGACTACACTAGGCACTGTCTCAAAATACATACCAAATCAACAAACAAAAAAAGCCCTGATAATCGGAATTAAGACAATGTCCCAACATCACCCAAACAGACCCAGGGCTCAAAGCAGGCACCTGGAACCTAAATTACTCAGAGAACTGTCTTTCCCTGATCCCTCTACCCTGCTTCAGGAGCTCTCAGAAGGTCTGTGGGGGCTCTGCAGAGGCAGCCCAAAGGGCAGAGGGCTCAGGGCCCGGAGGATGAATGGGAGGCTCCAGCTCTCCCCACAGAGGGAAAGGAACAGTGCTCTGATGGGATAATCACAGGTATTGATCAGGAGGCTGGAAGATCCATCGGCATTTCTCCAGCTCTGGGAGATACTGAAATTAATGAATAGGAGACAAAAATTTATAAATTGGCTGTTCCATTTGATGTTCATTTAATTAAGACATTCAGTCCTTCTAATGGAATATGTGAAGAGTGGAAATTACTGGGTTTGGGCTGTCGCATGTAAAATGAAAACCAGATCTTGAAGGCACAGGGCCTTTTCATTGTATCTTCCTCTGGCTCGATTTAATTATGCAGTACAAGCCACCTTCCATAATAATTACAATTGTCTGCCTTGATACAAAGCCTCTTTCTGTTTGGAGACGAACACTCTGGGGAGAAGCCTGGGGAGATTGTTAAAGTATCATTTAATGAGAGTGGTTGCCTGTAGATTTGTGCTTTCAGCAGTTTATCGTGCACCTACTGTGTGCCCAGGTCTGCCAAGTCCTGCAGGAGGCAGTGTGTGAATGAGCTATGGTCTCTTTCTCCCCATGCTCACTTCTGCGTCCATTTATTTGTTCATTTCTAGCTGTTTTCTTGATGTCTGCCCCAAATGATGCTGAAGCAGGGATGAAGTTGGGAGTCAGCACCCCTGGATCACCATGGTAGAAGGTGATAGAAGCCAGGTGGTGTGAGTCCAGACTCTCAGCCTAGTGTTCTGACTCCATAGAGCTGTCTTGACCTGGAGCACTCATAGTCCCAAGAGGGAACCAACTTGTACACCAGTCTTCCAAAACATTCTAGAAGAGCAACGCCCTTTCCATGCTGGGCTGCCGGCATGGCAAGGATATCTTTCCTGCCATGTAGACTAAGAAAGGTTCAGATAAGTGATCCATTTTCCTGCTAGCTATCAGCAGGTAAAGTCACATCAAGGAAACTATGTCAAACCCTGGAGAAGGAGAAGTTGGAGACTGGGGAGTAGATCTGACTGGAAAGAAAAGGCAGAGCATGCAAAGCCACAGCCCAAGCCCAGCTGTCACACTGTTCTGCTTTGTGGTCCAGCAACAAGGATCAAAACTCACTTGGAAGAGGAATAGGTTTGATTGGTTTACACATCCATATCACAGCCCATCACTGAGGGAAGGAAGTCAGGGCAGAAACCTGGAGGTGGGAACTCAAGCAGACACCATGGAGGATTGCTTCTTACTAGCTGGATCCCTCTGGGTAGCACAGCTAGCTTTCTTATGCAGCTCATGCCCACCTGCCTAGGGAATGGCACCACCCGCAGAGGCCCCCCTACCTCAGTTAGCAATTAAGAAAATGCTCCCATAGACCTGATCACGGGCCAGTCTGATCAAGGCAATTCTTTTATCAAGGTTTCATCTTCCTGGGTGACTCTGTGTCTGTTTGACAACTGAAGCTAATCATGACCTGCACCATCATACTTCTGTCACTAAGGGCCACCCCTTTGGTTTCTAGGTACGACAGCTTTGGTCGCCTGACAAATGTGACCTTTCCAACTGGCCAGGTGAGCAGTTTCCGAAGCGATACAGACAGCTCAGTACACGTGCAGGTAGAGACGTCCAGCAAGGATGATGTCACCATAACCACCAACCTGTCTGCCTCGGGTGCCTTCTACACTCTGTTGCAAGGTAAGTCGGCCAGGGCCTGGGGCCTTTGAGACCCAGAGGTGAAGACCTCTTCGGAGGATGGTGACCAGGGGAGTAAGCCACTACAGTAGCTGTCCAAGACCAAGAAAGACTCCCTCTTGGTTTTTCTCTGTCCTGCCACCTCATTTGCAAAACACACCAGGCAGAGACCTGTATAATGTCTCCCAGAAGCTAGGGAGTGATTTTTCATTGTCCCGTCCTATTATCCTCAGAACAAAGGGGAGAGAATCCAGTAGCTGTTAATCCAGGTGACCTCCTCCTCTGCTGTGGTAATGGCTCCCAGATTAAAAACCTTTCCTCTCACACTGGTGCAAGGGAGACAAAAGACATGAGTAATTACACCTAATCTCAGCGTGGAGAAATCCTTCCAGGAGCCCAGGACAGGTTTGTGCCTCTGCTAGGACTCCATGGGAAAGTGACCCTTCCATGCACCCATCAGATAATCCCAGATATGGATTGGGATTTTAGCTTCAGGTAAATGACAGTAAGAAAATCTTGCTGTGGATCCCCTGTCTAGACTGTTCCCACGGGAAGTGGTGACCCCGGGGTAGTGCCTGAGGCTTTGTTGGATTTAATGAACATAAAAGCAAAGCCAGAATCACGTAAGAAAGCCTTGGCTGCCTTTTCCCTTTCTCCCCTGGCTTGAGGCTCTCCCAAAGCCTTGACATCGAATAGTAAAAGGAGCTTTGCGCTGGACATCCAAGGTCCAGCTCTATCCCTCTATATATCTCTGTCTCTATCCCTCTCTCTCTGCTGCCTTCTCATACCTCAGCCCTTGTGTTTCTTCTCCAGGGAAAGAGAGCATGGTGAAGGGGTGTTGGGTAGTGTGGAGTCCCTGAGTGGACCTGAGGCACCTGTATCTGCTGTCCAATGCAAGTTCCCAACTAGATGAACTGGAGGGAGTCAACTCTTCTTCCCTGAGCCTGTTTTTTTGATCTTAGAAATGGGGCTGCTTTATAAGATCTGCCTCAGAGAGTTGCCTAGACATATTGTAAACAGCATTTGTAAAGTGACCATCATGGGCCAAGCACAGAGTATTGCTCAGAAAATACTTGCCGGATTAACTCATTAATTAGTAAGCAGCTGAATTTACCACAAGGAAACAAAAGTTTGTCTGTTTGCATTACTGCTTTTGTTCGCAAACATAGTTTTCATCTTTCAAAAAACTGGATGAAAAATGGAAGTTATTAAATAAAGAGAGATCATGTCCAGGAATTTCTTTCTTTAACAAGCAGTTGGGACACACCGTGGGGTTTATGCTATGGCAGGATTATTGCCAGGAGAAGTTGCCAGACCCCATCTGATGAGAACTCTGCCCAAACTAGGACAGCAAGCCAATGACTGTTAAGATGTGTGACCATCAGCCTAGCTTCTGCCCTCAAGAATTGTTGCATCTGCCCACTTTATACTGCTAAGCCTGCTTTGATAAATTTTTCTGTTTGGGCAACTTTTTTAAAATTCGAAAGTGCCACATTTCTGTTTTAAAATGTACCACCATTTAATCACAGCTTTTCACGGGGAGGGGAATAAAAGCACAATGTTCAGTGTACATGCCTAGATTGTAAGACACACCCCAATTCCAGAAACATCGGGACATAAAGAGGAAAAGCACATCCTAGAATACAAGGACTCGGTATCTATTTTCCACCTGGTACCCCTGCAAGTTGCCCGTCTGTTCCGTGTCCCAGGCTCGGGTGCTCAGCCTGGCAGCCATCTCAGGAGAGTCTTCATAAGAAGCTCTTTCGGTTTCATCTCAGGTCCGAACTGGAGAAATAATGAGAAGTAGCTGCTAATGAGCAGCAGCCTTGGGCAGTCACAGCCCACATTAACTAGGATCGTGAGAGATGGACCTCCCCACATGCTGGTCCATCCAAAGTCAACAGTAATAGACACATGTGCATTCAGCAAGGAGAAGCTTTACGAGATAAATTGACACTGGCTTTTCCACTCTTCGAATGGAAGCAAAATACAGATTGTCAGTGAATGATGCGTGGCAACACTGAGGCAGATTTTAGAATCCCTGTGAGCGATAAAGTGTGGAAAGATAGAGTGGGGAGGCAAAGGAAAGACCTAATTTGATGTCATTCCAGTGGGGAAGATTCAGTGAGGGTTTCCCATGAAAACTACATCTTTGAAAAAGATATATTTATTTCGTTTTATGTGAATGTGAATTTTGCCTGCAGTTAGAAATGTGCACTACATTCAAGTTTTGGTGGCCCTGGAAGCCAAAAGAGGAGATCAGATAGATCCCCTGGAACTGGAGTTACAGATGGTTGTGCGTTACAGATGGGTGCTAGCAATCAAACACGGGTCCTCTGCAGGAGCAGCAAATGTCTTAACCACAGAGCCCTCTCTCTCTAATTCCCAGTGCTGTATTTTTATGGTTTTACATAGCCTGGGACATTCCTAATTTAATCCACCAAATACTCACTGAGCAGATAGAATAATAATAATGCTAGCTATCATATTTTGAACACTTACCAACTAGAAAGGATATATGACCACCTGTGTCTAACTTCTTTCACTTAGTAATATTGACAATACATTTTCTTACAGTATTATTTGTAGTTGGAAAAACCTGAAACAAATTAAATATCTATTTGGTGCTGTTAAATAAATTGTATTGCCATATAATGGAAGACTGTAGTTATTTATTTCAAATATTTATTAAAATATTTAATGGCATGATACGATGCATCAGGTGATGAAAAACTCCATAGCAACTATTTGGCTCTGTAAATGCATTGGGAAATATTGTGAAGTCTACAAACATACAAAATATTTCCAATGGTTTTGAGTGGTGGGCTTATGCATAGTCTCCGTATATCTTCCTAGTTTTCTTCAGTGACAACGTATTGCTTCCGTAGTTGGGGGACACATTCAGACCCCCGTCCTAGCCTCCATCTTCCCTCCTCTCCAGCATCTTTGCTCTCCTCTCCTTCAGACCAAGTCCGGAACAGCTACTACATCGGGGCCGATGGCTCCCTGCGCCTGCTGCTAGCCAACGGCATGGAAGTGGCTCTGCAGACCGAGCCCCACCTGCTGGCCGGCACTGTCAACCCCACTGTGGGCAAGAGGAACGTCACACTGCCCATCGACAACGGCCTCAACCTGGTAGAATGGCGCCAGCGCAAGGAGCAGGCCCGTGGTCAGGTCACAGTGTTCGGGCGCCGTCTGCGGGTGAGCGGAATCTTGCAAGCACTAATCTGGCGGGGGGGGGGGGGGGTATATTTAGAGACCCAGATTCCATCTCTTAAACTCCCCCTGAAACCTCAGTTTCCTCATCTGCCAAAGGGAGACCAGAGACCATGAACCACAGGTAACAAAAGGCCGTGGGACATCCTTTTCAGTTTCGACTTCCGGGAACATGGCTGGCTTTAGGGTCGAGTCTGGGCTGAGTTTCCAACTTATTTTATTCCATGGCTGAACGTGGGCATGTCAGTCATCTTAGAGCCCCAGTTTCAGTCACTGGAAGAGAAAGCCCATTTTACATGCTGTTTCAGGGATTAGCAGTGGCATGCCCAGTGTCTCCCACAGAGCCTGGCACTCCTCAGGGATCAGGAACCTCTGCTGCTGGCGTCCTTATTGCTGTGGTGTTGCTGTCACTGCTAATACGTCCCCAAGTTTTAGAAAATAAGCCACATTTGATCAAAAGGACTGAGTGTGGTGGCAGGAAGATCGCAAGTTCAAGGCCATCCTGCCTCTGTACCAAGACCCTGCCCATCAGGAAGACCTTGCCATAGCTGTCGCTGTTGAGGGAGGAGTTCCTGGTGTGGAGGGTGGAGGCCTGATATTTTGGAGCATTTTTCAGGATGTGGAGCCCTGAGCACCTTGTCTGCTCCTCCCCACCCCCACCCCCATGTCTCTGTAGAGTGAAACTTGGGCCCAGCACTCACTGCCCAGTAGCCTTCCCTCTCCCCCAGTTTCAAAAAGCAAAGGGTAAAGCAGGAACTCCGAGGAGGATATGGATGAGCACTTGCCTAGCGGGGTGGTAAAGCGTGAGAACAAAGAGAAAAACCGGGGTTAAGGGGACCTGGAGCTTCAGTTCAGCGGTTGAGTATTTATCCAGCGGATTGCCCAGCAATGCGCACTACAAAGCAGAAACCAAGGGCCGCACAGGGGGACAGCTGGTGACCTGGGCCTGGCTTTCTGCCCAGGACCTCCTAGAACACAGGTGCTCAGTGGACAGCTGCTGAGCTGAAGGGAGCCACATAAATCCTCAGAGCGACAGTGGCCTCTCGAATCCCCCCTGCCTTGCAACCAAGAAAGTTTCTATACATGCTCCCATCTTCTACATGGGGCAAAGTCCAGAAGATAAGTAGTTGTTTCAGACTCATAAAACTAGATGGTTGTAAATCCTGGGGAATAGATCCACATCAGAAGCACAACAGTTAAGCAACTTATCCAACAGCAGAACCTAGAGCCTCCCCAAACCAGGCTTCCTTTGCGCCCTCAACAGCCAAGAATTCTGTAGCTAGCTAGCTAGTGTGGAAACCCGGACTAGTTCCTGTGGAAGGCCTAGCAGTCTTTGTTCCCTGCCACCATCTGTGGTCTCACTAAACCCTCATCTGCATTCTCAAGGGCCCTTCAATGCACATCTGAGGCAATGTGCCAAATGGGAAGTGTGACCTAGGTTGGATTCCCGCTGGGCCTCGTGTGTAGCCTCCAGCAACTCCTCTGAGCCTAAACTTCCTCTGCAGATGCAGGAGATGATGTATTCAAAGCACCTAGCCCAGGGCTGCAGATCCCAGGTGCTCAGTAAAGGGCAGTGATTAGTGCCATTAGGAGTTTCTCTCTACCGTGTGAACGCGACCAGAAGTTTCCCAGGCTTTAATTGGTCCCTCTCCCAGCCGGAGATAGATGATACTCTAGTCCGGTGGTCACATCTCTGCTTCCTCCCAAAATAAATGGCCACCCACAGTGGCAGTGTGTGGAATGAGAATGTTAGCCGGGTGTGCCTCCCCATAATGGAGCTCATTTTTTATACAGCTGGGAATTTTTTTTTAATAAAGAAAGATGTAAAATAATCTCATTGCCGCCACTGCCGAGCACAGGAAACACAAGGTGCTTCCCCCAGTGAACTGCTCGACTCAGTTTTATTAATTTTGTCACTAAGGTATAGATCCCCCTTCTTCACTAGGGTCCTTGTGGGTGAGGGAGGCTATCTAGGTGGCACCAACACTGGGGGTATAAAAGGATCTCCCAAAAGGTGCTTTTCAAAGGTGCCCGCCATTGTCAGCCATGTGGCCCCCTCTTTTCCTGTACCCTCTCTGCAAAGAACACGGGTTGAGCTTCCAAACACCTCTGATTTTTCTCAGGAATTGTCTGCCACACGGTTTTTGCTTCTACAATTGTGTTTGATTACCCTAGGGAAGGCAAGCTTATTATAACCAGGCCATTCACAGCTAAAACCGTCTCAGCATCATCATTATAAATCCTTATTTTCGGGGCCTTGACATTTGTATGGGAGAGTGGGGGAAGACACACACACCTCTCCTTCCTCCAGGACCGACCATGATCATGTGCTGTCATTTAGTAGAAATAATTATGGCCATTTATCCGGTGCCTTCTAGGCACCCAGCCGTCCCCTGGTGATTTACTCCTGAGTCTAAGAGTAAACGCAGGAAGAATCTGAGTCCCTGAGAAGTAAAGGCACTTGACCAAGGTCACACAGAAAAGCCAGTCACATAGTCGAGGTTGAAATTCAGCCTTAACCCTGGCACCTGCCTGTATCCAAACCCTCTACTAAACATACAGATCCCCAAAGGACCTTTGACTTCCACGAGGCACACATGCCATTTTACATCGTGTGACCTAATTACCTCCTTTCCTCTTGGGTCTTCCTGCTTGTCAAACTTACTGAATGACAAGTAGAAGAGACAGCAAAGGTGCCCCTGTGCCCTGTCAGGCGGGCACCCCTCCCCACCCCCAGCGGGAAGCCTTAGCTTTGAAGAACCTGCTGACATTTGGGGACAGACTGTGCCTAGGGGTCAAATCCAGGGGCTCCAGAGCACATTTCTGTATTAAAATATGGAGCAGGAGAGCTGGGGGAATGGCTAATGAGTAAGGTGCTTGGCAGCCTGAGTTTATTCCTCTGAACCCCTGGTGGGGGGTGGGGGGAACACACAAAAACAGACATGGTGGTACATGTTTGTAATCCTAGCTCTGGGAAGGCAGAGAGGGTGGACCCCTGGGGTTCGCTGAGCAGCCAGCCTAGCCTAAACAGAAAGTTCCAGGTCCCTGCGTATCCCCACTCATACCTCTGTTCTCATGCACACACACATAGAGCTAGCTCCAACTTGCAGTTTCCTCTGTGGGAGTCTGTATTTCCGACTCCAAAAGGAAACTGAGTGGGTGGTGGCCTGACAGACCTCAGGGAGGCTATAGAGATGGAGCTCCTGATCCTGGAGCAAAAGCAATGTATCGTAGAGTTAGGACTGGTTCCAACCAGACTACAAGAGAAACCACTGGAGATGTGATGCTCCTGCCTCCCAGCCTCCTCTGAGGAGAAACAGGAGATGTCTTGGGAGACAGCAGGTGACCCAGAAGCGTTGACTGTGGGCAAAGGCAGGAGAGACCCAAAAAGCAGCAAGTATAGAGCCCCAGGATTGCTAGAGCTTGCTCAGAAAACCATCAAGTATCTATTGAACTAGTGAGAGTGAAGTCCACAGATCTGCCGCTTCCCTGAGCTTGGTGACCTTGGAATCCAACACAGCACAGCGTCGGGCACAGAGCAGATGGGTCAGGTGTTGATTTGCCAGGTCCATTTGGGAGTTCTGTTTTTAGGATGGAGCTAAGAAAGATCTGACTTCCTCCTCCTCCTCCTCCTCCTCCTCCTCCTCCTCCTCCTCCTCCTCTCCTCCTCCTCCTCCTCTCCTCCTCCTCCTCTTCTTCTAATTAAGTCCCGTTGATATATCACATGATAAAACCATGTGTCTTCTTCGGCCAGAAATACTGTATGCTCATCACCCATGCTATCTTTATTTTTACAACAGGCCATCGAAGTATTTTTTTTTTCCTATTGTACAGATCAGGAAACCTCAAAGAGCTAACAGATGGTAGAGTGAGGTTTGATACCCACAACCTGTACTGCCTTCTATTCTCAGGAGCTCAACACAGTTGTTGGTCCTCAGAGCCAGGTCCCCGATGTCCACATCATAGTCTCTCCCTTTCTTATCTTTTTCCCAGGTTCACAACCGAAACCTCTTGTCTCTGGACTTTGACCGCGTAACACGCACAGAGAAGATCTATGATGACCACCGCAAGTTCACCCTTCGGATCCTGTATGACCAGGCAGGGAGGCCTAGCCTCTGGTCACCTAGCAGCAGGCTGAATGGTGTTAATGTAACCTACTCCCCTGGGGGTCACATTGCCGGGATCCAAAGGGGCATCATGTCTGAGAGAATGGAGTATGATCAGGCAGGGCGCATCACATCCCGGATCTTTGCAGATGGGAAGGTGTGGAGCTACACATACTTAGAGAAGGTAGGTATCTGTCTCCCTCCATCAATGGCCTTGATGCATAGAAGTCTGATCATTGTGGCTTTAATTTTTAAGATGGGTACCACTACACTACCCAAGGTGGGCTTGAACTCCTGGGCTCCTACACTGACCTTCCTGCCTTGGCCTCCTGAATAGCTGAAGGCATTCACCACTAAACCGGCTTTCATCATTGCTCCCCATGGCCAAGCCTAAACTGCTGACCTCAGGGGGATAAATCTGACTGTTGTGGTTTCCAAAGGGGGAGATGCCCATTTTCCAAAAGGAAAGGGGGTCCCAGGAGGTGTCTGGATGGGTTTAGTGTGGTGAGCAGGAGGTCCCTAGGCCAGGAAAACATGAAAGCCTTGCTGAGGGAGAAGAGCAGGCCCGTCCTAGCTGGACTCTGAAGAAAGACTTTGGTGGTGTGATTCAGGAGGGTGCTGACACAGGACGGGTTCCTGCTCCCAGGATCACCACACATAGGGCGACCTCACACTAGAGATCCAAGCAGAAGCCTGGAGGTCAGATCTGAGGCAAACTTAATCCCTTGCTGCTAATACCAGGTGTAGGCCTAGCAAATCCCTTCCACTTTGGGTCAGGATTCACTTCATTCAGAAACTAGGAATCAAAAATGACCTAAATCTTAAACATGTTTGGATAATTTTTTAAATTCAGAAGTTGGTCTCATATGGGGGAAGGAGAATGGTAGGTTTGTGTTTTTGTTTTGTTTTGTTTTGTTTGGGGGGGTTGCTTTTTTGTTGTTTTTCTTTCAAGACGGGGCTTCTCTATGTAGCCCTGGCTGTCGGGAACTTGCTCTGTAGCCCAGGCTGGCCTCAAACTCAGAGATCTGCCTGCCCCTGCCTTCCAAGTGCTGAGATTAAAGGCGTGCGCCACCTGGTAGATTCGATAGCTAGATACAGCCTTGTTATCTGGTGGCTTTCCTAAGAGAGAATATTCGCTTTATGCCCCACGTCTGGATCCAGAATCCTCACTTTGTTTCCTGCCCTGGGCACCTGTTCAGGGCCCCAGGCTCTGCTTGTCCTATGGTAAATGTCTCTACCTGTGCTAGGGCACATCTGAGAGCGAGGTTCTGTTGTAGGGCTATGGGACAGACTGTGGAAGTCATCCCATGCACTGCAAAGCCATGCCTGGGAAGACGGAATATCCCAGTGTCGCACAGTGAATGCAATGATGGAACAGGTTCTCCCTTCCCATCCCAGCCTGCCTGCCCCAGGGTGGGCCCATGACTCCCTACTACGTAAAAGGTGGGGCAAAGTCTAAAGTGCCCTTCTCAAACATGATCTGTATGCTACAGGCACAGGGAAGCCAAAGAAGCTGTTTAGTAGGCAAAGGCTGCCAGGATTTAAGACCATCAGGCTGTGTTGTAGAGCGTTCCTTCTCGCTTGGATAGAGAGACTGAGGTCAGAAGTCTGGGTCAGGGAAGGCAGGAGGGAAGTTGTCACAAATACTTTAGGCCAGAGTATCCCAGTCTCGCACCCAGTCACATGCAGAAGCGATCTGATCCATACCGCACAAAAGAGCAGACACGCAGGCTGCTTGCTCACAAGAGGAAAACAAACGGCCTGAGTGGACCCTGCAAGGCCAAAGGCTGAGAGAAAGCGCAGCCCCAGCACCTCCCTAACAACCCCTGGTGCACAGGCTGGAATGCTCTGCTTGACACAATGCAAAACCACCACTTTTCTCAGCCTTCCATCCACTTCTGAATTGAGAAGTGGGGCATAAAGTGAATATTCTGCCTTTGGAAAGTCACCAGATAACAAGCCTACCTCTAGCTACCAAATCTACCAGCTGGGAGGTGGTGATGCACACCTTAGAGCTCAGCACTCTGGAGGCAGAGGCAGGTAGATCTCTGAGTTTGAGGCCAGCCTGGTGTGCAGAGCGAGATCCAGGACAAGTGGGTACTTGGGTTGTCATCCCTTCTCTCACCTCCTTCATCTATGGTTTTCTTCTCCCTCCAGTCCATGGTGCTTCACCTCCACAGCCAGAGGCAGTACATCTTCGAGTTTGACAAGAATGACCGCCTCTCTTCCGTGACCATGCCCAATGTCGCCAGGCAGACACTGGAGACCATTCGCTCAGTGGGCTACTACAGAAACATCTACCAACCCCCGGAAGGCAATGCCTCCGTCATACAGGACTTCACCGAGGATGGGCACCTGTTGCACACCTTCTACTTGGGCACTGGCCGCAGGGTGATTTACAAGTATGGCAAGTTGTCAAAGCTGGCCGAGACTCTGTATGACACCACCAAGGTGAGCTTCACCTATGACGAGACAGCAGGTATGCTGAAGACCGTCAACCTACAGAACGAGGGCTTTACCTGCACTATCCGCTACCGTCAGATTGGGCCCCTGATTGACCGTCAGATCTTCCGCTTCACAGAGGAAGGCATGGTCAACGCCCGCTTTGACTACAACTATGACAACAGTTTCCGTGTGACCAGCATGCAGGCTGTGATCAACGAGACCCCACTGCCCATCGATCTCTACCGCTACGATGATGTGTCAGGGAAGACAGAACAGTTTGGGAAGTTTGGCGTCATTTACTATGACATCAACCAGATCATCACCACAGCTGTCATGACCCACACCAAACATTTTGATGCTTATGGCAGGATGAAGGAAGTACAGTATGAGATTTTCCGGTCACTCATGTACTGGATGACTGTTCAGTATGATAACATGGGACGGGTAGTGAAGAAGGAACTGAAGGTGGGGCCCTATGCCAACACCACCCGCTACTCCTATGAGTACGATGCTGATGGCCAGCTGCAGACAGTCTCCATCAATGACAAGCCGCTCTGGCGCTACAGCTATGACCTCAATGGGAACCTACACCTGCTGAGCCCTGGGAACAGTGCACGGCTCACGCCACTACGGTACGACCTCCGTGACCGCATCACTAGGCTGGGTGATGTGCAGTACAAGATGGACGAGGATGGCTTCCTGAGGCAGCGGGGTGGGGATGTCTTCGAGTACAACTCAGCTGGCCTGCTCATCAAAGCCTACAACCGGGCTAGCGGCTGGAGCGTCAGGTACCGCTACGACGGCCTGGGGCGGCGAGTATCCAGCAAGAGCAGCCACGGTCACCACCTACAGTTCTTCTATGCAGACCTGACCAACCCCACCAAGGTCACCCACCTCTACAACCACTCCAGCTCTGAGATCACGTCCCTCTACTATGACCTGCAGGGACACCTCTTTGCCATGGAGCTGAGCAGTGGCGACGAGTTCTACATAGCTTGTGACAACATCGGGACCCCACTTGCTGTCTTCAGTGGGACTGGCCTGATGATCAAGCAGATCCTGTACACAGCCTATGGGGAGATCTACATGGACACAAACCCCAACTTCCAGATCATCATCGGCTACCACGGCGGCCTCTATGATCCGCTCACCAAGCTTGTCCACATGGGCCGACGGGATTATGATGTGCTGGCTGGACGCTGGACGAGCCCAGACCATGAACTCTGGAAACGCCTGAGTAGTAGCAGCATCGTGCCTTTTCATCTCTACATGTTTAAGAACAACAACCCCATCAGTAACTCTCAGGACATCAAGTGCTTCATGACAGGTAAGGGCTGCGGTACACCCTAGGTCAGGACCTACCCCATTGCTCCTTGAGAAAGCTGCTAGGGGGTGGCAGGAGACACGGACTGTCCCTAATAGCATTGTTTGCCAAAGTCTATTTAAAGAAAAACTAGTTTGGAGACTACTCAGGAAATAATGGATCCATCATCAAACATAGTTGACAGGACCACATTCTTAATTTTTCATAATCTATTCGTTTTATAATATTTCAGTTTGTGAAGGCTCTGAGAGGTTCTGTAGTAAAAAGAACTCTTTAGTATACTTACCTATAACTTTTCTAAATGACTTCACCATAAAATCCTAATGTCTCAGCCAGGCAGTGGTAGTGCATATCTCTAATCCCAAGACTTGGGAGGCAGGACAGGCAGAAGTCTCTGTGAGGTCAAGGCTAGCCTGGTCTACACAATGAGTTCCAGGCCAGCCAGGCTATAATAAGATCCTAACCCTGTCTCAAAACAAATCAAACGGTTAGAATACCTATCCTTATTCTGGTTGAATTAATGTTCATATGCTACCCTAGAGCAACCATTAAAAACCTAAAACTAAAGCAGATAATCTGGGGGTCTGGTAGAGGCAGGAGGACCAAGAGTTCTAGGTCAGTCTGAGCTGTAGGAGACCCAGTTTCAAAGGAAAAAAAAAAAAACTAAATCAGGCACAAATAGACATCATTAATAAGTTAGTAGTCAGCTGGGGAGTGGCAGTACATACCTTTAATCCCAGCACTCGGGAGGCAGTGACAGACATATCTCTGTGAGTTCGAGGCCATCCTGGTCTACAGAGAAAGTTCCAGGACAGACTCCAAAGCTACAGAGAAATCCTGTCTCAAAAAAAACAAAAATAAAAAATAAAAAAAAATAAGTCAGCAATCGTGGAGATCAAGTAGAAGATTAAGAAACCATCCAGAGCTGAGGATATAGTTCATTTGGCAGAGTGCTTCCTAGCAGGCACAAAACACTAGATCGGATCCCAGCACTCAGGAGGTGGAGAGCAGAGGACCAAGAGTTCCATGTCATCCTTGACTACACAGTGAGTTTGAAGCTAGCCTGGGATACACAACACTATGTCTCAAAATGTGTGTGTGTGTGTGTGTGTGTGTGTGTGTGTGTGTGTGTGTGTGTGTGTGTGTACATACATATGTATATGCATCCTAAGCAGGCAATAAAGGAAGATTAAAAAGAAACAATTAATTCATGGAACAAACAGAAGCTTAGTGGCAAGGGTGATGCGAGACCCGCATTTCATGCCTCACACAGCTCATGCTGGTTCCCTTTCCCTCACCCTCTGCTTTAAAGGGGAACATTAGCTTTCATTTCTCTGAAACCAGCTGGCAAATAAAGTGTCCTGTAGGTCCTTCAGATGGAGACATCTCAGGCGGCTACAATCACCCAGCAAGTCACATAGGGATCTCTATGGGATCTGAATGAAGCCAGCCTGCAACTTGTGAGGAGAATTTGTACTGAGAAAGCCTGGTGATCTTGTGATTGAATCCACTGGCCCCCTCTTTTGTGTCTGTTTCCTTCATTCCACGCCCTCCCCAGGCTCAGGCTCTGAGAATAGAAAAATGATTCCCTCCCTCGAGGAATCCCCACTCTCAGAGGAAATGCACGCTGTGGTCCAGTGTGAGGGGAAGGTTTGCACAGATGGCCATTAAAACACAGAAGACTAGCAACTGGCTCTCCCCACAGAGTTCTGGGAAGCCTTCAAGGAATAGCTGATCCCGGAGGCTGGCAGGAAGAAAGACGTTCAGGAGACTGGGGTCAATACGCAGAATTGGAGAGGGGGCATTGTGTCTTGCTCACTCACCCTAAAACTTGGTGGCCTCACCTGGATCCTGTTTCTGCTGACAGCAACAGGAGGGCTCCTTTTTCCAGGAAACATTCTAGGTTGTTCAATTAAGAGGAAGAGTCCCAAACACACAGATAGAAGGGAGAACACGGTGGTGCTCAGGTGTCACGAAAACATCCTCGGGGGCTGGGGATAAATACATATATTTTGACAGTGTTCCCATGCTCAACTTGGCTGCTGGAGAGACTTGACAGAGTAGGGTGACATTTCCATTACATCTGTCTGCACAAAGCACACCCCCTGCCTCACCCTCTAGTGAGTTTCCTGTGAGACATCTTGGCATGTTACTATAGCTGGAGGAAAAAAAAAAAATACTGTAATAGGAAATGTAATTTTCCATAAAAAATTGTTAAAGCTTGCCAAAGTATCATCGTCCTCCCCCTCTCCCTTTGTACACTACCATATGCATATAGTCTCCTCCCAGAATAGCACTGGATGATTGAACACTCTTTGCCAAGCACTTGGAGACACCGTCTCCTTTAAGCCTGGCAACACCCCTGTGAGATCACAACAATTCTCTGCACTCTACAGATGAGGCCCGTGAGCCTCCGAAGGACCAAGGGTCTGTGGAGCATCGCACAGATCAGGGCTCTCTGGTCTCAGAGCGTTTCCCATGATGATCACACTGGTCTCTGGAGCCTGCTTTTTAGCGCAGCTCTCCACTGTCCAAGGGGCTCCTTGCATTTTCAGTGTGTCTTTCATTTCCCATACAGTTAAAGCCAACAAACATCATATTAGTTATACCTTCTCTGTGCCAGGCTCACACTGAGGACCCAGCAGGGAAGAAGGCTTCGTGCCTGCCTCCATGGAACTCATGCCACTTTTCACAGATGTCTTTGAGCCCACCTTAGGAAAAGGAATTTTGAAGCTAGGGATGTAGCTCCATTGGTTGAACAGGCATGAGCGTCCACTTGTTAGCATGCGTGAAGCCCTTGACTCCATCCCTGGCACTGAGCAAATTAGGTGTGGTATTGCACCTAATTGTACACCTGTAACCCCAGTATTCCAGAGGTGGAGACTGGAGGATCAGAAGTTCAAAGTCATCCTTGACTACATGGCCTGAATACATGAGAACGTATCTCAAAAAAGAAAAAAAAAAGATTTTTTTTTTAAATATCACGATGAAACACTAAAACCAAAGGTTTGCAAAGCAGTCCTTAAGTTTGGTGTCTATATATTTTCTAATCTAGCCTGTTCCACTTCAAGGAAAATACTGATCATGACCCCCAAAATTGATTTTACCTATATAGTGGGTCCTGTGGCATATGAAAAAGAGAGATATGTGTTGTCTAAACACTCAGACTTTCAGACCATCAGACATGATTTGCAGTGGCAAACAGGAAACTCAGATTCTACTGATTTTCACTGCACCTCACCTTTTATCTTCTCTGCGGGCTAAGTGCGTCCTCATTCACATCACAACAACAAAGAAATCTTATTTTTCCCAAACATACTTTCAGGTCCTGAGGTATGCTCTGGTAAGGTAGGCCTGGGTCATGTGACAATGGAGCAGTTACTGGGGCTGTGGAGGACAGAATACACTGATTGGCTTATCCTGGATCCCATGGTCCATTGCTGCATCAGTGCCCCGGCCCCACCCCCAGAGAAAGAAGGTAGAATTGGATCACCGGGAGGGAGGCAACCCTAACATGTCCGCCACAGGTATGTCTCACACATCATCATGCTGAGTCTTTCCCGAGATGTGTGGGGTGGGGAACACAGCCACAGACAGTGAAGTTCAGGACGGGTAAAGTAACCCTCCCACAAAGGCACGGGGAGGCAAGCCTCAGAACTCTGCGGTGTCGGACTTCAAATGCTTAGTGGTTTTTTTTTTTTTAATTCAAATACATTCTGTGAAGAACAAAGCTATGCACACGTGAAAGAGATTCAAATCGTTTGCATTTTATCCCTCCCTCCCGGCAGCAGTGACTTCTGGGACTGACAGGTAAAGCCGAGCTTTTCAACAGGAAGGAGAGCCTGCCCCTGAGGTTATAAGAGTACAATTCCCAGCGCTTCAGAAAAGCCCAGTAGGAAAGCGAGTGAACAAATAGATCTCTGACATTTTCCTAAAAGACGTGATAGCAAGCTTCCCATCTTCCATCACTCATAATTAAAGCCCAGCCCTCTCCCGTGCCCCCTGCTTTCCTGGGAATGTGCGCTATTCCAGATAGAAGCAACCACAAATCCCGATGCACATTCTCAGCCTGAAGAAAAAGGGCTTTGTGAGGTGTTCTCTCCCCGTGTTCGGCTTGTTTTAATTCCCAAAGATCCATCTGCCGAGAATCATGGAATGAGAGACTTCTGGAAACTCAATGAGGAAAGGGCCATGGAGAAGTCATCCAAGCCCCCCTGTTACAAATAAGAAAATGGGGGTCTTGGGATAGACAAAGACAGAAACCAGTACCTGATCTGGACACTGTGAATTCAACCCAGTGTTTTAGGCCCAAGCTTGGAACAGCTGCTCTTTTGTCATGGCAATAACTACCTCCAAGTGATAAGCTTGCTCTCCCCCAAGAGCAGTTACAGCCATTCCTGTTGCCAGTATGCAAACGAGGGAACTAAATCCCTGAGGATTAAGCAAGCTCTCCAAATTCACGATTATACAGCGAGGAGCCAGCAGGTGGGTTTGTGTGGCCCCAGCTGCCATGCTCTTTCCCTTCTGTGGCCTGCCTAGCAAGGCTGAAGTGAGAACAAACCTGGGTCCCCGGTGGAGGGGCCTGGGACAACTGAAAACAGCAACAACCAAAGAGGCACAGACAAATGTGAGATGCTTAGATGGGAGAGACACATGGGTCACCACAGTGTCAAGAACACACTGTTGACCCCCCACAGGGGGCGGGGGGTGGGGGGGGAGATCACTTCCTCCTAGGCCTGGGTCATCCACAGGACCTCCCAACAGAGATGTGTTTCCACTGGAAAGAAAACAAATGGCACCTGGCTCTGAGGCTGGCCTTAAAACGTTGCACACCTCTCCCACCCCACCCCACCCCACCCCACCCCACCCCACCCCCTGCCACTGAGACTGGATTCTGAGTCTGTCTGAGGAGTGTTTTAGCATCTTCAGCCGCCCCTTCCCAAAGAAGGTTGAGTCGACTTGCCGCACAAACTACCTCCAGGAAGGCTCGGATCGCCTCTCTCCTGCCACCCCAGGCTCTGTCCTTTCTGGTTCTTCCTCAGCTTTTAAGAACCACTCTGCTTCCTTCCACGCTGCCCCCTCTAGGGCACCTCACCTCGTGCAGCCTTTGCCTACAGTACCAACCTCCGTTTCCAAGGATGCCAGGCAGACAATGGTTTTCTCACTGTTTGGCTTCAATGCCATGCCTAACCCGTGTCTGATTTTTATCATATTTAAAAGACAGATGGGCCCAGGTCTCATCTCCCTCTGGGGTCCTGTGAGGACACCGCATCTACCAGCCAAGTAGGCCTTCTCTGCCACATGGGCCAAGTGACTGATAGCCCACCTCGACCCCCATCTAAGGTCACGGCTTTCGAAGTTTTTTATTTGGTTGATTATATGGATGGATTTTTGTTGTTGTCATCCTTGGCTTGGCTTGGCTTTGTTTTGAGATTGATTTCATGTAGCCCAGGCTAGCCACAAACTCACTATGTAGCCAAGGATGGCCTTGAACTTCTGTTCCTCCTGCCTCCCTCTCCTCTGTGCAGGAATGACAGGCATCAATTTGTGTAGTGCTTGAGACTGAACCTAGGACTCCATGCGTGCTAGGCAAGCGCTCTACCAACTCAGCTACACCCCAACCCAGGATCATAGATTTCTGACGCCATTCTTCAGTGAGCCAAATGCTCACCGAAATACCTTGTCTTTAACTTGCAACTCCAAGGAATGTGATTAGTAAGCTTAGAGACTAGCAGGCTAAGGCACTGGGAGGTCTGGTGACTTCCTTGTACTGTTAGAAACAAAAGACAGTAGCGAGAGGAGAGCCCTTTGATCTTTGAACTAGCCAGCGCCTGCCCAGAGGCACGTTGGCCAGGAGGTTCAAATGGCTACAAAGACAGTGGGGCAGTTTGTTTCTTGAGTGAGTTTTTCTCTTTGCAAGGCAGCCATTAAAATCCTTTCTGACCTTTGCAAGTGTTTCCTATTGATGTTGGGGGTGAGGATAGGCCTGGGAGAGCTTCATCCATCAGCAGCTACCTCAGGGTAAGCAGGTGAGGAAGAGAGAAGAAAAAGATCTCTGGAAGCCTGGGTTCTGCCTGGGTTTCCTGTCTTGGTTCTACCCATTGGAAGACGGTTCTGGGCATATGCCTGGGAGAGGGACTGCTGGGGGCCCAGCAGCACACTTGGCCTTAAGACCAGGACATTATTTCCCAGTGTATGTAAATGTCAGCCCTGTCACCAGTCACTTCCCACTTGTGGCCCCGGGGCAAAAGTCCACTTATTCCCTAGGCATATTTCTGCTTCTCTCCACCCAGATGTCAACAGCTGGCTACTCACCTTTGGATTCCAGCTACACAACGTGATACCTGGCTATCCCAAACCAGACACAGATGCCATGGAACCATCCTACGAGCTCGTGCACACACAGATGAAAACTCAGGAATGGGACAACAGCAAGGTAACTCCTCCCCACACGACAGCCACACCTCAGGCCATTCGGACATTAAAGGAGGGGTCCCACCAACTCTGCAGGAAAGTTCGAGCCAGCAATGGAAACTGAGGCAGCACCCTCATGCTTCCTGCCAGACAGCTTTCAGAGAACAGCTGAAGCAGCACATGGACACTCACAGGCTGTATGAAGGAGTTTTGTGTGGTCCACCAAGCTTAGAGTTCCACAAAAAATAATAGGCCTTTGTCACTCTGCAGGCAAAAGCACTAAGAGAGGCGTGTTCTGAGTCCAGATGTGATATTCTTTGAGCATCTGATGCACCTGCATTGAGGGACACTGTACTTAAGTTAGCTCACAAATATACCATGCTGGTATTCTTCTCATTGTACAGGTTTAATACATGAGACAATTCAAATCCAGATCTGTCTACTTTCTGTCATCTGGCTGAACAGGACTAGGAAAGAAAAAAAAAATCTTCCTTGTTCAACCAGATTTCAAAGACTTGGAATTATATGGCCGGAAAGATCGTTTACCATAGTCTCATCCCACCTGCTGCTCACTTCATGCACTGCTAATCCCCAACTCAGCCTCCATTCATGAATCCTATACCAGGAGCAGATTCCGTGTCCAGCTCTGTACTGCAGCCCGTGGAATGCAAGAGTAGATCAGCAGAAACCAAGTCTTCCATGGGGTGCCAGCCCAGGGATAGAAAACTCTGGGAGAAGCAGCTGTGCCGCCTGGCATGATGCTGTGCTTGCAAAATTTCCTGGTCTCCACCTCCCCTAGTCCCCTTCCTCCACTTTGGTATACATGTATACATGGTGTGGGGGGGCGGGGTGCGTGCACACGCACATACAGTCAGCTTTTGGAGAGAGAGAGATTATGTTTGTGTGTGTCTCTCACTGAGCCAGAAGCTCACAGATTCAGACGAGCTGGCCGACAGAGCCAGGGATCTTCCTGTATCTGCCAGGATTACAGACCTGTGCCTCCACGCTCAGCTCTTTACCTGCATGCTGGGGATCTGAACCGGGGTCCTCATGCGTGTGGGGTTAGCCCTTTACTAACCGGGCCAGCTCACCAGCACCACGTCCCTGTTTCTTTTTCTAGATTAATTCCTTTAGGCTCGTCTTTGCTCTCGCCTCCCAGACTTGTGAATGAGTCTGCTCAAGTGGTTTGCTCTGTTCAACTTTTATTGTCTTTCATATTCCTTCACTAGATGCTGCATCCCAACAGCTTAAGTTATGCATCTCGGTTAGTTAGTGCCCAACACACAGGCTAGCACACTGTAGGGGCTTCTGGGACACAACACCTGAACCACATAAACACCCCATTTCATAAATAAGGGGGCCGGGCTCAGAGAAACTTACCCAAGGATGTTCAGCTGGGAAATGACAGAAGAGGACATGAACCTGAGTCTGCCTGGCCACAGAGCCCCTCCTCCTTCTGCCCTAGCCTGTACCGGACCTTACTACCCCAGCCCCTGAGTCCAGATGTCCCAGCATCTGCTGTCCCCAAGGCTGATTCCAGCCCCACAGGGCTTCCTCCCCCGCCAGGTTTCTTCGGTGCTCCCCAGCGTCCCTGTCTCTGACTGCCTGTTTGCCAACCTTGCCTGTCAATGAATTATTGATTTCTGCCCTTGGCAAGCATTGGAGATCTTTGTTGTTGAGCACTCCGGCTTTTGTGAAACTCTAGGAAATAATTGTTCACAGACAGGGTTCTATTAATTATAAAGAGGACTTAATTTCAGTGGGAGGCTGATGGGTCTGTTGCTAAAGCCTGTGCCCTGAGTGGCTGATAAAGCCCTAAAGCCCTGAGCACAGCTTCCCCGAGCTCCTGGAGAGTGGGAGGGCCAGAGAGATGGTACACCAAGCCGACGGGGTCCAACCTGACCCCACAGCAGCCAAGTGCAGGGACACTTGAGGGGGTCCAAGGAGGCACTGTGGGCCACAGACTGTTCATGGAAAGGTTGGATAATGGGGGTGCGGAGCAATAGAACAAAGTGAGGGCCTGAGACAATGCTTGGCTTTCCTAATACCATGCATTTCTGGCCATCCCTCCGCTAACATCACCCTCCACACCCTTGAAGGCCTAACTCGGGCTTGGCCCTCTCCTTGGAACCCTGCCTGCTCCCTCTCTTCCCCACCGTTAGGTTGAGCATCTCCTGAGCTCTGTTTGCTTCTCACTGCTGCAGCTGCCCTTGACACTGGCCTCCCGAGTCAGACAGACCTGGGTGTGAATACTAACGTGGAGTAGGTCCATGAGGAGCTGTGTCAGCCTTAGTTTCCTTAGAAGTGAACTTGAAACTGAATGTGGTGGCACACGCCTTTAATCCCAGCATTTGGAAAGCAGAGCCAGGTGGATCTCTGCTTTTGAGGCCAGCCTGGTCTACATGGTGAGTTCCAGGCCAGCCAGGGATACATAGTGAGACTCTATCTCAAAAAATTAAAAAGTGACCTGCAAATAATAACAGTATCTACTATGAGCGTCAAGCAGGGTGTTGAATGGGAATTCCTGAGCTTGAAGAACAAGAAATGCTGCTGTATCTATTAACTATTCCATCCTTTAGACCACCAGTCATTACATTTGGTGGTAATATTGTTGTCATGTCTGTCTGGGCCTATGAAACAATGAGTTCTTTGAGGGCAAAGGTGATGTCCAGTTCATTCTGTATCCCCACTGCTCAGAAAAGGACCTGGTCAGAGCAGCTGCTCTCTGAACTGGCCCTGAATAGAAGGTTGTGGGGATGAATGGATGAAGGATGGCTGGGTGTTCTGATGGTCAGCACCATCAAAACAGATGCTACAAGCTAATAAATACCTGCAGGTTTGACTTCACCTTTTGCATTGATTCTCGGTGCTTTGGGGGTCTGTTTTTCCCCTTGTCTTACTCTCTCCCTCTCTCTTTTTCATGGCCGGCTCCCATCAGTCTATCCTCGGGGTACAATGTGAAGTCCAGAAGCAACTCAAGGCCTTTGTTACCTTGGAACGCTTTGACCAGCTTTATGGCTCCACCATCACCAGCTGCCAGCAGGCCCCAGAGACAAAGAAGTTTGCCTCCAGTGGTTCCATCTTCGGCAAGGGGGTCAAGTTTGCCTTGAAAGATGGTCGAGTGACCACAGACATCATCAGTGTGGCCAATGAGGATGGGCGGAGGATTGCGGCCATCTTGAACAATGCCCACTATCTAGAGAACCTTCACTTCACCATTGATGGGGTGGATACCCATTACTTTGTGAAACCAGGACCTTCTGAAGGTGACCTGGCCATCCTGGGCCTCAGTGGGGGGCGGCGAACCCTGGAGAACGGGGTCAACGTCACTGTGTCCCAGATCAACACGATGCTCAGTGGCAGGACTAGACGGTACACGGACATCCAGCTGCAGTACAGGGCGCTGTGCCTGAACACCCGCTATGGGACAACCGTGGATGAGGAGAAGGCACGGGTGCTGGAGCTGGCCAGGCAGAGAGCTGTCCGCCAGGCTTGGGCCCGGGAGCAGCAAAGACTGCGGGAAGGGGAGGAAGGCCTCCGGGCCTGGACAGAGGGGGAGAGGCAGCAGGTGCTGAACACAGGGCGGGTGCAAGGCTACGACGGCTTCTTTGTGACCTCCGTGGAGCAGTACCCGGAACTGTCAGACAGCGCCAACAACATCCACTTCATGAGACAGAGCGAGATGGGCCGAAGGTGACAGAGAGGGCCAAGGCCTGGACTTCTTGCCAAAGACAGCCACTCTTCTGTGTCCGTGTACCTGACTGTGTTGTACTTAACAAAAAAACAAAAACTTTTTTTTAACAAGTGCAGAAAACAAAACAGAAAGATATTGGTTGCATTGTTAATTTGTGCAACATCCTTTTTTTTTTTTTTTAAGAAAATCACTAATTTGGCCTTCATACTTTTTTTTTTTTTTTTTGCAAAAAATGGAAGTTTTTTTTTTTTTTCCTGTAGTGTGACCACAATGATAACTATTTTCTTTTGTTCCCTTTTTTCCTTGAGGAATTTTCCCTGTTGTTTGGGGTACATTTCTCCTCTCTTTGGGGTACACATCCCCTTGGGTGTGTCCTCATCCATCCCTAGGTCCCCCGTGTGATGTGAGACATGAGTGTCTAACTTGTCCCATGTGTAGCCCTTTCTTCTTAGACTGGGGTCGGGTGGGGGTGACGGGTGCAGAGAGGAACGGGGCCTTGCGGGGCCTCGGGGAGCTTTGGTCAGGCTCCCACAGAGAGTGGTGAGTTTCTCTTCACCATGTTTTGTGCCTCCTGAGGACCTACATCATGCTCTGGAAAATTCCGTGATGATGTTGAGCACCTTTTCAAGCCACCCCAAACTCCTGCCCGAGCTTTATATTTTGATGCTAAATGAAGCCCCCCCCTCCCTTTTGCAAATCTCTAGTGTAGCTGTCAGTGCCAGCCCCAACCCCATAATGAAGTAGAGAAAGTGTCTCCTAGGTCCTTTCCCCAGTCTGGTGACGTAACATCCTGGGCTTGGAGCCCCATCCTTTCCAAGGGGCGAAAGCACCAGGATGTCTGTGAGTGGTTGACCTTCCATGATGTCCCTCGCTCATCTCCTCCTCTCTCCCCAAAGTCAGATGTGAGACCCAGCACTGCACAGCAGGCCCTCCAAGTCCAGGGAACAAGGAAGCCCTGTCCCCATGGCTTTGGGTTATTATCCCTCCAGTACTCAGCTGCCACCACTGAGAATCTGGAGTGTGGCAAGAGATGCCTGATGGCGTTTGATCCCGGAAAGATGCGTGAGAAACAAACCAGCCAAAGAAAGGAGTCAGCAAAAGCGTGAGCCAGGGATCCTTGTAACCAGCTCCTGGCGTTTCTTCTGCCTCCCTCTACAGACTATTCCCAGAGGCTCTGGAGTTCCAGAGCCTGGACTTTCAGGAAGTCCCTTCTGTGGAGTTCTTCACTGGAGAACCCCAGCCAGGATTGTTTGGGGTTTTGTTTTGAAATAAGAGGAAAGAGCTCTTTTGGTATGGCCTATCAGGGTCATTCAACCCCACTGGGATCAGGGATGGTGGCGCCAGAGGCTGGTGCCCGTGGATCCAGAAGGCCAGGCTAGCTTTGTTCCTGTGAAGACCTCTGCACATATGCACACATCATCCGGATGAGGCTAGGCACAGGTGCAGCCCATGCTGGGGGGCTGCCCCAAGGAAGGCAGCAGCCAGCGGGCCAGGGGAGGTCTGAGTGCAGAAGAGTGTCACAGCAAGAGCTGGGAGCTCACTGGAGGATTCCTTTCCTGGTTTGTCTGCCTAGAAACCATTGTCATTAGCACTCACAGGAGGCTCTGGGAGACAGGGGGGAAGCCAAATGCTTCCTTTTGAGCCGGGCTTCTTAGAAAATAGGACTTTTATGGGTTACATTTGCATTAAGTGTGGAAAATGAATTCTGAGTCTAAGCTATTCCCCGTGGAAACCTTGTTGGACTGATAAGCTCATGGCACCTTTATAGCCTTACAGAGTCTTCAGAATACGACATGAGTTAATGAAACCAAGAAGGTCTCTTACTGCATGAGAATTGGAGCGATGTGGAGTCTGGGTTCTGCCTGGCAGAGGGAGGTGTCCAACACTTCTTGGGGAGGGGACATCTCGCCTTATGTTGTCCCACTGGGATTAGAGGATGTGTCTTCGCTAAGTGCTCTTCCTGATTCCAAAAATAATATGTCACACTGCTGCAACAGTGTGTCACGGCCCGCTTCACCCACTGGATGCTCATTGCTTCTGAATCAGAGCTCTGCTGGGTCAGATCCGATGGCCTCTCAGGCCCACTGTACCCAGCATGAGCTGGTAATGGGGACTCCCTTCTGGCACGATTGTTCTTGGATGGAACAGGAAACAGTTTGACCTGAAAAACATAATTCTTTTTGTATCCAAAAGAGGTATGTCTCTCAAAATGTCCTTTTGCCATGAGGGTCCTTTGGGCAGAGTTGTTCTGTGAGTTGGCCTCCTTGATCTAGCCCGTGCTGGCTGCCTGACGTTGGCTGAGATGTGCTGAGGACATTTACTTGTAACCCAGAGACCACATGTGACCATCTCCTTGTACCTGTCCAGCCTGTGTCTTCCTCCTCCACTACCTTTCTCCTCAAAGAATAGATTTTTAGGGATTAGTAAACACAATGAATTATTGGGTGTTCTTTTTTTTTAAAGGAATGACCCAATATTCTTCCTGGGCTCCATCCCAGAAAGAGTACCTAGATCCTACAGGGGAGACAAGCAAGCTTCCCTGAGCTATAAAGGACCTCAGCTGCGGGCTAGACAGCACCATGTGGCTCTACCTTATGCTGATACTGTCCTCTCTGAATGGGTACTCTGACCTTGGCCCTTTAAGTTTGGATTCCACCTCCCAGGTGGGTTTGAAGGCATAAGCCACAGTTTCTTTTGCCTATGTAGAAGGCTTTGAGTATTAAATGTCATCCTGGACAGCACCTGTCTTTTGGGCACTAACTACATCTATCCACTTGACAGAGTAACCAGGTCTTCCTCACTGGTCGATGTTTGCGATTCTGAAGGGTGGTAGCTTCTGAACCGCTAAGGTTCGTTTCAAGTAGTTCCTGCCTCCTCCACCCTCCATAACTGCCAATCAGCCCCTCAGCCTCAGCCCCTCCTTCATGACCTTAACCAAGACCTTATCAAGTCCCAATTTTGTCTTCTATACCCTGAGACCCACCACCCCTTTACAATCCTCTCCCAGACGAGCATCACTAGAGGGTACAGAGGTGATATCGACCCCACGGTAAACCACTCCTTAGCCTCTGACACTTGGCTCAGAATCGCTGGTGGAGAATTAGCTGAAGGTCCACACCAGTGCCTGACTCAACGGAGGGATGCAAGATTTAAAAGAAACGCTAGGAAGCTAATGGGAGACTGAGGCTGGACAAGTGCCTGCAAATAACAGGGATGGGATGGGGGCAGGGAGCAGATAATGGAGCAGCAGCGTAAGAGCTGAGTTAACTGGGCAGGGCTTCACAGACACAGAGCAAGGGAGGAAGAACAAGGGGCCTCTCAGCTGTGACTTCTAAGTTGCTGCCTTTGTAGACAAGGTTTTCAATGTGACATCTTAGAAAACAGCTTTGCTATTGGCAGCCCTCGCATTTCTGGTGGCCACTCGGTGGGAACAATGACAGTGAGTTTTGTACCCAGGAAGAGGAGCTTGCTGGCTTTCAGGGTGCTGGACTTGGGGGATTTGATGACGCATCACACAAAGATGAGAATGTTCTTCACCCCTCACAGCAGCCACTTAGCCCAAGAGGTGGCTCCCCATCCTGGGGGTGGGGGGACTCACCTCCCATGGGGTCCCAGAAAGACCCAGCCTCCCCTTTCTCCTGGAGTCTTCATCAGGACGAAAAGCCCTCCATGGGAGATATGCCATCCTCAGCTAGGTCAAAACCATTGTCTATATTTTGTGGGAGGGGAAGGAAGCGGAAAAAGAACTCTGTAGTTCAAGGCCTTTTTATTTCGCCTTCCCCAAACAGCAAACTCATTGTAAAGACTCATTGCTCAGGTGACAGAGAGAAACTTTATCCTCTCCAACCTTTCATTCTCAAAACCAGCCTTGTGTACTTGACTGCCCTGAACAGTGGTGCGCTCAGAGGTTTCCGGGTGTAGTGGAGGATCAAAGGCGGGAAGGCGTGGGGTGGGGACCTTGTGTTATGTTTGGGAGGCCTTGGTGGGGCCCTGTGTTGTGTTTCTTACCCTCTGGGGAATGCCAAAGGCATAAGACTGGGCTACTTCCTGGTCCCTAAGAAAAATGTGATTGATTCTAAGGGCAGATGTTTCAGGGATGACTGCCCATGGGCAGGCTCGGCTGTCCCAGCAGAAGCAGACCCACAGATGTCTGGGGGTCCCCAGCAGCTCTGATCCACTCACCCACCAGAACCCCACTGTTCTAAACGTGCCCGTTGTTCTGAGGACCTCTGAACCCGCAGCTCTGGCAAGGGACAATTCTGAGCTGCCTCTGGATGGCCGACACTGGAGACTCTGGCCTTACCATGTGGAAATGTTTTCCTGAAGTCTGGAACTAATTTTGAGAAGTTTTTTTCTCAACACTTTTGTGTTTCTAACACTGTATTCTTGACTGTGTAAATACCAACAAGGCTGTAAATAAATGCAGATGTAGATACCTTCTAGAAAAAAAGGGGGGAAAAGCATAAAAAGAAAACCAGAAGTGATCCCGTGTAGCCTTCGTTGACAAATAAAAGACTATTTTGTGTTTAATGGTGTGCAGTGGCCTTTATTGGGAGACAGTGGCAGTTATCTGGAGGGCTGGAGGAAGACCCCACCTTAGCCCTGGAGTCCTTAGCAGGTCCTACCTGTCATGGACAGCGATGTCCAGAGGGCCACAAAAAACACGAGACCTCACTTTACTGAAAGACGGGGTGAATATAGAAGCAGCTCCCACCTCAGATAGTGCCAAACTGCCCCCCACCCCCCGGGCCATGTCCTGTCCTGGTTCCTATGTTCACTGGCTTCAGAGACAGACTCCAAAGGGCAGGAACACCTGACCCTGTCCACCAGACACAGGACCTGCCACAGGGACACTGCACCTTACACACGAACAGGTCCATGTTCAACTGAGACGTGATTATAATCTCTTGGTACAGCTTAGGGAGAGAGGAAAAAGCCTCCTTTAGCTGTGTGTTTACCTCACTGGGTTCTTTTCCGTCTAACATGGTTCTACGGGTCCTTCTCTCATTTAATCTCACACTTAAGCTGTGTTGCCCTCAGAGTCAGGGATGAAAGCGGGTTATTTAGGGAGCCCTGCTCCCGGGTGTGCATGGCCAACTTTAGGAAACTTCAAATCACCAGCCTTCGGGGCCAGGAATGTCATGCCACTCTCATTGGCCTTGGGGTTGGCCCACACCAAGCTCTGGAGAAAGGAACTTCAAGCTAGAGGCCCCTTCCCTCCACCCAGGCCGGATGGCCGCTCCGCTGCAGAGCGGCAGGCAACAGCCACAGTGAAGACCTTCCACTGTGAGTCCGATTGGCATAGAGGGGACTCCCGTGCTGTGAGCTGACCTTTGGTGGGTCACTTAATTACATGGGGGGGGGGGCACACACCTCGTGGGTGGTTACTTCTCGGATCACTTAGAAAAGGAAGTACGTAAAGCAGGACACTGCTCCGAGCACCAGAAACGCCCTCTCCCCAGCCCGGTCCAGGCACCCCAGCCCCCCTGCCTTAACTGCTGTCCAAGGCTGGGCACTCTTCACACTACCCCAGTGCTTCGCAAACTTTGTCTTGCAGTTTATGAAAGCATAGCACCTCCTCTCGCCCCTGGATTACTGAGTAAGCAGGCCTGGGTGTCGCCCCGGAATGCGCATCTCCAATAGGTCCCAGTTGTTGCTCCTTGGAGAACTGTGGGTGACTACACTACCCTTGACGCCTTGTGCATAATAAACTGCCCAACAGGTGTGGACTTCAGATGCCCCGAGTCAGCAAAATCTCCCCTTTCTCCCAGTAGGGCAGCTGCGCTAGGCCTCTGTGCCACCCTCCCTTCCCATGTGCCACAGTAGGCTGCCTGAGAACTCAGACAGCACCCCCCAGTCAGCACCCAGTCAAGCACCCAGTCAAGCACCCAGACCTTCACACCCGCCGGTCTTTCGAGCACAGTCTTCACACCCAGCTGAAATAAATTCTCAAAACCACGCTGAGACAAATCCCGCTCTCAGAAGGTTCTCCCAGTCCATCACCTTAGCCTGACCTGAGCTGTTCAAGACGGGGCCACGCTGGGAGAGAGAAAGTTTCCCTTAGTCGATTGAGATTGAATCTAATCTGAGTGTTCCCAGTGCCCCAAACAGGAATCCAGCTCCCCATCAGCCTAAGGTCGGGCTCTCTTTGTCTCAAGGGTCCAGCCTCTCCAGTGTGAAGTTATCAGTCACAGCTGCCCTGGAGAGCCACTTGCTTCTGGCTCTCTATACCCTTAACAGGAAGTTGCTAGGGCAGCTCATGAAGACTCGGCAGTGTTGGCTGTGGAGAATGAACACACACGGCCTTCATTCATTTCATCCAGAGAGGCTGGTAGAGTCCTGTGTCCTGATACATGTCCATTGGTTCGTAATGAGTGCAGCCAAGTCAGCAGGACAGGCTGCATTGAGGTAACAGTGGCAGGACTCCATCTGGTTTCACTCCCAGTTTACCCTGGCAACGGGCACAGGAAGCACCGGAGATCTGTTAGATAAATGGTGCGCACATCTCTGTGATTCTGTACAGCCTCCCCTGGGTCTCTGGACTTCTCCCCTTCATTCCGTACCTGTCCCTGTTGTGTTCCAAAAGCACACAGCAGATGATCCCCACTGAGCAAGTGTTACTCAACTCTTAGGCCCAATGTCTGCCTCAGTCTCCCTGACCAGATACTTCTGGGTCATACAAGTAGTATGTCTTGATGGTGAGGTCTCAGTAGACAGAGTAGGCATCCATCTTTATTGAACCCACATCCGTAGGCAATAGGTGGTGCTACAGAGGAGCTGTAGGGTCATGATTTGTGTCTAATGCTGGAATCAGAATATGAATCCAGGATTACCTAACTCTCTTAGTATTAAAGTTGGGGAACCAAGGAATTTCCCATGTGAAGGGCTTCATGCGCTGAAGAAACCGGGAGACGGACAACCACCTCTCAAGTTCCCATCAGCAGATACAGGCTCTCCCGAGATGGTATTGCACTCCTGCACTTGGAGGAGGCCACATGGGTGTGGCCAGTGCAAGCCTACAGGGCTCCTGCTTAGGACCCCCGCCCCCTGCTCTTAGTTCAGTGTCCTGCTGTCGCCATCTTGAATTCCTTCTTTTTCTTTTTGTAATGGGGGAGGACCCTCTATTTTCATCTTATGCTGGGTTATACGAGCCATGTGACCTGTCATGTCCACATTGCTTATCCAGTGTTGATAATCTCTCAGCATTCTAGGACATTCTCAAGACCCCCGATACAAAGTGGGCACTGGATTTCCAAAGGAGTGGCTATGCTGTGTGGGTGGGAAAGTCCTCGCATATGTTGGGTTGTGATTGAAATCACCCAAGATCTTCGAATCAAGCGAACCCAGAAAACCCTCACTTGATGATAAACACCTGAGTCTACCAATGTGCTAGGAGGAGGTGTGAGGAAAATGAGTTAGAAAGAAGCTATAAGCCAGTTCTTCCTTTGGGGGTGAGAACATGGGCGGCTTCCAGGAGAAAGTGACACCTTGACTGAGTCAAAAGAGAAAGGAGCCGGGCAGTGGTGGCGCATGCCTTTAATCCCAGCACTTGGGAGGCAGAACCAGGTAGATCTCTGTGAGTTCAAGGCCAGCCTGGTCTACAGAGTGAGTTCCTGGACAGGCACCAAAACTACACAGAGAAACCCTGTCTCAAAGAGAGAGGGGAAGAGAGAGAAGGAGAGAGAGAGAGAGAGGAATGAAAAGGGGTATTTCAGGTGGAAGACGTGGTGGAGCAAAGGGACCAAGGCATGCTGGGGACAGCATCTCGAGAGGGCGGCAGCAGAGGGACTGTGAGTTGAATAGAAGAGGTGACTAGAAGGCAGACAGCCATATAGTCTTGACTTTGCCTCCTTCTCTCCTAGTATCTCCCCTTGCACAGTCCTGCATGTTTCCGAAGCCAGTCTCCACTCCCACCCCAAGTCTCACTAGATGGCTGCAACATATTTAGATGAGGACTCTTGATTCTCTTCTCTCGAGACATTTGCCAGCTCTCCTGCGGACACGCTCATAGTTACACTCATGATTTCGTCACACCGATAGCACCACCTAGGGGTCGCCTGTCACACTTTGAGGTCTCTTCAGCCTGTCTTGCAGAAAGGCTGGCCAACACCAGTCTCCTGTCCAGTTCCTTCACTTCCCGGGGTTCAGGTGACCTTCATACAGCATCCCTGGTGACCTACAGCCAGCCATATACACATATGACACCTAAATGGCTTCTCTGATTCTCTCTCTTAGCTTTCTGTATGCCTCTGATCTAGGAAGAGAAGAGAAGTCCTTACTAATGTGCGATCAGGCAGGACATGGCTTCCCATAACAAAATATAGGACTAGAGCCTCTAAGTTGCCTCAGCAGGTAAAGGTCCTTGCTGCCAAGCCTGGTGACATAAGTTCCCACATGGTGACATCAGGACCCACATGGTGGAAGGAGAGAACACACTACTGAAAATTGTTCCTTAAACTTCACACCCATGTGCACACAAACAAATGAAAATACACACACACACACACACACACACACACACACACACACATACATAGTTTTAAAAACAAACAAGATGAGCTCCTCGAGGTCGTAGGCTCCACTCCTGTCTGAACAATGACTCTCAGAAGCTG
Source organism: Peromyscus maniculatus bairdii (assembly GCF_049852395.1). Classification (NCBI taxonomy): domain Eukaryota; kingdom Metazoa; phylum Chordata; class Mammalia; order Rodentia; family Cricetidae; genus Peromyscus; species Peromyscus maniculatus. The sequence goes on from NC_134852.1 coordinate 107,633,128, forward strand.
CCTCAAAAGCTGGCACGATAGGCTCTAGTGAGGAAATAGAGGAAAATACACCTTGGGGTCCTTCCTCTTTTGCCCTGGTGCTTTCCGGTCCTTGAGGCACTGTGGAGCTAAGCCCTCTGTGGTAAATGTGCTGTCCCTGGCACTCTCACGTAGCCACCTGAAGAAGCCACTGCTGAGCCCGAGGCTGGAAGAAGGTGGGTAATGCAGTGTCCCTGGCTCTTGGAGCTGGAGATTTACCCTGGGCACCCTCAAACCGTCAATGATGTGACAATAAAGAGGAGGAATAACTTCTTTTCCTTAGATGCTGCTGCCAGTGTCAAGCAGGCATGCCAGGCCCTTGGTAAACTGCTTTGGATGCATTTTGCAGTCTTCTTCAGGGCAAGGCAAGTTTCAGGAGGCAGTCAACATGAACAAGGAACCTACGACGTGCCAGGCATTTTCTAAGCACTCTAGTACAGCTGCTCATTTAACCCTGGCCATAGGGTACTCAAAGAGGTGCCCTTAGTATCCCGGTCTTCAAGAGGAGAAACTGAGGCATATTGGGAAAGACATACAGCTAGCAAATGGAACAACTAAGATTTGAGCCTAAGCAATTAAGTTTCAGGAATTAGCATGCTATTTATGTTAGCCGGGCTACCTCTGGGGCTCAGAAACAAAACGGAAATGTATAAACCCTGACCAAGAGTCTGCTAGCAAAAACCAACTGAGTAACCATGGTGCGTTTATTTAGTCACTTAGTAAACTTTCCCTGAAAGGCATCTGATGTCAGAAATGGGTAGGTACATAGGTACAGTTTGCCTTTAGTCTGGGGAGGAAGAGAGTGGAACCAGACTGGACTTGCACACAGGTAATGCATGATGGGTTGGGATGCAGTGGGACTCAGGTGACAAGATGCGATGCGAGATCCAGACACAGCTAAGTCAGGAAATGCTTGAACACTGGTCCAACTGGACCTGAGGACTACCTCTTTGCACTGCAGATGAATTCTAAAAGAACTTGTTTCCCTAAAGATCCCACCAACTCTAACTCTTAGCTCCATGCTGCCTACCTAGCAAGAGAGAAGCTTGCTGGCTGCCATGGGTAAATCGGGCAGCTTCTTAACACAAAAACAAGACCAGCATCTCATGGAGCCCCGGTTCCACATAGACTGACCTGATCTGCCATCTAGTGGTTGATATGTGCATTACACTAGGTATTGGTGGTATCTTGCCTTTCTTTCTGCTCAGATAAGATGGAATCCTCAGGTCCTTAAGCAGCTTTGAGGAGATGTCGCCAATGCTTTACAAATGAAGAGACTGAGATGGGATTCTGAGAGTTGGCTTGATGTAGTAATAACTTTCACCTACCATTTGCCAGGCAGCACTAGGTAGTTCACATTGACTTCACTGAGTTGTCTCATGAATACCGTAAGGACAGTTATTTAATCTCCCTCATACCTGTTCTATTTCTGAAGCCATTTTGTAATTTCCGCCTTACTTTGCATGCCATTTATCTGTTAGGGACATCTGGAAGTGACACTGCAGAACTTCATCCAGCCTGAATCTGATATTTCTTCAGAGGGCCACCGCTTCCTATGTTCTTGGGCCCCACGATTCCCACAAGCTCCTCGGGCATGTAGGAACAATTACAGCAATCGGGTTTTATTGTTGTAAGCAAGAGTAGTCCATGTGTACACTGCCATATCCGGGCAGGACAGGCATAGAGTCTGTCAGTCCTACTCCTGGGAGTGGTAAGATTGGAGGTGTTAACGCAATGTAAAAATGCCGACTTCTTGAGTTCGCTTTCTCTTTATTGCTTGCAGTTGTTCTTTTCTCTTCTCTTTTATCTATTCCTCTTTCATATATCACACCCCAACTGCAGTTTCCCCTCCCTCCTCTCCTCCTAGTCCCTCCCTCCACCTCTCCCCCAGATCCACCCCTCCGTTTCCCTTCAGAAAAGGGCAGGCCTCCCAGGGATATCAACCAAGCATGGCACAATGCAATTGCTCTTAGAAGAACTTTCAGGTTCTGATACTAAGAAAGGAGCAGCCGCAGAACTTGATAGAATGTATAGAGCAGAGTCCTGCACACTCTAAAAGCAAACCCAAACAGGCAGATTGGGGATACGGACATGAACCTCCAGTCCCACTGAGTTAGCGCTGGGCATACTTCTTTTTCACTAGTGGAGATCCCGCAGCCTCTGCTCAAGGGAACCTGGCTATCCAGAAGTGAGCACACAGGAGAACCAACTATTTCTTGTGAAATGGACAGGAAAGGGACCTTCTAGAAGGGTCAGACTTCAGAGGCCCACAGATACACAGTCTGAGGTAGGGTATGCTGGCTAATTTTATGTCAGCACAAGCTACAGTCATCTGAAAGGAGGGAGCTTTGACTGGGAAAATGCCTCCGTAAGATCGAGCAAGCCTGTAGGGCATTTTCTTCATTAGTGATTCATGGGGGCAGCCCATTGTCAGTGGCGCCGTCCCTAGGTTGGTGGTTCTGGGTTCTACAAGAAAGCAGGCTGGGCAAGCCATGAGGGAGGAGGAGCAAGTCATGAGGAGCAGGCCAGCATGCAGCACTCCTCCAGGGTCCCTGCAGCAGCTCCTGCCTCCAGGTTCCTGCCCTGCTTGAGTTTCTGGCCTGACTTCCTTCAGGGGTGTAGAAGCATAAGCCAAATAAACCCTCTTCTCCTCAGCTTGCTTTTGTTATGGTGTTTCTTCACAACAATATTAACCCCAACTAGGACACACAGGGGCTGCTCCGCTGACTGGAGCGTTGTCTCAAGAATGGAGGGAGCCCGTTGCATCTCTCTCCAGCTTCCCATGCATTGGCCTCAGAAGCAGTTTGGATAGTTGCAGAAGATTCTGTCAGAGGGTGGTAAATAATGCTTGAGGCTTCCCACGGTAAAACCAAAAGAGGTTCTTGGGGAAACAGAAAACATGAGCTGTACCGTGCAAGGGAGGAACTCATGACAGGGAACTCATAAAGCTGTTGGTGAACATGTGATGCCTAGACATCCCTGGTACCACATGCTCAGGTCTGATCCTAAGCTTGGAGAACCAAGCTAAGAAATAGACCATGGCCTGGTCCTAGACTCGCCCAGTGACACACAGGCAGAACAGATCCAAATAGCTTTATAAAGTCTTTGAAAACCAGTTTAGGGATCACAGTCTACAAATGGTTGTTGATAATTGTTGTCTATACCCAACTTGGTGTGAGTACATACCTCCATGACTGAGCCCTCACCTAAAGCTCGAAAAGCCCTATGTTCAATTCTCAGCACCACACAAAAGAATAAATAAATGGGCCAGATGTGGTGGCACACCAGAGGCACAGGCAGGCAGAGCTCTATGAGTTCAAAGCCAGCCTGGTCTACACAGAAAGGTCCAGGCCAGTAGGGGTTACATAGTGAAAACCCTGTCTCAAAAGGGAAAAAAAAAAAGTGAAGACTAAATGAATGAAAGTTAAAGCCAGTCTTCAAAAATGCTCTAGGATTTAAATAATATCCAAACATATATTTATTTATTTATTTATTTATTTATTTATTTATTATGCAGTGTTCTGCCTGCATGTATGCCTGCAGGCCAGAAGAGGGCACCAGATCTCATTATGTAAGCCACCATGTGGTTGCTGGGAATTGAACTCAAGACCTCTGCAAGAGAAGCCAATGCTCTTAACCACTGAGCCATCTCTCCCAGCACCTCCCCCCCCCCTTTTGGGTTTATCAAGACAGAGTTTCTCTGTAGCTTTGAAGCCTGTCCTCCTGGATCTCTCTCTGTAGACCAGGCTGGCCTTGAACTCAGAGACCTGCCTGTCTCTGCCTCCTCCCAAGTGCTGGGATTAAACACATGAGCCACCACTGCCAGGCGTGACCTTATATTAAAAATATATCCAGGATAGTTGGCACATGAAAAACCAAAAATATGAAAGAAAGAAAGAAAGAAAGAAAGAAAGAAAGAAAGAAAGAAAGAAAGAAAGAAAGAAAGAAAGAAAGAAAGAAAGAAAGAAGAGAAAGAAAACAGTAATCTCAATTTAGCCAGTTTTGAGATGACAGATATGGGAATTGTCTCATAGAGATTTTAAAGCAGCTATTATAAAAGTAAGAATGGAAGCTCGGAGCAGCTGGTAAGATAGACCGCCTGAGAAAATCAATAGATTTAAAGCAGATGCAAGTGAAACATAACAACTAAAGTAAATAGAACCAGGAGCCTCGAAACCTGATGGCCAGGCCAGGTGGAGAAGAATGGAAAGAAAAGGAAGAGAATCAGTGAGCCTAAAGTAAGCTGATGAAAGTATTCATCGTGGTCAGCCAGAGGAAGTACGGTTGAGAAGGTGGGCTAGAGGCTCGGGGGTCACTGAGACCATCTGAAAAGGTGTAAGCCTGAAATCTTACGTCCGGGAAGGTAGAAACCGGCAGAGTTTGCTGGCTAGCCTGTCTGACCAAATTGATGAGCTCCAGGTTCAACCAGAGACCTGGACCCAAAAGATAAGGTGGAGAATGATGAAGGAAGACACGCGACATTAACCTCTGGCCTCCACATGCACACGCACACACACGAATGTGCACCCACACGTGCACACATGAATATGTACACACATATGCATTAAAGATTTTTTTCTTTTAGTTGAAAGTGTTCAGGGGAAAACACAACACATGGCTTACAGGGAAACAATGACTCAAATGACTGTGTCAGGACCCATAGCATTTCTAAGTGCTGAAAGAAAAGAAATGTCAGCTCATAATTCTGAGTGTAGTGAAAAGAACCTTCAGGAAAGAGGATCAGATGAAAATTCTCAGATGAAGTGAGCTAAGGGATTTCTCCCGAGTACCTGCACTCACGGAGCTGCTCCGGGACGTTCTTCAGACAGTGGAAATGAGGCCAGAAAGGAACTTGCAACCTCAGGAATCAAGAAACACCAGAAGTGGAAACTGTTTCGGTAACTGTAATAAATTATTTTTAAGTTCTTTAAAATACATTTCACTGTTGGAAATGGAAGGGTCAGCACTCTGGGATGGATTTTCAGTAAAAGGACAGAAGGGACCTGGGTAGCATATTTGCACATTGCACTCAACATAATAAGATATTGTTTCTGAACAAAGCATGACCTGTTTTAAGTCCTGAAGCAAAGACTAAAAAGCAAAGACATGGCAAAAACACAATAAACTTTTAAAAAGCTCAAAAAATACAAAAGAAAACTCAGAGAAAAATAATACAGTAAAAAAGCCTAAATGTAAATATGTCAGTGATGACTTCAAACATAAACTGGTACAAGCACATCAAAATAAAAGAGATGTTAGAAAGCAGGGGAAAAATATGATCCAACTATATGCTTTGTGAAATAGTCACTTCAAACCTAATGATATGCATAGGTTAGAAGTGAAATGATGGGGGAAGATATACCATGAAAACAGTAATCAAAAGCAAGTCAGAATGACTGCATGGACATCAAACAGAGCAGACTTCAAAGAAAGGGACGAATTACCATGATAAAAGAGTCAATCCACCAAGAAGACATAATGTACTTAATTGTGCATGCATTGAAAGCAGGTTCAAAATGCATGAGAAAAAAACTGACAGAAATGAAAGAAGATAGAGACAGATCCACCATCATTATTGGAGACATCAACATGCGTGTCTTTGTTAGTCATCAGTAGAATTAGTGGGCAGAAAATCGGAGAGGTCGTAAAACAACTCTACCAACCATCAACCAGCCAGACCTGATCCACTCAGTACTCTACCAACCATCAACCAGCCAGACCTGATCCACTCAGTACTCTACCAACCATCAACCAGCCAGACCTGATCCACTCAGTACTCTACCAACCATCAACCAGCCAGACCTGATCCACTCAGTACTCTACCAACCATCAACCAGCCAGACATGATCAACTGATCGGCTCGGTGCTCTGTCAACCATCATCAATCAGCTAGATATGATACACCAAATGCTCTGCCAACCATCAACCAGCCAGATCTGGCCCACTCAGTGCTCTACCAACCGTCAATCAGTCAGATCTGATCGACTGATCGACTGATCAGCTCAGTGCTGTCAGCCATCATCAACCAGCCAGATCTGATCCACTCAGTACTCTACCAACCATCAACCAGCCAGACCTGATCGACTGATGGACTCAGTGCTCTGCCAATCATCATCAACCAGCCAGATGTGATCACTCAGTGCTCTGCCCAGCATCAACCAACCAGATCTGATCACTCAGTGCTTACCAACCATCATCAACCAGCTAGATCTGGTAGACCCAGTGCTCTGCCAACCATCACCCAGCTGGAGTTGATTGACTCTGTGCTCTACCCAGCAACAATATACAGTGCATGTCCTTTTCCAATACATGTGGGACTATCACCACACAATTCCATTACCTGATTCAAAGAATGAAATCCCACAAGTTCAATGTAACTGAAGCAGAGTATGGGCTCAAATCAATAAGCCGTCCACCCTAAGGAACTGGAGAGTAAGGGCAGAAGAAACCTAAGGCAGGCAGAAAAAAGATAATGAAGAAATCAATTAAACAGACAATGAGCAAGGCCCTGAAAATCAATGAAATCATACTTTTAAAATATTAATAAAATTATTAGACCTTTGGAATGTGGGTGACAGTTGTGTGGCTTGGGCAATTTGTGAGGCCCCTGGCAGTGAGACTAGGATTTATCCCTGGTGCGTGAACCAGCTTTTAGAGTCCATTCCCTATGGAGGGATACCTTGCTCAGCCTTGATGCAGTGGGGAGGGGCTTGGTCCTGCCTCAACTTGGTATGCCAGACCTTATTGACTCCCTATGGGAGGCCTTACCTTCTCTGAGGAGTGGTTGGGAGACAGAGTAGGGGGGAGGTGGGGGAAGCGGGAGGAGGGGAGGGGGGGGACTGTGGTTTATATGTAAAATGAAAATTTTTAAATAAAAAAGAAGAAAAATATTAATAAAATTTAATAAATAGAGGAAGTGAGAAGACATAGGTACAAGGAATGAAACGAGGAATATTACCACAGATTCAAGAAAAAATTAAAAGACTAACTAGAGAACACTGTGAACAACTTTATATACACAAGTTCTACAACTTCTGTGAGATGGACCCATTCTTTGAAAATCACAAACCGCCGCCCAAACTCACCAAGATAAAATGGATCATTTGAATAGTATTATACTATTTGAATTAAATCCACAGTTTTAATGAAGTTTGTGAAGAAGAAATACCCAGATTTAGACACTTTCACCAACGGATTCTTTGAAACACTTACATAATAGAAGAAATGAGTTGCTGGCTGCATGTGCCTGTAATCCAGCACTTGCAAAGCAGAGGCCGAGGAATCACCAGGTTGACACCAATTTAGGCTGCAGAGCAAGATTATCTCACAAAAAGAGAAACAGCCACGCATAATGGGACATATATTACTCCAGCAAACATATATAATAGTGGGACATATATAATTTCAGCACATCTGAGAGTCTGAGACAGGAGGACCACAAGTTTGAAGCCAGCCTGGTCTATATATTAATTTCCAAACCAGTCTGAGCTACAAAGTATCTGTTCACTTGAGAGAGAGAGAGAGAGAGAGAGAGAGAGAGAGAGAGAGAGAGAGAGAGAGAGAGAGTAAAAACCTCTCCCAGACAGCAAAAGAAGATGGAATAATTCCTAGCTCACATTCTAAGCCAACATTACTTTTATAGTAATATAAAATACAGATATCACACAAAGGAAAGTATAAACCAATATCTTTCATAAATAGATATACAAAAAATATTCAGTGGAATATTAGCAAGTGTAGTAATATGGAAAAAATAATATACTACAACTAAGTGACGTTTAGCCAAGAGGTTCATAAGCTTGAGACAGGAGGAGCACGAGTTTGAGGACAGCCTGAGCTACATAGCAAGTGGCTTCAAAAGAAAAAATCAATACTGGCCCTAAGTCCAGATAACATGATTTCCTACACAGAAAACTCCCCCCGGGGAATCTACTTCTGTAATACTGTAACTGACTAGTGACTTTAGCAAGCGCACAAAGTCAATTGACAAAGTGAATTTTATTTCCACATAATAGTAATTATCTGTTGAAAACCCTAAATCTTAAAGCCATAGCTGCAAGGAAAAAAAGTGTAGTCAGAAATTTGATTAAGCATGCACAGACTCTGTATGCTGAGAACTACAAGACAATGTTAAACCCAAAGGAATCTGAACAAATGGAGAGGTATCCCATAATCAAAAGAAATCAGAGAAGTTAATGGAGACATATACTATATTCACCAAACTGGAAGGTTCAAATAATAAAGAGACTTCACAGAACTGACTTCGAGAGACTGGGCTAGATCACACAGGAAGTACATTGCTCTTCCTAGAGTTTTGAATGGACAGATCTGGGCTGGGACACCGCTCAATGGTAGAGAATTTGCCTAGCATGAGTGAGGCTGTCAGCCCCAAAACAGGGGGTAAAGTCTGCATCACCATTGTTTAGATTAAATCACCCAAATGACCTCAGACATTCATTCTGATGCTGGTTTTATTCTACAGACTTCTAATTTGAAAATTAATGTATGAATTGAAAGAATAAGGAGTAATAAAATTGACAACCAACAGTCATAACTGTGATCCTTGTCAGGAGGCTCCGTGAAAGTAGAGAAAAGGGTCTTATCTGTTCGTGTCTCTGGTAGGTCACAGATTTATTCCACAACATCTGTCCAATAAATAGTTGCTATATCTGCCAATAACCCCTTTATCGGGGCTTTGAGTAATTGATGGCAAATACTTTATGTAGCATTACTCTATCCAATGTCAGCTTAATCCCATGCAACACTTTTGAGTACCTAGTATTGCAAGAAAAGTAACTTATAACCAGCTTATTAGGACTAAACATTCGAAGTAAACCTTCCTATTAAACAGAAATTAAATATTCTCATCACAAACACCAATGCCGGCTGTAGTAATCATGGTTCTTGAAAGAAACAGAACCCACACAGACTGTGTGAGGGTAAAGGAAGAGGGGCGAGTATATGTTTGAGTGTGAATGTTGAGTGTGCTTGTGTGAGTGGTAGTGGTGTGTATGTGGGGGGTGCTATTATTTGAGTTTAAGTGTGCACATGAATATGTATATAAGTGTGTGTGTGGCTGTGTGGCTGTGTGAGTATAGGTGAGTGTGTTTGTGTGAGGATGTGTGTAACTGTGAGAATGTGTGTGAGTGTAAGAGTATGGAGGTGAGTGTAGATAGTCATGTGAACTTGTACTACATGAAGTCCCATCCGTAACCAAGAAAATATAGCTGATGGGAAAGGGAATATCAGTTTTCTCCGATGGGGTGTTGCTGGGTATCCCAACCACACACCAGGAGTTGAAAGACTTCATCGCTTTATGTGTGAGCACTGTCTGTTTGTGTTTGTTTGCTTGTTTGTCTGTCTGTTTTGGCTTTGGTGGGTTTGGGTTTTGGTTTTTTGTTTGGTTGGTTGGGTTTTTTCTTTTCTTATTGATTTTCTTTTAGTTTGTTTAGTTAGTTTTGTTGTTGTTTTTCCTTAGATTTTGTTTTTTTCTTTTAGAGAAAGATCTTGAAGTTGGGTGGTTAGGGAAGTGGATAGGATCTAGGAAGAGTTGGGAGAGTAGACAAAATATGATCAAAATGTATTGTGTGAAAAAGTAAATAAAAATTGAAAAATAATAATAATCCCCTTTCTTTCCTAAGTTGCGTGTTGTCGGGGTATTTTATTACAGCAACAGAAATGAAATAAGAACATACCCCACTAAGAAAGGTCTATGTGCATGCCTAGTCCTTAATTTCCAATTACGTTCCTCCCAAGTCTCTGACTATCCAACCAAACCAGCAACCACAGCCTACAGCTCTCCATAGAACCACATGTCTGGTCATTCCACGCAGAAGTGAAGAGCCAGGTGTGTTGTGACGTGCTAGCCAGTAAGAGGGTTTTCTTTCTCAGACAGCCTCCCTGATTGTCCCATAAAGAGGGATATAGTGCAGTCACTGCGCACCTCCAGAAGATGCTTGTGTGTTCTGGGGAAACAAGGAAACAGCTGTAAATCAGGCCTGAATTTTCTCTTTCTCTGTCAAAGAATTGTAGGGAATAACCCCTGAGGCCATAGGAACAGGCTGGGAGCAAGAAGGTATTGTAGCAGTAATGGGAACTGTGAACATTTGGGTGATGTCTTCGTGTAACTTAGCCTTCAGAGTCAACGCAAGCCTAGTCATGCGTATTCCACTTCCATTTGATACTGCTGGGTACACTCAGCTTTATGGCTTGATGGTTCAACTGATACTCAGTACATGATGGGCAGCTCAGATTCGTTGGTATGTTGGTGCCCCATGGCTAGGCATTCAATCTCTGTGGCCTACTAGCTAGCCATAGCTGTTTTATAAAGATGAAAATGATTGTCCACAGAAGACTTTGCTTCACGATTCTAAAGGACTCTTCTGTGATTCATCATAGAAGTTTACCAAAGACTCCAAACAGCAGCTCTATTTGCCATTGGAATGTCAGGCACATGGTCCAAATAGCAGAGTAGCCTGGACCTGGTACAAAGAAGTCTCTTAGTGTAGCATCCATTCAAAACTAGCAGCATAGTTTCAGGTAGAATGACGTATGGAACTAATGCAAACAATATTAGGTCCAGCCTATATTGTTTGCTCCCAGGGTCCACGGAAGTCTACCAACCAGCTAAGGATTCTAATCTGAGGGATATTCAATGAATCTAAGCACACTGAGTTCTTTAGTCCATTCACTTTATTCTTCTATGGCAATTCTATCTACAGTTTCTTTTCTGCTCCCTTACTTAGCTCCTCTCGGTCCCTCTGGCTCTCAGTCCCTTCTGCTGTTCTCTCATCATTCTACCTAGTTCTTTCCATCTCTGTCTTCATCTTTGTTCTTTTCCATCAATTCTCCCAGTGCTCTCAGAGAAGCATCATATATACCCACACAGTAATTCTTTGGTAAAGCAATGCGAGGCTTGATGTTTTCAGGGTCTCAGAGAGACGTGATAAGGACCCACAAATAAAGCAATTAATTGTCAGCTTCCAATTACAACCCCAAAGGGAAGTGACTAAAGGGGACTTCTCTGGTAGGGTCAACTAAAGGCTAAGATCAATTAGGGAATTTATGTGCTCAAACTATAATCTAGAAATGGCTAGGTAGGATGTTAGGGGTCAATAAGTCACAAGAAAGTAAACTGTCTTTGGTGCCGCTTTTCCCCCTCATCCCAGCTGCAGCTCACGATTTCGGTGGTGGCTCCTTCACACCTCCGCTAACAGGGTTGGCTGGGCTGTGCTACCCTGGTGGCCTGTAGGGCTTGCTCGCCTGAGTGTTGCAGCTGGTGGGGATCACGGATAGCTCTCCCACTCTAAAGACAACAGGGCCAGCTCCCCGACATGCCCCAGGCGTTGATGGGGGCGGGATGATGGGCTTCTTTCCCCCCGCCCATTATGCCAGAAGACAGATGAGAAAGGGGGGCCGTTCTCCCATGCTCACAACTTCAGGGCTGGCTCACCCACACCTCTGCCCAATAGTGCTGCCCTGGCGAGGTCTGGGGCCTGTTCTCCCAAGTGTTGCAAGTGGGGGTCAGGGATAGTTCTCCCACTCTTAAGACCACGGGGCCTGACACGTATCTTAACCAAGAAGCCTGAAATACTTTCTTCTGCTTGTCCACTCATGAACAGATAGCATAGCAGGAACAGAACAGACCAGTGTGGCATTTTGAAGACGGAAAAAGTGATGGCGGTCTCTGTGCACTAAATTATGACATAGGGTAGAAAGGTGACACTTGCTTAGGGAAGGGCTGTAAAGGGTGTGGCTAGCTGTACCAGCTGAAAGAAACCTGCTTCTTGAAGTCTTATTAGCGAGGGGGGGGGACGACGACAGGAAATCGGATTTGCTGGATTCAATTGCTGTGCTAATTTATTTGATGAAACCACACCTGGTATAGCACCTGCGGTTAGAAATATCACCTGTTTAAACTTGTGACGATTTCCTCTTGTTCTCTGGGTGCTGTGTCCTGAACAAGCAGGTTAAATAATTGGAATGGAAGGGAATCGGACACCACCCTCGAATCTTTCAGATCCTTGATGCTGACGCTGAGCTCTGCCACCCTTCCTGGAACAAAGCACTGTTTGGGGGTCTGTCATTTTCCTAGGAAGGGGCAACTCCACTCAGCCAATGAGTACTATGTCTCGCCAAGGTGGTGATCAGCCCTCTACAGGTTAGAAAGGCAGTGTGGAGGCTGTCAGTGGCTCAGTGTACCTCCTAGAGTTATGCGTCAGTAACCGGGGGAATGAGCACAGGGCATGTCCAAGGACTCGTTAGACCCACTGCCAGAGGAACCTGGGATAAAACTCCATAATTGCCTGGCCTCCATAGCCTCTTCTCTGTGGACCACAGTGGTGTTTTAGATCTCTAAGAACTAGGGTCAGTTCAGAGGCATTGTGTTGTAGTATCCAAAGGTTCTGATTTTCTCTCCTCAGTCCAGTCACTCAGATAAAAGGCTGTGTGTCCTTTGAGGAAAATCCTGACAAAATATTAATCACATGAATTTTTTAGTAGTATCTTTCCTTAAGGGTACCCAGTCTCCCCTTACAGGGTGTTCTGTAAGAGTCTCGAGTCTGAGAACTGATTGGTAGGGCCATGAGCCTCTTTTTATGATTCAGATTAAAGTTGTCTTCCCTTGACCTAGAATCTTCTGGTTTATGAAAAATCAAGGAGTTTAGTTAAAAAAAAAAAAAAGTCTACAATCCTCTGGCCAATGCAATCTACATGAGCCAGGCTTCTCTGGTGGCTGTCCAATGTCCACTATGGTAAACGTGCTTATACTCCCTTTGGTGTTTAAGTGCTACTACCTCTTGGCCCCTGCCAAGCCAAGATAAATCTTTCAGTATAATATAATACAATATTGCTTGAGTGCATACCGTTACCAGGCAAGTTACTTATAAACAACATAGAGTTGAGCATTAAAAGATAACCTATCTGCTAAATGTACATTATTGGGAGCAATAAGATACCAATATACATTTAATTTACTCAATGTTTCCTGTATTTCACTGATGGCCCACATCTATGCAGAGATCCTCAGCAAAGTCTCAGGCTTCTGGCTGAGCAGGGGGCCATTGCTTTGTCAGCATCTTCTTGCTTCCCTTGGACTATTCATAGTTTTTCCAACAACTCCCTAGATGCCCAGTCAACTAAGCTCCTCACCTTTACATATTTTCTCTTTGCCACCAGATTCAGAACTAAAACCGCAAAACAGCAGATGCTATTTGCTCTAGTTTTGAAGCTCTGGTTTTCCTCCTGCCTGATGCTTACTTTTCATTTGACTCTTGAGAGAGAGAGAGAGAGAGAGAGAGAGAGAGAGAGAGAGAGAGAGAGAGAGAGAGAGAGAGAGAGAGAACTCTAGATTTCTTGAAGGGATCAGACCACTTTGCCTTCAGAGCTCCTTCTATAATGCCAATATTTTAAAACTATCAAACTAAACGAGGCAGATTTTTATGCACATTTACAGATTAGGATCTTCGCAATATGTTACAGCTAAATGTCAGAACTGGATAATGTCAACATTAATCAGAACAGTCAGCTAAGAACTGAAATCATATAGGAACTGCTTGAGTCCCTAACATTCCCGAGGTAATGTCACATTAGCAGATGTCCAAGTTAAGAGTGTTAGCTAACTAAACGCATAACTGTCAGCGCAGATGGTGGAGGTTAGCTGGTCAGCATTGATATTAATCATACTTTGGACAGTAGACAGACAATCTATAAACACTCGGTTTCACCAAGGAAGAAAACTGATTTTATCTTCTTCCATTGCTATTGAAGCCCTGACCATGTTTCTTGATATAAATTTATTGATCAAGTTTCATCTCCACCTTGTACATACTTCTCTGTTTAAAATTTGCTGCCATCTATTCTAATTAACTGTCTTTCTTTTTTTCCAAACCAGCATGGAAGATTCCTGAGGGATTACAATTTGCTAATATCTCCAAGCCTCCAATGAAATAAGCAAGGGGGTTGGGATAAAATAGGCTTGGATTTAAATCACAGACTGAGAATGTACAGTGTCATTCTGAATAAATTTCTTTTTTTTTTTTTCCAGTTTGCTTTTTATTGCTGTGATAAACATGACAAAAACAACATGGGGAGGAAAGGTTTATTTGATTTACAGTTTCTAAGCCTAGTCCGTCATTGCAGAAGGCCAAGATAGGAGCTCAAAGCATGAACAAGGAGACAAGAACTGAAACACAGACAATTCCTACTGGCTTCCTTTCCATGGCTTGCTCAGTTTGGTTTCTAATACAACCCGGGACTACCTGTTCAAGGGTTGCACTGTCCACAGAGATCTGGCTCCTTTTACCTCAGCCATTAATCAAGAAAATACCCCACAGACATAATACCAAGACAATTTGATGGAAGAAAATTTTCAGTTGAAGTTTTTCTTCCAAGTGTCTCTAGTTTGTGTCAAGCTGACAGATGCTAACAGGCATACACAACATGGCTCAGTGAATAGCTACTGAACACTAGATTATCATCTCCTCCTTTAAGAGATGTGAAGAGTTCTACAGAGCATCTCAGCTAAATTATTTATAAAACTTTAAATTAAAAAGGTTATGCCTTTCTACTGTAGCTAAATCCAACTAGAAAGAGAGAGGACCCTGGGAAACTCATCCCTGCTATGAAATGATGCATGGTTCTTGGGTATTTGGAAATTATACCCATTGGCAGTGTATGGTGCCAGGAACAGAAACCATGATAGGACTGTGTGGGGTGTTTACCCACCACCCCCACAGTTCCCCAGAGTTTTCTTGAGTGCAATCAGCAGGAAATATTAGATAGAAGGATTTATCACGGAGAATCTTGCGGAGATAAACAGATAGAAAATAAAGGATAGCCTAGAGAGGGCCTGGAACCTATTCCAACGGGCCCCCGACTGTCTCTGGCCCAGGGTATTTATAGAGACCCCAAGGGGTGGAGCAAAAGACCTCCTCCCCCAGCACAGCCAAGTGCAGACCATCTCAGACACCTGCACTTAGGCCCGTTGTCCTGATCATCTTCTATTCGGACCTGCTGGGTAAAGCCACGAGGAACCCGAGAACGGGCTCCCATAGGTCCCCCCTTCTTAATATATAAAAAAATAACTATTAGCCGGGCGGTGGTGGCGCACGCCTTTAATCCCAGCACTCGGGAGGCAGAGGCAGGCGGATCTTTGTGAGTTCGAGGCCAGCCTGGGCTACCAAGTGAGTTCCAGGAAAGGCGCAAAGCTACACAGAGAAACCCTGTCTCAAAAAACCAAAAAAAAAAAAAAAAAAAAAAAAAAAACTATTAATGGCTTACAGCAATCTCCATAGCTGTTACACCTCCCAGTATGGGAGTAGAGGATGATATAAATGGCATTTCTCTTTTGAATTAGGTCCAAGGTGACCACAGTAGTCTTAGCTACCACAAGCCCTTTCTAAACCAAAAACTCTTAAGGCGACTACAAACTAAAAGAATCCCTTAGCTTCATCATTACCATTAACAGGTTAACATAAATATTGCTATACATAGTCACAATTCTCTCAATCTTACAACTCAAAGCAAACTCTTAACAGAACCATTTGAATTAGCATATATGGTGCTATATATAGTTAACAAATTTCTCTGTCTTACAACTTTAACTCAGTCATAAATTTCTTAATATATATTCATATATATGTTACATATATGTGTATATGCTATACATCTATACATATATAAAAATATAAATAAATAAATAAATAAATAAATAAATAAATAAATAAATAAATATAAAAATGAGGCTTACAGTACTGATTTCTAAGGGACAGACTTTTGTGCCTAGATGGAAGTTTTGGTTAGGAACGGATGATAAATTGTGTTGGATCTTTGGTCATAAACAACAGACTCTATACCATTAAAATCCTTCAATCATAAACAACAGAAATAAGTTCTAGCTAATGAGGAAAAACAGACATAAAAATTAAATAGATAATGTGGGTTTAGATCTTAGGTCATGGAGAAACTTTATGTAAAGGATATTATTGGAATAATTGGTACAATTTGAAAAATAGAATGTGTATTATAAAATAGTATTAATCTTAAATTTTCTAAACTTTATCATTGAATTGGGGTTATATGAAAGGAAGTCCTAAGGATACAAGGGTGATCTGGCTGCAATGCCTATTACCCATTCATCCCCAGAGTTGATTCAGCAGAATCTCTCTCTCCTGCTACTTCATGCTTGTCTCCAATAGAGGAAGCTAGGGGTCAAGAGTATACGTAGTGGTTACTTTTCTACTGCTGAGATAAAACATGATGGCCAAAGCAACTTATAGAAGATAGAGTTTATTTGGGTTTGTGGTCTCTCAGGGATGTGAGTCCGTAATGAGGAATGGAGGCAGAGTGGCTGGGCCTGAAAGCTGAAAGCTCACATCTTTAAAAAAAATAATAATAATAATCAGGAAACTGAGAGAGTGAGCTGAGAATATCTTTTGGCTTTGAAACCTCTTACCCCCAGCAAGGCCACACAGGGAAAACCTGCCCAAAGAGTACCACCAACTCAAGACCAAGTATTCAAATATCTGAGTCTATGGGGACATTTTCATTCAAATCAACACAGTATACAAGTTGTTCTCTCCTGCTAGAACCTCCAACCAAGCTCTTAAGATGAGTCCCAACTCTAAAAAAATAAACAGTATAGAATCTGGAAACAAAGGAGCATAATGTCTGAATCTTTCAAATAGATTAGGAAAAACTATCCATCTCCACATATATATCCTATACATATATTCTAATAAATATTCTAATATGTATTTATACACATATGAAGACAAATTCAATAAAACACAAAACTAAAGGGTATGGGGACCCTTTCAACTGATCTTATAACTCTATATTACTTTTTTTTTCTGGTTTTTTGAGACATAGTTTCTCTGTGTAGCTTTGTGCCTTTCCTGGATCTCGCTCTGTAGACCAGGCTGGCCTCGAACTCACAGATATCTGCCTGGCTCTGCATCCCGAGTGCTGGGATTAAAGGCGTGCACCATCGCCTCCCAGCTTTACTTTTAAACAATGTAAATTTTCAAAAGATTTAAAAAGAAAAAAGGGATAATTTATAAAAAAGAGTCATCAAGCTCTCAAGATGAACAAACTTGGAAACTTGATTAATACTAGGACAGGGATCATTCCATGATTGGAATACAGCATTGGTCAAAATGACTCTTCCTTATTTTCACTGTTTCCACATGATTCCCAAGCCCGAGAGAGATACCTATTCGCTGGGAAAAAAGACAGAATCTAATGGGAGATTCCAGAATAGCTCATTATTGTCTCTCTCAAAGCCTAGAGCAATGCCTGGATGAGCACATAAAAAATTTGAATGCAAGCTTATACTCATGAACATAATAGGTACATAAGAAACCCATACAAGGAATCTTAGTTCCCTTCCCTGGGCCAATAGGGTAACCCTAGCCCATAGGCTGTCTCAATGGCTCTTGAAAGTTAAGAATACTCACTATATATTCAAATTTTTCTCTCTGAATTTATTTTAATTATATTTTAAATTAGCAACTGCATATATTACTAACATAATGATTGATGAATATTTATGTTGTAGAATGATTAACTCAAGACAATTAATATATCACCTCATATATTTTTTATGGTGATATTTTATTTGTACTGAAATGTGATTTTAATTTTATGTTAATAAATAAAGTTGCCCTGGGGTCAGAGCTATTAGAGCCATAGCAAGAGCGTGGTGGTTAGAAGAGCTAGGTAGATTTCTGTGTGTTCAGGGATACAGCCAGTATTGGAGACATACGCCTTAAAGACCTGGAGGGCGGTACTTACAGGCAGTGATGAGGCAGTCATGTGGTTGGGTTTACAACCAATGAGAAGGCAGAACAGAAAGACTATTTAAACACAGACAAACAGGAAGTAGCTCTCTCTCGGGGAAGTTAGGAGCACTGCAGGAGGTAAGATTTTATCTCTGAGCTCTGACCTCTCGGCTTTCTCTTTTACATTGGCTCTGTGTTTCTTATTTTAATAAGACGATTGGTTACATCTACATCTGGTGCCCAACGTGGGGCTCAAACCCACGACCCTGGGATTAAGAGTCTCATGCTCTACCGACTGAGCTATTGTAGGATGATGGGGAGCAGCAATTTTTCTTTTGAGATGAAAATGTCGGCAATTTCTAAGAATATAGTAGTACATTATTACTTTTTTAAAGAATTTTACCTTAGGAGTATATATGTTTTGCCAGACTGTATGTCTGTATACCATGTGTGTGCCAGGTCTTGTGGAAATCAGAAGAACTAGAGTTCCAGATGGTTGTGAGCCACAAGGTAGATGCTGAGAATCCAACCCAGGTCCTCTGGAAGAGCAGCCAGTGCTCTTTTGAATTTATATCAATAGCAAAATGCTTGAAACATTTGGTAATTCTATTTTTAATTTTTTAGTAGGGACTGCCTTCTAAAACAGCTATAATAATTTATAATCTCATCATCAATATGCCAGAGTGCCCTTTTTTCTATATCCTTAATCTTGCTACTCTTTGTCTTTCTAATAAGAGCCATTTTAGCAGATATAAAGTGACTGACTGCTCACTGAGTTTTTATTCACATTCATGCCCCTGATGTTTAGTGGTGCTGAGTTTTGTATATTTTTATTGGTTGGTTTGTTTATTTTAACATACTCAACCATTTCTATGTCTTCTTCAGGAAAATTTCTATTCCAGTTTTTCCGCACATGCAAATCAGGTTGTTTTCTGAATATTGAACTGAGTATCTTATGTATTTAAGCTTATTAAGTATAAGGGTTTCAAATGGTCTATTCTGTGGTTTGATCATTTGCTATGCAGAAGCTTTTAACTTGAGAGAACTTGATTTGTCTGTATTTGCCTTTGTTGCCTGTGTTTTCTATCTTAATGTTGAAACTAAAGCAGAAACAAAAACCATTGTCCAGAATGTTGTAATGGAGCATTTTTCTAGATTTTAGTAGAACATTTTTACAGTTTCGGGAGCTAAAGACACAGTTCCATGATCAATAGTGCTGTTGCTCTCACAAGGGCTGGAGTTCAGTTCCCGTTACCCACATCAGGTGTTCCCAACATCCATATCAGGTGGCTCCAGCTCCAGGGCATCCAATGCCCTCCTCTGGCCTCCATGGGCATTGGCATACACATGCTCATATATACAACACATACATGTAAATAATATTTTGTTTGTTTGTTTGTTTGTTTGTTTGTTTGTAGACAGGGTTTCTCTGTGTAACAGCCTTAGCTGTCCTGGAACTCTCTCTGTAGACCAGAACTCACAGAGATCCACCTCCTCTGCCTCCCTAGTGCTGGGATTAAAGGCGTGTGCCACCACAGCCCAGCTAAATAATACTTTCAATTTATAGTTTCAATCTTATATTTAAATATTTACTCCAAGCCGGATGGTGGTGGTGCACGCCTTTAATCCCAGCACTCGGGAGGCAGAGCCAGGCAGATCTCTCTGAGTTTGAGGCCAGCCTTGGCTACCAAGTGAGTCCCAGGAAAGGCGCAAAGCTACACAGAGAAACCAAAAAAAAAAAAACAACTTTAAATATTTACTCCATCTTGAGTTTGTTTTGTATTTGAAGTAAGATAAGTGTGTAGTTTCATTTGTATGTATGTAGTTACCCAGTTTTCCCAGAACCGTTTATCAAAAGAGACTCCTCCCCTTTGTTCTTAACACAGTCACTAGAGATCAATTGGCCACACACAGGTGATGTATTTCTGAGCTTTCTTCTGTGTTTGGGCATTTACAGTTTTTAAGAGGTGTATAAACAAATGTAAAATAGAAGAAAAGCAAAAAAGAACACGTGGAAAGGGCCCCACGTGCCTGTGAGGCCTGAAGTGTTCCTACCTCCTCCCTTTACAGAACCATCGTGTCCAGCCCGACCTCAGACCTCAACCCACTGTAGGTTTTATTGGTTTGTGTTTATTTTTCAAGAATGCTTCACATCATATACTTGTCATTTCCTGTTGTGCCACATTAGGAGACAGACAGTGTCTCCTGGTCTGACTTTCCGAGGTATCAGCCTGATCCATTCCTTACAAATCTCCCTATCAGTGTTTCTTCTAATGGTTTTCGTGCCCATTGATGATTGTTGGCCTCAAAATGTCATTAAAGATGGCAAGATGGTGATTTTCCTACTTCCACCATTCCCTTTGCCTTGCCTTCATTAACTGGAATTTTTCAATGAAGAAAAACACTTACCTTCTTTGTTGACTATTTGATTTCTCTGAAACACTCTTTGTTTCTTTCTTTTTAAGAAGGTATTTATTTTATGTGTGTGTGTGTGTGTGTGTGTGTGTGTGTGTGTGTCTGTGTGTGTCTGTGTGTGTCTGTGTGTGTATACAGGTGCCAGTGGAGGCCAGAGAGGGCATTGGATCCCTTAGAGCTGGAGTTATGGGCAACTGTGAAACATCCAATGAGGCTACTGGAAACTGAACCGGGATCCTCTGTAAGAGCAGCAGGTGCTCTTAACTGCTAAGCCTTTTCTGCTGCCCGTTTTTTGTTTTTTGTTTTTAATTTACTAATTTTCACATTAATAAACTATCCTGACAATCTCCAGAAGAGGCCAATAAATACTAGGTTTTAATTTTCAATATTTTCTAACTTTCATGTGTATGATGTATGTGTGTTGTGGGGGGTTGCATGTCGTGTGTGTGTGTGTGTGTGTGTGTGTGTGTGTGTGTGTGTGTGTGTGTAGGTCAGAGGAAAACCTCATGTGTCAGCTCTCGCCTTCCACCTTGTTTGAGACACAGTCTCTTGCTGTTTGCCATTGTACATATCAGGCGAGCTGCCTCTGAGCTTTTGCAGATCCTCCTGTCTCTGCCTCCCATCTCTCCATAGGAACACTAGGATTACAGACATGTACCTCTAAACCTGTCTTTACATGGGCTGTGCTGATTTGAACTCAAATCCTCATACTTGTGCAGCAAACATTTTAACCACTGAGCCATCTCCAAAGCCTCAATACCAGGATTTTAACCAACAACCACAAAAATAAGTATACAATATTTCAGCTGTTAATTATTCGTGCAGTTGAAATAAGTGTGCTGACTATATAGGCCACTGTTTGGTCACTCTGCTGACTAGCTAGCCAACATTTTAAGTAATTTTCAATGGAAGTTTAACATATATTGCCAATGTTTCTATTGGTCTTCATTCTTTCATGACTTTTCACACTTTAGTGTGGGTCTGATAGCAATGGATTTGCTGTTTTTCATGTCTGAAAACTCTTGTTCTTACTATTAAAGGCTATTGCTAAGATATACAAGTCTAGGCTGACAGACAGTGCCTTTCAGAGTTTTTAAGACAGGAGGATTTTCATTTGATTCTGTTGTTTTTGATGAAAAGTCAGCCCCTTGTCAGTCTTTTAGTTTCTTTAAAATAATGAACAATTGTAAATATTTTCTCATTTTATTTGGTGGTCAGTAGCTTTGCTGTATGCTAGATGTGCTCCCCTTTGTATTTACCCTTCCCAAGGTTTGTAGAGATTCTTGAACCTGTAGTTCGCTGTCTTTTCATTGGTTTTAGAGAACTCTTGGCTGTGATCTTGTCAAATATCACTGAGTGTGTCTGTTGCCTTCTGCATCTTCAAGCATATCAAATTTTTTCAGCTTGTATGTTTCAGCCATATGTCTGCCAAGTGGACCAACAAGTCAGACAAGCCTGCAAAGTTACCAAATGATAAAGTGTCAATAGCTGACTAGGAGCATCCCCTAAGAACATCTGCTCTTAGATGGCATGAGTTCCCCAAGTTGGAAAACTCTATCTGGAACTCCATGCAGAAATAATTCTGAGAAACCCAGTTTCAAACTATCTATGGCAATGTACTGATAATCTGATAATGGATAATAAAGTATGGATGGTTATCTTGAGGGCATAGTAATTAAGATACTCAGAGTCCTTACAAAATAAATAATGCATTCTATATATTTCCCCAAATGGAAAGCTCACACCAATGGGTGGGAAGAAGCAATGAGCAGGTAGCAGCATAGTGTTCAATAGTTTCTAGAGGCTTCCTTCATAACATGTAACATGCTGTTTCTTCTTCTTCTTCTCCTCCTCCTCCTCTTCCTCCTCCTCCTTCTTTTAAAGGGCATAAAGGTATTTTTTCTCAGATAAGTTCATTTCCTATAGGCCATGGTGACGTCTGGGCCAGGATTGCTGCCAAGAGCCATGTCTGGGTCCATGGTCCTGCCACAGCTAGGGTCTGTATGGACATCCATGGTCTATGTTGCCACAAAAGGCCTCAGGGATACCCAGTGCCTGGGCTGCCATCTGTGGCCATGTTGGTGTCCTGCGGCCATGCTGCAGCTGGTGCCACACAGATCTGAGTGGCACATACTACTACCTTGTGCCATGGTGAGGTCAGGCCACAGCTGCAGCTGGGGGCCATGTCTGAGTCTGTGACCCTACTGCAGCCAGGGTCTATATTGATGTCCATGGTTCTTGTTGCCATTGAGGACCATGCTGATTCCTGGGACCTGGGCTGCCACCTGTCTGGGGGCCATGTTGCAGCCGGGGCCACATAGATCTGAGTGGCCTGCACTGCTACCCAATGCCCTAATAACATCTGGCCCAGAGCTGCAACTGAGGGCCCTGTCTGGGTCTGTGCCCCTGCTGCAGCCAGGGTCTGTGTTGACGTCTGAGGCTCATGTTACCACCGAAGGCCATGCAGACGCCTGAGGTCTGGGTCCATGATGGTGTTCGAGAGCCACGCTGCCATTAGAGCCATGCTGATCTGAGTGGCCTACACTGCTACTTGGGGCAATGGTGACATCCAGACTCGGCTGCTGCTGAGAACCATGTCTGGGTCCACGGGCCTACCGAAGCTGGAATCTGTGTTGAAGTCTGGTGCCCGTGTTGTCACCAAAGGTCGCATCAAAGACCTGGGTTGAGGCTACAACCTGTAGTCTTGGTGTTTGAGGGCCATGCTGCTGCAGGAGCCATCCTGATCTGAGTGGCCAGGGCTTCCACCAGGATCCAGGGTATCGTCTGGGCCAAAGCTGCTGATGAGGGCCATGTCTGGGTCTGTGGTCCAGCTGTACCTGGGGTCTGTGTTGATGTCTGTGGTCTGTGTCACCTTAGGGGACCATAGGAACCATATGTGATGAAATCAGAGGGCTATGCTGAGCCAGCCCTGTCCTTTGTTGGCCCTGAGAAAGCTGGCCCTGCCTCTCACTGGACACTACAGCAAGGGAGCTGGCCCTGACCATCATGGAAGAGCTGGCCCCTTGTACTGGGGAGAAATGACCTAATCCCCTTGCCACAGGCTAGGGAGAATCGACCCTGATGGCATGGCTGTAGGGGAGCTGGCTCCACTCCCTCACCTGAGGTGGGTGGCCACAGGGGCCTGGACTGACCAGCTCAGCTATTACCTAGGCCCATAGCTGGGCCTTGGGTTGGCCCACCCAATCTAGGACTTGCTAGAGCTCATGAAAGGACTGGTATTGTAGTACAATACCCACAGGATCTCCCTATCTGAGGTGGCCACAGGATATCTCAGAGGCGTTCCAGCGAGGATCCATGGATAATGATGTACCAGAAACCGGAGGCCTTGAACCAGACCAGTGACTCATCGCAATGAGCATTTGCTAGTAAAGCTGATTGAACAAAAGGATATACTATGTGATACACCACTCCCAATGCCACCAGGACAAAGGAAGAGGTGTTGGAGAGGTAGGAAAGAAGGAGAATCGAAGATTGTTTTTGTTTGTTTTGTTCTAGTTTTTGTTTAGTTTGCTTGCTTGCTTTGTTTTGTTTTGGTTTGATTTTTTTAAATTTTCTTTTGGGGGGCACTGCAGGGGTGAGGAGAGGATATGGGGGGACTAGGAAGTGAGCAGAAGTAGGGTGCATAATGTGAAATTCCCAAAGAATCAATAAAGAAATTATGTTTAAAAAAAAAAACAGAGAAGAAAAGAACAACCCACGCTCCAATGAGTAATAGGCAAGTTGTAATGTACCCGCAGACTGGAGAAGCAACGCTTATGAATGCATCTGCAATGTGGATCTGCCTGAAAACGGCTGAAAGAAAGAAGACAGCCACAAAAGGCCACATGTTATATGGATCGAATTCCATGGCTCAAACAGGCCAATTCACAAGGCAGGCAGCAGATGAACGGCCGTCAGCACTGGGAGCAAGGAGGAATGGGAAGTGACCGCTTACTGGCTTTCCCTGTGGGATGATAAAAATGCCTGGAACTAGATATTTCTGGTGGTTGCACATCATTGTAAACGTATTTTATACTGCTGAATCAAATACCTTAAAGTGGCTTAAAAGGTCAGTTTTACAATATGAGTATTTTACCACAATAAAGTATTAAAAGTGAAAAAGATATTCTGACTATATATATAAGGTGAAGAGCAATCAAAAAAGACACTGGATACTGACCTCTGGCCTACACACACACACACACACACACACACACACACACACACACTTGTGCATGAATGTCTGCACACATACATATGCCTATACACATGCATATATGTGTGTGTGTGTGTGTGTGTGTGTGCGCGCGCGCGCGCACCACACATATACACATGTCCTTAGACATCTCACACATAAATATAAAACACATTTATATTTGTATTCTTTTGGTGACATGAACTAATCTGGTGTGGTTAATATAATAAAAAAAAATACACAGGGATGTAAATACCAGAAGGCAAATATCATCACTACCATGATAAGTCACTAGAAAAAGTAAAAATTATATATATATATATATATATATATATATATATATATATATATATAGAGAGAGAGAGAGAGAGAGAGAGAGAGAGAGAAGTTCTCACTACATAGCCCGTGTTGGCTTTGAACTCATTATATAGCACAGAGTAGTTTTAAATCCATTATGTAGCTCAGGCTAGCCTTGAACTTGGGATCTTTCTGCCTCAGCCTCACCAGAACTCCAAATTAATAAATAGTAAAGTATTACCAAAATGTGCATCATATCAGTGCCTCTTGATGTAATTTACCAAAAAAAAGTACAAAAACCATATTCTTGTGGCATGCATGCTTAAATGAAGTTAAAACTGCTTAATTTTGTATATGGAAAATGAAAGTTTACTTTCCAGATCTATCAACACACATGATTCTGAAAGCAAAAACCTGGAGAAGAGGGTGAAGTATTGTTCAGAGGAGGCCACATTGCCCAGCAGTCTTCCTTGCTACTGTTTGTATGGGTTAGTAGAACTCAAGTAAACTCTGCTGAAGGAATAAATCTATAAGGAAGCATTCTGTTCTCTGAATTCCTGGGCATGACTAGTCATATAGAGAATCAGCTCTCTATTCTGTTCCAGTGTACGTTTCCACAAGCCTCCTCTGCAGGACACTCAACCAATTATACAAAATATTCAGTGGAGTTTTTCTTCTTATAAAAATAAGGACTAACATTGTCTCCTTTGGGTGTTTTAAGTGCCCGCACAATTATCAGCTCAATGTATACCGATGGTGAGTGCTGACAGCCTGGATTCTAGGAAGACCATGCTTCCAAACTCTCGGTCATAAGCGTGACACTTTCTCAAATTCTAAATTTGCAGACCTTTTTTTTTTTTAAAGCAGAGCCAGAGACATACTTCATTATTCACATTATGTAGCTAGAGTTGAGCATACCATGGGAGCAGCAATCCTCAGGATAATTAGGGAACTTCCCTCTGGGATGAGGCATTTAAAAACCAAAATAAACTGGCCAAAAGGTCAGTCTTTACAGTTATGAACTAAAACTAGATCACTAATAAAGCATTAATCTCTATAACAGAATGAACATTTGTAGAATGTACTCTTTCTGAAGCATATCCTTTTTGTTCATAGTTTGGGCAACTTTGGGGGAAAAATTGTCCTTTCTTTTCAATTTCATCCTATCAATGGAAAAAGCTGAAAAATGGAGGTATATAATAAAAAGACTTCCAAGACACGATGGGGTGCTCATTATAAAGCTGTGTATGTAGTAAGACACATTTTCAAAAGCTATTCACAACCTTTGAAGTTCTGCACAATTCAAAAGAAAATATGAACACAAGAGGATCGGCTCAGATTTTGCTATCTGCTATATACAATTTTACTTTTCTGAATTATATTATTTTCTGGTTTGAAGTTTTAGAAGTTAATCATGCACAAAAATATTTGCAAAGAGCCAGAACTAGCTTTGAACCATGCACAGCAACATCCCAAGCTTTATAGATTGTTCCAGGAAGATCATCATATAGACAAGCATTAGCCATAAAACAAGGAAAACAAGAACATAAAGAAACAGGTATTTCAATTTAAAAAAAAATCCACTTTCAAAGAATGACAGGTGAAACAACAAAAGATGTTGGTCTTACATTATCATAAAAAAGTATAAAGTATCTTAATAATATTCCTTAAGAACTGAATATTCTTTCTAAAGCAAAGGCTAAGACGCATATCAAGGCTTGCTATCCCTCAGTCCTTTTTGCACAGCATGCCATTGTAAAGGCAACCCACAGCATTGTTGAAGATGCTTGCCGTGCATTTAGCTGAGGAGAGCTCATATGTCCAAAGACACACCTTCGACTTTGTACTGGTTTAATAAGAAAATCAGTAAGACTAAATCAGATCACACAATAGAAAATGGGCAAAATACTTAGTCAATTCATCCAAGAATGTTCAATAAAAATAAACACTGGCATGGGTGCTCAGCAAGAATAAAGACCTTCGAAATGCAAACTTAAACTGCTGGGAAGAAATAAGTATGAGATGGGCTTTACTAATAGAGATGCATCAAAAAGTCTGACAGAGGCTAGAGAGGTAGCTTGGCAGTTAGGAGCACCTGCTGCTCTTTCAGGGGGCCAGAGTTTGATCCCTAACACCCTAACACCCATATCATCTGGCTGGCTCACAGCCACCTGTAACTCCAATTCCAGGGGAACTGACATCATCATCAGGCCTCTATGGACATTGCACACACAATATGTGTATATAAACAAGCAGGCACACACACATACACACATACACATAATTTATTTTTAAGTCTGAGAATGGGGTTGGGAATGTATCTCAGTAGTAGAGCATTTACCTAACATATACAGAGCCCTAAGTTTTAACACACACACACACACACACACACACACACACACTGGTAAGTCAAGAGGATGTGGAGTAACACAAAGTCTGGAAGGTGACACTTCGGAAAAGCTGTTTTTAATCACAGGCAAAGATTTGAAATCCTATAATATAATAATATCACTCTTAGATGTTATTCTCAAGCTAACTGATGCACATTTATAACGAGTAATATACACCAAAACATGTGCAGCAATGTTACTCTTAAGAGCTCTGATGTAGAAACAAACTAAATGTTCATTAACAAAAATGAATACAAAAATGTAGTCACTGCTATGGCCTAGGGGTGGGTTGTCCCTCAAGGGTTCATGTGC
This sequence comes from Peromyscus maniculatus bairdii, assembly GCF_049852395.1. Classification (NCBI taxonomy): domain Eukaryota; kingdom Metazoa; phylum Chordata; class Mammalia; order Rodentia; family Cricetidae; genus Peromyscus; species Peromyscus maniculatus. The sequence goes on from NC_134852.1 coordinate 107,660,535, forward strand.
TGGAGGCTTGATTGCCAGTATTGAAGCTGCATTAAAGGATGGTGAAGCATAAAGAAGTGGATCCTAGTGGGAAGTGGTTAGGTGGCTAAGGGCACTACTTTGAGAAGGGGTCAACTCTGGTTTAATGGAGTGAGTTCATTCTTTAAAGCATCATATTCTCTTCTGGTTTGAAGCTTGAGGTTAAGCATGCTCAGAAGTATTTATGAATAGCCAGAACCTGCCTTGAACAATGAATAGAGAAATTTCAAGCTTTAAGTTTCTTTCTTGAAGCTCGTCATATAGACCGGCTTGTCATATTGACTATGTGGCACCAATGGCAAAAACATCCGTGGGCCCCAAGAATGCCTCTCTGACTTCCTAACACACCATGCCATCTCTCGTCCTCACACATTCCCACAGTGGTGCCACCCACCATGTTGTGACATAATCAAAGAGGATCTCACCAGTTAAAACAGATGGAGCTGCTCAACCTTGGAGTTCCAGCCTCCATGACTGTGAGATGAATGAACCTCTTTTCAGTAGACATTACTCAGGCTATTACTCAGGACTCAGTAGACATTATTCTTTTGTTTGTTAGTTAAAATAACCAAAAATGGACTAATGCAGTTACATTGACTAGATGAGATAATACGTGTTATGAAAAATGAACACACTTTTAGTACTGCCCCCTTTCCTTCGGATATCTTTTAGTGAATGACTGAAGCCAAATAGCACCCCAAACCCCATATATACCATGGATTCTTTTTGCATATGTGTATGTTATGTGCATGCATGTGTGTATGTATGTTCACATATGGAGGTCCAGACTGACAAAGAGTGTCTTCCTCAGTCACTTCCCATCTTATATATTGAGGCAGAGTCTCTCACTTGAACCAAGAGCTTTCTGCTTTTAGTCTGGTTAGCCAGCTTACTCTGGAGATTCCTCATCTTTGCCTCCCTGTGCATTGGGATGATAGGCTGGCTGCCACACTCACACAGATTTTACATGGGTTCTGTGGCCCCAAACTTGGGTCCTCATGCTCGCAGGGCTAGCACTGTTCCTGCTGAGTGATCTTCCCAGCCTTATAATGTGCTTTTTAACTTGGTAAACAAAATGGCTACCAAGTGACTAACAGACAAATGGTGTATATACCAGGATGGATACACAGAACAAAGAGATACCCCATGTGAGAGGGAGCAGACTCTGTGAGAGTTCGTGATGTTCCTCAGAACAATATCCTATTTAAAACCTTTGAATTGTTTCTGCAATTTTCTGTTTAACGTTTTTGGATTGTGGCTGACCACAGGTCGACCTAAAATTATAGAGAATGAAATGGAAGATGAATGGAGAAAACTAGTGTATAGCTAGAGGCGATGATATAGCTGGGCCTCATGAAAATAATGTTGGGCAAACAAGTCACACACCAAGTAGTACATTCTGCAAGATTCTATTTGCATGAGTTCAAATATAGAGAAAATAAAATCATGATGTTTAGGCTACATACTTAGATTGTTAAACTATAAAGAAAATTGTAACCCAAAAAGGTTATATAATTATCAGCCCTGTGAGTAGGAAAGCTGTAACTGGAAAGGTGAAGTAGCTAGAATACTGCTTGGCAATGCTCTTTACCTTGACCCACATAGTGTTGACACAAGTTTCCCTTTTGTAAATACTCCTTAACTGTACATTTATGCTTTATGCATTTTCTTTTTATTCATGGAATAACAAAAGCGTTTTTTAAAACTCCTTTCGACCTCAGCTTAAAATGTGTATGCTTCACACACTGACCTATTTGCAGTAGACATTATGAATCACGTTCAACTTCATTTCAGGAAATGCAAGTGTCTGCCAATGAATCAGCTAATTAATTAATAAGTGTCTAGAATTAACTGAACAAAATCAGAATTGGCAGCAATCTGTCTGTTCCAGTTATGTTCAATCACTCCTAAATTTAAAGAGTGTATTTTTTTTTATAAAAAATCTTGAGCATTCAGGGTTTCCTTATCTGAAATATTATGTGTGGCAATGCATTAAGATAAATATATCTCACCGGGTGTGGTGGTACACACCTTTAGTCCCAGTACTTGGGAAGCAGAGGAAGGTGGATCTCTGAGTTTGAGGCCAGCCAGAATACTACAGAGTGAGTTCCAGGACAGCCAGGGCTACTCAGAAAAAAAGATAAATTTATTCCTTACATTCTAAGCTTTTGCTGAACCTCACAGCCATAGTTAATAATAAACCTTAAGGTCACTTAAGACTGCTATCCTACTGTGTACTCAGCCTGCTTACTTAACATGCTTTTAAGAGAACAATATAACAACCAACCCTACTTACCTTATTATTCCCATGTAATCAGCTTTACAACCCAAGCTAATGCACAGCCGTAATCCTCAGTCATGTGCTCTTCCATGGCCCTGACCCATACATGAGTAATGTCAGAATAATCATTTGCTGAAAACAGCCAATAGGATGAAATTGACCTTATAAAATTCACTATAAATATTGGACCCAACGTAAAGACAGTGCTTTATAAATAATGATGTTTGTAATATTGTTTGTTGTCTGGGTCAGTCGGGTCAGTTAGAGTCAGTGATTTAATCTCTTGTAAAACTGAGTTGAAAAAAATTTGTCAAGTATCCCTCATTTCTTCTCCATGTGACACTTCCTGTGCTTTTCAGCAAATATGGAGCAAAGCTCTTTGTTAGGGACACACACACACAGGTGGACAGAGTCATAAGACAGTCTTCAATAGGCACAGATTCAGACAGACAGGACCGAGGGAAGACACAGGGAAGCAGGCAATTCAAATCTCCGTTAAATTATACCACGGCAGTGCCTCGGTAACGTCCTTTCCTTAACGTGGTACGCACGCATTATTGGTGACTCTGAGTTTATAATTAATGCATTCAAACTGACTATAAGTATGTTACGTTTTCTATGGTGATGTTCACCTCAGATAGGGCACCGTGAACAAAGCAAACAGTCCACCCAAATCTAGCTCAGTGAGTAGGTGAGACTACCCCGCCACCACACACACACTCACTAACACCTCCCTCTTTAATCTCCAACTCTCCAAACTGAGAGTTCCAGTGACTTCCTGAAAGTTCCATCACGGGTCATACAGATAAGACTTAAGCAAGGACTTCTGATTGCCAGGCTCATGGTTTTGTTCTCTATGATACTGGAAAAAAGGGGGGGGGATTACATTGAAATGGAATTTTGATGAACAGGAAGAAGAGAACCAAACTTCTGAAACACCAATACACTCTTCCCTCCTGGTAAAAATTAGGAAATCTAATTATAGTCATTGTCACTGAAGGTAACTTTGGGAACTTCCATAGTATGTCTGAGAGCATGTAAACTAGATCATCAACTCAGAAAACAATTTGCCTGGGCCTTGTGAAGTTCAACATGAATATGCTTTAGGCTATAACATAGAGATGATCATTTCAAAGTGTCCAGTATATTTATTGAAGTATCTTTTTAAATCAAAGTCATATCTAGTTTCATGAGACCTGAGCTTTCTTAATTTGGAGTATTCTCTTTGAGAAAAAGAATACATAGCCGGGCAGGGGTGGTGCACGCCTTTAGCCCCAGCACTCAGGAGGCAGAGCAAGGCAGATCTCTGTGAGTTCGAGGCCAGCCTGGGCTACAGAGCGAGATCCAGGACAAGCACCAAAACTACACAGAGAAACCTTGTCTCGGAAAAAAGGAAAGAAGAAAAAGAATACATTACAAATGCCAGCTTTTAGCAAAAGAAAGAATTGTAAGAAGTTTCTGACTTAAGTTAGCTAAAATGTGTTGTGTAGAACCTTGTTAAAACCTTCCCAGAGGGGCTGGAGAGAGGGCGTGGTGGTGAAGAGTACTAGCTGCTCTTCTGGAGGACCTGGATTCCATTCCCAGCTCTCAAATGACAGCTCATAACTGTCTATAACTTCAGTTCCAGATGATACAATACCCTATTCTGGCCTCTGTGGACACTAGGCATACATGTGGCACACAGATATACATGCAGGCAAAACACTCATACATGGAAAATATTTTTTTTACTTAAAAAAAATAAGTCCCTAGAGCTGGGGAATAACACTGACACCATTCACTGCACAGATCCAAAGTATCAGAGATTAGCAACACCGTTGCTTCATTTCGGTTTCTCACTCTAGGCCACCTCAGCAAACTTTGTGGGTCAGAGAAGGTCTAGTAGACATGATAGAGATGACAAGTCTTCATATGTTGTAGGGACCAATTCATGGCTGTTTACTCACTAGAGTAACAAAATGAGTAAGAGCATGGGCTGGAACAAGATTGGTAAGTAACTTGGTGTATATTACAAAAGCTCTCTAAGCTTTAGTTCCTTCTTATCTTGGGGAGGGCAGGGGCTATTGTGATGCTGGAGTTAATACAAGAAGTGTTCTTGGCATATGAGAGTCATTCTATAACACTCTACCCATCGTTATGATGACATGGTACGATAGTCACGTTAGACGTGTCATTTTTATTACTATCTGGAAGGCGATGAACCTAAGACAGAGTGTGAATCCAAACACTGAAGACAAATCAGACTAGAAGACGATATGATTTGATACAGTAAAAGATACAGGGAGTGGTTTGATCTCAGCACGAGGCATGCAGGTAGGATCAACTTTCACTGTACAGTTGATTAACCATTGCTAATTTTCCATTTCACCCACTGGGTTTCCTTTTCCTTGGGATACTGAGCAATGGTCCTCTGCTTACAATTTCATAACTAAGTGAATTTTGAATTACTCTGGCTTAAATAGAGGAAAACAGTCTCTCTGAGACACAGACTAGAGGTCTTAAAATCCAGCAGAATAAAGAGGAGGAAGGAAGAAGGTAAGACAGAAAAATGACCTGAAGAGAAAATGAGCTGGCTGGTTGTAAGGAGTCTTACTCTGTTCCTCCAGCCAGCTCCCAAAAAATCACAGAGACTCTTTATTAATTATGACAGCTCGTCCTTAGCTTGTTCCACTAGCCCTTAGAATCTTAGAACTTAAATTAACCCTTTTTTCTTAATCTAATTTTTACCATGTGGCTTTCTACCTTTCCTTCATTCTGTATGTCTGTTGCCATCTCCTCTGTACCTTGATTATCTCCTCCTACTTCCTCTCTCTACCCAGAAGTCCCACCTATACCTCCTGCCTAGCTCTTGGCCATTCAGCTCTTTATTAAACCAATCACAGCAATATGTCTTCAGTACACATATCCCACAACAGCTGGTTGCTGGTTTTGCTTTTTTTATTTTGGAGCGAAGGGGGGGGAGGGATATCCAATATACATTTATGCTTTAGGATAAAAGCTAAGCTGGGCGGCGGCGGCGGTGGCGCATGCCTTTAATCCCAGCACTCAGGAGGCAGAGCCAGGCAGATCTCTGTGAGTTTGAGGCCAGCCTGAGCTACAGAGCGAGATCCAGGACAGGTTCCAAAGCTACACAGAGAAACCCTGTCTTGAAAAACAAACAAAAAAAGATAAAAGCTGATTCTACATAATGTGGAAGGCTACACATTTCTATTTTTCCTTTCTCAAGGTTCTAGAAGTGCCCAAAAGTATTTTTACTGGAGATATTTTCAAGTTTATCTAGAGAAGAATTTTACAATTCTTTCAGGCCATTTGTCCTCCCAGCAGCTTCTGGCATTCTCATCTGACAAATGAGAATGTCATTTCTAACTTTCCGCAAAACTCAGCCTTATCATCTCTTTCTTGGGGCTGCCACTCCGCTTGACACAAACATGTCTATGTGTGTGCTTGCTGGTTTATACTGTAATGACCTCTCTCTCTCTCTCTCTCTCTCTCTCTCTCTCTCTCTCTCTCTCTCTCTCTCTCTCTCTCTCTGTGTGTGTGTGTGATTCATCATCCTTAGATCATGACCTCCTTGAAGGACAGTACTAGGTTTTCTTTTCCATCGCAAGACACTGTATAGTCCAATAGTTTAGTGCATAGAGCCAGAGTTTCTGGGTTTAAATCTGACACTTGTATTAAACTAGTCATCCTGTTCCTGTTATCTGTAAAATGGGCATAACAGCAGTGGCAACTTTAATTCGTCCTTATCTTGACCTCTTATTGTTTAACTAAATAAAAGCATTATCATACTTTTCGCTGAGTTATGAAAAATTTAATTTTGTGTAAACTTAAAATACAGCTGGATATATGAAAAGGTCATTGTTTTCAGGTCAAACAAATTCAAGTAAAAGAAGAGAAAGACTTAGATTCTGGTAGGTAACGCTTCAGTCTCTTCTTTTTAAGCAATGGTGTGTTTTGATATCTGATATCACACAATGGTGACTTCAGCAGGTACTAGGTCTTGAGTCTGACTTCCCCTGCTCAGAACTCCTCTCCACACCCCAGACTCTGGACACTTGCCTTCTGCATCTGTCAATCCAGCCCCTCAGTGTTCCTCAGTCACCCCCCATCCCCCGCAGCTTTATAAAAAGGAACGCTTAGATGACCCCAACGAGGGAGCTTCCTAGCTATTTCTGAGACACCTCCGAAAGTCTTGTGCCTTAGCCCCGCCCACGTTGGTTCCTGCCACCACCCAAACCCTGCCCCTCGGCGGGCGTGCAAGCTCCAAAACACAATCACGCATGCTCAGCCTCAGACCCCACCTAGCGTGACGACGTAGGAGCGCGCATGCGGTGACGTAGCCCAGTTGCAGCGTGCTGTAACTCCAGGGGTTCGCTCAGGTACCACCTGCACCGTAGCGCATAGATCTGTACTGTGTTTCTTGAGCGTTGAACCTTCCGGGCTTTCGGGAGCAGGACGCTGAGCAGAGGTCCTGAAGGGACGGCCCGGGGCTCAGAAGGAAGAGCGACACGAGCACCTGACGGCAGGACTGCGCGAGTGAAGAGGGCTGCCCCAGCAGACTGCGAGCCACGACCCGGCCGGCCACACCATGCTCGGGGCCCGGCGCATGCTGGGCGCGCTGCGTCTCTGCTCCTCCGTTTCCTGCCCCAGGCCCCGCGCATCCGCCAAACTGCGCGTGCGGGACGCCCTCGGGGTCCAGGACGCGAGTGGGGAGTGTGTAACGGTGCAGGTGGGTGTGTGCAAAGCTGCTGGAGCTTGCTTGGCCCGGCCACGACTAGCTTTCCTCCGCGCGGGCCTCTCGGACCAAGCGTGGGCAAAGTTGGAAATGAAGGCGTCGCGAGTGTCCACGCTTCGCGGCCACCGTACTGTTACTTTTTGCAAATCGTTCTGTCGATTAGGAGTGCGGCAGCAGAGTTTTCCATGACACCGAGCCGTTACCTGTAAACTTGTCAGTCATGCAGGAAAGTTTAAGCGAACACGCCCCCTTGCTCTACCTTTATCTCTTAATAGCGTGGAATGTCTTGCCCTAGTTCTTTGAGAGCAGAAATCCTGTCTTCCCGTTTTCCTGTTCACCTGGCTGGCAGGAAATAGTAGTTCCAGGTGTGTCAACCATCTGACATTGCATCACGATGTTGTCACCTACCAAGTTCATAGTTGACCCATCGACACCACCCACCCCCAATTAAAAAGGTCTCAAAGTTTACCGTTTTGTCTTGGGCTGCACTCATACCCATCCTGAGTTACAGCTCATGTGGTCCTTGAGCACATGGGAACCCATGCCTTTTCGGCTTTTAGCTACCTTGACTCTTAATCTGAGGCTTCTATGTAATTAATAAACTAGGAGAAAGAGTGGAATATTGTAGTTTGACAAACTACAAGGGCTGCAGTTGCCTTGACTTAAGTCGCCTGCCCTAAGTATCTTGTTAGTTATGGGGAAATGGAGATAATAGTAGCTTCTATTTCCGAGAGCTCTGAAAATTAAACGTGATAATGGGTACCGGCGATTTAGAACAGAGACCTCCCGGTCAGTGTTAGCTGCTGTTATTTCTCCTAATAGCATTCACAGCAGCTTTGACTAGCTCCTTAAAGGGACAGAATAAGCCTGGTGGTCGGCTCATTCTTCTTGAACTGCTGAAACACACTGAGTGGTCTCTCCTATATTCTTGATGTTTAGCAGTATGATCAAGCTGCTCTTCCTTGCACTTATTTCAGCTTCACACTTGTTCCATGATCTGAATCAAAGTTATCAAAGCTGTTTACTGTACTCATCGATTAATGTGGCATGCATTAATGATGTCTTTTGTGTGATGATCAAAAGAAGATTCAAAAACGAATTGAACCTACTACCCAAATAACAGGCTTTTCTTTCACTTCCGTGCTTAGCAGTGAACCTGCTGGCCGCCGAGCACCTGAAAATAGGGTCCAAGTGCACGGAGACTGCAGTACATGTAAAATACACAGCAACTTTGAAGAGTAAAGAAACATCAAAATCTGAACATGCTTTTATGTTCATTACATGTGAATAGTATTTGGAGCATAATTGGTTGAATAACATGTTACTCATTACCTAAATTTGCTTTTAATGTAGAACAAATCTTTTTAAAGGTTTATTTTGTATTTATGTACATATGTCTGCATGAGTTTATGCCATGTACATAGGAGTACCTGTGGAGAGCCATACAGGTGTCAGAATCCCCCAGAGCTGGAGTTACAAGCAGCTGTGAGCTTCCCCAGATGGTACTAGGAACCAAATTTGAGTCCTCTGCAAGAGCAGGAAGTGTTCTTAACCTTGGAGCCATCTCTCTGATCCTAATTTTTTTTAATTAGGTAATTCACATTATATTTTTGTTAGCCCTAGTTTACAGCAGTGCACTGATTATTAGTGGTGGAGATAAAGAGCTGTCAGAAAACAGCGAGGGAGTTCCTGAACTGCGTGGAGGTCAAGATGTCACCTGCATATTGGCTGTCTTGGAGGATGGCATCCCCAGGTCCAATAACTGATGGGGTAGAAATAGCAGCAGGATATGTTCCCAGGCAGAAGATGAGGAGAAAATAGCACTCCAGAAAAGCTTGTTGATAAGTATGTGAACTTCAGAATAATAACCATATTTGAATTCCAAGTGTACTACCTGATAATTATGGCCTGGATTACCTTTTAAATTTTTTCCTAAGTGTATGTTCACTTCACAAGTGATAATAATGACTTTATTTAGCTCCTGTAAGGAGTCAATAGCATAATACTTACAAAGAATTTAGGACAGAAGCACATTAAAAGTGCTTGCTGTTAACTCTCCAGTAAGTAAAAATAAGAGAGTGGAGCTTTGGAAATTACTATTAACCAGGAATAAACAAATGTGGATGTCTTTGGACATACGGTGAGATGAATTGCCTTGTACATGGAGCTGAAGTGGTTTACACTCCATGCTGTATAGTTTTGGCCAAAGACTTTCTAGTTACATAGTCTTGGGTTCAGATTTGGATACTAGTTCATCAGCAGTGTGACTTTCAGTAAGTTATATAACATCCCGGAGCCGCCATTTACTTGTGTGTAAAGGAGGTATGATAAGAAATGACGCAGTATATGAAAGAGGTAAACTTTTTTTAAAACATAATACATGTTCAATAGGTAGTGGATATCCTTTCACTTAAAACATGTACATTGGAGAGATGGCTCAGCACTTATGAGCACTTGCCACCCTTCTAAAGAACCAGAGGTTTTTTTCCCCACAGCAGCCGAGTTCATTGGCAGAACCTGAATCAGGAGGCTCACATCCACCTGTAAGTCCAGCTCCAGGGAATGCAACTCAGAGATCGAATGTATCTTTGAGTGCCTTTGAAAACGGTGTTCTCTGGTAACACCTATGCTGGTTATATTCAAGTTGCGTATGTAGCTGTTATTAATGTTAGGAGGTCTACTTGAAGACTTCTCATTTGTACTTGCATGTACCTGTCCTTTAGGTAAAGACTGTCTTTAAAACTTTTGTGTGGCTATATGTTCATGACTTTTCTTTTTATCACGTGTTTTTACTTGTTCAGTGTTAGTTTCTGTTCCTGCTGTAGAGCAGATAATACCCAGTCTTTGCTGCAGAAAAAAAAAAATCACATTTGAAAAATGCTTAAGAGGCTGTTTTTTATATTACTATTTCCAAAATTTTTATTTATTGGTTAACATACAAAGAAATGGGTTTCTGGGGCTGGAGAGACGGCTCGGTGGTTAAGAGTACTTACTGCTTTTCAAGGGGACAAGAGTTCGATTCCTGGGAGCCACATCAGGCTGCTCCTACCTGTGTGTAACTCCAGTTCTAGGAGATCCAACCCCTTCTCCTGGCATCCCTATACACATGGCATATTCAGACACACACACACATCATTTTAGCCTAATAAAACCCCACAAAAATTCAAAAAGAGAAATAGATTTCTTGGTGACATTTTCATGTATTTATTCATTACACTTTTTTTTTTTTTTGACACAGACTAGCTAAGTAATTGAAGTTGGCCTCAAACTTGGGATCCTCCTGTCTTAGCTTCCCAAGTGCTGGGATCACAGGTATATACATGTTTAGCTTTATGAGGCTTTTTTTTTTAAGGTAACTTTTTTTTTGTATAATACTTTGTAAATAGAACAAAATCTCATATGATGTTTCTAGTCTAATGATCTCTCTGGGAATTGGACACAAGGAGAAAGGCACCAACTTGTAATCTTTTTCTTTCTTTCTTTTTTTGTGATTGAGGAGCAAGGAATAGCTTTGAGAAGCCAATATTAAGGACATTGTTTATGCTAATTAGGCTCATCAACTTAATGAAATGCTTGGCATCCATTTAAAATGAGCTAAAACAAAGGTGGACCACTAAATATGCATCTAACTGTGATAAGAGCCATTTGAAACTGTATACACATCCAGATAAGCCTAAGGCAGTTCATTTTATGCATTTGACATGTTGAGGCAATATTGTGAACATTTTTTCTTTCATTTAATCTTTTTCGAATGTGTAATGAAAGTGTAAAAGTGTTCGATTTTTAAGCTCACATTTAAAAATGCTTCTTTCCAGGGATGGATCCGTTCAGTCAGATCCCAGAAGGAAGTTCTGTTCCTGCATGTCAATGATGGATCCTCTTTGGAAAGCCTTCAGGTTGTTGCTGATTCGAACTTTGACAGTAGGCGAGTTTTTTTGTTTGTTTGTTTTTGTTTTTTTCTGTTTTTTTTTTCAAAGAGTTTTTCAATTTTTTTTTCCTTTTCTAGTGTTCTCCACTTCTCTAATGGAGTGTTTTCTTTACCACCTGAATGATCTTTCTAAGTGAATCTGTGAAAAATAGCATTGAAGAAAAAGCCAAATAAGCTTGGAATCCAGAGCCTTCAAGCTCTGATATCTTTACATGCTGTTGTCTTCTGCCCATGGTTTGCTCCAGTCTTTTTGAAACTACTTACACCTCCCCTAACCTGTTGTCTTCTGGACCTCTCACATGTGGGTCCCACTGCCAAGTGAGAGTCTGTCTCGTATCCAGTTCCAGTTTAAACATCATCTGATGTCTGTGTCCCATAATGATGACAAGTGCTTCCCTGCTCCCATAGTTCCATGTGCCCATCTGTCGTGGAATGGATGCTGCTGTTTGGGAATTAACTTTATTCTTATTATACTCCTTTGACTCTTAGTTCTTTGAAGTTAGGAATGATGTATTCAATTTTCTGTCCCTAGCTTTTGTCGTAGTGCTGGAACATAACCAATTACTATTGAATACGTGGAAGGAACTTTTATGGTCTTGTTCATCAGATGTTAAAACTAATACCATTTTGTGTTAAGGTATAACCTCTCTGGAGCAGAACATTACTCTGCTAGAGTAAAAGCACTTTGCTCTTCTAAGGACTGTTCAGAATAATGCTGTCTACATATTGCAAAGACTGATGGGTCTCACCTAGGCAAAAAAACAAAGTCTGTTTGTCTTACTTACATTTCTGTTGCTGTGTTAAGCCACCTTGACCAAAGCAACTTTCGAAGAAAAAGTTTGTTACGGGCTGACAGTTTCAGGTTAGAGTCCATGACCACCATGGCAGGAGGCAGGCAGGCATGGTGCTGGAGCAGTAACTGAGAGCTTCATGTTGCTTCACAAGCATGAAGGGGGGGGGGGAGAGAGAGAGAGAGAGAGAGAGAGAGAGAGAGAGAGAGAGAGAGAGAGAGAGAGAGAGAGAGAGAGAGCGCTAACTGGGAATGACCTGGGCTTTTGCTCAAGCCAAGCTGGTCCCAGTGACACACCTCCTCTGACAATGCCACACCTCCGAATCCTCACAGTTCCACCAGCTGAGGACCAAGCATTCAAACATAGGAGGCTCTGGGGGCCGTTCTTCAACCTTCACACGCTTCTACCGTCAACCTTGTAAAGAAGTTTGTGTTGCTCTGATGATACCCGTGAGGATAGCAATCGCAGGGGGCTTGTTTCACCTGAGTTCTGGAGATGACTACCTGCCTCTTTGAGATATTTGCAAGAGCCCTTACAGGAAAACTCAAGACCATCTCAAAATAGCCTATAGTCACCAGCCAGAGCCAGAGTATACCAGTTTCTTTTCTCTACTGCATAGTAGTGAACAGTTTTACATGTATACATTTACATATGACTAAACGTCAAAAGGAAATACCATATATTAAATGTAGCAGGCAAATAAAACTGGATGGGGGAATCTCCTGACACATTTATTTAATATATTACTCTATTAATATAACTTTTAAATACACATTATTAAGGAAGGTATTTACTAATTGTTGTTAAGGGAATTTTTAAAATTTGTATGTGTTTCTGCTCATGAGCACACAGGTGCATGTAGAGGTGAGAAGACAACCTTCAGGTCTCAGTCCTGTATTTCTCTACACCTTAGTGGAGACAGAGTGTTACTGTTCCTGCCTTAGGCAGACAGGCTGGCTCAAGAGCTTCTGGGTCCTTCTCTACATTCCATCTCCCCTTAGGGGTGTACTGAGACTATAGATCCTTGCACTGTTGTGTGTGGCTTTTATGTGGATTCTGGGTTATATGATAACTCAGGTTATCAGCCTTGTGTGATTTTACCCACTCAGACATCTCTCCAGTGCCCCCACCCCCTTTTTATTCAAGACAGGGTTTTGCCCTGACTGTCCTAGAACTCACTCTGTAGACCAGGCTGGCCTCAAACTCAGGATCTGCCTGCCTTTGCCTCCTGAGTGCTGGGATTAAAGGTGTGTGCCACCACTACCACTCACTCAGTATTCATATATATATATATATATATATATATATATATATATATATATATATTATAAAATATTAGAATTAGCAAAGATATGCAATCATTTACCCTAGCTTCCTTCTTAATAAGTGATTCTTAAAACAATTGGGTGCATGTTTCTTTCTGTGGCAAATTAATTTGTGGGTAAACTTGAACTAGAACATAAGTTCATTAACCAGAAGGTACTGTCTCTATACTCATGCCATCAACCAACTAATTAAAAAATAATTACAATTCAAGCCAGGCATATTGGCACATATGTATAATCCCAGCCCTTGGGCAGCTGAGGAGGAAAGTTTTGAGTTTGAGGCCAGCCTGGGCTACAGAGTGAGTTCCAGCTTGGGCTGTGTATGGGACCTCCTCTTAAAAACAACAACAACAACAACAACAACAACAAAAAAGCCTACATGTAGGAAGTAGTACCAAGACTCCTCACGTCCCTCCCTTCCCCACTGTTTGCATCTTCTGATACCTCTGGGTGTCACAAAACGGGGTGGCATTGGCGCAGTGCCTTCAGCCAGGCTACAGGCCCTAGCCCGAGACTTTACACACAGCCTGCCATCTTAAAGTAACTGGGCCAGTATGTTTGGTAAGAAGACACAATAAGCCTGATGGCATACACCTTTAATCCCAGCACTTGGGAGGCAGAGGCAGGTGAATCTCAGAGGCAGGTGAATTCTATGCCAGCCTGGTCTATATAGTGAGTTCTACATATCTCTCCTCCCACATCCTCCAAAAATAATAATAGTTACATAATTTCTTAGTTCTAAATACTTAAGCAAATTGTTAACTCCTTTTGTTCCCATTTGAACACGTAATTCATTTTTAGAGTCCTGATACAAGAGAGCATCTGAATACTTTTGACATTATAAACTTCACCAAGATCTTAATTGAAATGAAGGCTATATATAGTCTCTTTTCTGATACTAGTTTTTTTGTTACTATAGAGAATTGGCTTTTGGGAGTTCCGTGCAAGTCCAAGGGCAGCTGGTCAAAAGTCTATCCAAGAGGCAAAATGTGGAACTGAAGGCAGAAAAAATTGAGGTGATTGGAAATTGTGAAGCCAAGGTATGTTTGCTGATAATGTGGGGGACTGTTTAGGTTTAATCTAAACCATCAGTGGTCTATTGAAGTCTTGAGAAGATGGCACTTAGAATAGTTTCATTTGTGACTTCCCTGATGACTGAGTCAGACCACCGAGCCTAGTGAGAAGTAGTATTACAATGACTGCTTCATCTCCTGAGAGCCCAGAATTAGTCTGTGCATCTCTGTGGACCTATCACATCTGAAGTTTATCTTCTAGCCATGTGGCTTCTTGCTCTTGCTATAATTTTAAATATCTAATGAGCAAAATGATTGTCCCTTGGCTTCTGTTGTTTTTATCCTTTTGGTTTAGTGTTACTTATCTTAAACTCTTATTGTTCCTAATCCCAAATCTAAGACTTCCAGCATGTAAATGGATGGTATCCCCCTCCCTGTACCCTAGTGGTGCTGAGAATCAAACCCCAAACCCTGCTTTGGGTAAGCGGTTCATCCCTAGCCCCGACTGAGTGTTACTTAACGTTTTCAGACATGTGAGCATTCTGAATCTCTACTAATGGGGCCACAGTTTACCTTTAGTAAGTATGATGTTTGTTTCTATACAACACAAAAAGAAATATTTGCCTAAGAACTAAAGAACAGAGGAGACTAGAAGCAGTCTGCCAGTGCTGTTCTTTGTAAACTTCGCTGTTATCTTTTCAATGGAAACTTCAGGTTTTGTTTGAAAAGATGGATGTCTTCTTAGTTTTGTAGCATGAGTGTGGCCAGGTTGGAGATGTCTCAAGTTAGAGCCATAATTTCCTTTAATTTTTTTCCAAATCTTCAGTATTGTACTAAATGAAAGAAAACTGTGGTGTCTCCCTCATGCTATTAGATACCAGCAAAAACTGATAAATAATAAGCAACCCTAATCGATTGTGCTTGAGGCTTTAAGACATTGGGGAGAAGTTAAATATCTTCTAAATGTGTGTGTATGGTGTTAGGAATAGCCTTTTATTTCTGTAATGTGCCAAAGTGAATGATTTTGAATAGTTACGTGCTAACATCTCTAGTTGTAAGAAACTGACAGCTAATGGATAGAGACTTGGTAAATAACAGACGAGCCTCAGTGACATTAACTTGACTACTAAGTAGTAAAGCTGGCTTTGACCCAGCATCTCCCTCACTCCACCCAGCCATTCTGTTTACCTGGTAGGAGTAATTGGGCTACAATCCATCCTATTAAGAAATAAAGAAGATGGCTCAGCAGATAAAGGTGCTTATCTCTGAGCTTGATGACCTGAAGTTTGAGTCCTGAGACCTGCATGGTAGGAGAGAGAACCAACTCCAAGCTGTTCTCTGATCTCTGAACATGTGGTGGATGTGTGCAGATGTATACACACGAAAATACCTGTGATTTTTTTTTTAATAATAAGGAAAGTGTAGATGTAATTCTAAACAGTTTTACTAAATAAGAAATGCAGAGTTAAAAGCCCCAGAGGTCAGAGAGCAGTAGTTAAGAGCTGAGACCAAGACCACCTTCTTACCCCTCACTGCCGCTGCCGTCCTTCCCCTGAGAAAGAGACCTACTTCCTGTGTGTCTGTCTTTTTATTGACTTTCTGTTCTGCCTTCTCATTGGTTGTAAACCCAACCACATGACCTCCTCGTCACTGCCTGTCTATACAGACCTCCAGGTCTCTATGGTTGGTATTGAGGTTAAAGGCTTGTGTCTCCATGCTGGCTGTATCCTTGAACACACAGAGATCTGCCTGTCATGTGATTGGGATTAAGGGCGTGTGCTACCATTGCCAGACTTCTGCTATGGCTTGCTATTAGCTCTGACCCCCAGGCACTTTTATTTATTAACAATAAAATAAAATCACATTTCAGCACAAATAAAATATCACCATAGGAAAGCACCTTAGTTTTGTCTCAGAGCTCTGCTGTTTTAAGAAATACTCTGGAAACTGGTTTGTAAAATGGGTTTTGGTGTTTGTTTGGTAGCTCTTTTGGTTTGTTTGTTTGTTTGTTTGTTTGATTGATTGTTTGTTTTCCCCTTCTGAATTTCCCCCATATTTTTGGCAGGCGTTCCCTATAAAATATAAGGAGAGGCATCCCCTGGAGTACCTGAGACAGTATCCTCACCTGAGGTGTAGGACTAACACTCTGGGTTCAATATTGCGGGTTCGCAGTGAAGCCACAGCTGCTATTCATTCCTACTTTAAGGTAAGGTGCCCTGCTTCTGAGTGTGCTTTTTAATGCAGTTTGAATCATTGTAAGCCTGGAGCACTTGCCTGAAAGATCTTATTTGTTCTAAACACCCTTTATCTTATAAAGAACTAGATGTCACAGACATACATATCTGTCTTCTCCCTTTTCTCCTTTTCTTGTGTGTGGTTTAATAACATTATTGAGGAGTAGCTTGCATACAATACTGTGCATATTGAAAGTGTATGGTCTGATGAGTTTCGACATGACTGTACCCCTCCCCGAAAGCATTACCACAAGGAAGGTAGGAAATACATCCGTGATCCCAAAAGTGTTTGTAATAGCTCTTATTTCACCTTCATTTTTGAAAATACTTTCTATGGATATAGAATTACAGTTTGATAGACTTTTACTTTTATTTCTTTGTGTATTGGTGTTTTACATGCATGCATGCATGTATGCATGTAAGTGTACTATGTGCATGCCTGGTGCCTGTGGAAGCCAGAAGAGGGTGTCAGATTACCCTGGAACTGGAGTTACAGACATCTGTGAGGCACATGTGGGTGCTGGGAATTGAACCTGGGTCCTCTCGAAGAGCAAGCAGTGCTCTTAACCACTGAGCCACGAGGTCTTGTTAAATAAGCAAGGCTTCTCTTGAAGTTACATGTAGCCCGGATAGCCTCAAACTCAAATTCTTCTTGCCCCAACTCCCCAAGTACTTGGGTTACAGACATGAGTCCAGATTCTCTGTTGCCACTGTGTCTTCTCAGTGTTTCCAGTGAGAATTGATGTTGTCTTTTTCTTGGTTCCTCTGAATAAGACCTTTTCTTTGGCTTCTCTTTATCTCTGGTTTTTATAAATTCAGTTTGTCATAGTTTTCTTTTGTTTCTCTTTTAGAGTTAAGTTTCTTAGATACATGATGTTGATTAAGCGGCAGTGCTCATGGCTGGCCATGCCGACGGAGGAAAATGCTGGAGGAGAGTAACAAGCCATAGTTACCTTTCTAGAGCTTTATTGGGAGAGAGAGAGAGAGAGAGAGAGAGAGAGAGAGAGAGAGAGAGAGAGAGAGAGAGAGAGAGAAGACTGCACGGAGTGGGGAGTACAGAAGGAGAGAGTGTGGAAAGAGAACGCACAGAGGGCACGCCCGCTTTTTTAGGCTGGGACGCCATCGCAGGCTGGTGGCACAATTAAGGACATAATCCTTACACATGAGTTTGTCATTTTTATCAACTTGAGCTTTGGTTTTGCTTTTTATTTGCTGTTTTGCCGAGGCTTCCCTGGCATTTGTAATGCTCCTGATTTTAGTCCCCTTACTAGTTAGCCATGTGTCACTGTGCCCTGCTCCTGAAGGTTGGTTGGTTGGTTGGTTGTTTCTGAAGTTTTTTTAGCCATCTTTTCTTTAAATATTTTTTGTTGTCTCTGAGATTATGTTCATATTAGAACACTTAATGATACCACATAGCCCATTGAACCCAGGGCCACAAGCATGCTTGGAAAGTGTACTTGTGGGCAAAAGAGCCATTCCTAACCCTTGTTTGTTTGAGACAGAATCTCACTAAGTTGCCCAGGCTGGCCTTGAACTTGTGATGCTCCTACCTCAGCCTCCTAAGTAGCTGGAATTACAGGTGGGCACCACCTCACCCAGCTGGGACTTGTTTTTCATGTCTTTCATTCCTACCTAACTTTTCAAATACAGGCCTAGTTTTAAAACTATATATTTTATGTATGTCTAATGCCTAGTCTGCTTGTCACTTAATAAGTTTTGATTAATTTGTTTTGTTTTGGGTTATGTTTTCCTGCCTCTTTGTACACCTTCTGATTTTCAGTTGATGCCAGATGTTATGAATTTTTACCTTGTGAGTACAGGATATTTAGAAAGATTCTCAAGCTCTGTCCTGGTATACCATTAAGTTGAAAACGTTTCAGTACTTTTGGTCTTCTGTTTTTTATAGCAAGTCTTTGTCTGACTGTTCCGCCAGCCAGCTTATTATTAATTATAAAAGATTGGCTGATAGCTTAGGCTTGTTTCTGACCCATTTCTATTTATCTACATGATGCCATGTGGCTCATGGCTTTTACTTCTCATCCTGCATGTCTTGCTTCCTCTGCCTCTGGCTGGTGACTCTGCCTTTTTCCCAGCATTCTCTCTACCCCTAAAGGCCTGCCTAGCTATTGGCTGTTCAGCTTTTTATTAAACCAATCAGAGTGACAAATCATCACAATGTACAAAAAGATTATTCCACAACAATTTTTGCTTATGTCTGGAATAGTATTCAGTGTAGTATGGGTTATTTCTAATAGTCTAGTCAAAGCCTTCCTGAATATTCTACCTAGTAGCTTGTGAATTATAAGATTTCCCGGTCTGGATGCGGGAACATCCAACCGGCATGCAAATACCAGACCCTGTCTCCACTAATCTCTTTGGATTATTCTTTCCTCAACCTTGGATAGTTTCTTTCATTCATGTACTGATCAGTTCTTCGCCAGGTTTGTTTCTCATAACCTACAGATCACTCACTGCCTCTGTTTGATGTCTACTATCTTGAAAATCATTGTTTCATATGGTTTGCTTCCTGTTTTTGTTGTATTTGTTTTGTGCTTGTCCAGATAAGAGGGTAAGTCCAGTTTCTGTCTCTGAATTTTGGTCATATCAGTGGGAAGCCCCCAAAGGCCAGTGGTGATCCAGCAGATAAAGCCCGCGCTGTTTTCCTGCGTCACCTCTTCCGACTGCGAGTGTGCAGAGGCAGTACAACACTGTGGTCTTCCCCTTGGGTGCATCTCAGTGCTTCAGTCTGTTCTACTTCACCAGGAGACTTTATGCTTTTGGAAAGGTCTGCTAGAGGTCATTTCTGAAAGACTACCCAAGAGCATCATAGCTTTAAGGCATGTAGTTTTGATTAAACCAAGGAAAATACATTAGAGTTTGCAATTTTATCCCATTATGGTTTGAAAGGGTCTATTTACACAGGATCTCACAAATTTCTTTATGCACCTTCCATATGAATTTTTAGTAGTACTTGACTCACACAGATGCAGAACCTCTTTAGAGATCAAAATAAAGGGTTTTGTTTTATTTTGTTTTGTTTCCCTCATGACTTGCAACAACTAAGAAAGTGGACCTGCTTTAATTCTGAAACAGTTTTATTCCTTTTTGGCCACTAGATGGTGGTATTGGCAATTCATTGACAAGTGAACTTTACCTCCTTTTATCTATTTATTATTTTGAGCTTTTACAAATACGAAAACAATTTAAAATATAGAGCAAAGTATAAGATCTGAAGTAAGAAAATAATTAAAATGAAATAAAAATAAAAAACACATGGTTGAAAATAATTTTGGTGTTAATATAGTGGTTAAAAACTCAAGATACTTTTCAGTGTAAATTTACTTTTTAGTTTTTTAAAAAACATATTTTATGTGTATGGGTGTTCTGCATAGAGGTATGTCTGTGCCACGCATGCATTCTGAGGCTCATGTATACCAGAGAGGGCTTCAGATCCCCGGGAACTGGAATTAATAGATGATTGTGAGCCACCATGTGGGTGCTGTGACTCAAACCCAGGTCCTCTAGAGAAACAAGCATGCTCTTAATGCTGAACCACCTCTCTAGCCTTTTAAACTTTTAATCATATTTAAAAAATATAACGCTGATGTTTCATTCTGTGGTGTCTGACTATGTTCATGACAATTAGGATTGTGTTTTTCAAGAAGTCACTAGAACCAGAGTGTGGTGGTTCATGGCTATAATCCCAGTACTCAGGACACTGAGACAGGAAGACTGCCAGAAGTTATAGTTAGTGATATCACCTCAACCAGGGCTACATAGTAAGACTGTGTCTCAAGACTCGACAGAAAGTTTATTGTTGTACTTATAAATACGGTTACATATTACCTAGTATTTGATATTGTTTCCTAGATTTATTACTGTAGGCTCCTTAAAAGGTATTAAAATTTGCATAAATTCCAAAAGTATCAAACATTTATTAATGTAGTAAAGACTTCGGATTTGAATAGTATTTTAAGCTAGGATATTATAACAGTGTAGAGTTATCTTTTGGCTTGAATATCAAAAATTATTTCGTGTGTGGGATGAGCTATAGCTCTATTGGTAGAGCACTCACCTAGTTTCCACAAAGCCCAGGGCTTTATCCCCAGCACCACAGAAAACAGGGCATGGTCAGGTGTATGCTTGTAATCCTAGCATTCATGACCTAGAGGTAGAAAAATCAGGGGTTCAAGTCATCTTCGACCACATTAGCAAGTTTGAGACAAGCCTGGGTTACATGGGACTCTAAAAATGACAATTAAAAACACACAGTCACATATACACAGTGTGTATAACTTGATTTACTCATAGATTACTCTTGCTATGTTATAAAACTCAACTACAAGAATCCTCAAGGCTAAATCATTTAGAAGAGCCGAGTTCCTCACATAACTGAAGGTTTCTTCTGGGTTCCTCTAAAATGGAATACTGATTTCCTTGTCCTCCTTGAGTGTGGCAGTAGAGAAGACTGTCCTTGTGAATGGAGGCTCTTCCCGTGAATGTCAGGAGTGTCCTCCGCTGTCAGTGTCTCCGAAGCCTGCAATGGAGCCCCGGAGTCTGGGCCCGGTCTGCAGCATTTTAGTAGTGTAAAAAGCAGTGTGTTACAGGCTTGCTTGTTCCTCTTCCGGTCACTCTTTTGTTGCCAGTGGTGTGCTGGTAATTAGAATTCCTCTCTTGTTTCTGTTTTCCTTGATGGTGATTAAATAATGACAAAGCTACGTTAGTTTTGTGTGATAAGAATATATATAGTCCTGTTAGTCTTCTAATGTTAGGTTTGGGGTACTAAGAACCTTGTAAAATACCTGGTTCTGAAATGTGCGTCGATACTTGGAGGTGGTAGGTGAGATTTTTAAAACGAGTGAAATGTCTGCTTCTGGTTTCAGGCCCCTCTCTGGCTGTCACATCTCCTGCTAGGGATCCTTTTGTTATGGGATGGCGCCGGTCATCGCTCAGTGAGACAGGCACTGGCACATTTCCCCTCTGCTTGGCTTTGACTTTCCATCTGATCTGTGGCTTCCTCTCCACCGTGTTTTCTCCAGACTTTCTGGGGCTGCCTTTATCGTCCCTGCTTTGAGCTTCTCCTTTGTAGCTTTCGGTGGGGTTGTGGACTTTGAGAAGCTTTGCTGGCAGCGTTAAAGCTCGAGAAGGCTCTTGGAAGAGTTTGGCATTAGTTATTAAAATAATCGCCACGTTTCATTAGATTTTGGTTCTCAGTCTCGTGTTATCTACCTCCCATCTGCGTGCTGTTTCACACGGCATTTCCCCGGCTCTGACTCTGGCAATTACAGCTAGCCAGTACACTTCTCCTCTCCACCCTCACTTCCTTTGGATTTTTCCTTCCTTCCTTTGTTTACTGTGCTCCTGCTTAGTCGCCTCCATTCACGTGGAATAAATGATTCATGTCCATAATTCTTGGCTCATAAGAAATAAAAGTTTTATGCAATAATTTTATTGATTGAATTCCATTGGTCCTTTATAATATGTGCTGCTTTCAGGTTAAGTGCATATTTGAATAATTTCTGGGAGTCTTAATTTATAGCTTGAATGAATAATTTCTGGGAGGCTTAATTTAGAGCTTGAATGTTTAACCAGTCTATATCTAGGTAAGTTGTTGATTAAATAATTTCTTTTGAGGTCAGAACTCTTGAATTCAGAGAGGGTCATACTTGGAAAGTCTCCCTCTGATTATGCTTCAAGATGTTTTCATATTCTACTAGTGATAGGCAGAACCTGGCAGGGATGCAGATGTACGAATTTACTGTATTGATTTCAAGGCTGAAATTCTGCATTAAGTGTATATCTCATTCTGCCTGTGTGCTGTAAATTCTTTTAGCTACCTGCGCTCCCATCCTGCCACATCTATTCTGAATGTAACCTTTTGCCTACATGGATAGTTAAAATGAAAGAAACATAACCTTGAAGCTGATGGGTTATTTCAATCCTGCTAGCAACAGCTTTTGTGGTTCACTAATGGAAACGGTCGCAGACTTTTGATCGGAAGGACTGCAGTTGGGCGCCTCAGTGATGGATGGGTTTGCTGCTGCTCAGATTGTTATTCAGGCGAAGGAAGTACACTCACTGCCTGTGCCATCAATTGAATGACAGAGACTTATTTGAAGTCATTTCTCCCTCTTCCTATTTATTTCTTTAGTCCTACTTATCAGCCTTTATTTTCTCCTTTTTGATGGTTCATTACTGCTGAGGTTTCATTTCAAGACAACTGAACTTCATATTGTTCACTTTGCATTTCATTAGCAGTGTGGGCAATATCATTCCACGTTAGCCCTAGGTGAAAGTGTATTCTTGTGTGTTCCTTAGACCATCGCCAGTACATTCAAACGTGGGCAGAAGAGATAGCATTAGAGAGATGGAGTAAGGGCTTGTGCTCCATCCCTAGCTTAGCTAACCAGTTATCTATCCTGGAAATTCATGAAGTCTGTCCAGGACAGGGTTTGCTTATTTTTGAAATGAAGTAGTTAAACAAGATGCATTAAGTCTGTTTCGCATTTAAAAATTTTTATATGCTTGTATGCATAATAAAACATTCAGCTGGCCAGATGTAATAATGTATGTCTGTAATTTCAGCACAAGAGGCTGAAACAGGAGAATGGAGAATTCAAGGCTGGCCTATAGTACATAGCAAACTCCTCCCAAACACCCACAAACAAAAAACCACTTAACTGATCTTTGAACATATTTGGAGAGTAATCAAGGGATGTGTGGAATGGTATTATGTTGGTGCCATTTTAATAGTAAAACGCAGCATATCTTCTTGGAATTGCTTCACATACAAACGTAGTGAAGAGTTTTCCTTTCTCTTCTAGGACAATGGCTTTGTGCACATTCATACCCCAGTAATCACATCTAATGACTGTGAGGGGGCGGGAGAGCTTTTCCAAGTGGAGGTAAGTTGTATCTCCCCCTTATGCTGCTTAATATTTTTCTTTAAGGATTTGCTTTAAACTTAATAATGGTTTTGTGGACTCAAGAGCTTGGCTAGCACCTGAAGTTGTCAATAGTAATCCTTGAAAGACATTTACATTGCTCTGATCGCTTATATTTCCAGTGCTGTTATTCAACTATAACTAGAATGTATGAATTTTTAATTTAGCATTCTATTTACTTTTCCTTGGGGTGTATATATATATATATCACAGTCAAACCCCTTTGTGTGCTAATCAAAAAATTAAGAGTTAAACAAAATAGAAAAGTGTGCATGTAAAAAACTGACTTTCCAAATTTGTAAAGGAGTAGGTTTTTTTCCTAAGAAATGATGACACTTCCTGCACTGCTTTTTTTCTCTGTTGATCTTTGTTTTACTTTTGATCGTATTTCCCCAGCACACTCCCCTGCCTTCTCCTTTCTCTGTCCTCCCAGTTGTCCCCTTTGTTCCCCTACTCAGTTTTGCTTCTGCTTTCGTGTCATATGTACATACGTGATTTTATGTATTTATATCAAATCTAGAAACCAATAATGAGAGAAAATGTGATACTTTTCTTTTTAGGTAGACTTAACGTAATAGCTCTACTTGCATCCATTTTTCTGCAAATGGCATCTTTGTTCTTTATGGTTTAAAAAATTCCATTGTGTCTGGGAAATTAGCTCCTTTGGTAGAATGCTTGCCAGGCCTTAGGTTCAGTTCCCAGCATCTCATAAACAGGGTGTGGTGGTGAATATTTGTAATTCCAGCACTCAGGACATGGAAGTAGTAAAAAGTGATCTTCAGCCATATAACAAGTTCAAAACTAGCCTGGGTTATATAAAATTTGTCTAAAAAGCTTCTGTTGTGCATATATACTATATGTTTGATGATGAAAACTTAGTTTTATTGCTTAGCTATTGAGAATGGTGTTGCAATAAACACTAGTGTGCAAATATTTCTTCAGTGTTGACTTGAAGTCTTTCAGGTCAATATCTAGGAATGATATATCTGGGTCATGTAGTAGATTTGGTTTTGGTGTTTTTGAGGAACCTTTGTAGAGATTTCCATAGTGGCCACACTAGTTCACATTGTCAACAGCAGTGTGTGAAGGTTCTCTTTTGTCCCCAACAAATCCTGGGCAGCATTTATTGTTGCTTCTTTTCTTAGTGACTGCCATTCTGACTAGGAGATGGAATCTCAATGTAGTTTTAATTTGTATTGCTATGATAGTGAGGATGAACTTTTTTTTCCACATGCTTATTGGTCATTTTTGCTTCACCTTTTCAGAACTGTCTGTTCATCTCATTAGACCATTTATCTATTAGTGTGGTGGTTTGAATGAAAATGGCCTCCAGAGGCTCATAGATTTGAATACTTGGTTCGGAGGGAATGACACTACTTGAGAAGGATTAAGAGGTGTGGCCTTGTTAGAGGAAGTGGGCTTTGAGATTTCCAGGGTCCAAGCCAGGCCCATTGTCTCTCTTCTGCTACCTGTGGACCAGATGTAGAACTCTCAACTACTTCTCCAGCACCACGTCTGCCTGCATGCCTTCATGCTCACCACCATGAAGATAATGGACTGAACCTCTGAAACTAAAAGCAAGCCCCAATTCAATGTTTCCTTTTATAAGGTTTGCCACGGTCATGGTGTCTCTTCACAGCAATAGAACATTGACTAAGACATTGGGTTGATTCTTTTTACTTTTTTTAAAAGTTCTTTGTGTATTCTAGGTTTTAATGTTCTGTTGGATGCAGATAGCAAGATCTTCCTCCCATCCCAAGGCAGTATCTTCACATAGTTGCTTCTTTTGCTGTTCAGAAGCTTTCTAATTTCATGGCTCTCACTTGTCAGTTGTTGGCATCATTTCCTGAGCTACTAGAAAGTCCTCACCCATGCCTGTATCTTGAAGTGTTTTTAATGGTTTTAGACTGTCAGTCTTATATTAAGGTCTCCTATCCATTTGAAGTAGATTTTTGTACAGGGTGTTTGGTGGAGATTTAGGTTCATTCTCCTGCATGTGGATATCCAGTGTTCCTAGTGCCATATATCAAAGAGGCTGCATTTTCTCCAGTGTATAATTCTGTTTGTCATCTTTGTTAAAAAGCAAATGGTAGTAGTTATGCAGGTTTATATCTGAGCCCTCTATTTTATTCCATTGACCTGTATACCTGTTTTGTTTTGTTTTGTTTTGTTTTGCCAGTTCTATGCTGATTTTTATTAGTTAATAACTATGACTCTAAACCATAACTTGAAATCAAATAAAGTGATGGTTTTAACAGCATTCATGTGTGTGTGGAGGTGTATTGTGTGTACATATTTGTGTGGGTGTATTCACATGAGCATTTAGGTTCCCGTGTGCCCATGTGGAGGCCAGAGGTCATCGTCAAGTGTCTTGCTCCATCTCTTTCCATCTAATTTTTTCAGACAAGGTCTCTCACTAAGCCTGGAGCTCATCGATTTGACTAGGCTGCCAGCTGGCCAGTGAGTTTCAGGAATCCACCTGCCTATCACTCGCTTCCAGAGCTGAGGTTACAGATGTGCACACTGTCCCTAGCTTTGTGTAGGCTCTAGATATCCAAACTCAGTCCTCATACTTGCACATAGACACATTAGTAACTGAGCCATTTTCTCTGTTCCCCAGCATCCTCTCTGCTCAGGGTTGGTTGGCTATCTGGCGTCTTTTGTGCTTCCGTAGGAGTCTCAAGGGTGTTTTATCTATTTCAGTAAAGAATGGCATTGGGATTTTTATGAGGATTTCATTGACCCTATAGATTGATTTTGGTAGAATAGCCATTTTCACAATATTACTTTTTGTAATCAATGAATGTGGGAAGTCTTTCTACCTTCTGGTGTCTTTAATTTTTTTTTTCAGTATGTAAGTTTTCATTGTCGTCTTTAATTTCCTTAGGTTTAGTCCAAGGGCTTTTGTTTGTTTTTATTTTTTTTTAAAGGCAATTGTGAATAGGATTGTATTCACAAACCCTGATTTAGTTTTCATTATTTGTCATTGATATACAGGAAGGCTTTGGGGTTTTGTATGTTAGTTTTGTAGCCTGGCACTTTGCTGAAAGTGTTTATCATATCTGAGTCTTCTATTAGTCGTTAGGATCTTTGTGGTGATTAAAATGAGAAATGTACCCCATAGGCTCAGGCATTTGAACACTTGGTTCCTGCCACCCCCTCATCCCCTTACCCACCCCCCCATCCCCCGTTGGTGGCGCTATCTGTAGAGTATGGGAGGTGTGGCCTTGCTGGAGGAAGTATGTCACTGGGGGCGGGCTTTGAGAGTATACCCTTGCCCAGCTTCCTGCTCCTTTTCTCTGTGCTTGTGGTAAAAGATGTGGTCTCTCAGCTTCCTGCTCCTGCTGCCATGCTGCCATGCTTTTCACGTCATAATGGATTCTCAGACCTCCGGAATCAAAAAAGCCAACATAAACTCTTTCTCCCATGAATCATTTCGTGTTGTTGTGTCGTTTGACCACAGCAACTGAAAAGTAACTCACACAGTTCTAATGTATAGAATTTTACCATCTGTGAGTAAGGAGACCTTGACCTCTTCCTAGTTATATCCTCTTTTGCTTTTTTTTTTTCTCGTGTCTTACTGTTCTATTTAAAATGTGAAGACCCTTATTTATTTTTGAAAGACTTATTTTTATCTTATGTGTTTGAATGTTGCCTTCATGTATGTATGTGTACCTCCTGCATGCCTGATACCTGTGGAAGCCAAACAAGAGCTCCACATACCCTAGAGCTGGACTTACAGATCCATGTAAGCTTCTGTAGGTGCTGTTAACTAAATCTACTTTCTTTGCAAGAGCGGTGAGCACTCTTACCACTGAGCTCTCTCTCTCCAGCCCCGTTTAATTATTTCCTTATTAGTTATCTTCTGAGTCCTAGTATGTACCAAACACTGTAAGCCTGCCCATATTGCAGGTAATAATAATAATCTGTCAGAACAGGCCATGCTTACAATTACATTCATGTAATTCCAGCACTCAGATGACTAAAGCAGGAACAGTGTGCATTTTAAGGCATAGCAAGACCCTGCCACAAAGTAAAACGAAGTAAAATACTCCACCAACTTTTCTCACTTGCAAGCAGTTGAAAGCCATTCCGTTACCAGCTTATCTGTTTCAAATCATTATTTAGTCATAGATTAATGCACACAGAGAACTGTATTTTGTTGAATCATACATTTGTGTTTCTGTTGTTTATTGACTGACTTTTTTATTCCTAACAGATGCTTTTTTATACATTTGTTTGATTCTATAAACTGACAAGATTTCCTTTCTCCCCTTCGGTACTTTGTGACTCTGCTAGCAGAGCTTTCTCTTAATGTTAGGAAACAAAGTAGTCACTATAAGAAGTTTCTTCAACCTGTTGACGTCATTACTAAGAATAGGAATCAAGTGTCCTTCATTCAAGTGTCCATCTTCAAGTTGAAGAAATCTTGATGATAATTCGATTTTTGGGTTTTGTTGTTGTTGTTGTTGTTTGTTTTTCAAGACAGGGTTTCTCTGTGTAGTTCTGGCTGTCCTGGAACTCCCTCAGACTCACCACCTGCCTCTGCCTCCTGAGTGCTGGGGTTAAGGGCATGTGGCACCACCACGCAGCTATAATTAGCTTTTTGGAAAAAGCAAAATAAAAATGACTTGAGAGCCAAGGGAGGTATAGTGTTCCTATAATGCCAGTACTTTAAAAAATAAAAATAAAAACAGAAAGAAAAAAAACCCAAAAACTTGTTGAACATTTGAAGTGGAAATGGAAGTGTTAGCATCTGTATGTATCAATTCAGCGAAAGCAGTAAATAAAAAAAAATTAATGGTATTCTTTTTTTTTTTTTTTCTGGAGCTAAGGATCAAGCCTAGGGCCTTGCGCTTGCTAGGCAAGCACTCTACCACTGAGCTAAATCCCCAACCCCCTCAAAAAAATAATGGTATTCTTAAAAATAGTCTTCTGGTTGTTCTTTTCCTTTCCTTCTTAGTATTCTGAATGTGAACTGAAGAAAAATTATCCACCTTAAATACACATCATAGTCCCTCAATCTAAACCCACTTAATAGTTTACAAGGGTGAGGATTAAAAGAATTGTTACAGATAAAAAGGGAATTTTTAAAGGAACTCAGACAAATTAAAAACTGTCTTTCTTGAACTTTAATGTTACATTTGGAGATAACTGACTTGCTACCATGAAAATCCTTAAGCAGATCTGGTAGATGACATCATGTGTCTTCTGACCTGTAAATAACTCAGGAAGGTAAGTTACCAGATGAGTATGACTAAGAAGAGAAAAATACATTCCTAAAGCTAAACAAATGAGAAGTGTTCTGTGCTCATATATGTTATTTCAGGACCAGACACAGGAATTTTACATAGTGGAATTAGACTTGACTATAGAGTACTCTAAAGGCATGCTCTTGAGTTCACTGATGTTATATACCCTCCGTCCAGTAGGCCAGATTTCATCAGTCCGTAGTCATGTGCTAGATATGACTTGCTGTCTCCATTACTTGCAGAAGTTCAGCTACTAAGATGTAACCTGCAAACCCTCTATTGTTTGGAAGAACTCCCCAGACTCACCTTACATCACCCTGTCCTTCCAGGATTCGTTGTTAATCTCCTCCTAGCTGCTTGTTCAAGCTTATGGTGCAAATCTTGGCATCTACTTTTTAAAGGGAGTAGACTTTGGTATTTAAATTCTTGCTTTTTTAAAAAAATAAGTGCCCTGCCCCTGCCCCTGCTGCCCTTGACAGTATTGAAATATCTCTAAGCATTTAAAAATAATAGATAGTACACACGGGTTTGAGGGCAGCATTGAGTCACCTTGAAAAATCAAAGTAAGAATATGCACTTCCAGTACTTATTGAGAAATGAGTACATGCTCTGTTGTTTTAGTTTAGTTTTCTTTCTGTCATCTCTATTTTCTATATGAAAGTTTTAAGACTTTGGATATTTGTTAAGATTTAGGGACTATTACATACATATGTAAGAAGTTGTATTCAAGGCACTCATTTGTTATTCAGCACACATTTGATACCATCTGTGTTCAAGATGCTGTGTTAAATACTGCAAAGGATATGATGATACAGTTGGGGTGCTGGCCTGTAAACTGGTTAGTTGGCAGGAAGTGATGAAGGAGCATGCTTTTTATTCATCCTTGATATTTATTTTACACTATTTGTTTGTATCTTTTTCCTGTTTGGTCACAGTGTCCCAGCTGAATTCAAAATTGTATTTGATCTTCACAATTCTAGAGCATCCGGGGATGGTCCCCAGTTTAGGATGGATCAGTCTGGGATTTTTCAGCTGCAAAAAGTGATAAGCATTCAACAGAAATATAACTTTGGTTTTTGCCTTGCTAGGAATTAAACCTAAAGCCTGAACATACTAAACGGAAACACTCTACCACCGAACCCTCAGCCTGGAAACCATATTCTGAGATTTAACCTTTTTCTGGGCTAATAATGTGTGGCAGGAATGTTTTCTCATGCTGTTGGGTGGTAGCAAGCAAGCCACAGTCAGCCCCATGCTCCTTGATACACCAACACTTCAGTGTGGTGTGTTGCTAAGTCATAATGTTCAGTGGGTTAGATATATTAAATGCATTTTGTTTGTTTATTTTTTGTTTTTTGAGACAGGGTTTCTCTGTGTAGTTTTGGTGCCTGTCCTGGGTCTTGCTCTGTAGACCAAGTTAGCCTCGAACTCACAGAGATCCGTCTGGCTCTGCCTCCCAAGTGCTGGGATTAAAGACCTGAGCCACCACTGCCTGGCTAAATGCATTTTTCAATATTTAATATTTTCAATTGATGAGGGATTTATCAGGATGCAATCCCACTGTAAGGCTAGAAGCATCTATGGTTTGTCTCTGAAAAGATAACAGAGATTAAGGCATGAATTAGAGGCTATGACATACTCAAAGTTGGTCGGAAAATGAGGTGCAACTGTTTTATATATACAGTTGAGGTCACAGTGTTACTGATTATAGGTAATAGGGAATCTCTGGCAAAATTGGATCAGTGATGATTGAGAAGATAGAAAAAGCTTCAGGGTCTAAAAAGATGGTCTAGCAGTTAAGAGTCCTTAGTCATCTCGCAGAAGACCCAGGTTTAGTTCCAGTATCTTCATGGTAGCTCACAGCTGCCTGTAACTCCAGCTCCCTTTTCTGGCCTTGTGGTTTTCTGCATTCAGATAGTATACGTACACTTCACACACACATAAAAGAAAAATAAATCTTAAAGGAAGTTCTCAAATGAATATGTGACTTGACTATGCCTCAGGAAGGTGTTCCAGGGAAAAGGAACAGTGTGAGAAGACTTAGAGAATTTTTTGAATTGAGTGGGGGCTTTTATTAGACTCCAAGTAAACACGTGAGAAGGTGCCTATTGATGAATATCAGAGGATAAAGATGGATAGCTTTAGGAATGAGGAAATGGAGCAGAGTGTGTGTGTGTGTGTGTGTGTGTGTGTGTGTGTGTGTGTGTGTGTGTGTACCTTTTAAAAGGTTTCATTGTGACTAGGAAGATAGCTCAGTTGGAGAGTTCTTGTTTAGCAAACATGAAATCCTGGGCTCAGTCCATATGGAGGCAGAAGGATCAGTTTAAAGTCATCCTCACTGTATAGCAAGTTTGAGGACAGACTGAGGTACGTGAGACCCTGTCTCTAAAGCACAGTTGGAGCATTCTTTAGACATGTTTCACATACCATTAAATTTACTCACTTAAAAATGTTTTCATTGTTTTTAGTGTCTTAGCTGAGTTTTTCAGTCAATTACTGTGTTTTAGTATGAGGGCATTTTTATCACCCTAAAAACAAATCCAGAATTCATGAGCCTTTTACCATTCCCGCTTGTAGCTCCCACTAATCTACTTTGTATAGATTTGCTTCTCCCACAATATTTCATGTCCATGGACTCATAAAATGTAGTGTCTCTTTATTTGTTGTAGTATTTGAGGTTCATCCTTAATGATGATACATGTTGTAGCATGTATCAGTACTTCAGTTTTTATATCCAGTACATACTCGAGTGTGTGGGTGTCCCTACATTATGTTTATCCGTCTATCATTTGATGAACACTTCTGGCATTTTCTACATTGTGTGTAGTATGAATAATACTAAAGAGAAGATGAGTGCAAATTTTTTGTGTGGATGAACATTTCATATCTTTTGGATTTGGTCACTTTCTGTTCAACATTTCCAAGCCCGTCACAGTGTTTTCCAAGGTGGCTGTACAGTTCTGTCGCCACCCAGCGCTGGTAAGAGGGCTCGGGTTTCACTACGTCCTTACCGACACGTGCTGTTTTCAAGTCTCTTTAGTTATAGTTCTCCTGCTGTGTGAGAGACACACAGCTAGCTCATAGTGGCTTTAATTTGCATCGTCCCCATTACTAAGGGTGGTGAGAGGCTTTTCCCGCACGTATTGAATATTTGTGTATATAAACCCTTTGACCTTTTGAAATTGTATTTGTCATTTTGTAGTCAGTTGGCTTGTAGGAGTTCTTTTACATATTCTAGAGATGTGAGATTGTCTACCCCGCTCCCTTCCTCCTGCCCCAGCAGTGTGAAGACCTACTGTACCCTCAGGGGCACAGCCTTGAATATGCCCACATTACACAGACTTGGCCCTTGCTGACTTGGGCAGGATTTTTTTTGGTGGCCTCTTCTCCTGACCACAGGCTCAGTGCTTTATTATTTTCAGCCAAGTCATGGGCCATAAATTGCATCACAAAATGATTCAATCAAATTCAGGCTCCTATATGGGGATCATTCTCACGGTCAGCATGTAAATTTGTTCTGACCTCAGAAGGCCTGTTCCCAGCCAGCTTCCCCAGTGTCTTTCCAGCACAGTAACAGATTTGCAGTTTAGTCTTATGCTCAGTGAATCTGCCAGTCTCCTGTTGCCTATTACTGCAATCGCCGCCCTTTTGGAGAGCACTCTTCTGCGTGAACTTTGCCATAGACTATTGCACATCACTGCCTTTGGGGACAGATCTGGACTGGTGCTTTATGGCCTGCTTCTCTGCAGAGACAAGATCTTGGAGCCAGGGTTCTAGTGCTAGAGGCAGAGACAAAGATGACTCTGAGTAACTTCCTCATTTAGCAACTGAGTTCTGAGGGGAACAGCGGCTCCAGGTGTCCTGGGTTGCCTCACCTGGCCTGGAGTCCACATTCCACCTGGGAGGGACCTACGGGGCAAAGAGGCATATGGTTTTGGATGTATCAGTCTAGGTCAGTGGTTCTCAACCTGTGGATCATGGAATCGCATATCAGAGATTTAGATTATGATTTATAATGGTAGCAAAATTACAATTAAAAAGTAGCAATGAAATAATTTTATGGTTGGGGGTCACCACACCATGAGGAACTGTATTAAAGGGTCTCAGCATTAGGAAGGTTGGGAACCTCTGGTCTAGCTAGACTAGTTTCTGCCATTCTAAGGTGTGAGGAGGGGTGAACAGGAGTGATTTCCAATGCAAACACTATAGGCTCCTCTGTTCATACTAATTTATGGTAGATTGTTTTAAATAGATCTTTCTTTCTTTTTTTTTGTTTTTGTTTTTGTTTTTCAAGACAAGGTTTCTCTGTGTAGCTTTGCGCCTTTCCTGGAACTCACTTTGGAGACCAGGCTGGCCTCGAACTCACAGAGATCCGCCTGCCTCTGCCTCCCGAGTGCTGGGATTAAAGGTGTGCGCCACCCCCGCCCGGCTAAAATAGATCTTTCTTTGTTTGCTACACATTCTTGGGACTGTTTCTAGAGAGACCTTAATGCTTCTTTCCTTTCTTTCTTCTTTCTTTCTTTCTTTCTTTCTTTCTTTCTTTCTTTCTTTCTTTCTTTCTTTCTTTCTTTCTCCCTTTCTTTTTTAAAATAATTTTTACCAGTTTCACTGAGGAATGGGTCAAAAGAGCATCCCACAGTCATTCAAGAACTAAGGGAAAGGAAAGAGTTACCCACTTTCCCCCTATATTGATCTCAGTTTTCTCGTTTATAGAAGGTGAATAGTGTCATATTTAGAGCTATAAGAACTAACTAAATGGCACATAGGAAAACTTAATCAAAAAGTAGCATAAGCAGGCTGACAGTAGCATTCTGCTTTCCCAAGTGCTGCACTTTCCAGAATAAAAAGATGTCATTGATCATTCGAAATTTTGGTGGTTATAAAGTGTCATGATTATATTTTTATGCCCTATCTTATTTGGGTTGATTTTTTTTTTAATTTATGGATATGGGTAGTTGGCCTGCATGTATGTCTATGCAGCATTTGCATGCCTGGTGCCCAAGGATGTCAAGAAGAGCACATCAGATTCCCTGAAATGGAGTTACAGATGGTTGTGAGCTGCCATGTGGGTTCTGAGAATTGAACCTGTGGCCTCTGGGCCATCTCTGTAGGACTGTTTGGTGCTTTTACTTTTTAATTACTCTTAGCCTATTTTCTTTTAAATTTATAGATGGCAAGTGAGCTAAACCAGGTCAGCCTTCTTCTGGAAGAAAACCTAGCATTAGACTTCCCTTCCCTGACTTGTTGTATTCAATTGCTTTGTCTTACTTTAACATTCACTTCTTGAAAAATGTATTGGACAGTTTTGTTCTCCCTCTAGTAATCCATAAGAAAGAACAGCATCCTGGACCTGGAACATTGAAATACTTTTGTTGATACATATTTTCTAATGGTGACTTCAGCTTTTAGAACTTTGGTGTAAAGGATGACTGTTTCTGTTATGGAGGTCTTTTTCCCCAGGTGTGTGTGCACACCACTCTGTGCATGCTGGTGCCCTTGGAGTCCAGAAGAGCACACTAGATCTGCTGGAACGAGAGTTAGAGGTGGTGGTGAGCCACCCTGGGTGTGTGCTGGGGACTGAACATGAGTCCTCTGCAGGAGCAGGAAGTGCTCTAAATCACTAACCCATTGCTTCACCCAAGGAGTTCCTGTTTTTGTGTGGGGGACAAAACTTGACCCTAGGACAGATCTAGGAAGATAGACTCACAATAAAGTTACTCAGACATAAACCTTACTCTCCTGTATTTGAAATTTGATCCTATACATATGTGTATTTACTTTACTCTCATTCTGACCAGAGCACATAAGAAAACATTTTTTTTAATGTGTAATGTTTTAAGACACAGTTTCATGTATCCTGGGCTGGACTTAAACTGTAGCTGAGGATGACCCTAAACTCTTGATCTCCTGCCTCCACATCCCAAGTGCTAGGGTTACGGGTATTTGCCACTAGGCCTGGTCCAGAAGCCAATTTTAAGAAAAGGAAGAATTTATTTTAGCCCATAGTTTCAGAGACTTCACTTCATCGTTCTCGGCCCCACTGGTCCTGAGCCCTTGGAGGAGCAGAACATCCTGGGGGTGGGAGCATGTGGCAGGGGCTACTCACCTCATAATAGGGAGGAAGGAACCAGGTATAAGCTTCAAAGACGTAACCCCTCCCAGTGACTCCATTTTCTAAAATTTGTACCATCTCCTAAAATATACCTACCTCCCAGATCCCTGATTCTCCTTCCCTCAAAGGGGTCTAGCATTTTGACGCTGGGAAATGACATCATCTACAGAGCTCATACTTGAGAACCACACAATGGAAAAAGATAATGATGCTGATTCTAAGTATTTCTCTTGTGCTAAGTCAGAGGGATTCTGTACTCATACAAGGATAGGTATGGTTTTTTTATGTTTCTGTTTACTACCCAAAGAATACTGTTTTCAGTGCACTATATCTGTTTCCTTCATTTATCAGTAGTTCTTTTTTTTTTTTTTTTTTTTTTTTTTTTTTTTTTTTTTTTTTTTTTTTTTTTTTTTGGATTTTCCGAGACAGGGTTTCTCTGTGTAGCTTTGCGCCTTTCCTGGAACTCACTTGGTAGACCAGGCTGGCCTCGAACTCACAGAGATCCGCCTGGCTCTGCCTCCCGAGTGCTGGGATTAAAGGCGTGCGCCACCAACGCCCGGCATTTATCAGTAGTTCTTACTGCTCTTTCTAAGACTCTACCTTATTCCTTTAAGGCTGCTTCCTCTTCCAGAGTATTATCACATGCCCTTTAGCACATGAGTTATGATTTACTGATGGAATTTTGATTGTTTCCACTCTTTTACTGTTACCAGTAAAGTTTCAGTGAACAGTACCATATTCTAATTATTTTGTACAAGGGACTATAGGTATAGCACTGTATTAGTTACCTTTGTGTGGCTGTTAGAAAATATCCTGACAAAAAGCCACTTAAAGAAGAAAGGCTTAGCTTTAACTTCCATTTCCAGTGGGATAGCGGCCATCATCGTGGGGAAGGTGTGGCATGGTGGCAGGCGCAGGAAGCTGGATGTTCATATTTTCATCCGCACACAGGAAGCGGGGAAGGGCTAAGGTGGGGTGAGGTTGTGAGCCCTCAAAGCTCACCCTCCCGTGATGTACTACTGCCTCCAGCCAGGCTACATCTCCTAAGGTTCCATAACTTTCCCAAACAGCACCACAAACTGGGGATGAAGTATTCAAACAAGCCGATGAAGGACTGCTCCTATTCAGATCACTGCACTTATAGTAATTACATGTGGAAAAGACTTGGATCTTGTATTGTGATTGACAGTTCACTGTTATTTATTTCTGCTAGTGACGTGAAGATAATCTGTGGGTGAGTTGTTGTTGGCTTGGGTTTTAACAAATCAGCTGTTAAGAGTATGGAACCAAATTTTAACTTTTTTAAAAATTTAATTTGATATGTTTTTAGTTTAATTTTAAAGAACTTAAAAAAAACTGTTTTTTAAAAAAAGAAGTATCAGATTGAAAAGTACATTCAGTACTGCTCTGGTTAGTGTAATATTCGGTGTGACGATCCACAGCCTGTGTTTTGTTGTTTAACATTGTGTTAGGTTTCAAACCTGGGACAAATGGCTGAGGTGCCAGGCACTGGCCACCAGGTCCTCCCTGCACCCCTCAGTCCCTGCCTGTTACAGGGTACCTAGCATGCCCCACCCCTACCCTAGACTTCTCCAGCCGGGGGGATGGGCTGCCCTTCCCTATATAATCCAACCATTTTGCTTACCTGGTCTTTTTGGTCTACCCTTTACCCTCCTTGCCTCTTGGTCTGGCTCTCCCATCTCTGGCCCCCACCACCCCCACATGGCTCAGGGTCATATCCACTCTGGACTCTCCCAGATGTCCCTGCCTCTGGCTATGCTCTCCCTTTTATCTACAATAAACTTTCTCCTCCACCATACCTAGGAGCAGTCATGTCCTTTCCTTACATTTGTTTTTTTCATTCACATTGCTTTTCCCCTTTAAAAAAAAAAAAAAAAGGAAAAAAGGAGTGAGTTGTGTACATGGGGGGTTAAATGCTTTATAGACAAGAAAAAAAACTGCGCTAGAACCAACTTATTCATCATCATCATCATCATCTTCATCTTCCTCTTCTTCCTCCTTCCTCATCTTCATTCTCCTCCTCATCTTCTTCTTCCTTCTTTTTCTTGCTCTTTGCAGCTTATTACGAAGATAATTGTTGTTCTGTTAACTGAATACCACTCTGTAATTGCAAAAAAAAAAAAATGCAGCTGTTTTGTTGACATTCTGAATGTTTCTAAGTAAATACAATTTTTTTATTTAAAAAAAAAAGGAATAAAAGGAAAAAACTTTTTTTAGTTCACTTTTTTTTTTTTTTGGTCCAGCCTCACCATCTGATCTTAAGGGTTACAGGCCCTTGTTTCTTTTATTTTTCTTGTTCTTTCTCAGATGCTCAGCGGGAAAGCAGACAGTTTACAAACAGTCGGAACTCACAACTTCCTTTCCTGTACAACAAGTTGTTGCCAGGATGGAACCTTTCACAGGGCTGAGCATGGCAAGGCATGCTGGAAGGCAAATAGACCCTCATTTTGAGGAAGATTATTTTTACTGTAGAAGTTCAGTGTGTACCAGGATACACATTTGTAGCAACTGAAAAACATAGAAAGACACTGGACATCCTGGGAGTGGTCAGGTAGTGAGTGAGAGGTCTTGTTAATAACGTGCCCAACAAAGTGAAATGCAGTTCATTGCTTTGCTGCTCCTGTTTCCCTGGGTCTCTTTTTTATTTCTACAATGCACTCTAAGGACTTGTCAGGACAATTTCTTTTACGTATATATTATTTTATTTCATTTTCCATACCAACCACAGTTCTCCTTCCCTTCCCTCCTCCCACTCCCAAAACTGGTTGTGTGTGACATTTGACCTCAACACTTAATGTTCCCATTTTTAAGCAGTGGTGGCTAAGTCATAGCTAGCTCAGGTCTTTTGATTCTTTATTATTTCTGTATCATGAAGATTTCGCCTTCTCAGAAGCCCTCAGTTGAAATTCACACACACACACACACACACACACACACACACACACACACACACACACGAGTGTGGAGCGTGCAGACGGGTAGTGTTTTCCCATTGCCTTCCAGGTTTCTGCAGCATGCTCCTTATTTACCCCTTTTATTCCCTCAACTTTTCCATCCTGGGATTCTGAGTAAACAGAAGTGAGGGTGAGGTGGAGTAGAGGAGAGGACGGACTGGGAACGCAGAGGAAATGAGATGGCATGTGAGCGCTGGGGAGGCTGGGGAGGTTAAGTAAACTCTCCACCACCGACTGTTCTTTTCCAGGGCCAGCTCGCTGCTGCTTGTCTCCTTGCTGCGCAGTTTACATGTAGACAGCTGATTGTGTGGGTTTCTCTAGTTCATTCCCTTGAGACTAAAGCTACTCAGCTATATTTGTTCTGCTGTGAGAACAGATAACTGGGAGGCAATTCAAAATATTTGTTTAATATTTTCTTAGAAATCCTTAAAGAAGCAGAGGGTTTTACACCTTGATTTAAAAAAAAAAAAAAAGGGAAAACAAAACACTAGTTCTACTTACTTTAAAATGTTTGGTGATTTTTGGTTTTCTGTCTCTTTATACATTATTTTTTAGCTTCTAGTGTCAGAATAACCTCTCAAAGTTGTTTTTCCCCCTGTTGTATGTAATAAAGGTTAAGTTAAGCTGTATTACTCTAATAACTTTTATATGACCAAGTTGGTTGGGTCACTGAGTGGCATGGCAAGGACTTTTAAAAATCCTTTGTTGTGTCAATTTCTTATATTTTTGCCCAAAGGTCTTGTCCAAATAAAATCTTACACTGAGACTCAATCTATAAAATTGATTAAAAAGTAGTAGGTATTAATTAACTTCTGTCTGAATCTCACGGTTGATCATTCATATGAGTGAATGACATTAGTAACCTGGAAGATGGTGGAGAAAGTCTCCCTTATAGAATACTTTGAACTTGATAAAGGGCTAACTTCCGACAGATTGATAATTTTTTTTTTCTAGGAAATATTATCATAGTCCAGTAGGAAGGTCTTGAGGCACCTCCTATGACAGTGCCCACTTCTGGTCCCTCCTGAAGGACCTGCCTGAGGCTCTTCTTGAGCCTGTCCTTCCTGAAATACACTTGTGACTTGCCTGGTATCTTTGGTGTCTTGTTGTTTGGGTTTTTGTTTTTATCACAGTTCCATGTAAATAGATCATGACTACTACTCCCCACTAATGAAGGCCTTTCATTGTTGGGATCCGTGTTTTCAGGTGCGTGTGTCACTGGGGGTGGGCTTTGAGCTTTCGAAAGCCCCTGCACTTCTAGTTAGCTTGTTCATTGGCATGTTTGCATGTGTCTCCCCTCCCCCACTTCCTGTGGCTCAGATGTAAGCACTCAGCTACCTTTCCTGTGCTAATCCTTCTACCATGATGGTTATGGACTCTAGCCCACTGAAACAGTGAGCCCAAGTTAAATGCCTTCTTTTGTGCGTTTCCCTGGTCATGGTATCTTAGCACAGCAGTAGAAAAGGAAGTAAGACAAGTCTCTTGTAGTTCAGGCTATCTCAACACTCACTCTGTAGCCAAAATTGGCCTTACACTCCTATTTCTTAGCTTCCTTAGCTGGGGTTGTAGACGTGAGCTACCATACCCAGCCTGCTACAGTCTCAGAGGACTACCATTGAACATGCAGTCCTTTGTCAACTAAAACGTGGTTGTTAGGTACGGGGCTTAGTTGAAACAGCCAATATGAAGCCTTTTCAGATTGCCTTCTTTTAATTGTAGAAGTAGTTTGAGGTTCGTCCCAGTCTCTCCTGGGATTGACAGTTCATTTCTTTTGAGCACTGAATAGTATTCCATCCGCTGAGTGTACCGCAGTGTATGTACCTTCTGAAAGATGTCTTAGTTGCTTCCCGATTTTTGCAGCTATGAATAATGCTGCTGTAAGCATTCCTCTACAATTTTCTTTTTAATATGGACGTCAAGTTTTCAGCTCTTTTGGGTAAATACAAAGGGACGCGATCACTGATTCATGGTGAATATGTTTGTTTTGTAAGAAACTAAGTGTGTTACAAAGTAGCTGTGCCGTTTTGCCTTCTCATTAATAGTAAATGAGAGTCTGCTGTTTCCCATCTTCTCCAGCATTCAGTGTTGTCAGTGTTCTGGATTTTGACCTTTGTACTAGGTATGTGATGATCTTGATGGGCTTTTCAGGGTGCTTGGCCAGCATCCTGCTGTGAGTCATTTTCTGTGCATCACAGAAAGATCACAGAGTGGTTCATCCACTCCCACCCCGAGCTATTAAAATGGACAACAGTATTTTCAGCAGTCTGTGGCCCAGAATTCCTTAGTATACTTGAAGAAGCAAGAGCTAGGGGAAGGGGTTTAAATTCTTTTGAGACAACATAACACTGGGTGACTCAATAAGGACTTCACCAATATCCAGACATGCTCGCTTTCAAGCAATTCTACTTAAGGGTCTTGGTTTGGTTTGGTTTTTTTAACATTTATTTCTTACGTGTGTGCCCGTGCTGGCAGGAGTCATTTCTCTCACCATGTGGGTTCCAGGGATTGAGCTCAGGCTGTCACACTTGGCACCGAGTGCTTTTATATGCGGAGCATCTCACTGCACCCCACCCCCAGCCCTAAATTGAAAATTCTGTATTAAGTACGTTTCGGTTGATTGAGTTAACCCATAAAATTAAAAAAAAAAAAAAAAATGGGTTCCTTGGGGACCTTGTTCCTTTCTCACCACTGTATCCAGCATTTAGTCTAGTACCTAGCACAGCCTGTAAAAAATGTTCATTCAGGAGAAACATGAATTGAAGTGGGACCTGGTACTATGCAAAAGTACCTATACTTGAGGTGGTACACAAGTCTAGTTTTCAGTGGCAAGAACATGAAAGAAAATCTCCATGAGGAATACAGTGATTAACAATGCTTGCGTAACTAAACATTAAAACAAAGTATAAAATTCCTAAATAACAGTAGTGTGGAGGGGATTAGGAGATGACTCTTGCAGAGGACCTAGATTCAGTTCCCAGCACCACATAAAGGCTCACCATCATCCATAACTCCAGTTCCAAGAGACTCAACCCCTTATTTGGCCTCCAAGGGCACCAGGTGCACGCACACACACATATATACACACATATATACATGCAGGCAAATTAGATAGACCAGGACCTAGTGTAAAACCAAAAACTACTGGTCTAAAAAAAAAAAAACAAGGTAGCAATAAAAATGACGCCTAATGACATTCTGCTATACTCATAGACCAGTGCTCAGCCATCACCATCAGAGACGCTTCCTCCTGCAGCATATGGGAACAAATACAGAGATCCACAGCCAGAAAGTACAGAGAGAGTGTGTATGACCTTGGAACAATCAGCCCTAAATGGGTTGTCTTCATCAAATCCCTCTCAGCTCAGGGAACCCTGGAGAGGAGGAGGCAGAAGAGTATATGAGAGCCGGAGGGGATGGAGGACACCAAGAAAGCAAGGTCCTTTAAATCAGCACAAGCAGAGCTCATATGAACTTGAAGAGACTGCGGCAGCATACATAAGGCCTACACAGGTCTGCAGCAGTTCCTGAATCCTACCGTGGCCGTGGTTCTCAACCTGTGGGGTCGTGACCCTGATGAGGGCAAATGGCCCTTTTATATCCTTGTCTTACAAATCTGACCTCTGAAGCCAGCAGGGAAAGCTTCATTCAGACTTTTAAAGTGCTCTTGTGACTAGGTTTGATATATTCAGATAAACTATGTATCTTTTAGATGTTTGATATGGAACTTTAATTGAATTTATAAAATCAGTTTACATCAGTAACTGGATTGATACTTGAAAAGAGCCAGGATCTGGGAATCATGGGGACATGTCTTAGAGTTCTGCCTGCCACACTGAATTTTCACCTGTACTTGATATAACTTTTTTAAATATAACTTTCTTATTTTTAGCAATTTTGTATTTGTCATGTATTGTTAGCATGCCTTATTGTAATTTGCTTTTTTTAATTTCTTGATCAGTTTGAGAACTTCTTCACATATATCTTAGCCATTCAACCATGCTTTTCTGTAAATCTACTTAACTATTTAAGGAGTAGATTATTTTCTTTCTTGTTTTCTTGGCAGGAGATACTTTATATATTCTGCCCATTAATCACTTACTAATTTTAAAGATTTATTTTTATTTTTCATTAATGTGTATGTGTGTAAATCTGTGTGAATATATGCCATATGTGTACCTGGTGCCCACAGAGACCAGAAGAGGGCATTGGATCCCTGGAAGTTGAAGTTACAGGTGGTTTTGAGCTGTCTGTTGCCGGGTCTGGGAACCAATGCGGATCCTTTCTGTCCTAACCACTAAGCAATCTCTCCACCACTAGCACTTACTGATTTTGCATTGCTGCAAAAAAAAAATTTCTTAATCCAACATTTCTCTGTTAGCTTTGTCTATCATTGCTTTATTGAATAAAATTCCTTAACTTTGATGTTCACAGATTCATCTATCAGTATTTTAGTTACTAGTAACAGAGTTGTTTAGAATTACAAATTTAAGATTGCAATCCTAAGCCTTAAATTCATTACCCTGGGGCTGTAGTTTTTGAACTTGTGAGATTCAGAATTACTTTTTTTTTTTTTCCTCACTCTTGAGACCAAGTTTTGCTTTATTTCCCAGGTCTCCTAAACTCATGGATACAAGCCATCCTCTTGCCTCAAGCCTTGGGTAGCTGGAAACAGATGTGTGCCACTGCACCTTATAAATGATTACATGAGTTCATTTTCCATATAGTTCCTCATGTTGTAGTAACTCCCAACCACAAAATTATTTTTGTTGCTACTTTATAACTGTAATTTTGCTATTGTTATGAATCATAACATAAGTATCTGTTCTGTTTTCCTATGGTCTTAGGCAACCTTTCTAGGGGGTCACAACCCACAGGTTGGGAACCACTGCTCCAGAGGCTACTCCCTTGAAAAAATTAGGTCTTAATTGTAGGTCAAAGTTAAAGAGGTCATGTGAATTGCCATATTTAATGTTTTTAATTCATAAAACATCTCTTGCCTTTGTTTACCCTTAATCAGAATTACTTTTTAGGGAAAATTCATGAACAAGTCCTGTATTCTATGGTTATTGTGTTTTGAAATTACATGATAAGCTCCTGTGCTGTGAGAATGCCTACATAGGTATGCTCTATTTTAGATATAGGCATTCCTTTTATTTTAGTGAGAAGGAATAGTCCTTAGATAGGCTTAACTGCAATGTTGTTTTTAGCTATGGGTCATGGTAGTTATAATAAACAAACAAAATGCATAATAGCTTTTTGTGGCTTGTGTTTTTTATTTACAGCCTTCAAGCAAAATGAAGGTGCCCGAGGAGAACTTCTTCAATGTTCCTGCTTTCTTAACTGTCTCAGGACAACTTCACCTCGAAGTGATGTCAGGGTACAAAATTTTACTTTTTTTTTCTTGTGTATGCTGATTGTGATTTGGGGCCAAAGGAAACAATGTGCTCAAACTTAAAAGCTGAAATTATCCTATCATTAGTATACCAAAAGTAGATTTAATGGACAATTTGAAAAATGTCCAAGTGAGGGGCTAGAGAGATGGCTCAGTGGTTAAGAGTACTTGTTGCTTTTGTTGTTGTTTTGTTTCGAGACAGGGTTTCTCTGTTGTAGTTTTGTTGTTTGTCCCAGATCTCGCTCTGTAGACCAGGTTGGCCTCGAACTCACAGAGATCCGCCTGACTCTGCCTCCCGAGTGCTGGGATCAAAGGCGTGAGCCGCCGCTGCCACCCGGCTACTTGTTGCTCTTGAAGAGGACCTGGATTTGGTTCCCAGCACCGACAATGTGACTCACAACTGTGTGTAAGTCCAGTTCCAGGGGAATCAAACATCCTCTTCTGACCGCTGAGGGTACTAAGCAGGCACATAGTACATATACACACAAGCAGGTAAAACACTCTTACATATAAAATAAATAAATCTAAAAAGAAAAGAAAAAAGGAAACATCCA
The DNA here is from genome assembly GCF_049852395.1 of Peromyscus maniculatus bairdii. NCBI lineage: Eukaryota > Metazoa > Chordata > Mammalia > Rodentia > Cricetidae > Peromyscus > Peromyscus maniculatus. The sequence goes on from NC_134852.1 coordinate 107,704,089, forward strand.
AATGTTTTCCAAGTAAAATCACATTCATCTAGACTTCTGGTTTTAGTAAAAAAGTGTAACAGTAAAATTCAAAGTTGTAATTTTTTTATTACTAATTATTCTTGCTTAAATCCTAACCATGTAATCAAATTTTCAATATAAATGACCATATGCGTGGAAGTAATGGATGCTCACAGTTCATGCTTAACCAAATACTACCTCATTTCACTGGGGGGGGAAAAATAGGCTGGACAGTGGTGGCCTTTAATCCTAGCACTCAGGAGGCAGAGGCAGGAGGATCTCTGAGTTTGAGGCCAGCCTGGTCTTCAGAGCAAGTTCCAGGATAGGATCCAAAGCTATACAGAGAAACCCTGTCTCAAAAACCAAAACAAAAAAGTAGGAAACATTTTTGCTCAGTAATTAGTGTGTGTGTGTGTGTGTGTGTGTGTGTGTGTGTGTGTGTGTGTGTGTGCGTGCGTGTGCGCGCGCGCGCGCGCGCCCCTGCATGTCTGTGTCCAGAAGAGGACATTGGATCCCATAGAACTGGAGTTGCAGGCAGTTGTGAGCTGCCCCTGGGAACTGAACTCAGGTCCTCTGTAAGAATAGCAAGCACTCTTACCCTAGGAACTGAACTCAGGTCCTCTGTAAAAGCAGCTCTCTCTCCAAACCAATGGCAGTTGATTTTTAAAAAGAAAATTAACATATGGCACTGTGAATCCACTAGCAAAACTTTTAAGTTAAATTGAGTACATTTCTAACACTGTCACACCTTTGGAAAGTCTGAATATTCCTAGGGCCCAGAGTCCTCCTTAGTCTCTTGTTCTGTGAATAAGAAACTAATTTCTTTCTTTCTTTCTTTTGTTTTGTTTTGTTTTGTTTTGTTTTGTTTTGTTTTGTTTTGTTTTGTTTTGTTTTGTTTTGTTTTGTTTTGTTTGAGACAAGGTTTCTTTGTGTATCTCTGGCTGTCCTGGAACTCACTCCGTAGAACAGGCTGGCCTTGAAGTCACAAATCCCCTTGTCTATACCTCCCAACTGCTGTGATTAAAAGCATGCGCCTGGGCGGCATACACCTTTAATCCCAGCACTCAAGAGACAGAGGCAGAAGGATCTCTTGTGAGTTCGAGACCAGCCTGGTCTCCAAAGCAAGTTCCAGGAAAGGTGCAAAGCTACGCAGAGAAACCCTGTCTCAAAAAAAAAAAAAAAAAAAACCAAAAAACAAAAACAAAAAAAAACCTATCCTACAGACTAATAAACCCTAACTTCTGGTATTATTATAATTATTATTATTGTTATTTTGGGGGGGGGGATTTCGAGACAGGGTTTCTCTGTATAGCTTTGCACCTTTCCTGGAACTCGCTTTGGAGACCAGGTTAGCCTCGAACTCACAGAGATCCTCCTGCCTCTGCCTCTTGAGTGCTGGGATTAAAGGCATATGCCACCACCACCCAGCTTGGTATTATTTCTTATAACTGAAAAATTAAGTTGCTGTAGAGGACAAAAATGTACATGTTGGTTTGTAACTCCATGTAATATAGGGTACTTCTTTCACAGTAAAGAAATAATAGAGCAAGGGCATTCTTCAGTGATAACCTTTCTACTGCTCTTTATTCCCATATTGCTTTGAAAAGACATTCTTTTTAAAGGCTGTTTACCTTTTACCTTATATCCAATGAATAGATAAACTTTATAAGTAATCTTCCAGGCGAGGCACCTGCCTATAACCCCAGCATTTAGAAGGTGGAGAAAGGACCAGTAGTTCAGTCTTACCCATATAGCAAGTTTGAGGCCTCAAAACAAACTAAACGATACTAATTGTTTTAACCTATACTGGGAGAGACAAGGTATCTCCTCTTCAAGGATTGTGTATGGAATGTGTTTACCAAACATTAATTTCTGTATTATAAGACCACTAATGTAGTGCCTCTTTCTCAGTACAGTGTTCTGTAAAATACAATGTACAATGAAAGGATGAAAGATTAATTGGTGGAATATTAGATCTTAAATTTATAATATGTGTGTCTAATAAAGTCATGCAAATGTTCCTAATTTAATATGCACAGTTCTAGAACTATTAATATACAGTACATCATGTTTCATGATTTACTCTAATCAGAAATTTTTAGTATTTTTTCTCTTAGCTTTGTATTTTGCTTAATTTTATTTAAAAGACTGACTGTTAAAAGGCATAAATGTAGTTATATTTAGAAGGCTAACATTTTCCAAAGAACCCCTTGAGTCTAATGGGTTTATGACTCTGTTTTCAAGGTTTTTCATTTTAAATAGATACTGTTTTGGATTACTTTCTGGATGTATAGACAAGTCACAAATGCACTGCAGTTTCCGCCTACCCCCTGCCATTCCCCCAAATCTTCCATGACTGATGCATTTGTCAAAAACCAAGAACACAATGTTAGTGAATAACTGTTAAGCAGAGTCCAGGCTTTATTTGGATTTTACTAGTTTCTCTATTAATATCTTCTTTTTCCAGGATTCAGTTCAAGATATCTGAAATGTGGTTGTCTTGTTCCCAAGTCTCTTCTTGGCTGTTTCCCAGTCTTTGTTTGTGTGACCTGTAGAATGTAACCTGACCTCAGTTCGTCCGATGTTTTTCTCCAGATTAGACCTGGGTCATACAGGTTTTTGGAAAGAATAGCACAAAGGTGAAGTGCTATTCTCGTGACATCCTCTGAGGGAGTGTGTGTCGTCTGTGTGGTGCTGTTGACTGCACTGTTAGATAGAATAGTGGTTGTCAGCTCTCTGCACTGAAACTGGCCTGCGTTCCCCTTTCGCCGCTCTGTTCTTTATAAGGCAGTCACTAAGTCTGCCCTCACTTGGGTGGGGACTTGGGGTGTAGGAAATGGAATTAACCACAGCTCCTTTGGGGAGGGGATATCTGAAATCCTATATGGAAGGTTTGTTCACTTTATTTAGTCCATCATTTACATCAGGATGAACTCAGGTAAATCTGTCTTATTGACTTACCTGATTCTGTTTTATCTCCATAATTACATAAACAACTTTAATTATGGAAAACTCAGTCTGTTACAGGTTGAGTCTTCTGTGCCTTTTACGTGTTTCCGGTCTTGTAAGTACTTTCATATCATTTGATACTACAGGATGTCCTAGATTTTTTCCTTTGGTTTTTAGGTTTGTTTACCATTTTTATCATTGTCCCTCCCTTTGATAAATCTACATTGACACATCATTATCACCTGAAGTCTGTAGTTCACGAGAGTTCATTCTTAGTGTTGTACGTTTGTACAACACTTAGTGTTGACACATGTACCCACCACTATAGTATACAGAATAGCTGCCCTGCTGTGAAAATTCTCCTATTATTCTGCTTTGTGTCTCCATAGTTTTCCCTTTTCTATAACTCAGTGTACTTGGAGTCATGCAATATGGAACCTTTTCAAAGTGGCTTCTTTCACTTAATAACATGCATTGAAGGCTCCTCTGTGTCTCTTCATTTCTTGGTATCTCACTTCTTTTTAATGTTGAACCATGTTCTGTTGTTCATATATAGTAGTGTTTATCTGTTCACCCACTGCAGGACATCTCTTTACTGTTTCCAAGACTGGGCACTTTTCCCAGGCTTATTTCCCTCACTCACATGCTTAAAATACATATTTTGAATGGCAACTTTTACATTTTTATTATTGTCTATGTGTGTGCATGATAGAGGAGTAAAGTCAGAATGCCACTTTGTGGAGTCATTTCTGTCCTGCCAGCTTTGCGTGGGTTCTAGAGGTCGAGCTCAGTTAATGAGGCTTGAACAGCAAGCCCCTTCACCTGCTGAACAAGCTTGCCAGCCTTCGGGTGGTATTCTTGACCTCTTTCCTTTAGCCTTTCTTCTTTTAAGATTTTTTTTTTTCAGAGCTGAGGACCAAACCCAGGGCCTTGTGCTTGCTAGGCAAGCACTCTACCACTGAGCTAAATCCCCAACCCGTCTTTTAAGATTTTAAGAAATAGTGTTTAATATTTTTATAATCAGAGAAAAATCTGTTTCCATTTTGAGGGGGAAATCAACTTGGGCTTGCACTGATTTCATTCAACTTTGATGAATCTGTTTGTGATGGGTATGAGCTATCATCCTCGGGTCATTTCAGCAGGTCTTACCCTGAGCTCTTAAACTATGCTTTGCCCTCCTGTGATGAGACTGATGGCATTGGAACAGGACTAAACCAAGGTTCCCCTCATAACTGAGTGTGAACCTGTCTTCTCATCTGCTCAAAAGACTTCCTTGGTCTTCATCCATTTCATACTTTTATAAACTTCGTTCATTTATACACGTTTAGTCAATTCAGTGTTTATTGAAAACTGTATGTTAAGCACAGATCTAGGTCCCTGGCTACAGAGATGAACAAAACATCTGTTACTCCATAAACTGTCTTGAGCACCATGTACATTAAATAAGGGTTTGTAAGTATGATAGCCATTGTTTAAAGAGATAGTCCTAAGCACAAGAGCAGATGTCAAGGGAATTTCACCTTGCCTGGGTTGAATTTAATTTAGAGGTAATATTATCTCAGTGTTTACATGAAGATACATCTTAAAATGGTGTCCATATTTAATGGTTATAACTTTCATATTTGATACAATGCTTTGCTTTTGTATTCTTAAAACCACAGAAGTTCAGTTAGTTTTCTCCCCATTACTACAGAGCTTTTATAGTATATAATCTTTAGGTTGCTGTACATATTTTCTCCATTTGGCTCTGGAATATCTTTTGTTGTAATAGATGTATTTTTGAATGAATTATGTTTAGCCAAATCATTAAAAGCTAGAAAACTGCTTAGCTTCTCTGTCCTATTTCTTTATCAGCTTCCAGATACTGAGAATCAATTATAAAACTTCCTATGAGAAGAGTTAAGACTTTGTGTCCTGTCTGTCTCTAGGAGAATTGCTAGGATAATGAAGGCTAGAGTAGGCTAAAGGAGTAGTTGAAGATTCTAAGTGTATTTAAATAGGGAAGACAGAGGAGGGGTGCTTTTATAGGTGTTAAAATCTGCTTCATGGGCTTCTATAAGAGCACTGTGTTCAGATAAGTAAACTATACACACACACACACATATACACATATATACATGTATGTTAAATATATACATATATGTTATATATATGTATATATATATATATATTTAAGAACAACTTTATTGACATAATTCAACACATGAAACCTATCCCTGTAGGCTAGGAAAATGGCTCAGTCAATAAAGGATTTGCCATGCAAGCACAAAAACCCAGGTTCAATTCACAGAACCTGTGTGTGTAAAAGCTGGGGTAGTGGTGCATGTTTGTAATCCTAAAACAAGGCTGGCAAAGACAAGTAGATCCTTGGGACTCATTGCTAGCTCCCTGGTGAGCTCTGGGCTAGAGAGAGGTCATCTCAAGACAACAGGTTGACTTCTAGCATGCTTGCGCGCGTGCGCGCGCGCGCGCACGCACACACACACACACACACACACATATACACACACAGAGCCTCCAGTCCATCCTTTGAGGGATGGTAGACATAGAACTTACTGTTCATGAACTACAATGCCTGTTGGTGCTGTCTAGAAGCAGCTACTGATGGATCAGTTAACTAGGCAGACATCAAATTAATCCTTAGTAATTAGGCCAGTATGGACAATGATTAGATCTATAAAAAGCAAAGCAAATATTGTTACTTCTTTCAATTACTGTGTAATCTTGTCTGAATTGCTCAGGCAGCTTTAATTACTTTTTTAGGAGAAAGAAAATCTGTGTGTGTTGTGTTTGATGAATTTAAGTTAGGTTGGGAACAAAGAGTCTTTGTCATTTTGAATTTTTTTCCTCACTCGTTTTCCTCTGAAAATAACAATGGCTATCCACTTATTCAACAGTGGTTTTAATATTCACCTAAGTGGTAGGTAACTGCTGGAATCAAGGAGGAGATTGAGTATGGAGTGGGTTCCTAAGATAATGTTATTTATCTCTGTCAAAAGCACTGGTCCTGTCAATCAAATAATTGGTCCTGTTAGCTGAAGTAAATGCAATCAGAGAGTTAAATTGGAATTCTGGCTTCTTCACATACTTACGTTATAAGCTTAATGTCTGGCCTCTATAATCTATAAAAACAAATTATAACAACTACCTTTTAGAGCTGTTGTGAAAATTAGTTGGATGCCAGGCAAAGCCCAGCACTTCTCACAGTGTGGGCACTGACTTGTTAAGTGCTCTGCTGGTGGCAATATTGGCAGTTAGGGCCTCTCTGGAGGACAGGTTGACACAAAGAACTAGCTAAAGTAGTGTGACCAGGAAGAAACAGCTGACAGGTGATTTTCAAGTTGTTTTACAGCAGAATAGACTGGAGCTCCCAAGAAGCAAGAAAATTGGGATAGAGAGTGAGTCTGTCTGAATTCAGGGCTCACAAGACAGGTCAGGTGAAACCACACCAGTGCCTGGGATGAAGGACTGGATTAAAGCATAGAACTCAGATACCTCTGAAGCCTGAAGACCACATCAGAACTAAGATAGGAAATTGAGAGCAGATAAGGCAGTACAATGTCCTAGGGCGGTGGTCAATAATGTTGACCATGGTATTGTGTATTCTGGATTCTTTTTTCTTCAAACAAGATCATTTCTGTGCCCATCTGGGGCTTCCCAGGTCTGCCTGATAGTTTATTCTATAATTGAATATATAACACAATTAGAATGTAAATAATTAGAACTTATTTTATATTTTATAATATAAACCATTTATTAATAAGGCCATTTTTGTATGATCAGTTTTATTGAAATATATTTCTTATACAATAAAATTAATTTTAAAATACAACTTAATAAATTTTATAAATGTATAAACTTTTATAACTGCTGCTACCATAATCAAGATACAAATTTTTTTTCTATCTAAAAGTCCTTTCCTTCCCTCTAGAGTCACACGCCCACCCACCCTCACCCCGCCTCTGCTTTTAGTCACCATAGATCAGACTTTTTTCCAGAATTTCATATAAATGAAATAATAGTTTTTACTCTTTTTAATCAATATTCTCTTACTCTGTATAATAATTTGAGATTTATCCAGTAGTTCTCCTTTTTTTGCTGAATATTATCTGTCCAGTGGATATATTGTTACTTCTTGTCTTCCGTAAGGTTTCTATTGCAGTGAGAAAACACCATGACCAAACACAGCTTGGGAAGGAAAGGGTTTATTTTATCTTCCACTTTGACATCACAGCCGATCACCTAAGGAAGTCTGGGCAGGAACTCAGTCAGGACCCTCAAAGCCTGAACTTAAGCAGAGGCCATGGAGAAACCCTGCATACTGCCTCCACCTCGTAGCTTGCTCAGCCTGCTCTCTTAGACCATCCAGGATTACCTGTCTAGAGGTGGCGCCACCCACAGTGGGTGGGACCCTTCCACATCAATCATTAACCAAGAAAATACCTTACAGACTTGCCTGCAGGCCAGTCTTCTGGAGGCATTTTCTCCATTAGGATTCCCTCTTTCCAGACATATCCAGGTTGTGTCAGGATGTTAACAGATGCAATGATTTTTTTGCAGTTTATATATGGTAAACAATAACAAAATTCATCATGTTAACCATTTTGGGTGTACAGTTCAGTAACCTCAAATACATCTACAATATTGTACATCTATCACCACATATAAAACATTTACTGAATGTATCATTTGTTTGAGGAGGTAACACATACACATACACACATTGAACATTTTAAACAGGTGTGTGTGGTGGGGAGCTCATAAGACCCCTTGGAGAAGTCAGTTCTCTCCTTCCACTGTGTGGGTCCTGAGGTCATACTCAGGTCATGAAGCCTGGTGTCCAGTGCCCTTACCAGTGTCAATTCCTAACTGCATTTTTTTTTGGGGGGGGTGGGTTGAGACAGGGTTTCTCCTTGTAGTTTTCGTGCCTGTCCTGGATCTCGCTCTGTAGATCAGGCTGGCCTCGAACTCACAGAGATCTGCCTGGCTCTGCCTCCCGAGTGCTGGGATTAAAGGCGTGCGCCCCCACCGCCCAGCCCTAACTGCATTTTGAGATATTTTAAAGGATAATGGTTTTGTTGGAAGTTAACTTCATTGTAAATCAAAACACATCTGTAGTTACACTGTTTCCTAATTCGCTCTACCAGTAACTCTTTCTCTCTCTTTAAGATTTTATTTTTGTTTTGCCTGCCTTTTATGTCAGTGTACCACATGTTTGCAGTACCCTCGGAGGTTAGAAGAGGGCGGTGGACCCCCTGGAACTGGAGTTACAGATTGCTGTCAGCCACCATGTAGGCGCTGGGAACCAAACCCAGGTCCCCTGGAAAAGTTGCCAGTGCTCTTGAACCCTGAGCCAACTCCAGCCCCCAGCCACCATCTTCCAACTAGATCATGGGTCTAAGTTCATCTTAGTTGGAGTTTCTTTAACTCCTTGGGTGTTTACAGCCATAACTTATTTAGGAAATTTCAACCACCGTTTCTCTCTACCCTCATCTTTTTTAATCAAAAAACAGTAGGAGACAAAGCAGTATACACGTGGTCAGAGGACAGCTGTGTGGAGTCAGTTCTCTCCTCCTACCTTTATACCATCCCAGGGGTCAAATCAGGTCACCAGGCTTCTGTGCAAGGGCTTATGTTGACTGAGCCAACCCCCGGCACCCCTATCTGCCTGTCTCCTCTACCCCCCAGGAAATTCTACATATATATGTTGATCCGTGTCATAATAGCCCACAGATTTGTTCACATGGCAGCCAGAAACCAGCATGATAGACAGGAAGGGGCCAAGGACAAGAAAAACTTGTAGAGGACCCCTGCTCTGAGCCCTGTGCCTTCCAACCCAACCTTACCTTAATTTCCACTACTTCCCAATAATATCATTAGATTAAATTATAAATCTGTCAAGGGATTGATCCAATGATTAGATCATAGTCCTTCAGAGCTAATCACACATCAGTGATTGGGTCAGCCCTTCAACCCATGATCTTTTGGGGTGTTATACATCCTATCTATCTTAGTTACTTTTCTATTCCTGGGAAGAGACACCATGACTAAGGCAACTTATAAAAAGAAAACTTCATGGGGGCTTCTTTACAGTTTCAGAAGAACATGGCAGTAGGTGGGCAGGTATAGTGCTGGAGCAGTAGCTGGGAGCCTACACGATGAGAGGACTACCACAAAGCAAAGAGAGAGTGCTACCTGGAACTGGCCTGGGGTTTTGAAACCTCAAGCCCACCCCCAGTGACACACCTCCTTCAACAAGACCACACCTCCTAATCCTTCCCAAACAGTTCCACCAATTGAGGACAAAGCATTCAATATATGAGCCTATGGGGGCCTTTCTCATTCAGACCACCACACTATCTAAATCATGACAATAGAATTTTATATCTCTTTGACAAGTACCCAGAACAATATGATAAATTTATGCTTAACTTTATGAAAGATTCCAGACAATTTTCTGAAGTCATGAACATTCTTTGGGCATGCCCAGCAGCAATAAATGAGAGCTTCACTTGAGATCTCTACATCTTAGGGGGAAAAAATGTTTGCAGTATTTAAAAGTTAAGCAGTTCTAGTAAGTCAATGTGATATCATCTTGTAGTTTAACTTGAATATCTGCTGTGACTAATGTTATTTCTTTTTTCTTTCTTTCTTTCTTTTTTTTTTTTTTGGCCATTTGTATTCCTTAATTTGTGAACAATCTTTTCAGTTCTTTTTCCTGTTTCAGTTAGTTTGTCTTTTTATTCTTGGGTTTTGAGAGTTTTTGTATGCTCTGTATGTAAGCCCTTTCTCAGCTATGAATACTCTTTTCCCCAGTTTGCCTTTACTTTACAATTTTAAGGTGGTATATTTTGATGGCCAAGACTGTTTTTTGTTTTCTTGTTACATACCAATTTTTCTCTTGAGTGATTCATGTGCTTGGAATTCTATCCAAAAGAGTACAGAGATTGAACTGGAGAGATGGTTCAGTAGATAAAGTGCTTCCTGCATAAACCTAAGTTCAAATCCATGTTTGTAAAAAGACAGGCATGGTAGTGCAGGCATCTGTAATCCCAGGAAGACAGGAAATGGTAACCAGAGACTCTAGAAGCTTTGGCCCAGCTAGCCTGGTGTACGCAGTGCGAGCAGTGAACAACAGAGAGATCCAAGCTGTCTCAAACAAGGACTGACCTCCACCTGTGCACCATGGCCTTTGTGTGTGTGTGTGTGTGTGTGTGTGTGTGTGTGTGTGTGTGTGTGTGTGCATGTGTGCATGTGCGCGCGCGCACGCGCAAACATGCACACGCAGATTTTTTTATTACAAAGATTTTTTTCTCTGAAACTTTTATAAAGACCTTTATAATTCCACCTTGTGCTTTTTAGATCTTTGATCTGCCCTACTTGTCTATAAGCTCCTTTGATAGTAAAGGCTAGGCATGATTTATTTTTGTGTGTTTCATAGTAAAGAGTATTGTGGTAAATATTTGTTGGGTGAAGAAATAGCTTGATATGATTTCATCATAGACAATGATGGTTGTTAGGTACCAAGGCCCTCGGCAGTGCTCTCCATGTCTAGGCTGCTGTGATTTGTAGGCTTGAATTGCTTCTGTGCCCTTGGCTTAGTTCATCAGTGTATTCTAGTTGAAAGAAAAATATTAGCTAAAATCTTGGAAAATCTATACCATAAAATATATTTAAAAACTTGGCCAGGCAGTGGTGGCGTACAACTCTGATCCCAGCACTCAGGAGACAGAGGCAAGTGGATTTCTAAGAATTCAAGGACAGCCTGGTCTACAGAGGGAGTTCAGGGATAGCCAGGGCTACACAGAGAAACCCAGTCTTGAAAAGGAAGGAAGGAAGGAAGGAAGGAAGGAAGGAAGGAAGGAAGGAAGGAAGGAAGGAAGGAAGGAAGGAAGGAAGGAAGGAAGGAAGGCATTGGAATATGAGGTCAGAGAGATGGCTTAGCAGTTAAGAACATGGACTGCTCATAAAAAAGACCCAGGTTTGATTCCCAGCATCCCTGTCAGGTGCCTCATAGAGCTGCCTGTGACTCCAACTCTAGGGGGATCCAATACTGCTGGCCTCTGCAGATACTAGCTCTCGTGTGCACATACCCACACACGGACACACATATACATAATTAAAAAATAAAAATAGCTGGACATTGGTGGTGCACACCTGTAATCCAAGTACTCAGGAGGCAGAGGCAGGCAGATCTCTGTGAATTTGAGACCAGCCTGATCTACTGAGTGAGTTCCAGGACAGAAAAAGCTACACAAGGAGACCCTGTCTTGAAAAAAGAAAAAAGAAAGAAAGAAAACAAAAAAAAAAAAAAGAAAGAAAAATAAATCTTTTAAAAGCTTGGAACATTATTCTGTTGATATACTGAAATATTTTAAGTATACCTGATATATGAAAATGAATTTTTATCATTTTTACATAATAAGTATGAGTTTCTATTTGTGTTAATTTAAAACTTTTGGTGTTTTTTTTAATCAAAACTTAATTTTTTCTGTACACTGTACATGAATTACTTAATTCATTAAATTGTTTCTGTGTGTTTTTATTTAGCTGAAACCTACCCTGACAGACTTAAGGAGGGATTGGGGTGGATCGAGTATCTAAACAACTTTAGAAAAACTGCCAATCAGCTTTCTGAAGCAACTAGTCCCCTTTATGTGACTAGCAATGGTGAGTGGGAATAAAAGAAGCACTGTGATCATTCCAGGTTAGGTGATGTGAAGCAGGTTCTGGCCAAGCCAGGATTTATGGTCATCCTAAAGTAGATGACTATGAATACATTAAATATCTGTTTTTACTAGTATTATATTTGTTTTAAGGGAATTATTTCATAGACAGCCTGATGAGCCGTAGAAGAAATGCTGTGGAAAGTATTAGTAAGTTTTCTTTAATATAAAATAAAGGGTACTGGAGCTAGAGAGATGGTTCAGTGGCTAAGAACATGTGCTGTTCTTGTAGAGGACTCCTGTTTGTTTCCAATACCCACATGGTGGCTCTGTAACTCCAGTTCCAGAGGATCCCAATGCCTTCTGACCTCTGGGCACCAGGTTCAATGTGGTACACATACATGCAGGTATAAGAAATCTTTAAGAACAGGGCAGTGGGGGACTTCATCTTTGCTCCTCAAAAAAATAAAATAAAATAAAAATAAAGAAACTTGTTCATTGTTTTTTTCTTCTATCTCATGAGCAAAAACTAATAACAAATAAGTTTGCCCAGATATTGGTTAATTTTATTTTCATTTCTCTTGAAATTGCCCCTACTATATCTCCCATGATATATTATATCCTGAAAAAAACAAAAGGAAGAAAATACAATGTTTTGCCATTTGAAACAGGTGAATAGAATAGATAAGCAAGTGTAGAGTTACATAAATCTTTACAATTTATAGTGTACACAAAACCCCAGAGAGCCTTATTTCACATTTAAAGGGCAGGTTTAGCACATGAATTATGATAGAAATGTTTTTGTTGTTCTTGAAAATGCCTTTGTTGAGACTGGTTTTTATTTCTGGAACATTTTTTGTTTGCTTGTTTGTTTTTGGAAACAGAGTTTCTTTGTGTAGCCTTGGCTATCCTGGAACTAGCTCTGTAGACCAGGCTGGCCTCACACCTCATAGAGATCTGCTTGCCTTTGCCTCCTGAGTGCTGGGATTAAAGGTGTGTGCCACCACCACCTGGCTCATTTCTGGAACATTTATTTATTAGTTTTACTTAACTTTTTCAGCTGAATAATTATTCTTGGCATTCCTCCTTGTTCTACTTCAGGACATTAGCAGGAAGCGCAGTGGAAAAAACTGGACTCTGGTAGACATTGCTTTAGGGCTATTATACAAAAGGTTTTCTCTGTATCCCTTGAATGTTCCTTATCAGACAGCCGGGATCTTTGGAGAGTAGTGGGTCCACTGTCGTCTTCAGAAATATGAACAAGGTGGCTCATGGTTTGTACATGAGCCATGCATGTACATAGTTAACATGTATGTTAAAATGCATGTATTTAGTTAACAAAAGCTGCAAACATGCTTTCCTAAGTAATCCTTGGGTTACATCAGTGCCTTTCTGAAGGAAAGGAAGCCATCCTGTCGGAGAACTGTGCTTACAAGCACGAGGGAGTGAGTGGGGTTTGTGTTCTGTGAAGCAGTAGATAGGAGAGGGGGAGAAGCCAGAGGTCTGCGTGGAAGACCAGGGGCTGTGGGAGACAGTAGAGAGTTCTGACTAGACCCTGGAGCAGAGTCAGAAGTGTCGGAACACATATTTTTCCTCCTGAGTTGATCATCTTCTTACATTGCTGAGATTTCTACAGTCTGTTTCCATGCTAGACAGACATCCTGCGGTGACAGACAGTTCTGACCTGTGCTGTCCAGTATGGAAGCCACTAGCCATGGCTGTTATTTGCTCTTAAATTTTTGTTCATTGTATTTCATTGTAACTAAATGAAGTAGCCCGATGTGGCTGCTAGCTATATATGGAACAAGGAAGACCTGCTTGGCGCCACATGTCCCCGATGTCACACTCTGTTCAGAGCTTTCTCTCACCTTGGATATAAGTACTTGATTTGTTGAATTCAATTGACAGTAGGGAGAAGGGACAGTTGGAAGCTCCTGGAACTCAGTGGTGGCCTGGCGGGTCCTTTGGGCTCTGATGGTGGTACTCTTATTGTAATTTTGTCACGTGTTCAGTCTCACTCCTTCCGGGTATTTAAACTGTATAATCACTAATTTAAACTTTTAAAATATACACAGGTACAGTGTGTGTGTGTGTGTGTGTGTGTGTGTGTGTGTGTGTGTGTGTGTGTGTGTGTTTAACAACAGCTATACTTCCAGTGTTTCAGATCCTTAGTGTCTTGTATAAAGATTTTTTTTGGGGGGGGAGGGGTTCAAATGTTTAGGCTCTAGAATGGCCCTGAACCTAAAAAGTAGCAGGGGAAAAAAAAGAAGAAGGAAAAGAATCATGTCTCAAGGGAAGCTTCTTTACTTAACCCCTGAGCCTAATCAAAAGTGGCCATAGATGAAAACTACAATGTCCAATGTATGTAGGGAGTATGGGGTTGTGTGTACTTTTCTAGAGACCAGAAGTCAACTTCAGGCATCTTCCACTGTGCTTTCCACCTTTTGAGACAGGATGTCTCACTGAACCTAACTCGCTGATTGTCTAGAGTGGCCAGCCAGCCCAGGCTATCTACCTGTTTTCATGTCCCTTTTCCTTCCCCTTACTTAGTCCATGGGTGACAGATGTGCACTACCAAAGCCAGCTGTTACGTGGGTTCTGGAGATCAGCACTCAGGTCCTCATGCTGACACAACAGTGAGCCATCTCCCCAGCCTTGTCCTGCCATTTTCTTGTGCCTTAAAATGGACGGCAAAGGTGACCTGATGAACTGTCAGGACCACAAGAAGGGGTTTGGGGAAAGGAAAAGAGCAAACGTGAGGAGCAGGAAATGGTTGTCTGGAGATGACAGACAAGTGCTGGTGGAGAAAAGGCAAGTCAGAAACAACCTGTGGATGGTGATTTTTAACGTTAACTCTGTTACCTTCCTGCTTCTGAGAACAGCTATTTCAGCAAGGAGCAGAAAGAAGTTTTGAGTAATCAGCTTACCGTCTTCCTCTCCTGCCGTCATCCCATCTCAGTGCTGTTTCAGAATTCTCTTGAGGGAGATTAGCATATTTCATAAAAAGTTATCTTGTTTATTTGACTAATAACCAGGGACTAAGGCTTAAAAATCTATTAAGTATAAAAACAGAAGATTGTGGGAGGGGGAGATAGCTCAGTGGTTAAGAGCGTTTGCCTGCTCTTCCAGAGGACCCACATTCAATTTCTAGCACCTACATAGTGGCAGTCTCAGGGAATCCAATGCTCTATTCTGATTTCCTCAGCACCAGGCATATCCATGGTACACAGGCATATATATTCAGGCAAAATACCCACGCACGTAAGATAGAATTTTTAAAAATAAAAAAATTCAATCTGTCACAAAATTTGAAATCTCATAGAAGTATCAAATGATCACTGTACTGTATGTAAATTTTATATTTTAAAAGGCCACTGTGAACAGCAGTTCATGGTATTCCTAAAGCTCATATTAGGATTGACCTGGGATGTTTGGAGAACATTGAAGACAAACTGCAGTCTTGAGAGGAATGAGTTCAGTTTTTGACAAGGGATAGAATTGGTTAAATCGATGGATATATGCATCTGGACCTCAGAGAAAAGACCCAGACACAGAGTGTAGGGTTGTGAATTGTAAATAGTTCATTGGAATTGTTGGCTGAGGAAGGTCATGTAGGGACAGGGTGAGAAAAGAAGGAAGTCTAGGGCTGGGGATCAAGTTCATCAGTGAGTACTTACCCAATACGCCTGGAGTGCTAAGTTTTAGTGTCAGTACTGCAAAGAAGACAAAGGTTTAGGACTAAGCTTTGGCGAATGTTAGTATGTATGTATGTGTGTGTATGTATGTATGTATGTATGTATGTATGCATGCATGCATGTATGTATTTACTTACTTATTTTACAGCCCAGCCACAGTTTCCCCTCCCTCCTCTCCTCCCAGTTCCTCCCCCAACCCCTGTCTGTTCCAAACCCCCAATGCACTCCTCCTCCATTTCTATTTAGGAGAGGGCAGGTCTCTCATGATATCAATAAAACATGGCATAGCAAGTTACAGTAAGACTAAGCCCCTCCCCATGATTTAAGGCTGGGCAAGGTGACCCAGTATCAGGAGTAGGGTCCCAAAAGCCTATAAAAGAATGTAAAAGACAGCCCCTGTTCCTATTGTTAGGAGTCCCATAAGAGGACCAACCTACACAACTGTCACATGTATACAGAGTGCCTAGATCAGTCCCATGCTGGCTCCCTGGTTGTCTGTTCTGTCTCTGCGAGCCCCTATGAGCCCAGGCTAGTGGATTCTGTGTTTTCTTGTGGTGTATTTGACCCCTCAGGCTCCTACACTCCTTCCTCCCCATCTTCTGCAGGATTCCCCGAACTCTGCCTACTGTTTGGCTGTGGGTCTGCATCATTCATCAGTTGGTGGATGAAGCCTCTCTGATGACAATTAGGTTAGGCACCAATCTGGTCACAGGAGATGGCCAGTTCGGGGTATGTATCCACTATTGCTAGGAGCCTTAGCTGGGGTCATCCTTGTGGATTCCTGGGAGATTCCCTTGTGCCAGGTTTTTAACCTGTCTCCAAAATGCCCCCCTTTCTAGTAGTCTTTTTTAGTACTCTCCCCTTCCACCACCACCACCCCTCCAACCTGATGGCTCATGTTCCCATCCCCACCTGCCCTCAGTTCACTCAGGAAATCTCTTCTATTTCCCCTTCCCAGGGAGATCCATGCATCTGCCCATGAACCCTCCTTATTACCTAGTCTCTCTGGGTCTGTGAATTGTGTATGGTTATCCTTTATTTTACAGCTAATATCCACTCGTGAGGGAGTACATACCGTGAATGTTAGTATTTAATATAGAGGAAGAATAAGTAGCATGTAAAAAGAAGAGACAGAGACCACGTAGGTAGGAGAAAAAAACTAAGAGAATGCAGTGCTAGGTGTTTCAAACAGACGGAATGTCTGGAGTAACAAATGAAGCCCATTTATCCCTTATCATGGAGTACAGGGAAGGCTCTTCATGTTCTGGCTGCTTGCCACCTCCTTGACCTCACCCCTACCCCGTCACCCTGCACCACCCTGCTCCTGCTTTTAGTGCGTGTCAGGCTCTTTGCTGTCGCACAACCCGAGTGCCCCGTGCTCCCTTTGCTGGATGTCCTTTTTAATCGGGCACTGAAGCCCTTGAGACTGGAGTTGCCAGGGGTTTGTTGTATTTCATCATGTGATTAAAATTAAAGTTTGCTTGGGCCTCAATTTCTGTTCCAAGTAAAACATTAAAAATGAGTTAAAGAAAATGAATCTTTTCCTGACATTTATTTATTGTGTTTGTGTCTGTATGTATACACACGCACGAGTGAAAATTAGAGGATAGGTTATGTTGGTTCTCTTCTGCCATGTGGGTCCTGGGAATTTAAGTCAGGCTTGTTCCTGCACCCACAAAACCATCTCACTTGCCTGTAAAACTTTGAATATATGTCAGTGATAGCACAGAAGAACTTTGGCTTCCAGAAAGCAGTCTTTCCCTAAAGCACCTGGCATATTAAAATGATAAGGCTACATTTTACACTTTCTACAAATGCAAGATAGAATAATGGGAGAAAGCTGAAAAAGAAGTGTCTGGAATCTACTCTTGGACATGTGTCAATAATGAATGACAAATGCATTACAGTATTAATAATGCATTGGACAGAAGATAGCAAATAGACTGTCTTTCTGCATTGCTGAACATTGAACTTGGGTCCTTGTGCATTCTTTTTAAACTTTTTATTTTAGGCTCAGTAAGTTGTCCCAGCTACCCTTAAACTTGCTCTGTAGCTCAGGCAGGCCTTGATTTTGTACTTTCTTGCCTTAACTTCCCACACTTGCTGGGGTGACAGGCAAGCGTTAGGCAGCTGACAGTCCCTTTCTCCCATCCAACCACTAACCAGATGGGGTGAGATCAGGCGCTTTCTGAGTGGTAGAGAAAACACTTAACAGTGCCTGTACAGTAGAGGGTAACAGGAGGCTGGGGGATTACCAGGGGTGCTGACTGATGTCATGCTGATTAAGTTCTCTAGCTAAAGAACAGAAAATCCTGTATTCTAACTATGAAGCTTAGTTCTTCAGAAAGAATAAATGGTCATATTCAGTGACCATTTTATGTTAACCTCCTTAACAACCTGGGGCTTCAGAAAACTCCATGAGAGAAAAAGTGACCCCTGTAGAGCCTTCTCTATAATTTCACTTTTTTTTCCCAAAAAGCCAGTTTTTGTAGCTATCTTGATTGATGTGTATTGAACGTACTTTTGTTATCTTAAACACCTACTCTAAGCTCAAGATTTTCCTTATATAGCTCTCATCTCTCCATAAGGCAACACAAAATGTTTTTTATTGCTGACTATTTTCTGCTGGGCTCTTCACAGCAGTCCCGACCTTACCTGGTTTGGGGTCTTATTTTAGAAATGGCCTTGTTCTCTGGTTTTATTTTAAATGGTGGTTGGTTTAAGCTGTACTACACTTGATCTAACCAAAAGGCCAAAAATCAGTTTTTAAGCCTTGTTGCAAAAGCCATCATGACTGTGGAAGACTGAAAAAGAAAAAAAAATGGAATAAATTAAAATGAATGCTTACATGCAGATCCAGAAACAAAATTATTGCAAAATATACTCCAGATCCATACCAAGCCTCCCCACCTGTAAGAGTTTGAAGACCAGAAAGGCTGACTCACTTGCTACAATTATAAACTGGTAATGAGAATATGTTATTTTTGTTGTTTTCATGAAAGACAAACATATCAGTTCTGGTTCTAACATACATGTTGTTCATAAAGGCAGTACGACCACCACTACCTCATTATCTTTAACAAGGGAGAATGTACTATAAATTTTTCTTTCTAATTTTTCTGAGCTTATAAATATTTACTTAGTAGCACAGTTTTATTGTCATCGTTGGCTGTAGTATAACAGTGTTTCTGGACTTGAGTCTAGCCTTGACTCTGAGACTTGTGGGAAAGCTTCTTAACCACTATGAACTTCAATTTCTTGTTCTGGAAAACAAGCAGTAATACATATAAATGTACATATATATACATATAAATAAGCAATAATACATATACATGTACATATATACATATAAATAAGCAATAATACATATACATGTACATATATACATATAAATAAGCAATAATACATATACATGTACATATAGTCACAAATAAACAAGCAATAATGCGTATACATGTATATATATATACATATAAATAAGCAATAATACATATACATGTACATATATACATATAAATAAGCAATAATACATATACATGTATATATAGTCACATATAAACAAGCAATAATACATGTATACATATAAACAAGCAATAATGCATATACATGTACATATATACATATAAATAAGCAATAATACATATACATGTACATATTCATATAAATAAGCAATAATACATATACCTGTATATATAGTCACATATAAACAAGCAATAATATACATGTATATACATATAAACAAGCAATAATATATGTATATAAACAAACAAGCAGTAATACATATACATATGAGTCATCTCTGAGGAGATAACTATAAGGTTCTTTACTTTTAATTCCTAACCCATGAAGGTCACCCTCTAATAGTGGCCCCCACCATTACTACTATTAATGTCACTATTTTATAAGGAAATGCTGGGTGCTCATGTAGGGTGACCATTATTTCATGGCTTAAACTGCCTAAAAGTTGGATGCTGAATTAGGCATTTTTTTTTCATATACCTTCTAGCTTATTTTATCTTTCTGTTAGTCCAAAGTAAGAGCTATTGTCACCATTTCTGGCTTAGGGTGTTACTTAAATCTTGATCATCTCCGTCAGAGCCAGATTTTTACTATAACTAAAACCTCTGAGGCCAGGGATGCAGTTCAGTTGGTAGAATGGGTGTCTGCCACGAACAAAACTCTGAGTTTGATTCATTAGCACTGCATAAACTGGACCTGGTGCTGCGTACCTGTTATCATTGTCCCAGCACTGGGATGGTAGAGGCAGGAGGACCAGAAGTTAGGAGTTATCCTCAACTACATAATAAATAAATAAACAACTATTGCTACCTATCCCATAGCATCCTATCTAGAATTGCCCTTATGACTTGAATTTGGGGGCGGGGGGCTGTACCTAATTCCTTAACACAAACAGCATGCATCTTTTGAATAATAAACCTTTCCTTATATTCAGAACTTCCAAAGTAAATTTTAGCTGTGCTGATAGTTTATTCATTTGAAAATTTCAATAAGATACACTTGACTGTTAGCATTTCTGTTTATACAATGTATCCTTGTGAGACATACCAGAATTACCATTTTTAAGAAGTAGCTGCTATTGGCAGCCCATCTCGGAGAGCATAGCTCTAAACTGGAAACTCAGCTTGTACCATTTGAAGTTATGCTTGGAACAGATCAGAATTATTTGACCCATTTTAATACCTATTTCAGCATCCATTTTCGGTACTAAGGAGCAGCCTGAAAAAGTATCTGAGTGTTTTGCTCTTTGTCATGTTGCTGTATGAGGATGCTTCGTCTTCCCAGTGGATGCTGAGGAAGCCTGTCATCATCGTTAGTGCTCATTCAATGTGAACACCTGTTTTAACTAGGCACTGGAAATGCAAACATGAATAAAACATGATTCCTGTTCTGGAAAATTTCATAGTTTTCTGAGGGAGAGGGGGATATTTAAAAACCTAATTATATGTCAAAGTAAGACACTTTATATAATAATATATGGATAAAATGTTATAGTGATGTACAGGAGGGATAATAAGTTGGGGGAGGAGTGATAGAATTTCAAAAATGAAATGATATTTAGGGAAATTTTGGAGGTTGGGTGGGAGTTTGTGTTTAGAGAGAGAAGAGCAAGGGTGGACGAGAGGATATTCTATGCAGAAACGTACGGCTCAGAACATGCTTAGGTAAGGAGAATGTCTTCAGAGGGCTACTGAAAAACGCTGCATGAGGAGAGAAGAGGAGTTTGAATTTTATCCTCTTGGTGACAGTCATTGGAGATTTTTAAATTTGACTGACGTAATCAGATTCGACTTGGAGAACTCATAGTAGTTTGGAATCAGAGGAAGACAGGAAGCAAGGGCCAGTCAAAAAATGTATTTGTACCTGGTGGTAGTGATGCACGCCTTTAATCCCAGCATTCAGGAGGCAGAGACAGGCAGATCTCTGTGAGTTCAAGGCTAGCCTGGTCTACAGAGTGAGTTCTAGGACAGCCAGGGCTGTTACACAGAGAAAGCCTGTCTCAACTCCCCCTGGGAGGCTGTGTCTAGACTTCTGCGAGTTCAGTGGCAGCTTGGACTGCATAAACGACCCTGTCTCAAACAACAGCATCAAAACAACAACAACAACAACAAAAAAAAAAAAAAAAAAAAAAAAAAAAAAAACACTATTTTCCAAGCAGAAGACAGAAGTATATGCTGGCAACCACTGTGAGATAAGAGAAGAGTCACTAGATTTGAGAGTGTTTTTGTAAAATATCAAGTGAATTTTGTGATCAAAATGGTGCTGGACCTGTTGGCAATAAGGAGTCGGGGGAGTGAGGTCTAGCTTAGTGGCAAGTAGATTAGCAGAGCTGGGGAAATGTTAAAAATAAAATGAGGATTGTTTCATTCCACACATGGTAGATTTCGCCTTCTTAGGAACATTCCAGTAGGCAGGTCTGGATCTGAATCTTGGGAGAGAGAGGTAACTGTAGTAATATTTTGATTCTTTTTTTTTTTACTGTTTATTTTTCTAATAAATGCTAGGGTTCTCAAACGTTTACTGATTTTGGTCTCAGGAAGGTGATTGCAGAATCAAAACATAAATTTCTAAGCTTCTGATAACTTAACAAGCTGGACAGTGGTGGCGCATGCCTTTGACCCCAGTTCTCTAAGCTTCTGATAACTGAAAAGGCCGTTGAAAGAAAAAAATTATAGGTTTCTATTATAGTTATTTCAGCCTTTAATTTCTTAATATATCTTTGGGGGGAAATGGCATCTATTTTTTAATTCATGAATTTTCTATACTGTGTGTACTGACTGTGACAAATGAAGTCAGTTCAGGATCACAGATCCTTAAACCTTTCGTTTTGTTGGTACAAAAACAAAATTTAAAATTGAATCCTTAATAAATACTCACTCTTAATTTATATGCTTATCTAATATCAGCTGTAGTCTTGGTTGAATGTGAGGGAAACTATATTAACATATCAAAGAATGAAGCCACAGCATCACCTCTAGGAGGAAGTTAAAACCCAGGCACTCCCCCATTTAAATAATGGAGCTGTGTTGCTTCTGAAATTGAGAGGGTAGTAGACAGTTCTCCAAAATCTTTCCTAACCCCAAATTTGATGTCAAACAAAAGATACAGGTGGTTGTAAAGGATTTAAGCAGGCTTTAAATAGGTGAATTGTTATGATTTTTAGATGATCTTTTATGTTTTCTCTGACAGTTTCATACATGTATACAGTATGTCTTGATTATACCCACCGCAACTCTCACTTAACCCTTCTGAGGAACACCTCCCGACATAACCCCTTCCTTTTTACCTCCACCCCACCCCACCCCTGCGTGTATGCGCTCGCGCCTGTCTGTCTGTCTGTCTGTCTGTCTGTCTGTCACCCAGTGAGTCCAGCTAGTGTTGCCTCCTGGTCTTGACCACAGCTGCCGTGAATTCACAAGTGCAGTGATCATGTCGTGTCCAGAAAACCACATGTCCACCTTGCCTTTCTGTTACCTGGCTCTTAACCTTCCTACTGCCACATCTTTGATGTTTCCTGAGCCTGGTGGCAGGGAGTTGATACAGATGTCCCCTTTAGGAATGAGCACTCAACCGTTAATTATTCTGAGCACTTTGACTAGTTATGGGTCTCTGTATTATGGCCCACAGCAGAAAAAGGCTTCTCTGGACAAAGTTGAGAACAGCATACTAATCAGTGGGTCTAAACATATTTATGAAGTAATTTAACAACATGTCCATTTAACAAAACAATAATAGGTTCTCCCTTAGGGCCTATGACCTTCCAAACCGTGGGCTTTGGGCCAGGTTTATAGTACAAGGCATAAATTCACTCCTGTGGAACAGGCCTGAGGTCCAGTCAGAAAGCAGTTGGTTACCCCCATAGTGGTCATACCACTGTTGTGCCAGTGGTCGGTCAGATCTTGCCTAGCAGGTCAGTATTGTAACATTCGGGGTCCAGGACTGGGTAAGACCATTGATGTTTTTCCCTCAGTGGCTTGCATTGCACGATCTAGCACTCTGACAACTAGTTAGCAAGGAGAAAGTTTTCAATTCAGTTCCAGCTTGATTTCTCTGTGCCCTTGCAGCTAAGATGAGTTGTGTCTTTGACAATAGGGTCTTATAGACTAATTTTGGTGAACAGCCAAGAGCAGTGGCAATAACCTGTGTTGTTTTGGGGGCCTCTGGGCTCTCCTACATCACCAGCTCAAAGGGAGGCATCCCATGCCTGGTACTGAGATTTTCATTTAATAACCTATGTCTACCAAGGGGTGCTACATGTTTATGACATCCTTTCTTTGTGTATTTAAAAAATAAGTTGAGCACACCTTATCCACATGAAATTCTAGTTGTCGTCGTCGTCGTCGTCGTCGTCGTCGTCGTCGTCGTTACTAACTCAATTCTGTTTCTTGAGCTGGGATACTTTTCCTTTACTTTGTTCTTACTGCAGTGAAATGTAGTTGCCTGCTGTTTAAGGCAGCTTCCGTAGAGTGCACCCAGAAGTGGTTTGTTTCTATATTTAGAAAACCATAGGGTTTATAAAGCAGTTGCAGATTCCTTTGGGATAAAATGTTTCTATAAATGTAACATTTTTAATGAAACTATTATTATCCCCCATTAGAGAAATAGAGCAGCTAATATATGTGGGTTTGTGGGCACAGCATAGATGCAAACATATTTTCTTAAGAGCTAAGGGTATTTTAAATACTTACAATTAATCATGTGTATTCTATTTTTATGTTCTTAATCTTAAATTGCAGAGCTTTTACCCAAGTATTTACCTTTGGCCCAACATTCCGAGCTGAGAATTCTCAGAGCCGGAGACACTTGGCTGAATTTTATATGGTTGAAGCAGAGATTTCTTTTGTTGAAAGCCTTCAGGATCTCATGCAGGTAGGTATACAGTTTGTCATTTTCAGGAATCTCTGACATTACAGTCCTTCTGCATTATAGAGATTCATGGGGTGGAGGAAAAACCATCTATTTAATTAATATACTTTAATTCCTACTTCACAGAACAGTTGGGAATTGGGCAGATGGTGGAGAGGGAGTGTGTGTGTGTGTGTGTGTGTGTGTGTGTGTGTGTGTGTGTGTGTGTGATACTTAGTAATCACGCAGAAATAATTAACTTACTATTTTAAATTCTCTGTCAATGATATTTGGTTATTCGCTCTCATAGTTTGGATTTATAACTATGTTTAGTTTAGTAATTCTTGTTAGCTTTACTTTCTATTCAGTGTATATCTTATACTCCTATTCACCCAGATTTTTTGCTTTTCAAGACAGGTATTTCTCTGTGTAACAGCCCTGGCTGTCCTAGAACTCATTCTGTAGACCAGGCTGGCCTTGAACTCACAGAGATCTACCTGCCTCTGCCTCCCAAGTGCTGGGATTAAAGGTGTGCACCACCACCGCCCGGCTGTAAATGACCATTTTAAAGCATGGGCACTACAGGCAGGATAGAGTCATGACCTTATACGGCCCCTTTTTCTAATAAACTCTGTGACAGATTTATTGCCAGTGGAGTTCTTTTCTTTTTTAATCGTCTATGTGGGGGAGGGAGGGAGGGAGGGAGGGAGAGAGGGAGGGAGGGAGGGAGGGAGAATGAATGCTCAAATAGGCCAGTGGTGTTGGACCCCCCTGTTGGAGCTCAAGTTATAGGCAGTTGTAAGCCATCCATCATAGGTGCTGGGCACTGAACTTGGATCTTCAGTGAATAACAACTGAGTCATCTCTCTACCTCAGGTTTTTGTTTTTAAGATTTATTTGTTTTATTTTATATGTGTGAGTGTTTTACCTGTGTGTATGTATATGCACCACATATGTGCCTGGTGCCAGCAGAAGCCAGAATAGGGTGTCAGAGCTATTGAACCTGGTGTTGTAAACAGTTGTGAGCTACCATGTGGGTACCAAGAGTCACCCAGGTAAGAATGGCAAGTGCTCTCCACTGCTGAGCCATCTCTCCAGCCCCTGCTGTTAGAGGTTTTAAGGAGCTTTTGAGAACAGGGTCTGTAAGGAAAGGATTGGAGAAGCGTTGAGTAGAGGGGAAGTTGAACTGTGGTGCGTTTAGAGAGACCTCTACCTTTTCTATGAGGAAGTTAGGAGCTAAAAACAACTTTCCCTCAGGAGAACAGGGGCATGGGCGTTTGTGCTTTTTCCTATCAACCAGTTATTTGACATGGTTAACTAGCCTCAAAGAACATAACCTTGAGTAAGGCAGTGCCTTTGGGCTGACAGTTCCTCAAGAGTCCATCAGCAGTGAACATTGCCGGGTAGCATATTGGGCCATGCATTTGTAATACCTTCCACTGACTGTTTTAGATCAGCATCACCCATGGGACATTTCTGCTTATCCCTACAGATGGTGATGGGCAGAGTAATTACTGCTGGTATGTAATGGCTAAAGACAGAGATGCTGTTCAACATCCTATCACTCACAGAATTAATTCTCCTCCCCAGAAGAATTACCTAGTTCAAATGTTAATAGTGCCTCTGGAATAACCCTGATGCTGACCATAGGGAGTTAAGCACTGAGCCTTAAAAGACAGTATGTGTTCCTTAAGCCGTTGTATTTGAGCTCACCACCCAGTGTCTTTTCTTCACTTAGATACTGAGAGCATCGTAAGGAAAGGAACCACTTCCTCTCAGACCGCTCTGTATCTGCCTCCACTGCACTTAGACTGCCTCAGCAAACATGCCAGAGGGAAAGGTTATGAAGATGACATGTAAATTGTTTGACACATGACAGGATTGCAAAATACCTTTATTTCCTCAAGGTTTTTTCATAAGAACATTGAGAAATGGATATGTAAATACCACTGTAGGAAATGTAAACAGAATTCAGCTCCAGATTTTCATAAAGTGGTTAAAGGCACTTGCTGCCAAGCCCAATAACTAAAGTTTGATCCCTGGGACCCACATGGTGGAAGGCAAGAACTGATTCCCGCTGACCTTCACACAGATACCATAACATCACAAAATTAATCAAAAATGTGATAATGGGGCCTGGAGATGGTTCTGTGATTAAGAACAGTGGCTACTCTTCCGAAGGACCTGGGTTTGATTCCCAGCATCCACATGGCAGCGCACAACCATCTGTAACTCCAGTTCCAGGGGATCTGATGCCTTCTTCTAGCCCCCACAAGCATCAGGCACGTAAATGGTGTGCACTTGTACATATAAACAAAACACCTATACATCTAAAATAAAAAATAAATATTTTTAAAAATGTAATAACATTGCCGGGGAGTGGTGGTACACGCTTTTAATCCCAGCACTTGGGAGGATTGTAATAACAAAATTTAAAATGTATCATTATTCCATTCTGTTTTTCTCTCTCATTCATTCATTCACTATTATTGTGGTTGTTTATAGATATTTTAGCTAATGGGTTTTTTGTTTTTTTTTTTTGGTTTTGTTTTGTGTAGGTTTGTTTGTTTTTGGTTTTTGGTTTTTGGTTTTTTGGGACAGGGTTTCTCTGTGTAACAGCCTTGGCTGCCCTGGAACTAGATTTGTAGACCAGGTTGGCCTGGAACCCACAGAGATCCACTACCTCTGCCTCCAGAGTGCTTGGAGATTAAAAGCATGAGCCACCAAGCCAGACTGCTGAGGGATTCTTAAGTACTAATGTCCAAGAATAATGTGAACCAGAACAGTATAGTCATTTTATCCAGAGCATTACCACCTAAGATACTCTTACTGGTGTTATTTCATATATATTTCAAAATAAGTCTGGGAGCCATAAATCAGATCAGATGACCCCAGAGATGAGCAGTTCTGTGTCCAGTTGCTTTAGATGAAGTGGGTCTGGGGGTGGAGACAGCCGTGCTTACGCTCTGAGAAGCTTTCAGTGGCTTCCTATGACAGTGCTGATTTATGTCTGTTTTATTAGCATCGTGTTCATTTAAACTTTAAGTTTTAAGGCATGTGTCCACCTCTGTTACTATGGCTGCAGTCAAAATACAGAACAATTTTGGTATTACAAAACAACTCCCGACTGCTGCTGCCTTCCATTCTAACCCCTCCCACGGCCAACCGCTGGTCTGCCCTGTCTCTCTTAAGTAATTTGCCCTTTGTAGAATGTCAAGTGAGCTTCAGTGAAGTACATGTATCCTAACTGTCTCCTGCCACTTCGTATACTGTGTACCACATTCTCCTGTTTTCTGGGTAGTGCCCTGATGCAGATGCAGCTCAGTTGTTTACCATTCGCATTGGAGAACATTTGATATAGTTGAGTCTTTGAAAGCAATGAGAAAAGTTGGTATAAACCTCCATGGGCAGGTTCACACAGGTGAACATAGTTTTCATCTCTCTTGGGTGAGGCTCTAGGAGTGAGTTTTTTTTCAAGAACCTGTCTGATTTACAAAGTGACTTTACTCTTTTGCATTTCTACAAGGAATATGCAAACACCAGTTTGTCTGCTCATCACCAGTACTTAGTCAGGGAGGTGTTTGTGTACGTGAGTCGGTGAAAGACACGGACAGATAGGCAGGCACACACACACACACACACACACACACACACACACACACACACACCACACACTGTGTGTTCACACAGAGAATGAATCAATGTGTAAATCTGTTAGCTATGCATCAGCATCATATTATGGTTTCATTTTGTATTTCCCCAGTATCTCTTGAGGCTTTCTATGTTACACATCTTTTCATTTGCCTACTAGCCATCAATTTCTAGTCTTTGGTCAAGTTGTTTGTTTTCTTCTTTTTGAGCTTTGATTGTTTTGGGTTTTTGAGACAGGGTATCACTATGTAGCCCTGGATGGCCTTGAGCTCAGAGCTCTGGCCCTTTCTACTTCCTGAGTGCTGGGAAGGTGTGCACCACCATACCTGTCCCTTTGTTGTTGAGCTTTGAAATTTTTTCATTTTCAAATGTAAATTCCTTTTCCAGATACATAATTTGCAAGTATTTCTCCTGATGTGGGTGGCTTGTCTTTTCCCTCTCCTAACAATATCATACACAGAGAAAAAGGTTTTATCTTTGGTGATCTTTAATTTGCCAATTTAGAACTAGCGCACATGCTACAATCCTTGACTTAGAAGGGAGAGGCAAGAAGATTATAAGGTCCAGGCTAGCCTAAACTACAAAATGAGGCTTCTTCAAAAAGACAAAACAAAAATTACCATAAAAATAAAAATCTCAAAAATGTAAAAGTACCCACGGTTCATAGGATATGGTGGCACACACCATTTCTTCTGTTCTATTTGGTGCATTTAAGTTTTGACTTGGAATGTTACAAAAAAAATTTTTTTCCTTCATGAATTATAAGTAATTACTAAAGACTACTTTAGTAAATTTTAAAAACATCTTATACTCAACCCTTCACCATAGTTTCTGGTTTTATCAGATGTAGTATTTATAGAACTTAGTCTGAAAGTCAGACTTGAGGAAGGAAGCAGAGGTTTCCATCTTCAAATTGCCTGCTCATAAGACAGCAATTTAACAACCCAGGTGGTCCAAGTCTTGTGTTCTTCCACAGTACAGAAGGACCACCCCGTCCGCCTGTTCTTTGCCCTCCTACTTCGTGTGGGCTTTGTTAATAACTGAGGTATAGGACCCTTGTAAGCCATTCAGTCACCTGGCTGTCTGGCTGTCTCACTGCTGTGTGGGAAGGTAATAGCAGCTAGAAGTGAAGGGAGGACCTTTAGCCACTGATTGCTCCTCCTTTTTCAAGTCCTCTGACGACTCCTCTCTCCTTTGGATTGGTCTGCCCTTCTTTTCCTTTTAGAATTTAAACATTCGGTGTATGGTGTTTTAGGCATTTGGTTTTTTGAAACAGGATCTCATATATCAGAGAGTGATCTTGAACCCTTGATCCTGCCTCCACTTCCCACGGGCTAGGGTTATATGTAGACGAATGACTAAATGGTCTTACTGATAAAAAATCTCTGAGCCAGAAATTGGGGTTAAAGCCTGAGAGAGACCAGAGGAATAGGAAAAGCCACAGCTAACCTCACCTCACCAACTCCGCAGCTTCCAAAGCAAGCTACTTCCTGTCTACCCACACCTGTATGCCTTTCTGGTCTGTTCTCTCATTTGCTCTCTCAGCCCAGCTACATCACTTCCTCTTCCTGCCCAGCTCTGTCACTTCCTGTCTGTCTTTACAGACCTACAGACCTCCATGGTTAGTGCTGGGATTAAAGGTGTGTATCACCGTGCCTGGCTCTGTTTCCAGTGTGGCCTTGAACTCACAGAGATCCAGTCAGATCCCTGCCTCACAAGTGGTAGGATTAAAGGCGTGTGCTACCACTGCCTGACTCTATGTTTAATAGAGTGGCTGTTCTGTTCTCTGACTCCAGATACATCTATTGGGGTGCACAGTAAATCAGCCACAGTTACAGCTGTGCTGCTGGCACGCTGCCACGCCTCCTGTTGATGCAGTGCTGGGGAGCTAGGCAGCACTCCCCACTAAGCCATAGAGCCAGCCCTGTTTATAGTAATGGTTTACATCTTTACAATATTTAAATATCTCTCCTCTCCTGAGACTGCAAAGCCCTCAGAAAGTTTGGCTTGGTTTTATCTATTCCCTCTGACTTTTTCTTTACTCCTATTTCATCCTGGGATTCTAACTTGCTTTTCTACCCCCAAATTAGTCATCATTGCTGTTTACACTATTGGTGGCTTAGAAGCACAAACTCTTGGCTAGGTGTAGTGGCAGACTAATAATCCCAGCACTTTCTGTGAGTTTGAGGCCAGCCTGGTCTACATAGTAAGTTCCAGACCAGCCAGGGCTACACAGTGAGACGTAGTCTCAAAAGAAATAAATTTAGTAAGTAAACCAATAAATAAATAATTTCAGAAGTATTTTCTGTTGTAGTTACTGCTTCTTTCTAAGGAAAACATATCTCCCATGAGTCTTCCAGGGATATTCATGGTAGAATTAGTTCTTATATACTAATTTATGTTTTTATATTTTAACATACAAAAGTGTATACAATTATCATTTCAATGCATGTTGTTGCTTCTCAAGCTTTCAAGTTTCCTTTCATTTACCATTGACTGACCCAACTATGCAAAAAGTTCTCTCTTGACAAAATCTAATAACATATATATTTCTCTGAACCAGAAACTAACCTAATACACAAGATGATTTCATATAATTCTCACAACAATCCAGTGAACGAAGTGCTGTGATTGTCTTAGTTCTGTAAGTGAGTCCATTAATAAGTAAAGAGACACCAGTCAATGATAGCTGTTCATTTGGCAGCTCTTTTCAATACCAGTATTGATCTGACTTGCTCTAGTACATTCAGGGGTTAAGGAGCTTAATGGACTTTAGGTGCTGGAAGCTGGAGGGTGGCCGTTCAAGCCCTGAAGCTCGGTTGGGTTTTGTGTAAAACTGCTGTTCAGGCAGTTCTGCCTCGTTTCTCTTAGGTCATGGAGGAACTCTTCAAGGCTGCCACTGAGATGGTTCTCTCAAATTGTCCTGAAGATGTTGAACTGTGCCACAAATTCATAGCTCCTGGCCAGAAGGTAATACATTTGTGGATAAGGCCAAATTCATGGCACTTTAAGTATATTAATTATATATAATGGATATAATTACATTTAAATTTTGTTCTCTTTTGTCTTATCAAGGACAGACTAGAACATATGCTAAAAAACAACTTCCTAATGTAAGTAGAAATTACAATTTTCCTGGACTTTGCTCATACTTGGCCATTATATCACATGGAGTTATAATTTTTGTTTATATATATATATATATCTGTGTTTATGAAACCAGATTTGAGGAAAGACCCATATTCTAATTATTTTTTATTGCTCTTATACTTAATTCATAGTTAATAACTCATGTACCATTAATAATACATGAATTATAGCAAAATAAATGAACATAGTAATTATGATTTGTATTACTAAAATTCATACCTTGTACAGTAATCCCTTGGTATCCCTGAAGGTTGGTTCTCTGAACTCCGTGTATACTAAAATCTGAATAGTTAAGGCCCTCTATATAAAATGCCATACTTTTTGCATATAACCCATACACACCTTCATACCACAGAGTACCTGTAATATTTAATACGTAATACTATACTAAGTATAACAAATAGTATGATTAGATCCCCAAACAGTTCAAGTAAATTATAGTGACTTTCCTTTTTTTCCTCAAAGCACTTGGGAAACAGTTTCTGGAAAGGCAAAGAAATATTCTTTATGCATATCAAGAAACATACTTAGTAGAGAGACTTTGAAAAGCCCATTAAGGATATCCAGTATCAGAGCTGTAATCTAAACTTGAAAGCGATGCTTTAAATTAAGAGGGAGTGGGGGTGGGGGGAAAGTGGAGGAGATCGTTATCCCCAGAAGAAATATTAGAATTATTGTTTCCTCATAATGAAACAGTAGCGTAGTAACTGTATAAAAACTGCCGCTTCTTAATATTTCTCAGTGTAATTGGTAGATCATTTGAAGTAATTGATGAACTAGAACATAGAACGTCCAAGGAAAGAGCTTCAGACAAAATATTTTATGTGTACAAATACTTAAATTTTGAATGTATAACATTACAAAAATTAATCATGTGTTCTCATTAAGTTGAAGCAATTAGCATTACTAACTAGTAGAGTCAGAACTCAGCCGCCATTATCTTTTGTTCTGATGGAGCACATGAAAATGCAAGTGCTGAATGCTAGCTTAGCAATTGGAAGCATGGGCTGAGGCAGCAGATCGGCTTCTTACTTCACAGGAGAGATCTCTGGCAAGTCACTAGCATTCTCCCTAAGCTTCAGAGTCCCGGCTGCAGAATACTCAACTTTTACATTATTATTACTCCCAAAACCTAATGCCACCACTATTTCCTTAGAAATTACACAGAGTGAAATTTGAAGAGAATGTTCATTTTAAAACAAAATCTGTCACTCACTCAAAGCACATGTGGCTGTATTTGCACCATAAAGACATTTTCTTGTTAGTTTGTATAGGTACAAAATTCAGAGCATAAGTTTGTACTGGTAGATTGAGCTCAGAGTCCTTCAGAAAGCTTTGTAGATTTTTTTTAATCATCCCAAGTACTGTTGCAGTATTTTTTCTTATAATTTTCAAGGAAACTGGTGTGCTCATGTGCTACTGGTATGTGTGCATTTTTATGACCTTTTGGAAGGGAGGCCAGTAAATTTATCAGTATACTTCAGAATACATAAAAAATTCCAAGTTTTGATCCAATAATCCTATCTTAGTGTGTAAAAATTATTCAGTTGCGTTAGATGTGCAGTCATGATTTATAGTAGCAAAAGATTAGAAACATCTGAAATACCATTAATGGGTAACTAAAGTAAATACACACACACACACACACACACACACACACACACACACACATACATACATATAATTAGAATGTTCTGTTTTAATTCAGACAATGAAGTTCTTGGGCTGTGACTAGCTCAGTTAATAGAGAGCTTCTCTCTCATGCATGGAGATTGTCTATCATGTTCAGTTCTCAGCATCACATAAAATTGTATGTGGTGGCAGATGCTTGTAATCCCAGTGCTCAGGAAGCAGAGGCAGGGGGATCAGGAATTCAGGGTCACCCTCAGCTACATAGCATATTTGAAGCTAGCCAGGGCTACATGAGACCTTGTCTAGTAAAACAAGTTCTTCATCACAATACAAAAATCTATAACATATAATATTGAGTAAAATAAAAGTGTATATGATATATGCTCTGATATTTACTCAAATAGATGTTATAAATAATCACATATTTACTTATAATCTTCTAAAAGGATACACAAGGAAGTGGTAACAGTGAATACAGTATTTGAGAGGAGGTGCTGGGAAGATTTCACAATAGTTCAGAGCACTTGCTATTCTCGCAAAGGACTCAGATTCAATTCTCAGCACATGGAGTTACAGCAACCTTCTGTAACTCCAGTTCCAGAGGATCCAACACCTTGTGGCCTCAATGGGCACCAGGCACACATGTGCTATACATGCATACATGCACACAGGTGCTCACAAGTACAACATTTAAAAAAAAACATGAGAGAAGGAAGTCAGCGACTGTGGAACAAGGTGGGAGATGTATGAGCTTTTATTTTCCTCCCTCCTTCTTTCTCTCCCTTTCTTCCTTCTTTTCTTCTTTCCCTTCCTCCTCCTCTCTTACCATCTTCCTCTCCCTTTGTAGCTCAGACTGACCTTGAACTCCTGGGCTCAAGCGGTCCTCCCATCTCAGCCTCTAGGTGTGCACACACATGTGATGGTATTTTCTCATGGTAGGCTTGAGAGTTCCTTACTGAGAAAACCAATGCGACTTTTCCTCAGCAGTCTTAGAATGCTTAGAGTACGTTAGCACGACTTCTCCCGAGGTCTGAAGAAGTGCTCATGATCTGACTACCAGTCTTGCTGCATTTCCTGGGATTTTTCCCCGTTGCTCAGTGTGCTCCAGTCACACTGACCTTTTTGTTCCTCCAGAGGGACAAACCGTTCCTCACTGAAGGCCCTGTACTTGGAATTCTTTTTGTCTAGTCTATTCCTCCCAGTTATTTTTATGGTTCATTTTCTTCATTTTCTGATGCAGGTTTCCATTCAAATGTCACCAACTAAGTGGGCCTTTCCTGAACGTGTTACCTAAAATGGTAACCCAGACACCTCAGACACCTCCCTACTGTATTTTTCTTCGTAATGGCTACCTGGCACTGTTATTACTTGTTTACTTGCTCGCTCTCTCTCTCTCTCTCTCTCTCTCTCTCTCTCTCACACACACACACACACACACACACACACCTTAGCTCAAGGAAGGAATAGGCTTTATTTTTGTCTATAGTGTCTCTAGTACCTAGAATAATGCTTAGCATCTAGTGGCTGTGACATATATGTTTACTCGATGAATAAATAATAAGTGACGACTTTTAAAAAAGTCTTTTGTTCTTTGAGCCTCAGTATTTCATACCTTTTTAGTAGAGAATTAGCGTAGCATGGGTATTGAGAAGACTGCTTTCCAGTTTGACTTTTGTGCATGTTGCAAGAGTGGAGTTATTGAACAGCCACTTGTCTTCATGCAGATCACATTTTCCTAGGATTAGATCAGCCTAAATTTCCAATTACTTAGTACTCATTTATGACCTCACAGATTCCATTGGCGTCTTTATTTCTAGTCTAAAACGGCAGTCCCACTGTGTTAACCTTTCTACTTTTGCTTTGTTTTCTCCCAGCATGTCTTATACAGAGGCGGTTGAGATCTTAAAGCAAGCATCCCAGAATTTCACCTTTACCCCCAAGGTACTGTATGTGTGTGTCCCTGTTATCTTTAGCTTCATTAAATAACTTTGTTTCTTTCATTAGTAATGTAAGTATTTGTGGATCTGTGCATAGTATTTGTGAGTTTTTATTAGACATGGTTATTAGTCATTTTGAATCCAGTCTCACTATGTTGCCCTGGCTTACCAGGAACTCCTTATATAGACCAAGCTGGCCTAGAACTCACAAAATTCTGTTTCTATTTTTTGGAATAGTTTGAGGAGTATTAGCATAACTCTTCTTTAAAAGTCTGATAGGATTCTACACTAAAACGATCTAGCCCTGGGATTTTTGTGATTGGGAGAATTTTCATGACTGCTTCTATTTCACTAGAAGTTATAAGTATTTTGAAGTTGCTTTTCTGTTGTTTCTGTTGTTGTTGATACCCATCTTTAATCCACGGTGGTCTGACAGAGTGTTATGTCAGTTTTCTTTTATCTGTTGAGACTTGCTTTGTGTCTGAGTATGTGATTAATTTTGGAAAGCTCCATGAAGTGCAGAGAAGAAGGTATAGTCTTATGTTTGGGTGAAATGTTCTGTAGACATCTATTGTATATTTGGTGTATAATGTCAGTTAGCTCTGGCATTTCTCTGTATAGTTTTTGTCTACAGGACTTGTCTGTTGGCAAGAGTGGGGTACTGAAATCTTCCAGTATCGGTGTGTGAGGGTCAGTATGTAATTTAAGCTGTAATAGTACTTTTTTCATGGACTTGGGTACCCTTGTCTTTAGAGCATAAATGTTAAAGCTTTTAATGTCCTCTTGGTAAATTTTTCCTTTGACGAGTATATAGTGTCCTTTCCTGTCTCTTCTGATTACTTTTGGTGTGAAGTCTGTTTTGTCAGATGTTAAAAATGGCTACACCAGCTTGCTTTTTAGGTCAATTTGCTTGGAATATCTTTTTCTATCCTTTTACCCTGATATGATATCTATCCTTGATGTTAATGTGTGTTCCTTAGATGCAGCAGAAGGATGGATCCTGTTTTCATATCCATTCTCTTAATCTTTGTCTTTTTATTGGGAAATTGAGACTATTAATGTTGAGAGATATCAATGAGTGGTATTTGTTGATTCTGTTTTATTTGGTTTTGGTTTTGGTGATTTTACTTATTGAGAGAGAGAGAGAGAGAGGGGGGGGAGGACAATTTTGATTGCTGGTCTGGGATTGTTTCTTTCATGTGTTTTCTGAGGTGTGGTTACCTTCTTTAGGTTGGAGTTTTCCTTCTGGCACCTTCTCTACAGGATTTGTAGATAGATATTACTTAATTTTGGTTTTGTGGAATGGTCTTATTTTCTTCATCTATTGTGATTAAAAGTTTTGCTGAGAATAGTAGTCTGGGCTGGCATCTGTGGTCTCATATATCTGCACGACATATGTCCAGGCCCTTCTGACTTTTAGAGTCTCATTCAGAAGTTCAGTGTTATTCTGATAGGTCTGCTTTTACATGGTACTTGGTCTTTTTCTCTTGCAGCTTTTAATATTTTAATTTTAATACTTTCCTTGTTCTGTATGTTGTGTTATTATGATGTGCTATGGGGACTTTTTTTTTTCCTGGTCCAATCTATTTGATGTTCTGTATGCTTCTTGTTCCTTTGTAGGTATCTCTTTCTTTAGGATATGAAAATTTCCTTCTGTGAATTTGTTGAAAATGTTATCTGTGCCTTTGACCTGGGTTTCTTCTCCTTCCTTTATTCCTATTATTCTTATATTTGGTGTTTTCATCATCAGATTTCCTGGATATTTTGTTCCAGGCCTTTTTTTAGATTTAACATTTTCTTTGATCAAGATATCCATTTCCTCTATTGTATCTTCAATGTCTAAGATTCTCTCCTCCATCTCTGTTGGTAAGGCTTGCCTCTGAGGTTCCTGTTTGCATTTCTAAATTCTTCATTTCTAGATTTCCCTCAGTTTGGGTTTTCTTTATTGATTCTATTTCCACTTTCTTGTCTTGAACTATTTTATTTCCTTGAGCTGTTCGTATTTTCATAGGTTTTTTTAAGGGGTTTATCCATTTCTTCTTTAAGGGCATCTATCATATTCATAAAGACAGTTTTAAGGTCCTTGTCTTCTGACTCAGCTACATTACAATACTCCAGGCCTGCTGTGCTGTGGGTTTGCTGAGCTCTAGGGGGACATATTGTCCTGGCTGTTAGTGATTGTGTCTTCATGCAGGCATCTGAGTTTGGGAAAATTGTAATTCTAGGTGCTGATCTCTGGTCTTGTCTTTGTTGTGTGGGTGTTTTGTCGCTTGGTTTTTGTTGCCTTCTATGGCTCTTAGAAGAGTGTGGTGGCTCTGTGTTGTCTGGTAGGAAATTTTTCTGGAATCCTGATAGGTGTGGCCCCTGGGGGTTTCAGATGAAATGTGTTCCTAGGTGTTGGGAGCTGACACTTAGTAATGGAGATAGGCTGGGGGTGGGGCTGAGGCTGGATAGATCAATGAGTTGGGAATGGGAGATCTGTGTGATCCACTGGAGATGGGGGTGGGGTGCCTGCCGCAGGTAATTTGCTACAGAGCTGGGAGAGGTGAAGATCTTCAGCTAGCATAACTGCTTCCCTGGCTGAAGTCCAGTAATGTTTTCCTTTTATGTTCGTTTGGTTTTTGTTTGTTCGTTTTTGTTTTGTTTTCTGAGACAGGGTTTCTCTGTGTAGCCCTGGTCATCCTGGTACTCACTTCATAGACCAGACTGGCCTTGAACTCAGAGATTTGCCTGCCTTTGCCTCCCACCACCCAACTGAGTAATGTTTTCTTATTCTTTCATTTTTCACCATCCACATTCCTTTATTATACATAATGTAACTGGTGTATGTTGCTTTTTTAAAATTGAATTTCCAGTAGATGTTTTTGATTGACACCAAAGAGAGACGGGGTAGGGAAAATACTGGTTGTATGATGATATTTCCTTTCTCCATTAGCGACCTGTTTATTCAGCTTTATCTTCCTGTTAACTCATTGGTATGCCCATTTGGTGCAGACCTATGCTTGTCATTCTGTAGCTGAGGAGATCCCTGTGTTTTCTGTGGCTGACCAAACATCTAAGAGACTGAGAACAAACTCATCCTAACTTCAGCAGAAAACCCCAACAATACAAATAAATATCCTTGAATGGAGAATTGTAATGATTTTCATCTATCATTATAAAAGTAGGGGCAATTTTGTATTTTTTGTTTATGCATAACTGTTACATGTAGGCCAATCTTATTTAAGTAGGGGAAATTCCTCTTTGGAAAATAAGTCTAAAATAGTTTTCCCTAACTAAGCATCTTGTTTAAACTTCTTGTTTAAAGTGTTTGTGGGGTAGAGGGTACTGTCAAACGTGGGAATAGTAAAGAAGTATGATGTGCTACCCTTGTCTTTGAACAGCCCTTCCCACTGGTCCCATGTCCAGTTGTTAGATGTGCTTACAAATTTTAACAGTACCTTGAGCTTCTTTGTTGCTGTTGCTTTAGTTCTCGAGGAAGGATCTCTTGCAGTCCAGCTACCCTCCAATTTCCTGCATAGTGAGGATGACCTTGAACTGCTGATCTTGCCTCTACCTCCCAATGGCCGGCATTATAGGTGTGCACCACCAGCCAGCACTTATTGGTTCTATAATAATTAATTGTGTAATTTCTTTGTTTTGTTTTGTTTTTTTTTCGAGACAGGGTTTCTCTGTGTAGCTTTGCGCCTTTCCTGGAACTCGCTTTGGAGACCAGGCTGGCCTTGAACTCATAGAGATTCACCTGCCTCTGCCTCCCAAGTGCTGGGATTAAAGGCCTGCGCCACCACCGCCCGGCGTAATTTCTTTTTTGATATTTCCTACCAAGCTTCATGAAGTCAGGAATGATACCCTTTTGTTTTGTTTTTTCTTACTACTATATCCAACACTTAATATGCCACCTGGAATTAATAGTCATAGTAGTATTTACTAAATAAATAGAATAGTATTATTACATAGTCATCAAAGAACATCTCATATATGAATTGGCTCTTTTAGTAAAATAGAAATTCACTGAGAAAAGCTATCTCACTAAAGATAGGCTTAGTATTAGAAGTACCATCACCCATCATTTAATTTCCTGAGATTAGGAACAGTAACTAGGGGAGAAACTCTAGGCAATATTAATAAAAACTGTAATTCTGCATCCGTTTTATCCCTTTGGAAAGTATTTTGTTTTCCTGCTTGTGCTGTACTTGCTGAGTGCTATTCCCTGAGATAGGACACAGAAACAATAGTGTTTATCTACTGGTTTCAGCTTTCATCTTTCCAGGCCTTTGGCCGTTCTTATTAGCAAGTATTTCCCTTGAGTTTAGTCAGCTGTGTAGCCTTGGCAGACAGCCGCACACATCACTGAGCCCCAAGGAGAGAGAGCCCTTGGAGCTGGTACAGGTTGTTTTTGTGTGTATATTTTATCCTTGTCTTCTCGTTTCTCATTACAGTGGGGTGTTGATCTGCAGACTGAACATGAGAAGTACCTGGTGAAACACTGTGGCAACATACCAGTCTTTGTCATTAACTATCCATTGGCTCTCAAGCCTTTCTACATGCGGGATAATGAAGATGGTCCTCAGCACACAGTAAGAAGAGTGTTAAATATTCATCTAAACCTGGGCCCCTACCTTGTTCTATTATATTAACTTTAAGACTATTCTCTTATTTTATACCCATCAGTCTTCCCACTGAGCTTGGTGTTCTGTAAACATACTTCTCATTCTTCTCACAGGGGGTTCTTAGTTTAGCAGAACCAAATGTGAGTTTCATTTTGCTTTTGCTTTTGTTTGAATAACTGAGTTCAGGAAGTGGCCTAGAACACTGAATAACAACACCAGGTTGATGTCAGGTTCAGTATTGATTAGGAGACTCCTGGGAGAGAAAACTTGCTGGACCACAGATAATGCCACTGGCGTGATAAGGCAGAAGAAGAGTCGGCTTAGAGTTCTTTTGTCTGGGCTATATATAGAAACAGTGAGGGAAGGCAATGGAGGGCTGAGGCGTTCTCAGCAGATCGCCTGTCACAGGCCTCATCTGTCTTCTCTATCTGCCTGGACCGGTTCTCTGATCTCTCCAGCCCCTTTCACCCTCCATTCTTTTGTCCACTCTATTTCAAATTGATTTTACTGTCCCAACTTACTTTCTCTTTATTCTCTTTCTCCTTTCAAGATGAGCTGTAATATAAGAATATACTTTTGACTTATATGATACTTATTGAATCGCTGTATATGCAATATCATTAGTTATAAGTCTGTGAGACAAGTATATTTATCTCAAAATAGGTCAAAAAACCTAAATGTTGCTATCCAGTATCTTATCACAGGTAGAAAATGAGGGTTAAAAGAAAGAAAGAAAGAAAATGAGGGTTATAGCCCAGCAGTAAACAAAACACCCCCATTTTAGGAATACACAGCTATCTGTTTGAAAGTTTCCTGTTTTCTCTTATAGGACAGTATTAGTCAAATTCTGCCATCCTGTCTGAAATCCGAGAGCAATTTTGCCAAGAAACTTGTTTTCCCTATTTACAAGTGAAGACCATCATGCAAAGATAACTTAGCTCTGCTCTCCCCACCCCACGGTTGCACTGTGTGTTCTTCCATGTCATGTCCCTCGGTGTGTCCCCACACCCCCCCACCCCCCACCCCCCACCCCCGTACTCCAGCCTGTACTGCCGTAAACCCTCCGCCTGAGCCTCCCCTTCCCTGTAACTTGGGCTTCCCTGCCGTATTGAGCCACCTTACTCAGGATCTGCATGGCATGTGAAGAGCTGGGAAAGCTTTGCAGCAATGTGTTTCTTTTTTTTGTAGTCTCCATGTAACTTTCTCAGTCTAAACTCTTCCTCAGGATTGCACTTTGCTTACTTGTTTTCATTTTTGAGATCAGCCGCATTTTCTGCTTCGTGATCATCACCTCTGCCATGGTTCCTTCCGTCATCTGCTGCAGCAGCTCCCGTCGGGTTCAGCGGTCATCTCCATGCCGTTAAGCCCACGGACCTGAAGAAGTCTTTTTGATTTGACCTGTCTGCATGATCAGCACTGTTGGCTTCTTCTCTGAAAATCCTCTTACCCCAGGCTCTGTGGCATCATGGCTTCTCACTTCCTCTCTCTTTTCACTGGTTCCTCTAATTAGTCTTCTGTACAGACTGTTTTTCTCCCAGTTTATCAGATGTTGGAATTCCTTAAGTCTAATCCTGCATCTTTGCTCTTGCCCCAAATAGCTTATCAGTTATTCTCAAATAACCCAGAAATTCAGTTTAAAGAAGTCTACTCAAGGTTATCTTTTAAAGCTCTGGACTCACTTCTATTATTATTATCATTATTATTATTATTATGTTAATTTATTCATTGGAAGGCACATGTGCATGCCATTCTAATGTGAGGGTTTAGGGGACAGCTTGCAGGAGTAGGTTCTCTTCTGCTATGTGGACCTCAAGGATCCAACTCAGGCCATCAGCCTTATCCCCTGAACTATCTCATCTGCCCGGGACTCATCTTACTGCCTCATTGACTACCATTTAAAAATCTTAAAGGCTTCTCAAAAGCAATACCCAAAACTGAGTCCATGACTTCTCTTTTCCTTTCCTCGATCATATTTGATCTATTCTTCTTCTATCTTCCTTCCTTCCTTTCAATAGGATCTCAATATGTAAGCCTGGCTAGCCTGGAACTCACTGTGTAGACTAGGCTGGCCTGAAGCTCAAAGAGAACTCAGAGAGATCCACCTGCCTCTCCCAAGTGCTGGGATTAAAGGAGTATGCCACCATATCTGGCCACGATCTTTATTTCATGTTTTTCTCTCCTTGTGATTGTGGAGACTCCGCACCTCAGTATCTGCAATCTTTCTCTCACTGTGGTGTCCAAGCCATTACTAAATTCTGACATTTTACACTACTAAATATATCTTAGGTCCATTTCCTTATTTCCATGTCTGTGGTATTTAAAAGGTATTTCCATTATCTTTTAAAGTAAGATCTCCTCTGAGTCTTGCCTGCATTTTTTCTGTAGCCTCCTAACTGCTCTTTCAGTGTATGCTTTTTCCTCCAAGTCTCTGTTCTCATTTCAGCATGAGTTTTTAGAAAATGGAAATCTAAATGGGTGTGATAGCCCAATTCTGTAATTCCACCACTTAGGACGATCAGAAATTCAAGATTATCTTTGTCTATGTAGTTTGGGGCTAACCTGGGCTAAATGAGACCCTGTCTTAAAAAATTTAAATGTAATTCTGGTCATGTTAGCTCCTTTCTTAAAACCAGTCATTGGCCTCCTTTTACTCATACCAGACCAAGTATGACTGTACCACTCTCTGCCTAGTCTCAGTTTGGATAGCCTCCAGGCTTAAGCCCCTGTACATGCTTTATCTTGAGCAGTCTTCCCAAAGATATTTACATTAGCCGGGCGGTGGTGGCTCACAACTTTAATCCCAGCACTTGGGATGCAGAGGCAGGCAGATCTCTATGAGTTCAAAGCCAGCCTGGTCTACAGAATGAGTTACAGGACAGCCAGAGCTACACAGAGAAATCCTGTCTCAAAAAAAAAAAAAAGAGGTATTTACATTAGCCATAGATAGTAGCATTTATATTAGCAATCTAGGTTGATTTTTGTTTTGTTTTGTGTTTCCAACCTATAAAAAGCACTTGTTTCTACTCCTAAAGAAAAAAATCTTCAGTAGTGAATGCACAAACTTTCTTCCTGTGGGACTCTAATTACGGGTTTGAGATAGGTTTGCATAAGTTTATGCAAGATATTTCTCCTAGTTAGCATTAAATGTCAACTCGACAGCCCGTGGTTATCTGGGGAAGTCTCCATCAGGGGATTACTTCCATCAAATTGGCCTTTAGGCATGTCTGTGGGAACTTTTTTGACTGCTGATTGAAACAGGCAAGCCCAGTCCACTATACAGTACCATCTCTGAGCAAGAGATCCTAGGCTATTTAAGACAGCTAGCTGGGCTGGAGGGATGGCTCAGCAGTTAAGAGCACCAGCTGTTCTTTTAGAGGACCCGGGTCCAATTCCCATCACCCCTATGGTAACTTACAACTGTTTCTAACTCCAGTCCTAGAGGATCTCGTGCGCTTTTCTGGCCTCCACAGGTACCAGGTACACACATGGTACACAGACACACATGTAGGCAAAACACTCATACTCATAAGAATTTTAAAAAGAAAGCTAAAACAGGAGGCAGAGGGAAGCAAATCTCTGTGAGTTCAAGGCCAGCCTGGTCTGCTTAGCAACTTCTAAGCTAGACGAGGCTACATAGTGAAGCCCTGTCTCAAAGGGAAAAGAAAAGAAGAAGAAGAACAAAGAAAAAGAAAGCCAGCTGAACAGAGGCTAAAGAGCAAGCCAGTAAGCAGTTTCCGCCATGGTCCCTGCCTCTGCTCCTGCTTGAGTTCCTGTCCTGACTTCCCTCAATTATGGACTATGACCTGGAAACAAAAAATAAACCCTTTCCTCTCCAGGTTGTTTTTCAACATGGTATTTATCACAACAACAGAAAGCAAACTAGAACAGATTCGGTGAAACTTTAAAAAGTAAAACAGATGTAAAGACATGTGAGGTGGCTCGCTCATGTAGTTGGAAGGCTAAGGCAGGAGGATTGCCCTGAGTTGGAAGCTAGCCTGGACCACATAATGAGTTACAAACCAGCCTAGTCCACAGAGTGAAAATTTATCCCACTATCCCCA
Source organism: Peromyscus maniculatus bairdii (assembly GCF_049852395.1). Taxonomy (NCBI): domain Eukaryota; kingdom Metazoa; phylum Chordata; class Mammalia; order Rodentia; family Cricetidae; genus Peromyscus; species Peromyscus maniculatus. Next base: position 107,746,804 of record NC_134852.1, read on the forward strand.
CCCTTACCCCACCCCACCTCCTAAAACCCCAGTAAAATAGGAGTGTTTCACTGGTATTTTCTCTAAGCAAATGAAAGATAAGGGTAGAAAAATATTTAATCTGTATTTAAAACTTTTGGCCTGAAGCAATAAATTAAAAAATGATGTTTCTATAGTAATGATTTTCTTTTCTTTTCTGCCACCCACTCCAAGAAAATGAAGATATATAGCCTGCCATAGTGAAAAGTACATTAGATTGAGAGCTGTAGGTTTGAAATCTAACATTCTTACAGCATATCTGTATGACCTTATTTGAGGCTTTGCAGGCCAGAGAGTCAGGTTAGGTGACCTCTGTGGTGCATCTCCAGGAGTCTCCGATTTCATGTCGCCTGTTTTTCTTTCCTGGCAAATGTAAGGATAACATACAACTTACAAAGCATACTTTTGTCATTTGAGAGCTATTATAATGAATCTAAGGAAACATGGAAATACCATGTGCTCTTGGGTCCAGGTCTACAAAATGCAAGTAGAAAATACTCAGCTATATGATTGGCTTCTCAGAATATTCATTTATAACTTATAAATTTGACTAGGAAAAAGTAACTACTTTGAATGAGATAGATCAGGACCACCAGGTAGTGTTAGGATTCTCAAAAATGTGTCAGTATTACTTATATTAGTATAAGTATTACATCAGAAAAAGTTAAGCATCAGTGGACATCCAATAAAGTATAAACAATGAAGTGACTTGGACAGGCAACCAAAAGAATATCTAGTGAATTTCCCTGGCCTAGTGAACTGACCTACATCAAAAGGACCTTGATCCTTGAACCAACAGAAATAGTGAAGGGATTGCTAATTTTACTTAGTGAGGAATAATGATTGTTCTGGCAATTTGTATCAAATAAAAGTATGCACTGCAGCCTATCTCAGGTTGTTCTCAGGTTCTTTATAATGAAATGTGTACTTCAAATTGTAGGGATGGGGAATAGAGAGAGAGAGATGAGTTTAACATACATGTGGTAGATTTCTAAACTTTTATTGCTGTTTCATTTCTCTCCATTTCCTTAGAAAAAATTAGTTTAGTTGAAGCAATAGATATAAAAGAGAATACAGATGCCTCCTAAGCCTTCAGGTAAAAAAGGATTGTAAAGAAAGCCGCGCTGTTATGGAAAACAACAGAAAGAAGTAGTTCAGAGTAAAGAAATTACTTATATCATCTCATTTACATAACAACCCATTTTACAGGCTTAGAAGATATATGACCTACTTTCTCACTGCTGTGACAATGCCTGACGAAAAGCAACTTAAAGAAGAAAGGGTTCATTTGGGTTATAGTGTGAGAGGGCACATTGCGTCGTGGGGAGGCAGGTGTAGTGGCAGTGGAGAGGCGGCTGGACACACTGCTCCCCGAGCAAGGCAGCAGAGAGACAGGCTTCTCTAACAGTTCCAGAGACTGCGGAGGCTCTGTCCGCAGCTTTAGACTTGCTCGTTCCTCACCAAACTTCACATTTTTCACATGTTCACAGTCCACGTTGTGCTTTTCCTCACTGTAGATCTGAGTAAGACCAGTGAGCAGTAGCCGTACCACAGCGTGAATGCTATGCTGTCTTGAAACATCCTCCGCCAAAGAAATTAGTCTGTTATTTTGAAATTAAGCTACTCAGGTTCTTAGGACACAGGCAGAATGCAGTCATATTCTTTGCCAGAATTTAGCACAAGTGCCTGTTAGCCCAGTCCCTAGTCCTTGTTCCCGAGAACTCAGGACCTGGCCTGCTACTGTCCCACACTCCTCTCGGCGTTCTTAGAACTATCACAGCAGTCACCAGAGAAGTGCCTTATGTTTCTGTGACCATTGACCCTCTACTGGGTGTCTTATCTCCTTCCAGAAGCATCTGTGGATTAACCCTTCATCCAGGCCCTTGGGAGACACAAATCACAACTGGACATTCTATGATGGGGTATAACAATGAGAATAAAAATTCAGTCCAGAGGTAGTTAATGAATCTTTTTGGCTGAGACTAATGAACTCCATCATGATAACTTGGGCAGCAGACCAACATATAGAGTGAAGAAGGCAGTGTCAGCATGTTGAGTCCCACAGAGACAGCTATCAGTGAAAGGGGCCACCCCCCAGAACTCTGTGCTGTGTGGTGCTGTTTATAGGGAGTTCAAAAATAGCAACTTCAGCCTGTCCGATCATAGTCAAGAAAAATGTAATTCTTTGTAGGGGTGACAACCAAAGAGGGCACAAGAAGGACTTTTGGGGGTGTTAATCTTGTTCTCTTTCTTGATCTGGGTTGGTGACATAGTGTGCTCATTTTATGAAAGTTAATAGAGCTATACATTGTATATACAATGGATAGCTGTTTATTTGTATACTTTTATACATATGTTATATTTTAATAAGTTCACTTCAGAGGGGAATGCTGTTCTTTCATCGCTGCAAATGGTTTGCGAAAGTCAGAACCAACATTTATAAAATTATTTAGTTATCTCTGCAAACTAAACTCTGCAAAAACATTAGAGTTACCACCAAGATGGCTCAATGGTTAAAGCTACTTCCACCAAGCTGGACAGCCTGAGTGGAAAGAAGAACAGATTCCTGCTAGTTATTCTCTGACCTACACACTCGCACATACGCGTGCGCACACACTCGCACATACGCGCGCGCGCGCGCGCGCGCGCGCACACACACACACACACACACACGTACTATTCTAAAGAACTGTTGGTGGTCTATGGTCTGTGAACTGGACTGGAAAGTAGAGGACTAAGGATGAGTCACAGGTGATTCCCACAAGTCGGACTTGTAATTCTAAAGTTGGTATTTACAGGAATGTTTTCCTTTCTCTAAGGAAGAACTCAGATAACTTGTATGTTTATGCAGCTCCCAGCTGATTTCTGCTGGCTAGCTTGGAATTTAGAATTCCCTGCAGAAAAGAGGAGGGCAGTAATTACCTTGGCCCTGAGGGAATGGAAACATATTTTGAGACAAGGTGAGAATTCCATTCTTTGGAACCATTAGTGTCTTCGTAAGCTATAAAACTTTGCCTGTTTATCAAGCACACATAATGAGATTGACTCAGTACTTACAAGTGATTTCGGTCGTTGCTGCCCATTGGCCCAGCTGCATCCCTCAACTGTGGCCTCAGAGGCTGTTTCCCCAATCTGTCTTCTTTCTGGGGCAGAAGGTCAGGGGTAACAAAGGTAGCAGAAGAAAGGACATCTTAGCATAGAAAAGTCATATATCAAAGGCTTTCTTCCCATTTAGCCTATTTTTTAATTGAAAAATCTAAGTTTTATTTTGAGTACATTGATTGGAATCAAAGAGTCAGAGTCAGAAGGGAACATCATAAATAGAAACCAGGGTTCGCTCGGCTTGAATACCAACATGAACTATTTCTAGACAGCTTGCTGCTGCAGCTGTGGAACTTAAGCAGAATCAAAACTCATACCCAGTAGAGGAAAATGGGCCTGGGCGCATTCCAGACCTGGAAGATGTACAGAGAGGAACGATTTTTGTTTAAGCTCGGAGAGTTAGAGAAATGTGCAAAAGAATGTACGTGTAGCCTCTGGTATTCCCTTAGCAGGAGAATGACAAGGTAGAATTGAAATCCTTCCACTCCTGAATGTTCAGGGCTGCATAGACACACAGTGGAGATTCGTGCTCAAAGGGCTCCAACTTGGTCATCTTTAGATTACGACTTCTTTCTCTGCAACTGGCAAGTCTTGAATGAGATGTTTAGTTCCAGTTTCTGTTACCTGATTATTCCCAGAACCACCAGATCTACACCAGTGCTATGTATGCTGGTCCTATATTCTGTTCTCTTTGAACCTTTTTTTTTTTTTTTTCTTTAAAGTAGAAACAAGTGTTAAACAGAGAATGTTCAAAAAGTCAAGGTCATGAGCTGACTTTTGCCTGTGATTTGATACATTTCTAAGAAAAAGACAATCATGGAGAAGCACTGAGGGTTCCTGTCCATTCATTTGTTGTTCAGAGTAGTCACGATGAAGCTCATAAACAGGAACACATATGTATGCTTTTTAGCCACATAGTTAAAAGATACAGATATATTCCAAAGGGAATTTTCAAAACTTGGAGCTTCTGGTGATATGCTCTAGCTCAGTGGTTCTCAACCTTCCTAATACAGTTCCTAATATAGTTCCTCATGTTGTGGTGACTCCCCAATCATAAAATTATTTTGTTGCTATTTCATAACTGTAATTTTAGTACTGTTATGAGTCAATGTAAGTATCTGATATGGTACAGGGGTCACAACCCACAGGTTGAGAACTACTGCTGTAGCTGGTTGAAGACATATCCCCAAATAAGATTCTAATAAGCAGTCAAACAGCCACTTTTAAAATTGTTTCAAGAAAATGTTCCATTTGCTTGAAAATCCAAGTGTTGTTGGAATCGCAGGGAAGTACGGTGCTATTCATGGTTGGTTGATTGGTTTCTTCTTTAGGTTGCTGCTGTTGATCTTCTGGTTCCTGGAGTCGGGGAGCTCTTTGGAGGAAGCCTCAGGGAGGAACGGTACCACATCCTAGAGCAGCGACTGGCCAGGTATTGGTCAGACCTAAAAGAAACACTCAGAGGGCGGGGATCCTCAAAGACACTCCCTGCACAGTAACAAAAACACAGCACTTGGGCTCCTCACACCTGACAGGCCTGGCACTCTCGGGCTCTGTGGGATCCTGAGGAGTGTTTCTAACATCTATAAGCATCTTTCTTGAAGACTGGATCTATTGGAAGGTATAGGAGTGCATGTTTATACTCTCAGAGAGAGGCTAAGGCAAGAGATGGAATTTCATGAGTTGTAGGCTGGCCTGGAGACCCTCTCAAAAACAGAAAAAAAAAAAAAAGACAAACAAAAAAACATGATGGCACATGCTTACAGGCCCGGCACTCAGAGACTGAAGCAGGAGCATCGTTCTTAAGTTTCTAGAACATCCTGGTCTCCATATGTGTTCCAAGTAAGACACACTTACATAAAATTTAAGACCCTGTCTTAAAATTTAAAAAAAGCAAGAGAAATTTCCAAGCCCTTCAAAGCTTCTTCATTTTTCTCTTACTTGTGTACTTTTTTATGTGCTCTGTTTTATGAATGTCATGATCCCACTGGATCATAAAGACAGGCTAAACTACGAAAAGAACGAAGATAGAAAGATGCTAAGCTAGCATTTGTAAGATTTCCTTTCCTTAAATTCATAGAGAATAATAGATATTCACAAGCCCTCATTTAGCTATTTGAATAACTTTGTTTTAATTTACTTTTTGAGATCTGTAAAATGAATCCATAGATTACTTAAAAAGTATTTTGGAGATAGAAAGTAAGGAATCCTATTTCTAATTGAACTATCTATCACGCCTGTATGCATGATCCCCTAGAGAACTACAATGACTTCCTAAACTGACCATGGTTATAAGCCTCTGTGTTCTATGGTTTCCGTTTTTGCTATATCAAACATTAATTTTTTTCTCCTCTGTATTAATCCTTCTCTCCAATAATACTAGGTTTTGTCATACTTGGAAAAAACATTTTTAAAATGTTCTATTAAATTAGCTATTTTTAAGGCCACCTTTTCCTAATGGAGACATGCTTTGAAAGTTGATACTTTTCTCAGATCCCAGCCTGTAAATCTCTCGAGTGACTTGGCGTTGCAACCCCACTCTCCTTAGCGGCTCCAGTGGCTTAGGCTCCAAAAGATAGGAAGTGAACGGTGTGGACGAGTCCCTTACTGACTGGCCTCCCTCCTCCCGGCCGCCACTCACTGTTAGACAGTCCTGGGAAAGTTGTCAAATTGGGGTGAAGGTTAGAATCTTTAGATGAAAGAATTTGACATTTCTCTAAAAAATTTTCAAGCACAATAAAAATCACACATGGCAAGAAACTGTTGAAAGATGAGGCGATCCATTTTCTTGAGTTGTTTCCTTCCCCTAGGAGACCTTAGCTAATACCGGACACGATCCAAATTTGTCTCTGCCAGTGAAGTAGGTGCGTGTTCCTTTTACTGACTCGTGGATCTGTCTGTGGCTGTAGCGCATGTTTTCTGTACTTTAGAAAATTAGAACTTCGATGGTTCTTGTCATTCCAGATACAGTTCTAAATACCTTTTTAAAGGGCTGAGGTTAATGGTAATAACCACTGAGCACTTAAAATGTTACTCACGTTTCTCTCTACAAGAACCAAATTGCAGCAGTAGTATGAAAGAATTGCACTGTAATTTTAGATGTTGTGCAGTGAAGGTTGTGTCCAAGCGTGCATTGTCTGTGTGTGCCTCCCAGGCACCTTGACTAAGCAGTGTCTCTGCCCTTCCTTCACAGATAGTAAGCTCACGTCAGAGCAATCCCTCCAAGTCCTCTTTTCATTCTAGACACCTCTTACTTTATTTACCCCATTGCTTACTGTTAATGGTGATGATAGTCTCCTCTCTTAAGAAAACGTCACCTCCTCAGTTCCATTGCATGATGGGAGGACACAGGCTTCAATGTGTGTGCTTCCTTACAAAGGCCCCTGTGTTCACAACCTAGAGTAAATGTTTGGTGGTTGATTAATAAATGTTTTATTGATGTCTCGATTTTTTCCTTATTTCCTTTTTATAGATCTGGACTTACGAAAGCCTACCAGTGGTAAGGACGTGGCCCCTGTCCTGGGTGCATTCTGGGTGTTATGTGGAAAGGATTGTTACTTGTATTCCCATGACCCTGTGAGCAAATGCTAAGAACTGAACTTGAGGCTCAGAAAATTGTTTACTCCCAGTCTGTGAAAAACAGTAAAACTGATGTTTACCATTTAGTTACTACTTCTTCTATATTAGAAAATAATGTTCACATTCTTGCGTTTGTTGTTTCCTGTAATCATCCCAACCTTTAGAGAGGTAGATGCTGCTGGTATCCCTTTGTCTCCCCCTAAACAAGAGGCCAGACATGTGAACTGACTTAACCAAGATCATAGTTAGGATGGGGCTGAGAACTCCTCCATACACCAAAACCTGTCTTTGTGCTCTTGTTTACTTATTGAAATAAGGCATTGCTCTCAGCCCATCATGCTTCGGTCTCCCTGTTTGACAGTGGGAGCTTTGGTAAGTGATGTCTTAGGTATCCAAGAGCTCTGGAGCCCTCAGCTGCCTAAGAACAACCACCTGTCCGAACTCACATTCACTTCCACAAAATTGTTCTGGTTTTCTTTCCACAGACTGGTCAAGTACTTGCCAATGTAGACAGATTACTTACATGTCTACGGTAGTGCTGCTTTAGGATCTTGATTTCATAATATCAGCAATGTAATTAACCATTTTGTTCTTAGGAGAACATGACAGATTATACTCTACCTTTGTTACTTTGGTAACAAAGGAGATAGCTTCCGAGTTTCAGAGTTCAGCTGATGGTTTTGACTGCCTGGTAGTTCCCAGCAGTATCCTTAAGTATCTTGATCTCTCTTAGTTTCTTGGTTTTCATGATTATAAAATGAAATGATAATATCTATTTCACAGTTATTGTATGAAATGAAAAAGTACATTGTATTTGCATTGAGTAGAAGCAGTTCAGTAAATGATAGTTTCTACACCTTTTTTCTTCTTTTCTTCTAAGTATTGCTATTTAGTAGGTAAATCTATTGAGCCAATTATACTATATTCCCCTCTGATTCTATCAGCTAGTATTCATAATAGTCATTTGCTTAAATAACAGTAAATTTTATATATTGCTTAAGTAAGTATGATATTTATTAAAACATGTCTATATTTTCTTTTTTTAATATTTTAACTTCTCTTTTTGGGAGGAAAAAAGAGGACTCACATGCCACAGCAAGCATGTGGAAGTCAGAGGACAGCCCTTGGAGTTGGTTCTCTCTCTCTCTCTACCATAGGTCCCAGGGTAGAACTCAGGACAACAGGCTTAACTACATGCAACTGTACCAGCCGAGTCATCTCTCCAGCTCCTAGACTAGTTTTCTAACTAAACCTTTAATGCACATAGGATCTTCAAATAGAAATATTTATGACTTGAATCCTCTTCAGGAGTAGGCATAGCATGTTAAAGATGAAAGAAGCTTAGAAAGTTTTGCACCCAGGATCTCTATGAAAGTTCCTCTGCACTTTGAGAATCCAGGTGTCTGAGAGTGAACTCACTTCCTATTTCTGCTGCCACATGCAAATCAAATCAGTAGCCAGTTCCAGATACTTTCTGGCATCTTTACTACACTTGCTTGCCCTAGAATACAGATTTGAAGCATAACATGGTAGTAAACTGTGATCCCAGCACTTGGGAGGCAGAGGCAGGAGGATTTCTGTGAGTTTGAGGCCAGCCTGGTCTACAGAGTGAGTTCCAGGCCAACTGGGATTACATAGTAACACCCTATCTCCCCCCACCCACCCACCTATACACACACACACACACACACACACAAATATACCCTCTTTTTTGTTGTTGTTAAAAAAAAGTAGATTTTTTTTTTTCCTATATCAAAGCAAAGTCAGGCAAAACCTAGTAAGCTGAATCTCCCTGCTAATTCAGCTTACAACATTCATACCAGTGTTTTGACATTGGTACATAAGAAATTTATATGTATGGGCCGGGCGATGGTGGCGCACGCCTTTAATCCCAGCACTCAGGAGGCAGAGGCAGGCAGATCTCTGTGAGTTCGAGGCCAGCCTGGGCTACCAAGTGAGTTCCAGGAAAGGAGCAAAGCTACGCAGAGAAACCCTGTCTCGAAAAACCAAAAAAAAAAAAAAAGAAATTTATATGTATGAAACCCATTACTGAACCTCTGAAGCCAACTTTGGTCCTGCAGGTATTCATGACAACTGATTTGAGGTGCCTTCATCTCAGATTGTCAGTGAGTCAAAACTGTACCTTGTTTCCATGCCTTGTAAACTGAAAGTGAATTCCACCATCAAAACTACACTTACCAAGACTGTGTTTACTCCATTTATTCATTAAATTTTTACTAATCATTTCTTACTAATCACCATGTTGATCTCACTTGGACACAGCTCATCCAGTTGCTATTTATCTTTTGTTAGAATCTTTACTGTAAAGTGTCAATGTGTTAGCACTAGGACAGAGGAAACAGTTGCTAAGCAGTCTTTATGCTTGAAGAGCCAACCAGACACTAGCTGTGGTGCTTTGAAGGCTTACTGTGGAGATGATTGCACAAATCATTTGAGAAATTATGAATTTGCTCTAATTTATATCTATGACTCGAGAATTTTCAGGCTGGAACAGTAAGGTAGCTCAGTGGGTAAAAGTACCTGCCACCAAGTCTGACAACTTGAGTGTGATCGCTATGATAGAAGGAGAGATAGAACTTCTAAAAGTTGTCCTCTGACCTCTGCACAAGTGTCATGGCGTGCACACACACACACACACACACACACACACACACACACACACACACACAAATAGATGTAATAAAAAAAATAAGTTAAAAGAAATTCCCAGTCAAATGGTGTAATAAGAATATTGGCAGGGCCATCTTTTTCCTTTCCTCCTAAAATAACTTTATTCTATGCTAGTTTGTTGGAATCTGAGTTTCAATCATAGCTATACCTTTTTTAACCATGAAGTTTTAAGTAGGAGTGGAACAATCATGGTCAGTGGCCTCCACATGTACCCACACAGGCACATGTACATAGATATACACACAAACAACATCAACAACAAATTCTTCACTCCTCTCTGTGTATTGAATAATATGTGAATAATATGATTTGAGTGAGGAAGAAAATGCTGCCATTAACATATCAAAAAAATAGAAGAGAGTTATGTTTTCTAGTACTTGGGAGGCAGAGGCAGGCAGAGCTCTGTGAGTTCAAGGCCAGCCTGGTCTACAGAGCAAGGCTACACAGAGAAACCTTGTCAAGGAGGTGGAGGAAAAAAAAACAAACACTAGTATAATATAAGAAAGTAAGGGCTAGAGAGATGGCTTAGTGGTTAGGAGCACTGGCTGTTATTCCAGAGAACCTGGGTTTAATTCCCAGCACCCACATGGCAGCTCACAGTGGCCTATAACTCTAGTTCCAGGGGATCTGACACCCTCTCACAGACATATATGCAAGTGAAACACCAATTCCCATAAAATTAAAAAAAAATAATAAATAAGAAAGATAGTGAAAATATATCATTGAGTTAGGAAGTGAAAAGAAAAAAAAAACCTAGTATAAAAAGTGTTTTGAGGCAAGTTTTCTGTACATGAATGATACATAAGTAACTTGAAAAGAGAAAAGGTCACATGACCAAAGCCCACAGCAGACTCCACTGCTGCTTGCTTGGGTATCCTTGGATAGCTAGGGCTCTCTAACTTCTCTGTTTTCATGGTCCCTGTGGAAAGAGAAGATGGGTGTGCTCATCCACAGTGACATAAACAACAAATGACTGTAAAATACTTGTAAGATACCAAGTTCCTCTCATAACATTTGACCTCATATAGTGTTTATAAGTAATGATTCTCTGGTTTTAAAAACAGGTACCTGGACCTTCGTCAGTTTGGATCTGTGCCACATGGAGGCTTTGGGATGGGATTCGAACGCTACTTACAGTGCATCCTAGGAGTTGACAATATCAAAGATGTTATCCCTTTTCCAAGATTTACTCATTCGTGTCTTTTGTAGCTGAAAGACTGTTTAAGGAAAGAACTATATGGAGAAGACTCTGCACATGAATATACATGTAGAAGACTGGTGCTTGCATTTTAGACATGTGGATTTCAGTGCACAGTTCTTGTGCTGTGAGGTTTAATATACGAAAAATAGAAATGGTCTTGATTTTCTTAAAAAGTCAAAGGCTTTTCATGGACAAATAAACTCCCCCAAGAAGAAATACTCAGAGCAACTGGACTTTCAAGTCTGTTACCTCAATTAAGGGGGAATAAAACAGAGTAACTGGGCCTCTTGTCCAGCTGCAGGAGAAGCTGGCCCAGGGGAATATCTTGAGCCTGGGTAGCATATCAAAAAAGAAAAGAGGAAGACATTGAAGTGTAGGGCCTCCAAGTTCCTCTCGGACTCCAAGACGGTGGGAATGTCTCACCTTGCTGTCTTTCATCAGAAGCTCACTTCCCTTTGTATTTCCTTAAAGCAACCAGTGGCCAAAAGTAAGATGATGCTGCCTCTCTCCTCCCTTGCCATTTAAGCTGCAGTAAATACCAATCTTGTTCCCAGTGCTTTACTCAACTTTATTCAAGAAAATATTCCTTTTCGGGGTCTGAATGGATTACTGGAGTTGCTGTTCTGAATTGTAACATTCTTCGTTAGGTAGTGGAAAAAAATCACATTTCATAACTGTTGATCTTTAGTGATAAAAGTTAAGGAGAGATCATTAATCATTTAAACTCTTCAGTCCACTCTTCTAGCTCATTTATATTATATATTTATAAATACTGTAATAGTCAATAAAAGTGGTTTTTTTTTTCATTGATACCTATGAAAGAAGTTATTTTTAAATTCCTCTCATTCCTTTCCCAGTGAAATTTGGAAGAAATTTCCAAAAGATGGGGATGCAAATGTGGGCAAACTTACGCAATGGGAAATTCTGGAACCTGGTGTGACCTAGTAAAATGAAACAAGTGCCGGTTTGGGAGCTCAGGATCTGACAGTTCCTACTTTGGACAAAGCCACTTATTTGTGTAAACTGGAGCATCATTTTCTTCAGAGCTGTTACAGTAATTGAGCATACTTTCATTTGTGTGTATGTTTAAAAGTATGCTTGGGCTGGAAATGTGGCTCAGGGTTAGAGCATTTGCTCGCATGCTTTGGGCTCTGGGTTTGATCTGAGCTGAGAGGGGGTCAGGGTGTCCCACACTTCTACAGATGATTGTGTCAGTCAGTGCTTTCGCCTGCACTGGGTTTCACTTACATGGACCTATTATTGGTCGTGTACTCAGTAGAATTTATGTGTGTCAAATAACTAGAAGAGGAAATGCATTCCTAAAGTAATTAATTTTTAAAGTTTCATTAGATAGCTCTCTCAGGTTAATTATGTTTTTAATTTAATTATAGATATATGGTTGTTTTGTCTACGTGTATGTATGTGCACCAGTTGCATGCCTGGTGCTGACAGAGGCCAAAGCGGGACATCAGATCCCCTGGAATTTGGAGATTATGAGCTGCTGTGTGGGTGCTGAGACTAGAACCCTGGTCCTCTGGAAAAGCAGCCAGTGCTCCTAACTGCTGAGCCATCTCTCCAGCCCCGCTTGGGTTTATTCTCTTTTCAGGGGTTAGGGAGTAACAGTCTGTCTGTGTAGCCCTGGCTGTCCTGGAACTTACTAAGCAGAGCAAACCGGCCTTGACCGCAGAGATGCACCATGAAACCCGGCCCTCTCTTAGGCTAGTTCATAACCAGTTTGTTTATGTTCCTTATTTTAACCTAATTCAAAACAAGAGCTGAAAAGAATGAACCTCAGACCCTCATTGTTAAAAGACACCTAAGAGGTTGACAGGGTTGACCTACCTAATTCAGACAACGCCTCTGTACCTGGGCCATCTGCTCTTTTCTTGTAAAGATGCCCATTCCATGGCTGAATCTCTCTAATCAGAATGCTTGCTAAGCTAAAATCCCGGCTCCAGTCTTCTTCCCTGGGACTTTAAGCCCTGGGTTTGCATACTAAGTTTAGGAAAGTTTAAGAGGGATAATTAGGACTTTGATAAGACTTGCTGTAGCTGTGATTAGAAAGGGAAGTCCATTTGTGTATTAAAAGAATACTGTTTGAGCTTCTTTTGTATGCCAGTACTGTGCTAGGTGCTGAGCAGCTGTGAATGAAGCAGAAGTGACACTTCATGGAATTTATAATCTATTGGAAAAGACACATAATAAGAAGTAAATGTATTATTTCAAAAGTGATGTGAGATAGGAAGCTGTGTAAAGGATAATAAGCTTCCTAGAAAAGTCACCTTTGGAAAGCAGTGATACTTAACTTTACACTTGGATGACTAAAGGCAGAGAAGATTTATTTTTAAATTATTACAGTTATTTATTTGCGGGGACAGGGTGTGCATGCCATAGTGCAAGTGTTGGGGGCAGAAAACAACTTTCCAGAGTCTGTTTCTTCTTCCACCTTGTGGGTCCCAGGGATCAAATTCAGGTTATCAGGCTTGAAAAGCCTTTACCTACTGAGCCAAGTCACTGTCCTATAGAAAACCTGGGCAACACTGGCTGGTATTGACATGGTGGTGGTAATTTGGTGGAGGAGGGCTACCCACACCACAGTCCAGGGAGCTTAAGGCCCTAGCAGTTCCAAAGCCACCAGGAGTCATGCCTCTCAAGAAACTCTAATCTTGACCCCACAATAGCCATGATGGAAAGAGTACTGGGTTAAAAGTTCCCTGTTCCAGTCTCTACAATCAGTTTACCTGAGGAGTCTCAGGCAAGCAAAGTCATCTGTGTGGTTTGCAGTTATTTCATCAGCAAAATCCACTTTGCAGTAGATAAACTCAGGACCTTTCTGTTCCTCAGTCTGTGTTGGACATAGTCACTAAGAACTGTTTGATCTCTAGATCATTCACAGTGCCTCGTACACACTGAGTTTCTAAAGGTGAAGTCAGGGAATTGACAGTTGAACGTAGATTTCAGCATGTTCAGTGTGTGGTGTGGGGCTGAAAGATTTTAGAACATCAAATGTATATTGTTTCGTGCCTTTTGCCAAGACCTTCAGCAGTGTCTTTCCAAGACTTCATACTTAATCCTTCTTTTCTTGACTGTTGTTCACACAGTGAGGGTCTGGTTGGAGCCAAAAACACTTGTCACGTGCCTAGTGATTTCCATCTTTGGCCCAGTACTTGTGTTTTTCCAATAGTTGGACAAAAACAAATACTGGTGTCAGGTGATGATATTATTTGTGAAAAGTGATGAAAATAACAAAACAAAACTGGCTTTCAGGTAATATAACAGGGAACAACTTAAAATATCCACTTGTCAGCTAACATGTAAATAACTGTGTTGCTTGATTTTTTCGCCTTGCCCACAGTCAGGACAAATCTCTGTCACCCGTCAGTCCCACAGCCGCTCAGACCCAACCAAATAAACACAGACACTTATATTGCTTGCAAACTGCATGGCCGTGGCAGGCTTCCTGCTAACTGTCCTTATCTTGCTAACTGTGCTTTTATCTTGAATTGATCCATTTCCATACATCTATACCTTGCCATGTGGCTGGTGGCTTACTGGCGTCTTCACATGCTGCTGGTCATGGCGGCGGCTGCAGCCTCTCTGGTCATGGCGGCGGCTGCAGCGTCTCCTTCTGCCTTTCTGACCTTTTATTTCTCCTCTCTGTTAGTCCCGCCTATCTTTCCTGCCTAGCCACGGCCGATCAGGTTTTATTTATTAACCAATCAGAGCAACTTGACATACAGACCATCCCCCAGCACAGCCAAGTGCAGACCATCTCAAACACCTGCACTCAGGCCCATGGTCCTAATCATCCTCTATAGGGACCTGCTGGGTAACGCCACAAAGAACCCAAGAAGGGCTCCCACAGGACATACAGAACATCCCACAGCATAACTGTATATGTCTGCATATAGAAAATAAAAACATGATTTTAGCATTAATAGAACAAATAATCCAGTCAGTCGGTGGGCAAATTCATTGAAAAGACAATTCTCAAAAGAAATACAAGTTTTAAAAAAGAAGAAAGACAAATGACCAATAAATACAAAAAACTGCTCAACATCCTTAGCTATAAAGGAGATGAAAATCAAAACTGCACTGAGAATCCATTTCACCCGTCAGAATGGCTGTCATCAAGAAAAATAACAAATGCTGGTGAGGATGTAGAGAAAAGAATCCTTTATACACTACTGGTAGGAATGTAAGTTCAGCCACTATGAAAATCAATTTGGGGATTCCTTTTTTAAAAAGGCAACTAAAAATAAAACCACCATATGGTCCTGCTGTACCACTCCTGGATATATACCAAAAGGAATCAGAAGCAGCGCACCAGAGACATACATCACACCCATCCTTACTGTTGCACTATTCACAGTAGCCAAGATACAGACCAGCCTAGGTGTCTGTGGACAAGGAAAATGTGGTATATGTGCACAGCGGGGTATTCCATCCACCTTAAACAGATGAAATTAGGTCATTTGCAGGAAAATGGGGAGGATTAAAGATCCTGTTAAGCAAAACAAGCCTAACTCAGGCAAATATCACCTTTTCTTTCCTGTAGAATCTAAATTTCTGTTTGTTTTGAAACAGGGTCTCACTGTGTGACCCTGGCTGCCCTAGAACTCAATTTGTAGACCAGCTCTGGGATTATGCCCTTCTAGATAGATAGATAGATAGATAGATAGATAGATAGATAGATAGATAGATAGATAGATAGATAGATAGATGTGTGTCTCTGTGTGTGTGTGTGTGTATAAAAACAATAGAAGGGGAACCTATTTAAGAGGAAGGGAACTAGTGGGAAGGAACAGAAAAAAGAGGGATATAAATGTGATCTAAATAAATTGTATACATGTATGAAAATGTCATCATGATGAAGCCCAGCAATTTAAAAGCTCACTATGCCTCAATTAACCTGAGTATGTGTGTAAAAAGGGTCTGTGGTGGTTTGAGTGAAAATGGCCCCCATAGACTCATATTTCAGTTGGTAGAACTGTTTTGGAAGGGATCAAGAGGTATGGCCTTGTTGGAGGAGGTGTGTCATGGAAAGTGAGCTTTAAGGCTTCAAAAGCCCACTCCAGGCTCAGTCTCTGCCTCCAAACCTGCAGGTAAGATGTAAGTTCTGAGCTGCTGCTCCAGTGCCTGCCCTGCTGCCATACTCCCAACCGCCAAGGTCATGGACTCACCCTCTGAAACTGTAAACAAGCCCCCAGTTAAATGTTTCCTTTTAGAAACATTTGGCCTTGTTCTTAGAAACATAGTTGCCTTGGTCACGTGTCTCTTCACAGCAAAAGAAAAATAGCTCAGACAGAGTCTCACTATGTTACCAAGGCTGGCCTTAGAGTACAGATCCTCTCCTTTAGCCTCCTGTAACACAGCCCAGGAAGCCAGCTCCCATAACTGCTCCAGGGTAATGAACAGAGGACCTCAGAGTAGTGGGGCTTTAGACTTTTTATCTGAGGGTATTTAGAAATAAGTTTCTATCTATCTGACAGGTAAATAAGGAAATATTTTCTGACGGTAACCTTCTCTTTTACTTCGTCTTAAAACATGCCGCCCCATGGGAGAACTTACCCTGTTGGAGAAAGGGGGAAGGGGGAGAAGGGGGTAGAGGGTGGCAGGAGGAGGAGGGATGAGGGGTGGATCTGTGGTTGGTATGTAAAATGAATATATATATATATAATCAAGCATCTTCTCTCTGAATATCTCTGTCTTCACATAGTTACACTCCACATTGTTACATTCTCCACACAGCCACATATCTCTTTTGCAGTTACATCGATTTTTTTTCCCCTTCTTGGTGTTGTTGTTGTTGTTTTGAGACAGGGTTTCTCTGAGTAGTTTTGGTGCCTGTCCTGGATCTCACTCTGTAGATCAGGCTGGCCTCAAACTCACAGAGATCCACCTGGCTCAGCCTCCCGAGTGCTTGAGATTAAAGGCGTGCGCCACTACTGCCCAGCACATCGATTTTCTATACAGCTTCATTTTCCATGTCTCCACACAGTTACAAATCTCCACACAGCTACAGCTATACCTATCATTTACATAGCTCTTTCACCATATCGTCACATACATCCCTCACATCTCCTACATACATATTTCTTCTCTATACAACTACATTTTCTATGTCTTCCTACCCACTCAGCTGCATCTCTCTTTTAGTATGTGAGCGCGCACACGCGCGCACACACACATACACTCACTCACTCACTGCACAGCTCTTTCCACCGTTCCTTCACATCGCTCACTGGCTCCTCCCACAGTCAAACTCTGCACACGCATGAGTTACATTTTTCAGGGTCACAAAGCATTTCTTGAGTAAACAGTCAGAGACAGAGCCAAACTGATACATGTAAGGAATCACAGGTTTCTTTCAGGCTAGGAAGGTCACATTGACTGGCCTGTGAGTAACAATTGGCCATCCATGTAGCCTGAGTGGTTAGCATTCCCAGGGAGAGAATGAAATTCTCTCTGAAATTCAGGACTTAACAGTAACAGTTGGCTGAACCTTGAGTGGTTGGGGTCCATGCAGAAAGAGGATTACTGCAGGGGGTTCTGTCTACCAAAGTTGCTTCAAGTCTGACCTTGATTCAGCAATAAACACCTGGAACTTAATGTTTGTGTATTCTCTGCAGGGGCAGCTAGTCTGTTTTGAATCAGTTCTGAAGTCTAAAATTAGCTGTCTCTGAGAATACTGTTGCTTTCCAGTGTCAGCTATGAAAAATATTCTAGTATTATCAGAATTATACAGCTTAAGCAGAAATCATCTTCCTGACCATCCACAGCTATATGTGTGCCCAAAGATGTAAAACACACTACCAATGGGCTGTGGAAAGAACCCCATAACTGTTCTTTTTAGGAAGGTAAGTGGTGGCACATGAGAAAGTTAGACAGAGAACAACCCCTTTCCACAGCCAATGACCCCACAGACTTTGCCTAATGGAGCTCCCCAACAGTTATTCATCTGGTGGGTTGACCTGTTAAATACTAGTTGTCACCTGCTGTATACTCCCATGGCCCTTGGCACTCCTGAGTGCTGGGATTCATCATAAAGCAACACCTAGCACTACACCAGTAATTTTTAATGAAAAAAAAAGTATAGTTTAATAGCATAGAATTACACTACATAATATCTCCCCATCTTTCTGATGAAGGAAGGTAGTTTTGGATTCTCGGAGCTGCAGTTACAGAGATTTTTGTGTGTGGGGGGGGGAACCTCTGGTACTCATGATTGGGCAAATACTCCTAACTGCTGAGGCATCTCTCTAGCCCCATAGGAGTATTCTTACAATGTTTTATGTATTAAAAGGTTGATTTAAGTTAGGTTAGATTTTTCTTGAAAGACTAATTTCCAATGAGAAACAAATGAGATTCTATTTCTCCAGCATTTTTAAGTATTGCCTCCAAATGATAACCCCAGCAATTCAAGAGTATATTCTTTAGAGGTTTTGGGGGTTTGGAGGTTTTTGTTTTTGTTTGTTTGGTGGATTGTTGTTCTTGTTTGTTTTTCATGACAGAGTTTCCTTGTGTAGCCCTGGCTGTCCTGAAACACACTCTGTAGACCAGGCTGGCCTCAAACTCACAGAGATCCACCTGCCTCTGCCTCCTGAGTGCTGGGATAGGATTAAAGTTGTGAGCACCACCACCTAGCTTATATTTTCTTTATCAATAGTTCCCATTGTCATTTCAAAGTTTGGAATTTCCCTTTTATTATCCTCTTGGCTGGCAGCAGTTGTTCAGGTTTTTGATCTGAGGAGAACGTAATTGTGTGAGTAATCCATTCTAGATCTCTACTCTCACCGTCTGACCTGTCCCAGAGACTGCATAACTGTCACAAGTCAGCAAGGAGCTATTTGACTGTGTCCAGGCTCTGACAGAAGCTTCCCTTTACAATTCCAGTGTCTTCCGTTCATCTTCTGTATAAACTGAATCTAGACATTCAAGCATGACTGAACAGGCATCGAAGATTCATGGAGTAACTCTACCCATCTTTAAACTTCTTGCTTCAGATAATTGTAGATGAAAGATGTTCATTTGGATTACGTTGCTATTTATTCATATATTTGTTTTAATACGTGGATGAAGTATCATAAAAACACAGTTGAAAGACTGATTTAATTGGTAAATGTGTGGGGGTATTTTGGCTTCTGATCAATATATGTATTCAGTCTGCAATCTAAGCTATGTATAATTACAAAGAAAACAGGTGAGATTAATATCCAATTGTAACTTCTTCCCCTTTTACATGACAAATTAAGAATTAGGAAAAGCACTAAGAAATGAACAAAAAGCATCCTCGATTACCCTGTGTTAACATGAGTTAGCAGAACTCCCGTGAGTAACATTTTCTCAGGTCATGGTCCACACTGCCCTCTGGAAGCTGGACATCCTCTGGTAGCCAGGAACCCTGGAATCCCCTATCAGTTATGGTTCCAAATAACTGTTATTTAGAGTTCTATTTGGAGTCTAGTGACTTTACAGCTTTTATTAGCATGTGGAGTAGATTCTGGAAGCCTTTAGAGAAAGGCTGCCAGGTGCTTCCTAAACTGACATTCAGGCAAACTCTTCAGTAACTTTTTCCTAAAGCCTTAAGTCTGTGTAGTTGTTAGTTTTATGACTACCATTTGGACACTGCTTTACAGTTTCTAAAATGTTTTCATGTGTCTTATTTTCTTAATTCATAAAATGATATAAACTGTGTTCTGTTGTATCAGAGGGGTCTTGAAATTTATTTGGTTAAATAAAAGATAGCTTAGTTAAGAGAAAGAAACTACCAATAAAGCTCTCAGCCTTCAAAGAAACTAAAACCAGAACTTCCTAGTAACCAAAGACTGTTGCATCTTAAACCCCAGCATGTTGTAAAACACACCTTTGACCTCTTAATTTCCCTGTTCTACAGAGGGAGAAGGGAATTAAAATCGCAAAGAAACATAATTGAGTTTAAATACGTTCTAATAAAAAGAAACTGGAAATGGGGCAAAGGACAGACACTAGATCAAGCAGTTTTCTTTAGCTTACTATACCTCAATTAACCTCAGGGTGGATGGATGATGGATACAGGGTCACAATGTGTAGCCTAGGCTAGCTTCAAACCTATGGTCCTCTTCCTTCAGCCTCCCAAGTGCTGGGATTACAGGCATGTACCACTAGGCTTTGGTTCACCTTTATTTCCTTCCTTCCTGATAGGGTCTTATGTAGCCCAGGCTGGCCTGGTACTCATATGTAGCTGAAGATGGCCTTGAACTCCTAATCTTCCTACCTTCCGCCCAAGTGCTAGGATTACAGGTTTGCACTACCATGCCAGGTTTTTGTGGTCCTGGGAATCAAATCCAGGCTTCCTTTCAGGTTAGACAAGCACTCAACCAACTGAGGTCCATCTCTAGCCAGCCTCAATTCTTAAATGAGTTTATAATCATATTTTCCCTGTTTCCTTCTTTGGATTATCTTAGAATGTACATAGAAAATGGAAGAACTTGGTTGAAAATTACTGATACTCTCCCAAAGTGTTGGACATTTGTTATTTGAAAAATACTCCTCTGATAATAGAAACAGCAGTTTGTTGATTTGGCTTGGCTTTTTTTTTAACTATAAGTACACAGCACTTAGTGTATTTGTATTTGGCAGTACTCGGGCTATTACAACTATGGCTGACTCAACCTGTCCATATGCTGGCCCAACAAGAAATGCTGGTTTTCTGTTTTTGTTAGGATACTAATTTCAAAACAAAAATATATCATATCCCATTTCCCAGCTATCATATATAAACTACCTTCTCTTTATTTCCCCAATTCTTGGTAATTTGCCAACTGCCCTTGTAAGTAGTTCAATTAATTACAACTCACTACCGTGATTCTACTCTCCTAAAAAGGAGGTTGGATGGGTTGCTTCCTGTTTTGTTTGTTTGATTGGTTGATTGCAGTACTGGCAATTGAACCCAGGACCTCACACATGCTCACCAGACATTCTCCCACTTGCTGCACTAGCCTGAACTCACCACCTTAAGAGAACTTTTTCTATCCTCAGAATTATTAGAAACTAAACTTGTGTGTAGTTCATTACTATGGGAAATGCGGTGATACTCGTGCTTCTCCCAAGCCTTCTCTTCTCCAATACAGAGCTCAGATGGACAAGGTGGTGTCCCCCTTCAGGTCACTCCTCATAAGTGTCCTTCAAATGTGGCTCTTTGGAAACTGAAAGCTTCCCTCCACTGTTCACTCAGGGCCTCCCAAAGTGTGTAAGTAAGTGTGTGTCCTGTGATGACATTCTTTTTTTTGTTTTTGTTTTTGTTTTTGTTTTTCGAGACAGGGTTTCTCTGTGTAGTTTTGGTGCCTGTCCTGGATCTCGCTTTGTAGACCAGCTGGCCTCGAACTCACAGAGATCCACCTGGCTCTGCCTCCCGAGTGCTGGGATTAAGCCTGGCTTAATGATGACGTTCTTGATGTGAGAACTTTGAGGTCACCTGTGCATCACTGTCTACCTATAGCCTGTGGTGGCTGCTATGTCTGCTGTAAATACTACTAAAGACTCTTAACTACACTTTGAGAGGAAGCCGAAGCAATTCCAGTCTCCTTCACTTTTGAATAACAATACAGCCAGCCATAGGTCATTTACCCACAGCATGAGACAGAGTTGAAGCACACCACATTATTCCACTGAAGATTACCACTAATACATAACATTTTCTTTGCAGTACCTTAAAAGATAAGACCTGAGCCAGGTGGTGGTGGCACACGCCTTTAATTCCAGCACTCAGGAGGCAGAGGCAGGTGGATCTCTGTGAGTTCAAGGCCAGCCTGGTCTAAAACATGAGTTCCAGGACAGCCAGGACTGTTAAACAGGAAAAACCTGTCTCAAAAAATAAAAGGCAAGACCTGGTTTCCATACAGTTGGCATATGTTTGGCCGGTGATCTCTGTAAATGTAATTACTACCTGCTGTATTCTGAATTACTGGGAAACAAATGGGTTAAATTTCCCGCCAGAACATTTTCTGAGTATTTGTGCCAAGGAAATGGTCCTAGTTGTAGAAGACCCTAGCTTAAGTCTATTTTTTTCTGGCTGTGTTACCCTCGGCTTGTTATTTAATCTGAAGTCTGCAAGCCACCTACAAAGTAAGAGTAAAGCTCCTACAGTGTTGGGAGAACAGTGAGATTATATAGCATGGTTTCATAAATTGAAAGCACCACCCAAATGTGAGGTCCCTTAATGGAAACTCTTTCAAAATTAAAAGTAAAGGCATACCTATATTAACTAATGTATCTATGTATTGCATATTATATATTCATGTCAAATGAAGTTTTATACCTAGTAAGGTTATGAGGAAATACGTTGAAAATTTTGAACGTTAGGTTTTGATTCATGGGTAAATGCTGTAT
Organism: Peromyscus maniculatus bairdii; assembly: GCF_049852395.1. Taxonomy (NCBI): domain Eukaryota; kingdom Metazoa; phylum Chordata; class Mammalia; order Rodentia; family Cricetidae; genus Peromyscus; species Peromyscus maniculatus. The sequence continues at coordinate 107,768,762 of NC_134852.1, forward strand.
ACATGAAAGGGAGAATCAGTTATTTCAGGGCAGTGGCGCTCTGTGGCTTTTCCTTTAAAGTCTTTCTGAGTACTCAGTTCAGGTCAATAAACTTTTATTGACCACTCATTGGGCCACACCCAGTAATGCACTCTCTGGATAGAGATAACTATGAATGTACACTTGTAGCATGAATTCTAATTGGTCTTAATAATAAAATCCCAGAGTCAGATACAGGGGTAAATTCTGAAAGATCAGAGAGACAAAGGAGCAAGCCACAGCTCCACCAACTCCTCAGCCTGACAGGGGTGAGCTCCTGTCTCCTCCAGCCTTGTATTCCTCTCTCTGCCCAGCCATATCACTTCCTGTCTCCACCTCCCTAGTGCTGGGATTAAAGGCATGAACCTCCACCGCCTGCCTCTGTTTCTCTTTTAGACTGGATCAATCTCATGTAGCCCAGGGTGGCCTGGAACTCCTGGTCTTCCTACTTCCTCCTCCAAGGTGCTAGGATTAAAGGTATGTGCCACCACTTCCTGGTCTCTATGGTTAACTAGTGGCTAGCTCCACACTCTGATCTCCAGGCAAGCTTTGTGAGAGCACAAGCAAAATATCACCACACCCACTCGTCTTAGGGACTCCCAGTTCATACAGTCTTTCTCAGAGGTTATTGTTTATACTGATTGAGTATGTCTGGGATAGAACAGCCCATAATTGTAATTTTCTTAAACAGTCATCTCAAGTAACTAGTAAGCCAGAGTTTAACTCTGCACTGAGAAAAGTTCAGGCGTTCTGAGTCTTTGTGTGTATACTAAAGGACACTGAACTATACAAATGTCCTACTCAAAGAACATAATAGTGGGTTTGTCCTCTGTATTCTCTGTCATTGCTGTTGTTTGGGACTTGTTCTTCCCATGCCAGCCAGGACATACAGACCAGGCCTGCTTCAAAACTCGGGGCAACCTGCCTCGGCCTCCCACTTTCTTGAATTAGAGGTATATGCAACCTTGCGTATTTGTTCCCTGGACTTTTAAGCTGGTTTTTGTGCACCTATGTGAAATATGGGAAAGCGAGCCTGCAGAATGATACCCCGGGGACCCTGGCATCCAGCTTGCCATAGCTCTCACCCCACATTGCTCTTCCTCCAACGCTTCTCCCATATTTCCTCCTCTCTGTGTTTGTGTTTTTCTCACACTCTGGTTCCTCTTAGACTAGCAGTGCATCAGTGTCCAGGTGCTTCCCCTTCCTTTTTCCACGCCAGCACCCCTAGACATGTCATCTTTATTCAAAACAACTTCTTCTATCATTTTTCTAGGTACTAATGAGTGCCAGTTAGTATTTTAAAAAGCCAGAATGGGCTGTTTGTTTGTTAATGACCATACACACACCAAAACAAAACAAAACAAAACAAAACAAAAAACCATAGGATCAAACACAGGAATCAAAAGTAATATTGGGGTCTAGGAGCGTGGCTCAGTTAGTAGAGTACTTGCCTAGCATACTTGAAACTCTGGGTTCGATCTCCAACACTGCATAAACCAGGTATAGTAGTACATTCCTTTAATCACATCATTTAAGAGGTGGATGCAGAGGAATGAGAAGTTCCAGGTCATCTTCAGCTACATAATGAGTTCAAGTCCTGCCTGGACTACATGAGGCTCTCTTATTTAAAAAAAAAAAAAAAAAAATGTTTTTAAAAAGTAATGGGCCAAATCTGGTGGTAGATGCCTGAAATCCCAGCACTCAGGAGGCTGAGGCAAGAGAATAGCTAGTGTGAGGTTAACCTGGGTTTCATTTTGAGAGCACTCAAAACGGACAAAAATCTGGAGGTTCAACTAATAGTCTGTCTTTATGATCTGTGTTTCTAAAGGTGATTTCTATGGCATCTCTCCTGGCATTGCTTCTTGAATACAATGACTTGGCAGGTGACTTCTCAAGAATGGATCTGTACTGCTTCACCATTATATCCCCAGGGCGTAACAATGTGTTGTGCATACAGTATTCAGTTAGTATCATCCAGCAAAAAGAAATTCAGAGGCAAACTCAGAGGGATTGGGGTGAAATTGCTGAGGCTTTTCAGCTTATGATTCTCCAAGCTCACTCTAATTCTAGACAAGTTTCTTGCCTCCTGTTTAAAGCCATTACTACTTAAATCATCTAATTCAACACATGTCCATTGGCTGCTCTGCCTGTCCATGTTGATAACTCAAAAATGAGTTGAAATGTAAGTTGATATGTCTTCTGTCCCCATGGTGGTGGTGAATAACTTCTAATTTCATCTGAACACACCTCTTGTTGAGCAGTGCTCTGATACTGCGGCAGAGATCTGCCCACCTCTTTCCTCAGAAGGATCTAGAAGTTCCAAGAAACTAGTCTTTGTTCATCTTGGTGTTCTTCTGCTGCACTTGAGGTGGTAGTTTCTCGGCAAATCCTTAATGAGAATTGATGCCATTCACATATATAACCATTCCTATGTAATGTATATTTGGATATAAGCATAATATTTTGTATTTGAAAGAAGTGCATGCTTTTCTAAGTGGTTTTTTTTTTGAGGTTTAAATGATAAATAACTAGATACTGAAAAAAAAAACTGAGTTGCTTTTTACACCTATTACATTTTTCAGGCCTGAGGTGGTACATTCTTATAATCCCAATATTCAGAACCCTGAGCCAGGAGTATTAACCACAAATTTGAGGAGAGCCTATATAGCAAGACTCTGGAGGGTACAGGGAAAGGAAAGAGCAGGACTGGGGGTGTGGGTCAGTTGTAGAGCACTTATTCTTGTTTTGGTTCCCAGGACCTCATAAAACCAGACATGGTGGCACATGTCTATAATCCCAGAAGCACTCAGGAGTTAGAGACAAGAAGACCAGAAGTTTACCATCATACTTGGTTACAAGAGACTCTGTCTTTAAAGAAACCCTTAAAAAAAAAAAAGTGTGGAGTTTTGGTTTTGTTTTTGTTTGTTTTCCTTTAGAATTACTTAGTAACAATCTATCCTTCCAGCCTGGATTGTAGCTCTGTAGTTTACCATCATCCTTGGTTACAAGAGACTCTGTCTTTAAAGAAACCCTTAAAAAAAAAAGTGGAGTTTTGTTTTTGTTTGTTTGTTTGCTTTTTTCCTTTAGAATATCTACTTAGTAACAATCTATCCTTCCAGCCTGGATTATAGCTCTGTAATAGAGCTCCTAGCATGCTCAAGGTTCTGGGTTGGATCTCCAGCATTGCAAAAGAAATAAAAAGAAAACATTTTAAATTGGCTGTGGTACTGGACACCTTGTAATCTCAGCACTAAGGATGGTAAAGCACAGGATCGCCATGATTTCAAGGCTAGCCTGGGCTACGTAGTAACAACCCAGCAAGAGAGGAACATCAAAACTATGTCTCTAAACACCAAGCCAAACAAAACACACTTCCTTTGCCCCATCTCACCCTCTCCAGTCAGCCAATGGGTTCCTAGCAAACATTGTTGAAGCCTTTGCTGAATAGCTAGACACACCTACCCAGAATGGACCTATCTCATTTAAGTGCCTCAAGGGTCAGAGAAAGAAATGTCAGTGCTCACAAAACACACACACACACACACACACACACACACACACACACACACACACACACACACACACCCCGCACCGTGCTCTAGCAGGTCACAGATGGGGTAGATGTTGGGGTGGGCCAACACATAACCCTGGGTTGGGCCTGGGTCCTTGCAGGGTTGGTCAGCCTAGCAGCTCTCCCCATCTTCACGACCAGGGTGGGCTCTCCAGGATCGCCCTGGCTAGTTGACCCTCTGCACAGATGAGCAAGGGGCGGGGACAGTCCTCCAGCTTTCTCCCTGGTTAGTACTTAGATGGGAGGCTCTTGTTTTTTAAAGATTTATTTTTGTTTTTATTTATGTGTGTATCTGAGTGTAGGCCACACGTGTGTGGGTATCTGTGGAGGCCAAGAGAGGATATCAGATTCTCTGGAGCTGGAGTTGTGAGCTGCTCAATGTGGATATTAGGTCCAACGAAAGTGCAGAAAGTACTCAACTGTTGAGCCATCTCTCCAACCCTTCTTATTTAAAAAAAAAATATTTTTATTATAATTCAATTTCTTATCGATAAATTCGCCCATTTGAGCTTAAGTAAATTTAAGATGGGTATCTGCTTTTACTGTTAAAGGAAGAGAGGTTAGGCTGGGAATGTAATGTTGGAGAGTGCTTGCCCAACATGCATGAGGCTCTGGGTCACTAGACTGCGTGACTTAGAGGATTCTCTTTTCTTTCTCTCTCTCTCTTTCTTTCTTTTCTTTTTTTTTGGGGGGGGGGGTTCAAGACAGAGTTTCTCTGTGTAGCTTTGCACCTTTCCTGGAACTCTCTCTGTAGACCAGGCTGGCCTCGAACTCACAGAGATCCGCCTGCCTCTGCCTCCCAAGTGCTGGGATTAAAGGTGTGCGCCACCACCGACTGGCGAGGATTCTCTTTTCTATTTAGATGTTTTGTTGTTGTTGTTGTTGTTCATACTCACGTATTACCCCAGAATTTATGTTAATCAGGATATTATTTAGATGAGGAATTCCTCATAATAAGATGCTGTAACAGGGTAAGTGTCTTCTTTGCTTTTTAGGATTCTTAATAACCTGAGTCACAAGAAATAAAACAACAAAAACAGAACAAGTACACGAGGCTTACTTACAGAGGAGGTTGGACAGGAATCAGGTATTCTGGAACTATCCATTGGATGAAAGAGGTCTTTAAGAACCAGGATGTTGTACAGATTTCCAAAGCATCTATCTTTAAATATTCTACCTTCAGGAAATATATATATATATATTTATGGTTTTTTCAAGACAGAGTTTCTCTGTGTAGTTTTGGTGCCTGTCCTGGATCTCTCTCTGTAGACCAGGCTGGCTTCGAATTCACAGAGATCTGCCTGCCTCTGCCTCCTGAGTGCTGGGATTAAAGGCATGTGCCACCGCCGCCCAACCTTCAGGAACTGTATTATGAGTTCCCTTGCGATAGGCCTTGCCTATGTATCAAGCTAGTCTAAACTAAAAACTGGAAGAGACTTAAACAAGTGTGTGTGCCTAGAGCAGCCCGGGATATGCTATTGACCTCATCATGAGCAATGATGACCAGGCCTACGAAAGTAAGAGAACAACCTCAGTCTTCAGAAACAAAGCCCAATGTTTTGTACACACATTTATCATCATCAGACAAGGTCTTGACATGTTGTCTTGGCCTGGAACTCACAGAAATCCACCTGCCCCTGCCGACTGAGTGCTAGGGTTAAAGCCATGTGCCATCACACTCTTTCAACCCTGGTGTGTGTGTGCCAGAGCATGCCCTCTCAAGCATTTTTAAAAACAATCATGGAAAACAGGAATTGTTAACTGCTAAGTTCATTGATTGGATCAGAGAAATTTCAGAGGAAAATCTTTGAGGTTTTTTTTCCCTAGAACATTATGAAAATATTACATTACAATTGCTGCCAACATATTTCTAACCACTCTAGGAAAAGAAAACAACAAATGAATTTCCAACTCTTGAGATATATAGACCCTAGATATGCTTGCATGTCATTGGACTTCAACTGCTTTCCTTTTTTAGTCAATTGTGTTTAATATGCTTTATATGTCTAATCCCCGTGGAGCTGTCGTTTAGAAGGGGGCTGAGCCGGAAGCTGTTTTAATTCTGGCTTTTGTTTCAGCCACTAAATGTAATGCTGCATGATTGTTGACCCAACAATAATCCAGTTTGAAAAAAAAAAGTCTCCAGGGTTACTATATCATCAAAATTAACCCTGATTACATCAAATTATGTCGAAACAGACCACAGATGTTTGCCCTGTTGCAGCAACTGCCTGAGGGCTCATCCAGAAGATGCATCTGGGTGTCAGGAAGATATGTTTGGGGTTTATTTTTGCTCCACAATACAAATGTGCGAGAGAAAACACACTGTTCTCTCTCCAACACACTGTTCTCTCTCCAATGCTTGGCGGGAGCTGAAAACTTTGTGGCTTGTCCAGAAGTTAAAAATCATCTCCATTCCCAAAGAGAAGGGACCCAAGACCTTTTTTTATTTTTTTAGAGATTTTATTTATTTATTTATTTATTTAATTTTATTTTTCAGAGCTGAGGACCGAACCCAGGGCCTTGCACTTGCTAGGCAAGTAAGTGCTCTACCACTGAGCTAAATCCCCAACCCCTATTTATTTATTTTATGTATATGAGTGCTCTATCTGCATGTGCACCTTTATGGTGGAAGAGGACATCAGATCCCACTATAGATGGTTGTGAGCCACCATGTGGTTGCTGGGAATTGAACTCAGGACCTCTGGAAGAGCAGCCAGTGCTCTCAACTGCTGAGCCATCTCTCTAGCCCCGACCCAAGACCTTTGATCTAATTTTCTGTAAGGGGAAAATTAGCATAAGAAGGAAAGTCAAACCCATTGAACACGCTCTTGTGAACAAAGACCTGACTAGAGAAAAGGTGGGGTTTTCCTTAGGTTGCAATCGGTGGTGTGCTAGAGCTGGCTCGGGCCAGGTGATGAGAATGGATTGTTCAGTCGTAGACTGTCTTATAAGCTGGTAGTTAAATAATATTTAAATTGCCGTAAAAAATGAAAAGTAAGTATTGGAGAAGATGTGGACAGGTTGGAACCCTGCTCATACATTGCAGGTAGGTATAGCTGCTATGGAAAATAATCCGGCAGTGCTTAAATAGTTGGACAGGGCACTGGAGAGAAAGCTCAGCAGATCAGAGCGCGTGCTTCTCTTACAGAGCATTGGGGTCTGTTTCCCAGCACCCACATGGTGACTCACAAAAGTTGTAACTTCAGTTCCAGGGGTCTGACACCATCTCTGGGCTCTGTAGGCTCCTGTGCACATACACTCATTCAAGAAAACAGTCATACATATAAAATATGAAAATAAATACTTTTTAAAAGTTGAAAAGACCAGATCCGCTGGGGCTACTATTATGGTTTGGATTTGAACTGTCCCTTACAGGCTCGGGTTCTGAATGCTTATTTCCCAGCTGGTGATGGTATTTGGAAGGCTGTGGAACCTTTAAGGGGTGGGGCCTAGCTGACAGAAGTAGGTCCTTAGGGCCAGGAGTTTGAAGACTATACCTGCCCCCATCCCCACCCCATTCCAGTTCTACTCTCCCTTCCTGGTTCTGTGCTGTGAAGAGTTTCTGCCACATGCTCTCACTGCCATCAACTTGCAATGCATGCCAGGTATGCTGGTGCATACCTTCAACCTCAGCAGTTGGCAGGCAGATCTCTCAGGAATTTGAGACTAGAATGCATAGCACCAAGCCAGTCAGGGCTACATAGTGAGACTCTGTCTTTCTCCCCCCCCCTCTTTTTTTCTGTCCTAAATTGTTTATTGGATATGAATTTTACAAACATTGTGTGTATTAGCGGTAATGGTGGAGCTGGGTAGTATTTCGCCTTCTGCAGGATGCAAGGCAGCCACCAATAGTGTAGTGGAACTTGCAGCACTTTTCTGAGGCCACGGTTCTTGCAGTCCACGGATGTCAGCCCACGCATCTCTCCGTGCTTGTGGGACAGGGTGTCAGGGTTCCTTGTATTACTTTTATGGAATGAATCAATGAGGATCACCTACAAGAATTTATATATGGAATTTTCACAAACCCAATTTCAGGACTCTCCAAGTGTCCAGCTCCAGCTCTCTCTTCAGCAACAGACTGATGGCTTCCAGCAAACCTGAGCTGGGTAACACTATGATGGAGAGGCTTGCCATAAGTTGCACCCTTAAAACTGGGCATTTGCAGCCACCACCTGGACACAAATCCTGTATATGACATGAACTTGTTTGGCCTTATATCCCAGCCTATGCACTTTATCTGGTCAGGCGGGGCTGTGAGGAACAGAGAGCGGGAGGTGTTGCCAGGGCAAACCCTCAGGAGGAAGCGCATCATGTCGAACTGCTTTACTTCCATAGCTCCTAGATGTATTTGTATGCACCCATGTTGGCTCACCTAATGGCTGCCACCATCATGGAAAGGAGACCCCGTCTTTAAAAAAAAAAAAAAACGGTAGTGGGGGAGTGGGGGAGGCTGGAAAGATTGCTCAGGAACTAAGAGTACTTACTCCTCTTTCAGAGGACCAGAGGACCAGAACTTAGTCCCTAGACCCCTCGTGGGGGCTCAAAACCATTCATTACTCCAGCTCTAGAAGATCCAATGCCCTCTCCTCTATGGGCACCAGACACATGTGATTCACACATATACATGCAGGCAAAACACACACACACATACATACACAAAATCTTTAAAAACATTTTTTAAAGCTCGAAAATACATGTTCATCACAGCTTTCATAATAGCCTAAAATACAAACAACTAAAGTATCTATCAGCTGATGAACAAGTAAGTAAAATTTGGTATATCCACTTAGTGGAATATAGTTCATCTGTTAAAAAAAAAAGAATGAAATTCTGAAAAGTGTTACAACAGTGAATGTGCCTTGGACACATACAAAGTGGTCAGGCATGGTGACAAATGCTTTTAATTCCAGCACTTGGGTAGCAGAGGCAGACAAATATCCTCGTGTTTAAGATGATAGAGCTACAGGGCCAGGGCTACATAAAGAGACCCTATCTCAAAAAGAAAACTTGTTTCTTTAAGAAATGGAGTCTCGAGCCAGGCGGTGGTGGCGCACGCCTTTAATCCCAGCACTCGGGACGCAGAGCCAGGCGGATCGCTGTGAGTTCGAGGCCAGCCTGGGCTACCAAGTGAGCTCCAAGAAAGGCGCAAAACTATACAGAGAAACCCTGTCTCGAAAAACCAAAAAAAAAAAAAGAAATGGAGTCTCAAAACACTGAGTTATATATGTCTGCTGTAGTGGGTAGCCATTCCAGCTTGGATCTGGAAGTTCCAACCCCCATTGAGACTCTGGCAACTGTCACGCCTACGAGGCGTAACTCACAAATTAAGTAATGGGTAGGTCGCAGGGTCTGGGGAAGGTGTAACGCAGTCCAGCGGTGTTCTCCGGAGCTCTGCACAGTCCACCTTTCACCGTTCAGCATTCAGCGTCCCGGCACTGAGAGAGCGCACAAAGAGAGCGCACACAGAGAGCGCTGGCCCATCCAGCTCTCCGGTCCCCAGGCCCCTCCCCTCGCCCCGCATGACAGTTGCCAGAGTCTCAATGGGGGTTGGAACTTCCAGATCCAAGCTGGAATGGCTACCCACTACATCTGCAATTAAATAATCTTAATAACAAATGGAATATTCTGGACAGGGTGGTAAACACATTTGTAATTCCAGCAGTGGAGGAAGGAGGTGCTGGAGACCAAGGTTATCCTCAACTAGAGTTCAAGGCCTTGGGTACATGACACCATGTATTTTATTTTATTTTTTATTTTTATTTATTTATTTATTTTGGTTTTTTGAGACAGGGTTTCTCTGTGTAGCTTTGCGCCTTTCCTGGAACTCACTTGGTAGCCCAGGCTGGCCTCGAACTCACAGAGATCCACCCAGCTACACCAGGTATTTTAATAAAGAGGCAGCAGAAGGATACATAATCCCTAAACCATCATTTGGATGTAGTGATATTTATGTTACATATCTTTATGCTGGAAATACTAAATAATGGTGTGTTAGTGTGCATCTCTTGACATTAAATTGATAGCCTGAAATGGTCCATAGGTGGGCAGGGGAGGAGTGTTTATTGGCAGATACTACAAAGCTATTTCCTCCCTACTGGAGAGTCAGTTTCTAAAACATTCCACAGCTCCTCATAAGGTTTGGACCAGTCATCTTGGGGACCTGGGAAGACATACCTGAGGCCTTTGAACCTCCTACAAAACCAAAGAGCAAATCTCCAACGTGCAGACCCACATCGTATGCAATGCAGCTTGGAAGGGCAAGTGGTTGTTTCCTTTGTAGGAGTAGGCAGAGGACTCCATAGTCCAGGCCAGCCTGGAATTTCTGCGTAAGTTAGGCCTCCAACCACAGCAGTCTTCTTCCCTTTGCTTCTTGAGTGCTGGGATTACAAGAATTGTCAACCCTCATGCCTAGCGGAAGGATTTCTGCTCATAGTCAATGGACCCACTTAGAATCAGGATGTGATTTCTCCTGCTTTTCTAGTGTTGTATGGGGAGAGAAGTGTAGTGCTAGAACTGCAGGACTGTCAGTCAAGCCAGAATCAAGATAACCAGAAAGATTCAGTGCTTAGTCCCAGAGAGGAAGAAATCAGGCGTCGACCAGACTGGCTGGATGTGGAAACCAAAGGTGAACAGAGTCAGCTCCCTGGAGCCTCAGGGTAGAAATCAAAAGGTCAAAGGAACCGAAGATTTCGAAATTCCCCAAGAGTTGCAGCTGTTAACTAGGCAAGCTCTCCAGCCCTAAGTAAGCGACACTCCCAACTCTATAGCCATCTTCAGGTGGACAACTTCAGGATTCCCTGAATCTGCCCAGCCTTTTGGCCTGGCCGGTGGCTGAGGTGGGATGACCCTTCTCTGGTGTTCTGGGTGTTCCAGTAGTCCACAGTTCTATTTGTCATTCTTTTAAGGATGGATTCTTTTGATCTCACAACAAATATAGAATGCCCATATATTGTGTATCTGACCTCAAAAAGTAAGATAGACTCCTGCCCTCAAGGAACTCGCAGCTCTGGCTAAGTATTTGCAGTAAAGAAAGTGTGGTAAGCTCTAGGGAAATGGGTCTTGACATGTATTAAAGGTCTAATTTGAGCTACTTCTCTGTGGAGTAGGTAAGGAGCTGCTCCTTGTTCATAGTACTCAGTATTTTCTAGGAGATGGTGACAACTGGATTTTCAGCAGGATCTGTGGAACAGAGAGATGTTGCTTTGACCACCATGGCAAGAGAAAGGATATCTAAAGAAACACAGATGTGTATCCCTTCCTCCAGCTATCAGACTACTAAAAAATGAAGAACACACACACACACACACACACACACACACACACACACACACACACACACACATTTTCTCCAGAGTTTTCATGCTGGAGGAAGGAGAAGGCTGAAGCCCTGTGCTAGTCAGAGAAAGGACTTGCTTCCTAGGAAGAGATTGCATACAGTTCTGACAATTCAGGGGACCAACTTCCAGGACAGACTGGAGCTAGGACAATGATGGGTCAGTGATAGACAGGACCACACCTTGACCAGAACTGCTGAGTTATGTATGTCTCTTGCCCTCTATTTAAGCCTAAGCCTTAAGTCAGCATTCCCCACACACAAGGATGAACTGGGGTCAGGGGCATGGGTCACTGACACTTTTTATTTCTCACTATGGCCACATTGGATAAATTTTCTTTCTCAGCTTTTCACTATTAAGTGTCTCTTTATTGGTATATAAGGACAGGTGACTGTAGCCTGCTGGGGTTGCCAGGGACTAGATCTTCAGCTTACGACTCTAGTAACATTGTCACGCCCACCACTATTGATGCCATGTCCTATGAGGCTAACTGTCACAGAACATATAGCACTAGTCTGTTGTTTGTGGTTTGTTTGGTTTTTGAGACAGGGGCTCACTATGTAGCTCTGGCTATCTTGGAACGCACTGTATAGACCAGGCTGGCTTTGAACTCACAGAGATCTGCCTGCCTCTGCCTCTCAGAGTGCTGATATTAAAGGCATGTACCACCATGTCTGGTTGGTTCTGGTTATTAACAAAGGTGAAATTGGAAAACTGTACTAGCTTAAACTTTTCAAAGAAGTTTATCAAACATCAATAGAGAGGAAGTCCAATTAGGTCTTAGTTACAGCCCAAGCCCTGAATCCTCAGCCTTAGGTAAGTAAGAGAGTAATTTAATGTGGGTAATAAAGTTGGCTCAAAGCAACCAGGAGCACATAATGTCCCCCAAAGGTGCGTGTCCTGAAAGTCGCCAGCTGAGACGGCTCATCTGCTCACACTGACTTTTTCACAGCAGCACTCAGCTCTGAAATTAACCTGTCATCTAAATTGAAGGGGAGAAAAGGCAGAAGGTCTAGGACACAATCATCCAACCCGACTAGCGGGCCAGTCACTGACGTCAGGCCCGAAGAGAATGATATTAATCATTCTAGCCTGGTGTGCAGTTGAGGACAGCTCTCTCCAGCTCTCCCAATCCATCCCGGGGGTCTTTCCACCAGCCATGCACCTGCTGCTGGCCACAAACCCTCAACTTTGAGACAGGCACGCATGCAGGCTGCCATCGATAGCATTTAAAGCCACACTGCACCCTTTAGTAGAGTCCAGGCTGTGTGGAGGAGAAAGGAAACAAGGCATAGGTAGTGTCTGGATCCCACCCCACCCCCACCCCCAAGATGTGTATGTCTTTAATCTCTGCAGGGTAATCTCCCCTAAAATGGTCATTTCCTGGGAACTTAATGAGAATATAGGATTAATGTCCCAAAGAGCTCTTGGGGCTGGCTATTAATTCCCCTTAGGAAATACCAGTGGTCTTTAATCAAAATTGCCTAAATTACAAGCTAGTGAAGCATGTCCTTACAGGGCTTAGGGGCAGCTGTTACACCAGCTATTTCCGATAGATGGCGCCCACTTTCATGTAAATAAATCATTCATATAATTTGTCTTCCTTTTTTTTCCCCACGGAGATGGTGGGCAGGGGACACCAGAGAGAGTGGAAAGGACTTAGTAAAGGTCCGGAAAGGACTTAGTAAAGGTCCAGACAGGAGCGTTCTGTCCAAGGGCTGGTTCCACACCTAACACACTTCTGAGACTCTGAAGACAGCCAGAGACCCCCCACACACAACAGTCCTGCTTGCTGTGTGCAGCTCATTCTGTGCAGCCAGTGATAAGAAAGGGAGGGTGAAAGTCAGGGCAGGAGAGCCGGAGCACTAGCCGGGCCCCTTTCTCTAAGCTTTGCGGAAGGATCCGGGTGTTCAGAAGACTTCCCAAAACCCATGCTCTGTAAGTGTTGTGTTTCAAGACCCTTCCTGCCTTTGATCACGAAACACCAGACTTCTGTTTGTTTCCATGAGGACTTACAAACAACAACCCAGGTCTTTGTTAAACAAAAGCAACCCAAACTAACAGCTGAAGAGTCTCCCAGCCTGTGTCTTGAATCCTATAATTCTCAGACAGGTATTCCTACACTCCTAGGAAAGGATCGGGCATATTTCTGCTTGACTTTCATCACAAACCCTGGAGGCAGCCAATCCTTGCAGATTTCTCAGGCTGCAATCCTGGAGACTTGGCACCATGACTCAGATAGGAATGGAGTCAGGGTTGCTCTATTTTGACTGGGAGACACTGCCTCCTGATTGATTTGGCAGACTAAGTATTTTGATATTTATGTCTCACAAAGAGTTTAAGGTCCTGGGAGTCAGAAGTTTAAAATGGCCATAATTCTACTGGTGTCTTAATCCCTAAATTAAAAAATCAAGGACGATATAGTCCCAGATATAGCCTAAGCATTCTGGCTTCATATTCCATCCAGCAGCACACTGGCTATTTGAAGGTCAGTGAAAAAATGAGAGCAAGGGGAGTGGTCTCTTCACTTCCCAGGGTGCCTAGCAAAGCTAAGCACATGGTAGGGACTAGTTTTCACAAACTGATTGAAATGGTTGAAGAATTCTCCAATCCAATCAAAATCTACTGGACTAAAGGATGTCCAACTATCTAAAACAACTAGCTTGGCTGCACCAAAACAGAGAATTGAACAAAATATCCAGACACTAAGGTTCTGCGAAGGCATTGCAAGATCCTGCTTCTCCAGCTCCTCCGTCAGCACTGATAAAGTGGGTTACTAAGCAACTTCCCAGAGAAACTAGAGTAGAGCCTACCTCTTAATGCTGTTTGTAAGGGTGCTTTGTGAGTTAAAAAAAGAACTCAAAGAGTTCTGGTTTGGGCTTTCTTTTTCCTACGCCTTCCCCCTGGAGCACTGGTGTTACTGTGTGCTTCCTTGTCCTTTATCTCAACACAAGGCGGTGAGAAAGAGATCGTTACGTTCATATTTATAAATGAGAGATCTCACTGCCTAAGCAAATGAGTAGAAACTCTGAAAGTTTGTTTTTTTTTTTTAATCGCAGTTTCTTATTCTTCTACACCGTCTTGCTTTCCAACTCACTATGAAATACATTGACTAATTTTTGCTTCCTCCATTCTGCAACTCTTAGAATTTCCTTTTACTGGATTCGGTTTTTCCAGAGGCAATATGGGAGAGAGCCACCTGGACTTTGTTTCCTAGCAATAAGCGCGCGCGCGCGCACACACACACACACACACACACACACACACACACACACACACACACCCTCCCCACGTCTGATCTGCAGACATTATAGCAAACTTATCACTCTGAAAAAACAGGTGAGACGATCGCCCTCCTGGCCTCCCAACACACCTGGATTAGAAATGGCTGCTTTGAGTCAGCTGTTGGACTTCAGGCTATCTGTAAAATGGGCATAATTACTGCCTACCCGATTTGTAGGTGAGTGACCACGATCACTGTGAACAACGAATGCAAAAGCTCCCAGCACACAGTAGGTCTGTTTCCTTCTCTGGCTTAGAACTGTGAGAGTTAACATGCAGGGAAGCAGGACGGACACTCCTTTCAGCCAGAATCAGACTTACTGAAACCTGAAACTGTGGGAATGGACAGGAAACTGCAGCAGCCCTTGGATCTCTTTCCCACACGACCCTAGGGGGGTGGGAGTGTGTGTGTGTGTGTGTGTGTGTGTGTGTGTGTGTGTGTGTGTGTGTGTGTGTGTGTGTGTGTTGCGGGGGGACAGGATCAGTGTTCCATCTAGGGTGGGCAGTCTCTATCCTTCCCTCGCCCTAGCACCAACACCAGCACCAGCCAGCAGCAGGTCTTCACGACCCCGCCTGCAGCTCGAGGCTTGGAGGGAAACAAAAAACAAAAAAAAAAACAGCTAAGATCCTGAGGGCGCACCGGCTGGCGACAGCTCTCACGTCCTCCCGGCCTTCATGCCCGTAGGGTCTGAAGCCTGGATGGGTGGCCCCTGCGCGGGCTGCCCTCAGGGACCCCGCGGGGCTGTGGGCGTGGCGAGCGCCCGCCTGCTGAGGCGCCCTGCTAGGGTTGGCCTTGTGTGTGTGTATGTGTGCGCGCGCGCGGGCGCGAGCGCGAGCGCGGTTGGTGGGGTGGGGTGGGGGGGCGACACCGAGCACGCGCAGGCAGCCGGGCCCGCGCGCCGCGCCGCCTCGTCCTCGCCCGGGGCTGCCCGGCCCCTCCCCTCCCCCGCGAGCTGCGCACCGGCAGCCGGCTGACCCAGCAGCCCGCGCCCGCGCCCTTGTCCGCGCGAGCCGGCGGCGGGCGGGCTCCACTCAGCCGGCGACATGAGCGGCGGCGGCGGCGGCGGCGACGACGTGGTGTGCACCGGCTGGCTGAGGAAATCGCCTCCCGAGAAGAAGTTGAGGCGCTATGTGAGTGAGGCGAGCAGCGGGCGCGGCCCGGCGGGCGGGCGGACGGGCGGACGAGGGGCGTCCCGCGCGGCCTCCGAGGTGGGGGGGGGTGCCGCTGAGAGAGGCCGGGCGCGGCGGGCCGGGGGCCCCCGCGGCCTCGGAGGGTGCGAGCGGCGGGGTGCGAGCGGGGCGCCGCACACCTGTCACAGGTGCGCCGCCGAGGGGCGGGGCGCAGGTCGGGGCTGCGGCTCCGCGGCTGCCGCTGCTCGGCGCGGGCCTCCCCGGGAACTCCAGGCTGTGCCGAAGTTTGTCGCGATTGTTCCGGGCGACCCGGAGAGTTGACGCCCCGGGGCTGAGGGGGGACGAGTCACCCCGAGCGGAAGGGTAGGCTGAGGGGGTGGGGGCGCGCGGCCCCCGGGGCCCACAAAGGGCGAGGCGCCGCGCCCCTCTCCGGGTCCCTTTCTCCGGCCGCCCCTCCCCGGTGGCTGGCGGCTTCCTTCCAGTCCGCGGCCGCTGCATCACCGGCAGCGTCAGCGGCATGTGCAGCGCTTGTATTAAGTGACTCATTTGTTTGTGTCCCCCCCCCTCCCCGTTCTTTCCCATTATTCCGTAGATCTCTCACAGCCCCCCCACCCCCACCCCCCAACTCCCCGCGCGGTCGTCCGCTCCACGGGGTGACACTGCAATTCGGTCCGCTATAACTGGCCCGAGTTATGTGTGGAGGTGTCTGGGGTCTGGAGAGATCATGGCTCTGACTTGCTAGGTGGTGCTGGCTGACAGTGTTTACTGAAATTGCTGGGACAAGCTGTCCCTTCTAGGTGAGAAACTGACAATTGGGGGGGAGGGAGGAAGCGCCCCCCTCCTCCTTGCCTAGCGAGGTCAAAGAACAAAGTGGTGCCGGGATCTGAGGCTGGGGTAGTCCGAGGAGTTTAGAAACGGAAAGTCCGTTAAAGGAGTGCAGGTTCTCCCGTCGTCGTCTCCCTCTTCCCCTTGCCAAGAACCGTCCTTGTTCCGCTGCCTGGGAGTGCTGGACTCGGAGCAATCACTCCCACAGCCTGGAAGCGAGCGAGCGGTTGCTTCCAGCTGCAGGGCATCAAGGGAGCTCCCAACAGACCCGGCCCTCTGTCAGCTGCACTAGTGGCTGGCCATGGGGGACAGAAGCTTACCAGAGTTTCCTGTCTCTGCTCCCCAGATCAGAATCAAGGGACTTCTGGCCTCTGGACTGAGGAAGTGACATTCTGTTTTTCAAAGGAAGTGTTGTTGTTGGGGAGTGCAAGTGTGTCAATGAAATCAGGCTCTGACTTAGGTCATTTGTGCGGGGGTGGGGGGAAATCTCAGGATTTAGTGCATAGCTTTTGAGCACGAACAAAGATTTGACGTATAGTAATATAATAGAGGCGTTTAAGCTTTAAAGCTCATATTGGGGGATTTTGATGTGGATAAAATATTTTAATTACTAAGAGGGAGTTTTGTTTTTGCTTGTTGCTGTAACCCAGGCCTGTAATTTCAGCACTTGCATTTGGGAGACAGGCACGGGGATCACAGGTTCAAAGCCCGCATAGTTCCAGCATTCTAGGCCAGCTTAAGCTATGTGAGATCCTGTCTCTCTTTCGAATACACATAACCCAGCCCCCCAACCCAACAAACAACACACACACACACACACACACACACACACACACACACGAACTCAAGATGGTTCAGTGGGTAAAAGTGCTTGTCCTTCAAGCGTGGTGACTTAAATTTGATCCCCTGGAAAGCATATAAAGATAGGTGAGTTCTGACTTCCATGTTCATGCTGTGGTGTGTACATACACTCACATACTCTCCCTCACATACACAATAATAATAATAATAAAGAGAATTAGGGAGGATTTCTTTTTTTGTCTTGGGGCGTGTGATTGTTCATGCCTATAATCCCAGCCCTTGGAAGGTAGAGGCAGGATAAAGAGTTCAAGACCATCCTTGACTGCATAGTGAGCTCAAGGCCAGTGGAATGCTACAAGACCAGCCAGTGGAATAGTGTCCTGTTTTTAAAAAAATGCAATTTTCTAATTAGAAGGGAATGTAACATAGTTGGTAGAATGCTTGCTTAGCATACAAGATGTCCTGGGTTTTTTCCCCCAGCACTGCATAAACAGGGCTGGGAGGCACAAGCCTGTAATACCAGCATTCCAAGGAGAAGGAAGGAGGATTAGAAGTCCAGGTCATCCTTGAATTGAAAGAAAAACAAAAACAATACTACTTTAGAAATCTTTGAAACTTTGTTTTTGAAACAGCTTGTAAAAAAGTTGATACTGTTGCACTTTGACTCATGGCTACATCAACCCTTACCATGTAGTCTCTTTATGACCTAGCTCTTGAGTGTTTTTTAGAACAGCTTTAGCTCAAAATAGCCAAGTTTGGAGGCTTGTGTCAACCCCAGGTTTTATCCATTTAAACTCCTCAGTGCTCTTGGCTTCTCTGATGACCTCAGCTTCCCCCTTCCACACATTCCCTTTGGCTCCAGCCCCCAAGGCATCTGACACAAGCTATAGCCTGGTGTGACTGGAAGCCTCTCCAGGGGTAGAAGTCCAATCCTCCTGCTTCCAGCCAATCTAAATAACCTATGCTTCCAGAGTGCAGCCTCCTTCATCCACTGAGTTTCTGGGAAAACATTTGGCTTTTACACACACATCCTCGTACTAGGGATTGAACTGAAGGTCTTGCCTGTGAACTCAAGGTCTTGCTGGTTCTGGGCAAATGGTCCATCACTGAATCCCCAACCCTTACATTTTACTTTTCCTTTTAAAATCTCTGCCAACTGTTTTAAGTTATAGCTCTGTTCTTGGTTTCTTAGAAGCTCAAATTAGTTAGACTCAAACTTAGAGATATTTCCCAGCCAGATTGCTGCATACATAACTCCTAAATAGTTGTTGTGACTGGTATACATAATAGTCATATTTGGTATTGTAGATTGACATGTCTCCATTTTAAGGGTGAATCAAGCATCGGAGATAAAGGAGAAAGTAGCATATTAAATACATGACGGTTTAAGGCTCTTTTGAAAACATAACTCCTGTGTGTGGGGAAAGGTAGGCAATAGGGAAAGAAGGGAAGAAGTTATGTTGTCAGAGATGTGTTGTGTTGTGTTGTTTTGTTTTGTGATAGGGTCTCATCCTCACACTGGCCTGAAACTCATTGTGTAACCCAGGCTAACCTTGAATTTGGGGTGGTCTCCTGGTTCTCTCAAGTGCTGGTATTGAAGGCATATACCAACACATCTGGCAATGGAGGTTTTGTTTTTAGAGAGTTTTTTTCCCTCATTGGGTTTTCTGATTGATTAACCATAAGAAAGAAGAAATGATCTAGAGCATTGGTTCTCAACATGTGGGTCGCTACACCTTTCACATTGGTCACATGTAAGATATCCTGCATATCAGACATTTACATTAGGATTCATAATTGTAGCAAAACTACAGTTATGAAGTAGCAACAAGACAATTTTATGTTTGGGGGTCACTGCAACATGTATTAAAGGGCTGCAGCATTAGGAAGGTTGCGAACCACTGAACTAGTGAGTATTTGTTGTGTGTCCTAAAGAAATTGGATGGGGAGGAGAAGGAATATACTGAGTGTTACTCCTGGTGCATCATGTGACAGCACCGAGGCTTGACAAAAGAAAGAGCATCATTCCCGTGTGTGGCTGAGTTCACACGTGCACGAGAATGCCGTTATATGTACTTAAATATCGAGCAGGATTTTGTGGAGGGAAAATTTACAACATTCAATGTATTATAGTCTGTTATAATTTCAAAGTGTTGCAGGATTTGAGGGAAAGAAGATTGGTCACAGCATTGCCCCCTGGTGGTTTATTTGAGGAAAGTTGTATTGTGTCTAATGAACAGCTGCAGGAAGCAAACAGTAACTATTTGTTCTTCTTTTATTATCGTTATTAAATATGTGTATTCCTGGCTTCGGATTAGTTGACTAACCCATCCCTTTAGTGTTTGCTGATGACCCTGCCTTCTCCTCTCAAAGAAGGTGGATCAGGGTATGGCCATCTGCACAAATCACAGTCAAATTTCCTAGTTTACTCAGTATTTACATGATTTCTTTCTTTTCTCCTCTTCTCAGAGTCCACGAGGCACCCCACTGTCAGAGCTAACTCTACTCCCCATGCTTCGGCTCATGTCCTCTCCTATCTCCTCAGACAATTCTTGCCCCTTTTGGCAATTTTTAATAGGTCTTTGAGAATTTTGTACAATGTATTTTGACCACAGTTATCCTTCCCCTAACTCTTCCCAGATCCAGTCCCTTCCTTACCCACCCAACTTTGTGTCCTCTTCTCACCCCAAACCCATCAAGTCTAATTTATGTTACCCATATGATGTGGGTGTGGCCTGGTACTGGAGCATGATCAACCCACCATGCGCCAGGATAAAGGGTGCCACCATGCCTACCTTATTGATAATTTTAAAGGACCAGTTGTTTATTTCACTGATTTTATCTATTGCTTTTCTGTTTAAAATTTCACTGGTTTCTGTTCTCTATTATAACCTTTTTTCTAGTAGCATTTGATTTATATTACTTTTCTAAGTTTTTATGTAATTTATTTTATTTAATTTCATGTGCACTGGTATGAGGTATTAGATCCCCTGGAATTGGAGCTATAGGCACTTGTGGGATGCCATGTGGGTGCTGGGAATTGAACCAGGATCCTCTGGGAGAGCAGCCAATGCTCCTAACCGCTGAGCCATCCCTCCAGCCCTAATGTGGGAGTTTAAATTACTGATTTGAGACTTTTCTTCTAGTACTAATATACACATTTAGTTCTATAAGTCCCCTTTGAAGATTGTGTTTGTTTATTCTAAAATTTTTCATAATTTGTATTTTCATTTAGCTCAGTTTTTTTTTTTACTTCTCTTGAGACTTACTTTGACTCATGGATTATTTAGATATATGTTGTTTAGTTTCCAAATGTTTAAAGATTTTCTTGTTATTTCTGTTTCCAATTCTTAGTCTGGCTCAATTGTGGGAATAAAATACATTCTGTATAATAACAATCATTTTAAGTTTGTTGAGATTTATTTTATGGCCCAAGATAAGATTGTTCTTCCTTTATGTTCCTTGACTACTTGAAATGATGTTTATTCTGCTATCATGAAGTAAGGTAGTCTACAAATGCCAATTAGACCAGGTGTGGTGGTACATGTGTGTAATAGCAGCACTTGAGGTGATAGGAGGGTTATGAGTTTGATAGCCAGAATTACATGGAGAGTTTGAGGTCAGCCTAGGGCTACATAGCAAGACTCTGTCTCCAAAATACAACAAAAATATCACTTCAAATCAGGACATTCTCCTGAGCTTCACATGTGTGTTTTGCATGCATGTTTGTATGTGTATCATGTGTGCCCTGGTGCCTGTGGAGGCCATCAGTGGGCATTGGATACCCTGGAACTGGAGTTACAGATGGTTGTAAACCACCATAAGAACTGGAAACAGAACCCAGGTCCTCTCTAGAAGAGCAACAGATTCTCTTACCTGCCAATTCATCTCTCCAGCCCCCTGAGTTTTACTATATTTTATTTTAGAGATAGGAGCTCATGTAGCCCATGATACTCTTGAATAACCTATGTAGTCCATGTTGAATCACCTTGAATCTCCTGAGCTTTTTTTCACTACTATTATATCCTATTTCCTCATGTAGAAGTAATTTACATGCTCATCAATGAATGAATGAATAAGAAAAATGTTATTTTTTGCATACAAAAGAATAGCCTTGCTGGGCAGTGGTGGCACACACCTTTAATCATAACACTCAGGAATAGAGGCAGGCAGATCTCTGTGAGTTCGAGGCCAGCCAGGTCTACCAAGTGATTTCCAGGGTAGTCACACTACACAAAGAAACCCTATCTTGTAAAAAACCAAAAAAAAAATAGCTTTAAAAAATGTTGACACATAGATATGTTATAAACTATATGAACTTTGATGATAGTATGATAAATAAGCTACTCACAAAGGACAAATAGTATATGACTATTTTCATAACTTATCTAGATTAGTGATGGAAAGAATGGTGATTTGGAAGGTCTGAGGATAGAAATTATAAGGAACTGTTTATTGTGCAGTGGATTCAAAGTTTCAGTGATACAAGTTGAAAGAGTTCTGAATAAGATGGTAATAATGGTGCCACAGCAATGTGAATGTCTTTAGTGCCAGCTCAGGGTATTTCGTTTACTTAAAAACAGTCAAGATGGTAGATTTTATATTTTGTGTACTTCACCACAATTAAAAATAAAACAACTTCTAGGGGGCTGGAGAGCTGGCTTCTGGGTTCAATTCCCAGGGACCACATGGTGGCTCACAACCATCTGTAAGTCCAGTTCCAAGGGATCTGATACCCTTTTCTGGCCTCTGTGGGCACCAGGTCATATACATGGTACATAACATACATGCAGACAAAACACCTGTATGCATACAATAATAAAATTTAATTTTAAAAAAATCTGCATTTGGTAGGGGTGAGGAATGTTGCTAGTGTTACTTTTCTTTATTGCTGATATTTCTAATTCAAGAAAAGACAAAAATGGACTCTCCATAGCCTTAACTCATCAACATCTGAGAACCAGAGGCAGTGGATGTACAAAGAGCTTGAAAGCACATCTGTTCGTTCACCAAATGAAACATCTCTGGCATTATTGTCTATCTCTGGCTGGTCTTTCTCTAGATCATGGGGAATAATGGAATATGATAACTTAGTGCTCCAGCAAAATGTGCAGAAGTGTAAAGCAGGCCTTTGCCAGCATCCAGAATAACTTTGACAACTGTAACTAGAGAATATATCACATTCTTTCCCTTCCTAAATGAATAAATCAGTACTTAACCATGCCTTCAAAGAATTTACAGACCAGGGAGACACATGAGAAGCAGAATGCTGGACTTATATGGATTTATATGATCCAGCAAAGGAACTGTAAAGGCAAGAGCTCTAGGTATAGAAGATAGCAGGAGTTTTGAGACAGAAGGGAACCTGAGTTGGACTCAGAAGTTTGTGGGCTAAAAAGGAGTATGATGTGTAGGATGACAGAGGCTGTGAATATGAGATTAGGAATCAGTAAATCCATCTAGAAAGAAGGAATCAAGTTCGTAGAAGAAAACCGAAAGAGTGTTGAGGAGGGATGTTCTCTAGAAGGCCCTCGATAGTAGAATGACATTTACTGGCGAAGAGCATCCCTCTTACTGAGTAAGTCTTTGCCTCACAGCTTGCTGTTTTTTTTCATTTGAAATGTTAGTGTGAGATGACAGTGTTTATCTTTAGAAGACCTGCCTCAGTGTTTGGGTTCTTGAGTGGATTAGTTCCTTCTCTGCTTCCTACTTTATTGCCTGTGAAACTGGAATGATGCTTCTTACTCCATGGAGTTTGAGAATTTGCCAGGATAATGTGGAAAAGAAATCTTGAGCACCATGTCTAGCATAGAGATGTGTGGAAGTATTTAGTATTGGAGGAAGTAGCAGAGTGGGACAATGCAAATTTATAATTATTAAACCTTTCGTAGGAAGTCTGACCATGAGCATGAGTGTCTTCACATCCATTTCACACTGGGGCCAGATTAGATGTGCAATGTAAGTGGAATTCTGAAGCTAGAATTGAGTGCTAAGGAGTTAGATTTTCCTGGAATGAACATCTCAAGGGTCTTCCAGTTTGGGGGTCTGGAAATTAAATTACAGTGATTTGCCTGAAGCTGTGACTTTGAGAAATGTGTGTGTACTGAGAGTGTAGAGATGCATGTGAGATTCTGGAACCCACAATTGAGAGTGGTCTAAAATTCATACACCTTCTAGGGAATGATATATTTGTTTTTGTTGCTCTGATAAAATATTATAACTAAAGGTAACTTAGAAAAGAAAGAGTTTGTTTTGGTCAATAGTTCCAGAGTATTTGAGTCCGTACTGGCAGGGAGGGTGCTGGAGCAGGAAGCTGGCTAATTGCATTTCATCTACACACCAGGAAACAGTGAACTGGGAGCTGACCCTCAGTGTCCTGCAAGGCGGTACCTCTTAAAGGCTCCATATCCTCCTCAAACAGCACCCACCAACTGGGAACTAAGTGTTCAAATATCGGAGTTTATGGGAGACATTTCTCATTCAAACTACTACCAGTAGTAATCCTTCAAACTTAACTCGGAGATCCTCTCCAAGTTTCTCCAAAGTGAGCCTTTTGCTGGACTTGTTTCTAAAATATGATTTTACCTCTAGCATTCTGATACTGGGCTAGATTCCTTTTGCACTTTACAGACAATGTAATGTCTCATTAAGCACAGGGTGTAAGTATGGTGCCGTTGTTGGACAACAGCTCAAAGCAAGGTACCGTCAGTCATTGTCATCAATGTATTGTAACTACTGTACTCTCAAGTTTATGCTTGCTGCTTTTACTGATTTACAAGTTGTTGGAATAATTTCCAACAACAATAAAGTACAGGGCTGGGAAGATATCTTAGTTAATAAAGCACTTTTCCACGAAAATGTGGTGGTCGGAGTTCAATCCCAGAACCCACACAAGGCCAGATGTGGTGGCACATGCTTGTTTTTCCAGTGCAGGGGAGGTAAAACAGGAAGATCTTTGGGGCTCCCTGGCCAATCAGCCTAACTTAATTTGTGAGCCCCAGGTTCCATATGATGCACCACGGGTAGATGGCTCCTGAGGAGTGACACCTGATATTGTCCTTTGGCCTCCATGAGCTCTTGTACACACATGCACAGAACACATAAGGAACAGTGAGCTGCTTCCATAATACCCCTCAAACAGATCAATTATGATATTTTTGAGATAGTATCTATATGTGTTACCAGGCTGATCTTGAACTTAGTATAAAGTCTTCCCACCCCAGCCTCCTGAGTAAATGGAACTACGGGCATACACTATAATCTGGCTCTCAGTGGTTTTTTTTATAATTATGGGCACACATACTTAAATATATTGAACATGCTGGGTGGTGGTGGTGCACACCTTTAATCCCAGCACTCAGGAGGCAGAGCCAGGCGAATCTCTATGATTTCGAGGCCAGCCTGGGCTACAGAGCGAGATCCAGGACAGAAACCAAAACTACATGGAGAAACCCTGTCTTGAAAAAACAACATATGTATGTATGTATGTATGTATAAAAACATATTTGGATCTATTATATTTGTTTTTGTTTCTGAAGTTCAGATTGTACTATCCTTAGCCTGTAGGACCCTATTCAACTTGGCTTCTGATATGATACTACTAGTTTAATGGTTTCTTTGCTACATGCTATGACAAGGTCTTCCAGGTTTATTTTGTACATATCTTAATCCAGATATGGAATTATCCAGTTCCTTAAAGGATCCTGATTCTTCATATGAAGAATGCTATATAGAAACTCACTATGGAAAGTAAAGAATGTTGTCATTATATTGGTTGCACAGTTGGTTTTTTACATGACAGTCAACTATCAGTGAGCTAGCATTTTGTATTCTGCTTCTCCCCATACACTGCAATTATGAATAGGTACATTTACTTTTGCATAATATTTGTCCAGTTTTGAATTATAAAAAATCTTGATTATATAGAAAAATAAAGCAAAATGTGAAAAGAATAAAGATTCATATGGTATTACATATTATCAAGACCACATTTGTTTCATCTATTCTTTTACAATTTCTTTTTTTTTTTTTAACTTATAGCACCTGGTATTCCCAGGTGGTTTCCCATCCAAATACTAACCAGGCCCATCCCTGCTTAGCTTCTGAGATCAGAAGAGGTTGGGTGTGGTCTCCTTTTAATATTTCTTTGCTTTAATATTATAAAATCCTAGAAGTGTATATAAATCTTAAAATTATCATCTTAGTAAAGATGCCATATATTACATATATATCTCCCCAGTTGGACATTCATGTTGTTTCCAGTTATTTACTATCATATGCAATGTATCTGTCATATAGGTGACACTCTTCTAAGAATTTCACTAAGCTCGTAACCATTGTTACACATATAGCATGTTATAACTACAATTCACATGGGAGATTTCCTGGAAAGAAAATCAGTATCTTTCCTTAGTCTGCCTTAAAAGAATGTGACAGTTGGAGCTCTGGTGGTTCGCACAGCCCAGTTCTTTGTTCTTTAAAGTTTTGAACAAACATTACATTAGGGTTGATGGCATTTCCTTGAATAAGAAAGAACTGGAGAGGGCTGGTGAGGTGACTGTATGGGCAAAAGCACTTGCTACCAAGCCTGATGTCTTGGGTGTGACCTCCAGAACCCACATGGTAGAAGGCAAGAGCCGACTCCCCCAAGTTACTCTTCACACATGGGCTGTGGCAGGCACATGTCCTCCTCCCCCTTGCACACAGGCAATTAACTGATTAATTAATTATGTTTTTAAAAAAGGAAACAACTCGAACAAGAACTGAGTTGAAAGCAACTATTTTAGCTACAGGTTTTGGAAACCTGCACAGGATACTGTTTTCATGCCATACATGGTGGCATATGCCTTCTAGTCCTAGTACTTGGCAGGCTGAGGTGGAACCCGGGCAACATAGTGAAATGCAATCTCAGAATCGAACAGGAGGAGGGACTCTCAAGGCCATCACTCCTCGCTGAGGGTCTGTAGGCAGTTAATGGTTGCTAGAGGAAGAGGGAACATTTTTTTCATCAGTGTAGCTGAAGATGCCCAGGTAAGATGCTCAGGCTTCTATTATCACCATGCTCCTGTAACCAGCTCTAATGAAATTCACTGGGACGGACACACACACACACACACACACACACACACACACACACACACACACACACACACACACACCGAAGTGAAAGGAGGTCTTCTTAGAAAGAGGAAGGAGATCAACAGGAATGGGATAGGGACAAGACAGGATAATAAGGGGAGTGAATATGGTCAAAATACATTGTAAACATGTATGAAAATGCATTTAAATCTATTTCATGTATAATATATGCTTAAAACATAAAAACAAAAATAGAATTTTAGTGACACTTGAATTTTACTTCTATAGTGTAGTTATTGTAAACACAGATAACAGAAAAGTAACAATATTAGCAGCACCTGCAACAAAGGGATACACAACATTTAAATGTATTTCTTTTGTCTATTTTTCCTTGTATTTGTATATTTGTACAGTTTACAAACTGTGAAAGACTGTTCACCCTGTGTATTACCTTAAGTTGGTATATTAAAAATATTCTGTGTCATAAAATAGTCTCCTAAGACATGGCTTGTTTGTTTGAGAGAGGGTTATATAGCCTTGGCTAGCACAGAACTCGCTATGTAGACTATGCTGGCCTCAAGCTCATAGAGATCCACCTGCCTCTGCCTCCTGATTGCTGTGTAATATTTGTTATATTTTGTAATATTTAATCCTGGGATTAAAGGTGTTCACCACCATACCTAGTAAGCTATGACTTTTTAATGACCATATAAGTAGAATGGCATTAACATGGAGCTTCTCAAGAAAGATCACTTTTATCCATTTCATGCTCCTTTTAAAAATGTGTATTTTTATTAATTTTTTGACAATTTTATATAACGTATTTTGATCATGTGTACCTCCCACGTAATTCCTACCTCCCTAACCCCTTGAACTTCTTGTCCTCTTTTGTCCTTTAAAAAACAAACCATGGAGTTCAGTTGTACTTTCCAATATACTCCTGGGTGAGAGGCCATCAGCTGGAGTATGGTTGACCTACTAGGAACAGCACGTTTATAGAAAACTGACTCTCCTTCCCCCAGAGCCATCACCCGTCCATACTTCTTTGGTTAAGGGTAGGGGCCTGTAAACCTTCCTCCTCCATGATAGAATGTTGACTGGCTTGATACAGGCATGCACAGCTACTTTGAGTTCATGAGTGCAACAGCATTTCATGTCCTTGGTGTTTACTTGTTTATTATAAACAATATATGTAACTGTAGATGTTTACCTGGATCTAGATTGCTGGGTATGACCCTTCTTCCACATGACCTTATGTTGGAGGTGCAGTGAAATGTTGATTTCTGTAACAGACACACTGGCTTTAATTGCTGTGGTCATATTAATTGCATACTGTCTCTCTTGTACTTTCTTTTTTTTTTTTTTTTTTTTTTTTTTTTTTTTGGTTTTTCGAGACAGGGTTTCTCTGTGTAGCTTTGTGCCTTTCCTGGAGCTTACTTGGTAGCCCAGGCTGGCCTCGAACTCACAGAGATCCGCCTGGCTCTGCCTCCCGAGTGCTGGGATTAAAGGTGTGCGCCACCAACGCCCGGCTCTCTTGTACTTTCTTATTAGGTTATTATTATTATTATTATTATTATTATTATTTAGGTTTTTGGAGACAGAGTTTCTATGTGTAACAGTTCTGGCTGTCCTGGAACTTGCTTTGTAGACCAGACTGGCCTCGACCTTACAGAGATCTACCTGCCTTTCTCTCACAAGTGCTGGGATTAAAGGCATGCACCGCCACCACCCAGCTTGAGGTTATTACTATATGAAAAGTGAAGAACTTAGCACTTTCTATCAGTTAAGTTTTAGAATGCTGTACTGGCTAGCAAGAAACAGCATTCATTGCTAAGATAATCATTCGACACTCAAGTCTATGCTTATATATTTTTAAAGTCACTCTTGAAATGAAAAATTCAAGACCAAAAAGCATTTATTGGTATATATTCTTCATACAGTGTTCAGTCTCATACAGACAATTTCTTTCAAGTATATCATATATACTGACCATGTTTACTCTTCCCCATTTCATCATTTTAGTTCCCCACTCTTTTTCTGTTTCCCAACTTGTCTTCTCCCTCCCATAATCTTTCTTATGCTTTCATGACATGAAATTATATTAAATGGTTTTATGTATCTATAAAAAATTCTAGGACCCTTAAAGAAAATGTGGCATTTGTTTTTCTGCATCTGACTTTTTCACTTAGTATAATAATCTCTTTTCATCTGTTTTTCAGCAAATATGATTTTATTATTATGTATGGCTGCGTATGAAAAAATTCAAGTGAATTTTCAGATGCCAAAGATACAATTACACAGATTCTATTTTGGGAAATCCTCAAATAACTGTAAAAAGCATGGTCTCTGAAGTTAGTCCTGGATTGAAGTCCAAACCTCCCATTGTTGTGTGGGATTGAGTAAATTTTTTTTTTTTTTGCCTTTCAGAGCTTTAATTTCCTATTCTGAGTGGGCCAGAAAGGAAACAAGACTGTCCTTGGGGAGTCTGTATAAAGGGAAGGATATCTAAAACACAGTCTTATTGTAGTATCTGAAGAGCTGCACACAGTGATGCCAGGTCTGGTGGGAAGACATTATCTCCTCCAGGAGAAAAAATCAAAGGGGGTGACATTTGAAATAGACCTCCAAAATGAATAGTCAAATGTCACATGAGGTAAGTCTACAGAGTCACAAATGGGAAGTCCTTAAAAGAGAACCACTAAATTAATGAGCACATCTGGTCAGATCACTCACTCATTCCTACTGAACTACAGGAAATTCTCTGCTCAAGTTATTTTTTCTCTTTTTGAGACAGGGCCATATGTATTCCAGATAGCTTTGAACTTGGTAAGTGTATGAGGATGGCTTTGAAATCCCAATCCTCCTTGTACCAACCATCTAAATGCTGAGATTATAAGCATGTGCTATCACATCTAGCTTCATGTTATTTTAAGTTTTCTTCTCTACAACACCCAAAGTCACTTCCTAACTACATTATCTATTTATATCAGAGTATCTAACATTTGAACAAGCAATTTCTTTAAAAATATGAGTTGATAATACATGAAAAGATATTCAAACTCAGTAGCAATCAAAGAAATCTAAATGAAATTGTCAAGAATTTAAAAAATTATGTCTACTATCAAAGATAAATCATGGAAACCAAAACTCTACCTATCCTTTCTGAAAGTCTATTTGTTACAGTGCATCCAAAAGCTTTATAAATAACTCTACCCTGTGAATTAGAAATTTCATTTATAGGAATTTATCCTAACTATAGACATCTTTGTTTTAAAGGGTCATAATATCATTTAAACTAGTCAAGATCTGGGAGGTATAAGTAGAGCATGTGCTTAGCATGAGTGAAGCCCTGGGTTCAATTTGTCAGCAAAACAAGCAAACATAATAGACCTTAGCCAAAAGACAAAGAAGCAATATAATAAATAGTAAAATACCTAGTGTCCAAGAACAGAAGAACCACATAAATTTATCACTGTATTAATTATGTTACTATTTATAGCACTTAAAATATTCCTGACATTATATTCAATATCTCAGCAACCTATAAAGTAACTGTATAAGAGAATGCCAAATAGGATTTTCTGTTACCATACAAATGGTAAATAGAATGCACAGCTGAACAGTGGAGGTAAGACCCCACAAGGGAGAGAGGGCAGTCAGTAAGCAGGGCAGACATAATTCTAAGACTTAAAGAAGTTATAGTGTGAGATATTCTAACCCAGTCATGGCGTGTGTCCCTGTACATCAACCTTTGCCACAATCCACAAGAGACTAGGGAGAAACTGTGGGCCCCCTGATCTAGTGGGTTCTAAGAGAAATCAACTACAGGAGTGAAGGGGAAAGAAAAGAAAAGGGGAGAGAGCCCATGCCTGGTGAATATTTGTTTAGGCAGGCACTTACATATCTGCCTGTTCCAATCCGGACAAAAAGGAAATGGAACGAATAGAGGCAGGAAGGTATCAACCCACCATTGGTATAGAGAGAAGTCTGATGGGTCTAGTGGGCTCATGGAAATTTCTGGTGTTAAGCCCACTCCATCCAAGAGGGCTCAGGGTAGTAGAGGAGAGCGGAGAATCATCTGACAGAGAATAATAGAGCTGAATACTGTTCTTTAGGTCTGAAGACCAAACAGTGAAGAAACTCATCCTCCAAATGCATATCTAGGCAATGCTGGTTAAACAACTGGGAACTCTGTTCAGGAGAATCCAAAGCAGCCAGCAGTCCTTGTTCCTTATTCCCATACCCATACCTCATAGCAGAACAAGTAGAGTCTAGAAGGGCACGGGGAAGAAATATCAGAGATTGTGCACCTTCTCCATAGTAAGAAACAGCAGAGTCGGGGGAAAAATACAACAAATCTACCATTCTCATCTGCAGAACCACTGGAGTAGCCAGAGGTAGACCAGATACATGGAAATTTTTCAGTGGTAGATTTTGAATAATCCAGCATGGCCAGAAAGTTGTATGGGCTCTGCATGAGGTTCATGAAGGAGAAATGATTTGATAAGGTTTAAAAATAGAAACACTGGAGCCAGCTGTGATGGTGCGTGTCTTTAATCCCAGTATTCAGGAGGTAGAAGCAGATCTCTGTGGCTTTGAGGCCACTCTGATCTACTTAAGTGAGTTTCAGGCCAGCCAGGGCTACATAGTGAAAGTCTGAAAAAACAAAAAATGTGTGCGCATGCACACATGCGCACACACACAGGTGAAGGTTCTTGCCACCAAGCCTAACAACCTGAATGCAATCCCTAGAACCCACATGATAGAAGAACTCACTTCCAGAAGTGGCATGTGCTCTGATCTCCACATGTATGTCATGGCATGCACACCCACCCCACAAACAAACAAAATCAAATAACTGTACTGTATTTTTGAGACAGGAGCTCACTATGTGTTGCTGACTGGCCTTGAACTCACAGAGCTCTACATGCTCCTGAGTGCTGATGTTTGACACTATACCCTACTGTAGTTAAAAAAAATTTTTTTTGAGATAGAGTCTCACTATGTAGCACTGGCTGACCTAGAACTCACTATGTAGACTCAGCTGGTCTTGAACTTACAGGGATCCACTTGCCTCTATTTCTTGAGTGCTGGGATTAAAGGTGTACATCACTATATCCAGCTATAAAAATTTTTAATAAAAATATAAATATTGATTTACTTTTATCATAAGTAAATCAGAGTCTGTAAGCGATAGAACTTGAGGTAAGTGTCATTCAAAAGTTCATAGGAATTTGCCTACCCACTGATTAAAAACCACACATAGAAAAAAAGGTACAAATGTCATGGTGTTCTGGAAATGAATCTTTTGGTGAGACTACCCAAGGTGGCTGTTAAGTTGGACTTGACTAATAGCACTGTTTACAGATTGCTGTTGTGGGCACTAATGTGTAAGATGTTTTCCAACTGCTTTTTAAACCAAGGAGAAAGATACTAAGCACTTCCTTATTTGTACGAACTTCCATCTCAAAGTTTTCTATTAACTGGAGTTGTGGTTGATGAGATTTATGCCAGAAAATATTATGCTTTTTTGTCACTATGTGTGTTGTATGTGTTGTTAATGCACAGTGTACCTCTAAAGATGCCTACCCTATAAACTGTTGAATTTGTGTGATAACAAGTACAACAGGGTTTAGAGCATCCTCAAAATTACAAAGCCAATATTAGTTAACAAATAACTAAAATGCCTGTCTGTACATGAAAGTAACAACACTAGTTTGCATTGTGAGAGATAAAAATATTCCATTGAGAAGTCACACTAAATTGGTAACAGTAAGGACTTAGAAGGGAGAGATGGCCAAACTTCAACTTTTTAGCCTTCTTCCCCATTTATGTTCAGGCTGACCCCAAACTCCTGGGCTTAAGGTGATCATTTTTGTGACTGAATAATATCCTATTATATATTAATCTGAATATCATGCTTTATTTATGTATTCTCATTAGTTGATGAGCAGTTTGGTTGTTTTTACTCCTTGCCTATTATGAATAATGCCATTATTGTGGGAGCCCGTTCCGGGGTTCCTCGTGGCTTTACCCAGCAGGTCCGAATAGAGGATGATCAGGACCACGGGCCTGAGTGCAGGTGTCTGAGATGGTCTGCACTTGGCTGTGCTGGGGGAGGAGGTCTTTTGCTCCACCCCTTGGCGTCTCTATAAAAACCCTGGACCAGAGACAGTCGGGGCCCGTTGGAATAGGTTCCAGGCCCTCTCGAGGCTATCCTTTATTTTCTATCTGTTTATCTCCGCAACATTCTCCGCTATAAATCCTTCTATCTAATATTTCCTGCTGCTCGCACTCAAGAAAACTCTGGGAAGCTGTGGGGGTGGTGGGTAAACGCCCCACAGAATGGCGCCGCGAACAGGGACTAAAGAAAAAAAGGGACTAAAGAAAAAAAGGGACTAAAAAAAGGGGGAAAAAGGGACTAAAGAAAGGGGAAAAAAGGGACTAAAGAAAAAAGGGACAAAAAAAGGGGGGACTAAAGACAAATGAACAGGGACTTAAGACAAAGTAATAGGGACTAAAGATAAAGGAAAATAATAGTTTTATTACAGAGTTTTTGGTGAAAGTGCTGAGTTAGCCCTGCCAGTGGAAAGGCATGCCGGTGTTATGGAATATATATATTTTTATATATATATATTTTTGGTGAGGCGGGGGTTTTATCCTCGAGAGAAAAGGAAAGCGGACTGGAAGGATGTCCGATGCTGCAGCGAAATTCTCTTCTGTCAAAATTTTCTATCTTCTATCCCTTTCTCAATTTCTATCTGTGATAAGTATAAGATATAGGGTAGTAATATAGTTAGGAAAAACTTAGAAGTGTAAGATTGTGTAGGAAAAAATAAGTAAGGCAACTAGACAGAAAAACTCAATTTTCTAACTTTGGGGGCTTTGAAAGCAAACTGGGGAAAAAAATCTTTCTTTGGGCTTTACGGGTAGTAAAAAAGCTCTTCTCTGAGCTTATGGGGAAGAAAAAGTTTCCTATGGAAGCTTTTGACCTGGGGACAGCTGAAATGCCAAATCCAAGCGGCAGGAGAAAGTAATTTCTCCCTGAGGCAAAAATGGGGGTGTAAGAAGTCAAAGTTTAAAGTTGGGAAGTTATGGGAAAAGTTGGTCTTTCTCCTGGGAAAAAAAAAATCTTTCTCTTAAACTCTAAAGCTTTTCTTGAAAAATTTGGGGGGAAAAAACTCCCTAAAAAGCCTTAATCTTAAAAGCTCTCTTAACTTAAAAACTAAATTTGTCCTTCTAGGAGATGACAAAAATTAGAGACAAAAATTAGAATCACCTGAAGATATTAGTAGGGGGACCACCTGTGATTAGCTCTAAGAAAACAACAAACCTCTTAAGACAGCAAAACCTCTAAGTTCTCTTTCAAGCTTTAAAAATCCTCCCTGCAATGCAGGAGGCAGGGACAAGTTTCTAAAAACCTCTTCTAAGCTCTGTCTCTTCAAGCTAGTAAAAGACAGTGGGTCAGAGTACCCTGAGGGAAATGCTTGGGGAGAGCAAGGGTGAACAGCTACAGAGAGCCCAAAAGGGCCAGAAACTTTACCTGAGAAAAGCAAAAAGCCAAGCTTTTCGGTTACAGCCGAGCTGAGGCAGCAAAGGTTCTGAGTGAGCGTTTCAGAATGAAAAGGTGCTCCTAATCGTCCTATGCAAAGATTCCCTGAAACTGTTAGCATTGTATCCTCGCTTCTGAGCAAAAACCCAGAGGCGACTGGCCAGCGTCTCTGAGTTGGGGTGCATTTCGGGGATACTAGGGTTCCTGCAGTTGTAAACTTCCTGGAGTGCACAGCTGAGGCAGGAAGGTGCAGGACCCAGGGGAAGATTGCTAATGAACAAACAAAGCTAAAGCCTGTGGGAACGGCACAGTTGTCCACTTTCCTACAAGTCCCGGGTTGATAGGTCCACAACTGCAAAAAGAAATCTGAGAAAAGCTTTCCTATCAGAGTAAGGACCTTTCTGGGAAAACAGTAAAGCTGAACTGTGTCTGAAGCAGTCGTGCTGCCGAGTCAGAACACTGTCTGGGGAAAGAGCCCAGCCAGGGCAGAACAGAACAGAACTATCCAGGAGTAAAGCTTTCTTTTCTATCAGAGAAAGCACCTCTTTGAGAAAAGCTTTGTGTCAACTGACTGCCTGAGATGAGGGAGTGTAGCCCTGAGGGGCGATTACCTCTGGCATAAGCTCTGTCCTTGAGCACCCAGACAAGCAAACACAACCCACTGGGGGACTGGGCCAGCTGAAGGCCTGATGATGCAAAGCACCTGTCCTAATGGGAGTTTAGAAATGGCAAAAACCTCCCTTGTTAAATTTTTTAGTCTGTACGCAAACCACACAGACCCTGAAAATAGAAACGGACAAAAGCCCCTACCTTTAATAGCAAGGAAAGCCGTCGCTCTAGTGTCGGAAACCGTTTCTGGGGTAGAGGGGATGAACTGAGACCAAACTGGAAACTGTCTGGGAGAAAGACTCAGAAGAAACAGAGGGGACAGATTCCTCCCCAGAAAATGCATGACCTAACAAAGCTGCTAGAATTTGAGGCAGATTCAGGGGGAGAAAAAGAAAGCCCCTACCTCCAAAGGCAGCTAGCAGAGGTACAGAGCCGCAGATAGCTGAAGCTCTGCATCTGGGGAAGGAAGGAGCAAGCAAAATGAGATAAATCAGTGGGAGAAAATCTCTGAAGGAGCTATGGAAAAGCTGTTGTAAATGATCTTGTTTTTCACTGACTGGCTAAGGCAAGCACAAGCCCCGAGGAAAGTTGCTATCAGAAATGCCAGCCTCAATGCATGCTAACGAGGCAGGTGTGGTTCTGATTGGGGCCAGTGTCAAATGAAGGAGAGACACCTGTTGAAGCCAGCTGAGGAGAATAGAAACCTCCCAATGTGCCATAGCTGAAAATGTAAAATGCTTGTTCAAATCTCCCGTTGCAAAAGCAAGAGACTTTGTTCAAACCTCCCGGGCAAGAATTTGTAAACAAGTCTGGTAAAAGAGAACCAGTTGACTCTCAAACCCAAAAAGAAATATGGGAAATGATATAAGGGACTGAAATAAGGGACTGATATGGGACTGATGTTATTATGGACTGATATAAGGGAAATGCATTCTGGGAAAGGTAGTTTTTCCGCTAAAGATGGTGACATTGCCCTGAAACACTTTTGTCAGCTCAAAAATACGTTCATGTAAACTTAAAATACAGCCTTTAAAAAGAATAAGGAGGAAAATCATCTAAGAGTTTAAGTGTCAGTTCCAATGAAAAATTGAAAGGATACGGAACTAGGCGCTTTGCGGTTTGGGGCTCCATTGGTAAAATGCGTTATTTACCCTAATAGCTGTGCAAAGTTTTTACGGTAGTTGGATGACAAAAAGCTACCTATAAGAGCAAACAAGTCACTTTAAAATCCTTAAAATACCACATAATAGCTGTGCAGTTTTTGGCGAAGAGCTTTACAGCAGCTAAATATGATAACTTTGCCCTCAGCGTCAAGTTTTTCAGTAGAACAAACCAAAAGTACTGCTGTGATAGAAACGTTTGTTTGAATTGAAGTTCTTAGGGGAGCTATTATGAATTTGGGTGAAGGGACAGCCTCTAGTTAAAAACCGTTTACCGCTGACAGTGCATCTCTGCCGGTTCGAAAAGGCCCACTCGCAACTTTGGGGTGTGGCTTCGTCCTGAGAATGTTACAATCCCCTAGCAACAAGTATCACAACTCTATAATGACAACACTCACTAAATCCCAGTGCTTTATAACAAAGCTAACTATAAACTGTAAACTTTAGAAATGATGTACGTACTTCCTGTCTAGTTAAGAGAATCTTTCTGATAGAGATGGTGATAATAATTAAGAGTAAGAAGTAGAGAGATGAATATAAGATATGTGAGTTTGTAAAATTCTGTCTTGTTAGATCTGTGTTAAGAAATCTTTAGGTGTTTGCTAAGTTAGATATATGCTAATGGTAGCCTATATAAGTTTGTAAAATAGATCAATAGAGTTCCTTTAAGAATATAAGCTTGTAAGAAGTATCTAAGGTAGTCTTAAGACATGTAGTAATAAGCTTGTAAGATGCTAGTTGTAAATGTAAGTTTAAATAAGAAATAAGATAAGTATATAAGAATTAATAGGAAATATATTTGCTAAAGTAGTTCTATAAAGTATAAATAAGTAGATGTTAATATGTTGTATGTGAGTTTGTAAAAACGTGTAAATGTTGAATGAGTCTAAATGCTTTGCAAGGCAAAAAAATGTTATATGTGAGTTTGTGAAAAAGTGTAAATGTTAAGTGTGAGTCTATTCTTAATGTATATGGTGAAAACACCTGAGACACAGGAGAATAGTGTCCTAGTAGACTGCAAAGTAGGCAGTCTGAATGGTTTCAAAAGCTCCAGAAGCCGCTAAGAAGCTAAGAATGGCGGACGCCAGAACCAGCACAAGGCATCCGCAGCTGAGATCCGTGGAATATCAATGCAGCACAGAAAAACCTGAGCTAACAGCAAAAATGGTGCGGTTTAAAATATTACTATACTAAAAAGGTCTGTCTTTGAGAACAAAAGTTGCAGAGACGCTTGTTTGAACAAAAATTAACTGCAAAAAGTTTTGGTTGAAAAACGTCTCTTCATATTTGGAAGTGAAAGCCTGATACCAGAATTTATTTCTTGTTTGAACTTTTTGAACTTAAAATGAGATAAAATTACAAAAACATTTTGGTTATGGATTTCTTCAAATTTGGAAGGCTAGTACCAATATTTATCATTTGAATTTTGGTACTTAAATGAAATGAACAATAGAGATTTCATTGCAATGGGACAATTTTGAGCTTACTTATAGTAATGACCTAGGAACAGTTTTCTGGAATTGGGTTACAAATGGAACTGTTTAAACAGAAAAGTTTGGGTTTTCTAACTAGGCTTGAGACTTTGTTTAAAAAATTATAAAGAAAAGGAGGAGTTATGAGATTGAATTATGTTCGCAGAAACCTATTGATATTAATGCACCCTGGTTTTGTGGAGTTAAGGAAATATTTAAGTTTGATGTGAATACATCGAAGTTTTTCCTATGTTCTGTTAACAAGAAAATTCAAATGATTGAGTTAAAGTTGTAAGACAGAGAAAATTGTTAACTAGATATAGTACCATATATGCTAATTCTAATGGTTCTGTTAAGAGTTTGTCTTGAGTTGTAAGATTGAGAGAATTGTGACTATGTATAGCAATATTTATGTTAACCTGTTAATGGTAATGATGAAGCTAAGGGATTCTTTAAGTTTGTAATCGCCTTAAGAGTTTTGGTTTAGAAAGGGCTTGAGGCAGCTAAGACTGCTGTAGTCACCTTGGACCTAATTCAAAAGAGAAATGCCATCTATATCATCCTCTACTCCCATACTGGGAGGTGTAACAGCTATGGAGATTGCTGTAAGCTACTAATAGTTATTTTTTTATATATTAAGAAGGGGGGACCTGTGGGAGCCCGTTCCGGGGTTCCTCGTGGCTTTACCCAGCAGGTCCGAATAGAGGATGATCAGGACCACGGGCCTGAGTGCAGGTGTCTGAGATGGTCTGCACTTGGCTGTGCTGGGGGAGGAGGTCTTTTGCTCCACCCCTTGGCGTCTCTATAAAAACCCTGGACCAGAGACAGTCGGGGCCCGTTGGAATAGGTTCCAGGCCCTCTCGAGGCTATCCTTTATTTTCTATCTGTTTATCTCCGCAACATTCTCCGCTATAAATCCTTCTATCTAATATTTCCTGCTGCTCGCACTCAAGAAAACTCTGGGAAGCTGTGGGGGTGGTGGGTAAACGCCCCACACATTATGACCATTCATGTGTTAGTTTTTGAATGGATATGTTTTTAGTTCTCTTGGTCATATACCTAAAAGAATTTTTTGGTCATATAGCATGTTTAACTCAGTAAGATCAAAACTGTTCTCAGAGTTGATCCTATTTGAGGTCCTTATTGTTCATAGACACAAATGAGTGTTTTCTATTCCCAAACTTTCAAGGAAATTATTGGAGTTGGGGGAACAGTATTTTTCAGTGTTTTGCGTGTTTAGGGAAATAGACTTTATTATGGCTAAGTCTAAAGGGCTTCTAATTGTAATTGGCTTTGAAAAAGAGAAACCAAACATTTTCCATGCATAGCGATTTAACTTTGTATTGAAGACTCTGCAATACACACAGACTTACATAATTGCTACTTTTTGGAAGGTTCATTAGATATAAATCTTCCCTTTTGAGAATCCAAAGAAGCTTTCTTTTGAAAAACTGTGGCCCAGAAGAGGAGCACTAAGAAAATACAGACTACTCATTGCAAGCAGGGTGCCTCTCTCTGAAGATGTCAATTATATGCTCTTTGGCCTTCAGAAGTCTAGAGTAGAATCAATTAATGGGTAACAGTCAGAGAACCACTGAGAACATGCTATAATGTTGACATAAAGTACTGTGAGAGCACAGAAGAAGGAGAGTTAATGGATAGGATGATCAGAGAAGGTTTTGATGAGATGTAATGTAAACTAGGTCTTAGAAGGACCAGTAAGAGTTGGGCTAGCAGAAGAGAAGAACTTCATAAGAGAATATACCTTATGAGACTGGCTGCAGCATGCTGAATGATTGGAATGAAGCTGACAAATGGGAGAAAAAGTGGGATTTGCAAGCTAAATATTAGATGTTTTGAGACTCTGTATGTACATAAGTACATTGAAGGCTCTTAAATGGTAAATCCATTTAATTTGCTTAATGTGGTCAAATGTATTCAAATACATGTCTTTTGCTTTTTAGTAGTATATTTATGGCCTATGAAAACAAGGAAAGGAAGAGGAGTGGGGGAACGTTTATAGGGAAATTAGACAAGAAGCTTGCTCACCAATCTGCCAATATAAGTCAGGGCTCAGGGATGTTTCTTAATCCCATAGGCAGCCCCTGTACTCCAGGTAAGGAAGTTGATGTTAATTGAACTTTGTGCCTTGGCCAGTTCACTACTTATTGAGACTCATCCTCAAGAAATAGACAGTACTGCTTGACCACAAGGTAGCTGGATTCTATGCTAAGAACAGCATGCATTTGCTCATTAAGTAACGTTTCAGAGATAAGAAAATTGAGGAATAGAAAGACTAAAGAAAATACTGAGGGTTACATTCTAGTAAATGAGATGGATGGGATGGAATATGTTCAGAAGAAATTAATTAAACGGACATAAATC
Source organism: Peromyscus maniculatus bairdii (assembly GCF_049852395.1). Taxonomy (NCBI): domain Eukaryota; kingdom Metazoa; phylum Chordata; class Mammalia; order Rodentia; family Cricetidae; genus Peromyscus; species Peromyscus maniculatus. The sequence continues at coordinate 107,807,983 of NC_134852.1, forward strand.
TAATATTCAGGACACAAGAGGAAAGGGTAGGTATATATCAGGTTGTTGGAATGCTATGTTTTCTTTGTATTGTGTTCTGTAGCTACTAGGGAATCATCATCTAATTTTCAAATGAAACCTTAGAAATGTTCTCATTCAATGTTCATCAAATCTAGGATGAAATATATTTAAGCATACATCATTATTTTATGTACTACTACACAAGAAAAACCACAAAAAAGCCATTGTGGGGCTGGAAAGATGACTCAGTGGTTAAGGTCACTTACTGGTCTTGCAGAGGACCAACGTTTGGTTCTCAGCTACATCAGGCAGCTCACAACTGCCTATTATTACTATTATTACTCCAGTTCCATTTGGATCCAAAATGTCTGCTTCTTTGGATATCTGCACTCACATTTGCATACCTATGTGCTACAACACACATGTGCACACATAATTAAAATTTAAAAAAAAAAAACCTAAAAGAAAAACCATGGTTTCAGAATGTAGCCCAGACTGACCTGAAAATCACTCTATAGCCCTGACAGAACTCTTGAACCTTCTACCTCTTCCAGGTGCTGGGATTATAGGAATTTGTTGTCAAGTTCAGCTTTGAAAGAGCATTCTTAAACTTTACTGGACATAGATTTGTAGTCTGTCACATACGTACATTCACAATAAGGAAAAATACAAGTGAAAGCCTGGCTGCTAGACTTGGTAGCTCATATGTGTAAACCAGCAGTCAGTGGCTGAGGCAAGAGGACCATGAGTTGGAAACCAGCCTAGGCTACAGAGTGAAACCTGTTTCAAAACAAACTGGTAATACTGGTAATGTATTCCTAAAATGACTTCATATTCAATTCTGTCTCTCAATCACCTTTTGACTTATTGACCATATCCATCTATATAAATAACTGTCTTCTATGCTCTGAGGAGTATTGATTATATAACACTTCTTTAAAACATTTTGTGTATTTGTTTTGGGGCTGGGGAACATGCAGTAAGCATGTGGAAGTCAAAGAATAACTTGCAGGAGTTGGCTCTGTCCACTATTTGGGTTCTAGGGATCAAACTCAGGTTTTCAGGCTTTGCAGAGTTGTCTAACCAGGCAAAGTGACTCATGATAGTCTTCAAAAGTTTCCTCTAAGTTATTCACATATTCCACACATTTAATTGTATTTTAACACCTGTAGAGATTCATGCTTTCCCCCTGAAATGCCCTTAAATTATTTGTTCAGGGTTGTATTTGTGTAACTGCATTACCAGAAATGACAATCAATTATACCCATGTGCAGACAGTGACAGTTTGTATAACTGAAGCTTACGAGACACCATTGGCAGGAAGAAACATTCTAGTTTTGATATTAACTTTTCATTACTGAAATAGAGTATCCATTGGAGACCTCACAGTGGTGGGATTCTCAGGACCAGAACTTAAAAGTAAGGAATATAGATACTGGAACCAAACTGCTTACATTACATGCCCAGCTTTTTCATTTGTACGTTTTGTGACCTGGGGCAAGTTTCTTCACCTCTAGTTCCTCATCTGGAAGATTTGGATAATAGCACTTGTGTTATAGAATTGTTGAGAAGAATAACTACAAAGTGCTTACACTAGTTTCTGATACCTCTTAATGCTCTCTCCCCATCTTATCTATCTATCTATCTATCTATCTATCTATCTATCTATCTATCTATCTATCTATCTACCTACCTACATATATATATATATCTGTCTGTGTAGAATTACCATCTGTAGAGCATTTCAGTATATCTTCAGACCTATTGAATAGATAGTAACTTAGAACACAGAGATAATTCCCTCACAGCCTCATAGCTACTCCACAGCAGACCTGGAACGTGTGTGGCTTCCAGCTCTTTCCATTGTTTTATGTTGTCCCCACTTCTGCTGGTTCCGTCAGGAACATGGACAGAGGATTGTGGTTGCTGTTTCTTAGTGCTAGCCTACAGTTGGAATAAATACCGGTCTTCTCATTTTTGGCATGTCTTCATATTGGAGAGTGCTGGAATAATTCTGACCCTAGTACTGTCTATCAAAGATTGGACTTGATTTATGTTTTTTGACAATCACTAGTTTTCTGAACAGAGCTTAATATGCAGGCATTATTCACCTGAAGGGGGTGTTTTTACTCACTCATTTTAAAATATAGTAGGGAAGTTGTATGTAGTATTACCTATCAGACTGGGTAAACCCTGTGCACTGAAGTTTGGAGTATGACAAGGCCTGTCCCCTCTCTGAAAAAACCACTTCAACTTTCTCCTTGTCAAGCATGTCAAAACTCCTACATAACCTTTTCCCAGCTATGCCTCTAGCTGACTGTTCATATTTCTGCTTTCTTCCCCTGTAAGCAGAGTGGGGAGATGGAAGAGACCAGACTAACTTCCCTGGAGTGCAAGATATATATAAGAGGCCCTTTTCCCATTTTAACCCAGGCTCAGCTCTTGCAAGCTTTTCTGAATAAGTTGGGGTTTGTGACCATCTTCTCTTTCTTCTGTACCCTTGGAACACAGGGTATAATTAATTATCTGGGGTCATATCTCCCTTCATTTATTACACTCTTCATTGTCTCTTTTTATTAGAAGCCTTGCTAGAGAGATAGACGATACGTGCCAGCACAGGCACCAGGGCTCAACTGAGGCCCTGAAAGGAAACTTTCACAATGAACACATAGAACACGTAGACATGAGTCTAAAATAAAGATTCAGTTTCAGAGTTAAAAGGCCAGACAAAGATAAGAAGTAGACCAGAAACTCTGGCTTTGCTGGGACAAAGCCAACTACAGAGACAAGGTGGTCCTGTTTTGAGATCCCATAGCATATAACTTTTCTCTACAAACCACTTTCCTCAGTAAAATCTCTTAGACTCATAGGTGCAGTTTCTGTTTATAGCCAGATGTTTCGCTGACAAGATGATGGAGACTATTCTTGAACAAATGATTATATTTAGCTTGACTGGACATCTTCTGTGGTTGTAGCCAAAGCTTTTGGAGTCAGACACACCTGGTTTGAATTTGGTTGCTCTACAACTGTATTCTAGGCAAATATATTTAGTGTCTGTTTCTCTTTTCCTCTCCCCTTCTGTTCCCCACTTTCTTCCTTCAACCTCCCTTACTCCCCCCACTACCTTAGAACAATGTAATCCTATCAATGAAGCGGGAGAAAAATGTACTTCCAGATACCTCAGTATGTAAGAAATACTGAGAAATATTTCAGGTTCCTTAAATCTGGGATCTGTGGCTTTTGTACTGTGTGCCTAGCACAATATCATGTCGACCTGCATTTGTTTTTCTTTTAAGTGTTCCTTGCATACTTGCTAGATGTAAGACATGGTATCAAAGGTTTTATTTGAGTTACTTCATGTCCTCAGACATCTTAATACCATAGGCATGCTATTGTTCTATTGAGGAAATATTTATATTTGTCATACTGTGTTTATGTTCTACCTCTGTTTAGGATATTTTGTATATTGATATATATTTAGGATTATTGTCATATTGCATATTGTACTATGTATACATTTCTACCTCTGTTAAAGCTATTTTGTGTATTGTCACAATCTTGAAGTCATTGTCCTTATAAGGTACATCTGCTTACAGACTGTTTATCTTGTTATGTGAGTTCTTAGTCCTTAAGTTATTTTAGTAGAGAAGACTTACTGAGTTATAATAACTCACAATTGTCATTTCTATAGTTATGTAAGGTTCTTCAGACTTACAGAAACATATGTCAGATGGATTGGTAGTCTTCAAACACTTCATAGACCTAAAGAATATTGTATTTAAATGTTTTGATAATTTAGAATTCAGTTGACATGAGACATGATTGCTCCTGACATCATCAATCTGATCCCGAGAGAATGCTGGGCTTCTGAGACATTTCCATTTGGAAGTTTGTCTTCTTCTTGGCACAAAAAATGGTCTATTGGGCAAAGGACTGACCCTGCCTAGACCGTTGACAGTACAAATACTGTCCCTTTGGTATGAGCAGGACACAAGGAAAAACAGCTATTGAACTCTGCCAAGACAGGGTAGGATAATCTTTCAAAAAACCTGCTTCTAAAAATGGTCTGACAGATATTCTAGGCCTGTAGTCAATTTGAATGCACCAACAGTACTGAGAAATTCTAGGTGACTGTCCAGGCTGCCAGCTGTCTCTGTCTATTCTCACAAGACTCCTGAAAGTTGCTTGCATCCTTCTCCCATTTCTCAGGTATTATTATATTCCTTCTCGGGTCTTTGATGGTATTGGAGACTAACAGTTATAATTACAATCTCCTTATATCTTATCTAGAACATATTAAGTATTAGATTCAGGTTCTTCAATGTAGGACATCGTTTGTAATGATCTCTGTAACAGGTCATTTACCTATGTTCCAGATTCCTCTGGATTTTAGTATGTGTTTCTTGTTTGGTGGTGTTCTTGTTGGTATAGTTTCATCTTGTATAGGTCATTATTCCTTATTCCTCTGGGACAATATTTGGTAATTATCCCTATTGTAATAGTTTTGTATTAGGTTAGAATTTTCTTATTTAGACAAAATGGGGGAGATGTAGTGGGTAGCTGTTCCAGCTTTGACCTTGAAACACTGCGTCTAGAGTGACAGCAGGTAACTGGCACACCTGCCTATGACCTACCCCTGGGGCATGGCTGAGAGGGAGCCCTTTAAGACTCGAGGTGAGTATGTGTTTGACCCTTTTGGATACCTCGTGGTCCTGGAAGCTGGATGGGACATCAAGCCAGAGTTCCCCGCTGGATGGTACCTCATCTCTCCCAGACCTGTAACCAACCCCTATTGGCTGTAAATTATCCCAGAAATAAACCTCTCTTGATTACCAGATAAATTATGTGGAATTGCCTTATTAATTACAGTAATAGATTAGTACTGAGCTGTGTGCAACCCTTTCTAATTATCTTGATAAGCTTGCTCAGATTGACATGGTCAGGTACAAAGAAATTGGGTTTTTGTTTGGGATGATGTCTGCCTCTCACCCTGGTGTCATCCATTTTTGCCTATCACTGGAATGTTAGTGGAGTGAAGCCCTCTGAGACTCTTCTGCTCCTTCTGAGAAGGTGTGGTATTGCTCAAAGGTCTCAGCTCGTAGGTATGGGGTCAGTGGTTGCTGACTTCCCTTGTCTGTACTTCCCTGGTCTGTGCACTTCTATATAATGTTGGAATCACTAGAGGTTCTAACCAGAGTCAAAAGAAGTAAGGGTGAAGGAGGGAGGGAAAGAAGGAAGGCAGGCCATAGAAATAGTCTGTTCTAGTGAATACATGTGTGTATATAGTTCTTAGAACCCTTCTAGCTAAACATTTATCTAAAGCCTTTTATCATACAGTAAGTGTACCTCAGCTTTTTAAGAAGAGAAAAGACTTGTGTGATAATGTTTATACTACTGTTGTTTATAATACCCAAAACCTGGAAGCTCACTCAAATAGGTGCTATGTTCCACAATTGCACAATTCATAATCATTTCAGGTGTTCAAGTAATGCATGTGAATCACAGCCACCTTGTATTCAGTCTTTTTAAAAGTTTGTTTTATATTTTATTTATTCTCCATCTCTCTCTCTCTCTCTCTCTCTCTCTCTCTCTCTCTCTCTCTCTCTCTCTCTCTCTCTCTGTGTGTGTGTGAGTGTGTGTGAGTGTGTGTGTGTGTGTGTGTGTGTGTGTGTGTGTGTGTGTGTGTGTGTGGCAGCTGACAATTTGAAGGAATCAGTTCCCTCCTTCGCACCATGTAGATGTTAGGGATTGAACTCAGGTCATCAGATTTGGTGGCAAGTACCTTTACCACTGAGCAACCTTGCCAGTTCCTGTTTAATCTGCTTATCAGTCAGATGAGGTAGGTTATGGAACCCTTATTTTTATAAGTCAGGAAATGATGCTCATAGAAAGACCAGTCTTATTCAAGGTGAGAGGTTATCTATCACTACTCTGAAGGTAATGAGCAGCTGATGAATTGACAAACCAAGGTCTCCTGTGTCCTCATCCAGTGCTGGATAATGATATCATCCACTCATTGCAATAACAGAAGTCTCTATTTCAAAAAAAGAAAAAAGAAAACTCACTTGCTCAGTGTTAACAGTCCAACCAGAGAGAGAAATCTGTTGTGTTGGTGGTCAAAACCCTTTCCTAATGAGCTTTGCATTATTCTCCTGTGGTCTTGTGCTCACACTTAGTAAGGACAAAGCCAAGGCAAGGAGACAACAGGGACATTTTAATTAAGTCAAGGGGGGCTTGCTTTTAATCAGATCTTCATAGTTGCAGTTTCTAGAAAGTATCTTTAGATCTCTTGCTCTTGCCATATCAGCACTTCAGTTTGGTTCTCAGAATGAGTACTTAGAGAGTCAGTGATAAACTAGCTGACTTCCCTGTGGAGATACCTACTCCCTGGAGAACAATGGTCTTAAATTAGACTAAAGACATGCTAGCTTACAGCAGGAAGTGATGTGAACAGGAGGAGTTATTGATCAGATGATTCAGAAATCTAAACAGTCTGAAAAAATTGTTCATTCTAATTTTCCTCGTTGAATATGCAGTTAGCACTTACTGACTGCTTCCCCTGAAGTCATCCCTTTTTTCTCCTTGGTAGCACCTAGTTTCTCTTCAGCTGTCTGTGTGCTTCTTAAGAAACTGGCTACATCTACCCTGTATTTCAGTGTGGCTAGACAGCACATTCCATCCCCTGGCCTCCATAAGTATTCAACTAATTGTGCCCTAAGCAGGTACAGTCTTAATGTATTTTCATTGGTGGCATAGGTGGGTGTGAAGTCTGCATTCTGCTACCAATTTGGTTACTTTAAGAAGTGACAATCCTGAATTTGGGCTTACAGAGCAGTTCACATTGTTATGATATGCAGCATTGCCTTCCCATTAGGCCTGCTGTGAGGACTGAATAGGATCTTGATTATAAAGCACCTTACAGAAAGCCTAGCATAAAATGTAAATTTGGGTTTTATATATTTTTCTAAGCTACACAATGACAAAACCCAACTCAGAGAAACTTAAGAAAGAAAGAAATGTATTTGAGTGATAGTAAGGAAGCTTATAAAACTGGAAGAAGTATTTCAGATACCAGGGCAACTCTGATGGTCTTGGACATACAATCATACTTAGGTCTTCCAAAGTTCTTACTACATTTCTTACTGTTTGGTTATGGTTGGTTTGTTTTTTCTCTGTAGATGAGCTTTCCCCAGATGATAGGCAAGAAGTTTGCAATCAGCTCATGCTACCTCCTTCTCCCAGCTAGCCTATGTCTGAGACTCTTACAAAGTCTCTGTTCTTAGAACTCTAAATTGAAAGGCCTGGAATAGCCTAGGTCAGACTTCTACCTCTTGACTAATCACTGTGGCCAGGGATTGGAGAACCATGCCACTCAGCCCAGAGCCACATGTATTCCACCTGATTGCAATGATGGAGATGTCCTGTTTGTACTGTATACAGAGTAGTTTGCCCAAGGGAAATGGAATCATTGCTAATAATAAAGCCTATATCTACAGTTTGACTTTTTTGTCCTAAGTATGTTCATCCCTTTTATCTTTCTAATAGATTGGGGGAGGTGAAAGTTAAAAAGTGGGGGAGAATAAAATATATTATTGTGTGTTTATATGCAATAAGTAAATTCCATGCATTGTTTTACTATATTTATTTAATTTTTATTATTCTGTGAGGTAGATAATATACTCACTTCACCCAGAAACGAGCTCAAATTAAGGAACTTACCCCAGAGTGATAAAGTGATAAAGCCTAACACACTGGATCCACTTATCTCCAAAGCTTATTGGTCATTTCTGTACTGTGTTCTTCAAAATAAAGTGAGCTTGACATGCCCCACCATCTCTCTCGAATCTCAAACCCTGGTTAGAATTTGAAATGAGGGGTTGGAGAAATGGCTCAGGGGTTACAAGAACTGGCTCCTTTTTTGGAGGCCCTGTGTTCAATTCCCAAATGGCAATTTACAATCAGCTCTAAGTCCAGTTCCAGGGGATCTGACATCCTCTCCTGGCCTCTGAGGGCATTGCATGCATGTATGTGGTGCACACATGTAAGCAAAATACCCACATATAAAATAAAAATGAAATTTAAACATTTTAAAGAACTTGAAATGAAGGCTGGGGAGATGAATCAATCAAAGTACTTACCGCTTACAGGTGAGGACTTGAGCTTGTATCCCCAACACTGGCAAAGAAAGCCAGGAGCATCCTCGATGCGTTTATAATCCCAGTGCCAGCAAGAGAGGAACAGGAAGGCTCTGGAGCTCAATGACCAGCTAGCTTAGACACATAAGATGTAGAAGGCTAGAGAGATGGCTGGCTCAGCAGTTAAGAGCACTTGCTGCTCTTCCAGAGAGCTGGAGCTCACAGTTGCCTGTAACTCCAGTTTCAGAGGATCTAACACCCTCTTCCGGCCTCTTTGGGCACCTGCATGTATGTGCACGTACATATAACAAATAAAAATAAGTCATGTGAACACATGAACATGTACACACACATATACAACACACATTAATTAATTAATAGGAATAAATTGAATTGTAGGCTTTGCAGACATGTCATTCTTGTTCCATCCCACAGTAGAAAAAGGAAGTCTTCTTCTAAACAAAAATACTAGAATGGGGATATAGCTTAATGCTAGAGTGCTTGCTTGTCGTACACAAAGCCTCTGGTTCACTCCCCAGTACTGCAACAAAATTAAAACCAAACAAAAATTAAAAGGGAGTACTTTATATTATAATCATAAATTAAAAATGAAAAAATAATTTTAAAAAGGCCATGAATTTGAAAGAGAGCAAGGAGGGGTATATGGGAGGCTTTAGAGAGAGGAAAGGGAAGAAATGAATGCAATTATAATCTCAAAAATAAATGAAAAAAAGCAGTAGTACTGTGGTTGACCTCAACCTTGAGAACATATTTCTGAACATGGTCTTTTATTTTAAATGATGTTTAAAGTTATAACATGAGCAGGATTTCTGTATTTGAGCCCTACTGCTTACTAGGCAATGTATTCTGTGTCTTGGTTTACTCATCTTTAAAGTGAGGCTTGTGATAGAACTTAGCTCATTAGGCTTATTGTGAAATCTAGATGAGTCAATATATAAAATGCTGAGAACAGTGTCTAGTACACAACAAGTGTATATCAGCTGTCTCTATTGGGAGTATCATTGTTATTCATCATAATACCCTCCTCTGCTTAATGCAAAACAGATGGACCTTTGCTTAAGGAATCATTATTCTGCTACTTTGGTTCATGCCTGGGATATATGTGCTTAGCTCACAGAGGAACAAACCCACCTCACCATAATCTAAGGCAGAAATAAACTAATTGTTATCTGGATTGAACAGCACTAAGGGAGAAGCATTTTCCATGCCTTCTTGTCCTGTACATACATGTATATTCCTATCTGTATCACCTTATTATACTTACATACTGGTCTTTAAACAGGAAAGTTTAAATATTAAACTTCCTATGTCAGCCTATGGGGCATTTGATGAGTCTGATATGCAGAGTTACTGCCTTGCAGGCACTCAGGGTGATTTGACAGGATGGTATAAGAAGTATGATGGTCTGAGCTTATATGACAGAGGCCAGAAGCCATGGAAATTCCATGTATGTAGCATCTGAATGACTTGGAATGTGGCTTCCTTAGTAAGGACCTGGAACATTGTAGCTGAATTTCAGGATTGCAGAGGCTTCTCCAGCGAACCTGAGCATAATATATGATACACCAGCTGGTAAGGGTGTAGGAAATAGGAGATTTGTCACTATGTAAGCTTGATGAGTGTGCTAGTTGGGGTTCTCTACAAGAAAGAGAACTAATATAATGAACATACACACACAGAATTTATTATAGCAGCTTACAGTCGGTGGTCTGACTATTCCAACCAAAGCTGTCTCCCAACAGAAAGGCCAATAATTCAATAGCTGTTTGGTCTATGAGGCTTGATATCTCAGGTGGCCTTTTATATACACCAGAATCCTGAAGAAGTAGTCTCTAATGCAGAAATGAACTTGGCAGCAAGAGTGAGGGTAAGCAGGTAAATACCAAGAGTTTACTTCTTCCATGTCCTTTATATAGGCTGCCACTAGAAGGTGTGGTTCAGATTTAAGGTGATTCTTCCCACCTTGAAAGATCCAATCAAGAAAAAAATCCCTTATGGGTATACCCGGCAGCTTGGGTTTTAGCTAATTCCATATATAGTCAAGTTGGCAGCCAAGAACAGCCATCAGAATTATTATGGAGTGCTCTAGTTCTGTGCCTTTTTTTATACTTCTTCCTAGCTCAATCCAGATGAGGACCTGATGTTAAAATCTGAGCCTCATTAGTAGTTGACAAATCTCAAGATTTTTGCTTCTGCATCAATGGGCATATTGGAAACTATATCACTAAATATTAAGCTCTTTGGTAATTTCTGGTCTGATTATGGATCTGTTGGCACTGTAACCATATATTTGTTATACTGTTAAATTATTTTTCATATTAGACATTTTATAATGAATACTTCCATGAAGAAAACTATTTCAAGATGAAAGTGAGTTCTAGTCTTTGCTTTCAAAAATCTTGTAAAATGGACTGAGAATATTTTGTAGCAATAGGAGCTTAACTCAGTCACCTAAATATTGGAAAGTATGAAGTTTATAGTCATCCTTCTGTTGCAAGTTTTCATTACATGATGTAATTAAAAGAATATTTAAGCTATGTGTGATGATACACACATCTAACCCCAGCACTTAGCAGGTGGAGGCAAGAGTATCAGGAGCTTAAGGCCCTACTATATACCAGGTTTGAGGCCAATCTGGACTATGTGAAGCCCTGTCTTACTTCCTGCCCACCCCCCAAAACCCTCATATTATTTTAGTAAACTCTATGTTGTTAGTGATTGGAAATAACTAATTCTGATACTTGTTTTACTCTCCAGCCTCTGCCTTATTTTATACTTAGAATTAATAAATTACTAGCAGGTTCTCTCTTAATTCTTAGCTCCCTGGTGTATCTACCTACTAGAAAGAATAATGGATCTCACCTTTAAACTTTTTAGAACTCCGTGTATCCTTTTACTATAGTACTTCCCACACTTTATGCTTTCTAAGTCCAAAAGGATATCAGAACCTTTAGGATAGGGGTAGTTTTATTCACCTATGTATTTTTTAACATTCAATGTATTGCCTACTGCATAATAATTATTCAACAAATATTTGAGTGAGTCATTGAGACATTGAGAATCGATGATTAGTGCTGAGGGTATAGTAAAGTACTTGTCACACAAGTTTGAAGACCTGAGTTAATCCAAGACCCATTAAAGAAAGGAAGGAAGGGAGGGAGGGAGGAAGAGAGGGAGAGAGGGAGGGAGGGAGGGCGGGAGGAAGGAAAAGGAAACAGACATTTATACCTGCAATCCTAGCATTGAAGAAGTGGAGATAGGGAATTCCTGGGAGTCACTGCTAGCCAGCTTAGCCTTGGTACTCATTCAAGACCAGTAAGAAACCCTGTCTCAAAAAACAAAAACAGTAGACAGTGCAATGACACCTGAGGTTGTTGTCTGGCCTTCACACACACACACACACACACACACACACACACACACACACACACACACACACACACACATTCATACTTGTACACACAGACACATGTACACATACAAAATGATCAGTGAGGCAGAACAATTTGCCTAACTGTATCTAGGCAATAGCAGAATTAAGACTAGAGCCTAGGACTAGAAATATCTCTGTATTTCAGTGAAGTCTTCAATAGATACAGCGTTATATTTATAATGATTCCAGGTAAAGCATAGCAACCTGGGATAAATCCAAGATTATATGTATGCTGGGCCCTGGTGTGTGTGTGTGTGTGTGTGTGTGTGTGTGTGTCTGTGTGTGTGTGTGTGTCTGTGTGTGTCTGTGTGTGTGTGTCTGTGTGTAAGTCAGAGGCCAACACCAGACATCTTCTTCAATTACTCCCTTCCTTACATTTTGAGATTGAATTGTTCACTGAACCTGGATACTCCTGTCTCCACCTTCTTACTTCCTAGTGCTGGAATTAGGGGTGTGCACCACTGTGCTCAGATTTTTACATGGGTGCTAGGGTTCTGAACAGGGGTCTTCATGCTTGTATAGCAAGCACTTTTACCCTGGAGCCATCTCTCAGCTCTAGCCTGGATATTTTAAAGTTCTGCTTTTTCTTTGAGAGTTTCAGAGGAGGTCATAAGATTGGAGAGACACATGTAAGTAGTTAACTGCATGGGAAATGTTTATTGAGGAAGTGGTATTTTTGGAGTACAAAAATAAACCTTTATCAACTTGATTTTTTAAGGTGTTTATTGGAAGATGTGACTAGTTAGTCTGTTTATCGTGTATAATAATATGATGTAGGTTCAGGCAAATCTTCTGACTTGTCACATTCCTATGAAAAGTGAATCTCATGGAAGGTTAACCAGGACTTGGATTCTTTTAAATGTAGAAGTCTCAGGCCTTCAGAATAGAGCTGGAGGGACTTGTTTGCTTTTCAACAAGCTCTTGTCCATCGCAACCATATAACACTTCTCAGGGCAATGCTAGAGCAATCAAAAAAATTAAAAAAAAAAAAGCAAAAAGGTTCTGCTTCCCAGGAGAGTTATGAGGTAAACATTTCTTCCCAGATTTGAGTGAATTTTGGCATACATATGATATCTAATCACACAGAAGCTAAAAATGAAAAGAGTGTGGTCAGTAATAACAATTGCTATATCCACTCAGTACCAGGGCCAGGCAGTATAATAAGTATTTGATACATATTTTAGAACCTTGATCTTTTGTTTTGTGGTTTTTTGCTTATTTAATAAGAGGCATTGTAATCACCTGGTTTTGGAGCTGGCTATTTCTATATGTACATAACAGAGAAAGTGGAGATGGAGAGATGGCTCAATGGTTAAGAGTCCTTGCTGCTATCAGAGGACCCAAGTTCAGTTCCCAGATCCTACTTGGCAGCTTACAATCATCTGTAACTACATTTCCAGGGAATCAGAGCCCTCTTCCAACATCCATGAGCACCAGGCACACACATAGTACACATATATACATGCAGGCAAAACACTTATAAAACAAAAATAAATAGATCCTAAAAGCAAGAACAGAGAAAGCTAATTCACCTCATAATTGTATGTAGTTATTATTTGTATATAAATAATTTATATTAACAGTTCCCCTGTTTTTCAACCCTGGATTCTAAGGTGGAATGATTTTTTTCTATCCCTGCCCCCTAGTTGATCCCTTCTGTTCCCAATCCATCCACCCCCAGGCCACCCTCAAAATCTTTCTATTTCTCTTTACCAGGGAATCCTTGTTGTCCCGCGCCCCCCCCCCCCCCTTAAGCCCTCCTTGTTACTCAGCCTCTCTGGATCTGTGGACTGTAGCATGATTATCCTTTTTACAGCTAATATCCACTTATAAGTCAGTACATACCATGTTTATCTTTCTGGGTCTCTGGGTTACCTTACTCAGGATGATTTTTTTTTCAAGTTCCATCCATCTGAATGAATCTTGTTCTCTTCCAACACTCCACTTTTATATACTGGGCTGAAGAAAGTAAAAATACAAAGATCGAGAAGATACATGGTATTTCCATAAGGAAGAGTCAGCCGGGGGGCAGAGAGAGGGCTCAGTTGGTGAAGTGCACTGTAAGCATGGTGTTCTGAGTTCAGATTCCCAGAATCTGCGGAAAAAGCCAAGTGCAGCACCCCAAGCCAGCAGTCCATCCCAGTGTTGAGGAGGGAGAGCAGGTGGGTTCATGGAGCTTGCTGGGCAGCCAATCTAGTCAAATCATTGAGCTCTAGGTTTAGTGAGAGACCCCCATCTCAAAAAATAAGGTAGAGAATGACTAAGGAAGACACTGGAAGTCAATCTCTGGCTGCCATATGTACACTTTACATGTGAATATGCCCCACTTACACACACACACACACACACACACACACACACACACACACACACTCACACAGATGCATACACATAAGCATGCAAATCAGCCAACTATGGTGAGCAGGAGGAAGGAGCAGGAATAAGAACAGGACAGAGGGAAGAATTATTTTGAACCCTGGCACTTGTGAAGTCAGGAGGAGGAGGAGTTCAGGGCCATCCTCATCTGTATAGTTAGTCTGAGGCCCACCTTAGCTACATGAGAGCCTGTCTTGAAAAATTAGAATAAATAAAAATTTTAAACCCATGGGCGGATGTGAAATTACATTGCAAATCACAGAGGATGGAATTTTGAACATAGCCTGGTACAGAGCTGATAGCCAATGCAAATGTTTAGATGGGAAAAAAATGAGAGGTGGAGGAGAGAGAAGCAGATACCTCTGACTCATAACAGAAATCCTTCCTTTTTATTTTTCCCACCTTGGTCAATCTTAGTCAAGAGTTTGGTTTAGTGCCCTGCACCATGGATGGGATACTCAGAGGCAAGGCCAGGCCTGTCAGACCCCTGCCAGTTCTAATTTGTTTGTTTTTGAGACAGAGTTCCATTATGTAGCCCAGACTGGCCTTTAACTCACAGTGATTCTCCTGCCTCAGCCTCCTAAGTGCTAAGATTATTGTTGTCAGTTTTTAGCTTTTATTGTGTAATACTAGTCCCCAAAGCAGTGCTAAAAAACACACACCATTATTCCCATCTATGTTTAAAGTCCTTTATTAGTATTTTAGAGTTTATGTCACTTGATCAATTGTTACTGGGATTAACATACAAATCAGTCTTCAAAACCTTCGGTACCCCCCCCCCCCCCCCAGCACACACATCTGGTGTGCTGTCATACCACATCTAAGACATCTCATGAAGGGTAGACATAGTGGCTCAGACCTGTATTCTCAGCACTCAGGAGGATTTTAGACAGGAGGGTTGTCATAAAATTGAGGCCTGTCTGCTCTACATAATGAATTCCAGGCCAGCCAGCACTACAGAGTGAAACCCTGTCTCAAATTGAAGTCTCAAGAGTCCCTTGAGTGACTATAATGATCATATGACAAGTTGTCTCCTGAGTATTATTTGAAGTTCTCATTGCTTTCAGCAAACATGTTCAGCCTGAGCCATATGTGTGACTGTACTCTGCACCAAAGAATGCAATAATAATTCTCCACACATAGACCTCCCTGTATAGAGAGTACTCATAAATATAAATAATCCTGGGCAAAATAATGTTAGAAGTTGTTCTGGAAGAGCAGGGAGGAAAGACTGAATGAGGGAAGGGTCAGCATTTCTCATGAAAGAGACAGAGCCAGGCGTGTCTCTTCAGTCACCTTATTTCATTCAGACTTCATAGTAGTCATGATGTATTTTGATTATAGAGATGAGCAATGTACCCATAAAATTATTTTTGTTGCTACTTCATAACTGTAATTTTGTTAGTTATGAATCGTAATGTACCTGACTTGTAGGATATCTGATATGCAACCCCCTGTGGAAGGACTGTTTGATCCACCAAGGGGTGGAGATCCACTTCTCCAGCCCTGTTACACAGCTTATCATCTAGAAATACCATTCACGTTGTTCCCATCACTTTCACAGATATTTTTTAAAGTTTTTTTTTTTTGGCATCTCTGTAGTAATGTGTGAATAATTTGATTTAACCTGTATTCAAGTATCTTGGTGTGATTTTAGTGTTTCTGTAACATACCACCATATACTGTGTAACTCTTGAAGAAAATAAATTTATTTCTTATAATTCTAGAGACTGGGACATCCAAAGTCATGTAGCTGCCTCTAACAAAAGCCTTGTTATTAAGTGGTAAGAGGCATCAGCAGTGGTAGGAGAGAATCTCTTATAAAGCCACTAATCTCATTGTGGGGGCCCCCACTCTTATTACTTCACTTAACTCTAATTTCCTCAAAAAAACTTCTCACTTTCCAATACCATAAACATACAAGTTTAGGGTTTAAGTTTCCCAGCACTTGAACTTTGAACCTGGTCTAAATCATAATAATAAGCATTTACAATGTTTTCTTTATTTTTGAAATGCTGAAATGACTAACCTTATAAATGCCTTTGTGTTTCTGTAATTAGCTGGGAATGTATGTCTTGCTTTGAAAATTTTTATATAGATAATAGCATGTGTCAAATACAACTGTTTGCAGATGAAAGGCTCTGGACCAAGACAAAACTCAAACAAAATGATCTGCCCTGATATGACTTCTCTTTCAGAGTAAAGTAGAAACAGAAAGTAGAACAGAGATGCAAGTTTCACATCCTAGAGTTCAGTAACCAAAAGAAGCCATAGGCCACATAGCTGGTCAGAGGTTCATTTTTGAGGGACTCCATTACATTTTATGTATTATTTTGACTTTGACACAGTTTTATATAGTCCCACATGGCCTGTCACTTGATAAATAGTTGAGGATGACATTAACCTGATCCCTTTACTTAGGATTTTTTTTTTAAAGCAGAGTCTATCATGTAGTCCATGCTGGTCTTGGTCTTGAACTCATTGTTTATCTGAAGATAACTTTGAACTCCTGATCTTCTTTGCCTCCACCTCCCAAGGACTGGGATTATAGGCATACACTATCACCCATTACATTATAAATTTAGGTTTTGCTACCCTAAGTCATGGCTCAAATGTAGCAGAAGCACTGACTTAGGTTCAGTTCATAAACAATGAACTAACAGACTCATCTGGAGATCTCAAGGGATGAGGAATTTTCCTGACATTATGATTTACCTAAATTGGAAGATGTTTGCTCAGAGTCTGAGTTTGGAGGTTTAAACCTATACAATTTATTTTTGTCCCCTGTTCTTGAGCTTTGGATTATGCTATACAGTTATATAGATGATGTAGTCATTCACTGAAAGCCCACCCTTTTTATTAGAGTTCACTTTTCTTGTTATATATTAACTAGTGAAATTCTTGCTTTTTAGAGTATACTTTGTTTCAAGTTTTGTTACAGTATTTTTATTGTAACTATATAACAATTTCTGGAACTTTATTTCAAATTGTAGCTTGCTTCTTAATTGCCAGTGCTATATTTCAGTGACTTTGATGCAGACGTCATTTAGTTGCAGGAAATTTTTTGCTCAAAATAGTTTGGAAAATGTCCCTTCATTGAGAACTTGAGGTGACAGAACCTTCCTCAGAAATTTCCCAGATAGCAAGCCTATGACAGAGCAGATGGTAATTAATCACATTAATGAGCAGTGCTATCCTGTAAAACAGCCAGACAAACCGGCAAGACAGCTGCTTTAGTAGGATTGCTGTTTATAGACTTTTTGGTTGAGCAAAGTAGTTTTGTCATCCTTAGCAAGGTAGTCCCTAAGCAAGAAGTAGCACCACGGTGAGCCACAAGAATGATGAGAAATGAAAAAAATGAATAAAGAATTAGGAACTGGAAATGCTCTAAGATATGTTTTGTAGGAGGCTCAGGCTAAATGCCCTTGGCTGCTTGATGCTTATTCAATCCACCTCTGCTAGAAGTGGTGCCTCCTTGGCCGGGTAGTGGTGACACATGCCTTTAATCCCAGCACTTATGACTACACTTAACTCTAATTGCTTCAAAAAAAAAATCTCATCTTTGAATACCATCAACATACAAATTTGGGGATTAAGTTTCCCAGTGTGTGAACTTTGAACCAGGTCTAAATCATAACAATAAGCATAGCCATAAGCACAGTAGAGGCAGAAGGATCTCGGTGAGTTCAAGGCCAGCCTGGTCTACAAAACGAGTTCCAAGACAGCCAGGGCTAAACAGAGAAACCCTGTCTCAGAAAAACCAAACAAACAAACAAACAAGTGGTGCCTCCTCAAGTCAAGACACAGCACTGTGTCTACCAAGGACCTCTCTTGATCGTGTCCAAACCAGTGTCATGAAATATATTCTAACATGGCCTAAATGAACATCTTTAGCCACTATTCTACCCATGAAGTGTTTTTGCTTGGCCTGCAGAATTTTTTAAAGTTTTAATTTATTGTCAAGTATTAAAAACTGAGGTATTTGCATAAAATGTCTAGCTTCCAGATCTGAAAACATTGGACACCAATTTTTGCATAGCAACAGTTAGCTGACACTGGGTAGCAGCTGTCTGTTTTGGCCGTAACTTACTTTCCTGTAGGCTTGACTTCCTTCTCTCTCCCTCTCTCCCTCCCTCCCTTCCTCCCTCTCTCATCTCTCGTATATGTATACCTTTAGAACATAGACCATATGTCCCTTAAAGCAAGACTATTTTTTTTTTTTGGTTGTTTTTTGGGGATAGGGTTTCTCTGTGTAGCTTTGCGCCTTTCCTGGAACTCACTTGGTAGCCCAGGCTGGCCTCGAACTTACAGAGATCTGCCTGGCTCTGCCTCCCGAGTGCTGGGATTAAAGGCGTACACCACCACCGCCCGGCAAGACTGTCTATTTTGTTCATTGCTTTTCCTCATGACCAAAATATCTTCTGGCACATAATAGATGTGGTGGTGATGGGTGGTGGAGGAGGAGGTGGTGGTGGTGGTGGTGGTGGTGGTGATTAGTGATTAGTAAAAAAGAATGGATTTGTAACTTGGTTTAAGTTTGTGAGAGAGAGGAGGGATGAGATAGAACTTTTCAACTTTGATCCTTTCAGAGATGGGGTTTGGATTCTTCTTTACCCCCAAGAGGCTAATGTGACTTAGAATTATTTGTCTCTGTCTCTCTGTCTCTTCCTCTCTTTCTTGAGCTTGCGGACAATTTAATTAAAGTTAGAGAGAAAAATAACAGGGCAAGCAAACTGTTAATTCTGGCAGCCATGTGGGGGAGGGGGATATGGAGAGGAGAAAGAGAAAGTGTCATGCCTTTTCAGTTAGGTTGGCAGGGTAACAATGGAGGTCAGTAAGCAGCAGCAGAGCAGAATTCAGGTGAGGTGTCTTAGGGAACCAATGAGAAAGCTCAGAGTGCCTTGGAAAGAATGCTTCGGCTTTGGTCATTATCAGAGAGAAAATGAACGAAAGAAAGAAAGGAAAGAAAAAGTTATGTTCTTCTGAGAGACTCAAATAGGCAACCCATGCAGCAGAAGTACCTAGACCTTGCAAACGTCTGCCAGATTGTACTTTTCATATATGACGGTCTCAATTAGTAGATGGTAAATTTATTGGGTTCAGAGATCTGCTTGTTTGTTTGTTTTGTGTACGATATGTATGTTTGTTACTATGTGTGTAGAGGGGCAATGGTCATTGTCAAGTACGGCTTTCCTTGTATTTTTTGAGCCTGTAGCTTGCCCTTATGGCTAGACTGGCTGGCCATCAAATACCCCATACATACCACCAGATTGTGATCCACTTGCCTCTGCCCCCTAGTGCTGGGGTTATAGAAACACACCCAGCCTTTATGTGGATGCTAAGTTAGGTCTGGACTCAGGTTCTTATTCTTGTGCAACAAACACTTCACCCATGAGCCATCTCATCATCCCTCGACGGTCTGCTTTGTAATGTTTAGATGCTTAGTAATTCCTTGCACATAAAAGATGCTGCAATTTTTTCTTGAATGATTTCTCTTGAGGAAAACTTAAAAAGTCAAGAAGGCTCAATAGCAAAGAGCCCTTGCTACTCTTCCAGAGGAGCTGGGTTCTGTTGGTAACACCAACATAGTGGCTCACAACCATCCGTAATTCCAGGCCCATGGGATCCGATCACCTCTTCTGGCCTCCATGGGAACCAGGCATGATCATGGTACACATACATTCGTGTAGACAAAGTACTCATACACAGAAAATAAACCTTTTAAAAAAACTTGTAGGTGGAGGCAGGGAAATGTAAATCTATATGTTGTGGTGGGAGATCATAAAATGGCTCATATAGTTGTTTCCTCAACCATATTTTCCTTGTGTACACATTCTAATCATATTTGTTCATGGCAAGGCCATAGAAAGTTATCATCATCCCTACCCTTATTTTTCAGTAGCAGAGTAGATTAGCTCCTCCTCCTAAATTTTAGGCACCCTCTGTTTCAGTGCTCATTATATTATTTTGCAGTCTTATCTCCCAAACTTAGGCCATGATTGCCACATTAGTTACAACTGTATATGATTTGCTTTTTGTGTGTCTGAGAGCTAATATTTATGTTATATTCCATGCCAACTTTGTATAGGCACTCTTCTAGAGACTCAGTAATGGAATTTGATCAAGTTTGTATTTGGAGTTATGTTAAAGCTCTACACCATGTTGTTACTTATACAACATTTGTATAGTGATTGTTCATTGGATCTTGAAGTCCACTCTGAAGGCTGCAATTAGAAAGCCAAAATATAGAGAAAGTAGGCCAGAGTCACAGTGCAGGTGATTGAATGTCCACACTGAACTTCCACAGAACAGTGCTACCTATACAGAGAGCAACTGGAATACAGAGCGCTTGCCATTCTTGGCTGGGCAGTTTGGACTTGTATATATGAAAGCAAGAAGAGAAAGAGAAATTTTTTATGATGAGTTATTTTTGGATGGGGTTTTTCTTTTTTGCTGCCCAAGTCCTCATCCCTTCAATCAGGAGGACAATAGCATTCCTTAGGGGAGTGAGGATTGTGAGTAATATTTCACTTGTTTGCCTCACCCTGATTCCATTCCTACCTCCCAGAATTTCCTTGTTCCCACCCAGCTCTGCAACAACAATCAATCTGATCTGTGGCTGTACTTCCATTTCTTTTGGACCAAGTAATACCCCTCCTCTCTCTACTTCCTCCTTAGGGCCTTGAAAAGGAGCCCTTTAATTACTCTAGACTTAAAAAAAAAAATCTGAGACCAGCCCTTGCATACCAGGAATGCCAGTGGCTTTGTTAGCCTAGCAGGGCACTGAATTAGCACTGCCCCCTAAATCCCAGAGCAGGTGGAGGAAATCTAATTGGCATTCAGTATGCCAAGGTCCCTTGGGGGAATTTCTGATTTAAAATAAAAGGTCAGTGCAAAAGAAGGAACACTGATAGAAAGACTTCATTTTTTTTTCATGGTGGGAACTTCCTGAAATGGTCTGGGAATCAGATGAGCTGGCTTCTGGTCCCTGCTCTGCTCCACTCTGGCTCACTGACTACAAGTAAAAGCCATCTGCACAATTCAGATTTCCTTCTTTCTTGTCTGTGTCTAGGCCTTTGCTAGGCCCCACTTCCTAAAAAAATATTTGTTTTGTTAAGAGGGGAAGGGGCCTCAAATCACCCAAGCACTATCACCTGGTAAGCTTTTCCCAACATTCCCATGTCCAAGTCACACTTTGTACCTACTGAATCATAAGATCTATTCATTAGCTCTGTTGTAAATATGTAATTTGGAAAAGATTTTTCTGGGAAATTTTGATGAAATTCTCATGCTTTTAAAAGCTTAATTATAAAGCCGGGCGGTGGTGGCGCACACCTTTAATCCCAGCACTTGGGAGGCAGAGACAGGCGGATCTCTGTGAGTTCGAGGCCAGCCTGGGCTACCAAGTGAGTTCCAGGAAAGGCGCAAAGCTACACAGAGAAACCCTGTCTCAGAAAACCAAAAAAAATTAAAATAAAATAAAATAAAAAAATAAAAGCTTAATTATAGAGAGCTCAATAAAGCCTAACACCATGTTTGTTTGAACTGTTATGATTATTTAGTGTATGTGTGTGGTCTTTTCCTGAGTTAAGAAAGGACCTGGAGGGCCAAGAGAGATGGCTCAGTGCTTAAGAGCACTGGCTGCTCTGGCAGAAGACTCAGGTTTGATTCATAGCACCCACATGTCAGCTCACAACTATCTGTAACTCCAGTCCCAGGGGATATGATGCTCTCTTCTGGTCTCCTTGGGCATTAGACATACACACAGACATACATTCATGCAAAATATTCATATACACAAAATAAGTAAACTTATTAAAAGAAAAGACCTAGAGGTGAAATTCTAGCTGATTGTAACAATCACACAATAAATATTTTACACAGTGGGGCTTGAGAGTAATTAATAAGTAGTGAAGTCAATGGTAGTAAGTTGCTGCCATCCTTTTGATATCATCTGGGAATGCAGGAATGGGTTCTTTTTCTCTGTTGATTAAAAAATTATATTAGAATTTAAAAGAAAAAGGCCAGGACAGGTAAGCTGTAAGTTAATAACCAGCAGCTATCCAGAGGAGAGAAGGAGAAAAACCTATGCTACTGATGTTAATCTATCATGGAAGTCAGCCATGTAGTGACAGACAGCCACATGATGGGGAGTGGCTTTAGAGACAGTGAAGTCCAAAGTGGTAGGGAAGCAAGCATGCTTAGAAAAGAGGTAGAAAGAAGAGAAAGGTTATCACTTATGAATGCATGTCTGCTCTCTGTAAGAGACAAAAATCCTGGGAAGGAAAAGTACAGTATCTCATTATAGGGATAATTATTCTGCCTGTCTCTTCAGGATGGGTTAAGTGATCTGGCCTTTGTATGAGTGGTCTGTCTTCCAGAGGAGTGGTCTCTTGGCCCGGTGATTAACTAGTCCAACTGGATTAATTATGGAATAATTCATTTATATTTTGGGTATCTTGAAGTATTCGATCTCCACCCAGGTCAGAGATTTCATCCTCTTGACCAGAAGGAATTAGTTTTCCCTTAATAGGCCTTTGCTGTTGTCGTGTCAATTAAAAAAAAAAAAAATGAAGTAGATTTAAAATGGCATGCATTGTTTCCAACAAGGGTATTTGTAAAACTTTCAAGTTCAAGCTGGGCATAGTGGAACACTCCTTCAATCACAGCACTTGGGAGGCAGAGACAGATGGATCTATGAGTTTGAATCCAGCTTGGTCTACAGAGGGAGTTCCAGGACAGCCAGGGCTACATAAAGAGAGCCTGTCTCAATAATAAACAAACAAACTTTAAAGTTCCGTATGTTTCTAAATACTATGCTGCAATTTATATATCATTTGTTTAGTTTGTAGTCAATAGTCCTTGAGCTAAACAGGGCAAGTATTGAGTAAAGAGAGGTCTAGTAGGAAAAAGTGTTAATGGGCAATGTAGAGAAGATACTAGATGGTAAGTTGTGTTCTATGCCCAAGACTTTTGACTTTGAGCAATTACATTTTCTCCTAAGCCTTACATTCTTTCTTTTCACCTTGCATCTCCCCTGTGGACTTTACCTAACATATGCTTCTCAAGACTAACTTAAAGGCTTTAATAACTTCCTGATTCTGGCATTGATGGTACTTATTAAATGCATCATATACTTAGAACATTTCCTTCAAACATTCAGATCCTTTCTCTGAGCATCTTTACCTACTGCTCTGTTGATAGGTTGTGTTGTTTGGTGTTTTGTTTCGGGGGTTGCTTATTTTCTTCTACTTTAAAAACATTTGTTTTACTCCTAGATTATAAGCTTCTGGAGAGCAAACACCCTTATTCATCTGTATGTTCTCAGTACTTAATATCTAGTACAAGATAGGCACTTCAAAAGTTCTGGCATGAATATCTTTAAGGAGAGTACATAATGAATTAGTCAATAAAATGCTTGATGAACATTTACTGTGTATCGAGCATTGTGGTTGGTGTGGAGATAGGTCCAGATATGTATAAGAAAGCACTGTCATCTTCTGAGAACATTAAGAAGTGAAACCATAAGCACACAGGGTTGCTGACACAGACATCATGTTCACATGTAGCTGCCTGGTTGTTTATGCAGCTAATGTGTAAGTTCCCATTTCTGTTTTTGAATATTAGTCATTGGAACCAGACAGGAAGCATGTCTTTCCATCTTGATAAATTTTCTCAGGAATGTAGGAGCAAATCTTTTTTCTGACACAATGACTGAGCAGTTCTAAGAAAGGTTAATTGGAGGACAAAAGAGAAGTCTCACCCTTTTTATACCAAGTAGTAAGAGGTTTTGTAATATTTCCCATAATGATAATGTGATTGTTGGTTTCTACTTGCAGAGACAGCAGTTATTGCCTTAATATATTTTGTGGCTGTGCTTTTTAAGTGCACATACTTTTAGAATAATATATCTGGTTGGACTTTTAACCTTCTATCTTTGAAAATAAATCTCTTTACCTTTTAGCATTTTGCTGACTATTCACATAGGTATAGCAGCATTCTTTTGAAGAAATATATTATACGTAAGTTTTTCCTTCTCTTGGCTTTCAACCTTCATAGAGTGTTAAATTTTTATAGATACTTTTTGAAAACATTATACTAGTTACAAGATTGTGTTTTCATTTAGTCTGAGCCTCTCTTTTAACTTGTGAATTCACCTAATTCACATTTATTATGGTTAAGACAATAAGGTAATTGACTCTTAACTGAGTCTAACTGATCTACTCATTTGGACATTGTCTTCTGTGTACTTTATTAGTTTTCCTAGATATTTTATTATACATATTTGTTGTGGTTTGAAAGTGTATATCAAAGTTTCCTGTGTTGGAAACTTAATTCCTAGTGTAACAGTGTTGGTGAGTGGGACCTTTAAGAGGTGATTAAGTCATGGGTGCTCTGCTTTCCTGAAAGGATCAATGTTGCAATGAATATATGTTTGTTATATATGTGAGTTCAGCTCCTCCTTGCTTGTTTCTGCTTATCTTGCTCTTCTGCCTTCCATTAGAGGGTAATTCATTGAGAAGACCTTTGCCAGCTGCAAGCCCCTTGACCTTGAACTTTACCTGACTCAAGAACTGTAAAAACTAAATGACTTTATTCTTTATAAATTACTCATCTCAACATTGCTATTGCAGCCTGACATGTAAGAAAATGCTTACTAATTTTAAAAATTTTAATAGAAAATACATGCACATGGCTTAAACATAAATTACTTAAGAAATTACTCCCTTTGACCCTTCTGCCTCAATCTGCTCAATTCTAATCCTTTGGTAAACAAATCTATAATAATATATATTAACTTATACATTTTTTTTTGGTTTTTTTGAGACAGGGTTTCTCTGTGTAGCTTTGTGCCTTTTCTGGATCTTGCTCTGTAGACCAGGATGGCCTCGAACTCACAAAAATCTTCCTGCCTCTGCCTCCCAAGTACTGGGATTAAAGGCATGTGCCACCACCACCTGGCTTAACTTATACATTCTAATACAGATCACAATTATAAATACAAATATATACATATTCTGGTTAACTTATTTTTTGTGATACCACAAAGCACAACTTTATTTATGATTATTCACTTAACACATCTTAATTAATAGTCATTACATATTAATATGTTAAATTTTTCCTTCCCCATACTTTTCATTTAAGTATTTGAGTGTTATTACAAAAATTAGTGGAGTCATAACTAAATCTCAGTATCTATCTATCTTCCCCTTCCTACCCCTGACAGGGTCATTCAGAACTCCTGGACTCAAGAAATTTCGCTACCACAGCCTACTGAGTAACTGGGAATGTGATCCCTTGTCATGATGCCCATCCACTTAAATTTGTTTATAGACATTTCCATTGTTTTATATCTTATTTAAAAAAACTGTAAACTATGTGTATGTCATTTTATATACGTCCTTTCTCTAAGATTAATTTCTAGGAAGGAATTGCCTGATTAAAGAGAGAGAGAGAGAGAGAGAGAGAGAGAGAGAGAGAATGTGTGTGTGTGTGTGTATATATATATATATATGTATGTATGTATGTATGTATATATGTATATATAAGAAAAATACCTGCTTAGAGAATATATGCCCTATTATAATTCTGTTTGGCTTTATGTTACCCTCCAAAGAGATAATAGGACTTATTTTGGCAAAAGAATACCTGTTTTTCCACAGTCTTGCCAACATTATTGAGTTTCTGGATCTTTGCCTGTCTACTAGCAAAAGAGTATTTCAGAGTACTTTTAGTTTGCATTGCTTTGTAAGTGAGCACTGATTGTGTTTTCACTATGTTTAAATATCTGTCTATATCTTTGCTTATTTTTTATAGGTTTGCTGGTCTCATTGATAGTAGGTACTCTTTATATAAGAGATGAATCTTATATAACAGGAATTATGATGAACTAAGTGATCTTTAACAATTTGTAATTTGTTTATCTTGTAATTTGCTTAGACTTGTAAATTTTATAATCACTATTATGTTTTTTTGTTTGTTTGTTTGTATTTTGAGTCAGGGTTTTTCTGTGTAGTGCTGGATGTCCTGAAACTCACAGAGATCAGCTTGCCTCTACCTCCCGAGTGTTGGGATTAAAGGCATGAGCCACCACTGCCTGGCTATAATAATCTTTTTAATGGCTCTGGATATCAGATATAAGAAATATTTTCCCACTCTGTGCTTATAAAAAAATGTGCCACACTGTATTTTGTATGTCTTGTTTCTCCTTCCCTTCCTCCCTCTCTCTTGCTCCCTCTCTTCCTCCCTTTTCTCTCCTGTGTTACTCAGCAGCCTAGAATTTTCAGTCCTCCTACCTTAGATTCCAAATGTTGAGATCACAAGTGTGAGCCAGCATACCCAAATCTGTCCAGTCACTTGTATTTTGCATTACATTTAAATATCATCTCAAATCTTTTATTCATGGATCTGAGATCTCTACTCCTATCATAATCTAAGTATTGATGCATTAGTAACCATTAGTGGATTTAATTAAAATATTCAGTTCCATTGGTTGATCTATGTATATGGCAATCTACTTTGTTTTTATTAATAATACTTCAAGGTGTATTTTTTATCATGGTTGCAGTGGTCTCCCCTTTTAATGTTCTTGGGATTTTTTTCTATATAAACTTCAAAATTGCCTTCTAATTTTAATATATGTAAAATTAATAAATTATCTTGGAGAGTGTATTTGTTATTTTCTTGTGCTGTGATAAAACACCATGATTCAGGCAAGTTGTGGGAGGAAGAGTTTATTTGGGTTTACAGTTTCAGAGAGTCAGAGTCCATGATGGCAGAGCAGAGGCGGCAGCATCTGCAGGCATTAGCAACTGGAGCAGAAGCTAAAGACTCACTCACATCTTGAACCAAAAGCACACAGCAGAGGGAGCTAACTCAAAATGGCAGGAGTCTTTAAAACCTCTCAAAATCCATCTCCAGTGACATACTTTCTCTAACAAGGCCATTCTTCGTAAACTTCCCAAACAGCTCAATCAACTGGGGACCAAGTATTCAGATGTCAGAGAGTATGGGAGACATACACCATTCAAACCACCACAAAGAAAATGAGCACCTTACTAGTATATCTATTTTTTAATTTGGCATTAAGTAATACATTTACTCTCTGTTCTAATTTCCCATAGTTGCTGTAACAGGTTGCCATAAATGCCTTGGCTTAAGACAATGGAAATTTATTCTCTCACAGTTGCAGAAGTCTAAACTCCAAACTCAAGGTGCCCTAAGGCTAAGCTCCCCTATGCCTGTAGGGACAAATCACCTCCAGCTGTTGGTGGCTGCGGCATTCCAGTCTCTGCACCCATGGTTACGCTATTTCCTCCTCCTCTGTGTTTTCTCTGTGAATCTTTGTCTGTTCTTCCTGTCTCTTATGCCTCCTTCCAGGACCACACACACACACACACACACACACACACACACACACACACACACACACACAGCACACCTTCTGCCACCAATTAGTGTCCATAGTTTTCAGAGCGTAGGGTGTGAATGTGTCTTTGGAGGCATTACCAACTACCTCATTACACTCGTCTCCTGGATTGTTTCAAAATTAGGCTCTGATCACTTTTCCTAAATTGTCCAAATATACTTCTATCTTGTACATGTATAACCACACAAATTAGGTGTTGTTCTTATTTTACACTGGTGGTATTCATGTTTGTCACATGTTTAAAAATATTTTGTTGTTTTTAGGGTTTGTTTGTTTTTATCAGTCTTTCCACCTGGGATTTTTTTTTGTATGTGTGTGTGCAGTACATACTTTGGAATTGCCTCTAATAAGAGGATATCTATGGCAATTGCTCTGTTTGTCTGGAAATATTGTATCGTGTGTGTGTGTGTGTGTGTACACTCTCATCCCTATTTTACTTTCATATTGAAGGAGTTTTGTTGGCTATAAACATTGAAAATTCATTTTCCCCCATATTTAAAATGCCCTACAGCAGTCTCTAGATTTTAGTGTCACTGCTATGGAGTCTGCCATTTGTCTACTAGACATTGTTTCATTGGTGATCTGTTATTTTGTTTCAATATCTTTTTTGCCTTTGGTTCACCAACTTTATAGCAATATGTAGTTTTAGTTCTATTTATTCTGCTTGAGAATATTGAATTTCCTGATTTGATGTTTGATATTCTTTCAGTGACTCTGAAAATTCTTATTTGGAGGCAAAGAATAATGTCTCTATCCTCTTCTTTTAATCTTTGAATTTAAGTTCGAAGATTAGTTATATTTTAAATCCTCTTATTCTGTCATTCATGTCTCTAAAATTTTAATATACTTTTAAAAGATTTCCTTTTTTATTTTTACTTAATGTATATGAATGTTTTGCCTGCATGTATGTATATGCACTGCATGTGTGCCTGGTACCCACATAGGCCAGAAGAGGGCATTGGAACCTCTGGAACCAGATTTACAGATGGCTGTGAGCTGCCATGTCGATGCTGGGAATCAAACCAGGTCCTCTGCAAGAGCAGCAAGTGCTCTTAACCACTGAGCCCTTTCTCCAGCCTTATAATTTATTTCTTGATCTTATTTTCCTCCTCCTCTTTTCCTCCTCCTTCCCCTTTTCTCTCCCCACCCCCATCCCTTGATAAAAACTGAACCTAGGACATCCCAAGTATTCTACTACTGAACTCTATTTCCGGCTCTCTTGAAAATCTTTTTTTAAATTTTGAAAGTCCCACAAAGTTTCACTGGCTGGCCTTGAATTTGCAATATCCCTGACCTTAGCCTCTTGAGTAACAGGATTACAGGTGTGTGCCACTAGCCCCAGCTTCTGTGGAATATCTTTGGATCTCTCTGTCTCTCTCTCTCTCTCTCTCTCTCTCCCTCTCCCTCTCCCTCTCCCTCTCCCTCTCCCTCTCCCTCTCCCTCTCCCTCTCCCTCTCCCTCTCCCTCTCCCTCTCCCTCTCCCTCTCCCTCTCCCTCTCCCTCTCCCTCTCCCTCTCCCTCTCCCTCTCCCTCTCCCTCTCCCTCTCCCTCTCTCTCCCTCTCTCCCTCCCTCCCTCCCTCTCTCTCCCCATCTTACTATTTAGCTGTATCTTAAGCTTTATCTTATTTGCTGTTCACCTTGACCATTGACTTTTGTTTTTTGAGAGGGAGTCTCTTGTAGTCCATGTTGGCCTTAAACTCTCTTTGTAGTTTAAGATAACCTTGAACTCCTGATTCTCCTGTCTTTATACACCAGGTACTGGCTGGGATTACAGACCTGTGTTACCACACTTAGATGATGACATTGACTTTTTTCAATTTCAGTTATAATTCTACATTCTTTTGTTCTTTGCTTTTTTTTAAAGCTTCTCTTTTAAGTCTTAAAACATGGGATAGGGGATATAGTACAGTGGTAGACTATTGGCCTAGAATGTGCCAATAAAGGAGTCTTTGTAAGTCTGTCACTTATAGTGAATCTTGGGTTTCATAATTTGTTCCCCAGGCTCCATGGTTATCATAGTTGTCACTAGTGTATCTTATGTAGCCTTGGTGCCTACTCTCCTCCCAGGAGCTCTGCTTTCATGGAAGTGTTTTTACTGTAGTAAAATATTCATAATTTATACCATTTTGAACATTTTTACATGAACAGTCCAGTGATGTTAACATTCCCTATGTTGAGCAAACAGTGCTACCATCCACTTTCAGAACTTCTCATCTTGCAAAACTGAAACTCTGCACCCATTGAACAATAGCTATGCATTGCCCCATTGGCCTCAAACCTTGGTTCCCAATCTTCACTCTGCCTCTCAGAATCTGCCTACTCTAAGTTTGCCATATTAGTGCAGTCATGCAGTATTTCTCCTTTTGTGATGACTTGTTTCACTTTGCATATTTTCACATTCATTCATGTTGTAATTTGTGTCAGAAGTTCATTTCTTTTGGTGGCATAATATGAGAGAAAAAGAGAGAGAAAGTTATACATACCACATTATTTTAATTTGTGGTAATCCAGCCATTGTTAAATGACTTTTGGTTTGTATCCATGCTTTCATTTAATTTTTGTTCTCTACAGATAATATTTTGAAAGTTAACTTTTAACACTGTTTGATTTGTTAAATTGGTTTTCTTTGCACTAGAAAGGGAAGATTCTATGGCTCTGAGATATGGAACAGTTGATGTGTAGTTTTTGTATGTTTGATTCTTTGAGCTCTATTAGGTAATTTCCCCTTGCATATAAGAAAATCTTTTAAAGACAATAAGAAAAACAGCTCTATTTTGTATTTGGCATTGTTAATGCGTCATTTTGCCAATCTCCCACCTACCTTCAAGTGCCCTATGGAAGCGTTTGAAACTTGATTCACTGCTCTCTCCATTGGAGGAGACTGTGATTGTTTTGTATGTTCTGAGCTTGAGCTTTTGAAGGTGCTGAGGATGTTGCTGACAATGATCTGATGCTAATGTATGGGTGGAACAGAGGCAGGAATCCAAATAGAGTCAGCCTTCCCTGTTTTCCTTCACTCTGTCTCTCTTATTGAAGTCTTTTTATGTAATAGGATGGTAGAACTGAGAGTCGGCGGAGCAAGCTCCTGAGATCATTTGATCTGATATCAATTGCTTCCAGTGATGTTTTAGGATCTGCTACACTGGAACATTGCTGTTCTTTATAGATGAAGAAAATGAAACTTATGATCTGCAAGTTGTTTCCACACTATCACATATTCACAGCAAAGACTGAGCAAGACACAGACTTCTATTCCTTTTCCAGGGAGAATTGCCCTTAGACTAAAGTATTAAGTGATTGTGAAATATCCTAAGGACATTTTGTCTTTAAAAATAAGCTGGACCTTGGAGGGTTAATAAAAATGAAACAGTGAATGGGGAGTCCTTTTCTCCTCTCCTCAACTAAAGAGCTGCTGGGCTGTTTCACTTGCACCACATGTGTTCCATTACGGTATAATGATGTAATTACCAGTAATACTGCTTCTGCCTGAGTAGTGGTGGAGAGGCAGCATTAAGGAAAAGACTAGCCCAGTTCTCTCCTAAGAGCCCACTTCAGTCTATTAGATTGAAGATGCTGGAAGGCGAATGGCTTCAGCAGAGGAAAAGGTCAGATTTAAAAGCTTTTCTGGGCTTGGCATTTATTATTGCCTTTTTGACCTTCAGAAAAGTCCCTTGTGTGTTTGTCCTTGATTTTTGCCTTTTCCATTAATACTTGAAAGCTGCATTGCTGGCCAGACCCAGTCTCTGGCATAAATGGTTTCCTCCACAGTGTTATTGAAGAAGGCGTAGCCCCTATCCAGATCACCAGACCAGTTGTCTTTCCTGGCTTTATTCTAGTGTCAAGTCCTCACACACTTGAACATTTTAGTTTTCAACAACACACACACACACACACACACACACACACACACACACACACACACACACACACACCCCTCCACAGGCATGATTAGAATCAGGAAATAAAAGGAATAAGGTGGGATACCTTATGCAAATCACTTAACCTTCCTGTAAACTTCTTCAAAAGCATGACTCCTGCTACCTGATTGTGAGGAGGTATTAATGGTCTCTGGAACACAACAGACCTTCTAAATTGTTTCTCCTGTTAGAGAGTAGCTGTCATTCTTTTGGTAATATCAAGCACCTGTTGGGTCCAAGGCACAATCTATAGGAGAGCATGAGCAAGTTTTATTTATTTCAGTGCTTTTCAAAGTGCAAACCTGAGATTAGAAACACTCAGGTCATAGAAATGCAGGGTCTTAGGCTAAGCCTGGCCTACTGGTTCATAAATTCCAGAGATGGTAATCTTGTGTGTTTTACCATTCTCTCTAGAGATTCTGTTGCACACCAATGTTTTTCTACTTTAGTACCAGGAACTGTTTGATTATGGAAGATTCCTTATTTTAATTCAGACCTGGTCTCTCTAATATATAGGTCACTGACCATTAACATTTATTTAAATTTTAATAAAGGAAAACTAAATAAAATTAAAAATCTTTCTCAGTTGCACTAGCTACATTCCAAGAGCTATGTTGACATTTGTGTTTAGTTACAACTATACTAGATATCTCAAATAAAAAAATGCCATCACTGTAGAAAGTTCAGTTGAATAAAACCTGAGTTCAGAGCAATAGTCTTTAAACTTTAGCATGAATCAGTTCAGCTAGAGGACTTGATAAATTCTCAAATGGTGTGCCCCATTCCTGATATTTCTGATTCAGTTGATACAATGTAGGGCTAAAGACCTAGCCTTTAAGTGATATTCATGGTGATGGTCCAATTACCATATACTGAGAACCATTGGTCTTAAGTAAATATTCTTGTTGTTGTTGTTTCTGAGACTATAAAGCTCTCACTATGTAGCTCTGGCTGTCTTGGAACTCACAATGTAAACCAGGTTGGCCTCAAACTCACAGAGATCTGCTTGCCTCTGTCTCCCAAGTACTGGGATTAAAGATGTGCACCAACATGCCCAGCTTGAAGCCTCTTGATCTGAAGTCTGTGGGCCTCTCACACTTGAAGACCAAATAATACTTATCTCTGTGGGTTACAGGATATGAGACCCATGGTTTTAATCTAATTACTAAGCAATTCAACAGGTCAGGAAAACTCAGATACAGTTAACAAAATCTGACCAGTAGTGACTTAAATCATAAGGACATTGACATATGTTTCATATACTAAAATGTAACATGTTTCAGGTTTTTGTTTGTTGTTATTTTGTGGCTCAAGCATGTTGCTAGGAAAATTAGGTACGTTTTTGTCTTCCAGAAAAACCCTTATGTTTAGTTTTGAGAATCTTTTCTTTTTCTTCTCTCCTAGATCAGTCCCAGCTAAGGGGAACAGTATGTGCATAATTGCTTTAGACCACCTGTGTTTGGACTCATGTAACTAGAAGGGTCTACCTTCCCTTGGAAGAAAAGAACAAATCTGTAACCTTTTTGGGTTTTGGTTTTCACTTTTTGAGGCAGGGTCTCATGTGGCTCAGGCTAGCCTCTAGCTTGCTGTATAGCTGAGGCTTCCCTTGATACCCTAATCTTCCTGCTACCTCCAAAGTGGTACAGTGGTGCATTTATAGAAGTATACACCATGCCTGGCTTTATATCTATATTTTATTACAGGAAGAAAACTGGCTGATCCAAAAACAGAGGCATCTGCCTGCACCATTAATTAACTGGCTTACTTTATCATGCTAGGCAAGTTAGAGCCTAGACATACTATGCTGTGACCCCTTCAGGCCTTTGCCTTTCTACCTTACAGTGAATTCTGTAAAGCTGTTCTGCTAAGGTGAGAGAGGGTGGGACTTAAGAACCTGATCTAGGTCTTTGGGAATCAGTATCAGGTAAGTCTTAAGGCTTATTCCTCTATGTTGGAGCCCCCAGTTTCTAAAAAGTGTTCTTACTTGATACCTTTTGGTCAAGTCTTTGACAAAGTGCAAGTCCTTATATTTTGATTCCGTGGTCATTTTCTACCTTGGTCCACTATTCCTTTCTCTCACTATTCCTTTCTCTCACTATTCTTCTGAGAAATAGAAATCTGGCCCTAAAATTTCAGACTAAGCACTTGGATTCTGGTTCTAGACTTCTAGATCCCTGTCTACTTGTCATCATCCATGTTCATTTCCTCCTACCAGTGTACTTTAGATCCCTTCTTTGCTAAGTATGGAGATAAATTTTTAAAAGGTCTAATGTGAGAATCTTCCATATAGAAATGATAAATGAAACACTGGAAGTTATTGATGTCATCAGAAAGTTAAACGCATCTTAAGTCTTTAGAACCGCACTTAAGACTTGGCCATCTAGGTTTTATCCAGAGACTCTGTGGCACTATAAGCCTAAGACTGGGAATCAGCAGAATCAAGACCAAAATCCAGACTTTGTTGTTTTGTTTTGAGACAGGGTCTCACTGTGAAGCTCTGGCTGGCCTGGAGCTTGTTTTGTAGACCAGGTTGGCCTCAAACTCAGAGATCCATCTGCCTGTGCCTCCCAAGTGCTGGGACTAAAGGTGTACACTGAAAGGGGTGAGGCTGTGTCCCCTTCTGGCCAGAGTAGGACAGCTTGGACTTACAGCTTGTGGTTCTATGCAAAATATAGAAATATACAAAATAATGATATACAAAATACAATATATAGAAATATACAAAATACTATATATAGAAATATACAAAAACAATATATAGAAATATGCAAAATATAATATGTAGAAATATACAAAATACAAAATATGCAAAATACACAAAGGGGGAGAGAGTTCTGGGTGACAGAGAGGGGAGATATAGAAAAATAAACTGGCTAAATGATCTCTAAGAACCCTTCCAACACTGGCATCGAGCTCAAGGGTGACCGTGCAGAAACTGTAACAAGTGAAACAGAGTGTGGTACTCTCCTACTTTAGACGGAATCCTGACCTCCTGTTCTTGAGCTGGCAGTTGTCCTGCTAACAGCTGGATGCAGTATCCAGTTATTTGCTGCCTAAATCCTGCAGTCTCCTTCCTCTAACAACTGATCTCTGCAGCTCTCCTCCCCAGTCCTCACAGGACAGAAGTAGACTTGAAGGGGTGTGTTTTTCAGTTCTCTGCCTCCTGTGTGTCTCCCTCTCACATCCTTGTTCAAAACGTCTAGGGAATTTTTATTTTCCAAAGTTGCTTACCAGAAACAATTTAGCTGATACACTCTGGGGAGGAGGCTTTAGTCAAAGGAGCACAAAAGCATGTAACCCTGTGATGAATTCTTTGTGCATGGGAAAGGGAAGCAAAGGAGCTTTCGTAAAAGTGTAGCCCAGGCTAAATCAGGAATGGGAATGAGGAACAACTCAAAATACCACAATTTCCTTCTAAAGGGCTTCATCTCTGGCTCTCAGTAACACTCAGATTATGACAGAATTCAGAGGATGCTTGTACAGACTTTAATTTTTATTTGGTATTATAATTTATAATGAGACAGTGAAAAGCTGCCTATTTTTATAATACAGAATTCAGAAAGTGAAGCTTGGCTGCTGAGGAATAAACAGGCAGCAGAGTAGCTTTCACAGAGGAAGTGCATGAAAGTTTGAAGGCTTAGGGAAATTATATTTGGTTAGAAATGGAGGGCCTTTTAAAAAAGTTGAAAAACATGTTTCACTGAAAACCAGTACTCATGGGTTATAAGGTTAAAGGAGACATGGGCAAGTGGAAAGGCAATCCCAGAGCCCAGTCTCATCCTGGTCTCCAGTGTTGGTCTCCCTTAGAGCCAGCCCCCTTTTCCAGAGTTCTCCTTTCGGGGTACAAGTGTCAGCAGCTCCATCCATATTCTCCTTGATTTTTGGCCTGATTCCAGTGGATGTAGACTACAGCTGGTCTGAAATAGGAAGACAGTAAATTTATTTAAGCTTTCAGCATGACCTATTTGCCTTTTTCCACTGTGATGAATGAAAATCCAGACAACAGAATGTTTCACAAGACTGAGCGCGAAGAGAATAAGAATGAGAAGTGTGTGATATGTTTTGGCCTTAAAAAAAGAAACACAGCTCAGACTTTTTTTTTTTAAACCTCTGTCATCTGTGATCCATCACACTTTCAGCCAAGATATTTTGGCTTTTTGACTCTGGGAAACCAGTGGGTGGGTAATTTTGGAGAAGCTAAGAGCAAAATACCAGCAGATGCTAGAGCCAAACAAGAAAATTCTTTGCTCCACAAGCAGGGGTGTACCCCCACTTGCAACTCTTCAAGATTCCTTTGAAAAAGACTACGGAAACCTCGTAGCCGACTCCTATCTAGAGATGACAATCATTCCTGTCCTAGGCAGTCAGCAATGAGGACAATCTAAGCAGTGGAGGAAATATTACCACTGTCTTTGAAGCTATCTGACCTAAACCCAGATCTGTCACGAAATCCACATCTGCCCTTTTCTGTCTGGGTAAAGTTTTAAGGGTCCTTAAGCCTTCTGAGCCTTTTTCTCCATCTATACTAAACATAATAGTACTACTTTAGCAAATGTGCTAGACCTAAATGCCTGGCATAGTGCCAAATGCCTGATTGATACTCAAGAAACAGAGTGTTTCCCAGTACATTTCCCTGGCAGCAGCTTTCTACTACCTTCACAACTTTGGATGCAGTTTATTTCTCTTAGCATTATAAAGTTAGAAATGCATATTATAAATTTTGAGGATAATTTGCTGGCTACAGTGTGACTTGCATCATGCCACCAAGGCATTGGAACTTTGGTGTTTTTAGGTAAGGTGAGTATTGTTGAATAATTAGTTAGTTTAATGTAGACTCGCATTTATACCTAAAATTTGGCTCCTTCCATAACTGTGTAGAGAGTATTTTGACTCCAACAATTAAAATGAGGAAATCAGTTCCTATCTTAAGTGATAAACCATATGGGCCAACAATATTTATATTCACATTTATAGAATAAGTAGGTCTTAAATTTTGTATTCATATACCTTGTGTTCATTTTTTTTTCTTGGAGTTTCTAATGGCCTTTTTGTTTCATGATTGAAGAAATCAGTGTGTGACTTTACCTATTATTAAGATCATTTAGTGTCTTAATCATACCATTTGTATGTCAAAAATCTCCTCTTGATACATTTGTTAAATCCTCATAGTTTCTCCTCATTTCAAGACCTACAACCATGTATTTGAGGTTTTAAGTTAGATTACATTAGTTGCAAACCGTGCCATCCTCTCTATCTTTCTTATATCTGTTGTGTTGTGTGTGTGTGTCTATGTCTTTGTGTGTGTGTCTACATGCATGTATGTGCCTCACAGCATGTATGTGGAGATCAGAAGACAACTTTCAGGAGTCCATTTTCTCTTTCCACCATGTGGGTCAGTCACCACTCAGGTCATTAGGCTTCATGTCAAGTGCCTTTTATACACCAAACTATCTTGCTGGCCCTTATCCTTTCTTCATTTTTTGAATGTTGTATAGGCATCCTTGGTAATTTTTTTGGACAGAATACTTAGGAGGTAAACTCTCTTAGCCCATCTCAAACATTTTACTGCGCCTTTCTTAGGCCGTTCTTTCTTGGAGTCACCTTGATTTCTGCCCCTCTTCCTGTCTTGCTTTCCTTATCCTCTAATTTCTCTGTCCAATGTTGTTATCTCTAGCCATTTGTATCTCTTGAGTATTTGATATCTGGCTCATCTGAACTGATATTTGCTGTACGTATAACATACATAATGTATTTAGAAGACTTAGAACCATAAGCAGAAAACAAAATATCTCATTTTTTGTATTGATTATGTGTTGAAATGGTAATATTTTGGGTATATTGTGCTAAAAAATATCAAAGTTAACCTGTTTCTGTTTTACTTGTTAAATGTGGCTACTAGAAAACTGAAATCACATGCATTCTCTGTGTTAGGTTTCTCTTTAGCTATGCTGCCGTGTTCCTCAGCCGGATATATTTCTAGGCCCCAGACACAGGCAGCCTTTCCTCATTTTCCTCAGACTTGTTTCCTGCACTTGGGTTGATACATGGATGTTGTAGTAATCTATAGTTTTTGTTCCTATTAGTATAGCACCGTATATTTCAGTCTTCATAAAATGTTAAAAATTTCTAGTCTTTCCTTCTCTTGTTCTTCTGTCTACCCTCAACACAATAATTGCTTTATTTCTTCTTTTAGTATTTTTCCTTTTCTTTGAGATTTTAGAGGTAACTATATTTTTAATCTGTGAACTGGGAAACAGGTGATTTTACTATTTTTTCACTATTTTACACAGTAGTTTGGTGGTCATCCTCACGTATATAAGTCTGTCTATATCTCTAAATATTTCCCTAACATATATTTCTAGAAATAGAAATTTACTAAATTGGATTAACTTTTTAAATTCCTTTCATGTGTGTGCATATGAGTGTGCACAGGCCAGAGGACAACTTTGAGGAGCTGGTACTCACCATGATGTGGTTTCTGAGGATTGAACTTGGCTCATCAGGCTTGGCCAGCAAGAACTAACTAATCTTAGATTGATTCCTTAAGGCTCTTGATATAAATATTGACAGGCTGCTCCTCTATACCCCTCACCCCAGAGACTGGTCTGTTTTCAGTGGGCTGTTCAATAAAAGATAGGAACAGTTACCCAGGAAGAACACACTTCACAGCTGAACCCGTTAATGGACAGCATTAATGGACTTGTGTTTGGAAAAAATTTCTTTTCTGAATCACTGAGCAGGGCTGAGCTTTCATTTTCTTATTTTTAAAATTAGGAAAATGATGCCCTGAATAGCTTCACTAAGGTAACATTGTCAATAGTTCACATCAGTGAGGGTTTGAGAGCACTTTAGTTGAATCGAGTATGTGCGCTACTTTAAAAACTATGAAAAATGTCTCAATGACAGAGACCCTAGCCTTGAACTGTTTTTTTCTGAATGGAATAGAATAGGAGATGAGAAGCTGCTATACCATCTTTTTGTGATATGTGCTAAAAGATATAAACAAAGTATTGGAAAGATTAGATGAGGGAGAGTTTGCATTCTCCTTACAAAATCAAGGACGGTGTATCAACTGAGGGGATGGCATTTAAGGCAGGTCTTGAAGCATGAGTATAATGTTCACACAGTTAGGGAGTTACCTGGGGAGGGTGAGGTATGAAGATGAGCCTAAGCAGCCCCCAAGATGGTGCCAGTGCACTTCAACTGAGAGCATTCCCTAGAGTAATAAGCAAAGACAAGGAAAATTGTAATTAGACTTCTTGAGGAGAGTTATTTGGATGTGCTAGATGAGGGTAGTAGTCTCTCTATTTTTGCAATACTTCAATAGAGAAGGTAGAAAGAAATCATTTCCTCCATGTTTAGGTCTAGCCAGAATTTGTTAGGCAAATTCTTTAGGCAAATTCTCTAGGAACAAGAACAAGTTACACCTGGCCCTTTTCTCCCTTCACCAAGGTTGGGAGTAGGAATGGTGGAGGAAGTGTTGTGTTTCTAAGCCAATTTAGGTAGTCTAGTGCTATTTGACATTGTGCTGATCCAGTGAGATGACAACTTGAACGAGCAGTTTTGAGCAGTGCTTAGAGTTAGAAGATCTATGAAGAGAAGGATAATAAGTAGGTTGGTAAAGAAAAAATTGAGAAAGGTAGATCTTTGGTGTCGTCATATAAAGCCTAAGAGTTTTTATGAAAGCAATCTAAGGAGTCTGTTTTCCATCTATCCTTTGTCTCTTTACTTTTTGGAAATTCCTTGTCCTCTCACAATAGTTGTTTGTTAGTGTTCACCTTTCCTTCCTCAGTGCCAAGATTTTTTTCTTCTTAGCAGCATTCAGAAGTTCTCCCCCTCATTGCCTATAAAATGAAGTTAGATTCCCAGGTCTGGTATCTAAGATGGCCTCAGTCTAACTGGAGGCTCCAATGTGCATTTATCATCTTACTTTGCATTCGTATGCCATTACCTCTCATCCACTTCTAACATAAGCATCCAATTCATTTATTTATGTAACAAATACTTATTGAATGCCTATTATATGTCCTTTTTTTCCAGTAAACTCTTACTGTTGTAGTCTAGGTCTTAATTTAGAAACTGTGTAGAAAGAGAAGAAAGGCAATAGAGTTAATAAATGGAGAATGACTGTGAGATTCAGTTGCAGAATCAGCATAGCATTGAATACAGGTAAGGCAAGAAGCCGTCAAGTAGTCTCTTGGAATAACCTTGGGATATGCTAAAACGGGTAACCAGGACACACTGGGATCTAAGTGTTGTGACTCCATTCATATAAGCTGGCAGACAGATGTGATAAAAGAAACAACTGTAGTGATCCTCAACTAGGGTCATCAGCTGCAGGACTGATGATTGTTTCTTAAAAGGTATAATTTTATTCTAATTTTGATTCATGTGGGGAAAATGGCCACCACTTTCATTAGTTATGTCTCATGTCACTTTTGGGATCTGTCTCATGGAGCTCTTTTCTTTAAATGGTGACACAAAACAGAAACTTAAGATGTCCCACATCAGTTTCCATAGATAGGCTTGGTTCTTAATTCTTAAACAAGCTTTGTCCTTTTCTGCTTCCATCACCAGAGTGATAGGAAGAGAGATAATTTGAATTTAGATTTGAAATTAAAACCTAGCTTCACCTCTCATTCATTCTGTGAACTGGGGTAAATTTTATACACTGGTTAAAGGTCTTGGGAAAATAATAACAATGCCTATCTTTTCTAGAGTCATTTATGTTAAGGTATAGATGTGAATTTATGTAGAAGTACTTAGAGTGGTATCTGTCACGTGGCAAATACCCTTTTCCCCTTCCATGTACTCTTTCCCCAGTGTCTACTTATTAAAATCCTATCTGACCTTTATTTAGCTATTACATCACCCCTCAATAAAGCATTTCCAGTGTTTCCAGATGGGAAAGATACAGTATTTCCTTCATATGTGCATTTTTGTGGGATTATTTGAGACCTTTGAAGAAAGAGTTCTAAGTAGTAAGGGAAATGGCACAGAAAGTATAGAAACCTGAACAAACTAGCCCTATATTTGGAAGCGGGGAAACTAAATACTAGCAACAGACATGGAACAAATAGTATAAATAGAGGTGCTGTGTCACTCAGTGCAGGGTTATTGATTTTTCAGCTTGGTCACTCAGTTCATCTCAGTAGGCCAGAGACAAAGGTTGTCTCTAGCTTTTAGTATTAGCTATAGAAATGGGGCATTCACTGCTTATTCTGGGTGGTGGGGGTCTAGGAGACTAGGGACTAGCCACCAGTCTCTTAGACAGCCTGAGTTATTAGGATCAGTGCTGTGTTTGATTAGAGTGGGACCGTCATTCTACAGATGTTTCCAGCAAGACCTAGTTAGGTCAGCAATATAGAAAACACCAAGAATAACATCAGTGTGCTGAACTTCGAAGGGAACAGCCAGAGATGGTCAGCATAACTGCTTGCTCTTTTATTTACCATTTCACACCTGGTATATCCAGGAAGCTACATTTTTTTTTTTAAAAAAAAATCCTCTTTTTAAAAAATGTACGTATTCATTGTAAAGCTAGAAGGATTTGTTCATTGTAGCTGATTGTTCATGTTTGTAGAATTTTGTGTAGCTGGAGGGGCTTAAGAGTTGAGTGAGGTTGTCAAAGGGATACAGAAGGCTTTTGCTTTTCTGAATGAACTGAGTTCATTTAGAAGACAATTTTTTCTTGATCTTTGAGGGGTGATTTCAGGCAATTAGCTAATTGGCTGAGGGAGATGACCTATCAGTATTGCATAAGGGCTGTCTGCTCCTAGGGATCCACATAAAGAATCAATGCCAAGTTTTCCATGACAGCCAGAAGCAGCCCTACTGAACCTCCCATGTAATGGCCAGTCATAATCACAGAATTCATTTCCCTGGAGAATGAGGCCTGAACACCCCACCAGCTGCCACCAGCTGACCACTGCCACCATCAGATCAGCATTGTTCCTGCTGTGAAATATTTCCAAACAACCTTCCAATTTGTTCTATGGTAAGGGGTAAGTGACCCTCCAGAAATAGTCTGCTGTTTGTCTTAAGTGTATTATCAGATGCTTAGTATTTTGATGTGGCCCTTGTCTACTTAATAGACAGTAAGAGCAGGACTTGGACTCATATGTAACCATCTTGAATCTCCAAATGGATACAAAAAAGGAAAACTTCCCATAGGCAAATATTAAAAAATTCAAATGTGGAGAAAACTGTGACAAAAAGAAGGTCATAAATCAAGAAAAGAATCAGGAGATAACTATAAATAATAAGTTGAGTCCTTTTGCCCCAGTCTGAGAACCAGTGAAACTAGATTTCGTGCTATTGTTGATAATAATGTTATTATAATGTACCCAGGATGATGTAAAGGTCATAAGATGACTTGTCTGTCTAATCAAAACAACCACTGGCCATTAAGAGACAGCTTTGGTAGATAGTATATACACACTAACTACTTGTTAATGCAGTAGTTAAGTCAGGGCTTTGGATCTGTCAGACATGAGCTTGAAATCTGTTTCTGCCACCTCCTTACTTTATAACCCTGAGTAAACACATGATAAGCATTTATTTCAAGAATATTTTCAGTTTATGTAACAGAAAGGCTGATTAACAGTGGTTTAAACAAATAGCCCATTCTTTTCACATTATAAAAATTCTGTAACAAGCTGTTGCTATCTTAGGTTTACCAGCATTAGTCAAGGATGCCTAATCCATCCTCCTAAACCAGTATATTAGTTTTCAGCCTTATGGTACAAAGAAATCCAAACATTTCTCTTAGGAGATTTGTGCTAATAACTTATTAACCAGAACTATGACATGTTAACAGAGAGAATGGGAAAGTAAATATTCTCCCTTTCCAGACTCTATGAGGAAAGCAAAGTAGAAGATTGTATATTGTTATGTTATCCAGCCAACAGTTCAGAATCTGCTGCAACATTCAATTAATGTTAAACGCTTTTATGATGTTGAGGAAGACAACCCCCACTCATTGTGCTCTTTAGAAAATTGAAGTGATACCATATTTAACATTTTGTACTTTATGAAGTACTTTGATTTACCCATGTAAGTAGTTTTTTGGTAGTTATTGTTGTTATTGTATGTTTAAAAGTTCCCTGATGGTGGCTGTAAAGAAGAAAGTCACCCACGAAGAGGAGCAAAGCCCAGCCTTCATGTTGACTGGCCTGGCCCTAGGTCTGTTGCTTACACAGTTTTCTTAGACCACCCAGAATCACAGCAATTTCTCATTCCACTAAATTTCTGACATATATTATTTATTTCCTGATTTACATTTTAAAAATACACATGCTTTCCTAGGTAGGTTTGAAGAACCTTAATTGCCTGCTTTCTTTATAGTGCTGGGAGATCTCTAAATTAGAGGCCAGCCTTGTCTACATAGTGAGTTCCAGGACAACCAGGCTACACAGAGAAACCCTGTCTCAAAAAATTAAAATAAATAAATAAGTAATAAAAATAGAAGAGTAGTTGCTAATATTATGGTTCAATGTGTATCAGTCTCAAGTCATTAATCCAATTAATTTATTTTTATTATCTGTTTGCTTGTACACTAAGACTGCCATTATACATTTGGCTACTTAATTTTCTCATGCTTTTTATTTTTATTGATTTTTCACTGTTTGATGATGTTTGCTGTTTAAATTTAGCAAATGAAATGCCAATTGTGGTATTCATATTTCCAGGATTTAAAATAAATAATACATAGACATTGTGCTGGCTAGTTTTATGTCAACTGGGTACAAATTAGAGTCATTTTGGAAGAGAGAACCTCAACTGAGAAAATACCCCCACCAAAATGATCTGTGGTGCATCTTCTTGATTGATGATTAGTGTGAAAGAGCCTTGCTCACTGTGGGCAGTACTGTCCTTGGGCTGGTAGTCCTGGCCACTATAAGGAAAGCAGGCTGAACAAACCATGGTGATCAAGACAGTAAGCAGTACTTCTCCAGGGCCTCTGCATCAGTTCCTGCCTCCAGGTTCCTGCCTTAAGTTCCTGCCATGACTTCTGTGGATGATGAACTACAAGCTATAAGCTGAAACAAACGCTTTCTTCCCAGAGTTGCTTTTGGTCATGGTGTTTCATCACAGCAATAGAAACCCTAATTAAGACAGATATTCACCAGGCAGCGGTGGCACGTGCCTTTAATCCCAGCACTCGGCAGGCAGAGCCAGGCGGATCTCTGTGAGTTCAAGGTCAGCCTGGTCTACAGATCGAGATCCAAGACAGGCACCAAAAACTATATAGAGAAACCTTGTCTCAAAAATACAAAAAAAAAAAAAAAAAAAAAAAAAGATATTCATAGACAAAATGCAAAATTCTATTATTTATTTATATTGTAAAACGGTTTATCAGGACTTTGGGTACCAGTGAAGCAACTTTCTACTCTGACAAATTAAGGTGAGGATATTAACTTTACTCATGATTGCCCAGCAGGTTCTAAAGTGCAGTGTGGAGTTTAAGCCTAGAAGTGCACTGTACAAGGAAAACAATCTAGACCACTAAGAGTGTGAAGAGTAAGGCAAGTGGGAGCAAGGAGGAAATCTCAGGAACTGTAGACCTTGAAAGGACCCTGTGAAGACTGAGCACAAAGACGCAGAAAATTGTGATGTCACACAATTACCGGATTTAGAAGAAGCCTTTAGGAAAGAAGGAGTGCTCAGCTGCTTCAAATGCTGCCAAGAAGTGAGCAAAGAGCAGCAACAACAGTGTCCATGGGGTTCTAC
The DNA here is from genome assembly GCF_049852395.1 of Peromyscus maniculatus bairdii. Taxonomy (NCBI): domain Eukaryota; kingdom Metazoa; phylum Chordata; class Mammalia; order Rodentia; family Cricetidae; genus Peromyscus; species Peromyscus maniculatus. The sequence continues at coordinate 107,852,030 of NC_134852.1, forward strand.
AGCAAGAGAAAGATCACCCACTGTGAAAACTCTGTGTTCTCCCTGCTCAGTCTCCCTAGACTAATCACACAGGACCACCTACATTTTGTTTACCAGCATGCCTTCACATCTGGCTCCTATTGGGTATAAAAAATATAACACTGAAAGATCTTTGCTCTCAAATTATTCATGTTAATCTTGGAAGAAGGACTTGCCATATGTATCTGTGTGTTTGCAGATTTGCAGGATGGTTAGTAGAAAAACTCCCTTTGTACCTGGGAACCAGAACTTCTGGGTGTACAGACTGCAAATACAAGATCAGGAATGTGCCTTTGGGCTGGGTTATTGGGTAGGTGAGTGCAGAGGGCTCCACAGTTCCTGGCTGACTCTGGAATGAAGTCCAGCATTAACAACCCTCCCCATCTGCCTTTTTAAATTGTGTATTGTAGGGAAAATACAGATAATGGAGTTCAGTAAACATTTAGCAAAAATTTTGAATTTTTTAGGTATAAGAGGAGGGGAAAGCCAGGCGGTGGTGTGTACGTACACCTTTAATCCCAGCACTCAGGAGGCAGAGCCAGGCAGATCTCTGTGAGTTCAAGGCCAGCCTGGTCTACAGAGTGAGATCCAGGACAGGCACCAAAACTACACAGAGAAGCCCTGTCTCGAGAAACCCTGTCTCGGAGGGGGGAAAAAAAGAGGAAGGGAAAACTCTGAAAATCAACTCTATCTTTAAATTTCTGCTCTGACCCTAGAGCATGAAAGAACTCCAAGTCAAGCATGTGCCTCTAATTACCCACACAAAGGTTCTTTCTCAAAATTTATAAATAATCACTTCTTAGCAGATCCCTTTTCTCCTCCTGATGTCACAGCTTAGTTTCCCTGTTGACACGGACCTCCAAGAGCCGACCCTTCTCTTCATTGTCCCATCTCTGTGGGTTTTCCATTGACTCCAGCCTGAGCTGCTTCAGAGGTGAGGCTCACCAGTTCAGAGCCCACATGCATGGACGGAGGCACCACTGGCCCTGCTGCTTCATGTTTCTCGTCATGTGAGTTGAACTGTGTGTGAGGACTGAGACTCCTCTCTGGGCTGTAGTGACTCCTATCAATAGCCTAAGACACATGGAGAGTTGATGAAGCCTCAGGTGGAGTTTAAACCACACTGGGCCCCCAGTCTGCTTACTGTAGGTGAGTAAGCCATGTTAAGTTGACCTCATGAGATGAGAGTGCAGGGAGGTCTGCTAACTTCCTGAGCCACTTCTTGAAATGTCAGGCCCTTGCCTCTTGTTTCCAGTGGCCTGTGTATTTTTAGTACTGCTTTTCATGTTAGCTTCCTGTTAACTGCTTGCAGGAAATCTTTTCTTGGACATAATCTACCCATTTCCTGACGTTTTCCTCTCCACATTGTGTCAGTTTGGGGATGAATCAAGTCAGCAGTTTTGGAGAAGGCTTGTTCTCTTCTCTGCCACAGCCTCCCTTCTTTGTGGAATACCAGAAAAGCTGCCTTTCTAGAGGGAGAGGGAGAGGCGGGTCCTCAGTGTGTGTCAGCCTCTGAGGCTCCCTGACACAAATGTGCTTTTGTGTGTGGAGGGGGCATGTGTATGTGTTTTCCCCTTCCCAATGGACACTTTCATTTATTAGGTCCGGATGGTGTCCTAGGAGCTGTAAACAATGGTGTGGAGATACAGAGCTGTCTCAGTGGGGAAGCTATGGTGGCAGCCACTAGATTTCCCTCTTTGCCACGGCCCCATCTCTTTGTCCATTGTGAGTCAGGTCTGCTTTAAAGTACCCTAGGACCCCATAGTCTCTTCAGAACTGCACATACCCTCCCTCCTTACCTCAGGGGACTTTACACATAGAAGAGAGGGTTTCTGTGACTGGCGTAACCGCTCCTTATGTTGGCTTGATGTCTAAACATGCTTTGGCGCAAAGGAGCCTTTATACAGTACTGGTAAAAATACAAACTAGTCCAGCCATTGTAGAAATCAGAATGAAGATTAAAAAAAAAAAAGAAGAAGAAGAAGAAGATAGATCTACCACAGGATCCAGCTATTCCACTGTGGGGTATTTACCCAAAGTCAACATATCACAAAGATACTTAACCCATTGTTTATTGCAACATTATTCACAATAGCTAAATTATGGAACCAACTTAGGCATCCAGTAACAGTGTAATGGGTAGTTAAAATATGGTGTGTGTGTGTGTGTGTAAATTTTTTCAGCCATAGAGAAGAATGAATTCATGTCATTTTCAGGAAAACGAATGCAGCTGAAGATAATCATATTAAGTGAATTAAATCCATCTTAGACAAATACATATGTTTTCTCTAATGTGGCTTCTAGATTTTTTTGTAGATACATAAATCATGTATATTAATATGACATGAAAGTAAAATATTAAGGTGAACAAAGAGGACTAGTGGGAAGAGGGAATGAAAGAAGGGAAGACAGAGGTCTGAGGGTAAATATGCTTAACACAAAGTATATACACGTACAAAAGCTTATTTATAAAAGTATGCACTGTCTCTTTAACTGAAATTCTGACTTTATTATCCCTTAAGAATGAACGATTTAGGTGAGAAATAAGTGTTTGAGTACTGGCCTACTATTTAACAACCGTGAGACCTCAGATATCAGGCAAGGTATGGGGGTAATTATAGTTCTTACTTTATAAGATGTTCCAAAATTTAAAAAGAAAATACATGCAAAGTGCCTGCCATATGGAAAGCACCCACATGTTACCCAGAAAGGGAGGGAAGGAAAAGGAGTGTGAATGAGATGGCATAAATGAATATGTTGTGCAGAAAATGGAAAGCACACTTACCAGGGACTGTTTGGTTTAAGACCTAAAGACAAGCCCTGTGCTTCTCTTCAAAGCTACCCTTTCAGCTGGTTTCTCCTTCTGACCACTCCTCCCTTTACAAACATGGCTACCTATCCTATCTCAAAGCAAAGTCAGACCTTTTCCCAGCACTTAGTACAAAGTAGGAGGATTCAGCACTTACTTGGTACATACTAGGGATTGGGAGTAAAAAGCCCCAAAATGTAACCCTTTGTGTACCCTTCTTTTTCCATCACCCAAACTTACTTCTTCATTTTTATATTCTAGGATAAGTGCAGGAAATGAAATTCACTGTAGATACTTTAAATAGGCAAGGGTTTAACACTAGAAATTCAATGCTTACTGAATGGTCAAAGAGCTAAAGCTGTGTTCTCTAGTCTAAAATCCCATGAAGGACTTCTCAGAATACCACTGGAATGATCAGGTCAACATCCTGCCAATTTCATAGCTTTGTTCTTGGGACTGGAAGCTACCAGTGACGATGCCCCATGGCATCGAAGACATGGATCACAAATCCAAAGCCAGGCTGAGTTATACTAGGAGACTCTGACTCAAAATCCAAAGGGGTGGCAAGGAGAGGGGGAGGGATGAGCTGGGGAGCTGGCTCTGTCAGTAAAGTTTGTACAAGGATCTGAGTTTAATCCCTAGCACCCAAGTAAAACTGGGCACAGCAGTACATGCTTGTAATTCCATCTTTTGGGAGGCAGAGAAGGATTCCTGAGGCTTGCTGGGCAACCACTCTAGCAAAATCAACAAGCTCCAGGTTCAATGGTAAACCTGTCTTTAAAAACAGGGAGTGGGGACTGGGGAGCTGTTGAAGAAGACACCTAACATTGACCTCTGGGCTCACACACACAAACATACACAAAACCACATCATAGGCTAGAAGTAATATGAAGTTGGTTATTCCTACAAGAAAGCCCTTCAAAATGCTTTCATGACTATAGTGTTAATTATTTGCTCTTCTATTAGCACATCTTTGATATACTTGCTTATTTCTCTTATTGACATGATCTCTAAATATTGTTTCCTTCTTTAAGGAAATCCATATAAATATTAAAATAAATCCTCTTAAACTATCGGGTGGTGGCTCACTTCTATAATCCCCGTTCTTGAGCACAAGAGGCAGGAAGATCAGAAGTTCAAGATCATCCTGAATTACATGCCAAGTTTGTCAGTGTGAGCTTACTTTGGCTTCTTGTTTGAATGATGTTTACTTCTGGTATCAAGTTGTGATACAACTTTAAATGAGACATTTATGTGACAATGAGGCTTTAACGCTCTATCTTCCATGAAAAGTAACAAATACGTTCTTTGGATACTGATATTGAATAACCCCCAAGACATTATTTAAATTGAAAAGAGCAAGATGCTTGTGATATACAATGGGAAGCATGATCTATATTTACTGTTATACCCATCAGATATCTCAAAATGAAACACAGGAAACTGATGGCAATGATTATCTCTACAAAACAGAACAGAATACTGGGGTTAAGGTGAGGGAAACTTGTCAATGTTTGCCATTCTATATATATCACTTTTTTTTCTTTTTGGTGGTTTTTTTGAGACAAGGTCTCACTATATAACCTATGAAAGCCTTGAATCCAAAATTCTCTTGTCCCATTCTCCTTAGTTCTGGGATTACAAGCATGTGCTCCCACATCCTGTTGCTTATTTCTATTGATTCATTTTTAAAAAGATTTATTTTTTTAAAGTGTGTGTGTGTGTGTGTGTGTGTGTGTGTGTGTGTGTGTGTGTACACATGCATGCTCACACTAGGTATTGCCTCCTCTAGAGTAGAAATTACAGGCAGCTGTGAGCTGCCCGACATGGGTGCTAGAACCTGAGCTCAGGTTCTTTGTAAGGACAGTATGCACTTTTAACTGCTAGGCCATCTCTACGCTACCACCCTCCACTGTTGATTTTTAAACATTTTTCCTCATAAAGCAATGTTTAGGAGTGGGGATGTGGTGCAGTTAATGGTACATTTGCCTAGCCTACAAGGTTAGATCCCCAGTGCCACATAAATTAGATATCGTGGCATATACCTATAATCTCAGCACTCCAGAGGTAAAGGCAGAAAGATCAGAAATTCAGAGTTATCCTCTGCTGTATGAGACTGTGTCTTTCTAAAAACTTGTATTTAAGCTAGATATGGTAGCCCACTCCAGTAGTCTCTGTTATTCAGGAGGCTGAGGCAGAAAGTGCTACTTTCCAGCAGTTTGAGGCCAACTTGGACCACATAGTGAGACCTTTATATAAAAATTGCTTTTCTTCTTCCAGGGGATCCTGGTTCAATTCCCAGCACACACAGTGGGTAGCTGGCAGCCATCTGCAGCTCTAAGTCCAGCACCCTCTTCTGGCTTTCTGCAGGCATACCTGCACATACTAACGTGTGTCCCCCACACACATGTGTTTAAATGAAAATAACAAATTTTAAAAAGAAAAAGAAATCAAGATGGCAAGCTGGGTCAATGGGTGAACACACTTGCCACCAAACTTGACAACCTGAGTTTGATTCATGGGAGTCACATGGAGTAGGAGAAAATTAACTCCTATAAATTGTCTTTTGACCTCCATGCAGTGACATGTGTGCATACCCTGACTTGTTTTTTAAATTTAGTAAAAATTTTTAAAGAAAGAAATGCTTTTAAGTGAACAAAATATGGTTTGGAGGTGGTATATTTCTAATAAATGTTATTAAATTTTCATTGTGTTTGAGTTGTTATTCATGGTTTTGTTAACATCATGTTTTCTGATGAAATCACCCTTCCAGTATAATCTCTGTATCTTGTGATTTAATCATGTACAATGCAATAGTTGCTAAGTTGTGTAAGATTCTTAGAAACTCCACACTTTAGGTTGCTAGTTGTTTCTGTAGTCAGGAGGAAGGCATGCCAGAGAGTAGACAGGAACACTGTGGGCTAAGAGCCAAAAGCGAATCCCATTTGCTTTGCACTGTATTTACATTCCCTTTGCAGCAGCATTCCTGCTTAGTGGTCATTAGCACATTAGAACTTCTTGATTCTGTTAAATGTGGTTAATAGGGATGCGAGCCACATCAAGGAGAGGTTCAACTCCATGGTCTCTGTGCTTCCCCAGCTCTCAACACCACTGGACTATGAGTCAAACTACTTCAACCTCAGCCCTACAACTAATTAACTCTGTGACTTCAGCAAAGTTACTTTCCCTCTGTGGGACTTTTTCTTCATCTCTCAAATTAGGATATGTTAGGGAATATAAGTACATGGCATAAGTGAAGACACTTTCTTTTCATCAGTTCTTGGTTTGGGACAATTTTGTTTTTCATTTTGTTGTTTTGAAACAGAGTCTCACTTAGTTGCCCATGCTGGCCTTGAACTCTTGACTCCTCCATATTAGCTTCTAAGTATTTAATTATGTGTGTATGTCATAAATAACATTTTGGTGTGTTCTTTATGAAAGATAACCACAAATGATGTCTCGGGAACCTTCTCAACAGTCTTCATCACAGCTAAAACCAACAGGTAGAACTTGACCAGTAAAACGGGAGTCATTCCTTTGCACCTCTAAGGCCATCAAAGAGTAGTGCACTGGTATTTATTTAGCAATAGGTTATCAGGGGAAATGGCAGCAGCAGCTCTCATTTGCAGCATTTACTAACTTTCATGGTGTCAATATTCCCACTGTGACTGATTGCACACTATCATTATGAAGTCCTCTGGGTTGCAAAAATCTTGAAAATTTATCAAGCAGTTTTCATTAAGTTAAGAGAAGACAATCTGGCTCATCATCATCAAATTGATAAGTTTGAATTAACCAATCACATCCATAGGTTAAAATGAAAAAGACCATTTTTTTCCTAGTAATTATATCCAGGAGTATAATTTTGATCCTGTATAATCTTTCAACTATGGAAATACTTGTTTTTTTTTATGAGACTTTGGTGAAATGATGTTACTTCCATGGATCTTGGTTATACTGCCTGGGAAATGGGAATAAGAAAATTTGCCTAAAATTGTAATAAATAATAAATGACTGTGGTAGTTTGAATGTAATTGCCCCCATAAGCTCATAGGGAGTGACACTATTAGGAAGTGTGGCTTTGTTGGAGTAGGTAAGGCCTTGTTGGAGTCACTGTAGGGGTGGGCTTTGAAGTCTCATATATGCTCAAGCCATGCCCATTGTCTCAGACTACTTCCTGTTACCTGTGGGTCAAGATGTAAAAACTCTCAGCTCCTTCTCATGTCTGCCTGCATGCTGCCTTACTTCCCACCATGACGATAATAGTCTGAACTGTAAGCATACCACCCCAATTAAATGTTTTCCTTTATAAGGTTTGCTGTGGTCATGGCGTCTCTTCACAACAATAGAAACCTAACTAAGACAAAAACTATGTTAGCATTTATCCCAGTACCCAGTATGTCACTTTGCCTTTACACTATTCCTTTTCTGTTAACAGAGTGGAAGATTGTCGGGTTGGACTGTGTCTTTCACCTTTCCAATACTCAAGAAAGACTAGCCATTGCTTCCTCTCCAATCCCTTTGTTTTCCTGTTACACTTCTCTGACATTCCCTTTTCATTTGCTTCTCTCCTCTGATGTACTTAATCTTCTGTCTGAGTGAAATATAAATAAATATTTAATCTTATGATTCTCTGATATTTAAATTTATTATTGATCCAGTCCTAGCTTAGTGCTGTCTGAAATTATCAGACCTATCTGGTGAACTATCCCCGTGAGGAAACACTAGTTAGTCCTCACTCTTGGAATAAAACTTACATGAAGGCTCTCACCAAAGAGAGCATCTCCTATGTAAACAGAGTAGGCTGCTGAGAATATCACATCTTCTAGGACATGCTCATGGCATAAGACCTGGCAACACACAGAAATAATGTTACATTTTTAAGAATACAGCTTTTAGGCTGGCAAGATGGCTTAGCTATAAGGGCACTTGCCACACAAACCTGGTAACCTGATTTAGTGCCCAGAATCCGTGATGAGAGAATTGTCCCCCAAAAGTTGTCCTTTAACTTCCATACATTCCATAGCATGCTTGTATGTAACATACACACACACTTGCACATACACACATGCACATATACAAATAGTAAAATATTTTTCAAATTAAACCTTTTTTTTTCTTATGCAAGTGAAGTAATTCTCAAAAGTTGTCCAAGTCTGGATTTTGGTTAAAACATACATGTAATCTCCCTCTTCCAGAATAATATTTGCAAAATGAAACTACTTTTAAAGGTTCTATAATCTGTGTTGCACCTCCTTAATACAGGCATCTACTCTCCAGATACTTAGTAAACTGAGCTCTATACACTGCTGTCGGTTAGCAGTAGTAAGATGCAGGACATGGTTCCCACCTGTAAGAAATTTACAATCTGAGAGGCAAGAGGTTTAAGTTAATCAGCAGTATAATATAGGGTGATAACACAAGCAGAAACATGAAGGCAGGAGGCTTAGTGGATCATAGATGAGAGTTGTTTCCATCAGCTAGGAATGGGAAGTTTATGGGAAAGCATCCTGTGCACAGTGACAAGGGAAAACTCTGTTCCCTTTCCTCCCTCTCTCATTACACTTGGTACTCTGCCAAGATTAGTAAATCCTTGTACAGAGGTGGAAGGTTCACTCTCGTTTTCAGGGCTACCTCCCTCCATGCTGATTGTATCTTCCCTCCTCTATGCGAACCACAGCTTATTTCAGCTAAAAAGCCTCTGGATTATTCTTTGCTTGTGTCATCCTCCACAGTCCAGTAATCTCTGAGAAATTGGCTGTGGCTGTTATCCCTTCATTATCTTCTCTCTCCTCTTGACATCACTGCAATCTAAGCCACATGGGTTTTCCCTAAGATCATAGTTGTCTCCCAGTTGATTTAATGAATCCTAGTCTTGCTCTTGAGCTTTTCTTACAACAGAATGATCTAACCAGAACACAAATCCAGCCACAGCATTCTTCTCTTACGTTATCCTTTTCTAACTCCTACATAGCATACCATTTTCCTCTTTATTACAATAAAGGCCATGCTTTATCATGATTATTTGTTTCTACTTGATATCTCTGCTAGAGAGAGCTCAGACCTTGTCTGTATTGGTTGCTGTTTTATCTTCAGCACACTGCCTAGAATTCTGAAGAATTCAGTAGAATACTGAATATGTGAGTTCATTTAAAATGCATCTTAATAATACTTCTAGACAAATTAGTATAAAATCTTTAACATAGGTCTCATAGGTCTTTCCTAAGTTCAGTTAAACATATAAGTAAATTATATGTATAGTACATCTTCTTTAGATTGGGTAAAAGTTTGTAATTTTTGTCATATCAGATTCTGTCAAGAGCCATAGAGATCAATATTATAATCTGTGTGTGTGTGTGTGTGTGTGAGAGAGAGAGAGAGAGAGAGAGAGAGAGAGAGAGAGAGGAGAGAGAAGTGTAGTATAGTGTTTGTATGTGTTTGTTTGGGTGTATGTGGAAGCCAGAAATCAATATTAGATATCTTCCCTCCAGCAGTTTGTTTGGTTTTTTTGTTTTGTTTTTTGTTTGTTTGTTTTTTGAGACAAAGTCTCTTAATGAACCTGGGGAATATCAGTTCAGCTAGTCTGGTTGGCCAGTGACCTCAGAGGATCTTCCTGCTGTGGGTTACAGACCTGTGCCACCACACCCCGCTTCTATATGGGTGTCAGAAATCTGAACTCAGATTTTCATGCTTATAGGACAAGCACTTTACTGACTGAGCCAACTCCTCGGCCCCTAAACATTCTAAAGCCTGATGAGGGTTAGAGGGGGATACCCAGGAGGGAGAAAGCACAAAGAACAGAAACTGCCACATTCTCTCCCTAAGTGTATGATAATAAGGATGTTTATGTATATGTCTTTTTCTTTCATTTGAATTACCTCCTTAAAATCAATTGTTGGAAATAAGAATTATTGACTAAAAGGAGAAATGAACATCTTTAAGGCTTTTGAAATAACTCCAGACTGTTTTCCAAGCACGTTGTGCCAACAAATAGCCTTGAGCGACATACAAGGATATCTTTTTAAATCTCACTTTGTACCCTGGAAGTCATTACAATCTTTTGCTGGTTGAGAAAAATTGTCCTTTCCATTCCTATTAGTTCATACTAGATCTTTCCCCATCTTATGTGCCTACAGCTCCTTCTGAAGGAGCATCCTGACCCTTGTAGGCTGTCAGAAGCTATAAGGGATCACAACTTCTGTGGCCCCTGGGGCATAGTGTCTCCCTTGTGTAGAGTAGAGAGGAGGGATGGAGGGAAGGCGTAACACAAACCATGCCATTGTTAGGGCATGGGGTTGCTGGGATAATGCTGTGAGAAGGGATGAAAAGAACGATTCTCCATTCTTGATTGTTATGATTTCCAAGAATGAGCCAACAGCTCCAGCCCAGAGAGGAATGGATCTTCCGTGCAGCCAGATGCTCCTTTTTCCAGTGCTGCCTCCCATTATTTCTGGAGGAGGGGTGGGGGATAGCACAGCAGCTGAGACAGATTAACTGCTATGCCAGTTTCCTCCCTTTGAGTAAAAGCCCTGGATGTGAGGCATTCAGAGTTAGTCAAAAACTCTTCAGAAACAAGAACGGAGCTTGAGGTCCACAGTGTGGAGGAGCCAACCTTCTGGAGTTTGCACTCTACTCCTGCCTTTGTCTGTGTGAGCCACTGAAGACAAAGAGCTTTCTTTCTCTCTGATTTCCCTGCTGCTGCTACCTTCCTTTGGTCTTCTTTCTGTTGTTTCTGAGCTATGGCAACAGATGCCTGCATCCTTTAATGTATCCTTCTCTGCACTCCTGCCAACATGGCCTTCCTACCATTCATCTTACCATTCTGCTGCCTGCCCCAAGTCTGTTGTCTTGGGCTTGTCTGCTCTCACTCCCCTACTGCTGCTGGGTTAGTTCCCACTCTTGTGACCACGAGCCTCTTAATTCATTTAACCACCATCCCTCTCATGGATTTCTTCCCTCTAAGACTTCATGGTTGGCATACAAGTTCACACATGCCATTTGGTACAGAAATGGGTGAAAAAAATGGGTAAATAATTTTTTCATCAGCATATACAAGATAGTCTTAATTTTAGGAATTAAAAAAATATATATTGTATGGTCTCTGCTTACCAGCAATTGCAGTGAAGTTGAAACAAGACACAATATTTTTATAAGCACTTGATATTTTAATTTTCTGCATATCATGTAATCCCTGACAACATTTGATGAGTGAAGAGAGAAACTTTGCTTATCTTCATTTTAGGACTAGGAGTATGTAGCCCAGAAAGATTGAGGGATTTGCTAGAGGCCATGTAGCTGAGATCAAAGTGGCATTTATACCTATGTGACTCACTTTAGGCAAGATGTTTAACTACTTTATCAACCAAATTAGTTCATCTGTAAAATAAAGGGCCATGAGCGTTAAAAACCAGTTCTGGAGAATGTAGTATGGTACTGACATGTCAATGAGGGTCTCAGATGCTGGTAGTTATCCTCACGTGTCATGGTTTTGTCACTGCTGTAACACACTTTCTGGGCATTAGGGGAGAAAGTCTAGCAAGTACCATCGCTGTGTTTCTGCCCTGGGTTGTTGTGATATTAGTGACTAAGCCTGCTTTACTTGCAAACCCTGTGTCAAGTGCCTTATGTGATACCAGCCTGATTCCGGACGGTCCTTTTTAACAGCCCCCCTTCAAGCTTGATCCTTTTGTAGGTGAACTGAAATCTTGAAGCTGAATGAGTCAGAAAATGCATGAGATAAAAATCAAAGGGTGGGGCTGGAGAGGTGGCTCAGAGGTTAAGAGCACTGACTGCTCTTCCAGAGGTCCTGAGTTCAATTCCCAGCAACCACATGGTGGCTCACAACCATCTAAGATCTGGTGTCCTCTTCTGACCTGTAGTCATACATGCTGTATACAAAATAAATAAATAAATCTTTTAAAAAAAAAATCAAAGGGTAAAAGATTTATTCTGGCTCACAGTTTCAGAGATTTTAGACCATAATCACTGTTGACTCTGGGCCTTGTGGTGAGACAAAACATTATAGCATGAAATGTCTGGTAGAGCAGAGCTGTTCACATCCTGGTGGCCAGAAAGTTAAGCAGAGAGAAGAAAGAGTGGAGACAAAATAACACCCTTCAGGTACACATCCTGAGTGACATGCCTCCTCCAATTAGGTCTCACCTCCTAAAGTGCCTACTACCTTTCAGCCGCTCATTAAGCTGGGAAAACGTAATGATTTAATCACCTCCCAAAGGGTACTATTTTTTTTAACACTGCTACACTGGACCAGCCTTCAACACTTGAACGTTTGAGGGATGTTTCAGATCTAAACCATAACCACTGATCCAGCTAGAAACAGAATTTAGAATTTCACAGTATGTTGGACCATGGTTCTTCACAATCTTCCCTGTGTTCTTAGTCACTTGAGGGTGGGGGCAGCAGGTAGGTAGATTTAGATTGGTGGGATCAGTGAAACATGCAAAAACTCTTCTATACTGATGTCTTGTTTTCACTTTGTAGTGGCCCCAGGGCACTTGTGTGATAAATGGTACTGTATAAATTAAAATGCAACTAAAGATCTCTTCAGTGTTTCTTAAATTAAGTTTATTATGTGTGATAATTTGCACCTAGAGGCTTTTGTTGTTATTTGTTGTAATGACTATGGCAGTAATGATCTGGCTCCCAGAAAAGCTTGGCACATGTTCCTCATTTGCATTTGGCAGGGCTCCATGGTATACACTGAGTAAAATGAATCAGCCTATTTGGGGTGTGGGGAAACTGAATCACTAGAAGGTTGTAGGTCACATGATCCCCAGCGATCCTCAGATAAGGGAATACCAGAGAATTCTGTATTCTGTCTCTAGCGATTCTTCTTTTGTCTCCTGACAGGAGTATCAAATCCTGTATATTTCAGTCATTCACAAAAGCACCAAGCCAGCAGGAGAAGTAAAGGGACCATTCATTCAGCATCTGAATCTGGCCAGCATCACATGAGGCACTTCACATGAGACAAAAATGTAAAGCAGACCTGGCCATTAATATTTACAACAGCCCAGGATTCTGATTCAGTGAATCACGTGCTTTATTTGTGTAGGTAGCACTGTCTATCTCACATCTGCATTAATCCAAACCATTTGAAGAACTTAAAAGGGGGAAGAGTGAAATAAAATTTCACAGAAATTCTAAAGCCTTTATACCAAGGTATATATATCTGATTGTTAGGACAACCTTTTAAAATAAACAGAGCATTATGTCAAAGAATTTGCAAGAGGTGGGGGATCATCCAATAAACCATGGGTTATAGATTAAACCCAAAAAACGGTGCTTGAATCACAAAATTTAACATAAAACTATTTATCAATGTAACCATTTATTATTTCTAGCTCCTTCTTCTGTTCTTTTTGGGGCTAGGGATTTCAGACCTAGAAAGTTACAATAATCTTTGAGAGATGTGTGATTTGTCTGAAGCAGGGTTCTGTTGGTCAGAGATCCGGATCTTAGTTAGCAAAAAACTTGTAAGGAGAAAGAAGTCGCTACTGTGACATCTCAGAACTATATATATCTACTGTTCAAATGGGATAATAGTAACTACTCAGTATAACTGTAAAGATGAAATGAGCAAATATTATGGAGTGATTACTATAGTTCCTGTGTGTCCATTGATACTGACAAGGTAAAGACCCCACAGCTAAGGAATCTCAAAAATCTCCCTCCTGCTTCCCTGTCAGTGCTTTCCTATTGAAGAACTATAGGGAAACAGTATAACCTTTTGGGTTTTGCTGTTGATGGTGATGATGTTGTTTTCTCTCAGTTCAGGCTGACTTAGTTTTCTGTAAACACCAGCAGGCATCCATCTTGCTGTGGCCTCAACTCAGGGCATCTTGTATGATGTTGTGCTTTGATATAATTCCTCCCCTTCCCAAATTGTTTCTAGGTCTAAAGCTGATAGGGAAATCAGTATTCTCAGTTATTGTAGCAAAGCATGAACTTGGATTTTCTATCAATAAATCCAGTATTGGACAGCATAATTCTTTTGGTAGAATTATCAAGAGAACTCTCCCATGCCTCCTTTCTGCCATGTACCACCCATTGCAGAGCTCTAGCCTCTGCTTGACCCAACCTTATTGAGCTGCTAGTTGACTTCTATTTAGGGGGCTACTGCCTCCTAAGTGATTGCCCTCCATGAGGCCCGTGGGCACAGGCTTAAGTGTGTAGCTCCTCTGGTAAATGTATTGTACCTTGGGTATTTATGGAAAGAATCAACAAACATATGAAGGTGATGTGAAAGCAATCCATTGAGCAATACTAATACCCATGCCTGGCCCAGGGCCTGGCACAATGCAGTAGTAGCTCAATGAGATTTTGTTGAATAAATTATCATTTTAGATATAATAGATTTACTATTGTAAGCATGAATTTGAAGCCCAGTTCAAATGCTGCCTACTTTGTTAAACTGTTCTTATATCAAATACAGTTTTTTTTCTTCTATACCAGGACAGTATAGGAAAGTTTATGTTATAGTCTTCATTATAGGCAAAGAAATAAAAAAAAAAACCTTTCATTTCCATTACCCAACTCTCACAATTGCCCTATTAGATTATCATCTTCATATTAAAATTGGAGAAACAGGCTTAGGTACATAAAGTTTAGAGACAATTCTTAAGCACCAAATTAGCTCCAGAACTTACTTTTGGCTGCTAAATTTTTCCTGGATCAATATATTATACAGATTTAGTTGTGTTCAGATTTTTATTTCCCCAACAAGAATGAAGCCCTTTTTATCTGAGAACAGTCTCCTACTATTGTACATGCGTTGTAGAGTACCATTTAAAATTAATACTGAAAGTAAATTATCAATTTTTGTATTCCATGCTAGAATTGAAGAAATGATCAATGGTAGAATTCCATACAAAGTAATTGGAGAGAGAAAAAGATTTAGATTGTACACAAGCCATTAATGTAGAGAGTTCCCTAACACTTGTTCTTAAGCTGGACTGTAGGACATAGCCCTGTGGGTCCTCTTTCTGCTGGCTTATGTGAGGCCCAGGTTTGTACCATTGGGTACAGCCCTTGCCCTTCCTGCATCTTTGAAGCTGCAACTCCAACATACAGCATAGACTCCAAGGCAAGGAAGGCAGAGCACTGCAGGCTTCAGGCCACCAATCTCCCTAGCTGACTGAGATTCATTGCTATAAATATCTCAAATTTCTATTAATACTCTCTTTTCAATGTGAGCTCATTTAAATCTGCTGTTCTCTAGGCTATTTTTAACCACACATTCTTGGGCACGGGCCTGGTTCTGGTTAAGAGATCATAACTTCCATTTTGGTTTTTACACTTGCAGGAATAATAGGATCTCAGCCTTTTTCATTTCTCTAAGGAGAAATGGGCTCTACCTGATGTTTGAGGGAGCCAAGTGACAATTCTTTGTTATGAAAGACTATTTATTCCATACAGATTTTGTTCATATACCTGCCCCTGACCACTGATGCTTATAGTGCTCCAGAGGGTACCATCACACACACAGTACATGTTTCCACCCACCCTGGGTAATACTCCTGCTGGTTGAAAGCCACTATATCCCGATAGCTTGACTCTTCATGTTGGAACTAGGTAAGTCTTGAGAAAGGATGCTTTTCAGGTGCAGTACAGCTCCTACCTTTGTAAAGCTAAGAAGCATTAAGGCACTGACATCATATCTCCTTGAGAATTGGGCTAGTGACACCAACTGAAAATCTCTATCACTCTGTCAAGACAGGTTTTAATCGCAAGGCTTTATTCTCTTCAGATTGTACGAGGACTGAGAGTGGAGGCGAGGTGTGAGAGAGGGTGACTGTAAATGAGAAGAGGGTTTCTTTGGGAATAGTGGAAGATACTGTGGAATTGATGGTGGGAATGGTGACACACCCTTGAAAGTATGCTAAAAGCCACCGACACATATACTGTTTTATGTGATTTCTCAATAACTTCTCGTGTGTGTGTAGGGATGTGTAGGGGTCGTGCACATGGTCAGAAGACAACTTGGAGTTGGTTTGTTCCTTCTACTGTGTGGTTTCTGAGGATTGAATTCTGTCTTGGCAGCAAGTGTTCTTACCTTGCGAGCCATTTCACTGCTCCACATTTATACATTTTATGGCATGTGGATCAGAAACTAATCTCTTTTAAATTTTAAAAGTCTGCTACTTTCAATATTTTCCCACTTATTTCAGTTTTCCAGGCTTAGAACTTAAAAGAGTTCTCAGTCACTTGCAGTTCCTCTTTCTCTCAGATTCCATTTCTAATATATCACTAAGACCGAATTCCTAAGTAATTTCAAATCCTCCCTTTCCCCTCTCTGCCCTGCCACTAACTTTACTGAAGTGCCATGCCCTTGCCCAATACTGTTATGACCTCTCTTAATTTCTCACTATTCCCAGTTTCTTCCAGCCCCCATGATATTTTCAATTATGTCCTCAACTTTTTAATGTGAAATATAATATGCATACAATGATTGTATAAAATACACTATGCCATAAAGGAAAGACCCATAACTGTTACCAGCAGCCAGGAAACCCTGTATGTCCCTTCTCAGTTAATTCTTACTATACCCCCATTCTTCTTCCATTCATTTATCATGATTTTATGGTCACTTGCTTGTTATTTATTTATTTATTTATTTATTTATTTATAGTTTTACTATAAGTGTAAATTTTTGAGCAATATTGTTAATTTTGATTTTGAACTATGTTTAAAATAAACCACATTTTTTCACTCCTGATTCCTTTTCTCTACTTCATGTTTTTGATATTCACTGTCTCTTTTGTGAATGACTTTGTTCACTTTTTAAAAACAGGATCTTAGCTGTTTCTTCTCGTCATGAAGATGCTAAGTTCAAATTCCTTGGTGTGTCACTATTCAAGGCACTGAGTGACCTTCTTTTATGGTTACTTCATTGCTTTGGTGTCTCTGTCACATTCTTTCCTGTAATGCATCGAAGAACTTGCCACTTCCAAAGAAGCCATGTGTTTCTATTGCTCCAGGTGCTTAAATTTTAGACTTTCTTCCATTCTTTCATTTTAGCATATCCTTGACTCCTCTCTCATGAAAGAATAGTTGAGTCTCTGTTCTATCTTCCATAATTGTTTGAAACCATTCTCTCCTTGGTTATTTTACTTTGCATTTCATTTATTTGATACACACATGTATGTAAAGGTCATAGGACAACTTACATGAAATCGATTCTCTCCTGCTGTGTGAGTCCCAGTGTCAAACTCAAGTTGTCAATCTTGATAGCAAGCTCCTTTATCCACTGAGCCACCTCATCAGCCCTTTTGCTTTGTTTTTGTTTGGTTGTTTTTAGTTTTTGATTTTTAAAAATTATTCCCATATTTTAAGGTTTTTTTTCTGTTCTCTCCTTCTTAACTTTCACAAGATATTTTGTATAAGAATAACAAATTGTTTATTGAGGTTGGCAAACCAGATTTGAGACTTAGATAAATATTAAGTAGAAGTTCAATACATTTTCTCTTTTACCCACTTAGCATACAGATACTCAGTCCTGTTGGTGAGGTCTTTAATGGTAGCATACTACTTTTAAAGCATCAGTGTAAAGGATGCAGACTATTTTGTCAGCCTCGACAGTCTCTGAAGCCTGTCTTGGTGATCGCAGTTTATCAGGTGTTCGGTGTTTCTAGGGGGCTATTATACTTGTAAAGAATATTGTCTACTTATGCTTTATTTCATGTTTCATTTCAAAACTTGGAAATGAAATCACAATCAAATGTTACTATAAATTTGTTTAAATTCTGTTAAACAGCATAATTGAGGCTTGCGCCTGATTCCCTTGAATAATTCACAGATTTTAAATAGTAAATATACAAATACAGCGATTGAAAATCTGTTATGTTTTATGCTTAATCTCATCCTAAAACAGCAATACCTGCATTATTTCTGTGCTTCTTTGTATGCTCTCTTAGGGTACTGTTACATTTATTGTAACATTGTTCCAGTACTTAAGTTATGTGGATTTGAGTTTCCCAAAGAAATGGCCAGAGAATAAAATAGCCCTACCTGAATAAAAAGTGAAAAGAATTTCTTCTCAATTGGCAAGGTCATGGGGTCAGGTAGTAAGCTGATTGATGTTTGGTAGAGGCATGGGTCTTGGCTGCCTTCTTATGATGATTGGAGCCTGTGCCATCGCTTATGACACGGAGCTTCTTCTCCAGTAAACTTCTCTTGCTATATTAATGTGACTCATGTTCTTCTTTTGTACTCTAGTTTCTTGCCTTCAGATGAAGAATGCCTTTGGTCTCTTAGTTGGCCAGAATAATAAAACACTGTCCAGTCATGGTGGTATTGTGACCCGAATGTCAATGTTAATGCCTCAACACTTGAATGACAGAGACTTCAAAACATGATCTAGGCAGGGTGTGGTGGTGCATACCTTTAATCCCAGCATTCAGGAGGCAGAGGTAGTTCCAGGACAGCCATGGCTACACAGAGATACCCTATCTCGAAAAACCAAACCAACCAACCAAACAAACAAACAAACAAACAAAAAACATGATCTAGAACTGGTAGCAGCAACATCTAAAAACTTACTAGAAAATGAAAAGTCTAGGCTGGTGAGATGGGAAAGGCACTTGCAACCGAGCCTAATAACCTGATCCCCAGCAGGAGACTAGAATTGACTCCTGTAAGTTATCCTCTGGCTTCCACACACATGATGTGGTACACAGTGTATAAGCATGCACACATTCATACATTCACACAAAATAAATAAAATGTTAACAAATTAATTAAAAAAGAGAACTGTATAAATTCTCAGTTTCTTCTAAATACCAGACCTTCTAAATCAGAAATGCTTGGAATGGGGCCCAGAAATCTGTGTTGGAAAAAGGACTGTAGGTAATTCTGATGGATGCTAAAATTTGATGAATCCATCTGGAAAATAAGAGAATGGTTCATTAATTTAGCCTACCTTGCAGGCTAAAGTGTTACCCTGAAACACAGTGTTGAACTCAGCCTTCTTGATCAATGTACATGAATACTAGTGCTCTTAACTGTTGGACTACTATTTTATTGGCTGTTGTGGTGGTTTGAAAGAAAATGGCCCTCAAAGGGAATGGCACTGTTAGGAGGTGTGACCTTGTTGGAGCAGGTGTGATCTTGTTGGAGGAAGTGTGTCACTGTGGAGGCAGGCTTTGAGGCCTCATATATGCTCAAGCCACTCCCAGTGAGACAGACCACTTTCTGTTGCCTGTGGAAGATATAGAACTCTGAGGTCTCTCCATCACCATGTCTGCCTACATGCTGCCTTGCTTTCTGCCATGACAATAATGGACTAAACCTCTGAACTGTAAACAAGCCACCCCAATTAAATGAATGTTTTCCTTTATAAGAGTTGCCCTGGTCATGGTGTCTCTTCACATCAATAGAAACCTGAACTAAGACAGCTATTATATATGATCTTAGTACTGGCAAGTATTTTATCCTTATGTGTAGCCTCCTTTATTGAGTCTGTCTCTGAACATATAGATAGAAGTAGGTACATATCCATATTGTTTACCAGCCTTGTTGCTTACTAGGAGAGAGTATCCAGTGTATTGATTCATTTTCCTCATAAAAATCTATTGAAAACCTGAAATAATTATTTGCATTAGTATGGATTCTTCAGAGAAATGAATTAAAAAGTTGGATGACAAGGTCATGTGGATAGGAAAGACAGGACTAACTATAGGAATTGATTCATGGAGGTCAAGAAGTCCCATGACATGTCATCTATAATCTGGAGAACCGGGGAAACTGATGGCATAGTTCATTCATAGTTACAATGCTTAAGGACACAGAGGGAATCCTATATCTCAGAATCAGAATTCCAAGAAATGAAATACTGTCAAAAAACTAAATTTAGACTCTGATACTTATTCAGCCACAGTGTTCAGTCACATATAACCAGAGAAAGATAGCTTGAAGTAAAGATTTCTTGAGATGAAAATGCCCCAATGCTATATTTCCTGAAGTTATCAGCATCTTCCTTTGTGTACAGACAACTATGAACCAGTGAGGTGGCCAATAGTAGACTGCAAAATTAGAAGGAATGCTTCAACTGGGCTAGACAGATGGCTCAGCAGTTAAGAGCAGTGACTGCTTTTCCAGAGGTCCTAGGTTGGAGTCCCAGCACCCACATGGCAGCTAGCAACCATTTGTAAGTTCAGTTCCAAGGATTTCCATGCCCTCCTCTGAACTCTGCATGCACATGATACATAGACATACAGGCAGGCAAAACATCCATACACATCAGATTTTAAAAAGAAGACAGCAAAGGCTTTGGGGCAACCACAATTCTCCCTTCATCAGTGGAATACTATCTTTCCCTGCCTAAAAACTCAGAATTCACTTCTGTCTAAAATCCTGTTCTTCAATTTGCTACCAATCTTATAACTTAAAGTTGATATACGTTATATAGAACACTATTAGGAATTTTTTACTTTTTATTTTTGTAATTTAAATGGCAAGTCTGACTGGGTATGATGACTGACACCTGTAATCTTATCATGTAGGAGGTTGAGACAAGAGGATTGTTGTGAGTAGAAAGCCAACCTGGGATACAAAATGAGACCTTGTCTCAAAAGTGGTGTGGAGGGCTGGGGAATGTGGGGCAGCTCTTCTCTCTCTCTCTCTCTCTCTCTCTCTCTCTCTCTCTCTCTCTCTCTCTCTCTCTCTCTCTCTCTCTCAAAACACAATGTCATGGTCTCGTAAAAGAAGACTTGAGTTCTTGTCTCAGCTCTACCATGCATGTCCATCCAGGTGGATACTCTTTTCTGGTCTATGATCTGCAAGATGATGAAGATATTCCCTTTACTGTCTCTGACATAAAGCAATTTTAAAAGTACAAGTAAGAACTGATATTCTGAGAGGTCATCAGAGCTGAGCATTCCACTTGCATTAACTTGGTACCTTTTTGTGTATGGGGAAGGAAAGGCTCACTCCCCACCTTTCCTCTGAGAATAAGGAAAAGTACTAGACATTTGAGTAGACTCTTGGAGGATTAATAGGATTCTGACAGATATCATCCCAAAGACACAAAATTGCAGGGCTTATTTTACAAAGCTATTTGGTTTGCCTGTAGTCTAGAATGTTTAAAAACAGACTGAGAAAAGACAGAAAACCACCCCAGGAAGCATTTTGCAGCCAATTGAAAGGAGGCCCTGGAGTGCTGAGCAGCTGAGGCTTGGTGCTGTAGGTTAGTGCCTCCCAGACGTTGCATCATATTGCACCAGGAAAATAATATTTTATTGTCAGCTGCAGGTACCAGGTGGCCAGAGGGGACTGACCCTACAGCACTAAAGGAATAAAAAGCATTTAATAGCTTGGCACATTGTCAGTGAACAGTTCTGTGCAGCAACAAGGTTAACAAACTTTATGGAAAAGTTTTCTCCTTTCCTCTCTCCAGAGCCTCAGAGTATGTGTGACAGACTCGAGCTCTTTGGATTTTGCACTGGGAGTTGCAGAATAGGTCAGCTCATCACAGCAATATCATGTGGACACTAAAAGGGCAATGGATGAGTAGTTTCTAGTGACTAGGAGAAGGGGGTTGGAGAGTGATTAGTCATTCACGGGTTTTTTTTTGGGGGGGGTGATAAAATATTCTGGAATTAAATGATAGAGATATTTATGTAACATTGTGAATATTCAACAAAATTGTGAATTATATACATTAATTTTATGGTATATGAAGTAAATTTTATGGTATATGAGTTGTATGTCACTTTGTAAATAATAGGAAAATGTTATTTATAACTTTACCTAAGTAAGTTTGGTTATGTATGAGATTAATAAGTTCTGTGGAGGATGTATTAAATAAACTGATACCATCAGGTATGGTGATATGTCTCTAATTAGGAGGACTGAAGTTTAAGGCCAGTTTGGAATACATAGGGAGAAACTATCTCAAAAAACAAATGGTGACTCACTGGATAAAAGCACCTGCCACCAAGACTGGCGAACTGAGTTCTACCCCTGAGACCCTCATGGTAGAAGGAGATAATTGATTCTTGTATGTTGTCCTGAGACTTCTGCATATGCACTGTGGCACACATGCATCCCCATCTACCCGCCCCACTCCACCCCCATGCAATCATGGGCACATAAACACATAATACATGTTTTTAATGTTAAAAATACCAAAAGAGAATAAAACTCTGAATAGCCTTATTTAAAAATCTGAATAGCACTATTTAAAATCATTTAATGCCAATTTTAAAACTTCCATTAAGAAAACTCCAGGCATGTATAGCTTCTCTGAATTCTAGCCAGCACCTGAGAAAGAAATCATTCCCAAAATAATGGAAATAAATGCAAAGGATCTAGAATAACCAAGCAACTTTTTAAAAAGAGGAAAGCTGGAAGACCCAACATTCCCATTTTAAAGGCTTGCTATAAAATTTCAGTAAGATATTGTGGTACTGGTATAAGTATATACTTGTGGTACAAGTATAAATAGAGAGAAAGATCAATTGAACAGTAGAGTCTTGAAATAGATGTACATACATTTCATCAATGAATTTTCAACAAAATGCAAAGGTAATTTGATAAAGAAGATAATTTCTTTCCAACAAATTGTTCTGGAACAGCTGGATATGGGGGGGCAGGCAAAGAACACGATTCTTTAGATTATATACAAATGTGCATCAGATAAATATAAAAGGTAAAATTGTAAGATATATAAAAAAATAAGGCAGGAAGGCTTTGACTTTGAGGTCAGAAAAGGTTCTTAGATAAGACAAATAAGACAGATAAAACCTTGAAGTCTTTTTTTAAAATGCTAAATTAGTCTTCACCCAGCATTCAGGAGACTGAGGCAAGGAGAATTATAGTGAGTTTTAAACCAGCCTTGACTATAGAATGAGATCCTGTCTGAAAGATGGGGTAGTGGGGAGAAGGAGCCAGGAGAAGAGGAAAGGAAAGAAAGGGTGCTTAATCAAAGTCAAAGACATTTTTCTTTAAACAATATCAATGGCAAAATGAATATAGGCATTTATTGTCAGTTAAAATTTTTAAAAACTAATTAGAAGACCAAAAGGCAAGCCAAGGTTGAAATAAAACATTAGTCCCCTTTAAACACACACACACACACACACACACACACACACACACACACACACACACACACCCTGTGCAGTTTTTGTTAATTCTAAGGATAGACTCTATACAAAACATGTAAAAACAAACTTTTTAAGGCTGACTTTATGTGAATGAGTGTTTTTCCTGCCTGTATGTTTTGCCTGTGTGTATGCATGTGCATCATGGGCATGCTGGTACCTACAGAAGTCAGAGGAGGATGTTGGGTCCCATGGTAGTTACAGATGATTATGAGTCACCATGTGGATACTGAGAATCAAACCCAGGCCTTCTGTAAGACTGTGTAGTCTCTTAGCACTGATCCATCTCTCTAGCCCCTAGAAATCTTGTATAATTCATTAATATGACAAAACATAGAAAGGAATCTGAACTCTTAAGATGGCTGAATTTGAGATGGCTCAGTGGTTAAGAGCACTGGCTGCTCTTCCAGAAGTCCTGAGTTCAATTCCCAGCAACCACATGGTGGCTCACAACCATCAATAGTGAGATCTGGTGCCCTCTTCTGACACACAGGCATACTGTATACATAATAAATAAATAGATAGATAGATAGATAGATAGATAGATAAATAAATAAATAAATAAATCTTTAAAAAAAAAAGAAAGAAAGAAAGCCAGCAACCATATGATGGCTCTCAAAAAAAATAAAAATAAAAATAAAACCAGGAAAGGAAGGATGAGCCTGGGGCTATTCTAATTCTGTGTACAGGCCTCCCCTTATATACTAAACGAAAGTCTTCAGTTGCTCTCAGAAGTCTGTAGAATAGCCTGGATGGGAATATTTTTTAACTATGTATACACTCCAACAGTCAGAGTACAGTAAATTGGGGTTGCACAGAGTCAGGTCATTTACTTGATTACCTGACTTAATCACCTGGAATTAAGTTCAGTCCCTCCTTCCATCTTTTGAATGACTACCTCCATTTTCACCAATGTGGCCAGCAAAGAAAAGCAGACACCTGAAGAGCTCCATGCCCAGGTCATTTGTACCTTGGAAGCACTTTTTATACCTGCTCATGACCAGCACATTCCATTGTGTATTGTATTCAGGTGGGCAATACAAAGATTCCAGAAAACATTGGATTGTGTGATATGTTCATGTATATGCAGTCTAGACACCTTAAGAGACTATCCAGAAGCTCTCCCTTACGTAATTCAACCCTTGTCTTTACTTGTAGTCTTACAGTGTCAGAAGTTAAACAGGCCAAACATGGGTTTTACATAGATGAGAAAACAAAGGCCAGAGCAGGAAACTGTTTTCCTTCCCAGGTTCATATACTAGGAACAAAGCTAGAGTGTAACCCAAACCTCCAATCCCCTGACCACATTCTCAGAACCACATCCCAGCAGTCATCACTAACAACTTTAGTGTAAGTTTCTGACAACAGTCCTTGGATATTCTGTACTAGATTCTTTGAGTTTTGTATTCATGGACTCCAGAACTGCCAGGACTGAGAATTCAGTGTACCTACTTGCATTTTGGATAGGTCTCTGATCCTGATTCACATCAAATTTTAAATACCACTATTGCAGACAGTGCACTAGTGAGAGGATTATGACAAGGCTAGAACACAATCAGATATACTTAAAATACAGAGTCTGATTTGGGGGTGGGGTTTGATGCAAGAAGTCTCTGTTCCCAAGGGAACTATTTAGCTGTATTTATGGGCATTATTTGTCTACTTTTCACTTAACTTTGCCCAGTTTTTCCTGGTAACCTTTTCTTAACTCAGTTTTTAATATATGACTTAAATCAGACCATTAAAGGACACAACAGTGGTGTCCCTCAACGCAATGACCTTTGTTTCCTCCAAAACTCAAATGACTGGCAACAGCTTATGTGTTGCTTTGTTAATGGGAGAGGTAATTCCATTAGTGGGTTTTGAGTCCTGTGAAGGAAGGTTGACCTGGTCTTTCAAAAATCAATCTCCTAGAATGCAATGTAATTACTGACAGAAGGTTCTTTGGCTTCCCAGATATGATCTGCTCCCCTTCATATGTGTTCAATTCACCTGGACTCTCTGTCTTTGATGTGGTGTTATAATAGCCTTGTCTCAGAAAGTTAGCTAGGATTCTCTTCCTGTCTGAATGTAGCTCGCCGAGTCATTCAAGCTGGAAACCATGGAGTTTTCTGTATTCTTCTGTAGCCCTCCTATTCAGTTCACTACCAGGATTGGGCATTGCAGTCTCTGAAATCTATCCTGGATTCTGTACATTTTGCCCCTGTCCTGGTACAAACTGCCATTATTTCCTCAGTAGTAGTCTAGCTAAGCATATTTACATTCTGTTGCTACTTCAGTTGCTCCAGGCCAGAGTGACCTTTCACAGTTGTAGATAGGAAAACATTGAAAATCATTCTGGTCTCATAATGTATGAATTTTTAAGTATATGTATTAATATGTGAAAATTCCCTTATACCTTTTGTCTTATATTCCTCTCAATGGAAACTATTAGTAATTAGTTTAGAGTGCTTTTTTAAGTATTTGTAAGTTGTGTGTATGTGTTATATACACATACATATGTGTCTATGTGCATATAAATATGAGTATTTATTATAAACAAGAACTGTACTTACTGCATTGTTCTCAAGCCTGCATCTTTAGTTGTTAACATATCGATTTATGAATTACTAATCCCTGTTGAGGAATTGTGTTCTGTCAAGTTTAAGTCTAAACTTCATGAAGTGCGTACAAGGCCTGCACCTTCCTTTCCTTTCCTCCTGGGCCTCTCCCTTTGCTTACTGTGCTCCTGCCGTGACCCCTATGGGCTTCTCCCTGGGCCAAGCTTGCTTCTCTCCAGTGCCTTTGCACAAGCTGTTCCCTTCTGCCTAGGCTGCTCCCCACTATGTGACACTAATTCCCATGAAGTGGGCTAGTATGTCCTGGGTCCTTCACAACACACATACTCTATCATACCAAGCATCTTATAGACTGTTTTCCATGAATTTTTTACTCCCCCCACAAAATATGTGGTTATGCTGATTAATAAAATAATTGGGTTAATTATTATTAACGACTCATAGTAGCTTTTCTTAGTTATTAGCAAACACTAAAAAGTATATTGTTCTGTAGAAGAAATCTCATATTTTACTGCATAGTAATATTTGGCACTGAGAACAATTGAGCCAGCATATAAGACCCTTTTTTAAATTTCCCTGAACTACCTTTCTAGCTTTACTTTCAATGATTTCCTTTCCCCATCAATTTCACCAAACCTGGTTTTATGCTTTGAACAGACCAGACTTTTAAATATGCATTCATTCTCATATTCATATATTTTAGATTCTGTGTTCACTAATTATACTACTCACTAAATTTTTGAATCCCTCAAATCAATCTGTACCATGTGCCTGATTATTTGTGCCCCTTGAAAATTCATTTATGGAAATCTAATCCCTAGTATATTAGTGTTAAGAGATGGGCCCTTGGACAGTGATTGAGTAGGTCAGAAGACAAAGCAGTCACAAATGGTAGCCATGCCGTTATACAAAGGCTTGAGAGAGTTTACTGAGTCCCTTTTACATTGAAAGTACTATCTATTATGAACAGGCCCACAACACCCAAACTATTGATATCTTGATCTTGGACTGCCAAGCCTGCAAAACTGTGAGCAATAAATTTGTGCTACAGTCACAGGTATTATGTTATATCAGTGCAAGTGGAGTAAGACACTGCTTTCACAGTCAATCCTAGACTACAAGCACATGTCTAGAGCAGTGGAAAATTAGAGCTAACTGATATGCATTTTCCCTCCTGATATGGAACAAGACAATACCCTGCTTTGTTATTTAACTCTCATACTGCAAATAAATATTTCTTCATGGTCCATTTAGTACAATGTGTGTGTGTGTGTGTGTGTGTGTGTGTGTGTGTGTGTGTGTGTGTGTGTGTGTGTGTGCGTGTTGTTAGTGATTCTTATGCTTTTTGTTAGTGATTCTATTAAATACTTCCAATGCTGAGGTGTTATGTTATATGTGTCTAAGCAGAAGACTGGGATGTGTTTTACTGAGAAAAGAATTATGTTCAATAAGCTTTGCTCATGCTGTTGACCCTGAGTTTTGTGCTAATAAATCAACAATATATATTAAATAAGGTGTCTATGAACAGAAACACCGAGAACAAGGATTATTTTTTTAAAAGTTAAAGA
Source organism: Peromyscus maniculatus bairdii (assembly GCF_049852395.1). Lineage (NCBI taxonomy): Eukaryota > Metazoa > Chordata > Mammalia > Rodentia > Cricetidae > Peromyscus > Peromyscus maniculatus. The sequence continues at coordinate 107,879,106 of NC_134852.1, forward strand.
GCTGGTACTTGCCTTTAATCCTAGGACTTGGGAGGCAGAGGCAGGCCAATCTCTGAGTGCCAGGCCAGCCTGGTCTACATAGGAATCCCCAGGACAACCAAGGCTTCATAGTAAAACCCTGTCTCAAAAACAAACAAACAAGAAGTGTAAGTACAGACTCACAGAAGCATAATCTTATATTTCCCCTAGAGTAATGATTCAGTAGTCACTAGTTCATTGCACTGACTTTACTAACCATAACTTCCCAGAGTATCGAGTCAATTTGATTCATTCTCTTTGCTTGAAAATTTCTCCCTGTAACATTTTTCTTTCTTTAACTGGTAGAACGTTCCATCTTTTAAGGTCCAACCCAAATATCATCTCTATTGTAAGTTTCCCTGACTCTTCCCAGGCAGAATAGGCTCTGAGAACCCACAAATTTTGTTCATGTCACTGATCCAGCACCAACCTGTATTTAATGAGTTACACTACAGATTGCACCTGCCTGTCCTTTCTGAAGACCATAAGATCTTAAAAAGCCCGACCTAGAAGATTTGATAGATGTGGTGAACTGTTGGAAGAAAGGGAGAGGAAGTTTTTGTAGGTGAGAGAAGTTTAAATGAGAATCTAGCTACCTAAGCCAACAGACCCAAGGAGAGACTTGGCTCAAGAGTGAATTTGATTTAAGACACAAATTTCATCAGGAGTCATTTCTGTCCTACTGGCCCCCTCCTATCTCTACCTCCATCCCTATGTAACTTAGACTAACCGAACTTTTGATTATCCTCTTTCCTACTTCTTTACCATACCTGGCACAGGATTCACCATAGAACTCTGCTCTCTCTGGGTTAACTATTCCTAGGTTGCAAATAGCAATCCCTGAATTCCAAGCCCAAATCACCATAGCTCCCTGTGCATTGATAGAGAGAACTTGTGTTAACATATAAAATGGTGCTGGAGTTGGATCTTAATACCACTGAACTAACTTGGTTGTGTGCTGATTGCCAAGCTAACCACTATGGCTCATTGGAAGTTCTTCCCATACATTATGGTCTACCCACTATAACCTATAGTTATTGTTGTTTCAAATATAGAACATGAGCTTTTCCTGGATGTCCATTGTGTTTCTGATGTCTGTGAAATACTACCTCATCCAGGGTAGGCATGACATTATATTAACAGATTAACTGTCTGAGAGCTTTGGCTTTATTCACTTTTCCTGTTTTTACCAACAGAAAAGCAAACAGATATTCTTTCCTTTTGCTCCTTAATTATGACTATCACTGTTATCTAGTACACTATGAATTCTAAGTACTGTGCTAAATACTGAGATAAAAAGAGCCCTGACCTCAATGTAACAGTCTCGTGATTAGATAAAGCTAATTCTTGGTTCATCTGGAGCCTGAGAGAACCTTTATAACAAATAAGTCAGGATTAAGTAACTATACTGCCTTCTCCTAGGGGTTCATGTGCCAGTTAACTTTGTACTGAGAGCTAACACCTGAATTCTAGTCCTGCTATTGTCTTCTATAATCATCAATTAACTATAAACTTGAATATTCTCCAAAACTCTCTCGCCAGTGTTTCTCAAAGTTTATCAGAAGTTTGTCTCTATCTCCTCAAGCTCTTTTCTGGGCTCTCACTAGACCTCTGGGATAAGAAGATCTGAGGCTGTGATGTTTGTTGGTTGTATAGTATCTGAGCTTTTTTTTCCAATTTATGAAAAGGGAAGTATATTTACTATCCCTTGGTGGTTTAATAATTAAATATTATAAGGGACAGAAAGTACATGGCATGTTGCAGGAGCTCAGGAAATGCTTTCTTTGATTACCTCAAAGTATGATGTCCCTGAAGTCCAGAGCACTTGAAAGATTCCTAGAAGAACATAGCTCCAGAGCCGTTCTGCTCCCGGGAAGAATTCCTCCAGGAATGTATTCTCTCCATGCTTATACTGGGTATAATAAGACAGAAGACTAGCCTGATGTACTTTACACTAAAATAAATTAGTATATAATTGTATTCATAAGTCTGATCAAATCTGCTGTGTCTATGATTGCTTAAAGTAGAATTCCAAACCCTGTCGTTACTTGGAAGTCTGGTGGGGGTAGATTTAGAGTTAGTTATGGTGATTTTTTTTTTAAGGAAAGCAAGGAGATTTTTAAAGATAAAATATTTTGAGTTATATGTATTATAGTTGATGTATTGAGGTGTGGTAGCCTCTGTTAGGTTTTGATGGACTGTAATCCTAACTTGACAGGCACCTCTTGGCTTATTGGCAGTTTTTGGTTTTACCTTCATCAGAAAGAGGGAAGTTAAAAGGACACACCCATTTCTAGAAGTTATGCAAAACTCTCTTCCAAGAAATGCCTTGCCCTTCTACAAGTTTAGCCACAGGATCTGGAGAAAGATGATTGGAGGCACTGAGAAAATTGTAGTCATCAGCGAAGAGTTCTGTTATCTGGGGTATAGTACCTAAGGCAAGGCAGTAGATTGTGGAGTTTAAGAAATATTTTCAACTGCCAGGGAAGAAAGTACTAGAAGGTTCTGCCTAGCTTGGCTATTCAGAAAAACACAGCTCTTGCTTCCAAGAATCTGCGTAATATGGTTAAATAAGGTGTTGTGATATCAGATTGTCTTAGTGAACACCATAAGAGGCTGTCCAGGATGGAACAGACTTCAATCTCTCACCCATTTGTTAAGCACATCCTCCTAGAACACCTTCTACTTCTCTTCCTATCCCTTCTACTTTACCCTAATCCAGGGCTTAGCAAACAGCCCTGTACCACTCTTTGGGAATAGTTTTGTGAATACACGCTAGATCTGTTTGCTTGTAAATTGCTGTGTTCATGCTACTGTAGATTTGAGTAGCTGTACCAAAGACTAAATGCCCTGTAGTCTTCCCTTTATGGGAAACTTTGTTGATCACTACCCTAGGCTGTCTCTTTTTCAGAATTCCACTATTAAACATTCTCTAATTTTCAGAGAGGTCTAAGAAAATCCTTAGTACTTCAAGAAGAGTTCTGTTTTCTTTAATATATTACTTAAGGAAGAATAGAAGAGTCTGGAGTTTTAGAAGTAGCCTGAACTGGCCATCTCCTGTGACCAGATTGGTGCCTAACCTAATTGTCATCAGAGAGGCTTCATCCACCAACTGGGTCACCTTATTAAGCCTTAATACAAGGGGAGGTTCTTAGTCTCACTGAAACTTGATATGCCATGTTTTGTTGATATCCATGGGAAGCTTGCCCTTTTCTGAATAGAAATGGAGGAGGAATGGATGGGGAGGGGTGCCGAGGGGAGGTGGGGGGAAAGGGCTGGGAGGAGAGGAGGGAGGGGAAACTGCAGCTGGCATGTAAAATGAATAAATAACTAAATTTATTTTAAAAAACAAAAAAAAAAAATTTCAGGGCTGAAGCTAAAAGGGCCTTTAGGAAGTTCTTCCTTACAACAAAAGACAACTCCCCTGCAGGAACTAGCCTAGTTCAACTTTAATGTGTGAAATAACCTAAAAACCAATCAAGTTCATGTTTCATGTGTAAAGCAGAACACTCATGGGTGATTCCAGGGAATCTTCATTGGAGGCTGATATACTAGGATTTTTATTTTTTATTTTTTAGATCCTTCACCATCAACAGAATACTTAAAATGTGATCTAGCCATCCTAAGTCTCAACTGGGGCCTATTTTAATTTTCTAGTTGCCAAAGAGCAATAGGAGGAAGTCATGACCTCGCTCTGCACATTTACAGACATAACCCAAAGGACAGACAGGATCACATGACATGCACTCTGCTCAACGGCCGGAGTGATGCAACTTCCAGGTCATGTGTACCCACGTTTGTGTCTCTGTGGTCTGGGGAATTGTGAAATGCTTTGTTTTCTGACTAGATTTGGGCACAAAAGGAAAACAGTCACTTCTGTTTCATCAGAGCAAGTGGTGATATCTACTTGATTGTAGACACAAATTCTAACTTTATTTTTTTTGACAGTATATCTATCTTATGTACTTCTCTAACTAAGCATTATCTCTTCCTCTCTGTCTTGAATATTACTATTCTATTTATTTATTTCATATACTCATTTTGGTGGTTTTTGAGTTTGGCTTTTCTGTTTTTGTTTGTTTGTTTGCTTGTTTGTTTGTTTTGAGGCAAGGTCTCGACTGTGTTGACCAAGCTAATGACCCTAGTGTCACATTATCCTCATTTAGATTGCCATTTTCTCTGACCATGGAAAGCTATAGCAACTTCCAAAATAGATTGGGTTTTGTTGTTGTTGGGTTTCTTGGTTCTTTTTTTCTCTTCTTTCTTTTTTTCTCTGGTTCACCTTCCTTGAGCTGGATGAGCACTATTTGACATTTGAACAAGTAAGTACAGAACACTATTTGACCTTTGAACAAGTAGGTACAGAGCACTATTTAACATTTCTTGCTGCTGTGCACTTGGAGGTGGCCCCCAATACCGATAAAGATGGGGCTTCTTAGGGTGGCTCTGAAGGCCTTTCAGGGCCTCCAAGCCCTTCCTTTCCCCCTTTCTACAGTTAAGAGACTCACCGAATTTTCCAAACCTGTCTTATCTTTTTTTCCCATGCCCAGGCCTTGTTTGTACTGTGTGATCTTTTAAAGAAAAGACTTTCTCCTTTCTCTACAGCCTTCCTGGTTGTTTATAGTCATTCATTTCTCTGTCCTCTGTGTCCCTCCCTTTCCCCCCTTTCTCTCCCTTCCCCCCTCTCTGCCTCTGTCTCCAGAAGTTTGAGTTTCTGTTTCAGTGATCTGCTAGGACATTGTGTCTCTTTTTGTGATACTTTAAAAATGCTGCTTCTTCTTTTAGGGCTGTACATTAATGCCTTATCTTCCTGAAACTTGATAAATATTTTAAGTCACTTAAAAGGAATGTTTGTGTCTTGCCTCTCTTCTTTATCCCACATAGCATAGACCACAGTTCATCTTTGTTTTCCTGACTACTTAAAAACAACAACAAAAAACTTGTTGATTCGTCATAAGACAAAAATTTCCACATATTTACATTTTTTAAAGGTTTATTTTTTTATTTGGAGGGAGATCTGTGTATGTGTTCATGCACACGTGCACAAAAGTGCCCACAGGGGTCAGGGTCAGATCCCCTGGAGCTGGAGTTACAGGGGACTATGTGGCACCTTGTGTGTGCTGAGAACCTAACTCCTGTCCTCTGGGAAAGTGACAAACACCCTTAACTGCTGAGCCATCCCGTTCTTTATTTACTTTTTAAATATTTTGTAGCTTTGACATTTTACTTTCAAATCCATGATTCATCTTTTGTTACTGTTTTGTTAGCCTATTTGCTTTTCATGGGAGGTCTCCCTGTGTGGGCCAAGTTGGCCCAGAACTCATAATCCTACTTCAGCCTTCTCCTGAGTATTTGGTATTATGGGCATGTACTACCACTCCTTCCCCAGGCCCTTTTTATATGGATTCTTGGTTTCTCCAGCACCATTTGTTGGAAAGGCTGTCTGTCTTCCATTGAATTTCTTTTACACCTCTATCAAAATCAGTGGGGCCAGTAAGATATTTCAGTGGATAAAGATGTTTTTACTAACAAACCTGGCAACCCAAATTTTATCTCCAGGCCCGTGATGGAAGGAGAAAACCAACTCCTACAAGTTGTCCTCTGACCTCTACACTTGCATTGTGGCACACATGCCCCCCCCCAACAAATAAATGTAATATAGAAGTAAATAAAAATCAGTGGGTATGTCATGTGGTTCTAGTTCTCGGTTCTCTGTCTTGTTTCCTTGTTCTGTATGTTTGTAGCTCTCTTCCAGTACATATAGTCTTGATTGTTAGAGCTATAGAACATTTAAAATATATGCACTGTGCTGGAGAGATGACTTAGTGGTTCATAACACCGCCTGCTCTTTCAGAGGACCCAGTTTCAATTCGCAGCATCAACATGGTAGTTCAAAACCATCCACAACTCCAGCCAAGGGCACCATACACATATACACACATGGTACACAGACTAAAAGCACTCATAAAATAAATTTTTAAAATATAGTGCCCTGAGTCTATCCATTTTAATCTTCTTTTCCAAAATTGTCCTATCTATTTTTATCTTCTTTTCTTTCCATGTATACTATAAAATAAGCTTGTCTATATGAACAAAACTTTCCATTGGGATTTTTATAATTATTGTGGTAAACGTGTGTGTGTGTGTGTGTGTGTGTGTGTGTGTGTGTGTGTGTGTTGGACTATGTACTGTATTGATTCTTCTAATGTATGGTATATCTGTTGAAACATTTAGGACTACTTTGACTAATTTTATCAACATTATGTAGTTTGTAACATATATGTTCTGCATGTACAATGTTTTGTTAGATTTATACTTTTCATTTTTTTAAAAAAGTGATTATAAATGATCCTGTGTTGTTGCTTTTTTTTCTTTTTTCCTTGTTTTTGGTGCTGAAGGTTGGACCCAGGGTCTTATTCATGGTAAACAAGCACTCTACCATTGAGGTATCCACCCAGCTCCAATGTATATTTTTTTATTGTCTATGCTAACATTCATTGCTAGACTAGAGAATAAGTAGTCTAAAAGTAAATAGATTTTTTTTTACTTATCTTGTATCCTGTGACCACCATGTTCTCAGAATTATTTTGCAATTATTTGTGGATTTTCAGCATAAATAATCATGTCATCTGAAAATAGGACAGTGGTTTTCTTTTCTTTTGTCTTTATCCTTTTTCTGGTCTGTGTGTTTCTTATATCTGTTTCCTCCTTTGTCACATGACTAGAACTTCCAGCACGGTGTTAGAAGTGATTGTCTTTGTCTTGCTTCCAATTTTGTTAGTCTTTCAGAATTCACTGTAACCTATAACATTAGATACTGGTCTTTTTATGCAATTTATCAGATTCAACAAATTCAGCTATATTCTTATCTTCTGAGTTTTAAAAATGAATGCATATTCTTTTCTGCATTGATGCAACATTGTTTTCAGCTTTAGCCTTTCTATATGGTGGGTTATGTTGGTTAATTTCAAATATGTCTTACATGTACAAATCAGCTCTACCTCCTCATACTAAGCCCCACTTAGTTACCTAGCTCTTTGGATTACTGAATTGCATTTAAGTCCGTAATCCACTTTAATTTTTTTTTCAAGATTTTATGTATATGACAACAGTCCTGGAAAACTTTCTTTTTACAGAATATTCAGGACTTGTGTTTCCATGTTGTCTTTGCATTATGTGTTAGTAATCCAAGAGTAATTTTTCATATCTGTGTCGTGGGCACTTTCAGCTAAAGCTCCCAAACCCCTTCATAAATATTTATTATGTGCCTGCTCAGGATGAAAGGGCAGAGCTAAAGAACTCAAATCCTGGAGATTCCAACACATACTTTTATCTTGTTCTCTTTTCTGTGATCCTCTTGTGTGCCTTTCTTATTTTCTGCTATAAAAAGTTATTTTTAAATTACACCTAGTAAAATGAATAAATTATGTACTCATTGAATGAAAAAATGCCAATACATTTTTTATATTATACAGTGTATAATATAAAGTGTACAAATACTATGGTACATTGAAAAGTAGGTTTAATAGGTCAGCTGCTGCTTGAGTTAAGTATTCCCTTCAGTGCCTGTCTCTCTGGAAAGGGCTGTCCCTAAATCATTGATGTTCAGGTGCAAGTCTGAACAAATACACAGAGACATCTCAAAAAGAAGAATGATGTTTGCTATAGGTACTTTAAGAGCTTCCCAGGTTCTCCTTCCAAGGAAGTAGTATAGGCCAATAAACAACTGCTTACAAAATGCTGATGTATTCATATATGTACACACACACACACAGTATATATATATATATATATATATATATATATATATATATATATATATATATAGCTGTATACAGCACCTACTGGGTACATCTATACAAGTATACAGAGTTTCACAAACAATGGCCAGGACAAGATTTTATGTGACTGTAATTAAATGCCTGTTATTTTTATTTTTCCTCAACTTTATTATATATGGTAATACCTCAATTTTAATTTAATCTAAGGCTTATCAGACCTCATGTATAGTCCCCTTGACCAATTAAGTGCCATAAGGACTTTATGCTAGAAAGCAATCAAGTAATGAACATATTTATTGATTGCTATTTAGGTGCTAAGCAGTATTCTAAATACTGTGAGTATAGCATGGCAGTAAGGAGGTGCATTGGTTACTTTTGTATTGCTGATTAAAAAAAACACCTTGTCCAAGGCAGTTATAGAAGAGTTTGTTTGGGCCTATGATTCAAGAGGGATAAAAGTCCATCATGGGGGAAACATGGCAGCGAGTGACAGACGTGTTAGCAGGAGCAGACAGCTGAATGCTTATCTCTTCAGACACAAGCAGAGAGATCAGACTGGGGCTGGGGCAAAGCTGTAATCTCTCAGAGCCCACCCCCACTGACACACTTCCCCCAGCAAAGGTACCTCCTAAACCTCCCAGACAGCACCACTAACTATTTCTGAGCCTATGGAGATACTTCCCATTCAAAACCCCACAGAAGGGAAAAGAAATGAGAATGAAAGGGTCCCTGTGCTGGTGGCAGTTCCATTGCAGGAAGTGAGTGCAGACAGTCCACAGAAATGGTGTGAGTGCTTATAAGACCAGTGACACCAGTGAAACCCGACAAGGAGAAAGAAGAATGTGAGTGCTTGCTAGGAGAGGAGGTGGGGAGCAGCTTCTCAACAATGTGACATGTGGATACACACTTGAATAAAGAATAAGGAATGGCAACACTGGGAGAAGGCACGTGTGTCCAGAAAGAACAACTAAAATTAAGAGCCTGAGGCAGGTATGTGCCTGGCCGTGTTTAAAGCCAGTGTGACAACAAAATGGACAAGATTGAAGTGTGATAATGACAGGAGGTTCAGGAATACCAGGCTATGTTTGTGAATAAGGGAAAAGAGAACACCAGCCCTCGGTCCAACCCTCAGCACCATGAAGAGAGAAAAAACAAGAGGGGAAAAGCGACTTATTTAGGATCACAGTTTAGAGGTTTCAGTTGGTCCTGTTGTTTTAAGCTATAGTAAGGAAGTACCTTATGACAGAGACACATGTTAGAGCAAGCTGCTATCTTTGGCCAGGAAGCAAACAGAGAAGAGAGTCCTGTAGTCCCTTCAAAGTCATGTCACCAGTGACCTAAGTTCTCTCTCTTGGCCTTATTTCTTAAGAATTCTACAACCTCCCAAGTAGCATTACAACCTAAGACCAAAGCTTTGGAATTATCCAAGAACCAAATTGTAACTTAGGCTAAGGGGCCATCATAAAGGAAATTGGTTTTTACTCTGAGTGGGTAGACAGTGATTTCATGCAGAGAAGTACAGCCTACCTTGATTTACATCCTATCCTGCTTTCTGACCTCACTTTTGTGAATAGATTGTTGAATGGAATCATAAAGGGTATAAAAATCAATGCAATTATGGGATAGTGAGATGGTGTATTTGCTGCCAAGCCCAGTGACCTGAGGTCAATTCTTAATAGGAACATAGTAGAAGGGGAAAATTGACCCCAGCAAGTTGTTCTCAGACACACACACACACACACACAGTAACATGCACACAGTTCATACATACAGACACATAAATACACAATGAAATTAGAGAACACCAGGGAAGATAAGGAACAGATATTTTGAACTCTTTCACTGACAGAATTTGCCGATAGATTAAATATTGAATCTGAGAATAGTTGCCTTTGACATAGGAAGGATGTTATAGCCATAATTAAGATGGGAAAGATTGTAGGAAAAAATGAGTCTGAGGAATATTAGAAGGCCAAATTTTGGAGGTAGATAAGAGTTGAGACAGAGTCTCATCTTGTATACTAGGCTGGCCTGGTAGTCACTGTGTCAAACTGGCAACAATCCTGTCTTAGTCAAATGCTGAGATGACAGATGCAAGCCACTATGGCTGGCTGGAAGTTCCATTTTTAACATACTAGGTTTGAAATGCTTAATAATGGAGAGTTGGGCATAGGACTTGGGTTCCTCAGATAGGGTTAGGCTGGGGGCTGACATTTGGAAATTGCAGCAAGTAGATGGCTTTGATCCAATGGTGGATGTAGAAACAGTCTATCTGAGAACTGAGCATTGGAACATTCTAGGGCTTAGAGAATAGGGAAAAAAACAGCAATGGAATCTGGAAAAGCAATACCAAGTGGGAAATTGAGAGTGAATGCCAAAGCCTATCAAGAAAGTGTGTCAATGAAGGTGACACAATGAAGGTGTGCCAATAATAGACCACTGTAAAATGTTCCTGAGAGATCACAGTAAGGCTGAAGAAGTAGGTAGCAGCACTGGAGTCTTCACAGCCTTTGATACAGTATCCCAGAAGTAGTGGGGAGCAGCCCGATGAAAGTACCTTCATATGGGAAAAGACAAAACCAATAAGCACAGTGCTATAGAAACTGAAGCTTAACTGAAGAGGAATTGAAAAGCTGAGCCCTAGTCAAAGATGAAGATGGAATCATGACACCTTTTACCTTTTTCCTGAGATGGTGGAAATGATTCTCGCAGGGAAGGATGAAACCACTTCTGTGGAGAGGGCACAGTTGTTGAAGCAATGTTCCAGGTGGGTAAAAGGGTGTGTGCCTAGAGAAGAAGGCTGCTATAAATTATTAAGAGAACTGCCTGTACTCTCCAGTACCAGAGAATGTGGCTGTGGAGGCAGGTGCATTGGTAAATGTGGCACCGGATCTCTTTCGATTGTATTTCCTCATGAAGTTTTGGAGATTTAAAGAGAGATCAGAGATTGTTGACAAAGAGCACGAGAAAGTCCTGGACTAGGTCAATAAGATGGTTGGGCATTGTGAGTGGCCTGTGTGAAGGCCCAGGAAAGGCGATCTGCAGCTTTCCCTCTACCTTGCATAGCTATTATCACGTGAGGACAGGTAGAGTAGGCAGAACACTAGACTTAGCTGGAGGTTGTGGTTTTGCCAAGTAAACAAGAGAAATGGAAAGAGAAGCAAAGAAATTATAAGGAGGGATCAAGAGCGTTGATTACTGAAGAGATTGAGGACAAGGATAAAAGGGGAGTGTGAAGTATTGGTAGAATTAATATAGCTCCCTGAAGGTTGAAGGAATTGTGATGATGATAATAATAAATTATTGACATTTATAGTACTCTGGTTCATTTGCATTAAAAAAAACCCTCTCAGGGCTGGAGAGATGGCTCAGAGGTGAAGAACACTGACTGCTCTTCCAGAGGTCCTGAGTTCAATTCCCAGCACCCACATGGTGGCTCACAACCATCTGTAATGAGATCTGGCACCCTCTTCTGTATCCATAATAAATAAATAAATCTTTTTAAAAAAAACCCTCTCATAAATAGGGTAGATGGTGATAGTGATGGTTATGATTCTCATTTTGTAAATAAGGAAAGATCCAAAGAAATAAGTAACTTAGTTGAAAAATCATGCAATGAGTCTGTAGTAGAGCTCAGACTCAACCCAAAGCTCTGTAACTGTATTTAGTTTTTGGTTGTTTAGGGGTTTATTTTTTTATCACTGTGTATCAATTCTGCTCAGAGTTTATTTAGTCATGTTGAAGAGATACAGTGTAGAAGACAGCATAAGAACATATGTAGTCAAGTTTTAAATTCCATAATATGGGATAATATAAGACATTTTTTCATTCAGTAATATAACACACTTGACATGAGCAAGTAACTCCCACGAGTCTTAGGAAAACTATGTCAGTAAATAGGACTGAAGGGGAGAGGGAAGGCCCTAAAGGTAGATACTCAGAGAATTCCCACAAAGATTTCTCAGCAGTGATTTTTCAATGACATCATGGTTTGGTAACAGGCATACTGTAGGAAATTAGGAAATTTATTTTTTTGCTACCTTGGTATAACATTGTTGCTTTAACTCACAGTTCCTTAATCTGTAAGCTGAGATTTTTATAGCTTTGCAAGTGCTCCCTAGCCTGACGTTTTATGAGTATGTATCTAGTCTAAAGGAGTAGTTGCACTACTCCTGTACTAACATGTTCTAAACCCATCTTCCATTATTGAGCTGAGGAATCTGAAAGGGAAATGTAGGCCATGAGTACCTGAAGGGTCCAGCAGTCCCTAGGTTAATAGGCATGAGTCCAGGGGGCACCAACTGAGATTTCCGGGCTCTTGTGTCCCAGAATAAAGAACTGGACTAGCAACACAAGGATAGTGATAGAAATAGAGACAGTTTATTAAGAAAAGAAAGGCACACTGAGAATGAAGTGGGCTAGAGAGCTGGCACAGGTCCCAGGCCCTCTGGCCTTGACAGTCTGGATTCTTTATAGGTAACATATAACACTCTCCTTCTTCCTCATTTAGAGAGCTTGAGGTTTAGGCATTTGTTTTTTGTTTTTCTTGTTAGGAAACGCTCTTGTTTTATTACATGTAGCCGATGGCCAGAGGTTCCCAGTTTTCCTTTGTCAACGGGCTTCTTTTATATGGTAATCTTTTTTTTTTTTTTTAAGATTTATTTATTTATTATGTATACAGCATGTATGACTGCAGGCCAGAAGAGGGCACCAGATCTCATTACAGATGGTTGTAAGCCACCATGTGGTTGCTGGGAATTGAACTCAGGACCTCTGGAGGAGCAATCAGTGCTCTTAACCTCTGAGCCATCTCTCCAGCCCCATACTGGATATTTTTTTTTTTTTTTTTGGTTTTTGGAGACAGGGTTTCTCTGTGTAGTTTTGCACCTTTCCTGGAACTCACTTGGTAGACCAGGCTGGCCTCGAACTCACAGAGATCCGCCTGCCTCTGCCTCCCGAGTGCTGGGATTAAAGGCGTGCGCCACCACCGCCCGGCTTGGTAATCTTAATTATTTAATTACATATTTATTTGCTGGAGCACAAATACTATGATGCGTATGTGGAGGTCAAATGATAACGTTCATACCTTGTGGGTTTTAGGGATTGAACTCAGATCATTAGGCGTGGTGGCAGGTACCTTTATCCACTGAGCAATCTGGTGGGTCCCTCACATGATGATCTTGGAGCCTTTCTCTCCAGGCCTTACCCTGTCATACCCATCCTCAATCGATGGTATGTGAGGACCTGCTAAAAGCTTTAAGATAACTAATGGCATTTTCTCCTTCTTTCTGTGTCTCTGGTGATTTAGGCCTGGAAGAAACGCTGGTTTATACTGCGGAGCGGCCGGATGAGTGGCGACCCAGATGTTTTGGAATACTACAAGAACGAGCACTCCAAGAAACCCCTGCGGATCATCAACCTGAACTTGTGTGAGCAGGTGGATGCAGGCCTGACCTTCAACAAGAAAGAGCTGCAGGACAGTTTTGTGTTCGATATCAAGACCAGTGAGCGTACTTTTTACCTGGTGGCTGAGACAGAGGCCGACATGAATAAGTGGGTCCAGAGCATCTGCCAGATCTGCGGCTTCAATCAGGCTGAGGAGAGCACAGGTATGAGAGCAAGTACAGCTCTTTCCCAGAGGACTCTACCAAGACCTCAGGTTCCTCCAGATAGGAAAGCTGGCCCTAGTTAAGATTTTTTTTTTTTTTTTTTTTTGGCACAAGTGATTGGCAAATGGGGAGAGTATAACAGAGTTGACCTGATATAGAGAGACCTCCTGGTTCTAATACTGCTCAAATGGAGAATCAAGAAAGGTGAGGGTCACGATGATGCTAATGATGTTTCAGCATCATGTTTCAAGTCATGATGATGTCTTGATGCTTCCAGCATTTGTCAGCTCACAACCATTTCTCCCACTCCCTGTTTAACACACCTTGCCACCTGTCAGCCATGCCATAGGAAAGATCTTCCTTGGATCACACCTCTGGACCATTTCTATCTGTTCTGCTCCATCTATTTCAGACCATCTTACAGTTTACTTGCTTGTTTCTTAGGCATCCTTTGTGGTTATTGATACATAGTCTCGTGTTCCTTTATATACACTTGAGGACAGATAAAAGGATGAAATGCTGAATTTATGTTTGAGTTTTGATAGCCCTTTGTTAAAAAGTACCTCAACTTGTGTATCTATGTTTTATGTGTGGGAGGAATGTGAATACACATCCATGCACATTTAGCAGCCAAAGGAGCATTGGGTATCTTCTTCTATCACCCTCTGCCTTATTCATTGATGTGTAAATATATTTTCTTCTTAAAAAAAAATCTTCCCACTAATTTCAGAACTTGCTAGTATCTCATATTTGTAAGTCATAACTGTGACTTTTTAATTACAAAAGTTTTATGACCACTATAACAACATCCCTAAGCACAGTCTCTTTTTTTGTAGTTTTTTAATTATTAAGAGATTTTCTATTCATTTTACATACCAACCACAGATTCCCCTCTCCTCCCTCCTCCCTCCTCCCACCCCTCAGCATTCCCCTCAACCCACCCCCATTCCCACTTCCTCCAAGGCAAAGTCTCCCATAGGGAGTCAGCAGAGCCTAGTACATTCAGTTGAGGCAGGTCCAAGCCCCTCCTCCCTGCACCAAGGCTGCAAAAAGTGTCCCAACCATAGGTACTAGGCTCCAAAAAGCCAGTTCATTCACCATAGATGGTTCTGATCCCACTGCCTGGGGGCCCCCTAAACAGTTCAAGCTAAACAACTGTCTCGCCTATCCTGAGGGCCTAGTCCAGTACCATGGGGGCTCCTCAGCTATTGGTCCATAGTTCATGCGTTTCCACTAGTTTGGCTGGTTGTCTCTGTATATTTTCCCATCATGATCTCGATGTCCCTTGCTCATAGAATCCTTCCTCTCATCGGTTGGACCCCTGGAGCTCGGCCTGGCACCTGGCTGTGGATCTCTGCATTTGCTTCCATCTGTCACTGGATGAGAGCTCTATGATGACAGTTAGGGTATTCAGCCATCTGATCACCAGAGTAGGCCACTAATCTTCCCACTAATTTCAGAACTTGCTAGTATCTCATATTTGTAAGTCACAACTGTGACTTTTTAATTACAAAAGTTTTATGACCACTATAATAACATCCCTAAGCACAGTCTCTTAATAAAATGCAGCAAGTATCTGCATGCATGTAATATTTTTAGCATTAAACGGTGTGGTTGCCTCAGTAGCAAAATAGAAAAGGAGATTGACCCAGATTACCTTGAATGACTTACGATCTAGGAAAGTAGGACAGAATGCATATCTTGTCAGAAGCAGTGTGTTGGGCTCACAAGAAAGAGCCTCGGGTAAGGATCTGCTGCACAAGCCTGACAGCCTGGACTCTGTCTCAGAGACTCACAGGAAGAAAGAACTAGCTCACAGGAATGTCCTCTAACCTCAAACCCACTGTGGCATTCATAATAACAGTAATTATTAGTTGGTTATCATTTTGTGGTGTTGGAAACTACACACAAAGCCTTTGTGTCTAGGTCAGAACTACTACTCAGCCGTAGCCCCAGCCCTTATCATTTTTTTCTACAAAGTAAGTGTAATTTACACAGATCTAGAAATAATTCAAAGGTTCTTATTCTTCATGTTAAATTCTATCATGCAAAAGGATAGCTTAATTCTTTAAGTAAATGATACACAGGTGATAATTCAAGATTATAACTCATAAATCACAGAAAGACACTTTAATTCCTTCTACTATAACCGATTCAAAAAGATATGAGGTTATGTTTACATCACTGAGCTGGCTAGTAGTGAACATTTTACTAGTTTATTTTATAGTTCCAAACCATTACCATGCAATTTGAAATGTTAACAATTTAAATGTCTAAATATTCTAAATAGCAAACACCTGTTAGCAGTGTGCACTAAAACATTCGTGGTTATCAAAAACAGTGACTGTTCATACCAAATAATTAAATGTAAAATATCATACCAGGTCCTCTCAGAGAAACACAGAAATAATGCTGAAGGTCTCACTGTTGTTGCTGTTAATTTATAATTTGGAAGAATGAAATAAAAGCCAGAAGTCAGAAATGCATGACTAGATAGTTACAGTACAGTGCAGTTAGTGACAGAAAACTGGAAAACAGCTCCCAGAGCAAACAGCCAAGGGTCTGGGAAGAGGAGGAGATGGTTCAGTCGGTCAAGTATTTGCTTCACAAGCGTGAGGACCTGCGTTCAGTGCACCACGTAAGGAGCTGATGGGGCAGCAGTGCTGCAGAGAGGGAAGGGAGAGCCCTGAAGCCTGCCGGCAGGCTAACCAGCCTGGCCAAATCAGTGAGAGGCCCTGTCTCAAAAATGAGGGAGACGGTGACCAAAGAAGACACCTAACAGCAACCTCTGCTCTCCACGTGTATAATGTGCACACCCATTTACATGGATGCACGTGCAAACACACACACACACACACACACACACACACACATATTTGGGCATGGTGGCTCATGACTTTAATCTGAGCACTCAAGAAATCAAGGCAGAAGGATTGCATAAGTTTGAGGTCAGCTTGGGTAACAAGAGTTAGACTTGTCTCAAAAATCAAAAAGAGGCTAGGGACAAAGCTCAGTGAGTCAGTCCTGATGACCTGAATTCAATCCCCAGAACCCAAGCTGGATATGACATTGAGTATCTATAATCATAGCACACCTATAGGAAATGGGACCCAGAGATAGGAGAGTCATTTGGAAGTGAACAGCTTGCTAGCCTAGCATATGAACCTCTGAAATGGCAGAGTGAGAGGAGGCAAATTCACACACACATACACACGCACTCTCAAAACAAGTTTTGCCTCAAGAAACAATCCCTCTACCCAAGGCTCAGGAACATCACAGAAGAGGTGGGGTAGAAAGATTGCAAGAGCCAGAAACCAGAACATCTACTTCAAGATAGTGTCTTCTCTATATGTAAGGAAAGCTGCAGCCATGAATTCTCAACAATATGGTCACCTAAACAAGGCCTGCATAGTGATAGCACATGGCTGACATGCCAGCAGGGATCGGGGAAACCTCACAAAGCCCCAACCCTAAATGAAAACTACAGTTAAATAATGACCACAGCAAAAAGAAGAATCAGTCTTCCCCAGGAATGAGCTCCCTAGTTGGTTATCTATTATAAAGTGGTCAGCCCTAAAAATATATGCATATGAGTAACACTAAATGGACTCAGCAAGTTGTATTTATATTTATACACACACCCGTAACAATAATTAAAGAGAAGGGGGTTATAAATTTGAGAGAAGGGGTAGAGAGTCACACGGGAAGAGTTGGAGGGAGAAAGGGGGGAAATGATATATCAACTGGGGCTGGGCACCCCCAGTCCGTTGTTCTCTTCACTTTGAAAAGTTGTAGCTTTCTACAGTGTTCTCTGTTTACTACAAAAAAACAAAAAGTTCTTTAAATGAGCACTATACTTATCTGTGGGTAAAAGGATAAGTACTTAGAATGCAGTTAAATTTATGCTACTTTGGCTGGTCAGTGGTGGTGCACACCTTTAATCCCAGCACTCGGGAGGCAGAGGCAGGCAGATCTCTGTGAGTTCAAGGTCAGCCTGGTTTAGAAAGTGTGTTCCAGGACAGCCAGGACTATACAGAGAAACCCTGTCTCAAAAAAAAAAAATACATTCACACACGCACACACACACACACACACACACACACACACACACACACACACACACTAGTTTGGAAAAGTGGCAGTATTAAGTTCTCTAGGTTCTGTGGCCTCACCAGCCATTTGTAGTTGACTAGGCTCACAGTACCAAGCATGAATTCCCTCTTAATGAGTGGGCTTTATGTCCAGTTAGACAGCTGTTGATTGCCCTCAAGATATAAGTGCCACTATTGAACCTTTGGGGATACCTTACCTGTCATATCTAGGTAGGACTGTGGTCTTAGCCAGGGTTTCGGTTGCTGTGAAGAGACACCATGATCATGGCAACTCTTTTTTTTTTTCTTCTTTAAATAAATTTATTTATTTATTTATTTTACATTCTGGCTGCAGTTTCCCTCCTCTCCTTCTAGTCCCTCCCATCCCTCTGTTCCAAACCCCCAATGCACTCCTCCTCCACTTCTGTTTAGGAGAGGGCAGGTCTCTCATGATATCAATAAAACATGGCATAGCAAGTTTCAGTAAGGCTGAGCACCTCCCCATGTATTAAGGCTGGGCGAGGTGACCCAGTATCAGGAGTAGGGTCCCCAAAGCCTGTAAAAGAGTGGGAGACAGCCCCTGTTCCTATTGTTAGGAGTCCCACAAGAGGACCAACCTACACAACTGTCACATGTATACAGAGTGCCTGGGTCAGTCCCATGCAGGCTCCCTGGTTGTCTGTTCTGTCTCTGCGAGCCCCTATGAGCCCAGGCTAGTTGATTCTGTGGGTTTTCTTGTGGTGTATTTCACCCCTCTGGCTCCTACACTCCTTCCTCCCCATCTTCTGCAGGATTCCCAAACTCCACCTACTGTTTGGCTGTGGGTCTGCATCATTCATCAGTTGGTGGATGAAGGCTCTCTGATGACAATTAGGTTAGGCACCAATCTGGTCACAGGAGATGGCCAGTTTAGGCTACACATCCACTATTGCTAGGAGCCATAGCTGGGGTGATCCTTATAGATTCCTGGGAAAGTCCCTTGAGCCAGATTTTTTACCTGACCCTGAAATATCCCCCCTTTCTAGTAGTCTCTTTCAGTACTCTCCCCCTCCATCCCTCCCACAACCTGATTGCTCGTGTTCCCCATCTGCCCTCAGTCCACTCAGGAAATCTCTTCTTTTTCTCCTTCTCAGGGAGATCTAGGTGTTCCCCCCATGAACCTTCCTTGTTACCTAGCCTCTGGGGGGGAGGGGGGCTGTGGATTGTAGCATGGTTATCCTTTATTTTACAGCTAATATCCACTTATGAATGAGTACAACCATGTTTGTCTTTCTCAGTCTGGGTTATCTCACTCAGGATTAAGTTTCAGAGGTTTAGTCCATTATCATCATGGCAGGGAGCATGGCAGCGAACAGGCAGACATGGTGCTGGCTACATCTTGATCAGAAGGCAACAGGAAATGGTCTCAGACAATGGTCATTATCTTGAGCATAAGAAACCTCATAGCCTGCACCCACTGTGGCACACTTCCTCCAACAAGGCCACACCTACTCCAACCGCACCTCCCAACAGTGCCACCCTATGGACTTATGGGGTCAGTTGCATTCAAACTGCTACAACTATCCATTGTTTCCCCCTTGGCAGCTTGCATAGCACCTTCTGGCACTATAAAAGCTAGTCCTTGGGCAGGAGGCTGCCAGGCCTTCTCTGGCTCAATTCTAAGTCCTATGTCTAAAGTATGTGGAGTCTTAAGAAATAAGGGCTTATCTTTAAATTCTGGGAGGTAACCAAGGGCAATGGCAGTAGCCTATGTTGTTTGATGAGTTTCTTGGACTCCCCTGAACAACAACTCAAAACAAGGTTTCTTATGCTCAGTACTAAGGTCTTTATTAAATAGGCTATGGTTCTTGAGGGAATGCAGTATCACCCTAAGTGGCATAACTTTATTTAATGTATACACACATGAACACATATATTATATCATATATGTAATTTTAGGTAAACATAAAATAACATGATTTTCAGGACTGGAGAGACGGCTCAGTAGTTAAGAGCACTGGTTGCTCTTCCAGAGAACTTGGGTTTCATTTCAAGCATGCACATGGCCACTAACCAACAGTCTAACTCAAGACCCTCTTCTGGTCTCCATAGGCATTGCATGTTGCACAGACATACATGCAGACAAAACACCCATACAGTCCTGAGATGATAGACATGTATCACTGCACCCAGCTTTTTAAATGGGTGCAGTCAACCCAAACTCAGGTTCTCATACTCATACTTGCAAAACAAACACTTTACTGAATGAGCCCTCTCACTCGTCCTGTTTTCTCTCACTCTTAGGTTATTCGTTTTGGTCACTGTTCCCACTACTGTACAGAAGCATTTTAGTTATTACATTTGAAGTAAAAGTCAAGTCACAGTCTTCTGTCTGTGAACAGCCAGTCCCCAGTATCAGTTACTGAGGAAGCTGTCCTTTCTCTAGTAGATGTTGTTGGTGCCTTTGCTGCCAATTAGGTGGATGAAGATGTGAGTTTGGTTCTGGGATCTCTAGTCTATTCCATTGGTCTGTGCATCTGTTTTTATGCCAGTATCATGTTGTTTGGGTTACTATGGCTCTGTAGTATGACTGGTGTTGTAATGTCTCCATTTGTTCTTTTTTTTTCAAGATGGCTTTGACTATTTAAGATTCTTTTTCTAGTTCTGTAAAGAATGCCATTGATATTTTGATGGGAATTTCATTGGATCTATAAATTGTTTTAGGTAGTATGAATATTTTAACTATTAATTTATCCAAGCTTTGAATATGTGCTCATGTATTTGTATTTTTGTGTGTACTCATTAATTTCTTCTTTGGTGTTCTTTAAATTTTCATTTAAGATGTCCTAGGGTTTTTTTTTTTTTTTTTTTTTTTTTGGTTTTTCGAGACAGGATTTCTCTGCGTAGCTTTGCGCCTTTCCTGGAGCTCACTTGGTAGCCCAGCCTGGCCTCGAACTCACAGAGATCCACCTGGCTCTGCCTCCCGAGTGCTGGGATTAAAGGCGTGCGCCACCACCGCCTGGCCTTTTTTTTTTTTTTTTTTTTTTGGAGTCTTTGGAGCTGTTTTGTATGATTAGTAGTGATCATGAATGAGATTGCTTTTATACCTTTGGGGTGACCTTAATTCATAATAACATGTTAGATATTTTACAGATAACTAGAAGGGGGGATAATTAAAGGTTCCAAACATAAAGGAATGATAAATAGATGGGACTATTAATTATCCCAATTTTGTTAGTAAGTAAGGAATGAGAATGGGCAATGTTTAGAGGGTGACAGATAAGTGACTATTTTGTCAGAGTTAAGTGTTTGTTTATTATTAATAATAATTAATTCCCTTAACAGCAGGCATAATGGTCCAAGACTGTAATCCTAGCCCCTGGGAGGCAGAGGCAGGAAGACTGAGTTAAAGGCCAGCCTGGGCTATATAGTGAATTCAAGTTCTCATAGGCTATACAAAGCAAGACTGTCTCAAAAAGAGAATAAAAATGAAAAGTAAAATAAAAGATATATTCCCTTAAGCCTTGAGGTTTTTTTTGTTGTTGTTGTTTTGTTTGAAACAGGATCTCAAGAGTGGCCTAAGTTAGCCTTGAATCTACTATACAGCCCAGGCTGGCCAACCTTCAACTCTCAGACCTTACTGCCTCAACTCTCAAGTGTTAGGATTAGGCAGGTGCCACCATGCTCAACTTTAGCTTCTAATCATCATCATTATTATTATTATTTTAATACAGGTCTTTACTCTGTCACCATAACTGGCCTCAGCCTTCCAAGTGCTGGGATGGCAGACATGTGCTGCCACACCTTCATTCAGCTTCTTTTTGAAGGTAGATGATTTTATTAGATGTCTAGTGGTTTTATTTATTTATTTATTTTTTTTTTTTGGTTTTTCGAGACAGGGTTTCTCTGTGTAGCTTTGCGCCTTTCCTGGAGCTCACTTGGTAGCCCAGGCTGGCCTCGAACTCACAGAGATCCGCCTGCCTCTGCCTCCCGAGTGCTGGGATTAAAGGCGTGCGCCACCAACGCCCGGCGATGTCTAGTGGTTTTATTACCAGAGCAGAATCATAGTTGTCTCTGATAGAATTGGGGTTCTTTTTGTGATCTTTCTAAGAAGAACAAGAGGCTTCTCTTCCTTCTCACGAGAGACTCTAGTATGCTACAAGATCAAGTTACATAGTGAGTTATATTTTAATTAAGTAGCTGTTTCTTCTTAATTTATTATGATTATTATGGGGGAGGACATGTGCCAACTTTGTGAAGTTGATTCTCTCCTTCCACCTCTCCATGGATTCTAGGACTCATGTCATTGGGCTTGCATGACAAGCACTCTCACCTGCTAAGCCATCTCACCAACCCTTCAGTAGTTAAGTGGATTATAGCTATCAAACCCAGGAAGTGCCCATAGATGACAGCTGGAGGCTGGGGGGAAGCAGGAAGTTATCATCTGACCAGGAAGTGCCCATAGATGACAGCTGGGGCTGAGGGGAAGCAGGAAGTTATCATCTGACCAGGAAGTGCCCATAGATGAGAGCTGGAGGCTGAGGGGAAGCAGGAAGTTATCATCTGACCAGGAAGTGCCCATAGATGACAGCTAGGGCTGAGGGGAAGGAGGAAGTTATCATCTGACCAGGAAGTGCCCATAGATGAGAGCTGGGGCTGAGGGGAAGCAGGAAGTTATCATCTGACCAGGAAGTGCCCATAGATGACAGCTGGGGCTGAGGGGAAGCAGGAAGTTATCATCTGACCAGGAAGTGCCCATTGATGAGAGCTGGGGGCTGATTATCATCTATTTTTGCTCAAGCCTGTATCATTTAATCACTCTATTTCTATTGACTTCCTTCTTTCATCTTTCCCTCCCTGCCTTCCTCTCTATCTTTCTCCCTCAATTTCTTTCATTTTTCCTCCCTCTAACCCTATCTTCCTGTTTCCTTCCTTCCCTCTTTTCCTGTCTTTCTCTCTTGTGATCGTGCTTTGTAGACCAGGCTGGCCTTGAACTTACAATCCTTTCTGCCTCAGCCTCCCAAGTGGTAGGATTACAGTTGTGCATCACCACACCTAGCTCTGTTTTCAAATAAGCACAGTGAGTAATCTGTCCTCCCTGTGTAGTACTTTCAGATCAACAGCACTTAAACATTGTTTCTGTTCACCCACTCCTGACCTGGGCTCAGTACAGTGAGCCGCCCAACTAGCATCAGTCCTTGAGACTTCTTTCACATGGCTCAGCTCTCCTGCTGGACCTGTGTCCTGGCATCAACACCCACCTTAGGTATAGAGCACCCTGAACTGCCTCAACCTAACCTTCAGCAGCCATGAAAAGAAATAATCGATGCCAAATATGCTCTGAATATAGAGACTTTAAATAAATCTCTACTAAAAATGAATAGTAATCCTTATAGGTAGCAATAATTTCAACCCACGGTCACACAGCTAGAAAATGACACATCCAGGATTCAAGTTTCAGCTAGGGTTGACACCACATTATAAATGATATTCTGTCTCTTTGTCCCTGAACTCCTGGAGTAGGAATATCTGGCAGAACTGAACAGTTTTTCCCCAGTTGGCACTGTATAAGAGACTATAGGCACTGCTGATCCCTCCATGTGGGGTCCTACAGCTGGCTCAGGTGTCGCTCCTTGCCACCTCAAATTGTCCATCTGTGGGCTAGAATATATGACCTCTAGGACTTCAGTCCAGTGTAGCTGGAGTTATCTCCAGTTCTGCCAGGGCCGCAGCTGCTCAGATCCAAATAAACACACAGAGATTTATATTTCTTATAAACTGTATGGCCGTGGCAGGCTTCTTTTTATCTAGTTCTTATATCTTAAATTAACCCATTTCTATAAATCTATACCTTGCCATGTAGCTCGTGGCTTACCAGTATCTTACATCTTGCTTCTCATGGCGGTGGTGGCTGGCAGTGTCTCCTGACTCAATCTTCCACCTCCCAGAATTCTCCTCTCTCTTTATTCTGCTTATACTATACCTCCTGCCTGGCTACTAGCCAATCAGCATTTTATTTATCAACCAGTCAGAGCAGCAGATTCACAGTATACAGAGCCATATCCACAGCAGTCCAGTCCTCGGATTTCCTTGATATGTCTGTAGGCTGCAGTAAGACTCACTGGTTCAGATCTCTCCTCGGGAGCTTTGTAAGCGATTGTTGCTTGATGCCAAGTCTTAGTCTCCTGTTCTTGCCAGTGCTTCTGCTTCTCTGTGGGTTCCTGAGGCAAACCATGGGTCTCTGGCAGCACTCCATCTGCATGTTCCCCAGGACTGTGCACACTGTTCTCCATGTCTGGGTCACCTACTTGCTGCCTGACCCTCCACTGGAGAGTCCTCCACATGGGAGCCTCCTTCAAGCAGACACTCCTTTTCCTTTATCTGCACCCCCACACACACTTCCCCATGAGGGGTGTGATGGGATCCACTGAGCACTTCTGTTTTTTACTTTCAGCTGGAAGAGCTTCTGTAACAGATGGAGTCTGTCTTTTTTTCTCTCCAACTTTCTTGCCACCCCCAGATTCTTCTTTCTACTGCTACCCTGCAATTCCTCACTTTCTCCAGCCAAAAATGTCTAGTATAAAACCTGAGGGATCAAGCCAGACCAGGAGAGAAACTGAGTCTAAATATTCACATAAGCTGAAGAAGGCATCAGCCTGACAAAGAGCTCCTTTTAAAAGAAAACCCGGGCTAATGCTCCAGAAAGAAAATAACAATGCCCAAAAGATTTCATACTGTGTATGTAGGGTCCACTTTTGTTTTGTGTATATATACAAAATTAAAGCCCTCCCTCCCTAGGAATCAAAATTACCTTCAAAACTAACATAAGGAAGCAGATAGCTACTCTGAGCTTTGTTTACCAGTAGTCTAGTCTGGATCCTCACATTGGTGGCCAGTCGTGGGCAGCTGTCCCCGACCAGATGTACCACATACAAAAAGAACCAGCTTTCAGCAGAAAGCTTTGATGAATTATTCATGTGCTGAGGAGTCAGCCAATGTTAGGAAAGAAAGCTCTCACCCCTCTCCCCTTTGAATCCTGAAAGCTGAGGACTGCCTTCATGTATCCCCTTCCTCCTTGACGTATGTCTGTCTCAGTTGCTGCCCACAGAGCCACTATGGAATCCGGCAGGTCAGCTGTGCTGGAACCCAGGGCTTATGTTTATTTGCTATTTGACATTAAATACATAACTTTACCTCTTAAGGTTTTATCATCTGGAAAATGGAAATGATGCATCACAGGGTTGTTGGGAAGGTTACGCCAGATATAGGAAACATCAGGAAAACGTGTATGAACAGTAGCTGCCAAGCATTGCTTCCCATATAGTGAGGACGATGACAATAAAGTAAAGATGTGTTTTATATCTATAGAACAAGATAAACAGAGTGTTACTTAAACAGCCACCATTTTTAGAGAGCATTCCTCCTGTCAGCAAACCCTTCTGTAGTCTCATTTGAGACAAAGCCAGATAGACAGGGGCAGCTGGCATTATTCCTATTGCATGAGTGGGGATGGGAGCGTTCGGAACACTGAGTGGCCTGGCCTGAAAGCAGAGGTGCTGGGGCTGAGCTCCAGGGCTTTTGTGCATCCTAGGCCATGTTTGCTAACTCCTTCTCATTTCTAAACTCTTCACAGACAGGTCTGGCATAGCTGCGTTTAAGTCACAAAACAGGCATCCAGAAAGAGGAGCAGCAGGACGTTTATAAGTCACTGGGAGCTGATTACTTTCCTAGTGTAGTACTATTATACATTAACAGTGGCCTCTGACAGCTAAATTAGCAGACTAACATGCTGTCTCAGAGTAGCCAGCAAGCCACTATAAATGAATTTGAGCTCAGGGAGTTTAACTCACCAAAGCCCCATTCTGTAACTGGTAAAGATTTTGAAATGAAGCCAAAGCCTCTTCCATATCCTCTCCACGGAATTAGCTTTTCCCTTCTTTACTCCTTGGCAAGAGTTTTGTGGCAGCAGTTAGCCTAATTCCGTGGGATGAATCCCCAGTGTTCTAGCTGCTTTTTATCTCTTCCCTACCTTTCTTCTACTACAAAATTGATGAGGCTGTCCCCCAAAATGTTTTATAAATATTTAAACCTTTAGTAATACTTGAGTTTCCCAACTACCCGGCAGAATAGCT
Organism: Peromyscus maniculatus bairdii; assembly: GCF_049852395.1. Taxonomy (NCBI): domain Eukaryota; kingdom Metazoa; phylum Chordata; class Mammalia; order Rodentia; family Cricetidae; genus Peromyscus; species Peromyscus maniculatus. The sequence continues at coordinate 107,904,716 of NC_134852.1, forward strand.
CAAGTCTTAGTTTCCATCTGGGGTCAGACAACACTCACAGGAATGCTTGGGGAAAATATCCAGCATCCTGTAGAAGAATGTCTTCAGACTAAGGGGTCTTCAAACAGCTCGTTCCTCACTAGAACCCCCGTTCCTACTGGACAGCAGAGAGAGCTGTGGGAGAGCTGCTGTCCATTCAGATGCCTTCTCACAACCCTGTCCTCCCCTGCCACCCCATGCTGAAAGTGGGTGGGAGAGTGGAGAGTTGGGAGTGGAGTAGGGTGGGGCCTCCCTTATCCCCGGGAGGCTTTTTCTGCCCTGTTCCCCACCACTACCACCACCACCTTTTGGTGGTGTTTCTCTGAGCTCAGACTTCCAGCTTCTCTTGGGACCCTTCTTGGAAGCTGAGAGCCAGTGTGGGAGGTGAGAAGCAGCATCTCCCCAGACAGCAACCAGCTGTTGAGCAAAGCAAAGAGCAGGGTGGAGACTGACCCAGGCCCCAGCCCAGAGGCGGAGGCTGCTGTCTCAATCACCCACCCTTTTTTTCCACTCAGACAATGAGGAAAATAAACATCCAGACCAGTTTCCAGCCAGATTTGAAGTCCCTGTGTCTTTTTTTTTTTAAGTGTTGTTCTAAGTAGTTCTGAAGTATCACATCTCCTTTGTAAGTCTTTCGCTTATTTTTTTTGTTTGTTTACAACTGGGTCTAGTCACCCAAAGAACAGGTCTTGAGTTGAAAATAAACTCCATAAATCTTCATAGAACTTACTGCATTGTCCTGGAACAGGCCCCAGCCCTGACCTTCAGGGAAGTCCAGACTCTGGAGGAGGAAAAGGTGACTGGGAAAAACATGACCCCTTTCTCCATTCTAAGCCTTGATCCTTCTTCCTGCTCTGTCTATTTATACGAGACACTTCCCCTCACCCCCTAGCCAGCCAGCATAGATTAAGTCTAGGGTTACCTGCCAAAACCCACAGACTAAGAGGTAGGAGCAGTCTGGTCCCAAATTCTCAACCCCAGCAGCTTTGGATAGCTCCCAACTATAACTTGATATTCCCTGCTCCCACATCTCCTTTTTATTGTTATTCGTGGAGGACTTCTGATTCTCCATAATGAAGGAAAGCAATAATGATTGTTGAATTGCCAGAGTAGATTCCAAAGTTCTGTCTAACTTTAATTTTGGACCAGCCATAGAACTAGATTTTTGTATTTAGTGGTAAGTGGTGTTTGCATTAAGTTCTCATCTTGGATCCTTGAAAATCTTGAGTCTGATTAAACATTCAGTTATAGATAGTTATTCTTAGGATTCTGAATGCTACAAAGCCCATAGATATGGTCATTTCTCCAGGATCTAAATTGGGAGTCAAAGTCTCAATGTTAGATTCCAATTTTGTTACTGATTCAATGTGTAGATCTCATGTTTTTCAACAGCAAACTGGAAGTAATTTTAAACACTATTTTGAGCATTGCTTTTTAACCATATCCTACATGGAACACAACACCTGAAAAGGAAGAATAGGAATCGACTTGAGTATTCCAAGGGAGACAGTCAATGGCTACAAGTTGAGCAGGACCTAGTGCTCTTCTCCCATGCTTTCCTGCAAAGGCTAAACACAGTGTGAAAATACTAGCTTTGGTAGATATCCCAAAACACAGACCTTTAGGTCAGTACTAAGTTAAGAACAATTTTTATCAGTCAACAACAAAATGAAAAGCAGGAGGAGGAAGATACAGTTGATTTTACAAAACTAAATGTGATCAGATTTTAGAACTTCACTTTATTTAGAGCCTCTCTGTGTATGTACATGTGTTTAACATGTTCTTATGTGAATGTAAAAATCACAGCCCTACTAGATAATACTTTCCCCATAGTTGACACCATTAAAAAGTGGCAGCCCCTGCCGGGTAGTGGTGCAACACACCTTTAATCTCAGCAGATCTCTGTGAGTTCAAGTCCAGCCTGGTCTACAGGGCAAGTTCCAGGACAGCCAGGACTGTTACACAGAGAAACCCTGTCTCGAAAAAAGTGGCAACCCCAACTTGATATACCATAGCTGACTGATATTCATAGGAGGTCTGCCCTTTTCTGAAGAGAAATGGAGGAGGAGGAGGAGAAGGAGGAGATGTGGATGGTCTACTGGGAAGGAAAGGAAGGAAGTAAAACTTCAGTCAGGATGTAAAACCAAAAGTAAATACAAAAAGAAAATATTAAATCAAATCCAACAAAGAGAGAGAGACAGAGAGAGACAGAGACAGAGAGAGTGAGAGAGGGAGAGGGAGAGACAGGAAAGGAGCAAGGAAGGAAGGAAGGAAGGAAGGAAGGAAGGAAGGAAGGAAGGAAGGAAGGAAGGAAGGAAGGAAGGAAGGAAGGAAGGAAGAGAAAGAGGCAGCCCCAATTTTAAATAGCCATTTCTAAAAGCACACAGTTAAAAAAACAGAGGCTGCGCCTAAACTCATCAGTAGAATGCGGAAGCAGTGCTTTAAAGATGCTGCTAAGTGTCAAGATGACCCGGTCCCCACCTCTGCTTCTGCGCTCATGCCCAGGCCGCTGAACATCACCATCAAGTTCAGTGCGTGCTTGCGCGCGTGCACACATGCACACACACACACACACACACACACCGCTCCAGCATCATACCCATGCTCTTGGGGAGCCTTCGTCCCCTTGGCTAGGTTCTGGCCCGAGGTCTGTTCTAGTTAGAATCAACCCTGAGATTTTTGCCTTATTTTCTTTGCCCTTTAACCTTTTTGCAGTCTTCAGTCTCACTTAGGATAGACCTGTCCTGTTTTTAATTTAGTTCTTCTCACAGGTCAGAGTCTTCCCAGACGTTAAGTCATTGCCCACAGACTCACTGCCCACTGGAAGATGTGTTTCCAGTGGTCTGAGCACCTGAATTTCTGAAGAAAATCTGCTTCTGCTTCCCCACACATGTTTCCTCTTCCTCTTGGACTCTGCAGCCCACAGCTTTAAGTGATACCTCAGTTTCTGTTCTGTTTACTCGTTCAGCCTGTACCATGGAGTACCTGCTTTTTTTCCCTCTCAGCCAAACTTCCTTTGTAAACCAATTCTTTGTTTGGGTTTGAGAAGCATGTACCTGAGGCTGGTCTTGAACTCAGATTGACTGCCTCAGCTTTTCAAGTGCTGGGATTATAGTCCACACTTGGCTTGGACTCTTCTTGATGACTCTACCTCCTTTTTAGCAAGATTACATACTACTAATTCAACAATGGCTAACTCTGTGCCAAATTATACCTTTTTTAAATTAGGTTAATATAAAATGTGAACATTTCATTTTTCAAATTATGTTTCTGAATTTAGCTTCAGTATCAAGCCCCATGTAGCCACCAGTAGAAACAGATATTTTGATACAGTTCACTTAAATTATTTAGCTTCAGTGTTTGGCTATAACTTTGAAAATTGTTATGTACCCTACTTTGTTTTAACACTTCTAATTCATTTCCGAATGTTGTTTTGAGAAATGCACTGTTGGAATAGGAAAGGAGCATTAAAATTTCTAACTTCAGGACTGGAGAGGTGGCTCAGCAGTCAAGAGCACTGGCTGCTCTTCCAGAGGACCTGGGTTCAATTCCCAGCACCCACATGGTAGCTCACAACTGTCTGTAACTCCAGTTCCAGGGCATCTGATGTCCTCTTCTGATCTCCATAGGCACCAGGCATGCATGTGGTACATATACAAATATGCAGGCAACACCCATATACACGTTTTTAAAAAAGAAATTCTAACATTATTCATAGGAGTGAGACCAAAATAACTGAAATTCTAAATATTAAAACAATGATATGAAAGCAAAATTTTTAAAAAACAGAGGAAACCTTAATTTTATTTAATATATGTACCATTTCTTTACTGTTTTCTTATTTACCACCTCCTCACCCCTTTTCTGGATGAGGACAATGAACATAATTCTTATGGCTAATTGGTTAAACCCATTTATCCAGAACATCGAGCCAAGACAAAAGGGAATAAGTAGGATAGGATGTGAGATTTCTGGAGTAGGAGATCCTGAAAGGTCCTAAGAGAGTGCTTAGTTCTGACTCTTCAAATGACAGCACATCCAGAGGTCGGGGGGGTGGGGGGGGGGTGGGGGGGGGCGGCGCGCAGCCGCGGCAGGTTTGTTCAAGGTCATGCTGCTGACTAGCAAGGCTAGAATGAAAATGCAGGGGTCTTCCTGTCAGTCAACGTTCCAAATAATGCTGATGATGACAGCACCCTGCACTTTCATTACCTGTGTGTAAGCACCACATGGTGGCACAGGAGGATCCTAGTTTTAGGCCAGCCTGTGCTACGCAGGAGGACCCCGTCTCAGAAACAAAAGATAGTGTATATACATGTATGCATTAACATAGATTTTTTTATGGTTCTGAGTATCAAACCCAAGATACTGTTACATGCTAGGCAAGTACTCTACCTCTGAGCTATATCCCCAGCCCTTAGAAAGCCTACTTCATACATAGTATCATAGAATCATGTTGGTAGGTTCAGTCTTAACATGTCAGTTAAGTTGGTTTACTTCTGTGCCTCAATTTTGATCTTCATCAGTAAAATAAACAAAAAACTCTTTGCAAGATTATTATGAAGACTAAGAATCTCCTTAAAATGGAGTATAGATAATATTAATACATAATAATCACATATTAAATACCTGTTGTATGTATGGCTAGTACATTTCTGCTGTCTTCTCTATGGTCTTCATATAGCTTTTGTGGGTTTTTGTTTGCTGCTGTTCATGTGATTTTATTTTATTTTATTTTATTCTGGTTTCTTTGTTGTTTTTGTAGTTATATTTTGTCTTTGTTTTTGAGACAGGGTCTTACTATGTTGCCCAGGCTGGTCTCCAAACTCCTGGGCTCAAGTAATCCTACCCACCTCAGCATATTCCAAGAATCTAAGACTACAAGTGCTCACCAACAGCCTAGCTCACTACAGCCCTTTGAATACCATGCTACTTTTGAAATCTGTAGTAGCTGCCTAAATAACTCTTGTCTCTCTTTTGTTCAAACTTAAGACAATTGTTGTTGCATATGATGAGTTTGTTTAACAAATAAAGACTACTAACATTCTTGATTTGAAGTACATTTTACTTTTGAGTTATTGGGTGTCTGTTTTTATGTTTTAGCAGTCCTTGGGTTCAAACCCAGAGCCTTCCCCATGTTAGGCAAGTGTCTCTTTAAATGCATTACTACTAACAGTGAAAACAACAAATTGCTAGAGTTTACTGTATAACAGGCAGTGTTCTAAGCATCTTCCAGATTGTAATTCTTACAATCCTTAAATTAGATAATTTTTATTACTGTCACTCCCATTTTATAAATAAGGAAATAGAGGCACAGAGATGGGAAATAATTTTCTCTAGTTCACACAACTGAAAACAAAGGAGCTGAAATTCACATCCCAATTATTTGGCCCTAGAACATGTGCTACTAACTATTTTTTATTTTATTTATTTATGTCTTTTTTTTTTTAGATATGAGTGCTCTGTTTGCATGTATGCCTGGGTGCTAGAAGAGAAAATCAGATCCCATTAAATTCTGGACACAGGTCCTTGACTTAAATGTCACAATGCCCGTCTGGAGGCTTCAGCAGACAGACAGAGACTTGGAAGAGAGTTATTACTATCTCCATTCTTTTTCTTTTTTTTTTTTTTTTTTGAGACAGGGTTTCTTTATGTAGCCTGGCTGTCCTGGAACTAGCTCTGTTGACCAGGTTGGCCTCAAACTCTCAGAGATCCACCTGCCTCTGCCTCCTGAGTGCTGAGATTAAAGGCATGCACCACCCCTGCCTGGCTATTATCTCCATTCTTTAGTGAAGACTAATCTCCCTTTATTCCTTCAAGACATCCCAGAGAATTCTAGAGACCTGTAATTTCAACTTGATCTACCTTTTGTCTTTGACCTAAGCAGTACCTTCAGTTTCTTCAGACTCAGGACAGATGTCTTCATACCTTCAAGAGTCCGTGTTAGTATCAACACAGTTGGATGTCTAGCTGGGAAACTTGGCCATGGGTAGATAAGAAGCAATCATTTGGTCATCAAACATCATTTTGTCTACTCAGTGTTTATAAACGTTTAGCTATCCTGAAAGATTACTAGATGAGTTACTGTGAGGAGTCCAGGAAGAGAGCAAGAAGAAGCTGGGAACACCCAAGAATAGATTGCTGGCCTCACACCTGTAAAGAAGAGAAGGCAAGAAAAAGGACTGGGCTGCAATGTAGGGCTAAGACAACCTCAGCCCGTCAGTGCAGGTTCTCCAGCCAAAGGCTTCTGTTAAACAAGTCCCATGTCTCATAGAAATAGGCCTATCTTGGTATGATGAGAACAGTTCACAGGTGCAGCCCCCATGTGAACATGGGAGGAAGATATACAGAAGACTGGCTAGCCAGATTGTCCATCAGCTGTGCTGTCCACATTAGGAGCCAGGGTCTTGCTACTGTATATCTCTGGCTAGTCTGGGACTCAGTATATAGACCAGGCTAGCCTCAAACTCAAGAGATCTGCTTGTGTTCTGGGATTAAAGGCATGTGCCACTATGCCAGTTCAAAAGCATGTTTTTATGGCCACCACATTGTGGCATCAGAAGTGATCAGGACATGTAGGGTCCAAACCTCTAAAGGAGCTTTTATAGTCTATTAGAAAGAAACCATGAGCCGGGCAGTGGTGGCGCACGCCTTTAATCCCAGCACTCAGGAGGCAGAGCCAGGCGGATCTCAGTGAGTTCGAGGCCAGCCTGGTCTCCAAAGCGAGTTCCAGGAAAAGGTGCAAAGCTACACAGAGAAATCCTGTCTCGAAAAAACAAAACAAAAAAAACAAAAAGAAAAAAAAAGAAAGAGACAAAAAACAAAGTGAGTAAATGATAGCAATAAGTGCTTTGGTGAATAAGACCTGGTAATAAGGACTGACTAAAAACCTGGTTAAGTCTGGTGGGGGGAAAGGCCTCTTTGCTGTAGTTTGATTAGTCATATGAAAATAGCTGTGCTTTTAATTCTGCTGGCTATCTCTGCAGCTCTTTGTGATTTATATAGCATGTGCCTCTCATCTCTTCTCCCTAACAGTTACACATCTAACAGTGTAATGGAACTAGCATTCCAGAAGCCATGACAGGCCTTTGTAGTACATATGATATTAATGTGTTTGCCCTCCCAGTCATATTAAAAATATAGCTCTCCTTTTTTGGACACGAGTGGAAAAAAGGTAGAGATGCTAGAACATGAAGAGAAGACTTGAGGGGTGAGTGGGAGGCTAGAGCAGTAGCAGCAGAAGATGACTGTGGCCGCAGAATAGAGGCAGTGGCTAGGGAAGAGCTGCCAGCTGCACACTGGGTCCTGCCAAGCTCTCGTGCCTGCAGTCCTGGACTTGTCACACAAAGGCCAGTTGACTACATTTACACCCCAGGACAGGTCCTGTCTAGTCAAGCACTGAAAGTTTGGGAACAAGAAGTTCAAGATATCCTTCCATACCAGATTCCTCCTACAATGAGATACTGAGAGATTTTAGAGCACCTATGTGCAGGGGCTATAGGTGTTTCTTTCTAGAAAACTTTAGCAGTCTTTACAAACTTTACAAATTAAGTTAGGCTCACTCAGTTTCATAGCAAGCACACCAAGATTCAGGCTCCAAATCTCAAGTACCTTCCCCAACATCACACTGCCTCTCCTGAAGCCAGTGTTTCCCTTCAGATGCTTTTGCATGCTTCCTAGTTCCCTAGGGCAAGTAGGGCTCTTAGATTCCCAACCCCACATCCAAACTGATCAGTTTAAGCTGTTGTTCAATTATCCCACTGCTAATGACTCTTAGTGAGCTCCCACAATTATGGCTGACACTGGAGTTTACACCAGTTGCCAAACTGTCTTAGTGAGAGTCACTGTGAAAGGAGCAAACACTCCCCTTTACAAAGTTGATTAGCTTTAAGTATTGCTAATTTTTTTTATATTTTTGTGGAAAGTTTTCAAGGTTCAAAATGCATCCCTAAAATCTGAATTTATGGTACCCAATGGATAGATTGATTCCCCCTAGGAATACTAATGGGTTCCCAGAGTTCCTTAGGGGGAGGCTGGAAGTACTCCTGTGAATATAAATGAGCTCTCTGCTTCTGTGGTGTGAGCTCATAAATCAAGGATAAGATCCACCCTTTGAGACTGACCTGTGATTTCTAGTATAGTGCCTACAGTAAATGCTCAAGCGCTGGGCGGTGGTGGCGCACGCCTTTAATCCCAGCACTCGGGAGGCAGAGCCAGGTGGATCTCTGTGAGTTCGAGGCCAGCCTGGACTACCAAGTAAGTCCCAGGAAAGGCGCAAAGCTACACAGAGAAACCCTGTCTTGAAAAAGAAAATGCTCATGACTCCCAAAAATGATAAGTGTTTCATTCTAGTGGCTGCAAACACACATGGCCTGGGGTTCCATGCCCAGCACTCTTTCCCCTACCCTACCCCCCAAAACAGTTTTATTTCAAGTATGAGGGAACACTTTGGGGGAACTACCTTCCAACAGGGACCCCTAACCAACCCAAGCCCCCAAGAAAGGAACAGGAGAAAGGTAGGTAGGTGTGCTTAGTCAGGTGAGAGCAAAGCTTGTTAACCCGACCACTCTCAATTGAGCAGGACAGTGCCTAGTTAAATGAAACTTACAGCCCAGAACACTTCACACAGTGAAAACAGTTGCTTCCAGCCAGAGAGAATTTGGAACCTAGGGCTGCTCTTTCATTCTCCTGATCCAGGGAGGAAAAAAATCTGACAACGGATTTCTTATCCAAATCCAAGCTTTTGTTAGGCCTGGAACACTGTGCTAAGCATTGTCCGAGAAACAATGATCTAGAGCCTGATTTCTAAAGCTTGTAGTCTTGTTTTATGGCAGATTTGTGAATTCCCAACTAACATACACACCGAAAGTAAGTGCTGTGAAAGATGGGAAGAAGGCCTGAGTAATTCCAAACAGAGGCCCGATGCAAGGCATTTGTGTCTCTAAGGGGGTATTGTGGGCAAAGAGTTCTCTAAGGATATGTAACCAGTGCCACGGCACTAAGCTACAGCCACTCTCTGCCTTTCCCTGTGCATTTTACAGAATCAATTTCTGCTAATATATACCTCAGGATCATTATGCGCCAAGGTCAGGATGTTCTGACTTGGCTGTCCTAAGCACTGAGATGTTCTTTCTCAGATTTTTCCTTAGAGGGGGTTAGAGAATTGTAGTCACAGAAAGGTCTCCTGGGAGCTCATGTTTCTGTCGGTCTCTGCCACCTCTTTCAACTTCCTCTGCTTTGTGGTGATTATAAACACTAGAAAACATTTTTGAACTTGGGAGAATTATTTATAGTAGTCTTTAAGTTTGATCTAACAGATGTTTACTTACTGCGCAAATATGAGGAATTTCATCAACTTAAAACAAAACAACCCTCCAGCCAGCCAGTGTTCTGGTGGTCAGATCTTATGACTTCTTATAAATATACACACTATGGAGAATACCACCTCATCCATAGTGATACAACTTTTTTTGGAATCAAGAGATTTGAATTCTAATTCCACAGTTTGTTTCTGATCTCACTGTAGAGCCTTGGACAAGTAGTTTCCCTTCTCTGAGCCACCATTCCTTGGATTGTAAATGAAAGATTTGGGGAAGACTAGCAGTGGTAAATGAGGAGTTGGACTCCAGAGAATCTTCTGTTTGCCACTTACTAAGGTTATCTATTCAGTGGAGCCCTTATAGTTAGGAATTACTTCCCTAATTATGGTATGTATCAAAAGGCTCTGAGAATTATGCCTTTGTAAATAATTTCAAGCTTGTGGTTCTGAGTCCATCCAGTCTTGCCCTTCACACTTGTCAGTGGTCCTGAATCTTTTTAGTTCTCTACCCATCTGGTTTTCTAGTTAGCTTTATAATAGGAATACTCACTACTTAGGATCCTCTACAGTTCTGTTTTCAAAACTCTTTCATCAACCATTTTCTCTTGTTAGACCTTTAGAAGTTCACCTCTACCATCCCACTTCTTGGAATAAAAACCAAGAGCAATTTATTGAGAATTAAATAATTGCTTTTCATTGACTGGGTGGCATAGCTGAGTGGTAGAGGACTCACCTAGCATGTATCAGGCTCTGGGTTTGATCCTCAGCAGCGCACAAAACAATATAAAACAAATATGCTGAGGCCTGCATTTCCTCTCACTGAATCCTTCAGAGAATTCCGCAGAGCCTTCTTGGCATTTGACGTGACAGTGAGGGAAATGAGGCATATCAAGATATTGAAAGTTTTGCCCAGAACAAAAGGGAAGTGATTTTAGAACTTAGATCCGTGTCTTTAGAGTCTCTTTCAGTGTTCTTTCTGTTACATGTTGTTGCTCGGGAATTAGTTGTGAGTGCTTGTTATGAGGAACCAGTCAGACATGGATGGCTTTCAGTTTACAGTTCTGGTGATACAAAGAGAAGGTTTGGAAGTATTTGTTCCTTCTGAGTTCTGTAGCTTGAACATGTGTGTAGGTATATGACTACAGGTGCTTAAAGAGACCAGAGATGTCAAATCAGCCTGGAATTGGAATTATGTGCCGTTGTAAACTGCCCAATGTGGTGCTGAGAACCAAACTCATGTCCTCTACAAAAAGCAGTAAGAGCACTTCCTCACAGGGTAGCTAGAAATACTTGGTAAGTGCTTAGTAAATAGTAGCTGTAACTTATGGTCACTGTTACTCTCTCTGTTCTTATTAGTTCCCCAGGTAGCATCTAGGGTAGTTGACTAGAACAATGACAGTTGTCATCTTGCTGCCCATGGATCCAACTCGTCCTTCTTGGCGCTCTCAAGGTCTCACAGTAAGAAGGGATGAGTACTGTGCTAAATGCTTTCTATAGAGTGATCTCTAACCCTTCTATGTCCAAGCCACAGAGCTCAGAGTTAGGAGAGACAAGCTTTGGGGCCAGCCTAGGCTCCAGTATTTTGGTCTCCCTGTGTCTGGATTCTGAGACCCACTGAGACTTTTAGGGACGCAGATTATTTGGAGAGAAGGGATATAGATAAAAAGGGCATTCAGATAAGGGAACTGGTCATTATATGGCCAATCATCTTTTCCAGAAATCCCTGCCAGCTCTCCTTTCCTGCTCCTGTTATCACTAGGCTGTTGATGGCTGCACTGGCCTGGGCAGAGCTCTTACACTAAACCCTCTGAGCTTTCCTACACTGCAGTTTTGTAAGGAGGTGGGAGGAGTACTTGCCTGTTGGGCAGGCTTCCCAGGGGTGGTTGTGGAAAGGAAGGGGAGTGATTTTGTAGATCCCTAAAAGGAAGCCAGGAAGAAAAGGAAAAACATAAAACCCTGCTTAAAAGAAAACAAATTGACTCAGACATTTGCAGCCGTTATCTTTAGTCTAGACTTAGAGATAGAAGCCAGGCCAGGAGTCTGGAAACCTCCCTTTTCTTCTTGCTGTGTTACTGACCTTCCTAACCACCCAGGACACATCATTGCAACAGCATGTCCATCTCATACCAAAAACATCCCAGCCATACATCGTCTAATGTTTTCCTTTATTTGTACCATATTTTCTTCTCTTCAAAGGTTCCAGGCAATAAAAACAAATCTTATTAACATTTTATGTATGTGCATGATCTGCTTTCACACTCTGACCTCGACTCTGAAAACAGCCACATAACGTAGGGATTGTAGGCCAAGTATTATCCTGCCAATTCTGAAGCCAGGAACTAAAGCTCCAAACTGGGTGTGATCTCAGTCTGATGATGGCAGAGCCAGACTTGGGGTCTGGGTGAACTGACTCTTGTCCAGACATGAGGGGCACTGTCTAGAAAGGATTTTCCAACTCACTGGGGTCCCCAAGTCATATTGCCCTGCTCTAATTATAGGGTGAAGGGGGTAAAGGAAGGAATATGGGATGATGAAAATAGAAAAGAGGGAAATGTCTCTTACTCAAGTATATAATACTCTAGTGAAGACTGTTTACCAAGTGCTCAGTTTTCACTTCAGAAAGGAAATAAGGAAAAATAAAGGTCAGATGAGCTTTGTGCTTTATTTTGAGGCAGGTTCTCACTGTGCAATCCTGACTGGCCTGGAACTTGCTGTGTAGACCAGGCTGGCGTCAAACATACCATGATTTTTCTGCTTTCTACTCCTTAGTGCCTGGATTAAAGGGGTATGCCACCATGACTGGCCTTATTTTTTTGAGACAGGGTCTCATATATCCTTGACCAACCTAGAATCCACTACATAGCCCACACTAGCCTGAACACTGTCGTTTTCCTGCCTTAGCCTCCCAAGTGCTGGGAATAGAGACATGAGCTACTGTGCCTGACAGTTATATTAGACTGCTGTTAATCTCTGCCCACACTTCATAGTTTGCTAGGGATGTGTGTGTGGGGGGGGTATTATTTTGTTTTCTGTTGTTTTGTTCTAATGTTTGAGACATAATCTCACTGCTTAGCCAAACATGACCTTGAACTCCTGGAATTCCAAGGTATGTGTTACCATACCCAGACATGTGTGGTCTTTTATAACCCACTTGAAGTTACAAGTTATACAGTCATTATGACAATCTAGTTTCTGATTTGGGGCTAGTATGATAGCTCCGAGGGTAAAGCTTGATCCTGGCAGTGAAATCCAGGTTGCGGGACTGGCAACAAGCATCTTTACTCACTGACCTATTTCACTGGCCCTGGACATATTTCAGTACAAGTTCATTTTATAAACATAATTTTACATTTCTCTAGGACATATACCTACATGTGAGACTGCTGAGTCATATAGATTTAACTTTTTAGAGGGCATAGGTGTATTTAGCTTGTTGAGAAATTATCAAACTGTATGTTTAAATCTTTAATGACATTTATTTCACATACTATTAAATTCACCTATTAAACATACAGTTCACTGGGTTTTAGTGTATTTATATGGATGTGCAGCCATCTCCACAGCCTTAATTTTAGAAATGTTTCATTGTTCTGAAAGCAACCTCATAGTCATTAGCAGCCACTCTCCCTTTTGACTGCCCCCCCACCCCTACCCCATGCTCAGTCTTAAGCATTTATTGCACCTGCTTTCTCTGTCAGTGGATTTGTCTGTTCCAAACATTGCACATAAATTATACTGTCTAGTCTTTATCTTTTACAACTGGCTTCCTTTACAAAGTACATTGTTTTGAAGGTTCATCAAAATAGTGTGTATCAGTATTTCATTCATTTGTATGTCTAATAGTCTACTGTGTGGACTGTCGTATTTTATTTAGCCACTCATTAGTTAGTGGGCAATTTGGGATGTTTCTTCCTAAGTTTTACATCTTATATGTTTATGTGAGTGGCTGCATATAAATATGTGCACTGTATAAACCTCCTCTCATCCACCATTAGAGAGTTCATTTTGCAAATCTAATGGAATAATAAATGCATTGATTCTGTTAACAAACACCCAGGTCACTATGAGACCTGTTACAGGAATTCATTTTGGAGATCAATACAGCTGTCGTAGAGCAGTTTTCCCCAGAGGCTCCTTGACTTTCTCTTTTCTGCCCTGACAGAAGATGCCCTTTCCAGTATTCAGAGTGACTAGAGAGTAATTAGTACTGTAGAGCATTAATGAGCTGGTGATCCTGCCTTGGGCCATTTGGGTGGTACAGCCTGAAATAGGTCAGCAAATGGAGAGTAGCTAAAAAACCTGCTCTTCTGATAGAATTTGAATAACTCTAGAAAGCTATCATCCCCAAAATATTCCTCCCTACCTAACACATCACCTGAAATTATTTATATCTTTATACCTTTATTTCTTAAGAACATAAGTTTGACTGTTGGAATTTTTAAATACCAAATGTTTTTCTTATATAATCATGGACTGAGAACCTTCTATATAGGACTTTATTAGGTAAATGCTGGGACTGTATAAGCAATAACCTCACTGACACACTTCTCAGAAACCAAGAGCAAGAAAGCAGAGTGACCACACATCTAAAGGAAGCATGAGCTGAAACCTGGCAGCACCCAGAAAAAAAAAAGCATTCAGGAGGTCTTTGTGGGAATGTAGCATCTACACAGGATCTTAAGTCTTCATATAAGCTTGCTAGAAGTGTAGAGATGAAACCCAGGATGAAGGAGCGGCATACGGGGAAACAAAGAACCACAAAAGAGGCTGCTGTGCTCACAGACTGAGGATGCTTCCATCTGCTTTGCTTTGTGTGGAGAGAAAGCAGGAAGTAGGTCAGACTTAGGAAACTGAACTAAGCTTAAAGAGCCAGCCCAATGAATAATGCTTGGAGTATAGTACTCTAAGCCTTTATCTGTCCTATATACTTCACTTCCTTTCTAATATAACAGAGGAGAGTTTGAGATAAGAAGAAACAAAGAAGGACCAGTGGAAAGAGAAAATCGGGGAACAGAGAACAAAGCTGTCTTTGGAAGACATGGAAGAGTACCAGGATGAGCAGAGGTCTAGTCTGAAGGGACAGTTCATTTGTGTTTTTATCATGATTGCAGAAAGGCACAGTTCTGGACCTTACTCAGTGGGTCTTAGGTAAGCAATGTCTCATTTAGCAAAGCCAGAAGTTTTGCGGGGGGTAATAACAGCAGGAACCTGTCATGTCCTCCACAGCTTGATGCTAGAAACCTTGACTGGGGTGACATGAGGATGAAGAAGGGCTAGCCAGTCAGACATGGTGACACACAACCTTAGTCCCAGCACTCAGGAGTCCAAGGCAGGCAGATCTCTCTGAGTTAGAAACTAGCCTATCACATAATAAGTTGCAGGCCAACCAGCCATACAGAAAGCTGGGATCTGGTGGGTTGTGCTCATTCTGATGGACACCTACAAACCAGAAACTCAGCCCTGTCTATTATGTACAATACAGGAGGTGAAGTTAGTCTAGGTAGGAGGTCTCTGTAGGGAAGCGGTCTTGGGGTGCAGTCATCCAGGAGGAGGAAGCTGAGGTTGTGAGTTTTTTTCACACATTGGCCAGTTTTGCACACACTGGTTAGTTATTCATAAACACTGTTACTTAGACCACAGGAAAGTTTTGCCATGCCTCTGAGCCTCACCTGAAGAAGGCTTTGCCATTCTTATGGGTCAGTCATTGGGGTCCATGTCAACAATATGCATTCCCTCCAGACTTCATCTGCTCCCCACAGGAGCAGGAAGCATAGTACTCGCCCATCCAGAGTCTAATCTTTTTAATGGCAGCATTACTCTCCTGGAGGTGAATAGGTAAACCCCTCTGGGGTAGACCCAGGACTGGGTCATGACAGCCTGGCCTTCAGGCTACTCCTAAGCAGTTCAGATGTATAATTCATCTCCCATTCAGCCAAGATAGCCAGGCGGCCCAACCTGTCTCTCTGGCAAGATGGAGTGAGTATATGAAGAAGAAAATGGAGCAGCCATATTGCTGTCTCTTTTCAGCATACTTTCTCTTCCTCTGACTATTGTCTTTAGGATAAGGACACTTTCCTTTCCTTGTTTTGTTTGTTCAATTTTATTGTTGTTGTTATTTTATTTTTTTGTTTTTTGTTTTTGTTTTTTTTTGGACAGGGTTTCTTTGTGTAGCTCTGGCTGTCCTTGAAGTCACAGAGGTCTGCCTGCCTCTGCCTCCCAAGTGCTGGAATTAAAGCATGCACCACCACCACCTGGCTCCCTTATTTCACTCACAGAGCTCTTTCTTCTTTTCACAGACTCCCTGAGAAACCTTTCTTCAGCCAGTCATGGTTCCCGCTCTTCTCCAGCTGAGTTCAGCGGCTCCACTCAGCACCTGCTCCGAGAAAGGAAGTCCTCTGCCCCTTCACACTCTAGCCAGCCCACTCTGTTCACGTTTGAGCCCCCTGTGTCAGGCCACATCCAGCCTGCCTTGTCCACCAGTGCACCTCAGGAGTATCTCTACTTGCACCAGTGCATAAGCCGAAGGACAGAAAATGCGAGGTAGGAGATAGCCATGACCTCCATGGGGGATGTGATCACTCTGGTTCTATTTTCAGTTCCTGAATTTCAGTTTTAAAGATAAGGGAGTAAAAATTTTTACCTTTTTTAGGCAAAGAAACACATAAATAACAGAATATTTTATTGTTTGTGTAATCTTCATAATTTTTAGTTTAACCTGTGTTGCTACAAAGTCATCACTGAATTCCAGCAAAATTATTAATCTCATTATTAGCAATCATGTTATTTAAAAAAATATGTTTGCTTTGGGGATAAGAAGCATTAGTGAAGTCAGGTGGTGGTGGTGCACACCTTTAATCCCAGCACTCAGGAGGCAGAGGCAGGAGGATCTCTGAGTGTTCAAAGCCAGCCTGGTCTAGAGAGCAAGTTCCAGAATAGCCAGAGGTTACACAAAGAAACCCTGTCTCGAAAGAAGATACATTAGGGGATAAAGTTTCAGAACTACACCATAACAATCAATTTCTTGCTGGCTTTAAGAGTTCAGCTAGAAAACCTTAACCCTGCTGACCAACTCACTGTCTCTCAGCTCTAGGTGGTACTGTTCCTTACAACTACCACTCAGACATGTCCATGTAACCTTAAATTATCCAAATGAGATACATTTTAAAATTCAATTGCTCTGTTATGTCTGTATTAATTACTTTTCTCCTACCTGATAAGAATCGACTTACAGGAGGAAGGGTCTGTTCTGGCTCACAGTGACAAGAGCATGTAGCAGCTGGTTTTATTGCATCCAAATCAGGATGTAGAGATAAAGACTGATGCTTAGCCTGCTCTCTCTGTTTGATTGACCCCAGGACTCCAGCACACAGAAAGGTCCCCCTTAAACACAGGTTGAGTCTCCCCTCTTCAGTTTGACCTTCCTAGAAACACCCTAATAGACAACAACATAAGAGGTATATCGCCACGGTGATTCTAGACGTAGTCACAGCCAGCTATACATCAAGTGCCCATTACTCTTGTGTGACATGTGGCCATGACTAGACAGCAGGGATAGAAAATGTATCCATCATCTTAGGACATTCTAGGACACATTCTAGGTGTAGAACTTAAACCAATTTTTATTAGCTTTTTTCTCATTGTTAGAAGGATTAAGCCCAGAGCTTTGCCAAAATAAATTCTCAGTTGTAACCATATCCAGATTATAAATCATATTTCTAAATTAATTTAGTAATGTATAATTCCTGTTTTTAAAACTAAGACAAAGGACAGCAAGATGGCTCAGTAGGTAGAGTCACTTCAATCTCTAGATCCCACAAGGTATCAGGGCAGAACCAACTTCCAAGAGTTATTCTCTGACCTCCATACATGTGCTGTGGCACACACTCACCTGCACATGCACACACATATATACTATGGTGGTTTAAATGAAAATGGCCCCCATAGGTTCATAAGTTTTAATGTTTGGTCCCCAGTTAGTGGAACTGTTTAGGAAGGATTAGGAGGTTTGGCTTCATTGGAGGAGGTGTATCATTGGAGGTGGGTTTTGAGTTTTCAAAAGCCCATGCCAGGTCCAGCCTCTTTCTCTGCCGGCTGTCTGTGAATCAGGATGTAAAGCACTCAGCTACTGTTCCAGCATCATGCCTATCTGCTTCCCACCATGATGGTCATGGACTAACCCTCTAAAACTGTAAGCAAGTCCCCAATCAAATTCTTTCTTTTATAAGAGTTGCCTTTGCCATGGTGTCTCTTCACAGAAAAAAAAGTCATTAAGACACATACATTCAAACAAAAGTATTAATATAACAATTCTTACGTGTGGAAATGTTTTTATGATATCACTTGAACCAGTAAAATACACTGAGAGACAGCCAATGTAGGTGACTTACCTCTGTCTTATTGTGACAAAACAGAGGCATACAATTAATATATAGCAGGAGGAGGGTAGACTCTGATTGTCTCTGTTCTGTAACCTTTTCTACACCATGACACTCTGCTGCTGTTTTCCTAAGTCACCACCACACACAAGAGAGGCTCCCAACACTTAAGTCATTAGTGAACATTTACTAGTTTGTCCTCTACCAACTTAAAGATGAAAGCTAAGTTCTACAAAGATGGAGTGAAGTAGCTCAGTCCACTGAACTAACGACGGATAGACCTATAATTACCACTTGCTTCTCCTGAATCACAGGTGAGAGATAGGCCAGGTGATATAATGAAAAGAATGTTTTGGGCTTCAGAATCAGCCACATACAGCTCATATTCAGATCTACTGCTTCTTTTGTGATCTTAGGCCACCTGTTTAACCATATTCACCATCAATTCCCTTTTCTGCAGAATAAGAATAACTAATGCAGAAGTTCACTAATGATCATAAAGGACAAAATATCTAGTATTTAGCCACTCAGTTGTCTGTGGGATGTATCTATAGCATGTATGATTGCTTGGGAGCCCAGAATGAGAGATCACAAATTGCTAATTCCAGTAAAGACTTAAGTACCTACTATTCAAATTTTGAAATATGTGTAGGTCTTATTGAGATTGTCTTTCTGGATCAGTATACCTAGTCTGGGTCCTAAGAGTCTGCCTCTCTGATAAACACCAGAGACTTGCCAGTGCAGCTTATCTGCAGGCCACACTTTAAGTAGAAGACTTTATAAAATATTAACGTTTCCCCCAACCTCTACTCCCATGAACTGCTAAAGCATCCAAGAACAAATGCATAAATATCTCTGCTGGAATTAGCTGCTAGAGTGTTCCTGTCCCATCCACTGCCTCCTCTGGAAGCCTGTTAGTCTTCCTGGACAGAATTCATTTCTTCCATTACTATTGTAGTTTATTTTTAATTTTCTGTCTCTCATATCATTTGGAACTTTTTGCCTCAGACCATGCATTTTTAAATCAATGTGTTACTGCTCTTTGAAGTTATAGGCCAAATCATAGATGGAAAATAAACACTTGAACAAGCTGGGCATGGTAACACTGCCTGTACTGCCAACATTCAGGAGGCTGAGACAGGAAGATCAAGGCCACCCTGCGCTTCGTGGCAAATTTTAGATCGGTCTGTACTACATAACAAACCCTATTGCAGATTATCTAATGATAACAGCAATAAGAAGAAGAAATCTAAAAGAATATTAAACTGTAAAAAAAAGAGATTCAATGTCTCTGACATTACCTATGAAGTCCCTATAACATGTGACCCAAGATGTTCACCATGTAGTTAGAAATGCCTAGACTTGGGAACAAGCTATAAAAATGTTGACCCATAGCTAAGAAAATTCAGAATATAGGAACAAAATCAATGTATATTTGGGAGATATCCTTAAAGGGCTTTAAATGTTTTGATAATGGTTTTAAAAATGCATACTAGAGGAAGTAATGTGAGTTTTAGAAGCAGTGTAGGATCTTTGAAGGACATTTTAGGAATTCCAGTTCCACTGAGAGCATAAGCCATGTCAAACTATGCCTCTATGAATACAACTCACAATTATGGACAAAGTCTCAAATATAAAATATAAAACCCCAGAGCTCTGAGAAGTTCTAAGGATATGATCTATGATGGCAGGGAAGGCGTGGCAGGGCAGCCCTGTCCTTAGCTGTGGAAGTTATATCGCATAACTTGTTATTCACATCTCAGTGGGTCAGGAGACAGGCAGACAGAGCCAGAAGTCAATTTGACCACACTCAAGGCCTGCCCCCACACCACTAATTTACTTCTTCTAGTTAGGACCACACTCTTCCAAAACAGAACGACCATTTGGGGACCAAGTATTAAACACAAAAGCCTATAGAGCCATTTCACTCCAGACTGTAACACAGAATAAAGGAAAAAAGCCACAGAAGATCATGAAATAAAGAATTGGGTTTTGAAAAGCTAAATAAAACTATACAGTCCTTTAGGTAGACTAACCAAGGAGAAAAAAGAAAAGATGCAAACAAAATTAAATTTGAGCCTAGTCTACAAAACAAGTTCCAGGGCTACACTGAGAAGCCCCATCTTGGGGAAAAAAAAAATTAGAGTTGAAATGGAAGCTTTTATAATCAATACCATACAAGTAGAGGGAAAAAAAAAAACCTAGGACCAGATGGATTCACTCTTGAATTTTGTGAAACCTTTAAATAAGAATTAATGCTGATTCTTCTCCACTTATTCAAAGGATCATAAAGTAAGGGACTCTTCTACATTTATTCTATGAGCCCAGAATTGCCCTGTTACCAAAACCAAACATGACCAGGAAAGAAAAAGAAATAAAGCTGTGGATCAATGTCTTATGAACTTAATATAAAACTTCTCCACAGAATACCAGCAAATCAAATTCAATAGCACATCAAAAAATCATTCCCTCCCCCTACACACACACACACACACACACACACACACACACACACACACACACACATTATTCTCTGTCTTTCAAAGTTTTTTTTTTCAAGAGATAGTAATATACCTTAGCAGGTAAAGGTATTTGCTGCCAAACCTGACAAGTTTAATCCCTGGGTTCCATGTGGTAGAAAGAGAAAATCAACTCCTGCAGATTGTCTTCTGACCTCCACAAACATGTTATGGAATAACTGTGTCAAAACACACACACACACACACACACACACACACACACACACACACACACACACTTACACCACGTAAGTAGTTGAATGAGTGTAATAATTTTTTAAAAAGAGATTATTCGCCATGATCAAAATTATCTCGTCCCAAGGATGCAGATGCAATGATGGTTTACAAAACAATAAACATAATACACAATGTCAGCAAAATGGAAGGTAAAACCATGTTATTGCAATAGATTCATGAAAGATTGGATGAAATTCAGAAACTTATGATAAAAAGCTTTAACAAATTAAAAACAGAAGGCTTATATATGATAATATTTTAAAAGCTACTTATGGGCTGCAGAGATGGCTTAGAGGTTAAGAGCACCGACTGCTCTTCCAGAGGTCCTGAGTTCAATTCCCAGCACCCACATGGTGGCTCACAACCATCTGTAATGAGATCTGGCACCCTCTTCTATATATGTAATAAATAAATAAATCTTTAAAAAAAAGCAATAGCTCAATCAATTAAAAAAAAAGCTACTTATGACAGACTCATAGCCAACATTATGCTGATTGGGAGAAAGCTGAAAAAATTACTCTTAAGTTCAAGAATATGACAAGTGTCCACTCTGACTAGGATTGCTTTGAGGGTATATGGGTATATATGTGGGTGTTTCCATATGAATTTTAGAATTGTGTTTCTAGTTCTTTAAAGAATATCATTTCAATTTTGATGGGAATTGCATTAAATCTGTAGATGTAGCCATTTTCATTTCATTTATTCTGCTAATTCATGAGCATGAAATGTCTTCCCATTTTCAGGTGTTGTCTTCAATTTCATTCTCCATTAAAGTTTTTAGTGCAGAGGTCTTTGATTTCTTCAGTTACATTTATTTATTTATTTATTTATTTTTATCTTATTGTGTATGCGTTCTGATTTGCTTATTCAGAAAGGACGCATTTTTAGTGAACTAAGTTTCAGTTCTGTTTAGAATGTATTCCTTTCCACACACTATTCCAGAAAATGAAGTTTCTTTTTCTCAGATTCCTGGACTCTGGAGTTGGTTTGGATCATATGCACACCCAGAGTAATGCCTTATTTGAGACTTTGAATTATTATTCATATAAGTTGACTTTTCTATGGCTCCTCTGTGAAGAGGATCCAGCTCAGAATAATGTCTAGGGAACCAATGAGGCTTCCACATAAATCTACGAATTGGAGGACATTTTTTGCTGTTGTACCTTGTATTATATGTTGTTTTGAAGTACTATTCAAGCTGGGAAGGCAAGAGTGAAGGTTTTGCAGTGTTCTTTAGGATGTGTTGTTCCTGGTTCCAGTTGCCCATCAGGGTACCATTCAAATATGAATTCTCATTGGTGGTGCATCACCATCTGTCCTGAAAGAGCTTGGACATGGCATCCCAATCTGTCCGCACTTTACCATGACCATCTGCATAAATAAGACTGCTATGGTGGGTTTCGGAGGAAACAAGCAAGGTTTTGTCTCTGGGGAAAGGTTGAGCAGCTGAGACAATGGGAAGTCACCATTTCAGAGGAGATGGTGCAATTACAAAATCCTGTGCCTCTGGAACATGCAGGACACAGTCCAGCCTCTCCTAGGCTTCAGTCCCCATCCCACTTTTCACTCAAGACTCCCCTCCTCTGTTAGTGACTGTGACTTCAAGCAGGTATGACCAAGATGCTCAAAACTGTCCTTGAACTAAAAAGCAAATCATCTTCCTGAGGGGTGGGAAGATGAGGAGACAAGGCGGGTATCTCCATTTCACATTCATGTTTGTCTGCCCTTAGGAATGGCTATAAGGGTTTGTCAAGGCAACCATGCACTATTGCTGCTACCCTGGTTACATTTATTCCTGGGTTTGTTTCTTTGGTCAGTTGTGTTTTTTCCTGATTACATTCTTAAAAGTTCATTTTAGTATATAGGAAAGGTACTGAATTTTGAATGATTTTTGTATCCTGGTCTTTGCTGAAAGTGTTTACCAGATCTAATTAGCTGGTAGAATCATTAGAGTCTTTTAGGGTATAGGGTCTTACCATCTGCAAATAGAGATAATTTTATTTCTTCCTTTTCTGTTTGTTTCCCTTTTACTTCTTTCTCTGGCCTTATTGATCCAGCTAAGCCTTCAAGAATGATACTGAGTAAGAGCTGAGACAATGAGCACACTTGTCCTACTCCTGATTTTTAAAGGATACTTTTTTTTTTCCCCTTTAGTATATATAATGCTAGCTGTAGGTTTGTCATATATAATCTTTATTATGTTAGCATGTTCATTTTATTTTTAATGTCTTCAGGGCGTTATCCTCAAGGGCTGATGAACTTTGTCTAAGGCCTTTCCTGTACCCATTGAGATTATCATGTGATTTATATGTGCTATATGAAATTTATTGATTTGGGTATGTTGGGCCATCCTTGTATCTTTGAAATGAAACCAACTTGGTCATGATCATTTCAATATGGTGCTGAAATTGATGTGCAAATTCTCTATTGATAATGTTTGCATCTGTGTTCATCAGAGAAACCAGTCAATAGGTTTTTGTTATTTTCTTTTCTGGCTTTGTATCATCTTTAATACACACTTCATAGAATGAGCTTGGTTATGCCCCTTCTCCTTCTGTTTCATAGACTAACTCAAGGAGCACTGGTGTTAGAACGTCTTTAAAGATCTGGTAGAACTAGCTTTGCTTTTGTTGAGAGACTGTTTATCACTGCTCCCATCTGATTACTTGTCACAGATTGGCTTAAACTGTCTATATCCTCTTCATTTTATTTTGGTAAGTCATCTATGTCTAAACATTTATCTATTTCTTGCAGATTTTCTCAGTTTTAGAATAAATATTTTGTTTGATTTGTTTTTCAGAGATCAATGTCTCATGTGTACCAGACAGACCTCAACCTTGCTATGTAGCCAAAACAGGCCTCCACCTCTGAACTGTAGGATTACAAGAATGAGTCACCACGCCCATGCCCAGCCAAATGTATAGATTTTCCTTTATTGACTTTTTTGTCTTATTTTAAGACAGGCTATCACTGTGTAGCCTGGGCTAGCATGAAACTTGCTAAGTAGACCAGACTGGCCTCAAATTCTTAAGGAATCTGCCTGTCTCTGCCTCCTAGAATCCAGATTTTCAAACTGTTCCTGATGAGGCTCTGTATTTCATTAGTACCTTGTTTAAATGTCTCCTTTCTTGCCTCTAATTTTATTAAATTGGGGCTTCTCTATTTCTTTTGGTTGATAAGACTAATGGCTTGTCAATATTGTGTTTTGTTTTGTTTTCTGAGAACCAACTTTGTTTCATTAATGTTTTGTGTTGCTCTTTTGGTAATTCCTGCCCTGATCTTTATTATCTCTTCATGTCTACTGCTTCTGAGTTTGGATTGTTCTGGTTTTCATAGGACCATGAGGTACAACACTAGATTGTTTACTTAAGACCTTTTAAATGTTTTAATGAAACACTCCTAGCTATAAGCTTCCCTCTTAGAAATACTTTTTCTATGTCCTTAAGGCTCTGGTAAGGTATGTTTTCATTTTCATTTGATTCTAGGAACTTTTAAATTTCTTCCCTGATTTTTTTCAATAACTCACAGGTCATTCACAAATATTGTGTTGAATCTTTGTGTTTTTATAGTTTTTTTCTAAATTTCTCTTGCTGTTAATATCTAGTTTATATGTGTCAGTGCAGGCACATGTATGTTTCAGGAGAGTGTATGTGTGTGCACACAAGTGTGTGTAGGTCACAGGACAACTTTGGGTGTATATCTCTCCTTACACTTTATTTGGCATAGTTTCTTCTTGGTATTATAGATTGATGTTACTGTGTCCAGTTTTATGTGGGTTCTGGAGATCTAAGTCAAGTTCTCATGTTTGTGCAGCAACAACTTTACCCACTGAGCTGTCTACCCAGCCCTGGGTGTTGTTTTAATCTAGGCAGCTAGTGTGTGTCTTTTAATTGCAGAATTAGGCCATTTACATTGTTATTAAGAGGGGCCCTATACCATCTTACAAGGACTCCAATTTGCAATAAGGCTCGTTAAGGAAGGGAATGGCTCAGTTGCCTTTAGCCTACTGGCTATGGGTGGGATAGGACCTCTGTTGGTCTTTTCTGTATCGAACACACAGATTGCAAGCCCAGTGCCACTTTGAGATCTTTGGCAGCAGTTAACTCTGCAGCTCACACACAATTGAGCCTGTATGATAATGAGTATTCATAGATGGGTAATGCCTGGGGGGCGCTCACCAACCTAAGACAGAGCGCCTGTGTGGCCTGGGCAGGTGTCTCCATGACGGGTAAGGTGACCTGCTGACGTCCCACGCAACCAAAGTCAGAAGCTCATTTTTTAGTAAAAGGGGGACCTGTAGGGCCCTGGCCCCTGTTTTGGGTAACTGTTGCTTTGCTTGCTGACCTTGACCTTGATATCCTCCCTATGCTAATTCCCTGCCGGGTTCAACCCTCCTGAATGCTTAAGGGAAGTTCCTTGTCTGTGTATCCTGCATAATGGGTGTTAACAGCTTAGATGCAAGATTATAAAACATCAGTAGCGAACTTCTGCCCTCCAGGGTTCTCGCATTGTGCTATATGCCTGTATTTAAGACTTCTTCCTTCCTTCAATAAACAGCATTCAGCATTTTAAAAAAAAATCAAGCACAAGTTAAAAAAAAAAAAAAAGAATAAAATTTGGAAACGGAAAAAAAAAAAAAAAAGAGGGGCCCTACAATTTTGTTCCTTGTTTTCCTGATTGGTTGGCTGGATTATTGTTTGTTCTTTTCTTTCTCCCATTTGTGCTAGGGTTTGACGGGTTTGTTGAGTGAGACATAGCTCTTTCCTAGCTTGCCTTTGTCCCTCTGTTCTTCTCGTGAATTTTGTTCTTTCATATGGTCTCATAGATGAGACTGTCTTTCTTCTCCCTCCGTGTTTAAGACACTTTCAGTTGTCTTCTACAGTAATAGCCCAGCGGTCGTGAATTGCTTTAGTTTGAGGTTGTCTTTAACTGCCTTGATTTCTCTGTGGATTTTAAAGTTAAACTATGCTGGATATAGCAATTTCGGTTGAGTTATTTACTTTCAAGGCTTGAAATACATCATTCCATGCTTTCCTGGCTGTTTAGGGATTCTGTTCAAAAGTCTAATGTTGTTCTTACATGTTTGCTTTTGTGAGCTGGTGTTTTCTTCATACAGCTTTTAATAGTGCTTCTTTGTTTTGCATATTTTGCTTTGTGGCTAGATGCACTGGGAGGATTTCATCTCTGGATAGATCTATTTGGGGCTCTAAATGACTCTTATGCTTAGATGTCCATTTCTTTCCATAAATTTGTAAATTTTTCAGCTATAATTTCATTGAATAGGCTTTCTGTACCTTAGTTTTTCTTCAATTCCCCCACAGAGTCTTAGATGTGATCTCCTGATCACATCTCAGAGTTCTTGGACATTGCTTATTTATGTATTTATTTATTCTATAGTAATCCTGAGTGTTGTATTTCTTTGATCATCTCCTCTATCTCCTACTTCTCTCTTCTGTTTGGTTAAGTTTCTTGGTGATGCTTGTTACTGATTGTCTATATATACACATTTACCCCTCCTGCTCCAGTCTACATTTCTTGCTAAATCCTTCTGCCTCAGCCTCAGCATGTGCCACCATACCCAACACAACTCATTTTTCCTGATGAGCAAGGATTTGCACAGGTATACTTCATTTTAAAAATAATACATATTTTTAGGAAAGGCCAATAAATACACAAACAGATGTACAATCATTTAGGAAATGCAAATTAATGTCTCAGTGCCCCCAGGCATTGTGGTATATACCTATGATTCTAGGATTTAGGGAGCTGAGGCATGGAGATTAAAAGTTGCAGGCCAGCCTCAGCTACATAACAAAACCCTGTCTCCAAGGGAAAAAAAAAATTAGTTCTGCTTGATCTCCAGATGTCTAACTCTGTAGAATGCTGGTCAGGATGTGAACAGACTTTGATCCTGCTGTAGTTAGGGCACATAACTAGTGTGGTATGACACACTAGCTGCTCCAGAAGGAGGAATGATGTTTGCTGTTTAAAGAGCGCTTTTACATTACTTGGCTTGCATGATCACTAAAATTCTTAATCCTTAAAGTTATTTTTGAGTCAGGACTATGAAAAGAGAATAATAAATAAATCACTAAGTTAGTAATGCCAGCTTTGTATCAATGCCCTTTTTTTTAAAAAAAAATTGTGAGGTCCCCTGTCATAAAGCTATGATAAGTTTGGCATCTCCTGGAAATAAAAGTATGCATTATTTATCACTCTTTACTGTAGTAATAGCTTCTATCCTTCTGTCAACTACTAGGCAATATATATTTCTGCTGAAATAGCAAGTTTTCAAAATCTAGGTCTTCCTCTGAGCTAAAATAAGTAACCATCCAGAACAGCATCTATTGCCAAGGAAACACTTTTGAACTGGCTGTGTTAAAACAGAACTCTTTTGTCTTTGCAGACAAACTGGTTTCCCTGAATTTATTTTTGCCCACTAGTCTTGGGGGCATTACTACAGATTCTAGCTGGTGTCTATCTTCTGTTTCAAAGATGCTGTTAAGGCCTGCAAGAGGTGATACATTGAGGCAGATCACATAACCACAAGAGGCCATAATTCTGTTGAAAGTGAAGTGGTAAATCTCAAGTGATAAGATTCCAATATCACTGGCCCAGCAGCAGAATGTGAGAGAGAAATGGGGGGTAAAAGGTAAAGTCGACATGCTGGTGAGTTCCCAAGATCTTTTCCAAGGCATCCTTGACTCCTTCAGCCAGTTGTTTTGATTAACCAAAGGCATCATACATAATCATACATACATCATAAATAATTCATTTAGCTTCACAAGTGCAACGTTGCTTTCTCATTTTAGAGAAAATCTGTGCTCAAAATTGTAGCCAGAAGGGTTCCAGATACAAAGATAGATTGTTTGATTGATTAATTGATCTTCCCACTTTCTTTTTCTTCCTTCCTTTCTCCCCGTCTCAGCAAGATCTCATATCCCAAGCTGCCCTTAAATTTACGATGTAGCTAGGGATTAGCTTCAACTCCTGATCTTTCAGCCTCCACCTGATGAATGCAGAGTACAGGCATTCATGGGAAACAAGTACTCTACCAGCTGAGCTGTATCTCCTCCCCAAAGATCATCTCATTTTTCACAGATCGTGACACAGTTTTCTTTCCTCATAGAAGGGGCTCATTTGGGATTGGTACTGAAAGATGGTCTAAGTAACTTCTTAAAATTACCAGTGATGCATGAACTGTGGACCAATAGCTGAGGAGCCCCCATGGTACTGGACTAGGCCCTCTGAATAAGTGAGACAGTTGTTTAGCTTGAACTGTTTGGGGGGCTCCCAGCAGTGGGATCAGGACCTGTCCCTAGTGCATGAGCCAGTTTTTGGAGCCTAGGGCCTATGGTGAAACACTTTGCACACCCTTGGCGCAGGGAGGAGGGGCTTGGACCTGCCTCAGCTGAATGTACCAGGCTCTACTGACTCCCCATGGGAGACCTTGCCTTGGAGGAGGTGGGAATGCGGGGTGGGTTGGGGGGCCTGAGGGGTGGGAAGAGGGGAGGACAGGGGAATCTTTGACTGATAGGTAGGATGAATGGAAAATTTCTTAATTTAAAAAAAAAATAGAAGTCAGGCAAAAAAAAAAAATTGCCAGTGATGAACAATCATAAAATGCTAAATGGCAGTTAATCTTTTTACAAGCACTTACATAATTAATTTACATAATTAAGTTTCCTTTAAATGAGAAATATACTCAAACCAGGCATGGAGGCGCACACCTTTAATCTCAGCACTCAGGAGGCAGAGGCAGGCAGATCACTGAGTTCATGGCCAGCCTGGTCTACAAAGCAAGTTCTAAGACAACCATGGCTACATAGAGGAAAAAAAAAGAGAGAAATTTATTAAAAATCAAATTGGTCCCTCTATCATTAATATACTTAGAGTCTAGTAGAGTAGAAAAAAAAAAAGGAAAATCATAGGACAGTATGAGTCATAAGATTATTTGAAAATGTATAAAAGGAATGTGAATTATGTGGCTAGAAAAATTAAGAAACCATTTCTAAAAGTCAAAGAGATATTAAGACCAAAGCATAAATGCAAGAAGGGTATGGTAGCCCCATTTGCCATTTAGCGCCTGCAGCAGTCAGCAGTCAGGAATGAGCAGAAGAGGCTCTCACCAAACCTACCAGTCCCAGGGCTCCATCTACAGAAGCATCTTAAGATTTACATGAAAGTAGGAAAAGCTCTAGGGGTTCTGAGTACTTGTATTTCTTCCTGTTGATCCTCTCATCGTTTGAGTAGGGATACAGAACAAGGGGGTTAGTTTATTCAACTCCTTTTGCCTGGATGTTGAAGCAATGAATGATCCCCTCACCCTGCTACAGTATTATCTGCAATCCACCAGGCCAGTGCCTTCAGTAGTGCATGGTTTGGCAGAAGGACACGGGCACAGATAATGGACACATGGCAATGTAAGTTAAGTGTTATGATAGAAGCCCAGAGTACTGGCGAAGCGGAAGAAGGGCTCCCAGGAAAAGCAGAAGCTGGGAAGCATCTTTGCTTTTGTAAAGAGAATGATTCTGTTGTATTAGAGACCATTCCCAAGAGACATGAGTAATACAAGACCAGGGCAGGAATACAGACAAGGGGCTGTGTTTGGGAGTGAATGAGTCATTCTATGCACTATAGAGAAGAATTCTGGGGCAGAGGAAACCTGGAGCATAACTTAATGGATTCTAAAGAGAAGGGTTTTGGCCAGGGATATAGCTCAGAGTAGGACATTTGCCTAACTAACATGTACAAGGCCCTAGTTTGGTCTTCTGCACTATTTAAAAAAAAAAATGAGAGAAAAAAAAAAAAGCTAAGCCAGGTGGTGGTAGCACATACCTTTAATCCCAGCACTAGGGAGGCAGGTGGATCTCTGTGAGTTCAAGGCCAGGCTGGTCTACAGAACTAGTTCCAGGAAAACCAAGGTGGATCTAGTTAGGGAAAAGCATGGCAGTACCACAGTTTCTTTACTCACAAGTTGATGTAATCCTGCACCTGCTCTTCATCCATTTACTTCATTCATTAGTTTCTATGTGACAAATGGTAATCTGGATACAGAGGAAATAATTATGACACACTTTTTTCAAGGAAGTCACAGTCTGGTAGAAGGGACAAGCAACAATAAGGCATAATACCAATAATATCGTATCTGCCCCAAGAACAGTACTAAGCAAGTGATGATTATACTCAGAAGTATAGAAATGGCTTTAAGGAGTAAGTCATCTGTGCCAATTTTGAGGAACCTTTACTTGCCAGGTTGAAGTTAGAAGCTTTCCAGTCTGGTATGAAGATATATATGCAATCATGTAGTCACATATATAATCACAACACCCAGAAGACTGGGACAGGAAGATCATGAATTAGAGGCTAGTACAGACTACAGAGTAAGAACCTGTCTTATAAGAAGAAAAGGTCAGCTGAGCATGGTGGCACTTGCCTATAATCCCAGCACTTAGGAGGCAGAGGCAGGTGGGGTCTAGTATATATAGTAAATTTGACTAGTGCATTCCAGAGTACCAGAGAAAAGCTGAAATAAACCTAAAGTCCTAAGTCATTAAGACTATACTGATGGCATTTGGATGGGAAGTCTGGGAAAGTATCAGCAGGATGCAGATAACCAGAGGGTTCTGGGAGGTAAGGAAGGAGATCGGTTGTTAGCCCTCTCATTGATCAGGGAAGAAAAATCAGAAGGAACTGAATTGGAGTGGATTGCATAAAACCTTAGAAATCAGTATGGGTGACTCCTCAGTTCTGGTTTCCCAAGACCGAAGAGTCAATGCAGAGAGAGATTTGAAGAAGGAAGGTGACGAGCCCATTCTGGAATATGTTCATTGTTACTGCAGTGATGTTCTGCCGCTGCTTCAGAGTCTTCCTGGGCTGTCAGATATAGATGGATAGATAGATAGATAGATAGATAGATAGATAGATAGATAGATAGATAGATAGATAGATAGATAGGTAGATAGATAGGTAGATAGATAGGTAGATAGGGAGATAGATAGATAGATAGATAGATAGATAGATAGATAGATAGATAGATAGATAGATAGATAGATAGATAGATAGATAGATATAGAGATATAGAGATATAGAGATATATAGCTAAACCAAACTTTTTAAATTGACAGATACCATTGTGTCATTTTATTGTGTATAATGATGGCCACCCTGCTTCTCTAAGATAAGTGATTTGGATTCCATTCCAGTGAGATCATGCAGTATCTTCTGTCTGCCTTACCTACTGCATGCTTTCTCCAGCCTGAGCAGCATGTAGGTCCTTAAAACTTGCCAAGTTGTGTCAGACATGTTTGGCCTCAAACTGGAATGCCTTTATTTTGTCTTGCTGCTTTTCTTTCCAGCTTCACTCAGATGTGATGTCTGTGAAAAAGCCTTCCTGACACTCCACCCCACCACCGGGCAGACTCAAACTTGATTTGAGTAGTGATTTGCAGGGGTGGCACCTCCTGTGATTTCCAAGCACACAGCAGGCAGCATCCCTTTGTCCATTGTGTCTGGCCTAGACAGGAAGGAGGACGTCGGCAAGTGTTTGTCAAATGAGCAAATCAATGAGGACATCTGGCAGAGGGTTGGAAATTCAAAAACAATAATAAAATAAAAAGCACCAAAGACAAATATGAACACACTCTGTATCTGCCCTTGATTCTCTTGCCTCAGCTGTGATGTTCATCTATCCTGGGCCCTGCTGTTGGCTGGGTTATATGTTTGGAATGGATTGGAACGGGAGAAAGAACACAGAATCCTAGGGAGAAAGGCTGGTAAATATTTGGGGACTGAAACAGTACCTCTAGCCACCAATGGCCCAAGTTAAGGGGAACCTGGCCGGCACATCTGGTTCCCTTCATCTTTCTAAACTTCTGGGTGCTATTTTCTACCACCACCTGGTGGCCACATCTCTAACAAGTTCCCAGCGAGGGAGCTAAGGGAAAGCAGTTGGTCCACCAGTGACCCATGAGAATGCACAGGTCTGAGTATGTACCTGTACCTTATTCTGAGAAGAGCTCCCAGAGCTTGTCACTAGGTTTTTAAAGATGCCTCTGATATACAAAAGACTAAGAATTAGTGCTGAAGGGGTTGATCCCTTTTTCTCTCCACTCAGGATCATCCTAGAGATAGAAAAGCAGATCTGGCTCCCCGCTGTCAAACTGCACCCTCCAGTTTACCAAAGTACTTCTGCAGAACCCAGTTTAACAACCACTCTTATGAAGTGAAAGGCTTATAGAGCCTCTGATCCAAAGTGGACCCTCAGACATCATTGAGACCTACTAGGTCACACCTGGGAGAACATCGTGATGATGTTCACAGGGTGTGTCAGTAGCAATGCTAGGACCTAACATAAACTGCCCTCTTAATCATTCCTTTCTTTACTGCCTACCTTTTTTCCCACAACCATCACTTAAAATAATAAAAAATAATACCATTTTCTATCCTGAATATAGTTCCCAAATAGAACTCATTTTACCTACATATTTTTAGATGTCTGGAAAGAACCAGATTCCTCTCAACAAACCATGATTCCTGGTAGATAAGCCTATTTAAATTAATTAAATTTAAATTAATTCTTTAAAATGCAAGCATCAGTGCCCATAATCTGACTTCACTTTAAAAAGAAAAAACTATAGCCGGGCGGCGGTGGTGCATGCCTTTAATCCCAGCACTCGGGAAGCAGAGGCAGGCGGATCTTTGTGAGGTCGAGGCCAGCCTGGTCTCCAAAGTGAGTTCCAGGAAAGGTGCAAAGCTACACAGAGAAACCCTGTCTTGAAAAAAAAAAAAAAAAGAAAGAAAGAAAGAAAGAAAAAACTAAAACTCAGAGAGTAAATGACTTGCTGTTTTCTCCCACAACTTGCCACTGTCTCATAGCTTTTGTACTTATGTGTGTTCTGTGGTAGATCAAACAGTGAGCAGATTGGCAGTATGACTGGGTTAGTTATGTCTCTGGGGCCCAGGAATGACCCTGTTCCCTGCTAAGGACAGCCACAGGAGTCAGGAGGTTCACAAAGGCTAACATTGCTAGAGCTAGATACACTAGAGTTGACTTCCTAAATAATCTTCATAGTATGGGTTTAATCACTGTTTTGGAGATGCCAAAAGTAGCAATCTCAAGATCACACGTTAACATGTGGTAGGAACTACGTAAACCTTGGGGCCATCCGACTCCTCAGGGTTCCCGCACCAACTAGCTGCATAAAGCTTTGAACAGCCTCTGTCCTCTTCTCACTGTCCGCTTCTCTTCTCTCTTTTAGGAGTGCCAGCTTCTCTCAGGGCACCCGGCAGAAGAGTGATACAGCCATGCAAAAACTTGCCCAGGGCAATGGACACTGTGTCAATGGAGTCAGCGGTCAAGTCCATGGCTTCTATAGCCTTCCCAAGCCAAGCCGACACAATACAGAATTCAAAGACAGTACTTACGACCTCCCCCGTAGCCTGGCTTCACACGGCCACACCAAGGGCAGCCTCACAGGGTCCGAGACAGATAATGAGGATGTGTACACCTTCAAGACACCCAGCAACACCCTGTGCCGGGAGTTTGGAGACCTCCTAGTGGACAATATGGATGTTCCAACCACCCCTCTCTCAGCCTACCAGATCCCTAGAACATTCACACTGGACAAAAACCACAATGCCATGACAATGGCCACTCCTGGAGACTCAGCCATAGCTCCCCCACCCCGCCCCCCCAAGCCAAGTCAGGCAGAAACACCTCGGTGGGGCAGCCCTCAACAAAGACCTCCAATCAGCGAACATAGTAGATCTGTAGCTGCTACTATCCCCAGACGCAATACTCTCCCCGCAATGGACAACAGCCGACTCCACCGAGGTCAGTGTAATCCCTGGATGAGACCAGAGGGCCAGGGAGGTGGCCCAGACATTCTCAATGTATTGTGAGCCCTTGGTCACCCCAGGCCAAGATCAACCTAAGGACCACTCAGTTCAGTGACACACGCTAAGACATCTTCTATGCATCTCCTAAGCAGCTGATCCTCTGCCCAGCTGTCAGTATGAGACCCACCGTGGCAGAAGTGTAGCAGACTCTGCCTTAGAGTTGCTGATATTTTGGTTTTGGAGGTTCAAATAAAACTATTGTGATTATTTAAAACTAAAGCCAAAGATGTAAAAACAAGTTTAGAAGATTGGCAGACTTTTGGAGCCAAACCTATGTGTACTCAAAGAAAATAATACGAAATTATCTTCAGGGTATTTTCATGTCATAGCAGAACCTCTGGCTGTAGTCTGAACTTCGACTTGAGGCCCCTAAGTTCTGTCCTCACGTGTTGTGAATTAATTCTAACTCTGCACATGCCCTCTGCTTAGTGAGCTCTCATTAGAGCTTGCACAGCCTTCTCATCCCCCTGCTGTGACAGCAGCGCAGATGAGCCTCAAGCCTCTGGGGCCGGGCCCCCCCTTTCCAACTCTGCAGTCAGTCAGGCTAGCTGAGCAGTCACCCTGTGCTTTGGAACTGTGTAACACATACACAACACGCCCCTGCCTTTCAAAGCTCACTTCCTATTGGAAGAAGAAAACGAACATATGTAATTAGCCTAAGTGCCATTCCTAAAGTATTCCCAGAGGTGAGAGAGGGCCTAGTGGGAGGTACGAGAAGAACCAAGGGCTGAGGTCAGGAGACCCTCTGCAGATACCCACACTGCAACAGATCTGAGAATTAAGCAGAGCTTGTGATCAAGCGGGGTGAGTAGCAAGCAATACCCTGTCCCTCGAAGACACAGCAGTACCATTGGGACTATCAGCAGAATGGCCACACTGGGCAGGGACAGGGAGCGTCAACGTGGGAACAGTATGAGTATAAACCATCTTCCTTCCTTCATCACAGCTTCTTCCTGTGAGACCTATGAGTACCCAACTCGAGGCGGAGAGAGTGCCAGTTGGTCTGCTGAATCTGTGAGTGAGAGTGTTAATCCTTTCCTGGGAGGTGGGATTTGATCAGGGCCCCCTGGCCTAGTCAGGGTAGAGAAGAAGCCACACCCCATGTAACTCAAAGCACAACACCCAAAGAACGATGGCATTTCCCTCAGGATCTGCCTACTTGTCAAAGTCCAACATCCTAGGGAGGTGTTTTTGGTAAGTGAAAATGGTACCCTCATCTGATCCGAAGACAGACTGGAATACAGTGCAGCAGACACACTCCCAAGTAGAGAGTCCTCTAAGGCAACAGCCCTGCTCACTGTATGCCGCATAGGAACACAGCAGATGACAGCTTCCATGAGGATCCCAGGCTGCCTTTGGAATGGGTTGTCCAGGTTGAAAGAGAGCTGATGAGGGCTTAGGTGCAAGCCCACTGGAGAGACAGTGAAGAAGAGAGCTGGAGAATGGCTGTAGTTAGGGCTGCTGCCTATTCATACAGGCCTGTGACTGCTCTACCTACAACTTGCTATGACCTAGGTGCCTGGGATGATAGACAGGGCAAGTGTAGCTAGCAAACCTCACCTTTGAGAGCCCTGGTGAGGGTCTAGATTGACTTACCAGTGGTGAATCCTGAGCTGTCTCTGGCCTGGACTACCTTCTGCCTTAGCCAGGCATCTCCTAGCCATAAGCCATGGGCTTGAGTAGCCACAGAGTTTTGTACTTAAGTCTTATCACAAGTCATAGATGGCTCCCAAGAAGTCGTGAAAACAAGAAGGAACTTGCGGAGCTCATTTCTCCCCCATTCCCACTATACTTCCTTATTTGGTCTTCCCAAGGTCGTTCTTGTTGCTTCAACGAGCTTGTGCAGAGTCTCACCTTACTTCTTTTCACTAGTTACAAGCAGGTCTTTTATTCTTTTTTTTTTCTTTTCTTTTAGCCAGGGAAGACTATCGTGGGTCGATCAGACAGTGCCAGCTCTGATGACAACTATGTGCCCATGAACCCAGGTTCTTCTACCCTGCTGGCTATGGAACGAGCAGGGGACAATTCCCAAAGTGTCTACATCCCCATGAGCCCAGGGCCCCATCACTTTGACCCGCTTGGCTACCCATCCACAGCCCTTCCTATCCATAGAGGTCCCAGCCGAGGAAGTGAGATCCAGCCACCCCCGGTCAATCGCAACCTCAAGCCTGACCGGAAAGGTGAGTCCACTCTTGGCCCCATTCTGTCTCTAGAAAGCATTTGCTTAGAGATCTGGTGTATAGTAGACTTAGAGGTGTGTGACTGTGTACAAACAATGCAAATCCAGACTTCAGATTTGTTCAAAAGGAAAGCATCTAGAATGTGTCATGTAGTCTACATGTGTGTAGACTACAGTTGTGCAGTAGTAGATCCATGACCTGCATGAAGGTCAGGAAAATGTCCAAACTAGATTTCTGCTGGCCTTAGCCAAGCAGCAGGTATTCAAAGGGAAGAGATGGAAGTTGGGCAGAGATGTAGCCCATGGGTCTGGCTGACTAGGACTCTGAACGTGTGAAGTTGAGGCTTACAGATCCTACGCTAGTTACTCATCACTGACTTTCACGACAGTGTCTAAAATCAACCATAGTAGTCACAGCAACTGCTCTGTTCTGAATACAGTCTCTGATTTTATAAGAAGTCACAAACCTGGGGAGAATCCCTGTTCTTAAACCTATTGAGTCCCATTTTGGATTCTGCAAGTCTGATTCCTATAGATACAGTGGAAAGGACACATGATGAAACTCTGCATCACCAAGTGTGGGAGAAAGTTGCTTATCAGGGACCTGCAAACTGAGGCTGGGCCTTCCAGGAGAGACGGTACCTAAGAATTGCCTTGAGCCTCTCTGAAGGGAGGCAGCCAGGCACATGGGTAGTCAGAAAACATCCCTGGGAGCTGGAGAGAAGGCTCAGTGGTTAAGAGCCTCTTCCAGAGGACCTGGGTTCAATTCCCAGCACCCACATGGCAGCTCATAACTGTAACCCCAATTCCAGGAGATCTTACACCCTCACATGCTTTAGAATGTGAAGATGTGGACTGGAGTATCTGGAGTGTGATATCTCTGGGAATCCTGAAACCAGATCCCCTGTATAAAACTGATGGCCTTTGAAAATGTGCTTGTGTGATACATATAGTATGTGTCTATGTAGTGTAGCCACTGATTCCTGAACTCTGTTCCAACTGTAGCAAAGCCAACACCCCTGGACCTGAGAAACAACACTGTCATCGATGAGCTCCCCTTCAAGTCACCTGTCACCAAGTCTTGGTCCAGGGTCAAGTGAGTGTGTGTAGAAGCAGGATCTTGGTGTCAGAATTGGGTGATAGCTGGCCTGGGGGTCGGGACACCAGGATTTTGATGCTCATGCATATTAGGGGCTTTGTTCGGTTTCTGAGTTTTGTTACAAAACATGGCGTGTAAACAATTCAAGAGGGGGAGAGATTTATTTTGGTTCGTGGTTTTAATCTATGGTCATTTGGCTCATCTGAGGCCTGTGGCAAAGCAGAATCATCATAGCAGAGAGGAGGGCATGACAGCCCGAAAGAAAAAGCATGCCTGTCCTGCCTGGCTGCTCCTAGTTGGCTGGCACTCCACACAGTTAGGGTGGGTCTTTCCAGATGCCAACCATCTTCTGCTTTATTAATCTGCCTCAATCTATTGGGATTGTTTTCCTGATCTGTGAAGGAGAAATGATTTAAAATCTCCCTATATTAGATCTCAGTCTGAAAATGGAAGTGGGAAGCTCTGGTGGCCCAGGTCTGGGGTTTAAGAACTGTCGATCCTCCAGGTTCACTCTGTTCTCTGTCCAACAGCCACACCTCTAACTCCAGCTCCTCCCAGTACTGCCGCCCCATCTCCACACAAAGCATCACCAGCACAGACTCGGGAGACAGCGAGGAGAACTACGTCCCTATGGTGAGTCCTCAAGCACTCACTGGCCAGCCTCCCAGTTCTTCCCTGCTCAGGCCATGGCCGCCTTGCACTGGATGAAGTCAGCCTCCTGCTGCAGAACCTTCCGGGACAGATGAATGTCAAACAACAGTTGTTTTCTGCCATTAGAAAGACACAGCTTTGTCCCCATGGAGGTCTGTCTCTTAAAGACCCTTGGTGGTCTGTCTCTCACTGCCGTAATTCAGATGACATCATGATTGGTGCCCTTGGAGAGACGTGCAGGTGTATAACTCCCGTGGTGGTGGCAGTAGTAGAAATACACACACACAGCATACTACGGTTCCTCTCTGAGGTCACTGACAAGGGCACGGGTGCAAGGCTAGAGATTCGGAGAACAGATCAATCATTAAAATGGGACTGTCACTTCTTACTGCAATCAGACCTTAGGCACGGTTCAGACATAAACAGCCTAGAACCCCTCACATGAAGAATGGATGAAGAAATGAGGGCCTGTCACCCAGAAACAAGGTGACTCGTTCAGGTCCCTGTAGAGCAGAGGGCTCCAGCTGCTTGTGGCCAGATGTGATAGGAAAACTCTGCATCACCAAGTGTGGGAGAAAGTTGCTTATCAGGGACCTCCAAACTGAGGCTGGGCCTTGAGGAGAGACGGTACCTAAGAACTGCCTTGAGCCTCCCTAAAGGGAGGCAGCCAAGTACATGGGTAGTCAGAAAACATCCCTGGGAGCTGGAGAGATGGCTCCATGGTTAAGAGCCTCTTCCAGAGGACCTGGGTTCAATTCCCAGCACCCACATGGCAGCTCATAACTGTAACCCTAATTTCAGGGGATCTGACACCCTCACACAGAAATACATGCAGGCAAAATATCAATGCACAAAAAAAGTTTTTTGTTTTTTTTTTAAATCATCTTTTAAAGAAAAAAATCACTAGCTCCCATCACACACCGGCTGTGCAAGCATAGGTGACTCGATGTACTTCCTGAACCTTCGTTTTTAGCCTTTAGTGATTTGAACAGTAGTGATCTCCACCTCCCCGACTGCAGTGTAGACTTACATGAGACTGTGAAAAGTCACATGCGTGACTCAATGCAGGACACAGTAAAGAGCTCTTGTTCCCATAGGTTTTCAAGGTGATGGTTTGGGCTGTTAAACTTACCCAGTTTTACTCTCTGTTGTAGCAAAACCCAGTGTCTGCATCCCCTGTTCCCAGTGGCACCAACAGCCCAGCTCCAAAGAAGAGTACTGGCAGTGTGGACTACCTAGCCCTGGACTTCCAGCCAGGCTCCCCGAGCCCTCACCGCAAGGTACCTGGGGGCTGGGGACTAGGAGACCCATTCCAGAGACGTTGTATATGACTTGCTGCACTTTAACTGGGGTTGCCGGGCACCAGTCCCCACAGTCTAGTGACTGTCATCAGTCTACCCATCAGTCTCCTTGCTCAGGATTACAAAGAGATTCGGTGAGCAATCCAAGACGTGGAGCTCCTGTCTCCCTAGCCTTAAAAACAAAAACAAAACCAACGACAAACACTGGATGAGCCCTGATGACGACACAATATCCCTTGGAAGGGACTTCCAGGCCTGGGAACGCCTGGCCAAGAACTACTCTCAGCCTCCCAGAGAGCAAGGAGGAAGTCCGCCTCAACACAGTCCCCTCAGCATGTTGTGAGGGCTCTAAGGCCTGGTGCTTCTCCCTTTTCATGGGAATCCTTTCCCTGCAAGTGTGGCCAAAGGAAGATGGGAGGAAGCATTAGTGAAGGCCTGAACCAGGAGCAAGGCCCAGCTGTGGTGGGGTTATCCTGAAAGCTGGGAAGCAGGGTGCCAGCAGGCTTAGCGCCCCCACATATGATTTCACTTTGAAGTTCACATTCAGCACAGACAAGACCTTGAGGTCATTCAGAGTGACAGCCTTATAGGTAACTTGGTCATTCCTTTTGTCCCCTCAGCCATCCACATCATCTGTCACATCGGATGAGAAGGTAGACTATGTCCAAGTGGATAAAGAGAAGACCCAGGCCCTGCAGAACACCATGCAGGAGTGGACAGATGTGCGGCAGTCCTCAGAACCTTCCAAGGGTGCCAAGCTGTGATAAAGGGGCCGCCAAGGCAGCTCAAGGGCCATGAGGCAGCTGCTCAGAGCTGGCTCTTCTTTGTCACCTTCTCCATCCCTCCCCACCCCTCCTCTCCTCTGTACCACTTTCAGCCTTTAAAGCACTCAACATCAGGGACCCTGACCCTTCCCCTTGGAGGCAAGGCCCTGATGGAGACACTCCTCAGCCACGTGGGGTCCACCCATGACTTCTGTCAATACTACTAGCTGTGCCTCCACCACCTTAGTTAGGAGCTGTTGCCAAAAAAGCCTCCTGCTTTGGACCCATGTGTCTGCTGCTTGGACTCTTAGAGGGAGGGCTGAGGCTCTGAGCCAGGCTCATGCCTCATGTCTGCTCACCGCTCTCTACCCTCTACCTCAGGGCTGCTTCTCCATCCCTCGAGGATGATAACCCAGGAAGCGGAGGACCAGCAGACTAAAGTAGACAGGGGCTTTCGCACCCCTGCTGTTATGGGCAAGGGAAAGGCAAGGTGCCACAAGAAGAAAGGTTGATAATGAAGGTCAGAAGTTGCTTCGAGTGACAAAGAAATTAGGTTCCCAGGAACAGAAGGGTAGCTGGTCACCTGCAAGGTGATACCCAATTATCAGGCCATGGGGACCCGCTGCTGTAGACTGGGAAGCAAAGGATGAAGGGCAGCAGGAAGGAAAACTGGTAAAGACAGGCAACCAGGAACAACAAGGAACAGGGCTTGAGGTGACAAACCCCGGGGATAGAGGAGTCTGCCACCTGGAACAGGCAGTGCTCTTCCCCGGCCCTGATGGAGAGATGAGACAGAGCTGGAAAGAGTAGGGGTGATGCAGGGGCTGGGAGGCAGGGGGACCCTGGGACAGGAGGAGGGTGCTAGGCACGGAGCAGCACGGGCTATGGCGGCGATGGCACAGGACGCAGGTTTCTAGGAGGTAAGAGGTACAGAGATGCCTTAAGGGCTGGGAGGCAGGTTGTAGCAGGTGCAGAGGTGTGCAGAGGGCCTGATGGAGAGCCCAAGGCCACGTGCAGGAGTGCAGCAGGAAGCAGAAGGGGGAGGAGCCATACTTGATCAAATCTAGGCAACACATGAGGATCTGGGTAACGGCTTGTGCCTGATAGAGACACCCTTGACCGAGGGCCAGGCCAGGTCTTTTTCTCAGCTCTTCTCTCTGCTGTCCTCAGCCGCAGGAGAGATTATCCCTCTCCTCCCATGGCGTCAGAGACAGCAAGCAGACATCACCTAAGGCTAAGACACGGCAGGGAGATCGGAATGTGTTGTGTGGAAAGTTGTTAACCAATCTTCAAGCATTTCAGAGAAAATAGGGCAAACCAGCATTTCATTTTGTCTTAGATGAACAGACCATTTGTCCTCTAAAACTAGGACCTTTCGGCAACTAAAGGCACACCTCACCTCTCTCCTCTCGCGATAGTCCTAACTAGGAGTCCCTCAGTAATAGACCCTCTTCTCACATTAGGATGGATCATTTAATTAAGTAATGGTTGCCAAGCTCTGTGCTACAGATGAATCATACCTTGTCCCTAACTGGAGGTCGCAATCAGTGAGAAAAGTGGGAGCTAAAGACTACTTACAAGTACAGAGGAAGGGGAGGTGCTAAGGGAGACTGGGCCACAGGGAGGGGAGGCATCAGGGAGGGAGCAGACTAAGTTAGGCAGGAAAGGTAGGCAGGGCTGGGTCCCTGGAGGAGCAGGGTGGGGGAAGCCTGAGCTTTGAGAACGGAAGATGTTTGAAGGTATGAAGCCAGCCTCAGAGGTGTGTGCTGTCACCTGGAGTGAAATGGGGCTGTGGTTGGTTGCACTGAACAGGGTTACAGGGTACTTGGCTGGCTTTGCCCATCCTTGTGGTGCCCTTTAAGACTCTTGAGTCCCGGGGCTCCCATGTGGCTAAGCTTTTGACTGGTACTGCTGGGTTCATAGCAGGTCCAGGTATCATGGTCTCAGCAGCCACCCGAGAGTGCATTCTTTGAGTATGCCATGTGGGTAGAACTGGCCGCCATTTATCAACACTGAGGTGTTCAAGTCTAGTTAGTCTTGCTCTGGTTCCAACCTTTGGAAAGCTGAACTCTGACTCAAAATTCCCAGACTCTTAACCCATCCTCCAACCCCCAAATAGGAAAAGCCAATTCCATTTAAAAAAAAAAATCCTTTGGCCTACCAAAGGTCAAAATTCACACACACACACACACACACACACACACACACACACACACGGTGGCTGTCAAGGAATGAGACCCCAGAACACTCATCACCTCTTTGCTAGCATAGCTCCCACAAGCACCTGTCCTGCAGCGACTCCTCCAGATCCACCCTGCAAGGTTAAAGTGGAGGAGGAACAGTTTAGAAAGGAGATGGCATCTCCTTGAGACTTGTCAGTCTGTGAAATGGGATGGTCACAGTGATGCTCTGTTGCTGTAAGGAGACCCTGTGGGATCCTTTGAAGGTCTGGGTCACTGGGGACAGGCAGCACACAGAACATTAGCTAGTCAACTCCATCCTTCTCTATCTGTATTTTTCTGATAGCTCTATTTGACTCCACGAAAATCAGCCCCATTCCCAGAACAGAAGCACAACCATTCTGAAGTTACCAGAATGTGGGTTTGTGTCCAGTCTGCCTTTGGGCCCTCTATCTTCCAGTGGCTAGAGTCCCAGCCACAGCTCCCTCCCTCCCTACAACAGAGTTTTACAGGCCATGAGGGGAAGTAGCTCCTCCCTTCCAGTTGGGCCTTTGGCTGTAAGTATGGGGAAGCAGGCTAACCTTAGAGGGCCATCTTTCTGGGCTTGCCAGATTTGGGGCCTGGGCCCAGCAGGAGAGCCAGACTTGACAGGGCACCTGGTGGTGATTCGTGCCGTCATGGTGTCTGGTGGTGTGTGTTCTTGTGTAATCTGTTGGTTACTTGTGTCTTGAAACTTAGAATCATTTCACACAGTATTGTCACTATTTGTTGGGAAGAGAAAAAATGAAGTAGAAGCAGCCTAGTCTTACATTCGTGTCTTGTTACCATTTAAGATTGACATTTAATTTTTCAAATCATTGTTGGTGCCTAATCACTTAAGTTATTAATTTATTCTGTTTTCAAAAAAAAATTTGTAACATGTATTTATCTTGTGAGGTCTGGGGGTGGGGCGGGAAATGTGTTCAAGTGAGTCATGTTTTTGCAGTGGTGACAAATGGTACAGGCCTGGAGCTTGCAGGTCCCTTTTTATTATGGTGTAGAAGCAGGGCAATAAAGTCCTTTAGAAATGCAACCCAGAGTGGGCTGCTGGAGACTGTCTTTAGGGGCGTGGAAACTTCCTCTCGTCCCATCCCGGGCAGCCTTGAGACTGATGCTGTCATACAGCTGCACCTTCTCTGACAGACTCATTTCAGAGAGAATGAGCCCGGGAGCTGGTGTGCCCAGTTCCGGTCCAACTTGATGGGCCGGAATTGGGCACTTTTCCAGGCCAGGAACAGGAATGAACCCTCTTTTCTTAGACCAGCTCTGGCATGAGCAGTGGTGCATGCCTGTAACCCCAGAAGCTGAAGCAGGGGCAGGACAGTCCGTTTCCCTGACAGCTCCAGAGTCTGGCATTTGGACCAAAACCTCTACCACAGCCCTTAAAACCCCTTGTCACAGCACCA
This sequence comes from Peromyscus maniculatus bairdii, assembly GCF_049852395.1. NCBI lineage: Eukaryota > Metazoa > Chordata > Mammalia > Rodentia > Cricetidae > Peromyscus > Peromyscus maniculatus. The sequence continues at coordinate 107,947,700 of NC_134852.1, forward strand.
TTATAACCTTCCAGCTGCTTTGTTCTCAAGAGGATGAGTAGGCGTGGAAAGAAGGGGACTGGGGTGCAGGCCAGTCCCAGACCCTCCCTGTATTCACAGCCACCCATGTCCCTCTTTGGCTTCAAGATTGGGACTATAACCTGAGGAAAGAGCTGGGTGGTGGCACCGGAGAGATGGCTCAGCTGTTTGGTTCCCAACACCCACTTTAGGTGGCTCACAACAGCCTGTACCTCCAGTTCCAGGGGATCTGGTGCCCTCTACTGGCCTCCTCACATACATGGTACACAGACACTCAAAGACACACATTCATACAATAAAAATAAATAAATCTTTTTAAAAGAGCTAGATGTTGACTCTGGAATGTTGGAGAACTGCTTCCCAGCTTGTCCCAGCCCACACCTTGTCTAGCCAGGAACAGGCTAGGACCCCCTTCCCAGAGGAGTGAAAAAGGCAGGCAGTGATGGCAGATGTTTCAACGCAGCTCAGAATTCCTGGAATCTGCAAAGCCACTCTTGGGTTTCTGTGCTCACCTGGCAAACCCATGAAGCATCCTCAGCCACACCTTTGGCAGCTCTGGAGCCTCCAGGGCCTAGCACCAAGCACCTCCTTGCTACATCTAAAGTCCCCAGGACAGGGGCACATCCTCATCTTACCTACCAGGAGCCCGAGTAACTGTCAAGACTGCTTAGACACAAGTGAGCATTCCAGAGGACGCAGACACCACAGCTCAAGCTGGAAGAAGAGCACCCTGCACAGGCTTCCGAGAAGCAAGTTTTATTCCTATTTAAGAACACGGGTTTCTTCTCTCCGCTGAGAAGGGGCTATAGTAGTCTCAGGGCACAGTGAGGCTGTGCGCATTACACAGTTCATACCTACCCAGCCCTCACATTCTACCAGAGGAGCCAAGCCAGCTAGCTTCCTCAAACGACAATGGCTTTCTGACAGACGACTGTCTTCAGTAAAATAAGGACCCGGACCCTAACTAGACAGGGATGCCATGGCAGCATCTCAGGCACTGAGGCAGGCTAGGGAGGGGAGGGGAGGGGCAGGTAAGAGTCTCACCTCTGGTCCTGTGCTGTGCTGCCTTCCCTATATGCCTCAAACACACAGCGGGTGCGGGCACCCACACACCTTGTTCTAAGAACCCCCTGAAGAAACGAGGCGGGCAGAGGGAACAGCCCCCTTCTGGGTGCAAGGGCCTGACTTCAGCTGTGCTTTTCTCCTATGGAGGAGGGGCTGGGTGAAGGAACTAGAGAAAAAGAAGTGCTACCGGATACAGGACACCAAACTGACACCTGAGCTGGCTGGGCTTTCCAGGATGGGGCCTGCAGGGAGGCAAAGCCCAGGGTGGCCTCATCCGAGTTGCTCCCAGCTAGTCAGGACACTTAACCATAGCATCGTAGTATGATGACTGCTTAAGGAGCTTTGGGTTTCAGCTTCTCTGTGCCCTTCAGGCTGTAGACTGACATCCCAGGTGGTCCCTCTCCATCCTCCTTGCCCTCAAAGGGACCTGCTTCACCTTGGGCTTGCCTCCACAGCTCCTACGACCCCAGATGGCAGAGTGTTCTGCCTGGGCCCCGAGCCCCGCCTGGCCCACTCTGAGGTTGGCTGTGACTCCCCACAGGTGGGAGTTCCCCTTAGAAGACCAGTCTGTGGAAGTCACCACTGCCACCAGCCGGATTGCAGCCCCCTGGGGAGCCTTCATCTTCGTCTTTGTCTTCATCGAAGCCCCTACCCCAGTGTGGAGCAGGGAGTGTGGAGATATAAGCTGCCCTGCTCCGGGCCTCCTTCTCCTGCTCCTAGAAACAGATGAGGACAGGAAGTAGCTTAGCACAACACTGCCAGCATTTCCAGACCACCCCCCATCACCACCACCACCACACACACACACACACACACACACGCCGCCGCCTGAGGAGCAGGATGGAGGACTTCAGGTCTAAGAATCTAACTACACTTTCCTCTCAATAATCACTCAAGCCTCTTGGAGAAGAACTTGTTCATACTAGATGACTAGCTGACAAGTGCCTAGGACCTCAAGAAAACCTCTCCAGGCTTCCTGGCCTCAGCTGAGGTCCATCTTCTGCCCATGTAGCAAGTTCTTCCCTGCTAAAATAAGAGCAGCCTCTCAGACTTCACCAAGCCGTATCTCAGCGTCAGGGCCTGATCAATGTAGAAGCGGGCTGGTGTCCCATGCCCTCACGTTCCTCACAGGAAACTCCAACTCCAGGTGCAGGAAACACAGAGCCCTGGTGGGGCCACCCCATGGCTGAATATTTTGATTCTGCTCTTGACTCTGCTGAGGGAGCCCAAGGCAGTGACAAAGGAGGACATGGGGACATGAAGGCCACTGAAGAAGTGGCCCCTCTGAGAGCCCCAGAAGCAGTCCCTGCCCATTAATTCCACAACTCTCTCTTTGAGCATCATCAGTTTGTGCTATTATTCAGGGTCCATTCCTCTGAGCTTAAGGGATGTGCCTTTCCAGCCTCCAACATACCCCTACTAAGTGCTGAGTGGATGGATTTTAAACTGAGGACAACTCCGAAGAACAGATAACTGGTCTGTGTGTGTGGCTGTGCTGGGCCAAGTCCTCACCCAGGAGTGGCATCTACTGACCCTCAGCAGGGGACTCACCTGCAGGTAGAGGACATTGTCTTTGGAAATGGCCTCCATCAGGTCCTTGTGGAGGGTGGGCTCTGCTCGGACTCTGGGAGAGCCAGGCTCAGCCTCAGGCCCTTCCCTGGGCCGCTGGCGGTAGAAGAGCACATAGGCAGTGTCCTTAGGGAAAAAGGAGGTGACGTTGCTGACCGACTCGAAGGACGAGAAGGACACCCGGGTGTCGTTGAACAGGTACCACTGGTTCTCAGGCTCAGGCCTGTCTGTGGATCCCAGGACAGGGGTCGGCCGGGCAGCACCCTCACGGGCGTAGCAGTAATAGTGGCCACTCTCTGAGGACACTCCAGAGTGCACCACCACACTACAGAGGTCATAAGCCTGTCCCTGCCCCCCGGCCAGTGGCAGGCGCAGCAAGAGGGGGATGGTGACATCGTCCAGGATCTTGCGGCGCCGCATGGTACGCAGGTCGAAGGAGAAGCGCAGTAGTGTGAGGATGAGGTAGCGTGGACCCTGGCTCAGCTCCACCACCTTCTCTGCATCCTGCAGGGAGGCGCATGACTCACAGTAGTAACGGTTCTCGGCTGTCAGCCTCTCAGGGGACAGGAAGTAGTTGACCAGGTCTAGCACAGAGCGGGAGCCCTCGGGACCACAGACCTGCTCCCTGGGTGGGACGGCAGCATCCCTAGGGGTCCCTGGTCCCAAGCTGTCGCCATCCTCCTTGCCATTCTCAGCTTCCTTTTCCTTTTCATCCTCCTTCTTCTTCTCTTCCCCCTCCTCCTTCTCCTCTTCCCTTGCTCCTTCCTCCTCCTTCTCCTCCTCCTCTGCTGCCTCCTTCTCCTTCCCGGCCTGCTCCCTCTCCAGCTTCTCCTCCTGCCCACTCTGTCCACCAGTGCTGATGATGCCCAGACCCTCTATGTCTAGTCCAGTGCAGGGAGCATCTCCTGTGATGCAGTGCTTCCTCTGCCTCGGTGCCCCTGGAGCTCTGGGAGCCGGTGCCAGCTCCTGGGCTCGCACATCCTCTGTTGGGAGCATCACGGAGCCCAGGCGGCGGTGGCGACATCGCTCGGGAGGAGGGAAGGCCAGAGAGAGGTCTGTGAAGGCCTCCTCCCGGGAGGAAACGTTGAGGCAGTGGAGACAGCATATCCGAGTCACGATCTTGCCTCCGAACATTTTTTCCACAGATGTTGCGCTGGAGCTAGGGAGTTCTTCCGGTGGGGAGGGCAAGCTGGACTGCTTGAGCTTCTGGCAGATCCTCGTCCCGGTTTTTTCCTCTTCATGAAGCCTAGAACAAGCAGGGAGAGCAGGTGTACATACCTACAAACAGGCCTGCCTCCAGCACACTGCCCACCATACTTCTGACACACATAAGAGCCTGGCAAGACAATTCCCATCGCTGTATGAAGTGGCATGCTGACACACTTCTGTGTTGACACACTCACCTAGCACGTGCCTACATAAAGATGGACCTAGAGCTGTGTGATGAGGATTAGCACGCTCGGGCAGCACAGTGGATACACATGCACACACTGACAGGCCCCCCGCCCAGGCTTCACTTGTACTTCAGCATCTTTGGACACCTATGGTCCACACCTTCCTCTGCCTTTCAGAAGAGCAAGGAAATGTTCCTATTTCCAAAAACATCCAACCCAGCTCAGAGGGACAAGCTGTCTTCCCAGAATGTTGTTGGGGCCCACACACCCCCCCCCAACCCACCAGCCTTTCTCACCGATCCAGCAGGTACTTCAGATACTCTGAACAGTCCTGCTGGGTCCCAGGGCTGAACCATGGTGTCCAGGACGCAGAGAGGAAGTTCTCAGGAGAGATGGCTGGCCTCTAGGACAAGGCAGGTGAAAGATGGGGTGAGGAGATCAAGCCCCATGCCCAGCAGCAGGCAGTGCTATGTTCCAAAGATGCCAGCCTCCTAACCTACAGCCTTCCCCCTTCCAAACTGGCCCTGACTCACATCCCATCCCACAGTCCATGCAGCCCCGGAGTGGGGTGTCATCATCTTGGTGTAACTCTAGCAATGTGCCCTGCCCTCACAGACCACGGTAAGTCTCTCCAGGCCTTTGTTCATTATTTTCTCTGCCTAAAACATCCCTCATTCTCACCAAAATGAGTCCCCCAGGTTACCGAGGCCTCTTCCATGACACCTTCCCAAAGCCTTGCCTCCTCCACTTCCTCCTCACAGGTTGTCCCCTCTGCTGTGTGCTGTCAAAGCCCCCAGCCTGTTCTGTTTCCCCTTTCAAGCACCAGACAGAGGCCCTCCCACACCCCTGGCCGCGGCTCTGGGTTCTGTAAGGACAGAGTAGAGACCCAGGTAACTGAGGTGCCTACAATCGGCAGATGGGGTGCATTAGTGCCCGGGACTGAACGCTGAAGGGGAGCTGGAGTGGCACCCCAGGAAGAGGCTCCAGGTGCACGCCCTGCCATAAGGACACTGAATGGGCCTGGAAGTCTGGCTATGAACTGGTGCCAGCAGGGGCTGGGGCTCAGCAGCTCAATCCACAGAGCGGGAGCTTCTAGCTAGGTTGTGGCAGGTCTCGGAGACATGAACAGCGTCAGAGCAGGACCTGGCATTACCTCCCTGCCCCACTGTACCAGCACGCACCTGACTGTGCTCCAGGAAAGCAAAGAGCCACTGCAGCTTGGTCATCAAGGGCTGTGAGTTGTTCTCAGTCAGGCGGAGCACGCAGTGTCGAAAGCTTCGAATGAAACGAGCCCAGGGTGAGCCAAGGCCCCAGGGAGCTGCTACTCCCCCATATCAGGCCCCCCAAGTCTCTGGCATTTGCTCCAGAGGAGGCCAGAGACCAGGGAGAAGATGGCAAACAACTGGCCTGGTGTGGCTGGGGTCATGAGTTCTGTAATGGCCTTGGTATGACAACAAATGGGACAAGGCGACCCTTGCCTTCTCTTCCAGCTGACACCCCATGACTCTAGGACTCAAGCATGCCCACTTCAAAGGTGGGAACACTGGTGGACCAGGGTCTCTGCTAACATCACCCCAGGCACTGGCACACTCCGCATGATAACTTGCAAGGACTGCCATTCACTCCCAACCTTGGCCCTCCAACCCATTCCTGTGGCCCCTGCTCAGGGCCCTGGCCCAGAGCCACACCGAGCTAAGTAATAAGCCCCTGCCCTCAAACCAGGTAGGTTCCAAAAGAGGACTTCCATGGCACAAGAGGACACTGCAAGGAGACGGCCCCGGGGATGTGTGTGATCCTGTGGGGTCAGGGTGTCCTCCTAAAACCCACTGTCCCTGAAGCACACTGCCTTCTCAGCAGCAGGTCAGTCCCACATTGTCCACCCAGAGCAATACAGCACTCAGTGCTCTGTGGCAGGTCTCAGACAAGGTTCAATGCAGACGCTGAGCTCCACAAAGGACTGTAACATCTCAACATCACATGACCACACACAGGCCCAAGGGATTTTTCCAGCAAATAAATCCTTTTGTTGTATTTCATAGAAGTAACGGTCTGAGCGTTCCAGAAATCAGAACAACACAAAGTTCACCCCTCAGCAGGCAGTGAGGACAGCAGCAGTCTAACACACCTCAGACACCAGCGCCTGCTTCTGTAGCTTTGAGAAAACTGACTTATGGCCAGAGGCACATCAGAATGAGTGCTTCCTCACAGAGCCAAAGATGGAGCCCTGATGGATTCTGAAGCAAGCCACAAGGTGTACCAGGAGCCACGGGTGATCGAGTGACTTTGTACTTTCTTATGGCACAAAAGGAGGTGTGGCAGCCACACCCATATCAGCCCTGGAGGCTGAGGCAGGTTCAAAGCTTGAATGGGTTACAGAGTAAGAACCTGTCTCAAACTGGAGGGAAGGAGAGAGAGAGGGAGGGAGGAAGGGAGGGAGGAAGGTAAGGAGAGAGGGAGGGAGGGATGGAGAGAGGGAGGGATGGAGAGAGGGAGGGAGGAAGGAAGAGAGGGAGGGAGGAAGGAAGGGAGGGAGGGAGGAAGGGAGGAAGAAAGGAAGGAAGGAAGGAAGGAAGGAAGGAAGGAAGGAAGGAAGGAAGGAAGGAAGGAAGCAAGGAAGGAAGCAAGGAAGGAAGCAAGGAAGGAAGCAAGGAAGGAAGCAAGGAAGGAAGCAAGGAAGGAAGCAAGGAAGGAAGGAAGGAAGGAAGGAAGGGTGGAAGATGAAACAGAGGAAGCAATACAGAACAGCACCTACTCGGAAGCCATGAATAAGGCCTGAAGGACACTGTTCACGTAGCATGTGTTACCCAAGTTGATTAAGCCAATCTTGCCCGTGTCAGACTTGGCCATGAGCCGAGGATAGAAGCCAGCCAGTTCGCTCTTCTGTGAGGTCCAGGCATCCTGCCCCAGCAGCTGCTTAATTCGGTCCTCATTGGGAATGTGGAGGTCCTGAGGAGGGAACAGTAGACACCAGTGGTAGCTTTAGAGCGGACTTCCTCCAGGAAATCTTCCCAGAACCCACTCCCCCACTCCCTCCCAAGCACACACTCAGAAGAGTCTAGAAAAGGTGTCTGCAGCCCCTGCTTACAACTCACTCTAGGGTCTCATTCTGATACGTGGGCCTTCTATGTGATCTTTCAGGTGACATCTGAAGGAGTAATTCCCATCTCAGAGACCAAAAAAAAAACTAGGATTTTCCAGGCGGTGCTGGCACACGCCTTTAATCACAGCACTGGGAGGCAGAGACAGGTGGATCTCTAAGTTCAAGGCCAGCCTGGTCTATAGAATAGAGCCTGTCTCAAGGGGAAAAAAAAAAAAAAACAACTAGGATTCAGCAGAACATTGAACTGTGTAGTAGCATAAACAGTAAGTGACAAAACACGTTTGCTCTGGGCAGAGCTCAGGGGCGACACTCTAAGCCGTGACAACACTGGCTATCCAGATCTAGCGATGCTGAGACCTCAGTTCCAGCCCTCACTCTTGCCTCGGTAGATGTGAGTGCTTAGTAAGTCTCTCTGATTCAGTCTGGTGACCTTCAGTCTCCTGGGCTGCCGAGAGAAGACACCCTTCTCCCATCGGTCGGTCACTCTATGCTGTCACAGTGATGACCTCACTCTGACTCCCAGTTTGAGATTACAGAGCCAGCTTTCAGGCAAATCAGTCACTCCCTGGCACTGGTCCTGCGACCTCGGTAAGAGGGTCGGAGGCTCTGAGGTCGTCCTTTGTCACAGGCCCAAGGCTCGGCATGCCTACCCCGGCTATCTCTGTCACACTCCATAGCTGCACCAAGAGGTGTCTGGCCCCAGTTCTAACGACAGCAGAGACAAACATCTACGCACAGCACCCTGCTCTAGCGTGGATGTCAAGGCATTCCCAACCGTTCCCCTAACTGCAGCCATCCGTGCGAGGCAGGCTTCCTATAGCTGTAACGAAACACCGTGACCAAAAGCAACTTGGGGAAGAAATGGTTTATTTGGCTCACACCTCATAGTGGCTTACACATCATAGTCCATCACTGAAGGAAGTCAGGACAGGAACTCAAGCAGGGCAGGAACCTGAAGGCAGGAGATGATGCAGAGGCCATGGAGGAGTGCTGCTTACTGGCTTGCTCCCCATGGCTTGCTCAGCCTGCTTTCTTATAGAACCCAGAACCACCAGCCCAGGGATGGCCCCACCCACAATGGGATGGGCCCTCCCACATCAATCACTAATTAAGAAAATGCCCTACAGGTTTGCCTACAGCTGGATCCTCTGAAGATATTTTCTCAATTGAGGTTCCTTCCTCTCTGATGGCATGTTGTCTTAGAGTTTTATTGCTGTAAAGAGACATCATGACCATGGCAACTCTGATAAAGGAAAACATTCAGCTGGAGCCTGCTTACAGTTTCAGAGGTTTAGTCCATTATCATCATGGTGAAAAACATGGTGGGAAGTATGTAGGCAGACATGGTGCTGGAGAGGTAGCTGAGAGTTCTAGATCTGCAGACAGCAGCAGGAGAGACTGCTATATGGGGCGTGGCTTGAGCATGTATTGACAACTCACAGGCTGCCTTTGCAGTGACACACTTCCTCCAAAAAGGCCCTACCTACTCCAACAAGGCCACACCTACTCCAACAAGGCTACACCTCCTAATAGTGCCACTCCCTCTGGGCCAAGCACTCAAACACATGAGTCTATGGGGGCCATGCCTATTCAAACCACCACACTTGGGTCAAGTTGACATGAAATGAGCCAGCACATCCTTCCAGCTCCCAAGCACAAAGCCCTAGATCAGTCAAAGGCAACAGAGCTTTGCATTAGCTCACACTTTAGCAATGGCAACGAGTCTTTGACCACACTGTGCCTAACTCTTGCTTGGTCCTTTCCCAGGATCATTTTTCTGGTACACCAGTTACCTCTCACATATGATAGTTTTTAAACAGAAAAAGTTTGTTGGGCGGTGGTGGCACAGGCCTTTAATCCCAGCACTCAGGAGGTAGAGGCAGGCAGATCTCTGTGAGTTCGAGGCCAGCCTGGTCTCCAAAGCGAGTTCCAGAAAAGACACAAAGCTACACAGAGAAACCCTGTCTCCAAAAACCAAAAAAAAAAAAAAAGAAGAAGAAGAAGAAGAAGTGAGCAGTCCACAGTCTCTTATTCTCTGCATGGAACCCAGTGGGGCTCATCTACTGCAAGAAGGAGCTTCTGTGATGGAGTTGAGGGTGCACTAATTAATGGGTATAGCAATAAATTGTTACTGTTAATTGTCGGGGTTGGGGATTTAGCTCAGTGGTAGAGCTCTTGCCTAGCACAAGGCCCTGGGTTCAGGCCTCAGCTCCGGAAAAAAAAATAAAAATTTAAAAAAAAAAAAGAAAGAAAAAGCTTCCTGTCATCCCAGCCACATGGGTAGTTGCTGAAGGAAGACTACAAGTTCAAAGCTAGCCTGGACAACTCAGATCTACTGAACAAAGAGTGACTCTGCCTGGATTCAAGCCTTTCTGATGTCCCCTGCACACCACTGACATATTGCCAAACTAGACTCCCCTTCCCCACCTGTGTGCCCGTCCCATGACCTAATGGTCAAGGTCAAACGCCTATCCTCCACTCTAGCAGGCTTTTCAGGAAGTTCCCACCACCCACTACCACTGTTGTATATACCTCTGCCTTAATTGCACATGGCCTTTTAGAGAGGCTAGCATATATAAGTTATGTAAGATTAGGGGCGGGACTCTACGTATATGGCCTTGAAGAGAGGCTAGAGTATACAGGTTATGTAAGATGGGGGGGGGAGCTCTACCTATATGGCCACGGGGAAGCCCTCATCCCTGCTGGGTAAAGACTTTCCTGGTAGAGCCTACAGGAGGCAGAGGATCACCCACGCCCTGTCAGTCGCCCTCACCTATGCCCTGTAAGGAGGCCTATAAACTCACTGGTTCCCAGGTGTGAACTTGGCAGAACGGGACCTGGGTTTGTCAATAGCTTTTGGCTCCTGGGAAGGATGTTTACCACACTAATTTCTAAATAAACTCATCTACAATACAACCTTATAGTTCTGGCTTGTTTTGTGTCTACCAGACAACCCTTGGGTACTATGAGTTTACAAATACTTTTAAAATCAATAACTGCACTGAGAGCAATACCCCCCACCACCACCACCTGGTCTAAATTTCAACCCCTAAACCTGGTGATTACAAATTCCTTTTTTTCCCCCCTAGTCTAGAGTCTACATCAAGCCAGAAAAATTTTCCCAATTTCTGTTTTGGACCACATGTGTATTTTTTTTCTAGACCATTCTTTTTTATCAACACTAAAGCCTTTTTGTTGGCTTTCAAGGGGCTTCACAGTACCACTCCATGGTGGGGATTCATCATGGCTTGTCAACACCAGTCCAAGCTTCTCTGTGTGTGAAGTTGGCCGTGTTACTGAGCTTCCTACCCTGCCCTCAAGGCATCATCCTCGGCCCCCTCACCATTTGGGAACTCAGTTTTCTCTTCCTTTGGGGCTCCCTGGAGATTTCCCCTCACTTTTTTGCAAGATCAGCTCTGTACTTTAAAGGATGTCTGCTATGGGGCTGGAGAGATGACTCACCAGTTAAAAGCACTAGCTGCTCTTGCAAGGGCTGAAAGCAGTTCCCACATTCACAGCAGGACATGGCTCACAACTACCTGTCATTCCAGCTCCAGGGGATCTGATGCCCTCTTCTGGCCTCTTTATACACACACACACACACACACACACACACACACACACACACACACACACAGTTTAAAAGTAAATCCTTTTAAAAGACGTCTCTCTGTCTCAACACACATGCCCAGATGTTCTGTAGAGAAGTGGCCCAGGCATCAGGTCTGCTGTGCTGTGGGAGTGAAGCATCACATCAGAGGCTCTGAAAGAGGCCTTCACCTCCACTTGGACCCTCTCCCTGTATCAGTGGTCCTTAGATGAGACTTCCTGTAAGCAGATCTATTGCCCCAAAGGGCTTCAAAAGCTCCTCCAGGAAGACATCCTGGTTTGCTTTGTGCCTGGGTCCCCAGAGCCCAACCTCAGCTTGGCTGAGGGCAGGACACCAGCCTGGTCCTGTTAGCCAGGCATCTGGAGTGCTCAGGAGCCACCGAGAGGCCCTGGGGAGCCCTGCTGAGCCCTGGGGAAGGAAGGGAGGTGGACACTGACAGCCAGGGAAGGCTCACTGAAAGCAGTCTTCAAGACCACATTCAATGGTAGGTGCTGTGACCCATTATCTTGCCTGCTAACTAAAAACAAGAAAATTCAAATAAGATAAAGCAGGAGCTATGGCTCCGGTGGAGGAAGGGGTTAACAGAGGGACCAGCCCACACAAAGGCCCGGGGCACACATGAGAAAAGACCCCAGTGGGAGCCGTGGAGACCTCCATGCTCCTGAGGCACACAATGGCCCCAGAGAGGAAACAGCAGGGGTTCAGATGGTGGAGGCTGCTACCAAGCCAAGGTAGAGCCTCAAAGGCGGCCCAAACGGGCTCACTGGTCAAAGAGGCCGTCCACTCACCTTAATGGCTTCCATGACAGGCTCATACAGGTCTGGGAAGCCTGGGAACCGAAACACCATGCAGTGCACCAGCTCTGCCAGCTGCTCCAGACAGCTGGTCCCAGAGTTCGAGTCCTCCTTCACCAGAGAGGCCACCATGGGAGGAATGTGAGGGAGAAGCTACAAGAGAGAAGGAGGGTTAGCTCGTGGGCCAGGCTACCCAGCTGAGGCCTGGGCTGAAAAGAGGAGCTTCTGCGGATTGAAGGTACACTCATGTGACCAACGTCCTCCTCCACTAGGTAGAGCTGAGTTCCATGGGAAGTAATTTTCCTTATAAGACCTATGATCTAAGACTCGCTGCCTCAGTCTCTTTATCTGCAAAGCAAGATATATAATTCCTTCCTCACAGCTGTGAGGTGGCCAGCTGTTCAGCCTCACCCAACCAACCTTCCCTAAGAGCCACAGGCCTCTCTGGCTCGCAGCAGATGCTCAGGCTGGGTCAGCCATCTGGGTGAGCTGAGCAGCATGAGCACCTTGTTTGTGTTTATATGGCGTGCGGGGGGTGGGGGGGCTGGGGGGGGCTGATGGTGCTGGAGACAGTACCCAGGGCCCAGTGTGTGCCAGGCAAGAGTGCCACCACTGAGCTACACCCCCTGGCCCAGATAAGCTGTGTAACCTGTCAGGATTTCATGGTGGGTTTCAGAAGGTGGTGTCTGAATCAGGTCCATCTCAGTCCAAAGCCCATTCAGTTCCCCAGCATTAGGGAGTTTCAATCAAACCCCTTAGGGTATTATATCCCAATGTCATAATGGATAGCTGGGCCACAGGAGCACAGGACACTGGTCACATGTTTATATATGGCAGGCTCTAAACACGCATCACCTCATTCCTCTCCCATCCTTGGGGTTTACTGCCATTCCAAATTAAGGTCGCCACAGTGACACTTGTCCCGTTCTGATCTTTTTTCATTTCAACAAACTGGAAAGCACAGGGTTAACTGCTGTGTCCAATGTGAGGGCCTCAGAGAAGGGGCCCCTCCCTGAAGAGAGCCTGGAGGACAGGAAGAGGAGCTAGAGGCCAGGCCAATGAGTGCTGGTGGGTAACAAGAGGGACAGGTGCTTGGGAGTCAGACCCACTCGGCCGCGGGAACCTCCCTGTCCACCTCCTGTGGGGACCAGTGACTTGCTAACCCTCTCCCCCATGCCGTTTCTTTATCTCCAGAAGGAAGGCCTGTCTGGACACCAGGTGAGTGAGCATCTGTAGCACCATGCCTGACACCTGACCCTGAAGAGCTGTAGCTGTCCCTGAGCCAGGCTCTGTCATTCTACAGTGTGCTCGTGGGAGTCACACGTCCTCTGGCTTCTTCCATCTCCCATCTCTACCACAGGGCTTAAGCCTCCCGTGCTAAGAAAGATGGAGATTTTGCTTCAAAAGCCCCAGCTCCCTGACTCCCCGCAGAAAACCGTGTTGGGTCTCGGGCAGGTCAGAGAGAGCGGGGCCCTTACCAGGTGGAAGGCCTCGTGGGAGTGCTGGAAAGTCAGGAGCATGTACTTGAGGACAGACAGGGCGGCCCCCCGAACGATGGGGTACAGGAGCTTAGAGAAGACCTGAAAAAGAGTTCACGTCAGGGGCCCCCAGACCTGAGCCACTCCCCAAAGCCCAGCGCGGCCACCGTGGTCCCTGAAAGGGAAGCGGAGACACAGAGCAGTGGAAGCAGCGGGCTGACGATGAAGCAAGAGCAGAGACAGAGACGGGCCTCGCGGCTGGATGGAGCAGCACGTGACAGACCGGGCAGCCGGGGTTAGTGAGTGACAGGTGGGTGGGCAGACACCTGCCCTGGAAGAAGGGTCAGAGTAATGGAGCTGGAATCTGAGGCCCGGAGAAGAGCAGTGAATTAGCCCCGTCACACGGGGAGCTTGGTTGGGACCCCAGGCCCCTGCATCCCACACCTGCACTGCTCCCAGAAGAGACCAGTGGGAAGGGCCACAGGCCCGGGTTCGGACAGGGGCCACCAACCTTCTCAATTTTGGCGAGCGAAACCTCGATCAAGATGCTGAACTTCTTAACGGCAGCCAGACCCTTGAGAAGGGCAATGATCCACTTGTCAATGTTCTTCCCCAGGGGCCAGGACACCCAGTCGATCATCCTGGTGAGGGCAGTGACCGTGACACAGGGACAAGGGAGGCCCCGAAGCCAGAGAAGGGCAGCCCAGGGGCTGGCCATGAAGTCCTGACTCACACCTGCAGGGGCACTTGGGTCTTGGGACTAACAGGACACTCCTTCAAACGCAAATGAGCCCAGAGACACACCCAGCAGAAGCGGCTCACAGTCCTCCAGCGGGAAGGCAGGCCCTTCTCCCACTGTACCAATTACAGGACTTCAGGCTATCCTGGCAAAGAGCTCCACCCTGGGGCTGAGACCTCTGGCTCCATCAAGTCCCTGCTGGGGACCAGGGCAAAGCGCTTCCCCTCTCTGAGCCTGGACTTCATCTGCAAATGGAGACAGCCCCCCCTCCTGAGAACTATCACATTAAGAGGGCAGTGTCCACCAACACCAGGCCCGTGTGGATTGCGCATGGGGCGGGTATGTGGTAATGCTCAGGAAAAGAGCACCACTCAAATACCGAACTGACTGGGCCACAAGGAGGAGAATAATAGTACTTAGGAAAGTTCCCATGGTGCTGTCCTACACCTCACATGGCGGCTCACTTTCACCTACTCCCCAACATATTCTCTGATGGGCCCAATGGCGACCACTTTAGAGCTGAGGAGACTATATGGCTATTAGGAGACTTGCCCCTCCTGCCTACACCCTTACCCACCCTATCCCCCCCCCCCCCCCGCCTACATCCCCCCCCCTCCACAGGGTTTCCCCGTGTAGTTTCGATGCCGGTCCTGGATCTCGCTCTGTAGACCAGGCTGGCCTCGAACTCACAGAGATCTGCCTGGCTCTGCCTCCTGAGTGCTGGGATTAAAGGCATGCGGCGCCACCCGCCTGCCCACCCGCCCCCAGCCCCAGCCTACACTCTTACCCACCCCCCTCCTGCCTACACCCTTACCCACCCCCTCCCTGCCTACATCCTTACCCACCCCCTCCCTGCCTACACCCTTACCCACCCCCTCCCTGCCTACATCCTTACCCACCCCCTCCCTGCCTACACCCTTACCCACCCCCTCCCTGCCTACATCCTTACCCACCCCCTCCTGCCTACACTCTCACCCACTAAAGAGAAGGGATCCAGGAAAGCCCTCTGGAGAGGGTGCTCTGTGCATGGGTGCAGGAAGAACGGCGGAGGGAGGCATGCCAGGTAGATGGCATCTGCACAGGCCCAGGCCTGAAGAGAGGAATGCGGGCAGCCTAGCCAGGGTCACAAGGCAGGCAGGTCAAGCTAGTCCACGGGGTGACAACATTCAAGTGAGTAAGGGGATGTACGCAGATTCAGTGAGTGGAAAAGCACCCAAACTCTGCTTCTAGGCTTTTCCAGACTCACAAAGCACACCAGAAACTACCTTCACCGTGTGTGTGTGTGTGTGTGTGTGTGTGTGTGTGTGTGTGTGTGTGTGTGTGTCTGAGTCTTTATGCGTGTGTGCACGCGCTCTCACACACCTACAGAATGGAATCTAATGGACAGCAGGTGTTCTCTGTTATCACTCATCTTAAGGGTCTCCCACTGATCCTGAAGCTGACTGGCCGTCGAATCCCAAGGATCTGCCCATCTCTGCCTCCTCAACACAAAAGTCATCACTAAAGTCACGTGTATGCATGGCCATGCCAGGTGGTGGGTACTGTACTCAGGTCCTCAGGGGCAAGTATTCTTAGCCACTGAGCCATCTCCTCAGCCCGTTTTTACCTTCTCATACTACCAGGCACATCTATTTCTCACAGAGAGGGAAACTGAGGCCAAGGGTTCAGAGTCACCCGCTAGTACCTAGTCTGGTGTTATCACTGGAGCCGGACTGTGTCCTTTACATCCAAGCCAAGGCCAAGCAGAGAAGTACTGCAGAACTCACAGATGAGTCAACAGGCATGGCCTCTGACCACCGATAGCCTGGGTCCCCACCCAGAGTCAAGAGCTTCAGAGAAAAGTGAGGGAAAGCCCACCCCCCACCCACTACCCTCAGCACCCACCTGCTAATGGCAGTCAGCATCTGGGAATCTGTCACACTGTCATCATTGCTGAGGTTGCGGACCACCCCATCCATGAGCTCCAGTGGGAGGTGCTGGACCACACTGGCCAAGGCGCTGGACGGCGGCTCCTCCTCTGGAACAGGGCTAGACTGAGCTCATGGCACCACTACTTAGGCTGGGCCTCTGCAAGTGACACATGGGGCCACCCCCCCTCCCGCTACAGCATCAAAGTCTCTGATCCCATCGTAACGCATTCATTCAAAAACCCTTCGCTGGCACATGCTGACACCAGGAGGAAGCACTAAGGCCCAAATGTGCATGTAAAGAAAAGCCCTTCAGCCGGGCAGAGGCAGGCAGGTCTCTGTGAGTTCAAGGCCAGCCTGGGCTACAGAGTGAGTTCCAGGAAAGGCGCAAAGCTACACAGAGAAACCCTGTCTCAAAAAAACAAAAATAGAAAAAAGTCCTTCAGAAAAGTTAATGCTGGAGCTAGCCTAGGGAGGAAAGGACATTCCAGGTGCAGCTACACAAAGGTGGAGATGTGAGAAGGCACATTTAATGCCAAACTCCTTTGCAATTGTTTAGGAGACAGGCTCCCGTACACAGGCTGCCCTTGGCTCTTCCCTCCTTCCCCCTGCCCAGCCCTACGATCAGGGAAATCACAGACCTCAGATCACTCATCCACACTAGAATCTAAGATCCACTTCTGCTGGCAACTGGATGTCAAGATTCCAGAGTTCAGGGGCTGGAGAAACGGCTCAGTGGCTAAAAACTCTTGCTGTTCTTGCAGAGGACGGAGTTCGGTCCCCAGCATCCACATGGTGGCTCACAACTGTCCTTAAACTCCAGTTCCAGGGGTCAGTGCCCTATTCTGACCTCAGCGGGCACCAGACACACAGGTAGAACACTCATACACATGAAATAAAAATAAAAAATTTTAAAGATACACTCTGAGTTTAGGTATCGCCTGCAAGCTCCCCTGCTGCCTGATGCTAATATCTCCAGAGGAGCCTTCCTGACCCAAAGCCCAGGACCCACCATTCTGCCCTGCCAAACTGATCTCATCCTCCGCCCCACATGGTGTGTTCCCGGCATTTCCAGCCCCATCATGGGATGACACCCACAGCAAAGGCCCAAGGTAGATCTGCTCACTAAAAATGAGCATTGCCAGTCCGCCGGTTTGTGCAACCCGCATCAGGGCCAGCCCGAGTTCCCGCCCCAGCCTGGGCTGCCCACGCACCTGTGCAGGAGATGACCGCGAACAGCTCCTTGAGGCAGGGCAGGATGGCGGCGGGCTGGGCTCGCCAGAGCTGAGCTAGGAGCCCGCTAACCTGCTGGGCCTGCTCCAGGAACTCCACGGCGCCCTCCTCGCCCTCGGCTGGGCAGCGGAAGCGGCCCAGGCAGCGCACCAGCTGCTGGCAGAAGAGCAGGCGGTGCGCGCCGTCGGGTACGCAGCGCGGGTGGCGCGCCAGCAACCGGGCGACCTGCGCGCAGGTGGCGGGCCCGGGACGCTCGCACACGGTGCGCAGCACCTCGCGCCGCAGCAGCGCGAACACCTCGTCGGCCGCGGGCCCGTCTGGCAGCAGCTGCAGCCCCAGCTGTACGCAAGCCAGCGCGCGCGCCCCCGGGGGCCCCGCGCCGCCCTGCAGCAGGCGCAGCACGCGGCGCGCGCTGAAGAACTCGGCGAAGACGTCGGGGTGGTGGCGCCCCGCCACGTGCAGCAGCTGGCAGCCCACGCGGCGCGGCAGCTCCTCCGCGCCACCCACATAGAGGCGCGCGCCCAGGGCCAGCAGCGCCAGGCACTGCTCCCGCTCCAGGGGCTGCCGCGCCGCCTCCAGCACGCGCCGCACCAGCCCTTGCTTCACGCTCGCAGGGTAGGACGAAGTCACCACGGCCTCCAGGATCTTGTCCATGACGACGGCCACACGCTGCTGGAGGCAGGGAGCAGGGCAGCGCTCTGACACACACCCGGTCCAGGTCCCTGGGTGCTCACGCTGCAGAAGGGCCTCGGTTTGCTTGCCTCTAAAATGGAACACGAATATCTTTATCACAAAGAAGTAGTACAGAATGGCACCTGCCCAGCCCCTGGGAGTCCCAGCTCTGGCTGCTGGGCGCCTTCCCCCCGCCTCCCTGGTGACTACAGACACTCTTGAAATAGGTGAGTGTTGGCTCTGGAGCAGCAGTAAGTAGTCTTGGGTAAGCCACACGGGACCGGGAGGGCAGGGGGAGGGCAGGGGACTGGGCCCCGCCCGAGACCCTTTTCTCAGATCACCTACAAGTTTGCAAAGTTCTCCTCTTGGTGAGCGCTGTGCCATTTGCCTGATTCATCCCGTCTCTAAGCCCTTGTCACTAACAGTCACCGGGCAAACTTCTTTTCCTAAAAGCCTACAACACCTGTCCGAGGTGAACCCACGCCCGGTCTGCAATAGCATCCTTGTGGGGGGTGGAATTATCAATTTGATAGGACCTAGAATCAATCACCTGCGAGACAAGCTTCTGGGCACACCAATGAGGGATTTCTGCCTCTGGTCAACTGTGGGGGATTATCCCGATTGGTTTGAGGTGGAAGACCCACCCACTAGTCTCTGGGTTGGGATCCTTAACTGTGTAAGGGGGAGAAAGTGACCTGAGTAACGGTCCTCGTTGCTGTCATCGTCTTGGGTGTGCAGCGACGACCAGCTGCTTCAAGTTCTGCCCCATCACCACCCCACCCTGATGCCGTAGACCTCTGAGGGGAGTCACCAGAAATCCTTTCACCCTTAGGCTGTATTTTACCACAGCAACTGGAAGACATTAGGATTAAGCCTGGGTCCCTTCTCATGGCTGCCAACACTTAATGCTAGGGTCATCCCGATGCCCTTCACTGACCCTCCCACCCAGCCTGGCTCCACAGCCCTTCACCCCCCAGGGCCCTACCTGCTTCTCCAGCCTCAGCCCCTGCTCCCTGTCCACCCCCTTCCTCTCCCTGCTTGGTGTGGTGGTTTGGATGAGAATGGCCCCCATAGGCTCACGGTGGAATATGTAGTCCCCATAGGAAGAACTGTTTAGGAAGAGGTAGGAGGCGCGGTCTTGTTGGGGGTGGTGCATCACTGGGAGGTTTCACAAGTTAGCTTTCTCTGCCTCCTGCTTGCTGAACAAGATGTGATGCCTTTGCTTACCCATCAGGGACTCGAACACTCTGAAACCATAAGTCCGAATTAAACACTTTGTCTTGTTTTGTTTTGCAGAGCTGAGGACCGAACCCAGGGCCTTGTGCTTGCTAGGCAAGCGCTCTACCACTGAGCTAAATCTCCAAACCCTAAACACTTGGTTTTGTGAGTTGCCTTGGTCATGGTGTTTTATCACAGTAATAGAAAAGTCAGACACTTGGCTGGCACTCCAAAAAAGCCTCACCCGCCCTTCCTACCTGCTTCAGACCTCCTGGTTAAACACTCAGAACATCCTACCCAGCTCCTGTACAGCACTTGGCTGGTATCAGCCTCCCCACCACATTAAAAATGGTTCCTGAAGTCAAGTTTTGATTATCAGTCTCCCCAGCACCTGGCAAGTGGCTAGCACACAGTAGGCATGTGTTGGGTGAGAAAGGTCCTTACCACCCTGTGGCATAAAAGCCCTCCACCTGGGCTGTTCTCCGGACTCCTCCACACTGACCCATTCTAACCCCGGAGTCCCAGGCTGAGTTTCATAGTACAGCTGGCTCACTTCTTATCTAGCTCTCACCTAAGAGAAGGCAGGGCCCTTTCTCTGCATAATCCTACTCTAGGCAAAGCCCAACATATAGTAGATGCTTCATGTACTTCCCCAAAATTACTGAAGCTTCCTTCACATTGCAGCTGGGTGAAGACAGTGGAGCATTTCCTGGACAATGGGCCAGAAACCTGATGCAGAACCTGAGCCGTTCTGGAGCTGTCTCTGGAGATGCACACTTCTGGGTCCTACCTCTGAACTGTGTCCCACCAGTACTGCATGTCTCTTTCCAGGGGCCCCTCTGTTTACGTCTGTCTCAGGGTGTGAGCTCCCTGGTACAGGGACCAAGCTTACGTCTCAGTGGCTGGCATCTCCCACACCAAGTTCGAATCTTTGGCGGTCAGTGGTTGGAGGGTCCATCACAGCCCAGGTCAGTGGCCCCCAAATGCTAGCCTGGCTGCCTCAGAGTCAGCAAGCCTCCAGCACAAGTGTGCTTAGCACCTCACTGTGGAGCTTCATTTGTTTGATGGTGCTGGAACTGAACCGAGGGCCTCACGCACCCTGGGAAGCACCAATATTAGCCTAAGCGGCACTGCTCAGCTGCCGTTTCCATTCTGCCCCTCGCTCCTCCTGCCTTTTATATTTTGCTGTTGTTTGAAATGTAAATTTAAGTTGCTTGATATTTTTGTTTTCAGACAGAGTCTTGTGTCTCGGGCTGGCCTAAAACTCACTAAATAGCTATAGACGATATTGAACTCCTGACCTTCCTGCTTTCACCTTTCAAGTGCTCAAATTACAGGCATGAATTACCCTGCCTGGCTTCTTGGGGGTTTGTTTGTTTGTTTGTTTGTTTGTTTGTTTGTTTGTAGATGGGGTTTTACTCTGCAGCCCAGGTGAACCTGAGTCTCATTACTCTGCCCCTTGAGCCTCCCACTGGTTGGAAGGGGCTATGAAAAGGAACAAGACACCCTTAGCATGGTGCTGGATGTGAGGAAACTCTCAAGAGACATCAATTCCCACTGCCTCGGAAGCAAAGTCTGGGGGTCCTTAAGGAGGCTGAGCCTAGTGGAGGAAGCAGATGTGGAGAGAGAGCAACAGGCAGCGTAAAGGGCGATTCGCGGGCCTTGAAAGACTCGCCTTGAGGTTGGGGTGCCACGAGCTGGATCCCCAGCACCACACAAAGAATTAACAAGAAACAGAATGGCACCCCCACCACCACCATGTCACCCTGGGCCCTCTTTCTTAGGCAGGACCTAGGACAAGGCAGTTTCTGTCTCCAACCTCCTCCGCCGTGTAGACTAGTAGGTGGGTCATGCTTTTTAACCTAGGCTGCCAAGAAAGCCCAGCATGCACACTGCTAAGAAGAAACCTTAATCAATGAGATTTTGGCATCATGTATAGAGGGCAAGGGCATAGGGCAGGCACAAATGGAATTCTGGAGCCAGAGAAGGTTCTAGAAGACGATTTAAAATATTAAAGTAGAAATGGAGACCTGCACTGTGTGACCTTGAGTAAGGCATTATATATATGGGCTGCTTTTCTCGTTTTAAAAATGGGGATAGATGGCATGAGATTAAACCACAGAAACCGAACGATCAAAGCCCTGCAGCAGTTCCCTGCCAGTTTCCCTGACACTACATCGGGTGGGCTGCACGTGGCAGCGGGAAGCCCCGCCCATCAGGACCACCCAAAGTTCCAATCACCAAAGCCAGCCTTCCTCAGTCTTCGGCCTCTCCACAAAGCACAGGGCTTTGCTACCTGCGCCAACGCCTACGCAAGCAGTCGGGTCAGCTGTCACCATGGTTACCAGTAAACCCACTCGGCGATATCTTGGATGCATTCACGCACAAGAGCTTCAGAGGTTTTGACTTCACCTGACGCCAATCGCAGGCCAGAGAAGGAGGGCAGGAGTAGGGGGGTAGTGGGGACACATTTCCACGACACAGCGGAATCAGCTGTCATTCTTCCCCTCCCGGAAGAAGCTGTTGGACACCTCTCTCTCGGAAGAGGAGGAGGAGGAGGCCGGGTTACCCAGAAGGGGCGGCTGGTCCACACCGGCTCTGAGTCCAGCCAGCTGTTCCACACCTAGTCCAGCAGCCCTCCTCCCTTCCGCTCAGAACCACAGGCTCACCTGGGGCAAGCTCCTTCTAGCACCTCAGCTTTCTCGCTGGAAAATGGGAATTGTTCTGCATCTGCCACTCCTAGGGTTGGGCCAGTGTTTAAAAAATAAAGATGGTGGCTTGGGCAGACATGAGTCTCTTATTGGCCCTCTGTCGTGGAGGGAGCACACACATACTGTGAGGGGAAGGAGGCGAGCACTCACTGCCAGCTGCCTCCAGGAATTCCCTCAATTCAACTGTTTCCACCCTTCCCCCAGCATCAGCTCCTCTTCATCCCCTGCCTGGACGAGGGCAGTGTAGTTTTCTAAACCTCATCCCCTCATTTGATCCATCCTCCACGAAAGGCACAAGTCCTGGAGGACGTCAGTCCAGGTTTTCATTTAGCCCGACACAGCCACCATGATGGCCTTGGTTATAGAGGAATCGACTCCTTCACCTCCCAGCCTCTGAGACCCAGATGGAAGATGACTGGCCACTTACTTCTTGGCCTTTCCCAGCCAGGGCTGATGCCCTTGCCCAAGCCCTGGGCTTGTGCCCTCACACTGCCAGCCTGTCAACCTGGGTGTCCAGGCACTTTCTGTATGTATGCTCCAGGGCCACCTGGGAGAAGCCACACCCCTCCCAGGAGGCCCCGAGCCTTCATCTGTCCCTTGAACAACCCTTGGCTTTCCAGCTGTGTGCTGACAGTTCCCTGCTTCTGCTTGGGGGAACCTGGCTCTTCTCTATTATCACCTGGGGGGTCTGTGGAGAGGGAGAAAGAGTCTGCGACCTCTAGTGATCAGCTCAGCCTTCAGCACCTCCTCAGCCTCTCTTTGGCCCCAACTCTCTCAGCAATGCCCTCATATTAACCTCATGGCTGGAAAGTTCCCTCTTGCCTGGCTACTCAGAACCTCGAGGCCACTAGCCCCCTCCGACAAAGCCCACGCTCGGAAGCCTGGCATTGGGGCTGTCTTCAAGACATGACACTGACAGGGGTCATCGATGGGACTTTGAGAAGGATGTGTGTTTTATTGGTTTTTTTTCCCCCCTGGCGTCCTCTCTGTGGGAAAGGGTTTGCCTCCTCTTCTCTCCTGGCTCGTTCTGACTCATCCAGCAATGCCCAGCTTGCAGGCTGTCCCTTGTCCCTCCACAGAGCGAGTCTCTGAGCCCTGGCTCCACGGCCGCCTTGGCTCCTTCATCCTCTGCAGTCCTGACCGGCTCCAGCACTCTCTCACCCACCTGGCTAGGGTCTGATGCTGTAGGAAGTAGATCCAATCCTGTTCTGTACGCAGTGCCCGCCCAGGATGGGAGTGTGCCCAAGCACAGAGGTGGCCATGAAGGTGTGCCTAGCTACTGATGAGAGAGACCTGTGACACCAATACGAGGTAAAATCCAGGATGTGAGCAGAAAAGTAGCTTCCAGAGACAGGCTTAACCTTGACTACAGCCCCTGGCCCTCCTCTGCCTGGGCCTGGTCTCTAATATCCACAACCCTTGAACCTCTGTGAGACACCCCACAGAGGCCTCCTTAGCCACTCGTGAAATGATCCACACAAGCAAGGCAGAGAAGCAGAATAAAAACCCTGTTCCTGGTTAGCCCTAGGTCAGCTGTTCCCAGATCTCCTCAAAAGGGGGAGGGAGGGTCTGTAGGTCCCTGCCCTGTGGGTTTGTGGGGGGGAGGGTGGGATTCATCTTCTCTCAGTCCCTCACATTCACCCCCCACACCTTGACTCCCATGGGTGCCAGGGCTTCCAGGGGGCACCGTTTGTCCCTGGGGTCTCTGAGCTGCAGAATGTCAGCTTTTTTAACTTAGTGTCTGACTACGGCAGATCCAGGGGCACCCTTCCCTCTGGGAGGCCTTGTCTGGCCCCCGAGCAGGGTCCTGAGCGGGGGTTTTGCTGTGCCCTATTATTGAAGAGGAATGAGAGGAAGGGAAGGTGACAGGACCATTGTTCCGCCTCTGGGACTGGCCACACTCACCCCTGCCTACAGAACTACCCCTCACTAACCTCTGCTGACCCAGCCCCCACTCCCAACCCAGACTTTCTGGGAGGGAAGACTCGAGCTTAAGCTTCGGCTCTCCAATCTGCAAGGGTTGTCAAGGGTCCCAGATTCCGGGAAGCTAAGACCACCAGACAGCCTCTGGATCCTCGGTTTGTGCTCCCGGTGGACCCTCCCTCTCCCTTCCTTATGCCTCTGCACCCCTGCCCAGCCCAGAGTGGGACTGGGGTTTCTCCACAAAAACATTACCAGGCTTCGTGGTACTAGGTATGTGAGCTCTCAGTACTGAGTGGGGCAGGCGCTGGACCACCTCTACTACATTCAGTTGATGAAGATGGTTAAGGCTCAGAGAGGGGCAGTACTAGCCCAAGGTCACACAGCAAGGCCCAGAAGAACCTAGACCTCCCACCTCCCAATCTCAGAACCTCGTAGGTAAGTATGGGGTCCTTGAAACAGTCTCTGTCCCCCCCACCCCCTGCCACCAGCACTCACACCCAGGGCCCCCTTACCTCATGGACTTCAGCGGGCCTTACCTCAGAACCCACTCCTGGGCGGGGCGCTTGGGCCAGGCTTGACTAGGCAGGGCCAGGCTAGGTCAGGGCGGGTCCTCCGCTCCCCTACAGAGGGGTCCCAGACCTGAGGGATGCTGCTGCCACAGTGATGTCCAACTCCACCCACCCCGCTCCGCATAACCCTAGATGGACCTGGGCAGGGAAACTCTGCTGCGCGGTCGCTGGGCTGCGGGACGGAGCGGGGTGGGGGGGGAGGGGCGAGGTGCGGGAAACTGGGCGGAGCCAGAGCGGGGGCTACCCCGCGAGCTGCCAGTCCGGCCGCGTCCCCTTTAAGGCCAGCTGGCCCGAGTGCGGGTGGGGCGGGCCAGTAGCGGGCTGGCTTTCTGCGTTGACTCCTGGGAGATGGAGTCCGGGCGGGGCGCCCGGCGCGGCGGGGCTCAACAAGGAGACTACAAGTCCCGGCGGCCAGCGCGCGGCCCGGGACGCCCCGCCCCTGCCCCCGCCCGGCCCGCCCCCTGGCGAAGCTGCGCTGGCTGGAGGGGAGGCTGCGGAGCGAGGGCTGGAGGTGGGTGCGGTGCGCCGGGGCGAGGGGGAGCTCGGGACCCAGCAGATGCATAATGGGGCCCTCGGGGCACCTGTCCTGCCGTGAAATGTCATCTGTCGCAGCCTCGCTGTTCTCGTCAGTGAAGTGGGGTAGCCCCGCCCTTGGCCGCGGGGGAGGGGCGCGTTTCGAGGTGGGGGGGTGGACAGAGCTACCAGAGAGGCGGGGCTGGGGAGGGGTGCGCTGTGGGAGGAGCCTTCGGTGGATGGGAAGAGGAGCCGGGTCTCTAGATGAGAAGGGGCATCTTGCCTGATCAGAGGGGTCGTGTTCCTGAGCTGAGGAATGGGTGCTGGGTTAGGTGGAGGGGCGCAGGGCGAACCACAGGGATGGCAGGGACCCCCTCCCAGCTCTGGCGATCCCAGGGCGTGTAGTTGAGCCGTGGGCCAGGGCCTGTGGATGGACACAGGACCGTTCTTTCCATATGACTAGAAATAAAGAGCCCATCCTTGGAGCTCAGTGCGTCACACACAAAACTCCTTCTCCTCTTGCATCCTGCAAAGGCCTCACCATATTTGTTTCCAGTTGAGGAACACGGGTGATAAGTAACTTGCCACAAACGCCTTCAAAGACCCTGCTTTTTTTCTCCGCAGCCGGGGAAACGGGTTTGGTCCGGGGTAGTGTAGAGAAGAAATAAATATTCTGATACCCTACCCTTCCAAAGTTGTGCTTCAGGACCAGTTCCCTCAGCGACTCTAACTACCAAGCTATAAGGCAACCCCGCTATGGTATCTTCAGGCTGGAGGGACTTGAAAGCCCTTTGTTTATCATTATCACTGATAGGAGGCGTGGGGGGATCACAGGAAGAGAACGCTTGAAAGGAAGTGGTGACTGGACCAACCAGGAGAGTTAGCCAAGATGGCTAAGGAAGGTTCTGCAGGAGGATGAGTGTGGTGGTTGGAGTCTGCACCATCTTTGACAAAGCATTTCTGTGCACGCAGGGAAATTGCATCTGGCTGGGTGGTGTCTTCTTCCAGCCTCACTTTCCCCACCCTCTGCCCTGTTGGTCACAAATACCAGGGTCCCCTGTGTGAACTGAGTCTAGAAAATACCTTGACTCTCTTGCTAAGTTGGTCCTGTGGAGCAGCCTGTGGGCCTCTTAGAGGTAGGACAGGGCAGGAGGGACTAAAGAGCAGCTCTTGGGGGTGAGGGGTGAAGGTGAAGTCCGCAGGGCTCCGAGCCAGACTCCTTATCCTGGTGATCTAACAGGGTTAGGTGGGGAAGTTGCTGGTTGATAGGAAGGCATTGCTCACTTTGAAATTTACCCAGTGCTCCTCCCGCTCCCCTACGAAGTGGAAACCTTTATTGCCTTTACAGCCCAGCAGTCAGTGAGACCTTGTCTTAGGACTTTGATGCCCAATTGAAAATTCAAGTCTTTCCAAATGAAATGTTTTAGAGTGTTTATCTCCAGGACAGGGAAATAAATATTCCTATTGGAAAATAAGTCTGTCGGGAAGGTGAAAATGGTTCAAACTAAATAAGGTTTTTTAAAATAAAAATGTCTCTCCCGCCCCCTGCCCAGCCTGTTTCTGGGGACAGAGAGGGGTTTCCCAGCCCCAACAGGGAGACCAGGCACCTATCTAATAGCTTAGGTTAGGTGTGCCAATGAATGAGCATAAAATGCTAGGAGTCAAAGAAGAGGAAGCTAGGAATTCCACATGTGAGGCCTGGCAGCTAAGTTCCTGGCATAGGGGATGACAGAAGCCAAGTTGCAGAGGAAGAAAATGGCCTGCCTTGGCTGGTCTATAGAGCAGAGCTACAAGAGTATCTATTTCTCCAGGCAGGGGTGGTGCATGCCTTTAACCCCAGCATTCAGGAGGCAGAGGCAGGTGGATCTCTTGAGTTCCAGGACAGATGGGGCTACACAGAGAAACTCTGTCTTTAAAAAAAAAAGAAAAAGAAAAAAAGACAGAGGATGTGCCTGCTTCCCCTATGAGATTAGTAGAGATTAGCATGTTGAATAGCTAGCCCAGTTGGAACCGCTGAGTCAGCTGTAACCCTTATTATTACTATTAATGGTTTTCATGACCACCATCATCTTCCCTGGGAATTGGCCACAGCTAGTATAGGGCAGAGCCTACAGCAAACACTGACCAAAACCATATACTTAGCCCCAGAAAGCCCCACTGGTTCTTTCCACCTCTGCTCAGCACACCTTGGCTGTAGAGGTAGCTCTCATATGAACCAGCAGGAGTTTCCTTCCTGCTACCTAACAGCAGCAGATTCTAGGCTCAGGAGGAAGAGGCAGAAACAAGGCCCAGGCAGCCATATCTCAAAGCCTGGATCCCAGTGTGGAAGATAGGCCGGCTGTTCCCATGGGACATCTCCCACAGGTCCATCTAGAAGGACCTCCCACTCAAAAACTTCCCCAACTCTAGACCTAGTTGACCATCTTAGCCTCCAAATGCCAAGCCTATATTAAATTC
Source organism: Peromyscus maniculatus bairdii (assembly GCF_049852395.1). Lineage (NCBI taxonomy): Eukaryota > Metazoa > Chordata > Mammalia > Rodentia > Cricetidae > Peromyscus > Peromyscus maniculatus. The sequence goes on from NC_134852.1 coordinate 107,974,670, forward strand.
CAGGTCAGCCTGCGTTCACCTCTTCAGGCTTGGCCACATCTGTCTTCACACAGACATGTACACCTATCTCCCAGCTACTTTAACTTACAAGCCAGGCTTGGTGGTTTGTCCCTATAGTCCAAGCTACTCAGGAGACGGAGGCAAGAGCATCACTTGAACCTGGGAGCTCCAGACCAGCTAAGGCAGGGCAGTATTAGGAAGACCTGCCACACAAAAGGAGAGAGACATGGAAAGAGTGAGTGAGAGGAAGAGAATGTGGCTGTCATAGCCAGGCATGGTGGCACATGCCTGTGACCCCAGTATTTGGGACACTGAGCAGGAACATTGCTTCTAGACCAACATGAATTCTTTTCTAGACCTTGTCTAGAAAAAAAGAAAGTTTTCCTAAACTCTCTCTCTCTCTCTCTCTCTCTCTCTCTCTCTCTCTCTCTCTCTCTCTCCATATATATATATATATATATATATATATATATATATATATATATATACATACACACACACACACACACACACACACACACACACACACACACATACACACACATACCCTAATAGTGGCATTCTCCTACATAATAGTTACCAAATTAGCACTTGGTATTAGATTTTTTCCAGATTACTTTTCACCAAAAATCTCTAGTTGCATCTCTTTGAGCAAATTATGTAATCTGAAAAGAGCTGTCTTACCTTTTATGTATATTTGATTAGGCCATTAATGATTAGATCCTGGCTATTTTTTTTTCTGGCTTTTTGGTAATGTGTACTTCTGACTCCATCACTCTAGAAGGCAGGTACCAGAGGCCTCCATGAAGCTTTTGGTTAGTAGTTAATATGACAGCATGATGTCTCCATGATAACAGGGAAAATGTCCGTAACAATTCCCTAGACCAGGGGTTCTCAGTTGTGGGTCTCGACCCCTTTAGGGTCAAATGACCCTTTCACGGGGTCACCTAAGACCATTGGAAAACACATATTTACATTATGGTTCATAACAGTAGCAAAATTACAGTTATGAAGTAGCAATAAAAATAATTTTATGGTTGGGGGTCACCACAAATGAGGAACTGTATTAAAGGGTCACAGCACTAGGATAGCTGAGACCCACTGCTCTAGACAATGTGTTCCTTCCATGCCACATCCATTGATGATCTTTGCCTGAATGGTAACATTGAAGGCTGCAAAATGGTATTTTTCTAATTCTACCATTCCTTCTATATTAGTTGGTGTTCATTTTGGGTGAAAAAGTAGGTTGAGACAGGGTCTCCTGTAGACCAGGCTGGCCTTGAACTCCTGCTCTTCCTCCTTCTCCCTCCCAAATACTGGGAAAACAGGCCTGTACCACTGTGATAGTGGTAATTGTCCACTTGACAGAATCTAGAATCACCTGGGAGGTGTGCTTCTGGGCATGCCATGGGTATTTTAAAAATGGCACATGACAGTCATGGCAGATGGGAGCTGCAGAGAGAGAGATACACCATACAGACCACATTCACATGGAGAGTTTTGTTGGTGGAGGGAGAGAAGGGAGCTGAGGAGAGAAGAGGAAGAAGAGAAAAAGAGACAGGAAAGGGAGGAGAGAGGAAGTGCAGATGTGACCTCATAGGGATAGAGAGAAAGGGGATGGTTCCCACCCCCTTATGACGGGAAGTCACACATGCACAGAGAGACCCCATAGCAATGAGTACATGAGACTTGTCAGGATCCCGAGTAGGCCAAGGTATTGCCTGAGTATTGGCTAGGCCCCCAAGGGGCGGGTCTAAATGTTAACAATGGGAGATTATCTTGATTATTTTAATTGTGACCAAGGCAACTTAAAGAAGAATTTGTTTGAGCTTATCCAGAGGGATGAGTCCATCTTGGCATTAGGAACAGCTGAGAGCTCACATCTTGAACAGACTGAGGATGGCACATGGCTCTTAAAACCTCAAAGTCCGCCCCCAGTGACATACTTCCTCCAGCAAGGCCACACCTCCTAAACCTACCCGAACACCACCACCAACTGGAGACCAAGCATTCAAGGACCTGAGTCTGTTGAGCCACCACAAGACCCATCTTTTAGTTTTTTCAAGATAGGGTCTCACTACGTAGCCCTGGCTGTCCTGGAACTCACTCTGTAGACCAGGCTGACCTGGAACTCAGAGATCTGGCTGCCTCTGCCTCCCAAGTGCCACTACATCCAGCCACAAAACCCATCTTAATAGTGGGTGGGACCGTTCCCTTACTGTACAAATGGAGGAAGGCTGTGGGTGCAGTGTGACCACACGTTGTGCGGCAAGCCCCTGCTGCCCTAGGCTCCCCACGTGCCAGGCTGCACCTTGAACCATGATCTGGAATAAGCTCCTCCGTTGGTTCTTTCGGTCAGGACACTTTATCACAGCAACAGGAAGAGAAACTAAGACTGGCGCCTGGCCCGTCCACCCACCTGCTAGTCCTTCCTTTAGAAAAACGTTTCCTTCTTTCTCACTCCCTGTTCCCTCCTCACCCCTTTTTCTCTTTTTGCAGTAATATTATGGACCCATTAAAAAATTCAGTGTGCTAAAATCTATTATTGTTATGATTTTGATACTCAAATTATCCTAAACTTGTCCTTGAGGCCAGCTCCTGTATTCTTCTGACATGGACTTACTAGTCTTTGTTCTTTGTTATCTGGCCAAAGAAGTTCCAGACTCACTTGGAACTTCCCTTAAAAAAATCCTGGAACTTTCTCCAGGAAGCCCTTGTTTCTTGTAGGAACTATCTGAAAAGACCCATGCAGGTGTCCTCATAGATTATAGATCATTTCTAGGCTCTCTGAGTGAATGAAGCAGAGAAGGGAAAGGGATTATTACTTAGTAATAGTAATAATAAATAAATAGATTTATGGTTGTTACAACAGTTGGTCCTCACTGATAGCACATAAAAGGTCCCACATCTCTAGCCCTTATTATTCTTTTAGGACAGCCGTAATGTCTTTTGTTTGGGGCTCAGTATCTCAGTGGTACAGCACTTGCCCACCACTGACAGGGTCCTGGTTTGATCTCTAGCACCAGTCGGTCTTTTGTTTTCCTCTCAGAAGCATCGCAAGCCTTATTCAAATTCTGTCTCTGGTCCTTACTGAAATGCTGTGGCTTCTGGTATGGGCCAGGGCACAGGCTCATGAGTCCTCATTTGGAGATCTGGCCCAGCCTCCTCTCAGTATGGGGTCTTAAGTAGCTAGCTGTCTTCACTATTCTGGGCTTTGCTTTTATAATTCTAGAACCAGGATGATAATCATACTGCCGTTGTGCCATTTTAATGAAATAATCTTCAGGAAAATGCCTCACATGGCTCTGAGCATGTCATAGTTCCCTCAGGAAATAGTCACTCTCTGGCCTCTGGCATACGGATCAGAATCGAGTTGAGGTGTTGATGTGGTAGACATGGCAAAGGCCTTCACTCCCAAAGGCTGCAGCGTGCACACCCTGCTGACAAAGTGGCCTCGACACACAGCCTGCCACTGCTTTGGGCAGGTTATCTAATCTCCTGAGCCTCAGTTTCCCCCTTTGTAAAGTGGAGGGAATGCTTTCCCTTGATGTAGTGTTTTGGAGCTTAAAGAGACTGCTCTCTTTAACACACCTACCCTCCTGGAGCCTGCAAGGACTGAGGATTGCAGGCCACAGCTCTTATGGAACATCTCAAAGATTTCTATTTCAGGGGTCTTAATTAAAGGTTGCAGATGATGATTTTCAGGCCTTGGACTAAAATTGCCCCTTCCCACAGAGCCAGGTGGGGCACCCTGGCCCAACTGCCCTGTCAAGTGGATCAAGGAGCTACCATCTCCTGGTTTGGTGCCTGTGATTTACCCAGAGAGGGAGAGAGGCTGGTTGTTTTTTTGTTTGTTTGTTTGTTTGTTTGTTTGTTTGTTTGTTCCTGTGTTTTAAGAGGCTGGGGATACCTTCATGAGAGAACTGTTCATTCACACACACGGGCTGTGGCTTGGAACTTGTATTTCCTGATTCAGTTTGCATCCTCATTTACCTTGTGAATCTGGCCTTTAAAGACCTAGTTTTTGCACATTGCTTTTTCAGTCCTGGCTTGCTGTAGAGAGGTTTTGATTGTTCAGTGGATCTGCACTGTGCGGGAGCTGTTTGTCATCCTGGGGTTTTGTTCCCCTGTCCTCGGGTGTGAGTGGGCAGAGCTCCAAGCTGGTGTACACAGAGCACGATGATGTGGGCATCTCTTGCTTTCCTTGCACACTGGGGTCCCATGACAGAAGGAAATGAGCAGAGGTGTAAGATTGGGCATTGGATTCAGGTCTCAGCTTCTCCACTGACTGGTTATGTGACCTTGAGCATCTCTTGCCCTCTCTGAGCCTCAGTTTCCCTCATGTACAAACTGGAGAGGGTAATAGTAGGAAAGAAAAGTAGGTAGTTGATGCCTAGGAGAGCTAAAGCAGAACAGGAGGAAGCCCATTTTGGTTAGTGTGTACACATTTGGTAGTCCACAGTTATGAGGCTCAAAGAATTTGTGATTAAGTTTATACAGCATCCTGGGCTAGAGGAAGGAAGAAGAGCTTGAGCTTCTGACAGTGGTGGGAAATTGTGGGAGAGCGGGGGGGACGGAAGTGTGTAGTGAATATGGGTTATCTTCTTATACAGATGATACAGATGAAAGTCTCAGGTGACAGCAGCCGGCTCCGAGGAGCTCTCTTCCTAATGCGTTTCCTTTGTGATTGCAAGTTCTCTTCCTCCAAGTGCATCTGTCCAGAGCTGCTCCTATGTCTGCACTTTCTCAAAATAACTAAACAATCAATGTACCAAAGGGGACGTGGCGTATTCTGGCTTCATGTGGTCGTATCTGAAGGCAAGGTGTGCTTGTAAAGGTGCGGAGGAAAGCACTGAAACACAGACCCATTACTTCTGCTCTTCTATATAGCATTATTAAAGTAGGATACAGCACAGTAGTGAGGCTCTCTCACATTCCCACAGTCATGGGTTTTATCTCCCACAATACAAAACTAAATACATAAGCCAGGCAGTGGTGGCACACGCCTTTAATCCCAGCACTTGGAAGGGAGGAGGATCTCTGTGAGTTCAAGGCCAGCCTGGTCTACAGAGTGAGTTCCAAGACGACTAGTGCTACACAGAGAAACACTGTCTCAAATAAACAAATAAAACAAAACAAAACAGAAAATATATAATATAAATGCTGGGGATGTAGCTCAGTGATAGAGTGCATGCCTAACATGCATGGGATCCTAGATTGATCCCCACCAACAACAACGAAAGCAGTTAATTAAATGAGTAAAGAGCTACCGAGTGTTAAGTGAGACCCAACAACAGCTGGCAGCCTCTGGCTTGCCACGCAGGCTGCAGAGCAGTATTTGAACAAGATGCTTCAAGAGGTTTCAGACTTTTTGAGGCTGTTAACACCTTCTGTTGCTTAGGGCTCTCCTTACCAGTTTTGTCTATCTGTAGTGCTAGGCATGGAAACCAGGCCTGCATGTATTTGGGAGATGCTCCTGAGCTGTACAACTCAGCCCTTAAGCACCACTTTCTGAACCCAGGGCCTCATATGCCAGGCAAGTACTCTACCACTGAGTTACATCCCTACCTCCATCTTAGTCACTATTCTGCTGCTATGAAGAGGAACCATGACCAAGGTAACATCTATCTATCTGTCTGTCTATCTATGTCTGTCTGTCTGTCTATCTATCTATCTATCATCCATCCATCCATATCTATCTACTGGTTTTTCAAGACAGGGTTTTTCTGTGTAGCCCTGGCTGTCATCCTGGAACTCACTCTGTAAGAATGGCCTGCAAAATTCATGAAGACAGTCTGCTTAGTAGATTCTTAGCTTGTTGTAGAAGGATAATTCAGAAGAGGCCAGAGGAAGAAGTGCATATGGCCGGGTACGGAGAAAAGGCCAGCAGCTTCATTCCCACCAGGTGCCCGTTCACCTGGTAACTCCTTGGGTTCACCGACTCCAGATCCTGTTGTTGGGTGTTTGTGGGGGGTCTCAGTATGTGAACATGCTGATTAAATCATTTGGCCTTGGTGAGTGTCACTCTCCAGTCCCTGCTGGAAGGTGAGGGTGAAAGTTCAGCCCTCTAATAGCTGGTTTTTCTGGCAACCAGCCGCTGTCCTTAAGGGCTGCCCAGATGTCAACTGTTGACATAAACCCACTGTGGCGGCAGGGCTTGTTAGGATTAACGGAAGATGCCCCTTTGGTGTGCATTTCAGGAGCGGGGCAAGATCAGTAATACACCAAAAGGAAATGATGAGCATTTTAGAACTCTGGCCTAGACTGAGAGACAGGCCAGGATGCATAGTTCTTACTATATCATATATATACTGCTGTGCGCTAGAAAGTGACTATGTAGACATGAGTCCTGTCATTCTCAAAGGGATAGGGGGCTCAGAAAACGATTCCCCAGAGTGTGACATGGCATGCTGAGTGCTTTGAATAAAAGAAGACCAAAGTCTCTGTGACCCCCTGCCCTCTGGCTCTTAGCTCTTCTTCCAGGTGCAGGAAGGGGCTTTCTCTGAAGGTTCCTTACACAACCAAGAATTGCCTTGAATAGCTCCCTAGCTGTTGGCTCCTCAACCTGAAAGATGAATCACAGAATAGACGAAGAAATACCATACCCAGTGCCCAAACTAACTTTATCACAGGTTGTCGCCCATTCTTCTGGGGATAGCTCTAGACAGCTTTTGTTACCTGAGATAATCATTATTTACCATCTACGCATCTTCCCACACACACAGCTTGTGTGGCAAGTCCTCAGCCCTTGTTCTTGTCTGTTACTCTGGGTACTATGTAGACTTCAGTAATCTGACCCTTCTTTGGGGTCTGTTTGTGGTACCTGAATTTACATGTTTTTCCTCCTATGAACCTCTCTACTGACAGTTTATTTCAGAGATTCAGTTCTCACCTTCAAAGAGCTTTTTCTTTTATCTTCCCTACCATAATTCTGGTTTTAATTAAAGCACCCGGCATGCCAGTGTCTCACTTTGGGGAATCATTTTATGATCAAGTGCACACACATAACTGAAACAGAAATCTCAGCAATAGATGTAACTGGTCACAGCCCACTTACTGTATTGATTTCATGACTCATTAATATGCTATAACATTCTCTGTTCCAGTTTATAGAGATGATTTATACACAGTGAAACACATTCTTCTTAAGTTATAATTATTTAAGTTTTGACCACCATGACATCGAGATATGCAGAATTTCTATGACTCCAAAATATTCGCTCGTGCCTCTTCATAGCCCATGCCTTGTCCCTGGCCTGGCCACTAGCAGATCTCTGTCTCTAGTTTTCCTTCTCAGAATATTATACAAATAGAATCATGCACATGCACATTTCTGAGGCTGGCTTCTTTCACTTGTGGTAATTCTTTTCATCTATATTCATCTATATGGCAAACAGGTGTGTAAGAGTTATATATAATGTATATTTCTGAGTCACAGTCCATTATATGACTGTAGCATAACTTGTTTATATTTTAGTAGTTTCTGGATTTGAGCCATCATGAACAAAGCTGCATTAGACATTACCATACAGGACTCCATGGCATACAGCTTCCTCTCTCCAGGGGTGGAACCACTTGGTCACATGACAACAGGAGATTCATTCTTGCCTTCTTATCAGCAGTGTGTTGCCACTCTCCACTGCTGCATGCTCACCAACATTTGGAATTGCCAGTTTTTTTTCATGAGCACTTTTATTTTCATAGATTTACCATGGTATTCATGATTTTAATTCCATACTGCTAATAGGTAGTGATGCAATCCATATAGTTCATATATGCTTGAGGAGGGAGAGGCCTAGTGAACCTAGTCAGTTTCAGGGACTTCCTGGAGCTTTTGAATTATTTACCTTTTTGGCTTAACCTTCCCTATAGCCGGCCAGTGGTGATGCATACCTTTAATCCCAGTACTCAGGAGGCAGATGCAGGTGGATCCCTGTGAGTTTGAGGTCTGCCTGGTCTTCAAAGCGAGTTCTAGGATAGCCAGGGCTACACAGAGAAACTCTGTCTTGAAAAAAAAAAAAAAAAAAAAAAAAAAGCTTCCCTACAGGATAGAATGTTTCACCTCTACTTAGAACAGCATTTCTCAACCTGTGGTTAGCAACCCTTTCATAGGGGTTGCCTCAGGTTGTCAGAAAACACAGATATTTACATTACAATTTATAACAGAAACAAAATTACAGTTATGAAGTAACAAAGGAGATAATTTTATGGCTGGGGGTCACCACAGCATGGAGAACTGTATTAAAGGGTCACAGCATTTAGGAGCTTGAGAACCACTGACTCAGAACATCCTTTTGTTTTGCCTTACTTTTCATATCCTGCCTCTTAGTAAACTCCCCTCCAGTCTGGACCTTCCTTCAAAGAGGGACTGTTTTATCCCAGAGGAAATCACCATAGAACAGCTGGTATCAAGACAGTCAACCCTCCACTTCCCAACTGCTGGAATTGCAGGCATACCCCATCCTGTCTGGGCCTTGTCATGTGGTTTCTATTCCAAGACTGAGTATGTTCACCTCTCAGGAGCCAGTACTTGTGAGACAAGAACTTGGTGAGAAGGAAATCGGGTTTCTTCCAGGGCTGAAGCTCTGAGAAGGCATGATAGACCATCCTGGGAGCTCAGGCGGATGAAACGGCTTTTATAGACAGAGAAAAGAGGCGCAAAGAAACATGGGCAGGCAGGCCGCACGCTGAGCCAGGGTTTCTTCTCACCCAGGATGTGTCTTTTCTTCTTTGGCCTGAACATTGTAATTGGCTTCAGCCTCCTGGGATAATACCTGTAACTCCCTAGACAGACACACTGCTGCTCCAAATCGAGCATCATTTACACATCCTAATAAAATCTGTAGCTCATCAAATGTTCTGCAAAGCTAGAGAAAGGGTTAGATATGTTGGGGGCAAGAGACTTCATTTTTTCCAGTCCTGGGGATTGAACCGAGGTTTTCTGCATGCTAAGCACTCTTCTAATGAGGTATAGCCTGGCCCGTCTTAATTTTATTTTATTTTTTTTTTTTATTTATTTATTTATTTATTTTTTTTTTGGTTTTTCGAGACAGGGTTTCTCTTGTGTAGCTTTGCGCCATTCCTGGAACTCACTTGGTAGCCCAGGCTGGCCTCGAACTCACAGAGATCCGCCTGCCTCTGCCTCCCGAGCCGTCTTAATTTTAAGACAGGGACTTGCTAAGTTGGCCCTGCTAGCCTTGAACTTACAATTCTCCAGCTTCAACCTCTCAAGTAGCAAAGATTACAAGCTTGAACCACCAACTGAGCAGGATTGAAGCCCTCAGAAGAGAGTTTGTTTGTTTGTTTGTTTGTTTGTTTGTTTGGACAGGAACTCACTGAGTAACCCTGTATGGCCTGGACCTTGTTATACAGACTAGGCTGGCCTTGAACTCACAGAGATCCTCCTGTCTCTGCCTCCCTGAGTGCTAGAATTATAAGTATGAACCACCATGCCCAGTGAGAAGGAAGCTCTTAACATGGGAAATTTGGGTGGAGCCTTACAGATCCACTGGCTCCTACTTTAGGCCTTACAAGTTGACAGTAGAAAAGATGGAGGATGTGGTGGTTTGAAAGAAATGGTCCCCAAAGGGAGTAGCACTGTTAGGAGGTATGGCCTTGTTAGAGGAAGTGTGTCACTGTGGGGGCGGGCTTTGAGGTCTCTTTTGCCCAAGCTTCCCTCAGTGTGACTGTCAGTTGGACTTCTTGTTGCCTGCAAGATGTAGGACACTTGGCTCCTTCTCCAGTACCATGTCTGCCTGCATGCCACCATGCTCCCCACCATGACGTTAGTGGACTGAACCTCTGAAACTATGAGCCAGCCTCAATTAAATGTTTTCTTTGTAAGAGTTGCCGTGGTCATGTGGTCATGGTGTCTCTTCACAGCAATAGAAACCCTAAGATAGAAGTTGGTACCAGGAGTCAGGTATTGCTCTGAAGGCCCAACCATGGGTGTGTTTGGAGGAATTTGGACTTAGTTTAGAAAGCAGTGAAATGCCTTAAGCACTACTTAAAGGGCCGTACTAGTAGGAGCATGGAAGACAGAGGTACTAAGAGTAATTTGAACTGTTGGGGGCTGGCTCAAGAGGTTTCAGAGGAGTTTAGTATGTTGCCTACAGATCATTCTTGTGATATTTTGGTGAAGAAGGTGACTGTCTTTTGCCCTTGTGCAAAGAGTCTGCCTGAGGCCAAAGTGAAGAATTTTTAATTTAATTCCGTTGGCAGAGGAAATCTCAAAACAGCCTAGTATAGACTCTGTCTTTTTTTTTTTTTTTAATGGTAGCTTTAATGAAAAGGAGCAAGCTGAACAGGGTAAATTACAAAATGAACATTTTAAGGAGAAAAAGGGCACCAGGGAGTGGAATAGAGCTGAATTCTGTGTTCAAGGAGATAAACAGATTAAGAAAGATAAAGGGAGTAGTGACCTTAAGGCAAGATCCTACCCAGTTAAGTTTCCAGCTTGTGGAAAGAAACTAAAGAAAAGCTTAGAGCAGGGTATGATGGGGCACACCTTTATTCCCATCACTGGGAAGGCAGAGGCTGGTAGATCTCTGAGTTTGAGGCCAGTCTGAAGAGAAAGTTCAGGGACAGCCAAGCTTAGTCAGTGAAAGACAGAAATGTGGTGAGGATGCAATTGAATGAAGGACCATGTTCCAGCCCTAGCAAGCAGCAGAACTTGGCAGCTTCAGCCACATGGTTTTGGCTTTAGAGTTAAGGACAGAATAAAGAGTTATGGAATAAAGCTGCTAAGGCCAGGCATGTGTCAGGGGTATCCCTGAATGGAGGCCTAGTAAAGAGGCCATTGCATGAAGCTGTGGAGGTAAAGCCTGGATTGCCTTGGAGAACCCACGATGTTGGAGATGCCAGAGTCATGGGATACTTGCAAAGGAGAGCTACTAACTGGTAGTGGAACCAAGAGAAAAAGTGTGCTTCAGTCAACAAAGCTGAAAGGAGCCTTGACATCAAACATGGAGATGCCGAGTTTGGAGTTTGCCCAGCTGGTTTTCGGTCTTGCTTTGGTGCAGTATTTCCTCACCATGCTCCCTTCCCTGCATCTTGGGATGGTAATGTATCTTGTGCCATTATATGTTGGAAGTATATGATCTGCTTTGGTGCCTGTCCTGAATCTTGCTCTGTAGACCAGGCTGGCCTTGAACTCACAGAGATCCACCTGGCTCTGCCTCCCGGTGCTGGAATTAAAGCCATGTGCCACCACCACCCGGCATGATTTTTTATTTTTATAGGTCTTTACAATTAAGAGATTGCCATGCGTCTCAGAAGAGACTTTGAACTTTGAAATAAGTTTGAGACTGTTATAGACTATGAAGACTTTTCAAGTTGGACTGAATGCATTTTTGCATTATGATATGGTTTTAACCCTTTAGGGGCCGGGGAGTGGAATGTGGTGATTTGAAAGAAAATGGCCCCCATAGGGAGTGGCACTATTAGGAGGTATGGCCTTGTTGGAGCAAGTGTGTCACTGTAGGGGCAGGCTTTGAGGTCACCTTTGCTCAAGCTTCCCTCAGTGTCAATTCAACTTCCTGTTGCCTGCAAGATGTAAGACACTTGGCTATTTCTCTAGCACCATGCCTGCCTGCTCGCCGCCATGATCCCTACCGTGATGATAGTGGACTGAACCTCTGAAACTGTAAGCGAGCCCCCTCAATTAAATGTTTTCCCTATAAGAGTTGCTGTGGCCTGGCCGTGGTGTCTGTTCACAGCAATAAAAACCCTAACTAAGACAGAGGCAGAAAGAGTATGAACAGCAGACAAGGCGGGTGTGAGGGTGAGTACCAGAGCCCAGAATGTATAGCGAGGTGGGGTTTGGGGTGAGAGCAGGAGGACAAAGTGGTTTGGATGGGGACTAGTGCTTCAGGAGAATCTGGTCTGAGACCAGAATAGAGAACGGACAGAAGACAGCCAAGGGGAGATGGAGGATGTAGACTAGAGCACTGGGGTGAGGCCTGCAGTACCTGTAGAAAGCGGTTCAAGACGCATGGTAGTGCTCAAGATCCCAGGGCTTGTTTTCAGCAGCCGGTGGCCAAGAAGAGTTCCCAGTGGCTCTGGTGCAGAGGAATTCTGCCGAGCTCTGATACCGGGTGAATATCTATCTGGTAGAGATGGCCAAGAGGCAGCTGGGCACCCGAGAGGCGGTAGCTCAGTGGTATTAGTTCCTCTCTACTGCAACTATCTCCCTTGTGAAACCTTTGGCCCTCTAGAGGTGCCATTTCCTGCCCCTTGTGTCACGTTAGTGTGCCTTTCACACCAGAGTCTGTGAGCTTGTTATGGTGGACGCTGTGACCCGCTGACTGTGGGGCCTTAGAAGACTGCCGTATGACTCGGTGGGTCTGGAGCAGACCCCATAGAAGGTTCCCTAGGTTAGGGCAGGAGGCCTGCTTTCTTAGCCTACCTCTGTTCCTACCAGCTGAAACTGTTGCCGTCCTCAGACAAAGGCCTGAGAGCCCTGAAACCATTCTGTGCTGCTTTGTGCAAGCAGAGAAAGAGTGTTCAGGCACCACCCTAGATCTCCGGGAATGCTTTGTGGCTCCACCCCTCTCCACCCCAGCACTCTGCCCTGACACCTGCAGGGGATGAGATACAGAGTCTTTGGACCACAGAACTGTCTAGAAATACAGCTCAGCCCTTCTGATCCCTACGACTGTGGAGCTGAACTACTTCGCAGAGCAGTTTGGGCTTGAAGTGCAGTGATGGAGAAACGCAGGGGTGGGGAGTGACATTTCTCAAGGACAGGAAAACTAAAATACGCAGGGTGTTGTCTAAAAGAAAAAGGGGACCAGAGTCCGGGAGTGGGAAAGGAGAAAGAGAAAGAAGATTCTGGATTAGTTCATCTAATCCTGAGTAAGGGTGACCCCCTCCTGGGTTCTGCTTGTGCCTGACTCAGCTGTGAGCCCCAAGCCCCCTTCCCAGCTGCTGTACCCAGTGCTGGCCTCCACCCCTTTCCACAGCTGCTTGCACCCAGCTCTGTTGGACCTCCCCAGTGTCTCACAGCCCATCTGCTCCATGTTCCTGCCAAGAGTTTTGTAACTTCATCGTGGGCTGGTTCCTCTTCAGACACTCCAGATGGTTGATGCTTTTCTGCGATATCAAAATGCCCCATTAGACTGGGAAGGAAGGACTTGCAAGTCCTTCGAGCCAGCCGGACAAAACAGCTGGACATCTTTGCCCACCAGAAAGGGGGTCTCAATGTAGACACACTCTTCAAATGACCAGCACACAGAGAAGTGTTTGCTGCCTCTGCTGACCCCACCCCCATGGATCTGTGTGCACAGCATGCTGTACCCGGATTCATCTCCCCCAGCTCCTCATGCCCCTGTCTTGTCGTACACCTTCACTGACTGTTGTCTGCCCTCCCCCACACTCCCGCCAGCATAGGTCCCTGTGTAGGGCAGCACTACAGTTTATTTCTCCTGGTCTCCCCACCTCCACTCTCTCGGTAACACTGTTCAATCCATTCTATATGTTTGCTATAGAAGCTGAGAGGGTAGAGCGCATGCTCTCAAGAACCTTAAAAAGATGTTAGATCCAGGGCTTACAGTTAGAGGAGGCTCATGCTCTAGATGCTGGAGGCTGGGAGGCAGTGAGGGAATGTTTTTATTGTCTTTCAAAATTATTTCACTTGTTTTTATTTGATATGTATGAATAGTCTGCCTGCGTGTATGTCTGTGCCCCACATGCATGCAGTGCCCTCAGAGGCCAGAAGAGGGCATCAGATTCTCTGGAACTGGAGTGACAGGTAGTTAGCCGCCTTGTGAGTGCTAAGAATTGAGCCCCAGTCCTCTGCAAGAGCAGCGAATGCTCTAAGAGCTGGACCATCTGCAGCCAAGGGTGTTTTTAAAGAGTGGGTAAGGCATCTTCAGGAGCAACGCTGCTCTGCAGTCAGCTTCAGATGGTTAAGGAATGAAAAGAGCATCTTCCTGGCAGAGTAGATTGGTATGGGGGGGGGGGGGGGGGTCCAAAAAGGATTATCGTTTGGAGGCCAGAAACTGATCCATAGTAGTTCTGGTAGATGGATGAAAATGGCACTAGTTACAATTATTTGTAAATTGAAAGAGAAAAATAATTCATTTTGGATCAGTACTGGTTCAGTGAGAGTTCTGAGCCCGATCACAAAGCGTTTGTTAAGTACTTCAAAGGATAACATTCTCTAGCTAGTAATCATTCACACATTTTTCTTTCACATGAAAGGAACTTGAGTTTGAATCCTGCCAAAGCACTCATTTCCCTAGGCCAGGAATAAGTCTCAGCCCAGCCGTCCTTGTCTGCAGCAGGGATGAATGATGAGACTGTCTGGGCCAATAGATGACAGGATTGTTATGTATGCAAGTTAATATTCATAAAAGTATTCAGGGAGCCTCTAGCCCGGGCACGTTTTCCTTTCTTCCACAGATCAGTGGCTCTCTAGCCTCACTGAACATTTGAATCACCAAGGAGACTTTTCAAAAAATTCCTACGAGTACTAGAACACAGGTGTGTGTGTGTGTGTGTGTGTGTGTGTGTGTGTGTGTGTGTGTGTGTGTGTGTGTACACGCACATGCACATGCTTGTCTTCCCGTGTGAGTCTAATGTATAGCAGTTATCAGCCATTCATCAGGCATAAATACATTTCACCCTCAATGTCGGCTCGACCTGTAATCAGGAGTGACTACACAGCTGTGCTGGATAATGACCCTTTTCTCGTTCTACCCATCTAGAACTATTTCCAGGCACCTGGCCTCCTACCATGTCTGACCCCATTACACTGAACGTTGGGGGGAAGCTCTACACAACCTCCCTGGCAACTCTGACCAGCTTCCCTGACTCCATGCTGGGCGCCATGTTCAGTGGGAAGATGCCCACCAAGAGGGACAGCCAAGGGAACTGTTTCATTGACCGTGATGGCAAAGTGTTCCGCTACATCCTCAACTTCCTGCGGACGTCCCACCTGGACCTGCCGGAGGACTTCCAGGAGATGGGCCTGCTCCGCAGGGAAGCTGACTTCTACCAGGTCCAGCCCCTGATTGAGGCCCTGCAGGAGAAGGAGGTAGAACTCTCCAAGGCAGAGAAGAATGCCATGCTCAACATCACGCTGAAGCAGCGTGTGCAGACAGTCCACTTCACCGTGCGGGAGGCGCCACAGATCTACAGCCTGTCTTCCTCCAGCATGGAGGTGTTCAACGCCAACATCTTCAGCACGTCCTGCCTCTTCCTCAAGCTCCTTGGCTCTAAGCTCTTCTACTGTTCCAATGGCAATCTCTCCTCCATCACCAGCCACTCGCAGGACCCCAACCACCTGACTCTTGACTGGGTGGCTAATGTGGAAGGCCTTCCAGAGGAAGAGTACACGAAGCAGAACCTCAAAAGGCTGTGGGTGGTGCCCGCCAACAAGCAGATCAACAGCTTCCAGGTCTTTGTGGAGGAGGTACTGAAAATCGCTCTGAGTGACGGATTCTGCATCGATTCTTCCCATCCACACGCTCTGGACTTCATGAACAACAAGATCATTCGGTTAATACGGTACAGGTAAAAAGACCCTAGCCACACTGGGGAAGGAATCCCCAAGAAGCTCATGTCAGCCAAGGCTTTGAGGAGAGTGTCTCACCGGTGGCGCGAGGCAGGGAGCTATACTAATCTGTATTAATTGCACAGCAGGCCTTGATTCCGCACAATGAAGTCCACCTTCTGGAATCCACATGTCCTCTAAACAGAACCACCTTTTCTTGCCATTTTGAGCTGGTGATGGGTAGTTTATTATGACAAGTTAAAAGTCATCTGACACATCCAGGAGGAGCCCACAGGAGGACTCTGGCTGGGACAAAGGAGGGGCAGTTTTCTCATGGGTAATCACCGACCCCTAGTCAGTGCCTCACTTACCCATCTCCAGAGAGAGCCCTGGCCGCCAAGGGGTAGGGTGGGAACAAGAGGCTTCTGTGAGTTCCCTAGGACATAACATGTACAGCAAATGCAATCCCATCACGCCTGCTCTTCGCTCTGGAGGATGGGTCCAGGTACCAGGACACCTTTGCCCAAAGGCAACCATGGTTGGGTGTTGGAATGCAATATGTTCCCAGAACCCTTTGCCACTCCACTCAGGGAGAAAGTTGAGCTGTCCCGTGGCCTTCAGGAGTGAGTGTCTAGGCTTCAGCAGGAAGGGGTGACCCTCCTGAAGAGGCTAGATTGAAGGATTCTTGGCTTCAGAAATTGGTGGTTTTCCCTGCAGAGATGTGATGGTATTGGAGCCAAGATGATGAAAGACACTTCATGACCCAGCCCGTCTCTTGACTTTCATGATCCTTTTCCCATGAATTGGAAGCATCACCAAAACCAGTCGGTTTAAACCAATATGTTATGAACTCTCAGGGTTGGAAAATAATCCAGTAGTTTTTAGTTCTTCCCCTTCTTCTAGGACACCCCAGGACATTTGGGGATGAGTGCCTCTCCTTGAGTACCTCCAAGGGAAAACTTACGCCACCTTGAATACCCCCAGGTGACAGAAAGCTCACTATTCTCAGGGCAGCTCTTGCCAAGGTTGAGCCATGCTGGTTGTTAGAAAGTCCTTTCAGTATTGACCCACAGTCTGTCCTCTGGGTCCATGTGCTAGGTTTTCCTTTTCACTCAGATGTGTGTCCTTGCTTTGAATAGACACTTTAGCAATATCATTACCCAGAACTCAGATTCCCTTTCCCATTTGTCTTTAGCAAGATTAGCTCCTTTCTCTCCTAAGCCAACCCTCTTTTATATGGCTTTGCCTTGTTCATGGCCCCCAGTTCATCAACCTTCCCCCCCACCATGGCTCAGCATGCCTGATTATGTCTGGCTGGGAGAAGACCGCGGACTGAGGAGATCCAGGGTTTTGAAAAACGGCCTTCGTCAAGGAGTACAGGATGGTCTGTACTCCCACAGTGCCCCTGGAGCAGATTTCCAGCCCTAACACTTCCCTTAAGAAAGCAGCCTTCCCCATCACGGTGTCTGGTCCTAACTACCTATGGGCCGCCCTGGGATACATTAAGGGCAAGAAACCCCAGACCACAACTCCCCAACAGGCGAGGTACCTTATGGACCTCTAAACTGCACATTGTGACTCGTCCCCGGATGGACTATAGCTTCTTCGAGAGTCCCAGAATCTCCCCCACTGCAGACGAACTCCAGACACAGCCAGGGGAGCCTGGAACAGGACCCGTGGGTGGACAGAGCAAAGGGCTTCCACCATTATACCCTGTGAATGAGGAGTTTCCATAGGCCTAGGCAAAACCTGGTCCTGAGGCACTAAAGGCCTTTCTCTCCCTACAGCAGGACCCAGAAGTCTCTCTGTGGCTGTCTTGAGCCACCATATCAGTAGTACTCTGGAAAGTTCTTCAGAGAACCAATCAGGACAACAGAAGCTGTGATCATAGCCAAATAAGTCAAGGGGGGAAAAAAAAACCACCTCAGAAATAAACACTGCCCCCCCTCTTTTCTCCATAAAACTGCTTTCTCCATCTTTTTGGTGCTTCCTAATTCTATAGTTTGACCTTAGAGCAAGTACAGAACCTGTGAAGCCACTAACGTACTATGTGACTATAAGAGTCATTCGCCTCTCTGAGCCACCTCCATTTCTTCATCTGCGAAATGGGCATATAGTAATACATAACCCTACCTACCTCACAGGACTGTTGTGAGGATCAAACAAAATAATGTATGTGAGAATAAACGACAAATGACAGTTACTTTGTGTCTGCTTCCAGAGGGGGAAATCCCCAGTCTTAAATCAGATGGACCAGGTATGGATTGGCTCCGGTGCGTACTGGTAGATCCTTGACCATGTCACTGAGCTTCTGCGATTGTTTCCTCACTGGTTAACACCCCTGCCCCAGGCACCTTCAAGGAGTTGGTGGGGATTCCAGCTGGTCCTGGAACACAGCTCAGTGGATGCGCTCTCAGTGGGTAGTTATGGTGGGCCACTGTGTGGGCAGAGTTAGCCAGCGAGCCTAGAAATGGGCTCCTCACACATGCTGTGGGCATGTGGGAAAGCGGTCAGTTCTTCCCACAAAGAACTTGGTGGATGGTGGAAAGCGGGTCGGCCATGGACGGAGGGAACATGCACGGAATGCGCTGAGTGCAGGAGAGGTGTGAGGGCAGGGGGGGGGGGGGGGGACGGGACGGACACGGGACACCTCCCAACAGCCACTGCTCACGTCACAGGTGAGTTCAGCCAGCCGCCCAGCAGAGATGGGAGGGAGGAGGAGGAGCCCAGAGCCGTGTGGCTGGTGCCGCTGCAGTGGCCGCTGCAGTGGGTCAGGAGCAGGGGTGGGCTGTTCTGAGCCCCACCCTCCCAGAGGGAGCTCACCATAGTCAGCTTAGCTTCACCACTGCCAGGCTTCATCCCTGTCCGCTCTCGGCTCTCTGTTCCCACACGTGCAGCATGTGGTCAGAAAAGGTGCCATCGGGAACTCCAGAGCACCTTGATGACCACAGCGTGAGTCCCTGCATGCTTGAAGGCCAGCCATGGCTGCCTCCTTAGGTACCGTTCTGTGACCTGACACCCTCAGGACCACCAGATGATCCCTCCATTTCTAAGAAAGCCAAGCCTCGTGACCCTGTCCCGCCGTCGGGTCCGTGCTCCCTGTGTAGAAGTGGCCATGGAGTCCCCTGCCTACACCACAGTGTTCCACCTCAGTGCAGCCCAGATGCAGCCACCCCCACCATGTTTTTCATTAGTCACGATGTGGCCTGAATCAGAGCATTTATTAGAATTTACCCAATTCCAGCTTGCTTTTATGAATTGTTCCCAACAGGCTCTGTCAGGGAGGGGGTTAGCCAAGGTCTGCTTGTGGCCAGAGCACCACCCATCCCTTTTCTGGACTGCAGTCTCTTCACACTGACCATCTGTGTCTGCCTAGGTGTCCTGGGGCTCAGGCCTGCTGGCAGTGGTTGGCAGGGAAACAAGGCCCTGTGATCATTTCCCAGAGCAAAAGGAAAAAAAAAAAAAAGCCTAATAACAGGCCTAGCAAAGGGAAAGACCAGGCTGGTTTCTAGGTCCTAAAGACCCTAGCTTTAACAGCTCCGTCTGCCCAGACAGCTGGGTGCCCTCAGCCTCCTTCAGAATCTCTGGGTCAGTGTAGCATGGGCCGAGCAGTAGCCTGGTGACGCTGGAGCAGTCCGGAGACCCTGAGGAAAGAGGTTGGGCAGTGGAAGCCAGAGGATCTCTGAGCACCCACAGCTCCCAGGTCCCACCGGAACCAAAGGGTGACCCAACGGGCTTGGAGAATGGTGCTGCCAGCCGGTCTCATGGCTCATGATCTGAACCTTGAGTGTCCGACCCTCGCCCCTGCCCCCGATCCCCAGAGCCTTTCTAAGCCTCTGCTGCCGTTTTCCAGTTAGCTGGTAGCCTAGGGCACTCCAAACCACTCTCTTGTTATACCAGGCCCCCCTCGGCCTGCCAAGGTCTAGGTTCCCTTATACTGAGCTGGGTAAAGACCCAGTTAAGCCCCATTTGAAAACCTCTGGGGATCGATCCAGCTAAAGAACAAAGGGTCCTCTCTCCCTAACCCCAGTGTTGTATTGAATTTGTGCAATAACTGCCCTTTAATAACTCCTAGGCTACCCAGCTCCTTCGTATCCAGTTCCCTTTCCAGAAGCCTAGGATATGTTGTGCTATTTCCCACTTCTGTCTGGGCTGCCCCCTCACCACATGAGCTCCACTTTCTTGACTCCACCAGGCAGATGAGTCCCAACCCCCTTGAGCCGCCCTCTACCTCAGGGAGGTGTTTATCATCAGTTGTTCACCCACAGTGTGGCACTGCTAAGTAGCCACCTCTCTGAGGCCTTCCCCAGTTCCCATGGCACAAGTGTGCTCAGGTGGTTGATTTCAAGCCACCCATGTGGGGTCACTGATAAGCTGGGAAGAGAGGTGCACAGAGTTCTGGAGCCCAGAGTGAGATGTCGCCATCTCGGCCACTCGTTTGAAAAGTGAAGGTGCTCTCTGCCTTGCTCTTTAAGTCAAAAGTCTGCTCCAACTTTTTTCTGCAGCATAAAAACAAAAACAAGGGGCTAGAGAGATGGCTCAGAGGTTAAGAGCACTGGCTGCTCTTCCAGAGGTCCTGAGTTCAATTCCCAGCACCCACATGGTGGCTCACAACCATCTGTAATGAGATCTGGTGCCCTCTTCTGACATGCAGGCAGAACACTGTATACATAATAAATAAATAAACCTTAAAAAAAAAAAAAAAAAACAAGTCACTATCGCTATGCTGGCAGGTTTTGTAACAACTTGACACAAGCTAGAGTTATCTAAGAGGAGGGAACCTCAATTAAGAAAATGCCTCCATAAGACTGAGCTGTAGGGCATTTTCTTAATTAGTGATTGATATGGGAGGGCCCAGGCCATTGTGGGTGGTGTCATCCCTGGGCTGGTGGTCCTGGATCTAGAAGAAAGGCTGAGCAAGCCATGATGAGCAAGCTAGTAAGCAGCACCCCTCCATGGCCTCTACATCGCCTCCTACCCCCAGGTTCCTGCTGTTTGAGTTCCTGTCCTGACTTCCTTTGATGATGAACAGTGATATGAAAGTGTAAGCCAAATAAAGCCTTTCCTCTCCAAGTTGCTTTGTTTATGGTGTTTTATGGCAGCAACAGTAACCCTGATTAAGACAAGCTCTTTGCAGGCAGGCATCAGCTTTCTAAGGGAAGACCTTTGAAAAGTATTCCAGTTGAAGGTAGAAACTCATATTGGATCAGGAAACTGTACAGGATGCCCTTGCCCTTTCTACCACATGAGAGCACAGTGAAAAGATGGTCATGTATGAGCCATGGAATGAGCTGCTAGCTATACCTTGAATGATAAATGTTTACCAAAGGTCCATGAATAAAGCCTTGCTTCCCAAGATGGAGCCTTTAAGAGATGAGTGGTGGGAGATCCTTAGCTCACTGAAAATAAGTGTGGGTCTATTTCTCTATATCTGTCGATCTATCTGTCTATCTTAGTTAGGGTTTCTATTGCTGTGACCATTTCTATTACATTATGACCATTGCAATTCTTATAAAGGAAAACAATGAATTGGGGCTGGCTTATAATTCAGAAGTTTAGTCCATTATCATCATGGTAGGAAGCATGGTTGTATGTAAGCAGACATGGTGCTGAAGAAGGAGCTGAGAGTTCTACATCTGAATCCACAGGCAGCAGGAAAAGACAGTGAGCCACTAGGCCTGGCTTGAGCTTCTGAAACCTCAAAGCCCACCGCCAGTGACACACTTCTTCTAACAAGGCCACACCTACTCCAACAAGGTCATACCTCCAAATAGTGTCACTCTCTGTGAACATATGAAGACCAATTTCATTCAAACCTTCACACTATCTTCACTTTCTTCCTGACTTGGGGTGTAACTGCCTGCTCTGACATGTACTCCTCCCATGATATATAACACTCACCACAGGCCCCACCCAAAAGGAAACCTTTTTTGAGACAAGAACTTGCTATGAAGCCCAGGTCAGTCTCTAATTCAATAGAAGCCTAGACTTTCCTCCAAGTGACAATCCTCCTGCCTTACCATCCTAAGTGCCAGGATTATACAACTGTACCATCACACCCAGTAAAGAAACTCTATTATTGCTGGAGATCGAACCAGGGCTTTGAACATGCTGACGAACGCTCTACCACTAGGCTGTATCCCTGACTACAAAATCAAATCTCCCTTCGTAAGAACCTATAGCAGATACTCTTATCAGCATGGACAGCTGATTTAATAATGCATAGTGTCTCAATAAGTACTTAATGTGCTGTACCTTGTTCTTGGACTTAGCAGCCTCTAAAACTATGAGAAATCAATTTCTCTCATTTAGGGACTGTCTCGGGGTACTTATCAAGTACACACAAAGCCCCAGATTATATCCTCAGCAGCAAAAATGTTTTTTTTCTACTATTTATAAACTATTCTGTTTATTATATTCTCCCAACAAAAACTATGACATTTGTAAGCTCTGGTAAACAATATACCAGTCCCAGAGATGTGCTCTGTGAAATATAAAGTCCACATATCCATCCTCTGGGAAGGCTGCTGGGAAAGAGACACAGGTGAACAAGTATGGTGGCCGGTGCTGCAGTGGATCCAGGTAGCATGGACCTCATAGACAGGATGGCCAACTTAGTGACGCCCCTCAGTGGATCTATCGCTTCACTGTTTACAAGGCGCTTTCCTTCTTTTTCCTCACTTAAATCCCAAGAGAGGATGCACCAAAAGTGCTTCATTCATAGCTGAGGAAACTGAGGTACAGGACAGTAAAGCGACTTGCCTGTGGTCCTATTGTAAGTAGCGCTAGTGCCCTGCACATAATGTGCCCTTAGGTAAGATTAAATTTAATCCAATCCCATTTCATTGAAGCGGCCAAGTTGGGGCACAAATCTTCCTGGAAATTGGTCTGACACACTGAATCCTCCTTCAAGGTTATGTCCATTCAACTGTGAGGCCCAGAACAGAACAGGCTTCCAATGCCAGGACTCAGATCCAGGCCTTTCCACTGGTGTTCCAAAGAACTCTGAGCGAATTTTGTCACTATCCGAGGCCCGAAAGCTTCCTCAGTAAAGTGTAACATAACAGGAATCTGCTTTTCCAGCAAAACGTCTCTTCTAGCCAGAGCTGGATGGAAACGGAAACATTCTGGCAGAGCCCAGAAAAATCCATGTTTAGTCCCGTGGAGAACTGTCAGGCAGGAGACTGGCCTCTTGTGTGATGAGCCACCCTGTCCTCTTGCGGCATGTACCTGTAACCAGATGTAATCAGATGCTCAGCTGAGGGGGCCATCGCATGGCTGTATTTTACACTATTTCCCAGTGTGACATGCTGGGCTGCGTTAAGTGCTGCTAGGGATAAGTGGCCAGGCAAAATGGAGGTGGCTGGTGGGAGGTCACACCATGAACCCTCCCACGACTATAGTCAGGAAGCCTTTGTGAGGGTGTGGTTCAGTCTACTGGAACATGATGCCCCTTGCCTTTTTAACAGGAAGCCAGCACAGACAAGCAAAGCTCCCTGACCCCTGACCACCCTTTCCTGAGCAAAACAGGTTCATTCTTATTTGACTAATGACAGAAGGGAACCTACAGGAAATTACCAGAATGTGACATTTGTTGGCTATTTTTGCACAAAAGAAAAAAAACATTATGTCGAAAGCAAACTTGTGACAGGCCACTTAGGATGGAGAGGAATGAGAGCTGGCTTTAAGCCAAACAGAGGAAGTGTGGACCCTGGTTCTGCCACACACACCCTGATCCAGCAGCACGTGTTCAGTCTCGATGCCTGTGTGTAGCAAACGTGAACAAAAATCCCTGTGGTCAGGAGGCTGAGGCAGGAAGATCATGAGTCTGAGGCCAGCCTGTGCTATATAGTAAGAACTCAAAAAGAAAAAAGAAAGAGGAAAAAAACCTTTGTCTTATCTACTTCAGACAGTGATGCTAGACCTAGAGGAGAAAGTGCCCTCTTTAGTCTCCTCTCCACAATGGGCAGAACTTTCTTGAAACCGAGGCATCTCTAGCCCCACAACTCAGCATGCTGCCCCCCGCTGTGGGAGGTCCTCAGCCCACATTGGTTGAATGAGTGAATAAATTCCACGGCCTGATCCATGAGAACTTGCCCAGTTCACAGCCAGGGAAGAGGGAGCTAAGGCCATGCTCCGTGTCCCTCCACACACACCCACTCCCCGCTCCCGAACACTATGTGTGCATGCAAAACCCTCTTCACACTTGGAAACCTTTTTCTTTTCAACCCCTTGGTCAGTGAGTAGCAGCTTTGAAACAAGAACTCAAACAAGCCGTGGTTCATTTCACAGGGCCCACTGAAACCCCAGTGGGACTGAAGCAGTGTTTTTTCTTTCTTTCCCAGCCACAGATTTGGGTAGGTCTGCCAGTGATTATCTTCAGTAAACCTGACCCTTTCCCACTCTACTCCTCTGCTGAAACCTAATATTGAATAGCATCAGAATCTTAGGCTCCAGCCAAATATCCCAACCTGCTCTCTCCAGTAGATCTTGCTGCCAAGACCCAGAAAACTGGATATATTATCTTTCATCAATACTAATACATATATTTTTTTTCAAATGCCAGCATCAGTAAAATCAGAATAAAACTTCGCCATTAATAGCCTAATTGTCAGTTTCTATCTTTTTATTTTGTTTTGTTTTTGTTTTACAAGACCGTGTTTCTCTGTGTAGCTTTGCACCTTTCCTGGATCTCGCTCTGTAAACCAGGCTGGCCTCGAACTCACAAAGATCAGCCTGCCTCTGCCTCCCGAGTGCTAGGATTAAAGGCGTGCGCCACCACCGCCCAGCCCAGTTTCTATTCTTATATGGTAGAACATAAAATAAACGTGTGCCTTGAAGTTACTGCAGATGAAGTGAAATCCAGCATGGGCTAGCTGGAACACAGTCACTACAAGTCTGTGCACAGTTTCCCTAGTGGTTTAGGCTTACTTCCTTCTGAATTCACTGTGCCTTACTACTTCCTTGTGAATTCACTCTCCCACCTGGGCCATGAAGCTGACTGACTGTGAGCCATGCAGAGGCCTTCAGGAAAAACCAGCTCTGCTGATACCTTATTTGAGGGCTCCAAGGCTGGAGAAAAGTAAGAAAATTGCCTGCTCTTTTTTCAGCCACCCAGCCTTAACTACCTTGTCATAGAAGCCCTGTAAGCAGAGAGTGAAGGAGGGAAGAGGCTGAGGTAGAATCGTGCACCCCAGTTGTCTATGTTATAAACCAGACCCAGGACCCAGGACCCAGGACCCAGGACCCAGGACCCAGGACCCAGGACCAGCAAGGCAGAGCCAAAGAAGACACACCCAGAGCTTCTGTTACTACTCCAGAGCCTGATAAAATCTGTCCTGCTTTTTACTTTGCTTTAGAGATTTTCTTGCTGGGCATTGGTGGTGCACGTCTTTAGTTCCAGCACTTGGGAGGCAGAGGCAGGCAGATCCCTATGAGTTTGAGGCCAGCCTGGTCTACAGAGTGAGCTCCAGGATGGCCAGAGCTACACAGAGAGGCTCTGTCTTAATTTTTCTTTCCTTTAAATCCAGACAAACCAGAAAACACTTCCTCTCCAAAGGAAAAAGGAAGGAGAATCTGTTTGGTGAATTTTGTCCAAGTTGACTCAGTGCCCTGCTGGCCCGATCCCCAGCTTGAGTCTGGAGTGTTTTATTCTTGTGTTTTTGCGGACTGGGTCAGCAAAATACATCTCAGGATTGTTGGTCTGTTTTTCCCTGTTGCCTCATGACTCCAGACAAGATTGCCAAAGCTCATTCTCCCACCAGCACTCTCCAAGAAGTCCTCTTGGGGATAAAATGCCAAGATTAATTTAGAGGCTCAAAGATGCTCCTAGGCTTTTCCGAATGGCCCGTACCCATGAGGCGGTATGAACAACAGGAGTCCCAGGGTCTGGCCTTGGCTCTCTCTCACTGACTGTGTGTGTGTAATGTGGATCTGTTGTTTTGCCTCTCTGGACTTGTTTCTGTCGGGGAAGCAATGGAGTCAGTCATTCATGCAAAAATCTAAACTGGCCCCTCCCCATTCAAGCCCTGTGCTGAGTGCTGGGGAGACTGAGGCATGAGCCTAGTAGATTGTCTGTTTCAGAAAAATTCTAGACCAAGGTTGAGAGCAACCAGTAAAGGAAACAAGGCAGAGAGAAGAGCAACCCCCGTTTCCTGGCTGGAGAGCTAGGTGGGGTCAGGAGGGCCGTACCTGAACTGAACTTTAAGGGGAGAGGGGAGCTTGCTAGAGCCAGAAATTGAGGGAAGACATTCCAGGAGGGAGAGGCTCTTGAAAGAAGAACAAAGCCAAGTTTCCAACAGTTAATGGGAGAGCAGAGAGAGTGGACAGGGGTCCGGGCAGACCACCTGCTTCTAGACCATCCTCACAGAGTCTCGTTACCCTAGAATACCCCGTGGGAAGACTTCCTGCCTACCCTGTGCCATGTGTGGGTCAAAAGCATCGTCCACCCTCACCCAAAACTCCAGAAAGAGGCCCAGAGACCCAGCTAGTCTTCCACTGGCCTCCCTCCCTCAGGCATATATTTCCCATTGACGTTCTCTCTTGGGCTCTCAGAATCATCCCACAGAATCACCACCACCTCCTCTTAAAGGGAAGCCTCGTCCGCCCACAAGGAAGTGACCTTACCTTCTGGCCTCATATATGCAGGCCTTTTGGATAATACATGGTACACTACCATGATCTATTTTTCCTGCCTTTTAAATTTTTATTCTTTGACAACTTTATACACGTATCTCCCCATGGCCCTCTCGCAGCCCTCTCCATTGGAACCCTTCCTCTTCCCAACAAGCCCCTCCTCCCTTGATGCATTTAGTTGTTTTGGACCCACTAAGTTTAACCCTGGTTGCCTGCATGAGCATGAATGGGGCTTATTTACTGGAATTGGGGCAACACCACTAAGGAAAATAACAGCCCCTCCCCACCTAACTTCTTTCAGTATTAGCACAAACTTTAACAAGCTAGTTGACCACACTCTCCCCAAAAACATACATGCATTTATATTTATCATATTCCTTTGCTTCCTTAGAGCATCTATGGTCATGTGACTGAAGAACGACGTGGAGCTTTCAAGGTGGTTCAGCAGGTGAAGGCATCTGCTGCCAAGCCCAATGATCTGAGTTCTATTCCTGAGAAGAGAACTGACTCCAGCCAGTTGTCCACTGATCTCCACATGTGTGCCATAGCATCTACTATGCGGGGCCATCCCACCCCCGCTCTCCCCCAGAGTACTCTTAAGTAGGAGCAGCAGGAAATATTAGATAGAAGGATAAAGGGGAGAGAAACAGAAAATACAGGATAGCCTCAGGAGGGCCTGGATCCTCATCCATGGGGCCCTGACTGTCTCTGCCCAAGGGTTTTTAAAGGAATGCCAAGGGTTGGAGCAGAAGACCTCCCCCCAGCACAGCCAAGTGCACACCATCTCAGAAGCCTGGCACTCAGGCCCTTGATCCAGTCATCCTCTTTATGCAGACCTGCTGGGTAAAGCCACGAGGAACCTCAATGGGCTCCAACAATACACACACACACACACACACACACACACACACACACACACACACGATCAATACATACATACATAGATGATAGATGTCAAACTTTTCTGAGAAATGTCCCTACTCACAGAATATGACTCTCTTCATCCCTCCCTTCTTTCTGCTACCAGAATGTCAGGTGTGTGGCAGGACCAGTCACCAGAGACCACAATATGAAAAATGCATACTCGGGATGGTGAAGAGGAATCTGTGTTGTTGACATCATGGCATGCTGGACCATTCTACATCTACACATTCTTCAATGAGAGAGTATAAATCCTGTCTTGGTAAGTTTGGGCTGCTATAATAAAAATAGCGTAGATTAAGTAACTTAAGCAATGCCTGCTTATTTCTCATCGTTCTGAAGGTTGAGAAGTCTAAGATCTGGGTGCTGACAGATGTGTGGTACCTGGTGAGGCCTCACTTTGGGTCTGCATACACCACCCATCCAGTAATCTCAACATGCAGGTTCCACTCTCACTACCTAACTACATCCCAAAGGCCTCATTTCCAAATACAATGACCATGTAAATTAAGTCTTAACATAGGAATTTTGGCCTAGGGTGCAAACTTTCAGTCCATGGCTTCATGGTAGTGAAGGGGTGGACCTTGGAATAGTGTGTCATCTTGCAATACAAGACTGGAGAGGGGATATTTGAGACATAGACAGTTTTATTAAAATTGCAGCAAAGGGCTGAAGCAGGAGGAGGCCATTATGTGCTTCAGTAGTGACTCCCAGCCTAGCCTGAGCTACAAAGTGAAACCCTGTCACAAATAATAATAGTAATAGTAATAAATAATACGATGATGGCGATAGAGAAGGGGAGGAAGGAGAGAAGATGATGATCCCACCAAGCTCAGCAGGAGATGTCCAGTGTTTGCTCCTCTGTTCCATAAAGTGTGAAATCTAGAACCAAGTACAATACATGGCTCCTCCTTAGAATATTCTAAAGACTCCAGGTCCAAGGCTTCTCAAAAGAGACTCCTATGGAGGAAAATGTTTCCATTGCACAGAATTGCTGTTGTACCCAACCCTACACTTCAATGTCACCATAAGTGCCAGTGCCATTGTTGACACCATTCAAGCCAGGACTAAGTCGTGCTTCACAGCGGGATAACTTCCTGCTCTTACCCCTGACTCTTTTCTACCTTGTGGGCCCCAAGGCCCCAGCGCTTTCTGTTAGCTGGGCCCAGAAAAGTGTAAGACCTTTGTACATTAACTTCATTCATTCCAATGTGTCAAATCATCCTGATTCTTCAAGATCTAGTTCAGATAGTCAGTCCCTCCTCCCAACACTATTTTCCCTTGCATTTCTCACTGGGCCCTCTTGTTATTATTAATGATATTAATAACAATAATTCATTAGGCCATTGTAAATAGACAGGTATCATGCTAAGATATATATGAACATAATCATTCAATTGACTCTTTTTTTTAAGATTTATTTATTTATTATGTACACAGAAGAGGGCACCGGATCTCATTATAGATGGTTGTGAGCCACCATGTGGGTGCTGGGAATTGAACTCAGGACCTCTGGAAGAGTAGTCAGTGCTCTTAACCTCTGAGCCATCTCTCCAGCCCCTCAACTGACTCTTAGAATGACCTTCTAAGACAGGTGTTAACACAAGCAATCTATGGCTGAGAAAGTTGAAGCAAGGAGGGGATATTTGAGATGTAGACAGATTCATTAAAATATATCACACCCCAAGGTCAGAGAGCTGGCGAGTACCTGAGTCAGGATTTGAGCCCAGGTACAGCCTAGCATTATCCATGGCCAGTGAGCACTCAGGTCCTGACACTCTGAGGCTCCCTCCTGGAAGGACTCTGAGTGTGGAATCCACTCTAGCTCCAGCCTTCTAGTGTCCTGGGATCATCAGCAATGGCAAAGGGCCACGGCTTCTCTCTGGCTCTCTAGGAAGTACCACCAAGACCTTTGCTGCTGACTTCTTTTCTAAAAGCAAGTCCTCCCCCACCCCAGATCTTTATGCATCTTTAGAATTCCTGGACTTGGCTTCTGAGTATTCTTTGCTGGAGCAAGTCAGCAATTTGTGGTTTCCCGGCAATGGCTCTGTGCTCTATTATAGAACTTGGCTTGTTTGCATTTCCATTATGAGGCAGGGCACCAGCCTGGGTCTCAATTACCCAGGTGACCTGAAGCTATTCTGGTTGAGTCCTGTGGTTAGGTCACCTGCTCCAAGCCCTCAGAGTACGACCCACAGGATAGAACAGAAGATCCAGCCCCTCTATTAGATGGATAAAACCAAACAAATCTGTAATTCTTACCCAGAAAAAAATAACTGTTATGATGGGGAGTTTTATGTGTTCTTCTGGTAGTTCGAAGGAGAACAAGCAGGTTTAAATACAAAGTGTCAGTGTGATGGGGTGAAGCAAGCGCTGTGGGCAGGTAGCAAACCAATGCCATCTCTTGGAAAGACGAATGGGTCTATTTATTGACTTTCCAGATGTGCAGACCCTTTAATGCAACACTTGCACTTAAGATAAATTTATCTTATAGATATCCTTGTGCATTGTGATGTATGCACAAATATATTTGTTCTATTAGTTTTGTTACTTGTGTGTGCATACATGAACTTGTGTGTATACATGTTGTATGTGTGGGGGCCAGAGGTCGACATTGGCTATCTCCCTCAGTGGCTTCTTCACATTTATTTGTTTCTTATCTGCTTAATTTTATTTGAGGGTGGGGAAATGGCTTAGTCATCAACCAGGAAACTTGATAACCTGAGTTTGAACCTCAGAACCCACAGGAAAGAAGGAGAAAACTGAATCCCACGGGTTGACTTCTGACCACCATACATGCACCTTGGCATAACCATGCACACACACATATTAATTAACTAACTAATTAATCAATGTGAAAATATTAATTACTTTTATCTTTTATCCCTAGCCCACTCCTGGTGTGTGTGTGTGTGTGTGTGTGTGTGTGTGTGTGTGTGAAAGACAGACAGACAGACAGAGACAGAGAACATGTAGATAAGAGGAAACAATGATTACTTCTCAGGACAAAGTCTGAACTGAGAAGATTAACTTATCGTTAACTACCATCTAGAACTAGTTTGGCTTATATTATGTTAATTTTCTAGACATGGTACACGTATAGCTACTGAGGATGCAGAAGCAGGAAGACTGTTTCAGCTCAAGGACTTGAGCTAGCCTGGACAACATGAAAAGCTCCCATATCTTAAAAATACAGGCAGCAGGCCAGGGACATGCTTAGCAGGTAAAAGTGCTAGGAGAATAGGCCTGACAATCTGAGTTCAGATCTCTGGAACCCGTGTGAAAAAAACCAGATGCAGTAGTACACGTCTGTAACCCAGCAATCCCATGAAAAGAAAACTGGGGCTAACTCCTAAGATGGTTCTCTGAATCCACGCACACTCCAGCACATGCATATGCGAGCGCGCGCGCGCGCCCGCCCACCCCCCCACCCCCCCACACACACACACAAAAAAAAAACAATGAAATTAATTAATTATTATCTTTAAACATTTATAAGGGCTCAGCGGGTAAAGCCATTTGTCACACAAACCTGGTGACCTAAGTTCAATCTACAGACTCACGTAAAGGTGGAAGAAGAGAGGGGATTCCACAGAGTTGTCATCTGTCCTCTATCACACACTGTGACACATATGTCCACATACGATTATCATGCACACCCACAATAATGATCATTGTTTGTTGTACGAATCCTAAGTGGTCTTATAATAAAATCCCAGAGCCAGATATTGGGGTAAATGCTGAAAGATCAGAGGAAACAAGCCACAGACACTTCTCACCTCGCCAACTCCTCAGCCGAAAAGGAAAGTTCCCGTCTCCACGAATCCTCAGACTGATTGACTCTGAGTGCTCAGCAGAAAGGGCCTAATTCCTGCCTCCTCCCGCCTCATGTTCCTTTCTCTGCCCAGCTATGTCACTTCCTGTCTCAACCTTCCTAGCGCTGGGATTAGAGATGTGTGATCCCAAGTGCTAGGATTAAAGGTATGTGCCACCACTGCCGGACCTCTGAGGCTAACTCTGTGGCTGTCTCTGTACTTTGATCTTCAGGCACGTTTTATTAGAGTACAACAAAATATCACCACAATTATTAGAATAAATTATAATAAAAATACAGGAGCATCTCTGAGTAAAAGTGCTTGCTGTAAGCCTGATGACTCCGACCCTCTGAAACACACAGTGAAATGGAAGGGAAGAACTGTGAGAAGTTCTCCTCCGATCTTCACAGGATGCTGGGCTGTGTGTGTTCACGCATGTACATACACAGAAATAGTAATTATTTTCCTAAATACTGTCTCAGGTCGAGTTTCTATTGCTGTGATAAAAACACCATCGACCGAAATCAACTTGGGGAAGAAAGAGTCACCTTCCAGTGTGTAGTACGTCAGTCAGGGAGGTCAGGTCAGGAGCCTGGAAGCAGGAGCAGATGCAGAGGCCGCAGAGGAGTGCTGCTCTCCATGGCTTGCTCTCCATGGCTTGCTCAGCCTGCTTTCTTACACACCCCAGGGCCATATGCCCAGGAATGGCACCACCCACAATGGGCTGGGTCCTCCCATATCAATCATCAATTAAGATAATGCACTACCGATTCGCCTGTATCTGAAGAGAAAGAGTGGAGGAGGAAGGAATGGGGAGGGGCTGGGAAGAGGGGAGGGAGGGGAAGCTTTGGTTAGGTTGTAAAAACAAGAAAATAAATGAAACTCACATACAAAAACACTACCACCCGGGACTATAGCTCAATCGATAGCATGCCTGCCTAACATTCTGGAAGCCCTGGGTTCAATCTCTGGCACCAAATAAAGCGGGCATGGCGGTACACACCTTAAATCCTAGCACTTGGGAGGTAGAGGCAGGAGATTCTGAAGTTTAAGACTGAATTGATTCATATAAAAAAAAAAAAACGTTCAGCACAGTGCACAGAGTAAGTGTAAAGGAAACATTTTTTGTTTGGTTTGGTTTTTTATTTTGGTTTTTTTTTTTTTTTTGAAACAGGATTTTACTCTGAAGTCCAGGCTGGTCTAGAATTTACTATGTAGCCTAGGTGTGCCTTGGACTCGTGGCAATCCTCCTGCCTCAGCCTCCTAAGTGCCAGGATTACAGCTATGCGTCACCATGCCTGGCAAGTTAAACATTTATATGACTATGTTTTCAAAAAATGTTGCTGTCTAACTTGGAAGCAGAAAGCTAAACAGAAATCTAGTAAGAATTATATTTTGGATATGAAGAGGAGAAATGAGGGATTAAAGAATGGAGTGAGAGAACGACAGCTGGAGATGCTGAGGAAACACTAGGCTAACAAGAATTCTGAGCAAGAGAGCTTGCCAATAATAACAGCAATAATAGCTAACAGTTACATGTGCTTACTATATGCCGGGGGATCCTGGATGTTCCTGTCTGTTTACACATTTCACAACACAGCACTGAGAGATACATACTGACTTTTTCCACCTTATAAAGAAACAGAATTATGAAGATGCTAAACTATTTGCCCAACATCTGACAACTGCTTATGGAGCCAAGTCTTCCTTTTTAAATATTTTTTAGATTTACTTATTTTATGAGTGATTGCCTGCACACACACATACATACACATACACACACACACACACACACACACACACACACACACACACACACGTCCATGTACATGACTGATGTTCTTGGAGGTCAAAAGAAGGTGTTGGATCTCCTGGAACTGCAGTTATGATGGTTGTGAGTCACCATGTAGGTGCTGAGAACTGAACCTGGGTCTTCTGTAGAGCAAAAAGCACTCTTAACCTCTGAGCCATCTCTCCACACACACACCCCGGTCTTCTGTTGTATGATATTTTGGTTGCATTCTGACAATAAAGTTTGTTTTGAATCAGAGTGCAGGGCTAGCCACTAGCGAACCAAAATTAACCATAAATGTTTTTGGGGGGCTGAGGAAGGGCTTAGAGAGGATCTCGACCCTTACAGAAGAGGAAGTGGCTGGTGGCTTCTCTGTTTCTCTTATCATTCAGGCTTTTACCCTGATATCAGACTCCTGATTTTTTATTGATGAAGAATAGTTGGATAAACACTTCTGTCTTCGTTTTTGATAACTATGCTGTATTGTGAAAGACAATCTGGGGGAGGAAAACCCCTCAAGTGTTAAGGAAAACACTCCAAGGGGAGTCAGGATGTCTGCAGAAAGACAGGCCAGCAGGTTTTGCTTTTGAACACCCACACTATGCCGAGAGCTGCTTGCTGTTAGTGCTTATAGATATCATTTAATGCTTAGAGTTATCAAACTCTAAGCAACAAGGACCTTCAACTAGATGATGAATTTGGATTACAGAAGCCAAATGATGAAAGGACTTCTAGCCCAAGTCCATTTCACAATGGTTCAACATGTTCTCGACCCTCCCTGCAGCTAGTCCTTCAGTTTCTGAGAGGAAAGATTGGTGGAGATACATTTAGCAGACACCAGAACCTTCACATTGGCTTCCTGACCTGAGAAGTTACAACCTTTTATTGTAGAAAAGGTCAAGTGTAAACCTTGATGCTCCATAACCCCACAGAAGCCAAGACAGTACATTAGAAGCAATACCACGTTTCAGAGGGAACACCATCAAACATAATTTCTGTGTCTCTCCATGAAATCTAGACACTACAGAAACCAGACTTGGGAAAATTATGGTGAGCTACCATAAAATTAACTGAGTTGTAACCATGACTATAACTACCATGCTGGGTGGAGATTTTTAATACATCCTCTGGCACTTGAGATGTGGTTACTGATCTGACAGATGTGTTGTAGCTCTCCATCAGTAAAGAGGATCTAACAAAAGCAGCTGACTTTTCTCTAGAAGGAATCCCTCTCTTTCTCTTTCTCTCTTTCTCCTTCTCCCTCTTTCCTATGGGACCTTTATCTTCTTTGGACTCCAGAGAATATCAGTGTTTGCCTATTAGAAAGATAGGGAGCTGGCAGAACTCAGGAGACAGAGGCAGGCAAATCTTTGTGAGTTTGAGGTCAGCCTGGTCTACAAAGCGAGTTCCAGGACAGCCAGGGCTACCTGGAGAAATCCAGTCTCGAAACCCCTCCCCCTGCCAAAAAAAGAATGAAAGATAGGGGATATGGTAGTGGTCCCGGCAAATAGGAAAGAGTAAGTTCAAATAATGACTGAATATTCCAGTGAATAGGAGAAAATTTCCATGACCATCTAGAGGTTTGCCACATGGTAGAAAATTCTAGGACTTGAGTAGTCTAGAACACACAGAACACCCCTCCTAAGGTGAAGGGCACGTTGTGCATTGGCATTGCAATCGCGGGGGGAGGAACAGTGCTTGGTGGATTCTCAAGACTGGATAGAAGAGATGGACTTGATCCAGCCATCTAATGACTTGAAAGGCTGTCAGGTTTGAGACTCAGTGAAAGTTCAGTCTGTACTATGAAGGACACTCGGGCACAC
Source organism: Peromyscus maniculatus bairdii (assembly GCF_049852395.1). Taxonomy (NCBI): domain Eukaryota; kingdom Metazoa; phylum Chordata; class Mammalia; order Rodentia; family Cricetidae; genus Peromyscus; species Peromyscus maniculatus. The sequence continues at coordinate 108,009,152 of NC_134852.1, forward strand.
GACCCAGAGCTGTGGGACAAAAGGATGCTGTACAACATCTCTAGAGAACTGTGAAAGGAGAGCAGCAGCCTTGTAAGTTCTAGAACAAGATCTGGCCTCTGTGTGAGAGACTAACTCAGCAGCTGAAAGCAGATGTTAGAATACCACAGGGTTCTGGTGGAGAGTGACGGCTTGACCACAACCATGTCTAATAGGCTTTTACCTACCAAAAATATATCCAAGAAGACACCCATGTTCTAAATCTCCTAGTGTCTAGAAATGTTCCGTTATGTAGCAAAGATATTTTACAGCTGTGATCAAGTAATAGAATTTGTCTGTGCTCCACCACACACATCCCCAGAGCTGAGGTTTACAGATGTGTTCCTGGTGCTGGGATTACAGGTGAACACCAAAGCAGTGGTTAAGCTATAGATCTAAAAATGGAAAATTTTTACTGGATTATTCTCATGAGTCCTAAATGTAATCTTGTGTATCATTTTTAAATTTTGCCTTATTATATAGCCCAAATTGAGCACAAAAATCACTTTTTAGCACAAGCTGGCCTCCAATGTGTGATCCTCCTGCCTCAACCTCCCAAGTGCTGGGATTACAAGTATGTGTCAGCCGGGCGGTGGTGGCACCTGCCTTTAATCCCAGTACTTGGGAGGCAGAGCCAGGCGGATCTCTGTGAGTTCGAGGCCAGCCTGGGCTACCAAGTGAGTTCCAGGAAAAGTGCAAAGCTACACAGAAAAACCCTGTCTCGAAAAAAACCAAAAAAAAAAAAAAAAAACAAAACAAAACAAACAAACAAAAAAACAAGTGTGTGCCACCATACCTAGCTTATACATAAGAAAAGCTGCAGGAGATTTAACACATGTAAAAGGGAAGACAAAGTGAGTGTGGTGGTTTGAATGAGCATGTACTCCATAGACTCAGGTGCATGAACATGTAGTCCCCAGCTGGTGGCACTGTTTGGGTGGGTTTAGGAGTTGCTGAGGGACGTATGTATGTCACTGTGTGCCGGCTTTGTGGTTTCAAAGTCTGGTGCCGTTCCCAAGGCATTGTTTCTCCTTCCAGCTTCCAGTTCCAAAGGGGAGCTCTTAGCTTCTGTTCCTGTCACCATGCCTGCCACTTGTTGTCATCATGGACTCTTAAATCCTCTAGAACTGTAATCCTAAATAAATTCTTCCTTCTATAAGTTGCTTTGGTCACGGTCCTAACACAGGAATACGGCGACCTTGAAACAGAGATTGGAGTGACGCAGCCCCAAGCCAAGGAACACTGGCAGCCACCAGGAGCCAGAAAAGGCAGAAACAGATTCTCCTCTACGAGCTTTCAGGGGGAATGTAGCCCTAGTGACACCTTGATTTCAGCCCAGTTGTAATGAGTTTAAACTCTGACTCCCAGAACAAGGAGATCATGTTGCAGTGTTTCAACTCACCCAAGTTGTGGTAATTTGTTCTAGAAACCATTAATCAACTATACATGGAGTTAGTACACACCTGTACCTACCCATTATGGGTATTTTATCAGTTCTACCAAGCCATGAAGACAACAACAACAATCTACTGTATGGTGGAAACAGGACATTTGAGACTGAACATAAACAGGTACATAAAGCACCAAGATACAAACATTTGACCTAGAAGACTCCCCTGTTACCCACTTCCGCTGCACTGAGACCCTCTTCCTCCACTCATACCTATGGCCTAGCGGGGGGAGATGGAGACTATCCAATAAAAACTACTATTAAAGAAGAAAAAAAAGTCTGCCCAGTGAGATTGCTTAGCAGATAAAATGGCTTGTTGCACAAGCCTGATGATAGGACTTCAATCTAGAGAAGTCACAACGTGGAAAGAGAGAACCAAATCCTGAAAGTTGTCCTCTGACCTCCACATGCACGCCATGGAATGACTGTGTGCCTACACACCCATCAAACACACACACACACACCCCAAAAAACTTTTCTTAGTAAGAAGAGAAAGCTCAAATCTACTTCACAGATAGGGTGCTGCAATTTTAGGTATTAATCAAAAATGGAGGTGCTGGAGCTACCCCACAGTAGACTGCTTGCCTATATGCACAATCCCTGGGTTCAATCTCCATCACGGCATAAAATTGGACATATAGTGGCACAAGCCTGTAATCCCAGTGCTTACAAGGTTAAGACAGGAGGGTCAAAAGTTCAAGGTCATTCTCAGTTATATTGCAAGTTTGAGGTCAGGCCCTGACACATGAAACCCTGTCTCAAAACAAAATAAAATCATCAAAAAGTAGACAGCTGCTTCCTGACTCCATATCTTTAAAAGATAACAGATAAGCGAAATCTTTGCAATGAATGCAGCTACAGTGAGAGCTCTTGGCTAGTTCCTCCACAAGGGAAGAAAAGCAGCTTGGAGTTCATACACAGTCTCTTGAGCAATAGTGAATGCCTGGCAGGCTTTTCAGTCGAGACTGAAAAGAAGCAGCAGAGATCAGTGGTGAAGGTCTACAATCCCAGCCACTCAGGTAGCTGAGGCAGGAGAATCGCAAGCTTCAGACCTGCCTGAACTATGGAATGTGTCCCAGGCCCACCTGGGAAGTCTAGTGAAACTTGGAACACTCCGGGTATAGCTCAGTGGTGAAACACTTGCCTGGCATCTGTGAGGCCCCAGACCGCAGCACCACAAAAGCAAAATATAAAAAGCCCACTAATGTCGGAAGATTGAACCAAAGAGATCCAGACTAGAGGGGTCTCGATCTGGGTCGGCTGCTACGTGGGTCCTACTAGCCCAGGTCAACACCCACGAGAAAGTGTTTGCCATAGAGGAGACACTCACGAACCAGAAGATGATTCATCCTGATGGTCAGTCAGCCAGTGTCCTTAGCTACCCCAGAGCTGACACAACAGACCCAGGAGCTGAGTGGCTGTGGTTGCCAGATGAGCTCAACAAGATGGGCTTCCTCTTACACAAGCTGGCCAGCAGAAAGTGCCAGTTGTCAGGGAAACGAGTCACCTCTTTAAGAGCAGGCTGATTACACGAGAGCCCCTCAGTTTGGAGGAAGCAGTGAAATGATGCTGATTCTGGAGATAAGTCCTCCTTCCTAGCCCTTGGTTGTTTAATCCACTATGGTGATGCCAAGAAATAGGAACTTAAGGGAGAGAGACTGAAACAGGGTGAGCAAACACAGGATAAGCTAGCTATGTATCATCCACCACAAAGAAGAGATGGCTGTGCAAGCATGTTAGCAAGGATACCGAAGCTGAAGCCCTGGTACCAAAAGAACGTGCAGGAAAGGAATTGAAAAACAACTTTTGTCACTCAAAGTGCTTCCCCCCCCCCCTCTCTCTCTCTCTGTGTGTGTGTGTGTGTGTGTGTGTGTGTGTGTGTGTGTGTGTGTGTGTGTGTGTGTGGTGAGACTCACCTAATAGCCCAGGCTGGACTAGAACACTTGGTGATCCCTTTTCTTCCTCCCCAGTGCTGGGGAGTTACTACACCACAAATATTTTTTATATAGGCCAGGCTGACTGAATTCTCAGTCCTCCTGCCGTGGCCTACTCAGCGTTAGGCTCACAGGTGTGGACCATCTTGGCTAGTTCCAAACTCAAATTCGAGTCATTGGCACAGTGGCTTAGTCATAACATGAGCTGGGGATGAGCGAAAGGAGATGAGCTGGACCTTGCACAATCTTGCCCCTTTGGACTCAAGGTGTACCCTGCATTACTTACTTTTCTTGTTGTTATTGTTGTAGGGTAGCCGCCAGAGAAGACTACTTGGACAAGGGTTGAGGCCAATAGAAAGTCTTTATTAGCTGGCTGGCGACTGGAATACCGATGTAGCCTGAGCCTTTCTCAGGGTGTACTTTTAAGCACAAAAACCATATCTTCTATTGACATGGCAAGAACCATTAGCCAGAAGCAGAATTACAGAAGCCAAAAAGCAAAGTAAGTACATTTAGAGACTTTCCCAGAACTGTGGACTTTGATGAATTAGGTCTTTGTTTTCATTTTGGCCGGTGGTGCTGTCTGTGTGCCAATTTTTATGGCCTGAATGGTACTTCCACCATGGAAGTACCAAGTTAAGCTGTGCTAAGGTATGGGGGACTACTGAGACGTGGGGGCTGTTATAGCTGTGACCAAATGCCTGGCAAGAGGCAACCTAAGGAAGGAAAAGCTTACTTTGGATCAGTTTGAGGGCACACAGTCCATCGTGGTAAGGAAGGCATGGCAGCAGGTATTCAAGGTAGCTGGCCAAGTTCATCCACAGCCAGGAAACAGAAAAAGATAAATGCTGGTGTTCAGCACTTTCTCTTTCTAATTCAGTCTGGACTCAGTGAATGGTGCTGCCTAATTCAGGGTATTTTTCCTCCTCAGTTAACCTCTGTGGAAAAGCCTTGATAGATAGGCCTAGAGCTATATCTCCTAGGTAATTCTAAATCCTGCCAAACTGACAGTAATGATTAATCATCACAGACCCTGGCAATGCAGCTATGACTAAAGCCCTGCCAAAAACGCATCGTGGTGGCCCTGCTTTGCTGTGGGACGGTCTGTATGTCAAATTGCTCTGATTGGTCAATAAATAAAACACTGGTTGGCCAGTGGCCAGGCAGGAAGTAGGTGGGGCAAGGAGAGAGGAGAATTCTGGGAAGTAGAAGGCTGAGGAGGAGAGACACTGCAGCCGCCGCCATGACCAGCAGCATGTGAAGACGCCGGTAAGCCACCAGCCACGTGGCAAGGTATAGATTTATGGAAATGGATTAATTTAAGCTATAAGAACAGTTAGCAAGAAGCCTGCCACGGCCATACAGTTTGTAAGCAATATAAGTCTCTGTGTTTGCTTGGTTGGGTCTGAGCGGCTGTGGGACTGGCGGGTGACAAAGATTTGTCCTGAGTGTGGGCAAGGCAGGAAAACTCTAGCTACAAATGGCGCCCAACGTGTTGGCAAGAGTTTCTACCTAAAACCTGAGAAAAGATTGTAAAATGGAGCTAAAAACAGCTTCCTAATTGTCTCTCTCAAATGAGCAGCAGCTGCCGGTTTGAGTTACTGGCAGGTTCCTGGCGTGTGCGCTCGATCTGCAGTATGGCGGGAATGAGGCCTCTGCAAGTGGCACATTAAGCTGCATGGTGGATTTAGCCTTTGCTAGTACAAAACAAAAAGAGATTTCTGGGCTACACGCTGCTTTGATAAGAAGCATAGACCCACTATTTCTGAGAGTTGATGGCTCCCAGAGCTGGCGGAAAACGTACCACCGCCATGTTGGAAAGCTGAAGTGGGCGGAGCCAGCCGCCACAGCGCCGTTTCAGGCTTAAAAGGCTGCAGTTTAAGCAATAGGCTCAAGGTAATATAAAAAATAAGCCACATAAAGATGGCTACCACACAGAGAATCTGGATTATGTTCTCTTTGATATTCGTAACTGAAGAAAAACATTTGATTGCAAAAGCTGTTGAGTTATGCCAAAATGTGTATTTTAAAGGTACCTTGACTTCAAAATTTGGCTATAAGGATATGTTGCTTTGGAAAAGAGGCTCTGCTTTTGTTTCTACAGAAAGCCAGAGGCTATGGATTTGTTCCAGATTAAGATACATCAGGTTTGACCAGCCAAGACCACCTGAAAGGTCTCCGATGACACCATGGCCCAGATGATCCAAAATCCAGAATCGTTTCAAGGCAACTGGCTCAGACGATACGGTCTCACGGACTACTCCATGATCCTAAAATTTTCTTTGCATCCCCATAAGATACAGCGCCCCCCTCCAGCAGGAAGTAGTAAGAGAAGCTACGCCCAAATTCCCAAATATACTAAGCTGACTTTGGAGATGTGTAAAAGTTAAAACCTTCCTTTTAAAAAAAAAGAAAGGGGAAGTGCTGTGGGACGGTCTGTATGTCAAATTGCTCTGATTGGTCAATAAATAAAACACTGGTTGGCCAGTGGCCAGGCAGGAAGTAGGTGGGGCAAGGAGAGGAGAATTCTGGGAAGTAGAAGGCTGAGGAGGAGAGACACTGCAGCCGCCGCCATGACCAGCAGCATGTGAAGACGCCGGTAAGCCACCAGCCACGTGGCAAGGTATAGATTTATGGAAATGGATTAATTTAAGCTATAAGAACAGTTAGCAAGAAGCCTGCCATGGCCATACAGTTTGTAAGCAATATAAGTCTCTGTGTTTGCTTGGTTGGGTCTGAGCGGCTGTGGGACTGGCGGGTGACAAAGATTTGTCCTGAGTGTGGGCAAGGCAGGAAAACTCTAGCTACACTGCTTCCTATAGAAAGCCTCAGAGAAATGGGACCGTCATTCAGTGATAGAACATTTAATAGGTATGCCAAGGACCTGAACTCTAACACAATACCACAAAAATGCACACTCGTACAAGTAAGCGTGCATTGTGCACACACAAGATTCAAAATTTCAGATACATCTGAGTGTAATTGGCACACCTTTGTAATGCCAGCACTCAGGAAGCTAAGGCAGCTTTGGCTACATAGTGAGATCCTTCCTCCAAAACAAACAAAAAGAAATGGAGGGATGAAGGAGGAAGGGAGTGAGGGAAAGAATAAATAAATAAACAATAAAGACAATAAACCTAGTTAAGGAAGTGGGTTTGAATATGCAATAGACACATACACACACAAGACACATATATTTTCCTACATGAAAACTGTCTTAGTTTGGGGTTACTATTGCTATGATAAAACACCATCACCCAAACAACTTAGGGAGGAAACAGTTTATTCAGCTTACACTTCCACATTGGACATAGTCCATCACTGAAGGAAGTCAGGACAGGACCTTAAGCAGAACAGGAACCTGGATGCAGGAGCTGCTGCAGAGGTGGTGGAGAGGTGCTGCTTACTGGCTTGCTTTCAGCTTTCGTGTAGAATCTAGGACCACTGGCTGGGGGATGGCCCCACCCACAATGGAACACAAACATCAATCACTAATTAAGAAAATGCCCTACAGGTTTGTCTATGACCCTATCTTATGGAGGCATTTCGCATTTCCTTATTCTTTTCTTTCTGTCTTTCTTTCTTTCTTTCTTTCTATTTTTTTTTTTATTTTTGATTTTTTTAGAGACAGGGTTTCTTTGTATAGCCTTGACTGTCCTGGAACTTGCTCTGTAAACCAGGCTGGTCTCAAACTCACAGAGATCTGCCTGCCTCTGCCTCCTGAATGCTGGGATTAAAGACGAGTGCCACCACCAGCTGTGGAGGCATTTTCTTTTTCTTTTTTCCGGAGCTGAGGACCGAACCCAGGGCCTCGTGCTTGCTAGGCAAGTGCTCTACCACTGAGCTAAATCCCCAAGCCCTGGAGGCATTTTCTTAATTAAGGTTCCTCCCTCTCTGATGACTGTAGCCTGTGTCAAGTTGGCATAAAGCTATTTAACACAAGGACTGAACATAGAAAAAGTGGTAAGGGTCCCCCCCAGTGCTAGGGAGCAAACACAGGACCTTGTGTGCTAGGCTAGCACTCCACCACTGAGCCACATCACTGGTCCATACTGATGAGATTTCATGCATAAACCAGAGAAGATGAAAAGGAATTAATTCACTATTCAGGTTCTAAGGAATTAAAGAAGGGTCAGGAAAAGTCAGGTGTTCTTGAATTAAAATCTTGAGCTAAGGGGACAGAGAGATGACTCAGTGGTTAAGAGCACTGGTTGCTCTTCCAGAGGACCCAGGTTAGATTCCCAGCATGCACATAACAGTTTACAATCATCTATAATTCCAGTTCCAGGGGATCCGACACCTTCTTGTAGTCTCTGTGGGCAGTACATACATGTGCTGCACACACATACAGGCAGGCAAAACATCCATACACATAAAATTTAAAAACTATACATCTTTTTTAAAAAAGTGAGTTATCCTGCTATGGCAGTAATGCTTTTGGGGAGGCAGAGGCAGGAGGATTGCTGTGACTGTGAGGTCAGCTTGACCTACAAGGTAGTTCCAGATGGCAAGTTCCAGACTAGCAGAGGCTTTATAGTAAGACTCTGCCTTGAAAGAAAAGAGGAGAAGGAGGTGGAGGAGGAGGAGGAGGAGGAGGAGGAGGAGGAGGAGAGGGGGATAGAATGAGCCATTTTGGTGACTCACACAATTGTAATCAAAGTTCAGGAGGCTGAGGGAAGAAGATGGGAAGTTCAAGGCTAACCTAGGTAATATCCCTATTTCAAAACACAGAAACAAAAAGAACCAGGAACTAGAATCCCGTTTGCTCTTCTTTGAAATTATTTCTTTTTTGTTTGTTTTTCAAGACAGGGTTTCTCTGTGTAGCTTTGTGCCTTTCCTGGAACTCACTTTGGAGACCAGGCTGGCCTCGAACTCAAAGAGATCCGCCTGCCTCTGGGATTAAAGGTGTGTGCCACCACTGCCCGGCTGAAATTATTTCTTAATCAGGTAGGTAGATTGTAGCAGTAAGCTACTTAGAGGCCAAGCGGACCCCACAATGAAGCATCAGATTGCCAGTGGGGATTAGAATGAAGTGTGTTTGGTAGAACAGCAGGACAGAGGATCACTTGAGCCCAGGAGTCTGAGACCAACCTGGGCAACACAGAGAGACCCCTCTCAAAAAGAAAAACACTATCACAGTGAGTGACATATCATTGAACAGGTGTGGGGAGAAGGTAAACCTGGATATTTGATGTCTTTCTCTAAGTGGATAATATTGAAAAATCATGAATTCAGTTTTGGATATAATAAGTGTGAGGTATGTAGTAAACTAGATAACACCTTCCAAAGATATCCATGTCCTAACCCCTAGAGCCTGGGAACATCATTTACTGGGTAAACTAAGGCAGGAGGATTGAAAGTTCAAGGACAGTCTGGGCTCCAGAGTGAGTTCGAGGCTTCTTGGGCTATAACATATTGAGTTCCTGCCTCAAAATAAATAAACAAATATTTAAAATGTATATAAATTCAGGGATGTAGTTCATTAACAGAGCATTTAACTAGCTGTGTGGAGCCCTGAGAATTCAATCTCCAACACCAGGAAAGATGTAAAAGAAGAGAGAAGAAGAGGGAGAGGAGAAAGGGGAGGGAAGGGAGGGAGAGGAGAGAAAGAAAAGAGGGGAGGGGAGGGGAAGAAAAGGAGGAGATCGGAGAGGAAAGGAGAGAAGAGGAGAGGAGGCTGGGAAGGAACCCACCCAAGAGATGTCAGGTAGACAGTTGGAAATAAGCATCTGGGGGTGAGAGAAGATAGCTGTGTTTGAGGTATAAAATTGAGCATCATACACATAGAGGTGGTATATGAAGCTGTGAATGAGGCATAAATTCATATTAATACTTTGCCATAACATCTTCAGTAAGGCATTTAATTTCTCTGACCCATTACTGGGTGCTTATTCTTTTCTGGCACCATTTTAAGCAACTTGTGTTCTCTCTCTCTCTCTCTCTCTCTCTCTCTCTCTCTCTCTCTCTCTCTCTCTCTCTCTGTGTGTGTGTGTGTGTGTGTGTGTGTGTGTGTTTGTGAAGCCCTGGCTGTCCTGGAACTTGCTCTGTAGACCAGGATCCGCCACCACAATGAATGCCTTGTATTCATTCTCTTAATCTTAATAATTTGAGATAAAGCTGGGCGATGGTGGCGCACGCCTTTAATCCCAGCACTCGGGAGGCAGAGCCAGGCGGATCTCTGTGAGTTCGAGGCCAGCCTGGGCTACCAAGTGAGTCCCAGGAAAGGCGCAAAGCTACACAGAGAAACCCTGTCTCGAAAAACCAAATAATAATAATAATAATTTGAGATAAAATACTTTATCCTTATAAAGCAGGAGGAGGAGAAGGAGGAGGGAAGAAAGGAAGGAGGGAGGGAGGGAGGGAGGGAGGGAGCCAAAGTGTAATTTGACCAAGACCCTGTAGTACAAGAGACTAGAACAATGTCTCTGCATATGCCTCAGCCCTTGTGAGCCTGCAGCACTGGACATCCCACTGAATCGCAATGTCAGTTTTCACAAGCTACCCAGATTATTTGCAATTAAATGTGAGAAGTAACCAGGCATGGTCATGCATGCCTTTAGTCTTTAGTCCCAGAGGCAGAGGCACAAAGATTACTGTGAGTCCCAGGCCAGCCAGAGCTACATTGTGAATGAACTAACCACCACACAAAAAATGTGGCAAGTGCTAGACTTTGGCCTCTTCTGCTTGGGGCAGGTGCTGCATTGAGAGCCTAGGTCAGCGCTGCTCGAATCAGAATGGTCTTCAGCTCTGTATCTCTCTCTGCTCAGACCATTCTGTACCCAGACTTAACTTCCGGTTCCGAAAGGCCTTTGGTATTCTTACTCTCAACAACTTTCATCCATGTAGTAATGGATAACAACTGTCCCCACGACCACTTTGAACATGTCTGGGGGGTTTCTCACGTAGGTATCCCAAACTAACCAAAAGTCAAGACCCAAAGCAGACAGTCAGGCACTATTTGAGTGGAAGCACGTTCTAGCAACAACCAAAATAAATGAATGAATAAATGTCGGCACAAAGGTCCGCGCGGGCGCAGCTGAGTCCTCCCTGCAGAAGAGCACGCAGACCTGGCGGGAGGTTCAAATGCCGGCGCGCTCTCTGGCGAGCGCCCTGAGCAGTCAGCACATGCGCAGAGCTCGCAGGCGCCGCCTCTAAAGGCCTTCCCCGCATGCGCAGCGTCCCGGAAGTGACGGGACCACAGGAATGGCGGCCTTCGCTCCTGCAGCCGGTAGTGGTCACTGGTTTTCGGCTTTGGCTCTCGGAGTGACTCTCCTCAAATGCCTTCTCATCCCCACCTAGTAAGGACCTGCAGAGCCAGGGGCTGGGCGGCAGGGTGGGCAAGACTTGTATGGACGTTCTGGGTATGAGGAAGAAAGAAAGGCCATGTGTTCTCTCCGCCTTTTGCCACACGGGTTGATACTTAACATGGGAGCTAGAGTATAGCCATGTCTGGCCAGGATGAGTCCTTACGCTGTCTGATTTAGGGCAAGTCGCTTTCAAGTTTATGAGCTTCAGGGCCCTCACCCTTCAAGTGCAAATTAATGACACCACCCCCACCAGTCAGTCTGCTGCTTAAAAGACTGGGCGCCGGTCTGAATCCTGAAGAGGGGAGTGGTCAACGAAGCGTTTCAGGTCCTCTCCTCCGTGGACTGGGGAGCGGCAAACATCAGACTCTTAAAGGATTTATAAGGGAGACAGCTGACAGCAGGGCTTTTACTCTTGTAGGAGGTGGTGTTTGGGTTCATATCTCAGTATGAAAAAGAGTAACCAATGGAAAAAATGGTTCCGACATAGGAAAGAGTGCAAAAGCCCTGTAGTAGGAAAGAACTCAGGATTCTAAGTGCAGAAAGTTGTCATTGTAGTTAAGAGCTGAAAAAGAAGAAAAGTGGCACGGGATAACATACGCAGTGATCAGATCACACAGGGCTGTGGAAAACTTGTAGATCTCTGTGAAAATGAGTGTACAGTCAAATCTAAAAGCACGGGAACCACCATTTAGTTGTGTGCATCCCAAGTACAGTCATGTATCACTTGATGACAATGCTTTTTGTCGCTGATAGACTGCATATACAGTGATAGTCCTGTAAGAGTATATGTTCTCCTTTTAAAAAAAAGATTTATTTGTGTGTGTGTGTGTGTGTGTGTGTGTGCGTGCGCGCTCTCCCTTGGAGGACAGAAGGTGATGGATCTCTTTGAGCTGCAGTTATAGGATGCTGGGGGTGCTAGGAACTGAACTTGTGTCCTGTGTAAGAGCAGCAAGTCCTCTTAGCTTCTGAGCCATCTCTCCAGCTCAAACGAACGAGTTTGTTCTCCAGTAATGTCATAACTTTATTAGTTCCTATAACTGTGCTCTGTAGTGTGTGCACAAGAACAGATTGCTAAGGTTGCATCTTTGGGAGAGTGTCCTGACTTTGAGCCATGTACCGCTGAACTTGCCTGCTATTCAATGTCACGTTCCTAGCCTTGGTTTTGCTTTTTTCTCCAAGCTCAACAAGATGTCATTGCTTTCATTCTTCATATTCATTAATTAGAAAAATGAACTGTTGATACTGCAAAACTTACTTTCTCTCCCTTTGGTTTAAATTTAATAACACAATTCCAAATATTTATAGCCAGTCGTTTGTATATTATCATCAAATGAGGAAGAAATACTTACACCTATATAAAAAAAATTTTTTTTGACACATGGTCTCACACTGTAGCCTAGGCTGGCCTCAAACTGGAGATCATTCTGCTTCAGCCACCACGTAGGCGCTGGGTATGAACCCCAGGCCCTCTGGCAGAGCATCAGTGCACTACCTCTCCAGCTCCCCTACTTTATTTCTAAACCCTATACTAAATCCGAGCACCAAGGAGAAAACGGTTTTCTGATTGCTCACAATAGAGATGGGGAAACTCACAACTTGATTAAAAGTTTTGGTTACCAAAGCTAATCTCATTTCCAAATCTGACTAAAATGATGTCAAAATAGTAAAAATTAAATCCAGGCATGGCAGTCAATGTCATAATTCCAGTACTCAGGAGGCTGCGGTAGGAGCATCATGAATTGGAGGCCAGCCTGGACTACATAGCAAACCCCTTTCCCAAAAATGATAACATAAATTACAAGTATGGTAAGTGGTGTTGTTTGTTATGAGTGGCATTCCGCAGTCTTTGACAGCAGGTGGTAGAATGATAATTTAGCAGGCAGAGGAGCCTTTAAGCTGGGTGCATGTGTAATAATTCCAGCACTTGGGATATGGAGGCTGGAAAATCAAGAACTCAAGGCCAGGGTAAGGCACTTGCAGACAAGCCTGACAGCCTGAGCTGATTCCCAGAAACTACGTTGTGAGAGGAAAGAACAAACTCTCTCAAGCTGTCCCCTTGATCTGCACACACACTTGAGCACAAACACACAAACTCATGTGCACACTTGTGTGGCAGCTTGCTCTTCCCCTGTGCATAAATAAATGTAAAAAATAGAAAAGAGTATAAAGCCAGCCTGGATTGCATGTCCAGACTTTGTCTCTAATGGGGCTGGTGCCGGGGTAGATGCACAAAACCGCTTGATGTTAATTCAGGAGAGTTTCCAAGGCAGGGAGTGTAGCCCATGTTAGAGCATGGTCTCGATGGAACAAGAGCTAGATATGGTGGTTCATATCTACAATCTCAGCACTCTGAAAGCAGAGGCAAGACAGTTGATGCCAATTCAAGGCCTGGTTTATGAAGCAAGTTTAAGACTAGCCAGGGCTATATAACAACAACCTGTCTGAAAACAACAACAAAATCCTTGGGCTCGTGAGCTGCTCAGTGGGTAAAGGGCCCCTGGTGGCAAGTTTAACAATCTAAGTTCCATCCCTGAGACATATGTAGTAGGAGAGAACCACCTGCCTTACATTGTCCTCTGACTTGCACACATATACCTACACAGAAAGTAATAAAAATGTAATTTTGAATATTTGAAGCCCCTCTGTAGGGCTTTCTCTGAGTATGGGTTTTATTAGAGTTATTTGTGAGAAAGAGAAAGTCATTTTTGTGCAGTGGTCTGAGAACCTGTTTTAAGCTTTTTGTCAGCCCCTGGATATCTCTGAGACCCTTTCACAAACTCCTAGATCCTCCAACAACTTAGAGGGAGGCCTGACCTTCTGACTTCCTAATAAGTGAGATGTTTTAGGACTTTGTGTGTATGTGTGTGTGTGTGTGTGTGCGCGCGCGCGCGCGCGCGCGCGCGCGCACACACACACACACACACCTTGTCATTTTATAGGCTGTAATGAGATGCAGCTGTTTCAGAATCTCATTCTGTTCCTACAATTGCCTTGTATAGCCGTTCCACGGACTTTGAAGTACACCGAAACTGGCTTGCTATTACTCACAGTTTGCCAATATCTCAGTGGTATTATGAGGTAAGTTTCATTTTCACCTTTTAAGATTATATGTAAACTTGGCAGTGGTAGTGCATGCCTTTAATCCCAGCACTCAGGAGGCAGAGGCAGACAGATGTCTGTGAATTCGAGGCCAGCCTGGTCTACAGAGCGAGTTCTAGGACAGCCAGAGTTACACAGAGAAACCCTGTCTTGAAAAAACAAATAATCACAAAAAAATTATATGTAAGCCAGCATGGCGGCACATGCCTGTAATCCCAGCACTGCAGATGTTGAGGCAAAAAGATCAAGATTCAAGGCCAGCCTGGACTATGTAGCCAGACACTATCTCAAAATGAAATACCACCACCACCAACAACAACAAAAAGGCTGTGTAGAAGCACCTATTGTTGAAGCAGATTTCCAGGACTGGGAATGTCTTGAGCACTTGCCTGTTGTGCGTGAAGCCCTGGAGTAGATCTCCAGCACTGTGCAAAGAGAAAGACCTGTGAACTGACACAAGTGGGCCACTCTAGGCCAGGGAGACGGCTCTGTAGCCAAGTCTGACAACCGTGGAAGGAGAGAGCCACTCGGGGTTGGCCTCCACATGCATGACGCGGTGTGGACACACACTACTGATTTTTTTAAAAATAGAAAGCTCTTCTCGACCTCACTTGTGCACTGTGACATACATACACACATGCGTACACACAGTAAAAGAAAAATCGTAAAGGTTTATTTTTTAACTGTGTGCATATACATGGAGAGGTGTGTGTACACATGAGTACAGGTGCCTGCAGAGGCCTGATGTTTCAGATCCTCCCTGGAGCTGGATTTACAAACAGTTGTGGGCCACCTGATGTGGGTGCTGAGAACTGAGCTCAGGTCCTCTAGTAGAGTAGCAAGAGCTCTTAAGAGCTCTCTCTCTAGCCCCAATGAAAGGAATTTGTTTTAAAGATTATTTTATGTGTATGAGCGGTTTGCTTGTATGTGTGTGCACCATGTGGATGCCTGGTGCCTGCAGTGGCCAGAGGAGGGCAATGTATCTCCTGGAAGGAGGTACAGAGGCTTGGGAACCGCCATGTGGGTACTGGGAACTGAACCCAGGTCCTTTGCAAGAGTAGTAGCAAGTGTTCTTACCTGCTGGACCTTCTGTTCCACCCCCAAAGAAATTTTTTTAGTGATATTCTGATTTCAGGAAGATCTTTTTCCAGGGCTGAGGAGATGGTTCAGCTGGTAAAGTGCTTATTACATAATCATGAGGGCCTGTGTTTAGGTGGGTGTATTGGCATGCGTCTGTAATTCCAGCCTGGGGAGGCAGAGGCAGGCAAATCTATAAAGTTCACTAGCTAGTGAGTCTAGTCTAACCAAACTGATGAACCCCCGATTTAGTGAAGGATCCTGTCTCAAAAACTAAAGTGGAGAGGGCCAAGGAAGACACCTGAAGTCAGTGTCTGGCCTCCACGTGCGTTGCGTAGATAGGCATGCCTGCAAGCACACAACTAAAACAGCATGATACTATCCTGGATTTGGAGGGTGGTTTCTAAGATTTTATTTTATTTTTATTTATTTATTTATTTTTGGTTTTTCGAGGCAGGGTTTCTCTGTGTAGCTTTGTGCCTTTCCTGGATCTCGCTCTGTAGACCAGGCTGGCCTCGAACTCACAAAGATCCGCCTGCCTCTGCCTCCCGAGTGCTGGGATTAAAGGCGTGGGCCACCACCGACTGGCAAGATTTTTTTTTTAATCATGCATGTACATTTAAGTAGGTGCCTACAGAGACCAGAAGAGGGCGTCAGATCTTCAGAAGCCGAAGTTATGGGCAATTGTGAGCCTCTTGACTTAGGTATTGGGAACTGAAGTCAGGTCCTCTGCAAGAACAATATGCGTTTTTAACCACTGAGCCATCTCTCTCTAGCCTCTTTTTGTTTCTTTAAGATGGTTTCATGTAGCCCAGGCTGGCCTTGAATTCATTAGCTGAGGATGAGCCCATATATGCAGTACTGGGGATCCCAATATTTTATGCATGCAGACAAGCACTCTATTAACTGACCTACATCCTCATCTGTTTTATTTTCCCAAGTCTGTGTAGTCCTTTGTACTTAAAAAGCCTAAAAAAACAGTTGTCCCCAGGGAGTGAATTTATTTTTACATATAATATTATAAATATTTCATGGAAGTGCTGGGGAGCTTTAACTGGTTGTTTTTGCTTGAGGTATCATAGTTTGCACATGTGGACACCAACTAGGAAAAGTACTATGTAGCCTAGTAGTCTAGAGCTTGGGCTGTGGTTTCAGATTGTGCAGGTTTGATAGGTCTCCTACTTAATGACCATGCTGAGTGATATGTGTCTCCAATTATGAAATGTTGCTAATTAAGATGAAACAAGTGGGAAGCACTTAGTGCAATCTGAGTACTCAGAACACATTAATTATTAGCTTATGTATGAAAAGGCAGTCCTCTACTTTGCCGGTTCCTCCTTTCTCTCTGACTGTTCCTTCTTAGTCTCCTTTGCTGACTTTATTTTTACATCCTTAAGAAGCTGAGTTTTGTTTGTGGTCCCTTCCCTTTAAGTCTCTTGTTCTCTCCAGGTGTTTGCACTTCCTCCTAACACCACTACCCATTGCCCTAGGGCCACTCTCCCTGCCAGGGCGACTCCTGTGTCTGCGTACTTTACACAGAAGAAAGAGGGTCATATAAAGGATGCTGCTGCTTTCTTGTTCTTTCTACCAACAAGAAGGAAAACTAACACACCAGAGTGCAGTGGCGTGGCAAGAGGCTCAGCAGGAGATAAGCCTGGACCGGGTGGAGTTGGCCAGGGAGCATCTTTATGCCATCCCAGGAGGGTAGACAGGTGAAAAGTGGATTGTCTATAGAGTCCTCCTTAGTTGTGACCTCACCTTTCTTCACTGACCTCCAACTGGCCAGCTAGGTGGGAAGGACACCAAAGAGACTGTTAATATCTGTTGAGTTAAAAATAAACAGATAGATAGATAGATAGATAGATAGATAGATAGATAGATAGATAGATAGATAGATAGGTGATAGGAAGGAAGGAAGGAAGGAAGGAAGGAAGGAAGGAAGGAAGGAAGGAAGGAAGGAAGGAAGGAAGGAAGGAAGGAAGAGAAAGAAAGAAAGAAAGAAAGAAAGAAAGAAAGAAAGAAAGAAAGAAAGAAAGAAAGAAAGAAAGAAAGAAAGAAAGAAAGAAAGAAAGAAAGAAAGAAAGAAAGAAAGAAAATTATAGCCGGGCGGTGGTGATGCATGCCTTTAATCCCAATGGCCCCAGATAGAAACCCTTGGTCTCCAGAGGCCCTCTGTGCCCAGTGTGGGAGTTGGTGCAGAATAGGGATGGTGTACAGAGAGACTGAGTAGTGTACAGTGGGGATGGCAAAGAAACTCAAGGACACTTTGTTCTGGAAAGATGGTCATCTCTTAGCAGCAGCCCATTTCTTTGTTTCCTACTCACCATTTTTAAAGTGTATAAATGTGTTGGTAAAATAAAGTCGAAAGTCTTTACTCCCAATAAAAATATAAGCAGCTCTTTTGGGGGAGATTGAGCCCTGACATTTTTAATTATTGCTAGAACTTATAGATGGGAATGAAGTCTAAATCGACAGTAGAGTTTTTAAAATTACATGGACTTTCCTAAACTTTTTTATTGTCCCTATCCTAGCAAGAAATCATCTCTGAGTATGTTCTGTTGAACTTGTCTATGGAAGTTACAAAGCCTCTACTCTGGTATATACTGTTAAACAGTCATTTTAAAGAAAGAGATTGAAAACAGAACTTGTAGGTTTCTTTCCTCAGGTCAGTGAGTCATTTTGCTTCCATCCTCCATGAGAGGAACTACATGGTAAGTGTAGACGTTAGTGTTTGGGTTCCTTAGAGACTGGGAGCCTCTGGGTTTGCCTGGGATCATCTAAAGATCTGTGTTTTATACCTGCAGGGGGGTGTGAACAGGTCATGACTTCTCCAGACTAGCAGTTAACTGTCATTCATAAGCAGAGGGCTAGCCTGGGAATGTGGCTGAGTGTGATAATGTTTGCCTAAATCCAGCCCCTAGGACTTCAAAAAAGAACTTAAAAATAGAAATGAGCAGAGAGCGAGCATTTTGTCTTGAGTCTTACTTTGGTTTTATTTACCTTTTAATCACAGAGAGACCTTGAACCACAGTCCCCATGATGAACCAGTTAGTATCCGGTGAGCCTGTACTGGACTTGTAGAGAAAGAAGTTTTCAGTGAAAAGAATAACGAGGAGCTGGAGAATTGGCTCTGGTTAAGAGCACTTGTTCTTACAGAGAAACAGGGTTCGATTTCTAGGTCCTACATGGTGACTTACAACTGTCTGTCATTCTATTCCCAGGGGTATCTCTGACACCCTCAGACCTGCACGGATACCAGGCACACCCCTGATGCACCTACATTCATGCAGGAAAAAGACTCATATACACTTTTAAAATTTAAAAAAATATATCTCTAAGTGCAAGTACAGAGAAGGAAGATTATGGTTAGAATCTAGCCCTCGATACATGGCCAAGGAATCTCAGGACTGAAACTCAGAATTCTCCTGCCTCAGTCTTCTCAATGCTAGGATTGTAGGTGTGCATCATGTTCATCATCTTCTAATTCTCCTTACATACAAATAGCTCTGTATAGTTAGGGTATTTTAAGTGCAACTTTATTTCATTATGCTTTTTAAAAGAGCAGAGAGTGAACAATTTTAAGTATTTATACCTTGTTTAGTTACTTAGGGTATCTTTTAATTTTGATTTTTTTTTTTTTAATCACAGGCAACTTCAGAGTGGACCTTGGATTACCCCCCTTTTTTCGCATGGTTTGAGTACGCCCTGTCACATGTTGCCAAGTACTTTGATCAAGAGATGCTTACTATCCATAACCTGAACTATTGCAGCTCAAGAACATTGCTTTTCCAGAGGTTTTCTGTCATCGTGACAGATGCACTCTTCATTTATGCTGTTCACGAGTAAGTGGCAAATGTGTGCTGTGTGGACTTGGTCTGTGTGGAAGGTACTGAGAAATTATAGTATTCCTGCTGATTTGCAGGAAACACAACCCTGTTCATAGAATAGCAAATCCTGAAACAGCAGAAACCCAAGTTGAGCCTTAAAATGCCTGAGAGTAATTGCAGGGAGCAGACTTGAGAGGTTTTGTGAAGGAATGGGGATAGTTAGGGTTTGGGGTGACGGTATGAGAAGGTGTTGAAAGAACTAATCCACATAGAATTCCAGGCCACTTCTCTCACAGTAGTAACTCCACATGCCTTCCTTTCCTTGGCCACTTGCAGAGGCTTTTGTGACCTGCCCTGTTTTGTGGACACACCCCCACACGGAGTACACACACATTATGTACACATATCCATTGTGCTTCACCAGTCTTAGGCAGTTTTCCTTCAGTAAACTCAGAGTATCTTACGGTTGGCCAGAGAGACGGCTCAGTGGTTTAGAGCGTTTGCCGTTCTTCCAGAGGACACAGGTTTGATGCTTGTGGCAGCTCACAGTTGTCTATAACTTCAGATCCAAGGGACCCAGTGACCTGCAGGAATCAGGCATGCACATTCTACACAGACATACAAACAAGCAGAGTACCTTGTGAGAAGGGCTGGTGTGGTAGCGTATATTTGTGATCCCATCACTGAGATGGTGGATACAAGTAGATCCTTGGCACTTGTGACCAGCCTGCTTGGCAAGTTCCAGGCCAGGGAGAGGCTGGTTCTAGGGACTGAACTCAGGTCCTCAAGCTTGCACAGCACGTACTTTTCTGACAAGCCATCCCCCAGTCACTTCCATAAAGGTTTATTGTCATCGTCATCGTTGCCTGGGTAGTGAGCAACTATTTATTTTTGAGATAGGATCTCACAGTGTAGCCCAAGATTGGTCTAAATGTTTACTCTGTGTGAATATATATATATATATATATGAGTCATGCATGCACATTGGGGGTTGAACCCAGCCAGAGTCTTGCTCTCATTCTTAGCATGTAGCATTTACCATTCTGCTCCTGAGTTACACCTTGCATTTTTCACTCCTTCCCTTTCTTCCTTCCTTCTCCACCCCCCAATCCCCCCACTCCCAAAGGTCTTAATGTTGCTCAGGTTAGCCTGAAACTTGCCATGTTGTTGATAATGTCTTTGAACTTCTAATCCTCCTACCTCTACTCATCAGAGCTGGAATATAGGCATGTACTGCTGTGCTTAGTTGGTGCTGGCCCCGTGTGCTAGACCAGCACTGTACCAACAGAGCTGCACACGTGGTCCACACTTTTCACTTTCAAGGACTGAACTAGTGTATGCGCTCTTGCTTTTAAAATCCTTACTTTGAGGGCTTGGATTGCTATTTGTTGGCTTTAGTTTTGTCAAATGAACACTTGTATCTGACCAGCATACCCAAGGAAAGGATGTGGATCCCTGAGGTCAACCATGGATGACATGGACAGTTTGTCAGAAATGGATGGCTGAGAGTAGAAGTATTGTGATGTTGTAATGAAGCTTCAGGTTACTTCTGTTTCTTTCCCGATGTGTCCATGTAGGTGCTGTAAATGCATTGATGGGAAAAAAACAAGCAAAGAACTTACAGAGAAGCCCAAGTTTGTTCTCTCCGTGCTGCTGTTGTGGAACTTCGGGCTGTTGATTGTCGACCGTATCCTTGGTGTACTCTGTGGTGTAACTAATAGGTTGTTCTTTGTATAGTGATGATTAAATGTGAACTGCTTTTGAATCGGGGCTTGGTCTGGGTTACTTAACTCCCCAAACTGTGCTCTCCTCAAGTTTACTGGATTCTAGTTACTAAAATACTTTGTGCCTGAGTAGTTAATTTTGAGAACCAATTAAACTATTACTTTTAATTTACTCATTAAGAAAGCATCCACGAATTCTATACTTATTCATAGCACAGTTGATTATGAATCTAGCATCCTATCTTCCTTGACGTCCATCCAGATATTCATTTCCAGTACAATGGCTTTTTATCTGGATTAATGCTGCTGTCCATTGCATGGTTATTTCAGGTAAACACAGAAGAACCTCATCAGATTTCCCCTTTTAGTTTTTAGCTTATAAAGATAACGTTGTAGTAGATGATAGATTTTATTTGATGCACTGTTCAGAATTTCACCATATAGATACTTTTATTGGTACTTCCACAAAGTCTGCCTGCTCTTAGGATGGTAATTTTCTTTATTTTACAGATGGGAAAATGATATCCTAAAAACTCATTACAGTGTGGCAGGTGTGGATTAGCTCTGTGATTGGCTGGACTGTTTCTGTCTGGAAGAATCTCCAGAAGAATTTGCTGTTTAAATGACTGGTGTTTTTCCATGAGAAGCTTGTAGGTTAGTTAGACTAGTGTGATGGAAATGTGGAATTCAAAATCAAATGACTGATGTTTCTATCTTAGTGCTAATAAAGTATATGGCTCAGATGGGGCTTACCATTGCCATATTTCATTCTTCTCCAATTTCTATGAGCCAGGTAGAATTCAGACTTCTTTTGTGAGAATTGGCTTGGGCTTGTCTGAAGTTTTGTTATCTTAACCAGGATACCTTTACTTCTGTGGATGAAGTACCCCTTAGCCTGGCATGGTAGTGTGCCCTATAGTCTAAGCTGCTTGGAAGACTGAGGTAGGAGGATCCTTTGGACCTCGGAACTGAGGGTCAGTCTGGGCGGTGACATAGCGACACCACACTGGAGATAAAACTCAGGGTCTCACACACATTGGCAGGTGCTCTAACCATTGGAGTTTTTCGTTCTTGTTGTTACTGTTTTTGTTTGTTTGATTTTTTTTTTTGTTTGTTTGTGTGTTTAGGGTAAGGATGTAGCTTAGTAGTAGAATATTTGCCTAGGATACGCTAGGCCCTGTATTCAATCTCCAGCACAACCCATACACACAAAACAGTTGTTTCTTTCACAACATTATAGGTTATATTCATTCATCCTCTAATCCTAGCTCTTCTTTGGCCAGGTTAACTATGTTGCCTCTGGCTTCTTAGAATATAATTTATCGTTACTGATGACATACCCCATATCTTTTTTCTTTGTTTGTTTTGAGACAGGGTTTCTCTATAACTGCAATGGCTGTCCTGGAACTCACTCTGTAGACCAGGCTGGCTTTGACCTCACTGAGATCCGCCTGCCTCTGCCCCTCAAGTGCTGGGATTAAAGGTGTGCTCCACCTCTGCCCGGTATGACATACCTTGTGTCTTAGCAGCAGGCTTGATGCTTACTATGTACCTGACGAAGTAATGATTTATTATTCTATCGGTATGTGTATTGTTGTGCCTGTGTGAGTTTATGTGCACCAGGTGTGTACAGGTGCCCACAGATGTCAGAGGGCATCGTGTCACTAGAACTAGAGCTACAGGCAGTGGTAAGCCAACGTGTCGGTGCCGAGAACAGAAGCCTGGTCCTCTCCAAGGACAGGAAATACTCTTAGCTGCTGATTTATCCCTCCAGCTCCTACTTTGAATTTTTTA
Source organism: Peromyscus maniculatus bairdii (assembly GCF_049852395.1). NCBI lineage: Eukaryota > Metazoa > Chordata > Mammalia > Rodentia > Cricetidae > Peromyscus > Peromyscus maniculatus. Next base: position 108,031,382 of record NC_134852.1, read on the forward strand.
AATGTTATTGTAGAAAATTTAAATCTCAGAAATAGAGAAAACATAGTGTAGCATTACATACACATGATTCTTTTTAAATAGAATGATTTGGACAGAACCCTGTGTGTTGTTGGTGTGGTACCCAGCCTTTTCACTTAATGAATCTGAAAGGACTAGCCCTATCAGGAAGTGGAAAACCCTGCCCATGTTGTGTTCATAGTTTGGTTTCATCCCTTACTCATCAATCCAGCATCAATGTAATTGCTTGGTCTCCAGCCCTGCACTTCAGCTCAGATGAGCAGAGCAGCAGTTCCTGCTGAATCTCTCCTGTCAATGGACTGCATTCCTTACAGAAGTTCCCTGTGGCAGTGAGGTGGATCCCAGGTGCCACATTTCATTGTATTTTTACTGTACATCCATTAAGAAATAGTTCATGGCTGGGCATGGTGGCTCACGCCTTTAATCTCAGCAGGAGGCAGATGTAGCTAGAGTTTTCCTGCCTGGCCCATGGTCAGGACAAATCTCTCTTCACCTGCCAGTCCCACAGATGCTCAGATCAAGTAAACACACAGAGACTTATATTACTTCTAAACTGTGTGGCCGTGGCAGGCTTCTAGCTAGCTGTTCTTATATTAACCCATTTCTATTAATCTATGTGCCACGTGGCTCATGGCTTACTGGTATCTTAACATCTTCTCATGCCGGCGCCTGGCAGTGTCTCTCTGCCTCAGCCTTCCACTTCCCATCATTTTCCTCTCTCCTTGTCCTGCCTATACTTCCTGCCTGGCTACTAGCCAATCAGTGTTTTATTTATTAACCAATCAGAGCAACATATTTAACATACAGAACCTCCCACAGCACTTCCCCTTTCTTTTTTTCAAAAGGTTTAACTTTCACATAGTAAAATTACAGATAACAAAATAATTATCAAGCAAGAATTATAATTAACACTGTTTAGTCTATTTATAATATCTAGTCTATTTGTATTTGGCAGAATTAAAGAAGATATCCTATCTATCCTATATTTGTGAGTCTAAGGTTTCATATCTAACTTATCTTTTATAACTAAAAAGTATCTAAAAACTAGTCTTCAACTACGTCAAAGACCTCAGAAGGATGCAAGCAACTTTTGGGAGTCTTGCAAGAGTAGACAGAGACAGCTGATGTAGATGTAACCATCTTATTAAATAAGAAACACAGAGCCAAATACAGAGTTAAAAGCCCAAGAGGTCAGAGCAGTAGCTGAGAGCTGAGACTTAAAACCGCCTTTCTTACCCTTTGCTGCCGCTGTCGTCCTTCTCCTCAGAAAGAGACCTACTTCCTGTGTATCTGTTTTTATTGACTTTCTGTTCTGCCTTCTCATTGGTTGTAAACCCAACCACATGACCTCCTCATTACTGCCTGTCTGTCTATACGGACCATGAAGTCTTCTATGGTTGGTATTGAGATTAAAGGCATGTGTCTCCATGCTGGCTGTATCCTTGAACACACAGAGATCTACCTGTCATGTGATCTGGATTAAAGGTGTGCGCCACCACCGCCTGGCTTCTGCTATGGCTTGCTGTTAGCTCTGACCCCTAGGCAACTTTATTAACATACAAATAAAATCACATTTCAGTACAAATAAAATATCACCACAGGTGGAGGCAGGCGGATCTCTGAGTTCAAGGCCAGCCTGGTCTACAGAGTGAGTTTCATAACAGACAGAGAAACCATGTCTCAGGGGGGAAAAAAGAGAAAAATAGTTATTGGGCTGGAGAGATGATTCAACAGTTAAGAGCACTGGCTGCCCCTCCAGAGGATCTGTCTTCAATTCCCAGCACCACATGGCAATTCACAACCATCTATAATTCCAGTACCAGGGGATCCAGTGCCCTCCTCTGGCTTCTGCAGGCACTACACACATGTGCACAAACATGCAAGTAAAACACTAATAACAGAGAAATGCTTAAACATTTTAATAGTTATTATTTTGCTGGGTGTGGTAAAATATAGCATGGTAGTCCTAGTACTTAGGAGGCCCTGTGGCAGGAAGATTGTTTGAACTTGAGAGTTTGAGACCAACCTGAACAACATAGCAAGACTCCAATTTTTGTTTGTTTGTTTTTGTTTTGTTTTTTTTTAAAGGTTTCTACTTTAAAAATAGGTGGGTTTTGTCTTTTTTCTTTTTGAGAATAATTTTAGCTGCACAGAAAAGTTAGACGAATAGTTTTAAGTCCTCTCTCATTTCCCTCAGTGCTACCTTCTTAAACAACCGTTCTCCAAGGCTAAGAACGCAGCATTGGCTTATTTGATTTTCATCAGCTTTTCTGTTAATGTTTCCTTCCGTTCTAGGATCCACTGCAGGATACTACCTACTGCATTCCCTCCACCTGGAATTTGAAGTGACACATTCCCCTTTCTGTCTCCTAGAAAAGGCATATGGAAGGGGCGTTTCTCTTTGCCGTTCTCCTACATTTCAAGCACATCTACCTCTATGTCGCCCCAGCCTATGGTATCTATCTACTGCGATCTTACTGTTTCACTGCAAGCAAACCAGGCAAGTCTTAGCAGTGGTAGCAAAAGCCTTCTTGTCTTCCTTGCAGCTTACACTGTTACGGAGCAGAGCAGGTGTCTCCTGGGTCCTGACCTGTAAACCCTTCACTATCCACAAAGAACAGTGTGTGCCCAGGCATGATGGCACACACCTGATCCCAGTACTAGGGAGGCTGAAGCGGGAGGACATTTGGGCTGTGTGTTGAATCCCCATGGATGCTCCTGGTAATATGGCTCTCCTCTTCCGTAGATGGCGCTGTCCGATGGGGCAGCTTCAGCTTTGTCCGTGTTATTTCCCTGGGACTGATTGTGTTCCTAGTTTCTGCTCTTTCGTTGGGCCCTTTTATAGCCTTGGTAAGACATTTTATTTTATTTCTAATTTTTGCTTTTTGAATAGTAATGTAAGTCATTGTTTTGTTGTTTAGAAAGAACAATAGAGTAGGGAGTGTGTGAAGCAGCTGTAAAAGCTCCTTCCTTACTTTCCTGCCAAAGGTAAGGTAGGTGTTCTTTGCACATTTCTGTGCATGTTCAAGTAGCATGAAGCTGTGGTTACACTAGAGAATTAGTTCTCATTGTGGATTCTACTTAAATGCACCGACTTATTAACATTGCTAGCCTCTCAGAACAGTCCTTTGGCAGTCCTTTGTACACAGTAAATGCTGTAAAGTGCCTGGGACAGATGTCCAAATATTTTTTTCTCTCTTGCTTCACACCCCAAAATCAGTTTTTTTTTTTTTTTTACTCCCTGTTAAGATGGAGGAACACCACATCTAATATGGTGTTCCCTACTCCCCAACACTTCAGCAGGCTTAGATGGACCACATCCTGTGCTCTCCCTGCACCTTGTACATTTTGTTGTACTTCCTAGTAGAATGAATGGGTATTCACTGATTTCTATGTGTTTTCTCACTGGCCGGTTGAAAAGGTCAGGCAAAGAGAGGTCTGTGACCTGATTGGGATCATCCACTTGTAGAGACAAAGACTGGAGCCCAGACTGCTGACCTTTCTGTGCACCGTGCCACAGGCAGGTTTCCCGGTCTGTTTCAGAAATTTGGAAAAAGTTGATGGCTGTTTAATTGGTTTCATTTCTCCTTTTCAACAGAACCAGCTGCCACAAGTCTTTTCCCGACTCTTTCCTTTCAAGAGGGGCCTTTGCCATGCCTACTGGGCTCCCAACTTCTGGGCTTTGTACAATGCTTTGGACAAAGCACTGGCTGTCATTGGTATGATACCCCGCTCTTTCACTTAGACTGTGAGTGCTGAAAGGACTAGTCCTCTCAGGAGGGGAAACACCTGCCCGTGTTTTGTATTTGGATGTGTGTTCTGGACTACTTGGTCTCCAGCCCTGCACTTCAGCTCAAGATGAGCAGAGCTGAATTGCTTGAGACCAAGTCTTTTGTGCAGTAAGCAGACTGCATTACTTACAAACATCCCTTATAGCAGTGTGGCTGTAGATGTTTTCCTTGGGTATAGATTAAATATTTAGATGCTTTTTAAGGATTATCTTTAGTTGTGTGTGTGTGTGTGTGTGTGTGTGTGTGTGTGTGTGTGTGTGTGTGTGTGTATAGGGTGTACACTTGAGTGCTGGTACCACAGAAGCTAGAGGCTTGGATCCCCCTGGACCTGGAGTTATGTTCTTATAGGAAATTGATATTTTGTTTACTTACTTATTTTTAGAAGTCATAATTTGGTTTCATCCCTTACTCATCAATCCAGCATCAATGTAACTGGCATTCTTACAAAGTAACTTCAAACATTTGTATTTTGAAAAGCTGTTGTCCATTTAGCTTAGTGTGCAGTACAAGGCCTAATTACCCTGCCTGAGTCAGGAAACTGCTGTACCTTACCTTGGGTACCTGCTCCCCGAAGATGCTTACACGGAAAGTTAGTGTCAGATTCAGAAACTCAGGGAGTAGCCGTGAATTTCGAGGTAAAATTGGGAGCTGGGGACGAACTCAACTGGTGGAGTGCAAACCCTAGTTCTGCCTCCAGCGTGGTGTGCACCAGCCGGTGTGGTGGGCACACGCCGGTGTGGTGGGCACACCTGCAGTCCGCACTTCAGAAGGTGGAGGCAGGAGGATCAGAAGTTCAGTCATTTCTCATTGGGTTGACTACATGAGGTCTTGTCTCAAAAAAGAGGAGAGGTGGCTGGGTATGGGGATATATACCTGTAATTCCAACACTTGGGGTGCAGAGGCAAGAGTCAGGAGTTAAAAACTAGCCTGAGCTACATGAGACTGGGTCTCAAAACAAAACAACAAAAAAGGAAAAACAGAACCAGAAACTGAAGGGGAAAGGGTAAATAAAAGTACACTTAGTAGGCTACGTCCTCCCCACATCGCTGCCTTTCGGTGGCAATAGAAAGGTCTGTGTGGGTGCGCAGGCTGTCTGGACTGCGTGGGTTTATACTGGAGTTCTTTTGGGGTGGGGCTTGCATCGATGTTCTAGGCTCGGTGCATCTGACAGTACTTACTGAGTTTCTGTGTTTGGGCATAGCAAGAACTCGGAGTCCCTTCTGTGTCTTCGGGACATAGCAAGGTAGAGAAGGTGAGCACACACACAGCCCTCGAGAACCCGAGAACCCGAAGCAGCTTTGCCTCTTGACTGAGGAGCCCTCTTTGCATGACTGAGTCAGTTGGCAGATGGGTGAGTCATTCAAAGGGAGTTGTCTGAGCAGAGGTATGCTGAGCACTCACACTTGGTCTGTTGTGACTAAGCCACATTCGGGCACAGGAGACTGGAGGGCTAGAAAGGGAACAGACACTGAAGGCTGCTGTATGCAGGAATGTGAACTTAATACCACAGGAAATGAAAGGCTCCAAGTTTGGTGTGACGTGGTCTGCATTTTAAATAACTTGCATCATTTCAGCGGTGGAGAGGATTGCTGCTCAAATGCTGCCTGCCCACAAGGTTCCTGTAGGCTGCACAAATAGCTTGTTCCAATTTTAGTCTGTAGCTATAGATTATCTTCTGAAACCAGAAAGAAGCATGTACCGGAGACAGCACAGCACAGACTTAAACCATGAAATCCAGCTGTGAACAGCCGTAAGATTTAGTAGCCTTTTAAAACTGTTACTCAAAGTTGACTCCTAAGATAGGGAATCCTGTTGATTAAAGTAAAATGTCTGCTTATTCTAGGTTTGGAATTGAAACTTCTTGATCCCAACCAGATCCCCAGGGCCTCGATGACAAGTGGTTTGGTTCAGCAGTTCCAGCACACAGTTCTTCCCTCAGTTTCCCCACTGGCAACCCTCATCTGCACACTGATAGCCATACTGGTAAGAACTGGCAGGTGGTACCCACTTGTGGATTCTTCCTCTTCCTATCACAGTCCTGACTGAATTTCGGCTTTGAAGCTTTTCCAACTGCAGGATAAATTCCATGGCTGAATTCCTGCAGACTGGAGTATTGCCTAGCAATTCTCAGGAACTTTGAACATAGTGAGGGAAGATTACCAGAGAAGCCTCTGGGAGAATCTTGCCAGTGGCTGTTTAAGCCATCTGTCCATCCTGGCAGGAGGAAAAAGAAAAGCCCAAGTCGGAGGCATGGAGCATGCTGTGGAGAAAGAGGAAATCTCTGTGGCAGAACATCCAAGCTTTGTTTTGTTTTTCTCATCCTTGGCTAAGGGATCAAATGTGTCTGGAAAGCAGGATATTTTGTGTTGATGGTGGTAATGAATTGAGAGGAAGAGCGGTTCTCACACATCTGATGAGAGTCTGCTGCTGTGAAGCCAGGCATGGTGGCACAAGGCTGTGATCCCAGCTCTGGGGAGGTGGAGGCAGGAAGATTGCTCCTTGGGGACCAACCTGAGCTACATAGCAAGACTTTGTCTTAAAAACAAAAAACAAAAAGTAAAAAAACCAGAAGCAGCAGCAGCTGGTGTGGGTCAGCTGTTGTCAGAGCCTCCCTCACACTCGTCAGTGCTTGGTGACCAGCTTTGGGATAGTTTTGGTAGGATAAGTACACATTAGCTTTAATTTTGGTTTCTAAATGATCGAAATCTCCTGGCAAGACACCTGATCCATTTAATTGTGTGGCAGTACTAGTATGCAGGTTTCTAAGTTCTGCTGATTATTCAAAGATTTTAGCGGATGTTTAAAAAATTCTAGCACCTCAGCCTTGGGGCCAGGGCAGTGGTTCAGTGAGTGAGAACGTGATGTGCAAACACGAGGATCTCAGATCCTCAGCCCCAGTGATAAAAACTGCCAGGTATGGCTGCACACATATGCGTGTGTTTAACCCAGCAGTGTGGAGAACAGAGACAAGAACGTGGCTGGCGTTTGCTGACAACCAGCCTAGCTCTAGGTTCATGAGAGACTCTGTGTCAAAGGAATAACACAGTGATGGAATGCACGGTACCCAACATCCTCTTCTGACTGCTTGTGTGCATATGTCCTTACCCCACACATGTGTGAATAACTCAGTGATAGAATGCACAGTACCCAGCATCCGCCTCTGACTGCTTGTGTGCATATGTCCTTACCCCACACATGTGTGATAGAATGCACGGTACCCAACATCCTCCTCTGACTGCTTGTGTGCATATGTCCTTACCCCACACACGTGTGATAGAATGCACGGTACCCAACATCCTCCTCTGACTGCTTGTGTGCATATATATACCCTTGCCGCACACAAGTGTACACACATGCATAATGCAAGAAAGAGAAAGAGAAATAAGGAAAATATAAACAAACAAACATAAAACCTCAGCTTTGTAAGCTGTGTATATAGAGGGCAGTGGCTTTATTATTGTAAATTTCACTGCAGCTCACAAAACTGGTAAAATCTAATGCACTAGCCCCAAGATAGCTATGAATTTTTATAGTTTGACCTAGTAAGTTCAATGAATATTACCTAATTGTACAGATAGTAAGTTGTTAAATTTTACATCCCAGAACTTACCATTTATTAATTTGGATAAGGTTCATTTTGATGAAGTAAATACACACACTCCTATGGTCTTGTGTTTTCTTTTGTAAAGCTAGCTTTGGGGGACTGCACAGAGTGCTGGGTTATGCTGGTGAAGTGGAGAAGCCCCTAGTTGTGCTGTATTCAGACATGACACAGACTGTTGACCTGTGCCTTGCTTCTGCAAAGCTGACTTTAAATGACACTGAAGCTCTGTCTTTGCCTGTTGTTTCTAGCCCTCTATTTTCTGTCTTTGGTTTAAACCCCAAGGGCCCAGAGGCTTTGTCCGATGCCTGGTTCTTTGTGCCTTGAGTTCCTTCATGTTTGGCTGGCATGTCCATGAAAAAGCCATACTCCTTGCGATTCTCCCAATGAGGTAAGCAGATAACTCAGTGAGTCGGCATGTTTCACAGTGTCTTATTTTGTGCTGTTCTGGTCCTGTCTAGTGGAGTGGGATAGGCAAGGGCTAAAGAATGAGGATGATGGGTTGATTGGCTTGGATCTGCAGACCTGTGAGGGTCTGAGATGTGCAAAAATCCATACATTGTTTCTATATATTTGGTGATTAAATACCATAATAGGTCTGGGTATTGGATGGGAGCGTGGCTTGGGAAAGGCTGGCACCCTTGGCATCATTAGATCAGTAAAAATAAAGCCCTGGGATTCCCTGTTCCGTGTTGTTAGTCAAGTAAGGACCGAGCATTACAAAAATGTCTCCACGTGTGTCCACGTTAGACTCTCCAGAGCTGTTTGTTTCTTTCTTATTGGTTTGCATGCTTTATTTTGAACTGCTCAGCAACCTTTAGGGTGATTAGAATGAATTAATGTAATCCATCTTAGAATCTGCAGAAACCAGGGATCTGAGAGCTTATGACTTACCAAAGTTACATAGCTAAGCCTATTTTGGTGGCACATGCCTGTATCCCCCAGTACTGAGGAGGCTGAGACAAGAGGATCATGAGTTCAAGGCCATTCTGGGCTATCTACCAAGATGCTGTCTTAAAAACTAAGTCACAAAGCTGGCAAGACACAGTTGGGACTTCAGCCTGGCACATGTGACACATGCTGCTGAGTTCTGTGATCCTCTCATTTGTCTCACTTTAAAAAAAAAAAAAAAAAAAAAAAGATTTGTTGGGGCTGGAGAGATGGCTCAGCGGTTAAGAGCACTGACTACTCTTCCAGAGGTCCTGAGTTCAATTCCCAGCAACCACATGGTGGCTCACAACCATCTGTAATGAGATCTGGTGCCCTCTTCTGGCCTTCAGGGATACATGCAGACAGAACAAACATTGTATACATAATAAATAAACAAATCTTTTTTTTTTTTTAAAGATTTATTTATTATGTATACAGCATATATGACTGCGGGCCAGAAGAGGGTGTCAGATCTCATTACAGATGGTTGTGAGCCACCATGTCGGTGCTGGGAATTGAACTCAGGACCTCTGAGAGAGCAGTCAGTGCTCTTAACCGCTGAGCCATCTCTCCAGCTCCATCTCACTTTTTTTAGTGTTTGTTTTTGGGTTTTTGTTGCTGTTGTTGTTGTTGTTTGAGACAAGGTTTCTCTGTGTGGCCCTGGCTGTCCTGGAACTCACTCTGTAGACTGGCCTCAAACTCAGAAATTCCCTTACTTCTGCCTTCCGAGTGCTGGGATTAAAGGTGTGTACCATGCTCAGTGCTTTTTGTAAAAGTACTGTAAATGGAACAGTGTCCACTTGACACCTTGTTAAAATCCAGTACATAGATAAGAATGGAACCTGCCTCTTTCTATTTTTGACGGTTTTCTCAAAGTAAGAGAAATCATTTAAACTATGATCAGTGTCATATCTTTGGAACCACAGACCTTCCAGTATAGCAGACTCTAGTCTGAACTCACACTGCAGGTCCAGGGATTATCCAAAAGATTAACTGTAGGTTTGGAAGTGAAATTCTTGAGCACAATTTCTTTGACTCTCTCCTAAGCAGCTCCCATTCACTTCTTTGAGGAAGGCAACTCAACAAAGCAAGCTCTCTTCTCTCAATATCTCTCTCTCTCTCTCTCTCTCTCTCTCTCTCTCTCTCTCTCTCTCTCTCTCTCTCTCTCTCTCTCTCTCTCTCTGTGTGGGGGGGTGTCTTACTCCCCTATTCTCTTTGGAACATTTTGTGAGCAATATTAATTGCTTTAAAAACAACACCCAGGGCCTGGAGAGATGGCTCTGCCTTCTGGAAGACCCAGCTCAGTTCCCGGCACCCACTTGACATTATAACTCTGCTTCCAGGGGATCTGTGCCCTCTGACTTCCATGGCACCAGGCATGCATGCACACAGTCACAGACATGCGTGTGTGCATGCAAACATACTGTGGGTATGCAGATGGCACACACATGCAGTAAATAAAGCTTTGGAAAAACTTTTTAAAACAAACACAGCCGGTTCTCATTTGAGTTGGACTTGTAACCGAATGAGTGTTTATTTTATAGGAGATTATCAGTGTTCATTTATAAAGGGATTGTCGGGGTTTATTTCATAGGGGATTATCAGTGTTCACTTTATAAAGGGATTATCGGTGTTTATTGTAGCCAGTCCTAAAAATAATAATAGACATTTTATTTAAACTGTGCAATCACATTTCAGTTGTGTTAAGGAATCATTGTAAGACTTTTTACTTTTAGCCTTTTGTCTGTGGAAAAAGCAGGAGATGCAACGATTTTTCTGATTCTGGCCACGACAGGACATTACTCCCTCTTCCCTCTGCTCTTCACTGCCCCAGGTAAGCAGCTTCCTGTTAGGAAGATGTGTTGGTCACCAGGCCCTTTCCATCCAGGTCTAAAAGCCAGTGCGCTCTAACTTAAATATCCGGGAAGTCTTCTGGAAGAAGAGACTTTTGTTCTTTCTCATAAATAAAACTTGTAGTTTGCCCCTAGTTTTAAGTATATTTAGTTGTCTCAGAAATGGTTAGCTAGGTGTGATGGCACTTAGGAGTTAGAGGGAAGTGGATCTCTGGGAGTTCAAAGCCAGCCTGGTCTACATAGAGAGTTCTGGGCCAGCTGGGTTATGTAGAGAGACCCTGTCTTAAAGGAAAAGAAAGAAAAGAATATTAGCAATGTCCATGTGCTATTTTGTCATCTGTGTTTTTTTGTCTTTTAACAGAACTTCCCATTAAAATCTTACTCATGTTACTATTCACCATTTATAGTATCTCATCTCTGAAGACACTCTTCAGGTAATGTGAAAAGCACATTTAAGGTTCTATTCCCTTTTGTGAGATATTTGCTCTTAAATGGTCAAAGAGGATTTCAAATATATTTCAAGTTGGGATTGGGGTGATGGTTCACATGGGAAGCTTTCTGTGTAAGCAGCAGGGCTGGAGTTCAGATCCCCAGCACCCATAGAAAACAGGCACCATGTGCACCTGTAATCAGTCCCAGCACTGGGTAGGCAGAGACGGCATTTCAGTCTTGCTGGCCAGCCAGTATAGCCAATCCATGATGCCCAGGTTCAGCAAAACACTGATTCATCCTCTTTCTCTCTCTCTCTCTCTCTCTCTCTCTCTCTCTCTCTCTCTCTCTCTCTCTTTCTCTCTCTCTCTCTCTCTCTTTCTCTCTCTGTGTGTGTGTGTGTGTGTGTGTGTGTGTGTGTGTGTGTGTGTGTGTGTGTTTTGGTGGCTGCTCTTCTAAAGAACCCATGTTTGATTCCCAACATCCACGTGGTGACTCAAAACTCTCTGTAACTCCATCCCAGGGATGCAACACCTTTTTTCTGGCCTCCACGGGCACCAGGAATACACATAGTGAGTGCACAGACATACATGAAGGCAAAACAGTCATACACATAAAATGAATAATTTTAAAAATAAGAGAAGCAGTTATGAAGACACCTTACTTCTACCTGTGGCCTCCACGTGTATACACAGCATATGCACAGAAGTGCACACACACAGTTATTACTAATTTATTCCTGCAGGCCAGAAGAGGGCACCATATCTCATTACAGATGGTTGTGAGCCACCATGTGGGTGCTGGGAATTGAACTCTGGACCTCTGGAAGAACAGCCAGTGGTCTTAACCTCTGAGCCCCACTAATTTATAACAATAATGTAACTTAAAATACTTGATAAGTAGAGGGAGAAATTCCCCCAACCCTTTCCTTCTGATGTGACAGCATACGTTGTATCCTTAGTGTGGGAGGTTATGTGAAGAAGACTACCTAGCTTAAAACCTTACTTGAAAACCAAAGAACAGAATATGAGATAATTTGTTATGGATAAGGTTATATAGCTACAGATACAAATGGAAAAAAACTAAAATATACTTACACTGTGTAAAAAGTTATTAGAAAATTGTGGTCAGAATTTTTTTACCTTCTAAACTGGGTACTATGATTCCTGTAATTTTTTGGACTGGAGAGATGGCTCAGCAGTTAAAAGCTAGGCTCACAACCAAAACTCTAAGCTACTTACATTGACCAGAATAAAGCGTGTTTTTAGAATCCCTGTTTCCGTGTATGTTTTCACTCTACCGTCACAATGCCCAGACCCTGTCTGCCCTCTCAGTACACATCTAATTTGTCTGAGCAGCATGGGTAAATGTAGCGATTGAACTGTTGAGGTCATGGAGTGAGTGCCATGGCATACTGTGTTTTCTACATGGGAAACGTCAGTGCAGTCTGACCTCAGTGCTGGCTGGAGGAGTGTGGGTAGGATAAGACATCAGCTGGCAATGTTTGCTGACTAGATTGGCTCATCTAAAATCAGACTTCTCTCCTTCAGAAAAGAAAAGCCTCTTTTGAATTGGGTGGAGACGGTCTACCTCCTCGGCCTGGGGCCTCTGGAAGTCTGCTGTGAAGTCGTCTTCCCTCTCACCTCTTGGGAGCGGAAGTACCCCTTCGTTCCGTTGTTGCTGACCTCAGTGTACTGTGCAGTGGGCATCACGTACGCCTGGACCAGGCTCTATGTTTCAGTGCTGACTGGCTGTCTTGTCGGCAAGACAAAGAAGCAGTGACTACAGAAGTGTGGGTGGAAGCCAACAGTTACGTCATGGGATAGTCATCAGCACTTGAAGGAAGTTGCCAGAAGCAGGATCTATTTATTCAGTAGATCTGTTTAAGGACCATTCTGCCACACTTGGCCTTGCCCTGCCTAGCAACCCGATTGTTTCCATGGTGAGAAGCCACTTGCCCTTTCTAAGCAGCAAAACACATTTGAGAAAGCTCTCACTTTCCTTTGTTAAAATAGTCCACTGTGCCCACTGAAGGTGAACCAGGAGGTGATTAACAGCGTAATTTTCTGTAGCCGGTACTGACCTGTGTTAGGAAATGATGCATAATTAGATTCCATACCTAAGGAAAAATAAATAAATAAAGTGCCATTTTATATTTATGCATAAAATATCAAAATGTTTTGGGTCATTACCGAGTCTTACACTTCTTTTCCTGTTGTCGTGCACACGGGCAGGTGGTGTATTGTCTCTGTTCTGTACACCTTGTTCCAGGAGCGTTGTTCGCATTGAAATGATACTGCGATGACACTCGGCAAGCCGGGAGATGCTTGATGTGCGGCTTCAGCAAAGCCACAGACGCCAGCCCACAGTAAGAGCCTCTCGTCATTTCTCTCACGCCCTGCGGCTCGGATAAGGATGCCGTCCAACCCTTCCTCTTGGGACCACACTGGAGTGCCTTCAGCTCTTCTCCCTTTATTTAGTGTTTTTTAAGACTTGTTTATTTTTATTTCATATGTGCCTATACCTGTGTGTGTATATATGTATACCACATGTGCGTTTGGTGTCTAAACCAGAAGACGATGTTGAATCCCCTGGAACTGGAGTTGCAGGTGGTGTGAGCCACATGGTCTGGAAGCTGAGAACCAAACTTTGGTCCTCTGCAAGAGCAGCCATTGTTCCCAACCAATGAACCATCTCTCCAGCCTCCTTTTCTCCCTTTTCTTGAGGCTACTACATATACACGCCATCTAGGTCCTTAGTTTTCCTACCGTGTGCTACACACTCAAATTCAGCCAACACTAGCTGACACAGGAACTTTTAAACGTATTTATCCATTCTCCAGTACAGAACCAAGAAAGTCCAAAGTCAGTGTCGTCTTGGCGTGCTGATCCAGTCCTGTGCATTGTCTGTTGTTTGAGCAGTAAAGATGGCGATTGTACCAAAGGGGAAGGAAGGCATGCCTCTAGCTTCCCCATCCCCTTCGCACCGTGTGCTCAGTCCCAGCATCACACACAAAAATAACAAGCTGTTTTGTTTGCATATATTTATATATGTGTGTGTGTAAATAGTAAACCTAGTACAGCGTAGTGATTTTGTGGGTACTGTGGTTGAACGCCAATTATTTAGTAGCAAGCACCTTAACTCACAGCCATCTTGAAAATTATTTAACCATTCTTTACCATGGTGTCTTTATCTCTAAAATGATTGTATAAAAGAAGACTTGAAACTTTGGTGGGGGTTGGGGGGTATGGTTAAGACAGTCTCATTGTGTAGCCCTGGCTGGCCTGGAACTTAATATGTAGACCAGGCTAGCCTTGAATTTACAGAGCTCTGCCTGCCTCAGCTTCCTGAGCGATGGTATTATAGCCATTTGCCACTGTGCCTGGCCCAGCCTGAAATGTGTTTTAAATGTTCGGTGTTTATCAGTTGCTGTTTATCTGAGTCCTCTGTTCTCCTCTTCCTTTCCATCTCCCACATATGCTCCCGCTGTCTCGGGTCTGCTGCCATGAATAGCTGTATTATTTTACCTGTTTTCCTCAGCTCACACAAGAGAGTCTAGACTTTCAACACAGGTCCCAACATTTAGGTAGAGGCCAGAGGATCAGAAGTTAAAGGGCATCCATGGCTGCATCGTGAGGTTGAGGCCAGCCTGAGCTACATGAAAATCCTGACTCAAGTAAAAGAGCAAAATAGGGCTATCAAGATGACGGTAAAGGTGTCTGCCACAGACCCCGCCACCTGAGTTCTGTCGATCCCCAGAAGTCATGGACGGACGGCAAGAGTGACTCCTGAAAGTTTCCCTCTGACCTCTGTATGTGCCATGTGAAACACACAAACAAATATAATTTAAAAACAAAACAGGCAGGAGGATCTCTTGAGTTCAGGCCAGCCAAAGCTACGTAGGAAGCCCTTGTTTGTCTCAACAACAACAAAAAACACTACTATAAGCTAACACAAGAAACCAAGTGTACCACCACCATTTAAAAGACCTAAAAGTGAAAGGTTTTTTTATTTGTTTGTTTTTGAGACAAGGTCTGTCCCTGGCTGTCGTGGGGTTCCCTATGTAGACCAAGCTGTCTTTGAACTCACAAAGCTCCTCTTGTCTCTGCCTCCCAGTGCTGGGGTTAAGGGCGTGTGCCACCATGCCTGACTTGTGTTTTCTGTGTGTGCATGCATGTATGTGTGTGTGTGTGCAAGAGAGTGGACGCACGCACGCACGCACGCACGCACGCACACACCTGGCATGATCAACTTGGATTCCATGCCAGTGCAAATTAAATTACGGTTTGTAGACTTGCTCTGAAGGTTGGCAGAGTGAGAGGCCCGCCTGCTGTGGGGAGAGGCCCGCCTGCCGTGGGGATTTCCTGAGCTTGGCAGAGCAGTCCGAGCTCCTCCCCACTCCCACCAAAGCAAGTGCGCTTTGGTCTATTTTTTTTTAATTTTTAAAAATTTTCTTGAAATTAAAATACATTGTTTCCCTCTTTTTTTCTTCCCTCCCTCCAGCCCCTCCCACATACCCCCACAATCAAATTATGACCTCTGGCCTCAATTTTTTTGCTTTGTTTTTGTTGTTTTTATTTACTTGTGTGTGTATGATTATTTTGTCTGCATGCACGTCTGTGCACATCTGTGTACCACTTCCATGCTGGTCTCTGTCACTTGTCACACACACACTCCTAAATGTGTAAATATATGTGTGTCTGCCCATGTAATGTTACTTGTGTGGCTGTTTTCAGGGATTGACCACTTGGTATTGGATCACCCACTGGTGCGCTCTTCCTTGAGGAAAACTGTCCTCTCCACTCTCAGAGTTCAATAGCTGTGTGCAGTTCTTGGTCTGGGCTTGGGGACTGTGAGATTGACTCTTTCCGTGTTAACATGTCTGTGGGTGTCCCCCTGGCTCAGGGCTTATTTAGGTGGCCATGTTGATGAGACATCATGGGTGTAGCTTCCCTGGCGTTTCTAGACGACATCTCCCAGCAGGCCCCTCTTCCTCTGGCTCTCACAATCTGCCCCCTCCTCCTCCAAGTTCCCTGAGCCTCAGGTGCAGGGGTTGCGCTGGCGATGCTTCGGTTGGTGCTGGGCTCCACACAATGATCTGTTGTCAGTATTTAGCTTCATAATTCTTTTCCTAGTCAATGTAAGTCAACCCCTGACATGGTTAAAAAAAAAAAAAAAAAAAAAAAAAAAAAAAAAAAAAACAGGAATACACCTTTGCCACCAACACAGACCAGTCCCTAGACTATCGTGCCCGGAATACCGGAATATTCTTTTCCGGGCACTGTACCCCGCTAGCATTCATACTTTTAAACTTGGCAGATAGTGGGTGCTCACCCTCTTGTTTTGTGTTCTGGAATATTTGTCTAGGCAAAGATGTGTTGCATTTGCGTTAATAAAGTTAACCTGGGCTCAGAGAGACGGGGTCGCAACCAGTTGACAGGGGCAGCAGGGAGGAGCCTAGCGTGGTTTTTTAATCAGGGCAGCGTGGAAGGAGAGTGGCTTCCGGTCGCCGCTCAGAGGGAAGGTCAGCCAGATGCTACTCTAACTCTGAGCTCGCAGGGCTTTGCCCCAGCCTTTGAATCTTGAGTTTTATTAGCTAGAGATTTAGTTAAAGCTACCTGTGGAGGCAGCAACAAGACCATGGGGGGGGGGGGGGTTCCCCCAGGCTGTGGCCTTAGTAGCAAGCTGCTCGTGGTTTAAAGCACACACACCATGAGGAAGGTAAAGCAGCAGTTTCGTTTTCTTTTGAGACGCGGTCTCACGATGTAGCCCTGGCTGTCCTGGGATTCTCTGTGTAACCAGGCTGGCTTCAAACTCACAGAGATCCACCTTCTGACATCCACCCACACACATATACACAAAAGTAAAATGTAACTTTAAAAAAATTAAAGCTGGGCATGGTGGCAGAGACAAGACCTCAGAAAAAAATGTTAGGAGTGGGGGGGGGTCAGTAAAATGATGGCTCAGCAGTTAAGAGTGTATACTGCTCTTCCAGAGGACCTGAGTTCAGTCCCCAGCACCCACAGTGGGTGGCTCACAACCACCTATAATCCCAGCTCCAGAGAATCTGATGCTGTCTTAGGGCCTCAGTATATGCGCTCACATGCACATACTTTCCCCACCACCTACACACACACACACACACACACAGACACACACACACAGACACACACACACACACACACACACAATTTAAAAATAAAATAGTTTATACTTGGGCATTGTGGCACATGACTGTAATCTCAACACTTGAAAGTTAGAGTCGGGAAGATCCAGAATTCAAAGTCAGCCTCAACTACATAGCAAGTTTGAGGCCATCTTGGAAAACACGAGAACCTGTCTTAAAACCCAACAATAAAAATGACACACAAAGAAAAGGCAGCCTGAGTTTGTCCAGGTTTCACACCCAGTTTATGTGGTGCTCAGGGTTGAACCCAGGGCCTTATGCTCCACCTCCAGCATCACTGGTATATTTACTTATCCAAAGAACTCTGTTGTAGCAAGTCTTTCTCTGTACTGCCAGCTCCCAACTAACAACATGGAGACTTATTAATTATGAGAGCTTGGCCTTAGCTTGTCCCACTAGCTCTTATAACTTAAGTTCACCCATTTATTTTAATCTATGATCTGTCACGTGCCTCCTTACCTCAGGTCTCTACGGCTCGTGCCGCTTTCTCCGAGTCTGGCTGGTGACTCTACCTTTCTTCTTCCCCGAGTCTTCTCTGTCCCCGGAAGTCCCACCTAACCCCTTCCTGCCTAGCAGCTGACCATTCAGTGCTTTATTAAACCAATCACAGTGACACATCTTCACACAGTGTAAAGGAATATTCTGCAACACTCTGTCCCTGAACAGGTTTACCAGGTACACTGTGTAGCTCACAGATGGAAAAGGAGGGGGGGGGGCTGGGAGATGTACTGATACAGGACCCTTGTACATGCAAGGAGTTTGGACTTCAGGCCTGGTTCATTAAGCATTTTAACAGTATTGTTTGTGAGCCTGGAGAGATGACTTGGTGGTTGAGAGTCCATATTATTTTTGCAGAAGATCCTAGTTCAGTTCCCCCCTCATAAACTGCTTGTGAGTATTCCAGTTCCAGGAATCCAGTGCCCTCTTCTGGCCTCGATGGGCACTTACACACACACACACACACACACACACACACACACACACACACACACACACACAATTAAAATAAAATCCAGTCTTCCTGAGATGTGCAGTAGGGTTGGTCGGTGGGTCGGCCAGCCTATTGGCTGTGAACTGCCAGACTAGGCCCGAGACTGGAAGTGACGTGGAGGTGGGGGCGGCAGCCGCGGGGCCGACTGCACTCTATTCATGGGCAACCCGAAGACCAGGGTGACAGAGGAGCTCCTCTTCGAGCTGTTCCACCAGGCTGGGCGAGTCATAAAGGTGAAAATCCCAAAAGATAAAGATGGCAAACTGAAACAGTTTGCATTTGTGAATTTCAAACACAAAGTGTCTGTTCCTTACACCATGAATCTTCTCATCAAACTTTTCAAGAGGCCTATCAAAATTCAGTTTAGATCAGGAGGTAGTCACTCCTCTCAGGATGCCACTGTGTCATATCCCCAGCATCATGTTGGAAATTCAAGCTCTACCTCCACATCTCCTAACAGCTATGAAAGGACGGTGGGTAATATAACTCCATCAGCACAGATGGTCCAGAGGTCCTTCTCTTCTCCAGAAGATTATCAGCGGCAAGCAGTGGTGAACAATGTTTTCAGACAGATGTCATGTGTTGGGAAACTTGGTTCTGCACATGCAGATCAGTTGGGATCTTCGCCATCAGGTGAATCACACACTCACAGCTTTAACCAGTCTTCCAGCTCCCAGTGGCACCAAGATGCACTGTCATTACAGCGTAAAAAGACGGAATTCTCACCCCTAACCAGGAGATAGACACTATAGCCGTGAGCAGCGCTCCTCTGATCATGGGTCTGACTATCATTACAGAGGAGGCCGAGAGGATTTCTACTCTGACGACAGGGATCATAATGGCTGGAGCCATGTCTGTGATAACACAGGGACAGTAGTAGAGGTGGGAAATGGCCCTCATCTCTAACAAGCATTCCAAGGACATTGCTTACAGGGCCATTTTAGTCCCTTCTAATTAAGTTGTTCTGGAAGTACTTTTAAAAACTGTACAGAGTAGCCCCACAATTTTCCACCTGTCTTTGGGAAAGGAAAAAAATTTAAGCCAGCACAGTTTCATAGAGAACTGGGAACTGTGGCTCCACATTTGTTACTTCAATTACCTTCCCTCAGCCGGGCAGCAGTGGCACACACTCTTAATTCCAGCACTCGGGAGGCAGAGCCAGGCGATCTCTGTGAGTTTGAGGCCAGCCTCGTCTGCAGAGTGAGTTCCAGGAAAGGCACCAAAACTACACCCTGTCTTGGAAAAAAAAAATACCTTCCCTCAGGGTTTCAGAAGAGAAGGATTTTACACAAGAGAATGGGCCGCCATTCCAGTCATTTCAGCCTAGGAATGATGAATTGTATAGATTGGTTTATTATAAAGCAAATATTTTAATTATCTCACCCTTTTGTGTTGCAAGAAATTTCTTGGTAATGAAATCTTTTTGGTGTCTATAATAGGAAACATCCAAGTTGGTAGTCTGAAATGACTATCTGCATTTTATTAATAAATGAGAAAATAGGACTTCTCAGTAATCCATTTTATTAAGTTTATTTAAAACAGTTTATTGGTTTTGCTTAGGGGATAAATCATATTTTCTAACTCAGAATTTAAGTACAAATTCTGTGGTATGCTCTTGAATTTTATCACAATTGAACATACATTATAAATCTATACTAGTTCATTCTAAGAACTTTAAAATTCTTTCATCAAATTGTATTTGATGTATGATTAGTCACTCAGGAGGTTAAATATCATCTACATGTATATTTTTACATAAAAAACAGTGTTGATGAAAATTCTTTTTAGAGTAACAATGATGTTAATACACAGATAAAATGGCAAAATGTTTGATGACAAGGATTATAATTTTGAAATTTTTTTAACAAAACTTCCTTGTTTCAAGATCCTGTTGCTCGGTCACTGCAAATTAAGAATTTATTCTGTGAAAAATATTTATACCAGAGCATTTTTACTATGTTCCTTTTTAATATAGTAAATACATAAAAAGAAAAAAGAAAAATAAATAAAATCCTTTTTAAGATCTTGTTTATAAAAAAGATGTATGTACTTTTTTTTTTTTCAGGTAGACTGGTCAGTTATGTCGAGTTCCTCGGTGTCAGCCAAGAGACAACCAGAACCCGGAGAGAAAGGCCCTTTCCTTCCTCCTTCTCCTCATCTCTAACTAGCTTTCCTTGCTAGGATGAGGCCTCCATCCTCAGCACTCAATTGTTTATGTGCTGACACACGATCTCCCTGTGTTGGTCAGGCTGACCCTGAACTCACTATGTAGCTGAGAATACTCCTGAACTCTGAATCATCCTGCTTCCACTTCTCAAGTGCTGAGACTACAAGTATGTATTACTATGTAAATTTCTTCTCAATTTTTTACTTTAAAAAAATCGGAGCTGGACAGTTGTCTCAGTTTGGGTTTTTATTGCTATGAAAAGACACCGTGACCATGGCAACTCTTACAAAGGAAACATTTAGTTGTGGTGGCTGCTTACAGTTCAGAGGTTCAGCCCATCATTATGGGGAACATGGGCAGCATGCAGGCAGACATGTACTAGAGCTGAGAGTCCTACATTTTCATAGGCAGGCAACAGGAAGTCAGCTGTCACACTGAGTGAAACTTGAGAAAAGAGACCTCAGAGCCCACCTTCACACTTCTTCCAACAAGACTATACTTCCTAACAGTGCCACTCTTTTGGGGGGCCATTTTCTTTCAAACCACCACAAGAATGGTGATGAGTTTAGTCCCAACACTCAGGAGGCAGAGGCAGGTGATCTCTGAGTTCAAGTCCAGCCTGGTCAACATAGTGAGTTCCAGGACAGCCAGGGCTACATAGAGAAACCCTGTCTTGGAAAAAATAAATAAATCAGGCAGGTGAGATGGTCCAATGTGTAAAGGCACACATCACTAAGCTTGACAACCTTCATTTGGTCCCCAGAACCCACAGGGAATCAAAGGAGAGAACAAACTCCCAAAAGTTGTCATATGTCCACCACATATGTCCATGGCACATGTGCACATGCACAAACACATACTAGATACATGTCAAAAAAATTAAGTCTGAGATTGAGGCCCAGAGGATTGTGGGAGTGGTGTGCTGGGGATGGGTGGGTGAACCGCCATTACAGAGCCCCTTACACCCAAATGAGAAGCTGACCCTTAGTGTGTTCAAGAATATGTGTGATAGTGTAAGTGTGTGTTTGTTTAGTAGTTTAATTATTCGGAATTCTTTCTGGAGAATATTTTTGGTGGCTTTCATTCTCTTGGTGTAATTTAAAAATAAACACTGTGGCAAAAAGCAAAGCAAAACAACAATAAGAAGTCACTCTGCAAACCGGGTGTGCTGATACACACCTCCGATCCCAGTTTGTGGGAGGCAGAGGCAGGAGGTCAGGAGTGCAAAGCCAGTCTCAGTTACATAGTGTGTTTGAGGCCAGCTTGGGCTTTGTTTTTATTATGTGTCTGTGTAGAAGTAACTGTCTTATTAAATAAGAAACACAGAGCCAATGCAAAGATAAAAGCCCAAGAGGTCAGAGCTAAGAGCCTTACCCTTCCTCTTTCAGCGATCCTCTTCAGCCAAGAGAAACCTACTTCCTGTGTGTTTGTCATTATATAGACTTTCTGTTGTGCCTTCTCATTGGTTGTAAACCCAACCACATGACTGCCTCGTCACTGCCTGTCTGTACAGACCTCCAGGTCTTCTATGGTTGGTATTCTGATTAAAGGCATGTGTCTCCAATGCTGGCTGTATCCTTGACCACACAGAGATCTACCTAGCTCTGCCTACCAAGTGCTGGGATTAAAGGCATGCACCACCAATGCCCAGCTCTGCTATGGCTTACTATTAGCTCTGACCCCCAGGCAACTTTATTTATTAACATACAAATAAAATCACATTTCAGTACAAATAAAGTATCACCATATGTGCATGTCTGTGTGTATATGGCCCAGAGGCTGCAGGAAGGCCTATGATTTTCTGGAGCTGGAGTTACAAGCACTTATAAGTCAACAATGTGGGTGCTGGTCCTCTGGAAGATCAGAAAGCACTCTTAACCACTGAAGCATCTCTCCTGCACTCAAGACCCTATCTCAAAAAAATGCAGAAATGATTTTTCATGTTAATAGTTTTTGTTCTGCCTGTGTTTGTGAACTGAGGGTGGAACTCGGGCTTAGCCACACTCAGCAAGTGTCCTATCACTGCTATCTCCGGACCCCTGGTTTGTTCTTTGTTTTGTTTTGTTTGAGACAGGGCCTCACTCTGTTGTCAAAACTGATCTCCACTTTTAGAACTGTTTCCTCTGCCCCCAGGTGTCGGGATTATAGATGTGAGCCAACACACCATGCAATGTTTTTTTTTTTTTTTTTTTTTTTTTTTCCCGAGACAGGGTTTCTCTGTGTAGCTTTGCGCCTTTCCTGGAGCTCTCTCCAGGCTGGCCTCTAACTCACAGAGATCCGCCTGCCTCTGCCTCCCTAGTATTGGGATTAAGGCATGAGCCACTGCCACCCGGCTGCAATGTTTTATTATTCTATAGAACAGATTATGAGATGTGTAATTACTGGGCCATAAGATGTGAACTTTCAAATCATTTGGTGCACTCCAGGAAAATTCTAATGTTGTAGAATATTATTTTAAGATGTGTTACTTTTGTTTATGTTGCATTTGTTTAACTCTGTGAAGCTGTGTTACTGTGCCTGTCTAAAACACGTGATGGTCTAATAAAGAACTGAACAGCCAATAGCTAGGCAGGCGAAAGGATAGGTGGGGCTGGTAGGCAGAGATAATATATAGAAGGAGGACTCTGGGGGCTGGAGAGATGGCTCAGAGGTTAAGCACACTGACTGCTCTTCCAGAGGTCCTGAGTTCAATTCCCAGCAACCACATGGTGGCTCACAACCATCTGTAATGAGATCTGGTGCCCTCTTCTGGCCTGCAGGCATACATGCAGAACACTGTATACATAATAAATAAATCTTAAAAAAAAAAAAAAAGGGAGAACTCTGAGAGGAAAGAAGGAGCCAGAGAAGGAGGAGGACTCCAGGAGCCAGCCACCCAGCTACACAGCAAGCCACAGAGTAAAAAAGAAAGGTATATAAAAATAGAGAAAGGCTAAAAAAAAAAAAGCCCAGAAGCAAAAGACAGGTTAATTTAAAATTAAGAAAAGCTGGCAAGAAACAAGCCAAGCTAAGGCCACTCATTCATAATTAAGAATAAGCCTCCGTGTTGATTTGTTTGGAAGCTGGGTGGCAGGCCCATCAAAGAAGCAAAAACAACAATATTCTAATATGCTTTCTCAAATAATTTCTACTTGAAAATATTTACTTAAAATATTTCAGTTCAGGGGTACATTTTTTTGTCAGGAAGAATTCTCTTGATAGGGTGAAAGTGAGCAGAGCTGTATAGGGCTCTAATCCCAGCACTCAGCGGGGAGAGACAGGAGGCTAACCACTAATTTGAAGATCACATGGTCTAAACAGCAAATTCCAGGTCAGTTAGTGCTACACAGAGGCATGAGAAGACCCTGTCTCAAAAACCCAAACCAAGTGTATCTGCCCGCCCGAGTGGCTGTTCCACCAGGCCTGACAGTCCCGGTCTTTGGTTAGGCAGACATTAGAGGTGAGTGCTGGAGCCATGGAAAGGGGTCTCACTCTTTTCCTTGGGCGCCCTAATAGGACACTCCGGCCCTTCTTCTTTTAAGCCCCCTTCCTCCTTTCCTTACAACAGGATAATTAGCTAGCAGGCTCTGTGGGGACAAATGAAAAACCGTGAGCAAATCTCAAGAAGGAAGAAATAACTTCCAGTTCAAACCAGCGCTGAACACAGATACAGGGGAAAGACAACCATTTAACCTTCTAATTACAGGACTGATATAGCGGTTATGTAGACTCCCAGGCCCTCCATGTCATCTCCATGTCGTCTCCTTTTCCCTTCCTCTCACCCAAGCTCTGCACGTGTTGATGAAACTGTGTTGCTTTTGTCTATTTATTAAAAAAAATTTTAGACAGGGACTCATGTACCCAAGGATGACCATCCTGCTTGCCAGCTGCTAGGGTTACGGGTCACATACAACTATTCTTTTAATAGAGCTTCACTCACACGCTCTGATGCTTTTCTCTGGGTGTCTCCCTGAATTTTTCTCAAGGAGAGCGCAAAAATGGGGGAACATCCCCACAATTTACTCTGGGCTGGTATTTAGCACTCAGGTCTTTTTCTTCTTTCTTTCTTTCTTTCTTTCTTTCTTTCTTTCTTTCTTTCTTTCTTTCTTTCTTTCTTTCTTTCTTTTCTTTTCTTTTTTTTTTTTTTTTTTTTGACAAGATTTCTCTGTGTAACTGCCCTGGCTGTCCTGGAACTCGCTTTGTAGACCAGGCTGGCCTGGAACTCCCAGAGATCCGCCTACTGGGGTCAAAGGCTTGTGCCACCACCTCTGACTAGCACTCAGGTCTTCCATGCATATATATTAGTATTGACCTATGGTTTAATGAGCATTCTTCTGGATAAAATGCTAAATGCCACCAATAATGGACGGAACACGAAGGCATTTTAGTTTAGTATCAGGAAGGGCTTTCAAAAAGGAACTGTTCAAATCTGGAAATGTCCCTTATTCTAGGAAGGTGAGCAGAGACTAGGCAATTGCTTGACAGAACGTTACAGATACCTTCTTTCTTTCACTCCTTAATCCTTTAGGGAACACTCAATAAACTATCCATCACGACCACTTGTGGGTGTTTGTTGAATACAATCTTTCTGAAGAGCCATGGAGGGGGGCGGGCAGATGAGGGAGAATTGGGGAAATTTTTCCTATGTGAGAAGTGGGCAAAAATAAATATCAGTGTCTCCTCGTCTTTGCCCACTTCGGGTCATCTGCTGTATCCCTGGACTGGATTGGCATCTGCCCCCAAACCCTCACTCCAGTGTTAGCGGCAGCCTTCACGGATTGTGGGCCACTTAGTTGCCCGGAACCTCGTGTGCAGGTGTCCCTAAGGCTGCGCACGCGGGGAGGCTTTTGGACGCTGCACCGCCGTACGCTATGCCCTTCAGCCCGGAGCTCGGAGGAGAACGGTGTCGGTGGCGGCGGTAGTCGTCGTGGTTTTTCTTATAGTTGGAGTCTTGAGGTCAGACCTCACGTAGAACCGGCATCAATATGATGACCGGACGGCCGGGCAACGAGCCCTTCACATTTCTGCCGGATAAGGCCCGGAGCCTGCCCCCGCCCAAGCTCACCGACCCGCGGCTTGTCTACATTGGCTTCCTGGGCTACTGCACCGGCCTGCTGGATAACGCGTTGTGGAGGAGGCCTGTGTTGCAAGCAGGTGAGGGCTGCGTAGACGGGAGCCGCCCGGAGGAGGGGCTGGGTGCTGCCCGCCATGGTCCACCCCCGGATGCGTGCTTTTCCGGCCTAGCCGTGTGCCCCCTGGAGCTCCTCAGAACCGAACCGAACCAGATTAAAGGAACCCAAGAGCGGCGCGGCTGAGAATTCTAGACCTCACAGTTAGTTCGCGCTGTACTTCGTGCTTAATAAACTGTTGCACATTCCATGCTGTCACACTTCTGAGCGTGATGGCTGTAGGTCTAAAAAAAAAAAAAAAAAAAAAAAAGACATGGGAAAGACATGTTAAAAGCAGTTTGCCCATGGTCACATGACTAAGGAGTTAGGGAGAGGAACTTGCGTTAGTGTGTGTTCAGAACCAGTGCTTCACAGACTTGAAGCATGCAAGAATAGGTATCCTGTTAAAATACTAATGTGATTCATAAGTCTGGGGAAGGGGCTAATATGTGCAAACTCCTAGACGCTGGAGAG
Organism: Peromyscus maniculatus bairdii; assembly: GCF_049852395.1. Classification (NCBI taxonomy): domain Eukaryota; kingdom Metazoa; phylum Chordata; class Mammalia; order Rodentia; family Cricetidae; genus Peromyscus; species Peromyscus maniculatus. The sequence continues at coordinate 108,056,970 of NC_134852.1, forward strand.
TGTCAATAAACTAGCAAGTCTTATATTCTAGTATGCCACTGGCTTTCAAGTCAAGATTGGTTATAGCTGACACAATGACTGTGCTAAGAACTGTAGAATCCCAAAGATAGAGAAAGAAAAAGAAAGAAAGAAAGGAGGGAAGGAAGGAAGGAAGGAAGGAAGGAAGGAAGGAAGGAAGAAACTTTGGGTGCCTTTGAACTTTGTTATATTTATTTGTGTGTGGGTATGTGGGGGACAGATGACAGCATGAGATGGACATGATCTCTTTTTGTTTGTATCTCTCTCTCTCTCTCTCTCTCTCTCTCACACACACACACACACACACACACACACACACACCACATTCATCAAAGCCTGTCACTTGAGAACTACATATTTTTATTCCATTGTTTTCTGTCACTTGGGCAGGTCATGTGGTCAATCTGCCAGTTTCCTCATCTAATAAATGAGAATAATGGATCTTAATGTGTTTGTTATGGCAGTTCAGTGAGTTCTATAGATAAGATTCATAACACACAAAAGATGCTGAATGAGAAGGAATTGACTAAACTTTTCTCTGTGCCAGACATTGAGGTACATATTAAGAATGTGGGGTGAAGAACTGCCCTTAAGAAGCAAGTCAGTCAGAAATACAAATAAATATCTGTTATTGATCTTGGAGTAGTAGATGTGTGCTCTGATAGAAGCCACGTGATAGAGAGTACTTTGGGAGCATAAAAGAGGTGCAAATATGAGGAAAAATGTTCCATGGAAAGTACAGATGGGCTGGCACGTCATTGTTTCCAGTCCAGCTTTTCTTCAAGAAGCTGGAGATGAACAGATGCTTTGTGCCAGGTGTGGTGGCTCACACCTGGGAGGCAGAGGCAGGCAGATCTCTTTTTGTTTGAGGCCAGCCTGGTCTACAGAGTGAGTTCCACACAGCCAGGCCACACAGTGAGCCCCTTTCTCCAAAAAGAAAAAGAACATATGCTTTGTGGTGTGACACTATCTCTACCCTACTAGTGATTTAATTCCAAGGAAATTTCCTATCTCTGTAAGAAACAAAATAGTATGTACACAGCACTTAGGACTGGAAGTCTGACCTTCTGAATTCCTTCAACATCTTGTATTACTTTTGGAGATGGTGGTGCTGAAGACTGGTTTCCTCTATAGCATTTACTGAATACAAACTTGGTTGGTCTAGCTCAGTATTCTTAAACCGTTTCTACTCACAGCATGCTTTGCCCAAGAAATTTTTAAGTAACCCCCAATGTATAGGGGTTTTTTGGTTTTGGTTTTGTCTTTTGATTTTTTTTTTTTGTTTGTTTGTTTTTTTTTTTTTTTTTGTTTTGTTTTGTTTTTTTTTTTTCTTTTTTTGGTTTTTCGAGACAGGGTTTCTCTGTGTAGCTTTGCGCCTTTCCTGGGACTCACTTGGTAGTCCAGGCTGGCCTCGAACTCACAGAGATCCGCCTGGCTCTGCCTCCCGAGTGCTGGGATTAAAGGCGTGCGCCACCACCGCCCGGCTTGTTTTTTTGTTTTTTGAGACAAAGTCTCAGTATGTAGACTAGGCTAGACTGGAACTCAGAGAAATTGGCCTGCCTGTCTCCCAAGTGCTGGGATTAAAAGTGCTCACCACAACAGCCAGGTGATTTTTTTGAACCAGGTATGTGATGTAGTCACTGGGCACTGCGATAACCAGTGCAGAGTGAGGGTAAGAGGTGAGCAGGTGAAAGCTGGCAGGGGCTCTGCACTGAAAGGGGTAAACTCCCTGACGGGGAGAACTACTTCCCTAGAAGAATTGATGGACTCGGGGTGGGGGGTGGGAAAGAGGCTATAAAGGGGAAGAGTACTCAACTCTGGTGAAGAGTCTTGCCGTTCTCTGTGAGGGAGAAAGGTAGGAAGAGGAAAGAAGGGAAGTACCAGCTCCAACCTGGGCTGTGAGACCCTGGGGGTGGGGCGGGGCAGTGTTCTCTGAGATGTAACATAAACATGAAATTCTTTATGCACTTTGACTGATTTTTGCTTTGGGGATTTGTCAATTACAGGTCTGCATCGCCAGCTTCTATTTGTTACTTCCTTTTACTTTGTTGGATATTTTTTTTTAAAACGTCAAAACTATCTGTATGCTGTGAAGGACCATGACATGTTTGGGTATATGAAATTACATCCAGAAGATTTTCCTGAAAAAGGTATTTCATGTTCATTGAAAAATGAAAAACCTCTTTGTTTACTGTGTCTCATTTTTCCTGGTTACTGTCGTCCATGACTTCAGGTACTGTCTGGTTGTATGGACTCCATCCTACATCTTCTTTGTAGACCAGAATCTCGAGTCCATATAAAATGTCTTTTCTAAGAACTGTCCATTCCGAATGGCCCCGTCTCACCACCTAGTCACATTCCAAGGCTCCACCTCTTCTTTTGGGGGGCTTGGTTTTTTGAGACAGGGTTTCTCTGTGTAAAGCTTTGAGAACTGAGCTTCAACATGAATTATGGGGAGACCCAACATCATCAGGGTTTCCATCAATAAGGTGAATTGTTTTGATCTTTTTTTTTAAATTATATCATCATCATTATCGTGTGTGTGTGTGTGTGTGTGTGTGTGTGTGTGTGTATGGATGTTTTGCCCATGTGTGTGTCTGTGCATACACAGAAGAGGATGCTGGATCCTCTGGAAATGGAGTCACAGACAGTCATGAGCAGCCTGTGCTCCTAACTGCTGAGCCTAGCTCTCCACCCTAACTAACCTGTATCTGTTTAATTTTGAATGCTGAAGAATAAGCCTGGGACCTCATACACACTCAGCAAATGTTCTATTCCTGAGCCACATCCCTAGCCCAAGAAATAGAATTTTTAAAGTATAACTTAAAAATGAATCTTCCATGATTCTTTCACAGAGAAGAAGACTTACGGTGAAATTCTTGAGACATTCCATCCAGTGCGTTGAATTCTTCAAAGGCTCCTGTCTGTTCACCACAGCCTGAGTATTTTCTGAATTTATGGAATATCTTTCTGTGACAGTTGAAGTTTAGGTTAATCAGTGTAATTAAAGTTATTATAAGTACTCTGCTTTTTTTCTGTTTTCTGTTTATTTTAATTGTGTGTGTGTGTGCTCATGCAAGTGCCTGTGTGTGTGTGTAGGTTTGTACACTTGAGTATCCAAGGAGGCCATCAGAGGATGTCAAATGCCCTGGAACTGGAGTTTATATGGGTGCTTGTGAGCTGCCCAGTGTATGTGCTTGGAACTGAATTCCAGTCCTTGCAAGAGCAGTATACACTCTTAACTGTTGGGCCATCTCTTCAGCAAGGGTCTTTTTAAAAAATTCTTTTATGTATTTAGCTGGGTGTGGTGGTGCACACCTTTAATCCTAACACTGGGGAGGTAGAAGCAGGTAGATCCCTATGAGTTTTTGGCCAGCCTGATCTACATAGCAAGTTCTAGGTCAGCCAAGGTTACATTGTGAGGCCCTGTTTCAAAAAAAAAAAAAAAAAAAAACAACCAAGCCGGGTGGCGGCGGCGGCAGCGGCGGTACATGCCTTTAATCCCAGCACTTGGGAGGCAGAATCAGGCGGATCTCTGTGAGTTCGAGGCCAGCCTGGGCTGCAGCGTGAGTTCCAGGAAAGGCGCAAAGCTACACAGAGAAACCCTGTCTCAAAAAACCAAAAATAAATAAATAAATACATGAATATTTGTTTATTTGTATATTTGTTTTGGAGCTGCATCTGCTATAACCCAGCTGACCTGAAAATGGCCTTGAACCCCTGATCCTCCCACCTTTCCCCCCTAAGTTTGAAGGTTTCAGGTGCATACTGCCATACTCATCCTGAGACAATTTTGCTGTGTAGCGCAGGCTAGCCTCAAAACAGCAGTCCTACTTCAGCCTCCCAGTGCTAGCTAGAATTATAGGTGGATGCCAACACTCAGCCTGACTTCTGAGTCCTTGTTTTAATTTTTATTTATCCTTTTCTCATACAATACATCCTGACTGCAGCTTCCACTCCTCCTAGCCCCCACACTTGCCCTCTCTCCTAGATCCACCCCTCCACCCTACCCCCATTTCCCCTTCAAAAAAGAGCAGGCCTCCTAGGGACATCAACTGAACATGGCACAAGATACAATAAGACCAGGCATAAACCCTCACATCAAGGTTGGGTGAGGCAACCCCAGTAGGAGGAAAAGGGTCCCAAGAGCAGGTGAAAGAGTCAGAGACACACACACCCCAACTCCCATTGTCAGGAGTCACCCAAAAACACCAAGCCAGAAGCCATAGCATATGCAGAGGACCTAGCAGACCCATGCAAGCTCTGATTGCCACTGGAGTCTCTGTGAGCCCCTATGAGCCCTGCTTAGTTGATTCTGTGGACTGCGTTCTCCTGGTGTCCTCCACCTCTCTGGCTCCTCCAATTCCTCCTTCCCCTCTTTGAATCCTTGTTTGTTGTTGGTTTTTCAAGACAAGGTTTCTCTGTGTAACGGCCGTGGCTGTCCTGGAACTTACTTTGTAGACCAGGCTGGCCTCAGACTCGCCTGCCTCTGCCTCCCGAGTGCTGGGATTAAAGGTGTGCATTACCACCAACCCATTGAATCTTTGTTTTTTGTTTTTTGTTTTTTTTTTTTAAGAAAACTGGTTCAATACAAAAAAAAATCATTTTGGCTAGACATGGTAGTGTACACCTTTAATCTGTGTGTGTGTGTGTGTGTGTGTGTGTGTGTGTGTGTGTGTGTGTGAGAGAGAGAGAGAGAGAGAGAGAGAGAGAGAGAGAGAGAGAGAGAGAGAGAAACACTTGTATTTACCATGACATGTGTGACTCTCAGAGGGCGTCTTTCCGGGAGTCAGTTTTCTTCCACCAGCTGAGACCCAGGGATTGAACTCATGTCATCAGGCTTGTTGTCAAGGTGCCTTTACCCATAGATCCACCCTCTTCCTTGGCCCCTTATTCTCCCATTTTTAAGACATCTGAAAGACTTAAAGATATTTTGCATTTATTTATCAGAGAAGAATTTGCAGGAATCCTTTCTTCTACTATATGGGTCTTGGGATAAAACTCAGGTTTCTAGGCTTGGCAGCAGTACCTTTAACCCCTAAGCCATCTTGCCAGCCCATTTGAAAGATTTTTTTTTAAAGACTCATTTCTTTTTATTGTATGTATTTTGTTGTTTTGGTTACATGTGTGTCTGTGCACAGAGTGAGCACCCTCAGAAGCAGGGAAGGGTGTCGGATCCCCTTCAACAGGAATTCCGGTTTGGAGCTGCCTCGATGGTGCTAGGAATCCAACTGGGTCCTCAGGAAGAGCAGCCTGTGCTCAGGGCTCTTAAGAACTGAGCTGCCTCTCTAGCCCCAACTGGAGGCAGTTGAAATATTTTTTTAAATTATATATTTTTATTTTATGTGCATTGGTGTTTTGCCTGCGCATTTGTCTGTGTGAGGGTGTCAGATCTTGGAGTTACAGACAATTATGAGCTTCCATGTGGGTGCTGGGGATTGAACTCCAATCCTCTGGAAGAGTAGCCAGGGTTCTTAACATCTGAGCCATCTCTCCAGCCCCCTGAAATATTTTTTAAACAATTTATTAGTGAATATCAGTACAGGCCTTTCTTTTTCATATTAATTAATTTGCTTATTTTATCTGTGGGTGTTTTGCCTGCATGTATGTATGCAGTGTGTGCTCAGGCCAGAAGAGGGCCCTGGGTCCCCTTAGAACTGGACTTATGGTTAGTGGTTAGCTGTGGTGATATATTGTGTACCCTAATAAACTTGCCTGAGGATCAGAGGACAGAGCCACTAGATTAGACATAGAGGTCAGGCAGTAGTGACACACACCTTTAATCTTATCACTTAGGAGGCAGAGGTCCATGTGGATCTCTGTGAGTTCAAGGCCACACTGAGCTACATGAGATTGATCAGTATAGGAGCGAAAACAGAACCAGGTGGTGGTGGCACACACCTTTAATCCCAGCACTTGAGATCTCATGCCTTTGCTTGGGGAGCACACACACCTTTAATCTCAGGAAGTAATATGGCAGGGCAGAGAAAGGTATATAAGGTGTGAGGAAACAGGGACTCACTCTCTTTGGGCTGAGGATTTTGTAGAGGAAAGAACTAGTGGCTGGCTGCTCTGCTTCTCTGATCTTCAGGCAAGTTTATTAGGGTACACAGTATATCACCATAGCCACCATGTGGGGATTGGAATTGAACCCTGGTCCTCTGGAAAAGCAGCCGGCCAGTGTTCCTAGGTGCTATTCTATCTCTTCAGCCCCCAGTTGAAATATTTTTAAGTTTAGAGGCTGTGGATATATCTCAGTAGAGTATATATACAGTAGAACATTTTCTACCAGCTACAAGGCCCTGATTCCATTCCTAGAAATACAAAAAATACATTAGGAAAACTAGTATGTAGGTCAGATTTGGCTTACTGCTGATAAAGTTATGAGGAGGCTTGATTGTGTATGTGGGGGGGGGGGCGGCAAGGTCTCTAGTCCAGGATGGCTTTGAACTCATTATGTAGTCGAAGATGACCCTAAACTTCTGTTCCTCTGCCTCTACCTCCCCAGTGCTGTGGTTATGTGTGTGCCATATAGCACCCAATTTATACAGTGTTGGGGACTGAAGCCAGAACTTCAAGCATGCTGGGCAAGAACTCTACCAACTGAGCTGTATCTGAAGCCCCAGTATTGATAAAGTTTTATTAGAAAGCTGTGTGTGGCTGCCTTAATGCTGTAACCACAGACTTGAATAGTTGTGACAATTTTGCTTTGTAAAGCCTGAGATAGTATCTGACCCTTCACCAACATTCCCGTTCCTCCTTCTGGTGCAAGGAGGTACAAAACCAAGCGAGATTATGAAGGGTTTGCGTCGTGCAAAGAGATTTCAACTTGATCCCAATAAGTTCTGGGGTAAATAAAACCAAGGTGTTTTCTTTGGTTTGGGTTTGGGATTTTATGAGACTTCATTCCTTTGTAGCCCAGCTGACATTGCACTTTTGATCTCCAGCCTCAGTTTGTCCAAGCACTGTGATTAAGGTGTCATCATTCTTGGCTCACCAAAGGGTTTTTATTTACACTTTATGTTTGGGGGGTGTGCACGTGCCATGTCGAGTGTGTGGAGGACGGTTCTCTCCTTATGTGAGTTCTAGGGATCAAACTCCAGGTCTTCAGGCTTAGTGGCAAGCATCCTTGCCCACTGCTCCATCTTGCCAGGCCCCTTTAAACATTTTTAGAGTGGGGTTTGGGCAGATTCAACAGGATGGATAGTCTGACAAAGCTTTGCACCTGGACGGATCATGCTGGAAAAGACAGCTCAGTAGCTGCCATAATCTGTTGAAACATCGCCACGAGAAGACCACACCTAGGAGGCAGAAGGTATGTGTTGGTACAGGGTCTTATGTAGCTTGGGCTCTCCTGGAACTAACTCACAGCGATCCACCTGTCTCTGCCTCCAGAGAGACAGTTCTTTACAGCTCATCAAATCCAAATGCTGCTCAAACCCTTTTTTTCTTTACAGACCTATATATAATCAGATTAGATTTTAGAGGTGAATAAAATTGGTAGGTACTTGATTTCAAATTAGGTAACAGTATGGATATAACAAATTGTTTCTGGGCAAAATCAGATGAATTTGGTGTCTGCGAATGTACTTGTGGAAATTATATTAGAGAAAGTGCTTAAAAAAACATACCAACACACCATGTTGTTTTTTTCTTTTTAATTGTTACTGCAATAAATAGGTTTATAGTTCACTTGTGCTCAGCCTCATCAGTGGTCATCAGATCCAACAGGGTGAGTAGCTCATCCCACACACTCAACTACCTCAGCCCCCTTCAGGAAGTGAAAAACAAGAGCTACATACGGCATGTCCTCTAAGGAAGGGAGGAGAAACGCCGACTGCTGGAATGTCAGCACATGCCATGTGAGGTAGATACAGCACTCTGTCTCATATGTGAGGGAATGTGGGCTCCGGGGGGGTAAGGCACTTGAGACATGGGGCACCAAATGGCATCCAGAAGGTGGGGTGTGAACTTCGGCCACTTGTAATACCTTCGCTTTCTACGGATCTTCGCCGTGTGAACCTCAGTCACCACCTCAAACTGCTAAGGAAGAGAGGTTGAAGCAAGTTGAAGGAAGAGAAAGTCTTAAGGGTGAGCTTGCAACGGAGTCCACAAACGCCATCAGCGGGGGTTGGGGAAGCATGCCGGATACAAGTCCTCTTCACTTCCGGCTGGGTCCAGGCCTTCCTTTCTGATCTCAAGGCTGAAGCACCTTTGAGCCCTCGTCAGAGTCTCCCCTCTCTCGGGTAAAGCGATCTGCAGAATGTGTAAATGTTTACAAAGCCAAACGTCAAAAGAAAAAGAATGTAATCAAGCCGGGCAGTGGTGCCGCACACCTTTAGTCCCAGCACTTGGGAGGTAGAGGCAGGCGGATCTCTGTGAATTTGAGTCCAGCCTGGTCTACAGAGTGAGTTCCAGGACAGCCAGAGCAGTTACACAGAGAAACCCTGTCCCAAAAAACAAAACAAAACAAAATTATTTTCAGTTACATGAATCTATATAGTCATGAGTCAAAGACCCATGAGTGTAGAAGCTCGTGGGTCTCGAGGGGCCGAGGCTCCTTCCGAGATCACAGAACAAGATAGTGTCAAAGCCTGGACTTGCAGCGCTCGTGGGAGTGGGGTACAGACGGAGGGTTCCTTCCTTTAGGCCCATGGAAGGACTCTGACCTCTGAGTGGCCCTCATTCTTCTGCTCAGAGGCCCTGTGGGGTACACAGGCTGTGGAGAGCCAAAGATGTGGGTTTGAGAGGGCGACAGAAACCTGGTGAGAGCCCTGGGGACTCTGTCTGTAATTTCAAACAACTACTGCCCCTGCTTGCTGAAACAGAGGAAGACAAAGAGTGCTAGTGTTACTGTTTGAAAGCTAGTAGCACTTCAAGCCTGAGGCACCAAGGGCTGTCAGAGCTGGGCTACCACTGTCTTTTCTCTCCATCCTGTTAACAGAAGCTGAGAAGCAGCAAGGCTCCAGAGAGGCCTAGGGTGCGTAGCGGACAATAGTGGAGCTAAGAGAAGAGCCCGGGTCTTTGAACTCGTCTCCATACCGCCTCCGTGGATGAAGACCAGGTCGTATACCATAGGGCTGTTATGGTATACAAGTGCTGCTCTGGCCTCTAAAGTTGTTTGGTTCATTGGAGAATGTGGTTTCAACCACCTCTGCTGTCCCCAGTTCCCGTTCCCACCACAGGCTGCAGGCTGTGTTGCTCTAGAGAACACAGACCCGAGTCAAGCTGGGGTAAGCAGCTTGGAAGCTTACCTTACTTCTCAGTCTTCCAGTGTTTTCCATGTGTTTGGTTGGTTGGATTGATTTGGTGTGGGTTTGGAGACAGGGACCTGTGTAGCACAGGCTGATCTCAAGCATGCCATGCAGCCTAGGGTGGCCTTGACCTTCTAATCCTCCTGCCTCTACCTCCCAAATGCTGGAATTACAGGCATGCACCACCATGCCTAACAGGTCTCCAATGTCTTTCTATAAAAGTTAATTTTAGGGGTTGAGGATTTAGCTCAGTGGTAGAGCACTTGCCTAGTAAGCACAAGGCCCTGGGTTTCGGTCCTCAGCTCCAGAAAAACAAAAACAAAAAAACAGTTAATTTAAAAAATGGACTGGCAAGATGACTTAACCTACTAAGAACACTGGCAGCATAATCCTGGGTGGCCTGACCTTGATCTCTGGAACCCTTGGTGGAAGGAGAGGCCAACTTCCAAAGGTTATCCTGCAGCACAGGAGCCTGCCCGTGCTTGCACACACACCATACACACACACACACCGTACACACACATCGTACACACACACCATACACACACACCGTACACACACACACCGTACACACACATATCGTACACACACACCGTACACACACAACAATAATAATTTCTCCCCACCCTCCAGGAGGGGTACCGAGGACCAAACCCAGAGTCTTTGGCTTGCTAGGCAAAGTCTTCAATGACTGAGCTAAATCCCCAACCATTCGATAATAACAAAATTTTAACGTGATGGTAATTCATCGAATAATTAATATGCAAGTGATTTAAACACTATTCAATTGCCAGTCATTACTTGACTACTATTAATGTGCTATGGAGAAACAATCGAGGAATCACAGTAGCTCCTCCTCAGCTCCCCAGCTCTTTGCTGTTCATCGATGAGCAGGAAATGAGGCTCGGCTCTCCTGAGGCTCCTGGCTGTCGACCCAGCCTGGTTGTATTCAAGGAGCTCCTTGGAAGGCAGCCTGGGAAGCTGGGCTTTCCCCTGGAGGGAAAGGGAAGGAGGGCCGAGGCTGACAGGTGAGGTTTGAGGTGGAGAAAGGAAAACAGCTTGGAAAGTACCTGGAGCAGAGTTTCTGTCGGGTCCCTGAGGGAAGGGAGGCGCGTTGGTCTGGTCTTTCCAAAGGGACGGAATGAGTATGGTGGGAGGGACCCTCGGCTCAAAGTCAGGCCGGTCCTGCTTTTTGTTTGTGTGTGTGTGTGTTTGTCTGCTTGGTTAGGTTTAGGGATTTTGTTGGTTTGGGGGTTTTTGGTTTGGTTTAGTTTTTGATTTTTTTGAGACAGAGTTCATCTGTGTAGCCCTGGCTGTCCTGGAATTAGCTCTGTAGACCAGGCTGGCCTCAAACTCATAGAGATCCACCCACCCCTGCCTTTGCCTCCTAAGTGCTGGGATTAAAGGTGTGCACTGCCACCCGGCCTAGGTTTGGGCTTTTTGAGGCCGGTCTGGACCTCCCAATTCTCCAGCTTCTGCCTCTGGTGTCAGGGGTACACAAGGTCTCACCTGGCTTTTAGTCCCTTTACCAACTCCATGACTTCAGAAGAGTCACTCAATTCTCCAGCTTTAATTTCCTTACTAACAAATGGAGGTACAGTTCTTTTATATTTATTGGGGGGGGGGGGGCAACGCACCGGCCACAGTGCACATATGGGGCACAGAGGACAACTTGTAGAAGTTGACTCTCTCTACCACCATCTGAGTCCCAGGGATCAAAATCAGGTTGTCAGACTTGGTGGCAGGTAGCTTTACCTGCCCAACCACCTCACCCACCCTGGAGGTACCAATCTAGTCTCTCTCTGTCCTGCATAAGGTGGTGTGTAACTGAAATGGGCTGGCAGGTGGCCCCTGGTCAAAACCAGCAGATGCTGCAATCTGACTTCTCCCAATCCCTGCCTGTGGGGGATCCATGACCCAGGCCCTTTTCCTACATGCTACCCTTTACCATGACTTGTTTGCTTGCTGTTTATTCTTGTTTCACAGTCCCAGCCTCTATGCACGGGCACATGGACTCAGGGATTCCCAACAGGCACATGTCATGCCCTCCTGTGACTGGCATAATTCAAGACAGTTGCTGTTTGTCCAGTTGCAACCTGGGATGGTTAGAGCATCCCTGACCATCTCAGGAGCACTGGGAGCAGCTTTACCTGCATGCCTCTGTGTGCCAGGAAAGGGCAGTTTCCCATGCTCTGAGACAGTGTGGGCACCAACACGCAGAAGTCACAGAACACATATACACGAACACATATCCTGGTTAGGATCTTCACTTGCTAAATGAAAACACTAACCTCATCTTTGGCACGCAGGCACAGTGCCAGCTGCAGTCCCAGAATCTGAGGGGCATGCAGGAGGATGGAAAGTATTTTTATTTTATATACATTGGTGTCTTGCTATGGGTGTCGGGTCCTCTGAACCTGGAGTTACAGACAGTTGTTAGCTTCCATGTGGGTGCTGGGAATGGAACCCAGGTCCTCTGGAAAAGCAGTCAGTGTTCGTAACCACTGAACCATCTCTCCGGCCCTCTATAATCATATTTTTAAAGAAGTAGACTTTGAAGTTGAGCATAGTGGTGTATGCCTTTAATCCTGGTACTTGGAGGCTGAGGCAGGAGAGAATCTGAGTTGCCAGACCAGCCTGATCTACATAGCAAGTTCTAGGACAGCCAGAGCTTTCTAGAGAGACCCTGTCTCAAAGAAGGAGGAGGAAGAGGAGGAGGAGTTGTGGCTTTGGGGTGGAGAGATGGCTCAGCAGGTAAAGGTCACCCTCGGAGCCTGGAGACCTGAGTGTGATCTCTGGAACCGGAGTTAAAGGAGGAAGGAGAGAACTTACTCCACAGAATTGTCCTGAGTTCCACACGCATACCAGCACATACTCTCTCATAACACACATCATGTACACACACAGTATAATAGCAGCTTTATAAAAGGACCAGGCAGATGATGGTGCCTGCCACCAAGTCTGATGATGAGAGTTCAATCCCCCGGACCCACATGGTGGAAGGAATTGACTCCCATAAGTTGTCCCCTGATCTTCCCAGGTGTGCCATGGCACACCCCCCACTCACACATACACTAAAAAATAACAAAAGTTTAAAAGCTTTAAAAAAGTTGACCTTGAAAGCGGGACATGGTGGCACACACCTTTGATCCCAGTACTCAGGAGGCAGAGGCAGGTGGATCTCTGTGAGGACCGCCTGGACTATAGAGCGAGTTCCAGGACAGCCAGGGGAAACCCTGTCTGAGGGTGGGGGTGGGTTGACTTTGAGAATAGATTCATTCCAGTCATAGTCTACAAACATTCATATATTTACTAACAAATGCACAGCACGCGTGTACGCACACTCATGCACGCACACACGCACTCGAGCACCCGTGTACTCAGGAGGGAAGGATTCATAGGCTACATTTCCATTCTCTGTAGGAGTTCAGTCATTGCTTATCAATTCTGGGTGAGAATGCTAGGGAGGCAGGCCCAGCTCTGGGCCTTCCCACTTGTTAGTCCCAACACCCTGGCCGGGAGAGTTCCCTTGCCTCCTCCTGCTGAGCTATAGCACCATTCCTCTCCTCCCTCCCACGTGTCCCTTCATGGATTATCACCGGCTAGCGTGACTGCCGTTACCTTCCTCGGAGTTGGAGGCCTACGGGACCTGTCCCGTCATTTCCTGGTACTTCCGCGTCACCTCCTGGGCTTTCCGGGTAAGGTGGGTAAGGATGTGATGGAGTCTGGAGAAGTGCAGGTGAAACTGAGCTTCTAGGTCCAGCTCCCCCGAGAGCCTCTCTTCTTCCGCCTCCTCTGCCTCGGCGGCCTCGTTCTCAGGGTCTCTGGCTTCGGTGCCCGCCACCTTAGCCTGCCACTCCTCCCTCGGCAGCAGCCCGTGCTCCACTTCCACACAGATGGTCTTGAGCATGGTGAAGTAGGTATAGAGATCGGGGGCTCCCTCCTGGACTGAACCCCCGTGCCCACTCAGCTGCACGTCCCTCAGGAGGCTGGGGATCATCACCACCTGCTCCATGTTCCGCACCACAGCCGAGTACCGATCCATGACCGTCAGCAGGCAGTTCTTGGGGTAGCGTTTAGTTAGAACTTGCATGGCTGCTCCCTTTCACACAGAGTCCAGCAGACTGCCCCGGCACTATTTCTAGGCTTTTGAGCAGACAGCAGATTGACAGAGTGCCAAAAGCCAGCCACTGGACCAACACAGCCCTGTTTTAAGCCAATCCCAGAGTTTGGTCCCCGGTGTCTGTATCAGGTGATCCATCTACCGAGAGACAAGCCTGCCAGCCTTCTGCTTGTCATTTCAGGTCTGCATGACTGCCTCAGTGAGAGGCCAGCTCTTCCTTCAGCAGCTTGCCCAGCCAGTTAAAGGGAAGCTTTGTCCCCTTGGCAGCCGGTACACTTGACTGCAGGCAATCAATAGTTCTTTGAGGTTACCTGAAGTCAGGTTGCCTCTTTGCCCCTTGCTCCCCCCCCCCTTCCCGCCCAGCGCACACAACTCACTTCTTCAATCTAGGTAACTGGCTTGGAAAGGAACACAGGAACAGTACCCTGAAAAGGAAGAGCTTGCTGCAAGGCAAAGCCCTGAAACCAGGGCCGGCAGTCCAGTCACAGCGGGTGTTGTCATGCTTAAGTCCTAGCTGTCCTCTTTACAGGAGTACTTTTCCACCAAGCACCTGCCTGTGACAGAGCTGTTGGCAGGGACACATTAGCCCAGCACAGCCCATATCAGTCAGGAGTCAAAGACTCGGCATCCAACTGTTTCCTAAACTGAATTGGGAAAGAGCAGTTTTTCCAAATGTGTTAAGTTAAAGAATTTGCCAGCTGTGATGACTGGAACCAGTCAGGCCAACTCTCAGGAAGCTGAGGCAGTGGGATCACCACCAGTTTGAGGCCAGCCTGGGCTAAATAATGAGTTCCAGGCCAGCATAGGCTACAAAGTAAAATCTGGCCTCAGAGAAAACCAAAACTAAAACCAAAAACAATTTCGGGTTTGGAGATGTCGCTCAGGAGTAGGATTCATAACGTGCAGGGGCTCTGCATTTGATCACATCACCACAAAAGAAAATAAATAAACAAATGAACAGAGTTAAGTACATGAGGGTTTTGTTTGTTTGTTGTTTTGTTTGTTTTGTTTTGTTTGTTTGTTTTGGTTTTTCGAGACAGGGTTTCTCTGTGTAGTTTTTCACCTTTCCTGGAACTTACTTTGTAGCCCAGGCTGGCCTCGAACTCACAGAGATCTGCCTCCTGAGTGCTGGGATTAAAGGCGTGCGCCACCACCGCTGCTGCCCTGCGTACATGAGGGTTTTGATTGGTCGGTTTTTAAACATTTTATTTTATATGTATGAGTGGTTTGCCTGTTTGTATGTCTGTGTACTACACGGTGCCTGGTGCCTGAAGAGGTCAGAAGAGGGCATCTGATCCCTGAACTGGAGTTACAGACAGTTGTGAGCCACTGTGTGGGTGCTGGGAATCAAACCCAGGTCTTCTGAAAGAGCGGCCAATGCTCTTAACGGCTGAGCCATCACCGAAGCCCCCTTTAAAGAGGGTTTGGGGGATGGGTCATGTGATGTTCATGCTTGATGCCTACGGAAGCCGAGAGAGAGTACTGGATCCTCTGGAACTGGATTTACAGGTGTTGTAAGACATCATGTGAGTGCTGAGAACTGAACCCAGGTCCTCTGTGAGAGGTAAAAGTGCTCTTTGAAGTAAGTATTTCATTGGTTAACTTCTAGCCCTGTAGTCATGTATTTTACCCTTTCTGGAGAGAATTTCTTCCAGTACTCATGCTGAACATGGGTCCAACCTAAGGCCGTGAGGCAGGACGGTGTCGTTAGGGTCCTGGTGTTAGGTGTTGCTCACAGCCGCCATGCAGCAAGACTCCCTGCTCGAGCATGCACCTATAAACCGGGAGGTTTGGAACTCTGCAGAGGAAGGAAGGCCTTTGCAGCCCTGGTTGCGAAACTCTTCTTGAATCCACATCCAGGTCCCTAAGGGCATTACCCTCTGCCTAGTGCCCAAGCCCAGGGCCGCAAGGGAGAACTGGTAAACAAAGTGTTCTGTTGTGGTCAGGCCCGGGAGAGCTGCCTCCAGCGTGGCGTGGAGGACAGCCAGAAGGGCCCCGCAACAGCTGCCTCCTGCCTCTTTCACCCAGTGGCCAGGTCATCCCTGGGCCTCTTCTGCAGCAGTTAGAAACCTCAAGGGTTAGTCTTTGCTATGACCTCCGCACCTTAGATTCAAGGGCGGGGGGCTCCTCCAGGGTACCTGGCCCTCATGCCTCACGGTTTTGTTGTTTGGGGTTGCTTTTTGGGGGGAGGGGGGTTTGAGTAGTCCTGGCTGTCCTGGAACTCACTCTGTAGACCAGTCTGGCCTCGAATTCAGATCCCAAGTGCTGGAATCACAGGCGTGGCCTTCCTTGCTCAGTGTGCTTCAGCGTTTATTCTGCCTCTGTGTGGATCTTTAAATCCCACCTGAAGCCAGCCTGTTCCCAGACACGTTTCTGGGTTTGAAGCAGAGGAACAGAGTGAGTGAGTGTGCTAGCAGGAAAGGAAAACAAGGTTAGCCATCAGGTGAGTAAATGAACTGTGTGCATGAACCGGCACAGAACACATGGGAACCACAGGAAGGAGTGAGAGGTGTCTGTCTGCATGATCAGAAACACCCAGACAGCAGACTACTGACCAAGACAGCCTCCAGGTCTCCATGACAGCCAGAAAGCCCTGGATAAAATGTGACCAGCCTGTGTTCCCATCAGAAGACAGACTGAGCTGCACAGGCACGGGGACCTGAGTTTGCTCGCCAGCTCCTACATAAAATGCTGAGTGTGATAGTGTGTGCTTATGACCCAGCACCGAGAAGATGGAAACCAGGGAATCCTTGGGCTGGCAAGCCTAGCTGAATTGGTGATCCCCAGGTCCCGGAGAGTCTCGATCTCAAAGAGTGGGGGGATTCCTGAAGAATGACACCCAAGGTTGAACTTTGGCCTTTACATGCAAGCATACACACATACACTCATGCACACACCCACGCACGGGTGCACAAAGACAGACAGTAGTCCGAAGGCTGGACTCAGGCATTCTAGCTCTAGAGAAAGAAGGGAGGCAGGAAGGGGGAACAGGGTCTTTTCAGGGGTACAGTGTTCCTACTTTTATAGATACCATATCTGATTCAGCTGGGCCGAGGCAGGCGAGAGGCCCTCAGAGAGGAAAGAAGCGTAGAAGCTGGCCTAGTTCTCCAGCTACAGTTAATTTCCCCTGCCTGGGGCTGAGGAGATGGCTCTGCAGATAGAGCCCTTGCCTAGCAACAGCGAGACCCTGGGTTCTGAGATCACACACACACACACACACACACACACACACACACACACACACACACACACACACACGTCTTCCCTTCCAAGACTACAACCACATGGAGAAACTGAGGCTGGCTAACGTGACTCCTGGAGTAACCTCACCCTGAGTGCTCCAGGCTGGACAAGCTGCATTGGCCCCAGAGGGACTGCGGTCAAGGGCCTGGCCAGGAACAGCGTGTGGATGTGGTGCAAGGGTAAGCTGAGCAAGTGGTACCCAGGCTGCCAGGCCCCAAGTAACCTCAGCTGGCCCTGAGCCCAGGTGACTGCAGACCAAAGTAGGGACAGCCTTTCCAGTTTAAAAATGCTATCTACACGCACGCGTCACCTAATGTCTGTGGGCCCCCAGCTGCTCTGCTAGGCTGCTAGAAATCTCTCTCTTTCCCTCTCCCTTTCCCCCTCTCTCTCCCTCCCCCTCCCCTCTTCTCCCCTCTCCTTTCTGGGCTAAACACAAAGTTAGAGCCTTTTCAGGCATACATCCTGCTACTGACCATCTACCCCCACCCTCTAGGCTGTTTTCCTTGACAGTTTCACTCCAGCCCTGACAGGTGAGGTCCAGAGTCAGAAGCATGACAGACCGAAGGGTGTAGCTAGCCCAGTATAAAGCGGGGAGTCTGACCTCCACTTACATGTGTGCATACCCCAAAGTCAGAGGCCTTCTCTCTGATCTGCCCCGTCCCTGCCCTCCGTGGCTTAGCCCACACAGTGCGCTCGAAGCCCTAGAGAAGCCAGTGCCCCAGAGCCTCCTCCCGTGTGTCAGCACTGAGTCCCGCCAGGCAGCTGCGATCTGGGGGAGAGCCGTGGTGAACTTATGAAACCTGGCTGCACCACCACACTGTCCGCGTTGTGCCGTACATCAGGGAGACGGAAGGTAACACACCAGAGTCACCCGTGGGACCTCCAAAGCAGCAGCCTCTGCTGTTTAGAAACCAGCCACGCAGCTTCTCGGGCCCTGGCCAGCCTGGGAAGAAGACAGTGGAGCCAGCTTCTGTGGTCTATCCCCCAAGACCAAGGAACAAGTGCTTTCTGTCACCCCCGAACCCCCTGAAAGGGACAGCTGGCTCCACACACGACAAGCCTCCGCAGACCTCAGTCTCCCCGCTAGAAACTGGAGGAACTGGGCTAAATGGGGCGATTTTTCGAGCTGAAAGAAATTCTTCTGGATATGGAGACATCAAGAGTCTAAGGACTGTTTATTGAAGAGGGGACAGGGGCCCTTCCCTGGAGTCCTCAGTCATACCAAGAGGGCCGGGTTCTCTCTACTTCTGCTGGCTGTAATATGAGTCTGCTCTTCAGAGAACCCGCTGCAAGCAGGGCTGTTACGGCTCTGTACGAACTCCTGACCAGAGTGGACCCCGGAAGCTGGCAGGTCTTGCTCTCCAGCCCCACTGCCCACTTCCCCCATCCAGCCCACCCCACCCCCAGTTCTGGGAAAAACCAGTCCTTCCTGTGGCTGATGCAATGGGATCACGGGCCAGTATCCCAGGCCACACTGGGCTCCCGAGACTGTCGAGCAGGAGGAGTGCTCCTCCTCAGAGTGCTCCCTCATCATCCTGTCCGTCACAAAGATCAGACGCTCATGGCTGCAAGACTGTATGGTGATGTGGCCACCCAGCCCCTAAAGTTTACTGATGAGGAAACAGACCCCAGTTTCTATTTCCAACCACATTTTGCTTTCCTCTGCTGGGAGAACCTCACCTGCCACATTTGTCACTTACTCTAAAACCCTGTCACCAGAAAATGCTTGTCACTGTTTTGTGCTTATCTGGAAACCCTTGGAAGGCAATCCAGTGTGGGGAGCCCTGTGGCCTAGTTTTGGATCAGTATGTGAGTGCTTGTCCAATGGGACTCCAGATGAGGCAAAGCCCACGGGGGCAGTCTCACATGGCAAGAACCAGTGGACTTTGAGACAGTGCAGAATACTGCTGGGACCGTGCGGCCTGCACACTCTCTTCTCTATAGTAATAGTGATGATTCTCTTGGCGGTTTTAGTGTCATTTGTCAATCATGCATTGGAAAGATGGGATCATTCCTGGAAACCCCAGTTTTTCTCCAATGTATTCCCCTAAAATTCTTTGGGAGCTGATGCTTCTCAGGTTTCTTGCCTGGGGATACCAGCTGTCACTTGCGACCCCGGAGCTGTTCCGATTCAGTGCTGATGGGATCTGAGGTAGATCTCCCCCATTTCTATAAATCTGTTCTGAACAACATTGTTGTTGTTGTTCTTAAAGAATGTGTACCTGTGTTTATCCCCTTTAGTTTTGTAAAGACAGGATGCACCTGGCTTGATATTTGGCCAAGCTAGTGAAATGGTAAGTGTTGTTTTGGTTTAAAGAGGCTTTGATGTAAGGCAGGAGAAAACATATTTGGCATATTTGTTTTTGCCAGCGGTTAACGCTGGAGGATGGGAACACTTGTTAGTATGGAAAAACAGCTTGTTTTTGATGCATGAATAAAGGTAGCTGTAGCTATTTGAGGCTGGAGACTCATCTGGTAGTCGGACAATTCATTTCTTCCAGCTAATGCTCCTTCCCCGCCTCGGGACCTGAACCCAGGCTTCAGTGACCTCGGCAGTCCAGATCTTCCCTCTTCCTCTGCTCTGCAATTCAGGATCCTGTTTCCTTCCTTGCTTACCAAAAGGGTGAATGATATTTATTTATGCATTTATTTATTTATGCATTTATTTTACTTATTTATTTTCAAGACAAGGTTTCTCTGTGTAACAACCCTGGCTATCTTGGAACTTGCTCTGTAGACCAGGCTGGCCTTGAACTCACACCTGCCTCTGCCTTCCAAGTGCTGGGATGAAAGGCATGTACCACTGCCAGGAGGTGGTGGTGCACACCTTTAATCCCAGCACTCAGGAGGCAGAGCCAGGTGGATCTCTGTGAGTTTGAGGCCAGCCTGGTTTACAGAGTGAGTTCCAGGATAGACACCAAAACTACACAGAGAAACCCTGTCTCAAAAAAAAGAAGAAGAAAAAAAAAAAGTCATGTACCACCAGTGCCCAGCTCTTACTTATTTATTTAAACAGGTTTTGTGCAGCCCAGGCTTGCTTGGAACTCCCTATGTGCTAAGGCTGGCCCTGAACTACTTGGTCTCCTGACTCCACCTCAAGTGCTCCAAAGGATAAGTGGTGAGGGAAAGGCCTGGGGATCTGGCTTCTCGCTCTCTCTTCCAGGTTGTATTTTTCACTGCTTCTATTATTTTCACTCCACTGGGCTCCCCTGAGTCAAGAACTGGCCAGGGAGAGCTCATCTGGGAAGACCAGGACCCAAAGAGCTTGCTTGCATCCTCGGCCTTGGTCAATCCCTTTCTCAGTGAGTTGCACATATTTAGAACGGTGGATCTTACCCTCCAGGGCCAGCCCCCAAGCTAGGATCTAGCCAGTGCCCAGGAAGTGATTGGGGACCTCTTGCCCACTCTGGACAAGTGCTGGCAGGAGTCTTTGCTGGAGATGGAAGAGACCATGATCAAGATCCATAAACTTGCTGGAGGTGGCGGCACACACCTCCCAGCACATGAGAGTCAGAGGCAGGAGGATCTGGAGGTCAAAGCCAGCCTGGGCTGCACAAACTATTCTGTCTCAAAATAAAAGGAGCTCCAGAACAAAGCTCGGCCAATAGACGCCATTCTTCCAAACTTTCTCAGACTTCTGGCTCTTGAGCATCTGTAGCAAGAATCTTAAAAGTTCTTATTAATAAAATCAAACCTGAAGTCAAGTATTGGGGTGAACACTGGAAGATCAGAGAGACAGAACAAGCCACAGCTAACCTCACCTGGCCAACTTCTCAGCTGATTTTGTTTCCTCAGACTGGAAGCCTCTGTGTCCTCATATCTGAATGGCTCTCAGCTGAACTGTGCTGCTCAAAACCTGAAAGCTTAACCAGCCAAATGCTTCTAGTTTCTGGTCTTCATGCCTTATATATCTTTCCTTTCTACCATCACTCCCTGGGATTAAAGGCTCGATTTCTGGGATTAAAGGTGTGAGTCACCATGCTTGGCTGTATCCTTGAACAGATGGATTTCTGACTTTGGAATGCTAGGATTAAAGGCGTGTGCTACCACTGCCCATCCTAAGTATCTAGTGGCTTTTCTGTTCTCTGACCCCAGATAAATTTATTAGGGTACACAATATTTTGGGGAACACAATACCACCACAAGCATCCTTACCTATCCATAAAGAGCCTTCTTCCTTTTGGGCCAGAGCTTCACAGGGCCAGACTCCTGTTCGGGCTTCTGCATGATTCTGTCCCTCACTGTCAGTCTTGCAGTGCGGGAACCCTATTCCTCCCTTCTGAATATATTTCCCATGGCCGCTTCTGTTCATATCTCTGCTGTCACACATCACCATAAATCTAGTGTCTCCGAGGGACACAAATCTGTTTATGACATTACAGTTTTGGAGGTCTAAGTTCAAGAATGGATCTCACTGACCTAAAATCAAGATGTCAGCAGAGTGCAGACCTCTCTGGTGCTGGGGGAGGGGATTCACTCTGTGGTCCTTCCCAGCTTCGAGAATCTGTTGTGTTCCTTCATCGGGCATGCCTTCCTCTCCCTCTCCCATCAAGGCCTCTCTCTCAGCTCCGTTGCCTCCTTCCCTTTCCCCCTTCTGCCCTTCTTTCTAAGCACATGGATCGTCCCAGATGCCCCCCAGTCTCAGTGTTTGCTGATTAGCGATCTTTTTTTTTTTTTTGGTTTTTCGAGACAGGGTTTCTCTGTGTAGCTTTGCGCCTTTCCTGGGACTCACTTGGTAGTCCAGGCTGGCCTCGAACTCACAGAGATCCACCTGGCTCTGCCTCCCGAGTGCTGGGATTAAAGGCGTGCGCCACCACCGCCCGGCCTGATTAGCGATCTTAATTCTTCTGCAGCCTTATTCCCTTTTGGCGTGTAAGCCGTCATAGCCACAGGTCCCAGGGGATAAGGGACGGATACCTTTAGGGTCATTATTATGCCTGCCATACTTCTCATCTCTTTGATTTCACAGCCTATGATATTTATTTAAGTGAAATTTTGCGTTGAAGCCCAGCATATAAGAGAGAGAGGAAGCTGGCAGGGCTGCACGAGGTGAGGAAGGCTGTGGCTGTCGTCCTCTGACGTTAGCTCTCGGGTCACCTGGGAGAACGAACGAGGAGCCGCCACAAAGTCCATCTAGAGACCCACCTGCCGATGAAAGTTCAAAGCCGAATCCTGGTCTCACTGGCCTTCCTGGCCTTATTCCCTGCCAGCAGTGAACTAACCTGACCTCACCTCCATGCCAAGTTCCAGTCTGAGCACACACACACACACACACACACACACACACACACACACACACACACCATGTGTTTCCAGACTCAGAAGCATCTGCTTGTTCACCGGTGGCAGGTGGCAGGAGAAAAATCCTCCCATCTTTCCAAGACACTCCCAGTCGGACCCCAGGAAGCTCAGGGTCTGAGGCTGTCAGGGAAGGACAGACAAGCACCAAATGTGCTGGTTCAGCAGAAACAGGTGAGCACAAAAGCACAGGCAGATGGAGATAAGAAGTGTTTGGCTTAGCCTGGGAGTCCGGAGAAGTTTCCAGAAGAATTAATCACTTTGTGGGTTTAGCAATGAAGAAAAAGTTGGGAATAATCTCAAATGCAGAATGTTAAGGGAGAAAGAGTTTCTCCCTCTCCCTCTTCCTCCATCCTTCCTTTCTTTTCTCCCGTCCTTCTCTCCATATAATATACATATCCACACATACACATGCACAGGCAGATACACACTACTGTACTACATGTAGCATATATACATATATTGCATGCCATGAGCTATATATGTGGCACAGTATATAATAAAGGATGCATCATAATTTTTCTGGTTTCATGCATCTTTACATTATGAGTATATAAATATGCAGTAAATGGAAACTTACATAAGGCTACTCTTGGTGTCACAAAACTAATCTCAGCACTTGAGAGGCTGAGGCAGGAGGATTGCCTATTGGAGGTCAGCCTGGGCCATGTGGTGAGACCCTATGGCAAAAAAAAAAAAAGTGTGGGGGGGAGGGGGACTGGAGAGATTGCTCAGTGGTCAGGAGTATTGACTAGTCTTGTGGAGGACCAGGTTCAGTTCCCCGTCCCCACATGGAGGCTCCCTTCCAGTCATCTGTAACTCCAGTTCCAGGGGATCTGATGTCTTCCTCTGGACTCCGTGCCTGCGAGCACATGGCTCACTCACATACACACAGGCAAAACACCCATACACATAAGAAAAAATAAATAAACTATTTTAATAAAGGGGGCAGGGTATAATTCAATGCTTAGTATTAGCATAGGGCTGTGATTCTGTTTCCAGCATTTCAAATGAGAAAAACTTACCACATGATGAAAACCACAAATTTAACAGCCATCACTTGAGGGGGGGGGGGTATAGTTACTTTACATTTGCTGAGTCTTGTTATCAAGCCTAGAAATGAGCATGTTGATATTTATAAATATCTGATATTTTTTAACACTACTTAGAAAAAAGCCAGACATAGTGGTGCACATTGCAGTCCCAGCACTCCAGGACTCTGGAGACTGAGGAAGGAAAGTGATGAGTTCAAGAACAGCCTCGGGTATTAATGAGACCCTGTAACAGAGTTAGGGAGGGAGCTATATACAGGATTTGGCAGGGCTGTAGCTCTCTCCCAAACTCCAGGTAGCTTTCCTAATCTTTCTTCTTTTTATCTTAACTCCTCAAGTCCAGCCTCACTCCCAATAGCTGGGTTTCCTGGCAAGATCTCCCCTCTCCCCCTGTGGAACTGGCTCTCATGCCGGCTTAAGTATGAGTCCATCCAGGCTGTCTCTTGTTTAACCACCGGGACTGGTCCGAACCCAGGCGCAAGGGCGAGAGCCTGCCGCTCTGGTTCCCGCCGACAGAGGGCGCTGCCGGGCAGTCCTGTGGGCTTCCAGGACACAGGGCTCATAAAACAGGAGGGAAAACCTAAAATCACCACCACCACCACCACCCCCGACCTCAGAGAGCAAATGGAACTCCCTCAGGAACTTGGAGGGGATATTTCTTTGGAGAACCGCCAAAGCTCTCCTGGCTTGTCCCCACAACCTCTATCCAACCAGGAAATAGAAGGAGCTGTCTGTCTGTCCCCTTCACCTAACACCAGAAGACAGGCTTGCGAAAACCGCCTTCCCATATTCCATGGGGTCTGGAATCCGGCTGGCAGCTAAAAAGGCTGGTCTCATTCTGGAGCTCTGCCTCTCCCGTTGGTGACCACCTTTTGGCATTTGAAGCCAAAATGTCACCTCTTGCAGGGAGTCCCTCGCCTGACGTCTTCTAGCTGGTCCAAGTTTTCCCTCACTGGCTTCTACACTAAGTATTCTGATATGCTGCCCCAATATAACTGCTCACTTGATTCTGACATCTTTGAAGACAAGGATGGTGGTTTTGTTTAATCTTTTTCAGAGGAAAACACACACATATACACACCACTAAGTGAATAAATAAAAAAAAAAAAATGGGAATCAGTGGGGTGTCGGTGGCGCACGCCTTTAATCCCAGCACTCAGGAGGAAGAGTTGGGCAGATCCCTGTGAGTTTGAGGCCAGCCTGGTCTACAGAGTGAGATCCAGGACATGCACCAAAACTACACAGAGAAACCCTGTCTTGAAAAAAAAAATTCTGATTCATCCATAATCCAGTACTTTTTTTTGTTACCATAAAAGACCAAGAATTTCCCCCTTCCTTGCCTGCCTAGCCAATCCCACCCCCCTCAACAATTGCTAAGAAAGTGACATGGTTCCTTTCTGTGAGCACACACAAACACACTCACACACTTTACAATTTATACCGTAAAGTCCCAGTTTCCCTTTTCATTTCATCTTGAACATCTTCCATGTTAGTGTACATACGAATCTGTAATTTGGTGACAGTGTGTGTGTATTTAAGTGTGTGTGAGTGTGTGTGTGTGTGTGTGTGTGTGTGTGTGTGTGTGTGTGTGTGTGTTGGCTACATCAAAATATCAATCAGTGATCCCCAAACAGAAACTCTGCACCCAAGCTGGGCCTGGGAATACATATAATCACATCAAGAAGGAGGCAGAGGCAGGACCAGGACTTCCAGGCCAATTTGGGCTCCATGGAGAACTCCTATCTCAAAAAAACACCCTTCTGCATGGATTAAGCAATAATCTCCCATTCTTCTCTCTCACAAGTCTTGGTTATCAATAATCTATGCTTCTATGGATACCTTATTCTCTTTAGAGGATGAATATTATTCATAATAATTATCCATAATTTGTTTAGCTGTTTTCTGATAACAGGTATTATATTAAGGTGTGTGCATGCATGCAATCACACACACTCACATGAGCATACACACACACACACACACACACACACACACACACACACACACACACACACGCACAGGCTGGAGAGCACCTTTGGGTGAAAAAAAACGGTGCTGTAACACCTATCTGCCCACACAGGACTCCTGGAGATGGTTTGAAAGGAGAACGTCTTGGAAATGGGCCACAGAGACAGAAAAGTGAGCATTTAACATGAAGACGACTGACCCCATCTCAGATCCTCTGGTTTTACAGGGATGTCTGGGAGGGTAGGAGTTTGGTTCCTAAAACACACTCATTTTGGCATTGGGATGTGAGGCCACACAGTGGGAAGCATGGTTATGGTGACCTGCTGTGCTGCAGGGCTCCCTGCTTGGAATCTAGCATGTCTGGAGAACATCAAAGTCTGCTCCTCACTGCCTCAGATGAATCATCAGCACAGTGTGATAAAGCCTGGGACGGCAAAGCCTTGGAGGCACGCTCCATGGAATGTGTGACACCCAATCCTGGAAGCTCAGACAGCCGACATCTCGCTGGGTTATCTCCCAGTTCTGTGATCTGTCAGCCCTGCCTTGGGAGAGGCAAGCTCACCTTTGTTCAAATGCAGACCCAGGGCGGAAAAGCCTGGGAGGCTGGTCTCTCTGGGAAATAGTGACTCACGCCAAAGTGGTAGGTGGAGGACAGAGAACCACTGGAAAGGGGGAAAAGACGGTGGACTCAGGGAGAAAACCCTGAAGTGAGAAGGAAACAGAGAAGAAAGAAGGAAAAGGCAGAAACACAGAGAAAAGAGCCGGACAAAGACCAGAGTTAGAGGAGGAGGAGGAGGAGGAGGAGGAGGAGGAGGAGGAGGAGGAGGAGGAGGAGGAGGAGAAGCCAGTCCTGGTGACATACATTTTTAATGCCACATTTGAGAGGCAGAGGTAGGTGGATCTCGGTGAATTCCAGGCCAGCCAGGGCTTCTCTCTGTCTCTGTCTCTGTCACACACACACACACACACACACACACACACACACACACACACACACACACCACTCACAAAAACAAAACCACTAAAACAAAAAATTAGAGGAAGCAGAAAGAGAGAAAAGGGACAGAAAAAGAAAGGAAGCATGGGGACTGGGGAGGGGGTGGGGCTGGCCTTTGGCGTCCTCCAGAAGAATGCTCCTGCATCAGATCCGGCAGGACACAAGACACAGCTGGGGGAAGCCTTGGCTTGCCTGTAGGTCTGGCTGTCAGCCAGCCTGGCTTGCAGTGTGTGCCCTGTGAGAGGGCAGTTTGTAGGGATCAGTTCTTCTGGGTCCTGACCTCACCTGGGCGGACTTGAAGGCAAGCATCCTTATCCGCTGAGCCATCCCTTCTGGCCCAGACAAAGGGATTTGAAAACAATTGTCACGCAGCTGGGAGGTACCAGACTTGAACATGAGGCAAACACAGAAACAGGGATGCCCACACGCTGTGTACCCAGAGGGTGGCATAGTAGCCCTAGTGATTTAGCAACAGGCTAAGGCCCTCCAAAAGGTGCATACTCTTGGCACAAGCGCTTAGACATAAAGAATGCTCATTGCGTTGCTATTTACGATACAGAGAAGGAGAGGGAGAGAGAAGGAAGAGATGAAATGTAGCTTCACACACTTAAGACAAACAATATGAATGTGTAGCTACAGTGTGGGCAGAGGCTGGGGACAAATGGCTAACTGAGGTGTCCACTAACGTACCAAAGCGGATGCTCACCACCAGGTCCTCCCTGCATCCCTCACTCCCTACCTATTATAGGGTATGGCTGGCATACACTGCCCCTACCCTAAACTTCTCCAGCCCAAGCACTGGGCTGCCCTCCCCCCAGCTGCCCTTCCCTATGTAACCCAACCATTTTGTTTACCTGGTCTTTTTCATCTACCCTTGACCCTCCTGGCCTCTTGGTCTGGCTCTCCACTCTTCACCATCCCCTCTCCTCACATGGTTCAGGGGCACAGCCACTCTGAGCTCTCCCAGATGTTCCTGCCTCTGGCTATGCTCTCCCTTTTACCTACAATAAACTTTCTCCCCTACCGTACTTAGGAGCAGTCATGTCCTTCCTTTTTATTTTTTATGTTATTTTTTTCCATTCAGCTCAGTTGGTAGAATGCTTGCCTAGCATGCCTGAAAATCTGGGTTCAATCCCTGGCACCCAGTGGCACATGTCTGCAATGTTGGACTTTGGAAGTGGAGGCAAAAGAATCAGGAGTTCAAGGTCATCCTCAGCTCTGTAATGAATTTAAGGCCAGCCTGAGCTACATGAGACCCTGTCTCAAAACCTAAAAATAAAGGTGGAGAATGATTAGAGGAGGAAACTGACGCCCTGCCCTGGCTTCCACCAAGTACATGCTCACAAAAGTACCATGTGGGCGCGTGCACACACACATCACATACATGTACAAAAATACAAAATTTCTAATTTAAAATTTTTTACTTATTTTTATTATTTTAATTTTTTGGAGCTGGGGAGATGGCTCAGTGATAAAGAGCACTGGCTGCTCTTCCAGAGGTCCTGGGTTCAATTCCCAGCACCCACATGGCAGCTCACGACTGTCTGTTAACTCAAGTTCCAGTGTATCCAACACCCTCATGAGCACATACATGCAGGCAAAAATACAAATGCACGTGAAATAAAAATAAATAATTAAAAAAGTGTGTGTGTGTGTGTGTGTGTGTGTGTGTGTGTGTGTGTGTGTGTGTGGAGGGGTGTTATGTACCTGTGAGTACAGTGCCCTAGGAGACCAGAGGTCTCAGCTCCCCTGGAACTGGAGTTATATGTTGTTGTGAATCTCTGATCAAGGTGCTGGGAACTAAACCCAGGTCCACTGGAAGAACAATACACGCTCTTAACCAATGATATATTTCTCTAGCCCCAAATAAATATTTTTTAAAATAAAAATAAGGAGGTCAGGCATGGTGGTACACATCTTTAACCCCAGAACTCAGGAGGCAGAAGCAGGTGAATCTCTGAGTCTACAGAGAGTTCCAGGACAGCCAGGGCAACCCTGTCTCAAAAAAAAAAAAAAAAAAAAAAAAGTAAATGAATAAAACTAAAGGTCTGGGGAAATGGCTTTAGTGGTCAGGAGTTTGCACTGCTCTTACAGAGGACTGGAGTTCAGTTCCCAGCACCCACATCCAGCAGCTCACACCGGTCTGTAACCCCAGCTCCTCAGAGTGCTGACACCTCACTGGGCGTATGAAGACACCCACAGACACATGCACGTAACTAAAAACAATAAAAATAAAAAAGCTGCCGGGTAGTAGTGGCGCACGCCTTTAATCCCCGCACTCAGGAGGCAATGGCAGGCAGATCTCTGTGAGTTTGAGGCCAGCCTGGTCTACAGAGCGAGTTCCAGGACAGTCAAGGCTACAGAGATAAACTCTGTCTCGAAAAAACAAAAACAAACAAAAATGTTGATACAAGTTTGGCAGGCACTGCACTCAGTACTTGGAGGAAAAGAATAGCCCAGTGCCAGGTGCGGTGGCCCACACCTATAGTCCCAGCACTTGGAAGGCTGGGACAGATGGGTGGGAGTCTGAAGTCAGCCCAGGCTACATAGTAAGGCCCTTTCATAAATATGTAAACAAATGCATAAACAGAAATAAAGAAAAATAAAAGAGAAAGGTCCTTCATAATACGAGAAAATCCCTCATGATACTAGACAGGGGAATAAATGCATGTATGTATGTGTGGACATGAATATTTAAAACAGCACAATTCAAATTTTCAAAAGGATAAACATGTGACAGAGCGTCACTAACCTCTGTCACCCCACCCTGTTCAAGGTCATCTTGAATTTCAGTTCGGTTCCACCCTTGGTAAATTGTTTTAATCATCTAACATTGGTCCCTCCCTACAAGCCTTGTGCTTTCCCTGGGGAGTGAATCTTCTCAAAGTCTCTGGCAGGAGGCCAATTCCTGCTCTCTGCTCTCACTGTGGAAGCCCAGTAATTGAATTCACCAGAAAACTGCCTGTCGCCATAGCAGCAGGGATCATCAGCTATGATCCGGGTCAGGGTTCTGCCCCTGGGGCACCCTGGGTTACCATCCTCCATGAAAACAAGACAGCTTAAAAATGTCTTTATGACAGTTCCATCCAAGCTTCCAAGGGAGGGAAGCAAGGGTCCTGCCCAGCTGTGGTGTCTAGGCCCTACGAGCAGTGTGGCACAATATTCCCCAGGGCACAGGAGTGCATCTGTATGTCAGCAGCAGTAGCCAGCAGCTCTCTAATTGGGCTTAAGGCCACACAATAAGAGAGAAACCATGTCTGCTACTGGAAACCTAGTTAACCACCCTAGACTAGCGAATCATGCCTCTTGAAGGAGAACCTGCACCTAACCCTTTACTAAACCAGTACAGACCAGCTGCATACTAAATATTTGTCTTTATAACCCTCAGATAAGTATAGATCTCACCCCCATCAAAGAAACGTCTCCTTGCAGCATATAGAGACTGTTACAAAAAACCCGCACGTGATCTAAGTGCAGAAAACAAGAATACAACTGCATTAAAGACCCGGGGATCAGAACAAAGGGCTGACAGAGATTGTAAGAGCCAGAGAAGCAGAAAGCTGGCTGTGAAACTTGGCCTCCTAGAAACGTCAAAGAAGCTACACCCATGAATTCTCATCGACATGACTGTCTAAACATGACCTGAACAAGGACGACACCAATGGCCTTACGAGTATGCACGGAAGGGGGTATCTTCTGGGGCAGCGTTCTCAGTCTGTGGGTCATGACCCTTGGGTCATAGGAGCTGCATATCAGATATCCTGCATCTCAGATATTTACATTACAATTCATAACAGTAGCAAAATTACAGTTATGAAGTAGCAATGAAGATAATTGTATGGTTGAGGGTCACCACAGCACGTGCTGTATTAAAGGGTCCCAGCATCAGGAAGGTTGAGAACCACTGTCATGGGCCTCAATCATAGACAGAGAACTCCAAGCTATTGAGCCATGCTGAGAGCAGGAGAATTAGTTTTCCCCAGGGAGGAGCCTCCAAATTGGTTAACCAAGCCAAATGGTCATCCCTGAAAGCATGCACATCCAAGTAACTTTATATAAACCAAGCAGACTATATTCACATGTTTAGGAATATATACACACATATATTCATATATGTGCACATAAATTCACATATATATGTATATTATATGTGTGTGTCTGTGTGCCAATGATTGAAGACAGAGGTCATGAAAACCAGGAGAGCAAGGAGAGTTCATGGGAGGCTTGGAGGGAGGAAAGGAAAGGGGAAATGATGTAATTATCTTAATTTCAAAAGTACTTTTAAAATCGTATTCCTGGCATGGTGGTAAATGCCTTTAATCTCAACATTCAAGAGGCAGAGGCAGACAGATCTCTGTGAGTTCAAGGCCAGCCTGGTCTACATAACAAGTTCCAGGCTAGCCAGAACTACATAGTAAGACTCTGTCTCAAAATGCAAAATAAAAAAAATAGTTATTTGTATTTTATGTTTATGAATGTTTTGTCTGTATGTATGTATGTGCACCACATCCATGCCTGGTGCCAGGGAGGTTAGAAAAAGTCCCGGACCTGGAGTTACAGAGAGTTGTAAGTGAAATGATCAAGGAAGGGTCATTTTCTTCTGAGATTCAAAGGCCACAGGAATCCAGGTAGCCATGGCAGCCATTGAGCCCAGGGCCTCACTGAAGTATTTATGTAATCCCAGCACTTGGGAGGCAGAGGCAGGTGGATCTCTGTGAGTTCAAGACCAGCCTGGTCTACAAAGCAAGTTCCAGGACAGGCTCCAAAGCTACACAAAGAAACCCTGTGCTGAAAACCAAAAAACAAAACAAAACAAAAAAAACCCTCGGGCGTCAGATATCAGGGTAAGAACCTGATTGGTCAGAGAGATGGCCTCACTGTTCTTAGGACCCCCTTGCCCTGTGCCACGGTCTTTGATTCTGCCCACCAAGCCTGGACACTCTTGCTTTGGTTTCCATTTTTCAGTTTTCGGGGAACAAATGCCTTATGGGTATAATATTCAATATTCAAAATATATTGTCATGCTGTGTTTAGCTTGCTGAAAAGCTCTGGAGATGGGAGCTGGCCTTCCTATTTCAGACCCAAGCACGTTTGTCTCAGGGTTTTCTTCAAAGCCCTGTGCTGGGTCAGGCTGGCCCCCTGACTCTGTGGCAGGGAAAAGAAAAACAATAAATTGCCCTGAAAGAAAGATATCTCTGTAATTACACGTTTTAGCTCTGACTACTTCTCCCTTTCTTGGTTCTTATTTTTTAAAAATTGCTTCCCCATACCAGGTCATCCATATCTCTGAAGCTCTTGCTGAAATGTAAACTTTCTCTCTCTCGGGGCCTGTAAGACCGTGATGGGGGAGGTTAAAAAGCTCTAAAATTCCAAGCAGAGAAAAAGTTTTCTTAAAACTTGCAATAAAAAAGCCTGGCAAATGTATGTATACAAGTAATCTTAATTTGTTGCATGACATGTGTGTAATTTGGCTTCAACTCTTGTTTAGGGAAATGAAATAAAACGAAACAGTAGGTATGAGAAAAATGTTAAAAATGGTTGTAATGTATGCGGTTCTATTTTTCAGTAAAAGAGGTTGAAGTCTTTTGAATAAGGATGAATTTTGTATGATGGAATGAAATCTTTGTCCTAAGAACGGAAAACAACAGATGGGAACAAAACCATGAAAGTTTAAAGCCAAGTCCCCAAGGTCTGAGTACATCAGACAAGGTTTGAGGAGGACTTAAGGATGCGGTGTGTTTGATGAGTGGCATCTGTACATTCTGAAGGTCAGAATGGTCTACTGGCGGTACCAAAACTGACTTGAAAATGTATTCTCATCACTGATGCCCTTGCTAACTCTGTTCAGCTTAACCATTTGGAGAAACTAAGTCATAAGGAAAACTATGGTAAATTCTTCTAGAAGTCTCCTTACGGAAACCAGACTTAAGCTGTTCTCTCTGCAACTATATTCTTTGTGGTAAATTAAGCTTCTCAATAGGAAAAGTCTATTAAGTTAATTAGAGCTTGTGAGAGTACACTCTAAAAAGGATCAAGAGAATAAGTTTCCCAATTTCTCCATGGACTGTATTTGTGATCTAAAGTTTATTTTGATACTGAAAGAGCTTCAATTTCAAAAAAATTGTAAATTTAGCTGGGTGGTGGTGGCACACGCCTTTCATCCCAGCACTTGGGAAGCAGAGGCAGACGGATCTCTGTGAGTTCAAGGCCAGCCTGGCCTACAGAGCAAGTTCCAGGACAGCTAGGGCTGTTACACAGAGAAACCTTGTCTCGAAAAACCAACTAAAAAGAAAAGAATTTGTGTCATGTTATGTACAAATGTAATTCATTTCCAGAGGGCAAGAGGAATTTATGTTTCCCATTGTATAGTTAAATATATATGTACTGTCAAAGTTAAACCTAAAGCAAGTAATCCAAAGTAAATTTCTAATAAACTTAAATTTTAATGTAAAATAATATTTAAAATTAGTTTTTCTTTGCTTTCTGTTTTGGTTTTTTGAGACAGGGTTTCTCTGTGTAGCTTTGGAGCCTTTCCTGGAACTCACTCTGTAACCCAGGCTGGCCTTGAAATCACAGAGATCTGCCTGCCTCTGCCTCCCGAGTGCTGGGGTTAAAGGCTTAAAATTAATTTTTTTTTCTTTCTTTTTTTTTTTTTTTTTGGTTTTTGGTTTTTGGTTTTTCGAGACAGGGTTTCTCTATGCAGCTTTGCGCCTTTCCTGGGACTCACTTGGTAGACCAGGCTGGCCTCGAACTCACAGAGATCCGCCTGCCTCTGCCTCCCGAGTGCTGGGATTAAAGGCGTGCGCCACCACCGCCCGGCTAATTTTTAAAACTGTGGAAAATTAAATCTTTAATGATAGGATAAATTCATTCTTGCATAGAACATACCTATGCTCAAGTATTACCCTTTCTTTTGGGAGGGACACAGACCCCATCAGAGTAAACTGGGTGCTAGCCTCATTACAGGATAAAGATGCTTGGGGGAATAAGACCTGCCAGTCTGCGGCAGCTGCCTCTGGCTGTGTAAACCAGGTCAGGAAAACCCCTCATTGTCTATAGGGAAGATAAATTGCTCATGTTTTGAGTGACGTGCGCGTGTGCGTGTGCGTGTGCGTGTGCGTGTGCGTGTGCGTGTGTGTGTGTGTGTGTGTGTGTGTGTGTGTGTGGCGGGGGAGGGGTGTCTTAGAGTCTGGACCCACATCTTAAATGTCCCAAAAAAACACAGAGGCAAATAGCAATTACTCTGCACTCAGCGTCTGAGATGACATATGAGGATACTGTGAACAGGGGACCTTCATACATAAGCCTGCCACCGGATCAGTCTGGAAACTACATGCAATTGGCCACGCCCTATACCTGGCCTCTGAGTTTCCTACCATTAGCAAAATCTAATTCCAGGGCTGAGAGGTCAATACCTGATTCGGTAAAGAGTCCCCCAAAGAGTTTTAAATAATGTAAGTATAGGCTCTGCACAAGGCCGGTCGGCAGAGCAGGCTAAACTATGGACACTCATTTGATCGCAAAGTGGAAGAGCGTCATCCTGTGGATCCACCACACCCAGGTAAAGAAAATGATCCTGCCCAAGGAGGGAGGAACTGGACCATGAAAGTCCACCCACACCAGCTTCTCTCAGTCACCTTGCAGAGACATCAGGGACCAGCTCTCTGGCCCTGTTTCAGTCACAAACCTTGAAACCAGGAGGTCTTGCTCAGCCAAAGCTTAAGAGAGTCAACAGGGGACATTTGAAGACGGGCATCACCATGTCCCTTCCCTTTGGACTCCTGGTAATATTAGTCATAATGCTTCCTATAGGGCTACCCCTAATGGCTCCCCCAGGACCGGACCGTGACACAAAATTCTACAAAAAAAAAAAAAAAAACCAAACAAACAAAAAAACCAGATTTTTTAAATAAGTTATGCCTGGTTATACATCCAAATAACAAGTAGTCCTTATAAATAATAAAGAAGGTCAAGAACCTCTGTTTCCATAGCTGGTTTGGTTGGAGTCATGGCTGACCACCTTACTCACAGCCCCCAAAGGGCCTCTCGTCCTTTCCCTCCTAGGTCTAATGGATCCTGCAGTAACTGATTGTTAGATGTAAAGCAACAGGTGGCCACTGTTAAATTAATGACCTTAAGGGTCCAGTGTCTGCCCTGTCATAAAATCAAAGATCTGAAAGTGACTAAAGAAGGGAGGGAGGAAATGGGCAAGAAACACTGTCATGTCCTGACTTCACCCTGACTCCATCTTGTGTCTGCTCAGGAGCTCTCCAGCCCTGGCCCCTCTGAAAAGTCACATTGGCCTTGGCAACACATTGAGACTTTCCACGAACTTGGCCATACTCAGATCCATAACCAAATATCTGCTGAATATATTACCAGAACACATGTCACCAGGTTCTATTTAACAGTAAGCTGCCATGTAGGTGCTGGGAATCGAACCTGGGTCCTCTGGAAGAGCAACCAATGCTCTTAACCGATGAGCCATCTCCAGCCCCCATAGACAGGTTTCTATGGCAAGGCTTCTTAAATTTAATTCACTTGTGACCCCTTAGTGCCCAAGAAATTTTTACAGGACCCTAGTGTACAAGGATATAAAATAGGCATACAAACGAAACATTTATTACTAACAAACATAAAGAATTATTTTTTTAAATATATTTATTTTGTGTGTTTATGGATATGTGTGTCATAAAATGCATGTGGAGGTCAGGACAACTTTTAGGAGTCGCTTCTGGAGGTCAAACTCAGGTTATCAGTTTGAAGATAAACACCTTTCTCTACTGAGCCATCTTGCCTGCTCAAAGAAATTTATTTTAAAGCAATTATTTGTCATGCATATAATTTTATTGTTCATTAAAGATAAAAACAGATTTTCAGCCGGGTGGTGGTACTGGTGCATGCCTTTAATCCCAGCACTCAGGAGGCAGAGGCAGGCAGATCTCTGTGAGTTCAAGGCCAGCCTGGTCTACAGAGCAAATTTCAGGACAGGCAATAAAGCTACACAAAGAAACCCTGTCAAAACCAAACCAAACCAAATCAAAACAAAACAAAAACAGACTTTCATATCAACAAGATAGATTTCATTGCTTATTTTTAATGCCAAGAATTAAATTGTGGCTAAAATTTGATATTGTATGATACAGAACACTGTCAACAGTTTCCAGTTGATTGATATATTGATTTTGCAATTGTTGATGCTGAGATGCCACTTTGCATAAATATATATGTAAAAGTATGCTTAGGGCCATTTCTGAAATTTTTGGAAATCCTTTCTTAATCCTAGAGTTTAAGAGGAGGATTTGAGCATTCTAGCCAGGAGGATTTCAAATTGGAGATTGACCTTGACCACACAGTAAGACCCTGTCTTGAAAACAAACAACCCAGCATTGCTTAACACCCCAGAAACTCACTTGAGAGGCAAAGTTTATTTGTTTGTTTGTTTGTTTGTTTTGAGACCGGATTTTTCTGTGTAGCTTTGGCTGTCCTGGAATTCACTCTGTAGACCAGGCTCATCTTGATCTCACAGAGAGAGATCCACCTGCCTCTGCTTCCCGAGTGCTGGGATTAAAGGTGTGCGCCACCACCACCTGGCCTTCTTAGGTCTGAGAAAGAAAAGACCCCCAAGCACCAGCCTGGGCTGATGCACACATCTGAGGACTTAGCAGAAATTCCCCCCCACACCCTTATTTTTAAATCATCAGAACTTGGTAAGCTGGCCTGCATGTTGGACTTGGGGTCCCAGGAGCACCATGCACAGTACCTGGGGTTTAGGTCCAGCCCTGGGAACTTGATGAGTAGGTTGCTCATAAATAGCACTGAAAAGAGAGCTGAGAATCCCTACAGGCCACACACCAGTGGACTTGGACCTATAGCCTGAGACCAAACAGGGAAGGGCATGGATCCCTGGCTGGGCTGGAAAGTGTGTGCTTGAGATGCTCTGGGAGTGGCTGGCTACAGAAGAATGTCCACAGGAGACACTATTTGCTCTCCAAGTTTCTATTTGTCCAAGAATGACTCACATGACTTCCATTGGCCAGCCCTTCCTCCTGTATTGTGGTCAACCCTTGAGTGAGGGACAGAACAATGAAAATGTTTGTGACAATAGATGGGCCAGTATTTGAAATCCAGCTCATAGCTGTGTGACTTTGGGAAACTCATATTCCCTCTCTGGTCTGCTTTTTTGTTAATAAAATGGGATAATGACTATCTTAGTCATTGTTCTATTGCTGTGAAGAGACACTATAACCAAGTCAAGTCTCATAAAAGAAAGCATTTAATGGGGGATTGTTTATAGTTTTAGAGGATTAGTTATCTATTTATCTATTTAATGGGGGATTGTTTATAGTATTTAGAGGGTTAGTCCATTATCATCATGGTGGGGAGCAGACAGACATGGCACTGGGACAGTAGCTGAGAGCTTTACATCCTGATCTGCAGACAACAGGCAGGGAGAGAGGTGAGGGTCTGGTATGGGCTTTCGAAACCTCAAAGCCCACTCCCAGTGACATATCTCCTCCAACAAGGCCACACCCACTCCATCAAGGCCACACCTCCTGATCCTCCCCAAACAATTGCACCAACTAGAAACAGAGTACTCAAATCTATGAGCCTAGGGGGGACATTCTCATTCAAACCACCACAGTGACATACCATACAGGATAACAACAAGGGGCAAATAAAACAAATCCTGTGAAATGTTTGACATGGACAAGCACTCAATAAATAATTTCTTCCTTTCCCTTGCCATTTTTAACTTACTATGGTGGTTTGAATGAGAGTGGACCCCGTAGGCTCACATTTGAATACCTGGTCCCCAGTTGGTGGAACTGTTTGGAAAGGATTGGAAGAGTCTGACCTTGTTGGAGAAGGTTGGGGGCAGGCTTTGAGGGTTCAAAAGACTCACACAGCCAAGGTTATGTAGAGAGACCCTGTCTCAGAAAAAAAAAATTCCCTAGTACTAAGCCAGGCGTGGTGGCACACTCTTGGGAGGCAAAGGTGGGTGAATCTCTGTGAATTTAAGGCCAGCCTGGTCTACATAGAAAGTTCCAGATGAGAGTTATATGGTGAGACTGTGTCTCAAACAGCCATCCCTAGTACCAGAGGCTGGGCAGCTGAGTGGTACACTATCCATCTCCTACCAGCTTTGCTAAGATAATCCAATGAGTGGTCATGATGGTTGCCCGGGTAACTCTTCCGGGACTAGAAAGGTGCTTTTTTAAAACACTGACTCTTCACCTGTGATGGGAAACCTTTTGATATCGGGAAGCTGAATCTCAACCTCGGATCACACCAGTTGCTACCTACCACATCTGGACTTGCATCCCGTGATCAGGAATGAAAACTGACCACAAATATACAGGTCTCCGACCGCTTCACCCCCAAATCTCACCCTTCCCCACACCTTAATTCACCTATTTGTCTATTCCGCAAATATCCCCAAATCATACCCAGAATGTCTCCTTCAGGGAGACAGGTGTGAGTCCTGGTCTCCCGCCTCCATGTCCCCTCATACTGTCTTGCTTACAAATAAACTGTCTTTTCAAAAGCTCATTCCAGTGATTGGCTTGCTTCGTGATGCATAAAATCAGCTAGGATCGTTAACAGGGATGCTTTTCTCTTTAGGATCTTTTATGGATTTGCTACAAAGACTAAATCCATGTCAGCAGATAAAACAAAAGATAATGCCAAAGAAACAAAGGGTCTCTTGTCAACACTCAACACTCTGGGCATCTTGAGTCTCCTTGCAAGGGGTGTGCTTGAGGGTAAGGGTCCCTGAGCTGGAGACGTAGGAGTGCCCCTGACCTCCCAGCCACATTCTCTGTTTTTCTAGTCAAGGCTAAATTGACCAAGCTATCAATTGCCTTTGACTGAACCCAGGTCTTAGCACATGCTAAATAGGTGCTCTATCACTGAGTTACATCCCTTACCCAAAGACTCTAGTATCTACTTCTCCAGAAGGGACCTAGCTAGATCTGGGGCTTTTGGAAAAGAAGCTCAGGCATTCCTTCTGCCTATGTGGGTGCCTGCATTGACAGTACATGGTCCCCCAGATTCCTCCCAGAAATTCTATAGGGGTATCACCAAAGAACGTGAGACTCTCAGAGGTAGGGGTGTGTGTGTGTGTGTGTGTGTGTGTGTGTGTGTGTGTGTGTGTGTGTGTGTGTGTGTGTGTGAGAGAGAGATTTGTGGGTTGGTGGGTGAACAAAGGCTGTTCGGAGGTGAGAGGACAATGTTGGCTCCCTCCTTCCACCCTTATTGGTTTCAGGGCTCGAACTCAGTTCACCAGGCTTGTTAGCAAGAGCCTTTTCCCTCTGAGCCATCTTACCAGCTCAGAGGTGCCCAGAGCTAAAAGGATATGATAAGATAAAGAATTCCCAGGAGGGGTGGTGGGCTTTCCTGGGAGAACAGAGGACACTCTGATGTGGTGACAATTCACAAGGACACTCCATGGTGTGGGTTCATAGATGGTCTTTCCTTACAGAGGACGCCTCAGCCAAAGGCTGACGATCGAAAGAGGGAGCGCGCGTTTCTTCACCTTCCACCACAGACTTGGTCTTCCTATTCCTTCTGACTTAGCACCTCCCTCCTGCCTTGGGGCTCAGAGCCTTGTGCACCCCCACCCCACCCTGATTTTCCGCTTAGGTCCTCTTCCCTTCGGAGACCTCACTTCCCAGAAGTCCTCACTGACCTGCCTCGCCCCTAGTCCACCTTTAAGAGAAATCATAGCTTGTGTTCTGAGCTGACTGATAGATTTACAACTCTTAAGGTAAAGCCACAGGCCACAAGGGTTGCACAGGGAAGCTAAAACATGACTATTGTAAACTGTAGTCTTGTTTGTAAGAGTCTCAGAAAACTTCATTTGGAATTTGTATCTGGAAAAGGAGCAGGGCCATGATGGAAGGTCATGTACACAGGCACGGTTCATTGTGGTCTTCACACTATATCATTTGAAATGTCTCCATATAAAAGCAACATTGGCTCTATGTGGGCAAATTTCACACCGTTTTATTAATTGCGCTTGAATTCTTGATTCCCTGCTGATGTGAGACTTCAACCAGACTCCAGGGTGAGGGCCACCTTTCTCTTCCCATGTCTCCTTTGTTTTCCCTGTCCTTCAATTCTGCCTCAGCAGACACTCAGGCATTCTTTTAAAACAGATATACACCTGTAATCTCAGCACTTGGGAGATGAAGGCAGAAGACACAATAGTTCAAGGTCAGCCTGGGCTATATGAAACCCTGTCTCAAAAAAAAAAAGAAAAAGAAAGAAAGAAAGAAAGAAAGAAAGAAAGAAAGAAAGAAAGAAAGAAAGAAAGAAAGAAAGAAAAAGAAAAAGTGTTCCAGCACCCAGAACCCAGGAGGCAGAAGCAGGTGAGTGAATCTCTGTGAGTTTAAGGACAACCTGGTCTACATAGAATGTTCCAGAACACAGGGCTACATTGACTCTGTCTAAAAAGGGGGCATGCGCTTGCTTAGCTTGTAAGAAGCCTGAGCGTGAGCTCCAATACCTCATAAGCCAGATGTGGGGGCATATGCCTGTAACCCAAGAGGCAGGAGGATCATAGGTTCAAGGCCAGCCTGGGCTAAAGACCTTATCACAAAAAGAAGGGGAAAAAAGAGGAGGAGGAATAACAAGAGGAGGGGGGAAGAGGTGGGTGAGGAGGATGAGGGGGGCACAGGAGGGAGAGGGAGAGAGGGGGAAAGAGAAAGAGAGGGAGGGAAGAGAGATGGCGGCCAGATGTGTGGTACACAGTTTAATCCAAGCACTCAGGAGGTCGAGGAAGGAGACTTGCAAATTTAAGACTGGCCGGGTTACATAACAAGTGAGACCCTGCCTAAAAAAGAAGAAGAAGAAAAAGACAATCTTGCTCCCAGTGCAGTTCTGAAGATTAAATGGGATAAAACGTTCCAAACTCCCTGGCACAAAGGTAGGACAGCGCGGTCTAAGCCCGAAGCACTCCCTAAGGCCTAGTTCTCAAACTATTATCGCGCAGAGGAAAGGGAAGGGGGTAGCCGTGGGTTGGCAGGGATGCGTCCCTCTGTGGGGCTCACAAAGAGAGCCTTGTGTGGGAATGGTGGACAGGATGCCTCACGGGACATGTGGGCTCAAAGCTGCCAGGCCTGGGCTGGGCATTTTGCCACAGGTAGCTTTCTGAGGGCCCTTTCATCTGAGTCCCAGCTGCCACTTGACTGGCTGGCATGAAGCCCAGCTGCTCGGGGAGTATGGGGCTGGCAGCTTCGTCTCGGGAGGAAGAACAAAGGGCTGGGGTCGGTGGGAGGAGGCAGAAGGGAGCAGGAGAACTAGGCCAGAGGGGAAGAAGATCCCGTCACAGGCGGGCGCAAGCAGCATTCTGAATTCTTTTGTGGCCATAGCAGGAACCAAGATGAGAGGACAAGGACCCTTTTAGATAACGCCTCAGCCTCTACCATGTTACCGGCAGAGAACGAGACCCAGAGACGGACAGGGACTGCCCGAGGAAATACTGGGACCCAGTAGCAGAGCCAGAACTAACACTCTGGCCTCTTGTTTGCTTCAGACTCTGAAAGAGGCTCTTAATTCTCTGGGAGCCTAGGGGGTCAATGCAAAGGAGGTGCCCTTCCCTTATCAGAACTGTGAGGGTCAAATGTGCTAATAAATAGAGAAGTGTGTGTGTGTGTGTGTGTGTGTGTGTGTGTGTGTGTGTGTGTGTGTGTATGTGTGTGTGTGTATGTGTATGTGTGTGTGTGTGTGTGTGTGTGTGTGTGTATGTGTGTGTTGGCGGGTGGCGGGGTGGGGGGATGGGGATGGGGGGCAACTCAATTCGTCTTCAAAGCTCAGTCCGAGTTTTCTAGGCAAACTAGGGCAAAGGGCATTCAAAGCAGAGGGCACAGTGCAAACAAAGGCAGGAGTGCAGCCTGTCTCAGAACAGCTGGCCTGAGGGAGACAGGAAGTGGAGCTAGGAGCTGTTCCTCGGAGTGCTGAGCCCTCCGCTCCGGGTTGAAGACCCTTGAGAACTCTGCCTCGCCATGGAGTCTTCTGAGTCTATGCCATATAATATCCCTCTGGGGGTC
Organism: Peromyscus maniculatus bairdii; assembly: GCF_049852395.1. NCBI lineage: Eukaryota > Metazoa > Chordata > Mammalia > Rodentia > Cricetidae > Peromyscus > Peromyscus maniculatus. The sequence continues at coordinate 108,097,976 of NC_134852.1, forward strand.
AAGCTGCTTAAAGCCAAGTGCTTTGTGGAGTGTAAAGCAGGGAAGCATGACTCTGGGAGATCATAGGCCCCTCTACATGGCTTGGACACTTCTGCAGAATGATGGTATTCGAGGCACATACCTTGCCCGTGGCTGTGGTTTGGATATGGCATGAGAATATGCCGTTTCATGTGTTGGAAACTTTGTCCTCAGCGTGGTGGTGTTAACAGGTGGCTGAACCTTTAAAAGGTAGGGCCTCCTTGTAGGAGGTTGTTGTTGACCCTTGCCTGGTCTCTCTCTGGGATTTGATTTGAAATGTGATCTCTCCCTTTCTCCCATGTTTCCTTGATGCCATGCACCATAATGTGATCCAGTCAGGGGAGTTCTGACCAGAGACTGAATCAATAGGGACTTCTTTTTTTTTTTTTTTTGGTTTTTCGAGACAGGGTTTCTCTGTGTAGCTTTGTGCCTTTCCTGGAACTCACTTGGTAGCCCAGGCTGGCCTCGAACTCACAGAGATCTGCCTGGCTCTGCCTCCCAAGTGCTGGGATTAAAGGCGTACGCCACCACCGCCCGGCCAATAGGGACTTCTGATCCTTCATCCTCCAAAAACTGTAAGCTGAATAAATCTCTTTTCTTTATAAAACATCATGCTTCAGAAATTTGGCTGTAGTGACAGAAAATGGAACAATACACTCTGAAACAAAGCAATTAATTCTGCATGGTCAAGAGAGAGGACTGTTGAGAGAGAAAAGTCTTTGTCATAGTAACTTTTCTATTGCTTTAATAAAATTCTCTGGCAAAGGCAAGTTGTTTATTTGGCACACAGTTCAGGTCACGGTCCATAATAGTGAGGAAGTCACAACGACAGGACACATCTGGGCTAGTGACCAGCTGATTTGTCAATCTTATACAGTCGAAGATCCCTTGCCTAGGGGATGGTGCCACCCATAGTGGGTGGATCTTCTTACTTCAATGTAATCAAAATACTCATCCACAGACATATCCAGAGGCCCAGTTCCAAGGTCCTCCTAAGGTCTGTCTAGCTGACTATCATAGCCACAGAGTTCAAACTTGGCTCTGAAAATCCACGTGATTTCATGTAATTTCTTCAAGCTTCAGTTTCCTCACCCGCAGAATATATTTATAGTTATTTGTAGGTGTTAAATAAGAGACTGCGTTCAAACTGGGCATGGTAGCACACACCTTTGATCCCAGCATTCGGGAGGCAGAGGCAGGTGGATCTCTGTGAGTTCGAGGCCAGCCTGGTCTACATAGTGAGTTCCAGGACAGCCAGGACTATATAGACATTGTCTTAAAAACAAACAAACAAAAACAAAACAAAACTTTCTTTCCTTTGCCACCACAGGAACTCAAGGCAGAAAACTGGAGACAGGAACTGAAACAGAAGCCCTGGAGAAATACTGCTTACATTCATTTAGTTTAATTGGCTTGCTTTGCTGGGCTTGCCCAATTTGCATTCTTTCTTTTTTTTTTTTTTTTAATTCGGAGCTGAGGACTGAATCCAGGGCCTTGTGCTTGCTAGGCAAGCACTCTACCACTGAGCTAAATCCCCAACCCCCAGTTTGCTTTCTTATATAACCTAGGACCACCTGCCCAGGGATGGCATCACCCATAGCGGGCTAGGTTCTTCCAAATCAAGTGTCAAGAAAGAAAATGCCCCTCCAGCTTACCTACAGGCCAATCTGACAGTGGCATTTTCTCAGTTAAGTTCCCTCTTCCCATGATGACAAAAATCTAACCAGCATTTGGTGCTTCATATAATGCACCGATACACATAGATACAAACTTACACAAGAGATGGTGTGTATGCTTGTTATGGTTTTCACCACAGATTCCCACTACACCACTGCTACAATACTTACTAGTTTATTTTTTATTTGATTTATTTCTTTTTTGTTTGTTTGTTTTTTGAGACAGGGTTTCTCTGTGTAATTCTGGCTGTCCTGTCTCTGTAGACCAGGCTGGCCTCAAATTCACAGAGATCTGCCTGTCTCTGCCTCCTGAGTGCTGGGATTAAAGGCGTGGGCCACCACTGCCCAGCCATTTTATTATTTTCAATTCTGTGTGCATGTTTGTGGAACTGCGTGTATAGGCACATGTGTGGAGGCCAGGGGACAACCTCAGGGGTCACCCTCAGGAACACTGTCTACCTTACACAGGGTTTCTTTGTTTTGGCAAGCCAGTGAGCCCCAGGAATCCTCCTCGATCTGTTTTCCCAGATCTGGGATGACAAACTTGAACCACTGTACTGAGTTGTTGATGTTTGGTTCTTGTTGTTTTGTTTTGTCTTGTGATTTTGTTTTGGAGACAGGGTCTCACTGTAGAGCTTTGCCTGGCCTGGAACTCATTATGCAGAATAGGCTGGCCTCAGTCTCATAGAGATCCCCAGCCTCTGCCTTCTCTGTGCTGGGATTAAAGGCGTGCGCCACCATGTCAAGCCATATTGAGCATTTTTAATGGCTTCCAGGGGTGGAAGTGGGGTCCTTGTGTTTGTAAAGCAAGCACTCTATCAACCAAGACATCTCTCCAGGCCTGTTTTTTTTCTTGTCTTTTTTCTTTGTTTATTTGTTTGTTTGTTTGTTTCAAACAGGATCCCATGTACCCCAAGCTGGCCTAAAATTTGCTATGTAACTGAGGGTAAGGATGACCTTGAACTTCTGACCATCTGTTTGTCCTCTCTCTACCTCCCAAGTGCTAGAATCACAGGTGCATGTGTGTGTGTGTGTGTGTGTGTGTGTGTGTGTGTGTGTGTGTGTAGACTAGAAGAGGGCATCAGATTCCATGAAGGTGAAGATAACAGGTAGTTGTGAGCATCCTGATATGGGTGTTGGGAACCAAACACTAGTCCTCCAAAAGAACAGTAAGCAACTCTTAACTGCTGAGCCATCTCCCGGCCCCTATCTCTTTCTTTTTAACAGACACATTTAACACTGCATGGCAAAGACAGACAGTGATTTAGTGAACTATTTATTAACTATGTCTAATTTTACTAATGCAAACAGATCAGTGGTAAATATATTCATTCACATATCCCTTCAGAATGGTGCTTTTTAAAATTTCTGTTAGGTAGATTCCCAAGAGTGGGGTTCTTTTTTCTTTTCTTTTGTAGAGATGGCCATATTAATGTCTAAAGATCACACCAGTTCACATTCCAACCAGGAAGGTTTGAGCACCCCTTTCCTGTCTTCCTACCATCTCAGGCATTTACTCTTCTATTTCCCATATTTATGGGTTAAAAACAGTACATATCATTGCTCCTTCAACTGTTTGTTTAATTCTTTCTAAACTGCAGTAACGATTTAGTTCAGCTACTTTAGTTTTCATTTTTAGAGGTTCTATTGGGCTAAAAAAATTCTCCCCAGTCTTTAAAAAAAATTATATCTTCTTGTTCTTTACTTATGTTTAGGTTTCTGTTGGGTTTTGGTTTTGTAGATGTGTGGCTAGGACGCAGGTCCTGGTGCGTGCTAGGCAAGGACGCTACCACTTAGCCACGCCAGCAGCCCATGTTTTGATGCCCCCTTTGATTTATTTCATGACAGTCAATATGCTCACACCATATGCCTAGCAATCTCAGGGTCTGAGGGGCTCATGCTCGGCTCTGTTTGACTTTTCCTTGTGATTCTTTGTTTCCTTTCGTGGTTTGTGGTTCGGGACTGTGACCTCTTGCTATCTGTGTACATTCTTTGAAACTTGGTTTGATTATACTTTCACTCCGGGAGGGTTTCACTTTCTCCTTCCTTCCCTCTTTCCTCTCTTCTTTCCTCATGGTGTGTGTGTGTGTGTGTGTGTGTGTGTGTGTGTGTGTGTGTGTGTGTGTTTCTGGAGGGTCAAACCCAGACTTCATACATGCTAAGCAAATGTGTTACCACTGAGTTACACCCCAGTCTCTCAGGTTTTATTTTCTTTGCTGAGTGTGTGATTGCACTATCTTATCAGTTTTATTTGAATTAAGTTTATGGTTGTTGTCTCTGTTGATGACCATACTGGGCTCCTGTAGTGTACATATTATGCTCTTGTAGTGTAAATATGTTTTAGAGAAGACTTTTCTCACTCAGAACTAAGGAACGAAACAGGTAAGTTTCACAGCACTTGCCTTTGAGTGGCAGCTTTTTTTTTTTTTCCTTCTAATTTACCATTTTGTAGTCTCTGGTCTGACACTCTACCCTCTGAGAGCCCGGAGAAGTTATAGGTTACTCGAAGCTGATGACAGCCCACAGAACCAATGGAGTCCATGCTCCACATCTCAGAGCGCTTTTAACCCAGCTAAATAAGCACTACGGATGTTTTACAAAAGACGGGGGGGGGGGGGGGTAATAGCTGTAGAGTTTCTCAGGGGCGGGGAGTCACGAGCCTCTCGGGCTGGGAAGTTATCGACACGTGGCAGGACCGTGTTTCCCGCCCATAAGTTATCTACCATAAGTTATCTACCCAAGGCTGTGCTGGGTAGTCAGTGCGTGCTGCCCTTTTCCACCAGGATGAGCCTGCCGGCAAACCAAGCTAAGGAGGCCAGCCAGGAGTCTCTGCCCGCAAACCAACTCGAGGAGCACAGCCCGGAGCCCCGGATCGTGTGCTCAGACCCGGACATCGTAAGTGCGCCCCTGAGCAGCGGCTGGACGCCCCACCCCCAACCCCGGCCGCATGCTTTCCTAACTCCGGTCCATTTTCGTTCGCCCACCCTCCAATAGTCCCTACCTCCGCCCCCGGGGAGCATTTTTTTTTTTTTCCACCTGCCAGTAAACTCCTTTGATACCTGTGCGTCCCCGCCTCCTCTCCACCAAGCTCTGGGCAGTCTTTCATTTGCTTTTTTCTTCCCTGGCTCTCACTTCACTTAGTCTGCTTTAGTTCCTGTGTGTGTCCCCTCTGAGATCCCCCGGCTTGGCTAGGCGTTGTCCGGGGGTGGGGTTGGCGGTGGGGAGGATACTTCGGTTAGTCCCTTTACTCTGCCACCTGAGAGGAGTAGCCTGACCAGCTCCAGCACGCTCTCTCTGCCCCCAAGAGTGCCCAGCTTGCCTTCTGTTGTGGACTGGGTGAGAGGATTTGTGAGCGCAACCCGGGTTTGCTGCGGTGCGCAAAGCCAGGAGGAAAAGAAAGATTAACTGAAGTGAATGAGGCTAACACGGGAGCTATTCTCACAGCTGTAGTAGACCCCAAAAAGGAAGACGGGTGGGCATTTTATTGAAGACGTCTATATATGTCCATACAGGAAAGCACATACTCAGTTTTAGTTCGTAGATCAACCGTTACAGAGGCCAGTTAGGCCCAGGATGTGGCTCAGTGGTAGAGACAGCTTACTAGGAAGACCAGGACTCAACCCCAGCACTGCCAACAAAACAGGAACAACAAATAATAGTAATCATTCTTTAATTGAATTCCACAGCACATACCTACAATCTTTCTGGGGCATTTGGAGACTGCCTTTTAAAACAAATGGCCAACATGAACTCTTTTAGGACATGCTCACTCGGTGTCATAGAAGTTGCCTATCAGAAAACACAATGAATCTCTCCAGAGTTTTAGTTGAAATAAAAGAAAGGACAACTTTGGGGGTGTGTTAAGTAGGTGGTACTCCCGCCCCCCCTCCACCCCCACCCCCTACTCCCCTTCCCCCATTTAGTGTAGAAGTTAGCCCCTAAAGGTGCCCACCTCACTTAGCAGCTAACAGTAGTAAGTCTGGGTACACGCTCGCTAAGAGAATAAAATTCTCATTCTCATCAGGATTGAGTAAGGAGAGACAGCAGGCCCAGCAGCAGGCAAAGTGGCTCGTTCCAATAGTGTTAGGAGGATGGCATTGTTGGCTGTTTTCAAAGCTACCTGCCTAGTGTCAAGGTGTTCAACATTCAGGGTGTTTCATCTTCCCTGCTCAGGAAGGGCTTGAATGAGTTCCTGGGCGAAGGTCATGCATGGAGCCAGCACTGAACCTGATACCAGGTAGGGCAAGACCTGGGTTTATCAGAATACCAGGTTCTGCTGTGGATCGGGACAGGGTGAACTTCATTCAATATAACAGGTATTCATTGAGTGCCTCTGGTGTGCTGAGGCTTGCCAGTGGGTGCTAGTGATGTATATGGAGTAGGAATGTGTCCCCTTTCAAACCTCATGGTCTAATGGAGGATGGACAACAGGGGATCCCAAGGGAGCAGCTACTGTAACAGTAGCTCTACAAGTCACCATAGAGTCATGAGACCACCCTTCCGGAAGGCCTCTGGGGAACTAACTTGAGAGATGCTAGACTTGCCAGGCATGGTGACACATGCGTTTAATTCAGGCACTTGGGAGACAGAGGCGTGTGGATCTCTGAGTTCAAGGCCAGCCTGGTCTAACAGCAAGTTGCAGAACAGCCAGGACTACACAGAAACCCTGTCTCAAAAAACCAGAAGGATTAGAAGAAAGAAAGGAAGGAAGGAAGGAAGGAAGGAAGGAAGGAAGGAAGGAAGGAAGGAAGGAAGGAAGGAAGGAAGAATAGATGGAGAGATGGGTAGACTTGGTGATAGGAAGGTAAGCTGTAAGATATTGAAGTCCTGCAGCCCTGGGACCCCGCCTGCCGTGGATAGAGGGAGGGAGCGGTGCAGTAGGTGATTTTGTTCTGCGCTTGCTAGAGGCCACATAGTAGGCCTGTTGCAAAAGCCTTGGAAAGCTCAAGCCATTCAAGTGTTTAGTGCAGGAGACTCAGGTGTGCTTCAGAAAAAAAGAGCTCTGGTTCCCATGTGCAGAATGGATCCGGGAGTCGACCTGGCAAGGGGTAAGCTGCTATGGAACTTCCCAAACACACAGAACTGCCAGGACTTGGTGGTGAATAAGTGTGTGGGGTAGACTGAGATCAAGGAGAAGACACATTATCCTAGGCTTCTGGCTCAGCTAAAATGGGAAACAACAGGAGAGGTCAGTGTTGGGGGTTAGAGAGAGATCTTGAGGGGCCTAGAGAACCCCTGAGTGGAGATCTCACTCATTCACTCAGCTGAGGGGGATCTCGGGAAATGTATGAGTGCTGGGTAGAGCACGGTAAGATGTAGGGACCCTTCTGACCGAACTGAGTGAGTCAGGTCCATCCTTGCATCTCCATGGCCTTCACAGACTCGACACCCAGCAGGTTCCCCTCAGAGGCAAAGTCTCTCCCAGTCACTCACCACAGGCTTTCCTACCCACCCAGGAACAGGCAGGGGGACTGGTAGTAAAGACAAAGAGGGGCCTTCCTCCTGAGAGCGAAAAGACGTTCATCGTTCTAGGAACACACTGGGCAGTGTTTGTGGATGAGATAGGAAGCCATGACTGACACGGATGCTGGAAACTTTGTGGGGCAAGAAATAAAAGAGAAAGAAAGGAGCAGCATAAAGAAGCACGTGGACAGGGCTGAGGTCTTATTTGATAAACAAAAGAATGGGGTACAGGGTGTTAGAGTAGGAAACTATCTTTTGTTTTGTTTTGTTTGAAACGTGGTCTGATTGTATAGCCATGATACAATAGCTCAGATCCTCCCGAGTGCTGAATTATGTTTCAGCTAGCTAGGAAACTGGTTTCTGTAAATTAGCTTCAGGAAGGACTTTTGTTTCTGTTTTTGGTTTTTTTAGACAGGGTTTCTCTGTGTAGCCCTGGCCGTCCTGGAACTCACACTGTAGACCAGGCTAGCCTCAAACCCTGAGATTTGCCTGCCTCTGCCTTCTGAGTACCGGGATAAAAGGCGAGCACCACCACTGCCCGGCCAGAAAGGACTTTTGACGTGGCTGGGTGGACTAGACTTTGAGAGTTGGAAGGATTCGAGTTCTCTATGTCCATTTTGCTTCCATTTTCCCAGACGCCGAAGCTTAAGGTAGAGAAAGACAGTGAACTTCCGGGCATGGAGCTAATATTGGCTGCAGTGAGGCAGGAGTTGGGGTGGGCTGGACACCCACCCTAACGTGAGTTAGAGCAACTGATGGGCGTGTGATCCTAGCCGCACTCGTTGCTTCCCTGTCCTGTGAGTCTTTTTCTCTGGGTGTTCTTCATCTGTAATAGGAGGGCCTGGAGGGGGCCCAGGAGCTGAGCTCCTGCGGAACAGAGATGCCAACACATTGATTTATTCAAGGTCAGTCTGTGCTCCCTGACTAACTGCCTGCTTCATAGCGGTGACCTCAAGGTTAACCGAACAGCCTTGCCAAGGGGCCTTGAAGTTTAGGGGAGGCCGAAGGACATAGGTTCTGAGCTTAATTTTCCTCAGCTGTACGGTCTGGGTCCTGCTTCTCCTGTTGTCTCCCCTTTAGACTTCTGAAATGGCCCCTGTAGGACTTGTTGCCATGGCAGCTCAATTCTTTTTTTTTTTTTCCTCCAGCAGCTTGGTTGCCTTTGGCTCTCCTAATTCCAGTACAGTACTTAAATTGTAATAGGCAGTGCAACAGACAGGCTGAGAATGAGGTCATAAACCCGCGTCAGACTGAAGGACTGGTCCCATCACTGGCCCCCACTGACTTGCGCTTAGATCCAGGTTGGAAATCCAGCCTGAACCTTTAGCACTGCACAGAGGTGGTTTTTTTTTGGGGGGGGAGGGGTGGGTTTTTTTTTGTAGCAGCAGCCAGCACATCCTCTAATAAGTTGTAGTGGTGTGTCTCCTGGACATGTGCGCATTGTTGGCTCACTCTACTGTTTGTGTCTGCAGGTCGTGGAGCTGAATGTAGGAGGGCAGTTCTACACCACCACCATGGGCACCCTGATGAAACATCCAGGCTCCAAGTTCCCAGAGATACTATCCAGATCAGCGAGACACTACAAAGACGCACAGGGCCGCTTCTTCATCGATCGTCCCGGCACCTACTTTGGGCCTCTCTTGGACTACCTACGCACGGGGCAGGTGCCCAAAGAGCACATTCCTGAGGTCTACCGTGAGGCTAAGTTCTACCAAATCCATCTTCTGGTCAAGATGCTGGAGGATATGCCACAGATCTTTGGGGAGCAAGTGGCCCGGATGCAGTTCTTGCTGGGAGTGCCGAACTACAGAGAGAACCTGGAGGTCCTGCTGCACCTGGCTCGGGCAGAGGCCGTGGCGATGCGCTCGTCCAAGGTGGTGGTGTGTGTGGTGCACTCGGAGGAGGAGGATGCCAAGTGTGCGGAGCCGTTGCATATCTTGGAGGCCAAAAAGACGCCCGTTGTCAAATTTGGGCCCTGGAAGGCAGGCCCTGGGACGGAGGACTTTGTGCACTGCCTGGAGAAGGACATTAGAGCCCAGGGGTATAAGGTGTCCCCTCAGAGGTACCATCTGAGTAGGGACCCCTACACATGCTTCTGGATATTCGTCTTCACTTGGTGGTGATCCCTAGGAGGGGGCGCTGTTGGCTAGGGGCCGTGGTGGGACTTGTGAAATCAATTGCCATCAAAAAATCCATGTTCTAAAGTAGTTCCAGGCCTTGGGAGGCTGAGATAAGAAGATTCCTATGAGTTCGAGGCCAGCCTTGGATATAGACTGAAACCCCATTGAAATGGCTCAGGAGAGGCCAGGCTACCCTGACTCCACACCTGCTCCCCTCTGGATCCACATCTGCTTGCCAGAATAAAGTAGGGTTCTCCCATCTTCTGAGAAATGAAGCTTGTCAAATGTTTAACAGACAAGTGTAGCCGGAAATTTCTCCGGTCCCACCCTGCCCTGCGGTCCCACAACCACTTACAAAATAATCACTCGAGGCTTATATTAATTACAAACTGTATGGCCTATGGCTTCAGCTTCTGGCTAGCCAGCTCTTTCATCTTAAATTAACCCATTCCTATTAATCTATATGGTGCCCTGCAGCTGTGGTGTTACCAGTCTGCTGGCATCTTGTTGCTCCTTTGGTGGCAGCTGGTGTCTCTCTTGACTCTGCCCATCTCTCTGTATCTCTGCTTGGATTTCCCACCTGGCTGTAAGCTTTCTCGCCATAAGCCAAAACAGCTCAATTTATTATCCAATGGGAGCCACACATATTCACAGCATACAGAAAGACATCCCACAGTAGACAAAGGGTTCCTCCTTGCTTGCTGGGAAATAACCCTGATGTAAAAACTCCCCTAGCCTGTACCTGGTGTGATGTAATGTGGTTTTGTCTTTATAAACTCTGTGGTACTCAACTTGGGGGCCAAGAGTTCTTTGTGGCAGGAGTCTGACATCAGTCACAGATTATTAAAGGACTCTGATCTGGCTTCCTATCTATGGTGGTCTGTAACTTCGTAACAGTATCTTTGAAACAGTAGACTAGTGGCCTAGTGGTTCACACCTTTAAGCCCAGCAGGGAGACAGAAGCAGGTGGATCGCTGAGTTCAGGGCCAACCTGGACTACAGAAGGAGTTCCAGGACAGCTAGAGCTATATAGAGAAACGCTGTGTCAAAACCCATAAAGACAGACAAACAAGGCTGTGGGTAAACACACTTGCTGTGCAAGCCAAATGGCTTAAGTTGGATCTCTAGAGCCCACAGTGAAAGGACAGAACCAACTTTTAAGAGTTATCCTCTGACCTCCACAGGTATCCCATGGCATATATACACCCATGTGGGTGAGTGTGAGCGCACACACACATACACACACACACACACACACACACACACACACACACACACACACACACACACACACACGCATGCATATACACACAATTAAAAGAAACAACATGAGGCTGAAAAAAATGGCTCAGCAGATAAGAGCTTTTGCAGAAGACCTGGGTTTGGTTCCCAGCATCCCGGTGCAGTGGTTTACAGCTTAACTGCCTGTAACTCCAGCTCCAGGGGATCCAATGCCCTCTTCTGGCTTCCATTGGCAACTACATCCTCGTATACATACCTTCACACAGATACACGCAGATAGACATCATTTTTAAAAAGTTTAAATGGGCTGGCAAGATGGCTCACCAGTAAAAGGCATTTGCCAAGCATGGCAACCTGAGTTTCATCCCTAGGACCCACACAGAAGAAAAGGGAGAATTGTATCCTATAAGTTGTCCTTTGGCCTACACAAACAAACAAATACCAAAAACATTTAAGACATTTTCTAGCCAGGCACAATGGCATATGCTTGTGGGGTAAAGGGTCCAGCGAAAGAAACCCACCCTGGCCCTGAAACCAGAGCCGGGGAAAGAAGCTTGCGAGGTTGAGGCAGGAGGATCACATACAAAAGGAAACTTTTGGCTACATAATGAAACCCTGTATCAAAATCAGAAATCAGAAACAAAATACTTGCCCAAAGCAACGGGCAGAAAGGTCTGAACCTGGCTGGAGCTGCTAAAGGTCTGGGCTGGATCACTTCAGAGGTTCTAAGAGGATTGCTCAGCGTTTTGAAGAAACAGGAAGACACAGAAAAACTTAAGCCTCGAGAAGTCTGGTTCTCCAGTGTTCAGATGACAGGCATGTGCTGCTGCACCTACCTCACTTTAACCCTTCACAAGAGGAGTAAATATTATCCGGCATATTAGCTGCTTTCCTGCTCCTATGCTAAAAACACCACGACCAAGGCAACTTATAGAGGAGGTTTTTTTGCGGTGGTGGTGGGGATTTGGTTGGGGGGGCTTACAGTTCCAGAGGGATAAGAGTCCATCAGGGCAGGAAACTGTGGTAGGAGGCAGCACACATGGTTGTAGGAACAGCTGAGAGCTCACATCTGGAACCGCAAGCAATACACAGAGTGAACTGGGGATGACACATGGCTTTTAAAACCTCCTAGTGATGTACTTCCTGCAGTGAGGTCACACATCCTAAGTCTATCCAGAGTGCCAATAACTGGTGACCAAGTATTCAAACATCTGAGCATGTGGGAGGAACATTCTCGTTCAGACCACCACAGCTGGGGAGGACCTCAGTGGTGGAGTACTTGTCCAATATGCACTTGGGATGATCTCCAGTACTAAAAATCTAAAAGAAATTGAAAAAATCTAAAATACTAAATCTAATGTACCACCCAGTGAGTACCTGTATTTTAAAAAAATTTAAAATATTAAAAAAAAAACAAACGTATTTAAAAAAACAAAACAAAAAAAACTTTTGAGATCTAATTGAAGTTCATATATCAAACTTGCTTATTAGGAAATTTAATTCAATGGTTCTCACACTGGCTGCATGTTGGAACTAGTCAAGCAGTTTCAAAAAGTATGCCTGGAGCCGGGCAGCACGCCTTTAATCCCAGCACTCAGGAGGCAGAGCCAGGCAGATCTCTGTGAGTTCGAGGCCAGCCTGGTCTACAGAGTGAGATCCAGGACAGGCTCCAAAACTACACAGAGAAACCTTGTCTCAAAAAAGCAAAAAAAGTCGGGTGGTGGTGGTGCACGCCTTTAATCCCAGCACTTGGGAGGCAGAGCCAGGCAGATCTTTGTGAGTTCGAGGCCAGCCTGGTCTACAGAGCAAGATCCAGGAAAGGCGCAAAGCTACACAGAGAAACCCTGTCTCGAAAAACCAAATAATAATAATAATAGTATGCCTGGGCCCTATCCCTAGAGATTCTAATTGTGGCGTGTTGTCTAAACACTGGGTTTAAAAAACATCTCCCCTAGATATTTCTTTCTTTTTTTTTTTTTTTTTTTTGGTTTTTCGAGACAGGGTTTCTCAGATATTTCTTTCTAAAGATATTTTTATTAGATCTATTTTATGTGTGTGTTTTGCTTGCATGTGTGTATGCACATCATGTGTGTGCCTGGTGCCTGTGGAGGTCAGAAAAGGACATAGGACCCCCTGGAACTGGAGTTATTGATGGTATTGAACCATCATGTGGATGCTGGGAAACAAACCCCAGTTCTTTGCAAAAGCAACAACGAGCTTTTAAGCACTGAGCTATCTATCTCTCTAGTTCCTCCCCTAGATATTTCTAAAATGTACTAAAGTGAGAGAAAACTGACTTATTCTTTTAGCCACTTCTTAATTGAAAAAGCATTTGTTTATCCATTGCTGGGGATTAGACTCACAGACTTGCACACGCTAAGAAAAGTGTTCCTCCACTGAGCTGTATCTTAGTCATTGGTTCTCTGAGATCGGATCTTGAGGCTTGTCCTGGGCCGGGGTTATGGGTGTGCACCACAAAGCTGGGCTTTTGTTTTTGTGTTCATTTTTTTGAGACAGGATCTCGTATTACTCTAGCTGACCTAGAGCATGCTATGTATACCAGGTTTGCTGAAAATTTGTAATCCCCCTGTCTCTGCCTCCTGAGAACAAGGATTTCAGGTGCATGCCACTAAGCCCAATTTAAAAAAAAAATAGTTTTGATTTTAAATTACATCATGCACTAAGGCCAATAAGGATGTCCCTTCCTCCATCAAAGTTCTTCTCAGTTCCTTCTAGAAGCCCTTGAGATTAGTAGCATTGCCTTTTTATTTTACATCATTGCCTTGACCCAGGCTAATTAGTACTACTTGTTCTATTTGTTGAGTTTCCTGAGCTATGATATTCCTAGGGCCTATGTGAAGCTACAGTTAAGAGACTTTATTGGCGCAGTTTTTATTTATGATGGGAACACCAAGCTAAAACCAGATGTAGTATTCGTCAATATTGAACTAAATGCTTGGGCATTATATAAAATTTCCAGCTAGCTACTCTATGTGATTGTTCTCTGAGCATGAGAACTTTGGAATAGCCTAAGAGAGTCCTATACGAAGCAAGTAGTTACATGTCCAACTCCTTCCTGGCTTACTGAAGAGCTACCTCCTTGACTTATGCGGGGTAACCACAATACTCTTGATGTGGCTATATGCTTCCCCCCCACCCCCACTCTGCTCCATGTTAGCACGGCATAGTTCTCCCAGTATTTGCTACTTTTCTGTTGTTGTAATAAGGCATCATGACAAGGCAACTTGTAAAAGAGTTTAGTTTGGTTTGATGCTCCAGAAGCTTGAAATCCATAAGGGTAGAGGGAGGGAGGGAGGGAGAGAGAGAGAGAGAGAGAGAGAGAGAGAGAGAGAGAGAGAGAGAGAGAGAGAGAAAACGGCAGCAGGCCGCAGACATGGCTGTAGGCATGGCTGCAGGAGCAGACAGCTGAGCCCTCAATCTTGAACTGTAAGTACAAAACAGAGAGTGACCTGGGAACGGCAGGAGGATTTTAACGGTCAGAACCTATCCCTAGCGACGCACTTCCTCCAGCGAGGCTGCACCACCCCCTCAGCTTCCTGTGCCACTGAACTGCCAGATCAAAGGTTCAAATGCCTGAGACTGGGGGGTGCATCTCTCATTCCAGCCACCATACTCCTTATCACGCCTGCCTTACTGCCTGGAGACAGGGCCTCTCACTGAACTGGAAACTTCCTATTTAAGCTAGGCTGGCTGGTCAGTGAGGTCCGAGGACCCACCTGATTCTGTCTCCTGAGACTTGAACTTGGGTCCTTACTCTTGCATAGCAAGCATTCCTAACCGCTGAGCCATCTTTCCAGACTCTGACTTCCCCGTTTCACTTAGATGACAAGAGCCAGATTTACCCCTGTACTTGAAACAATGAAAAAACTGGACAAAATATACGAAACAATGTACAAAAGTGCAGACAGAACAGACAGCAAAGATTTGTCCTTAGTTACACAGCTAGAAACAAACAAACAAACAAACAAACACACTGAGCTGCTGTTGTGTCCTTTACCTCTTTTTCGAGAGAGACGGGGGATCCTGAGGTCAGGGAAACATGATAAGAGTTCATCTCACAAAAATGAAATAAAAAATACTTTTAAAACATACTAAATGGAGCCAGGTGGTGGAGCATGCTTTTAATCCCAGCACTTGGGAGGCAGAGAAAGGTGGATCTCTGTGAGTTTGAGGCCAGCCTGGTCTACAGAGTGATTTCTAGGACAACCAGGACTACACAGAGAAAGCCTGCCTTAAAACAAACAAACAAGGGTTGGGAATTGAGCTCAGTGGTAGAGCGCTTTTCGGTCCTCAGCTCCAGAAAAAACAAACAAACAAACAAAACAACGACAACAAACTTCAGTGGGATTAACAGCAGATGAGACACTTCAACCCCTTTGTCCCACAACAGTGGACTTGAAGTCATAGCAACAAAGGATATCCAAAATGAATCCCAGGGAGGAAAAAAACTATGAGAAACAAACAAACAAACAAAACAACCCAGGGCTGGAGATAGCTCAGCAGTTAGGAGCACTTCGTACTCTTCCAGAGCACCCAGGTTCAGTTCCTAGCACCCACATTGGGTGGCTCACAACTGCCTGTAGCTTCAGTTCTAGGGGATGAGACACCCTCTTCCAACTTCCACAGGCTCTGAATGCAATGTGCACGCACATACACACACACATAAAATAAACGTCAAAAACAAACAGACAACAACAAAACTCAAAGCATCAATGAGGTGTGGAACAAATTCAAATACCAAATATCCCTCTATTTGGAGTTCTTGGTGAAGTCAGGTGCTACTGATACAGTAGCCAGCTCTCTGTGGGTAGTCAGGGGAAAGGCGCATGGAGAAAAACTACAAGTGACTCCCCGTGTCACAGTCAGAATGGACACCAGGGTTACAACAGCAAGGCCGGGAACCCTAAGAATGAGGGAGAAAGAAGCTCACAGCCGGGTTGGGATAGCTAAGTGGATCTTGTAAGAGACATTCAGGCTCTGAGAGGCAAAGCCAGCGTCAGTGGGCAGGTTGTCTAGCTTCCGTGAGACACCGCCATATCCCCGCATCTGGGAAAAACATGCTAGACCCCACTGCGCTTTTCCAGTGTTGCTTCTTCTGCAGCGAATTCTAAGATACAGTTCCTAAGAAGGCCTCTACCCATTTGCGAAAAGAGACGCTAGACCTTCTCAACCTTCCTAATGCTGTGACCCTTTAATACGGTTCCCCGTGTTGTGGAGACTCCCTCAATCAAAAAATTATTTTCGTTGCTATTTCATAATTGTAATTTTGCTACTGTTATGAATTGTCATGTAAATGTTTTGGGGGATAGAGATTTGTGGAACAGGTTGAGAACCACTCGACTAGACCACCCCATAGACAAGGAGTTAATTAAGATAACTAAGAAAAACTAGAGCTACTTTCTGGAATCTGTGAGAACAATGAGCTTAGTGTAAAGTAACAACATTTGAAAGAGTTGCAAGGTCTAAGGGAGCAACCCAGCCAACCACTAATGCTAGAGAGACACAGTCAAGGTCAAGAACTAACAGAGTCAGAGTCGGAGATGGACAAAGGAGGCTTCAACCATCCCCGACAGGGTGAGAAACACTGTGATTCTGGCTGGACCAGGAGGACATGTGTAGAATGTGCAGTCTTCCATCTGGCCAACTACTAAGGCCAGACCCTCATGAAAAGCCCCAAGACCAGCTTACCTTGACAGACAGCTGTAGGCCTCCTCTCTGAGAGCTTTGCTTTCCTTCTACACTAAATCTTAGGATTCTCTGTCATTTTTCTTTGATTTCTTACTTTTCTGTAACCCTCTTTAATAAAATCTGCCTTGGGCTGGAGAAATAGCTCCGCAGTTAAGAGTGCTTGGTGCTCTTCCAGAGGACCAGTGTTTGAATCCCAGGTTCCACGAGGCAGTAACTTCAGTTCCAGAGGATCTGATTCCCTCCTCCGGCTTCTGTGGACCCCAGGAACATACATGTGCACAGACATACATGTAAGCAAAATAACTATATACATAAGATAAAAATAATAAAAGTTTAAAAAATAAAGAGAAAGAATAATCGGATTTAGAACATTGCTGTGAGTGTAGTAGGGTGAATAATGGTCTTCTGAATGATATGCTCACCTCTTAATTCCAATCTCTGGAATTTGTAAATGCTATCATGTTAGAAAAAGGGTGGAAGCAATTAAAGTAAAAATCTTGTAATGAGTCATCCTGGATTACGTACATGGATCCTCAGTCACATGACAAGCGTATTCAGAGAAGACACACAGAGACGGACGGTTCGACAGTTCAGAGCGCACACTGCTCTCGCAGGGGCCCGAATTCAGTTCGCATGCTAGGCGGCTCACAAACGCCTGCAACTTCAGCCATCTTCTGTCCTCTGAGGATGATGCCCTGACACACGTGGCATACACTCCACAGACACAAACACAAATAAAAATAAATCTTAAATCAATAAGACACACCGAGGGAAGTGAGGCCTCTTCTTTCCCTGCCCCCTCAGTTCTTATGTGTGTGGTGGGGGAGAGGTCACAAGCCCGGGAATGCTGAAGTAGCCACCAGAAGCTGGAGGAGGCAAGGCACAGAGTCTCCTTAAAAATCCTCTTTGGGCCGGGCGGTGGTGGCACATGCCTTTAATCCCAGCACTCGGGAGGCAGGGGCAGGCAGATCCCTGTGAGTTCGAGGCCAGCCTGGGCTACAGAGTGAGTTCCAGGAAAGGCACAAAGCTACACATAGAAACCCTGTCTCGAAAACAAAACAAAACAAAAAACAAAAACAAAAAAATTATTGAAGAAATAAGTAATCATTTCATTCAATACAATGCCTTCTCTTCTTCTTCTTCTTCTTCTTCTTCTTCTTCTTCTTCTTCTTCTTCTTCTTCTTCTTCTTCTTCTCCCTCCTCCTCCTCCCCCTCCTCCCCTTCCTCCTCCTCCTCCCCCTCCTCCTCCTCTTCTACTTGTTTTTCAAGACAGGGTTTCTCCGTATAACCCTGACTGTACTAGAACTCACGCTGTAGACCAGGCTGGCCTTGAACTCACAGAGATCTGCCTCCTCTGCCTCCCAAATGCTGATATCAAAGGCATGTGCCACCACCACCTGACCTCTTCTTAACAAAAAAATAAAGAAGAAGAAGAGGAAGAGGAAGAGGAAGAGGAAGAGGAAGAAGAAGAAGAAGAAGAAGAAGAAGAAGAAGAAGAAGAAGAAGAAGAAGAAGAAGAAGAAGAAGAAGAAGAAGAAGAAGAAGGGAAGTAAAAGTATCAACAAAATTCAAGATATCTAGGCAGTGGTGGTACATGCCTTTAATCTCAGTGCTCAGGAGCCAGAGGCTGGTGGATTTTTGAGTTCAAGGTCAGCCTGGTTTACAAAGTGAGTTCTAAGACAGCCAGGGCTGTTATACAAAGAAACCCTCAAAAAAACAAACCAAACTAACGCAACTAAACAACCAAAATCCCCAAAAAACAATGTTCAAGATAGTATGTTTTAGCTGTGCAGTGGTGGTGCACGCCTTTAATTCCAACACTCCGGCAGCAGAGACAGGCAGATCTCTGTGAGTTCGAGGCCAGCCTGGTCTACAGAGCAAGTTCCAGGACAGGCCCCAAAGCTACGCAGAGAAACCCTGTCTGGAAAAATAAAAACAAACAAACAAACGAAAAGATAGTATATTTCTTCTTTTTTAAATATTTATTTCATGTACATTCGTGTTTTGCCTGCATGTATGTCTGTGTGAAGGTGTTGGGTCCCCTGAAATTGGAGTTACAGACAGGTATGAGTTGCCATATGGGTGATATGGGTGCTGGGAATTGAACCTGGGTCCTCTGGAAGAACAGCCACTGCTCTTAGCCACTGAGACACCTCTCCACCTCTCTCTCTCTCTCTCTCTCTCTCTCTCTCTCTCTCTCTCTCGTGTGTGTGTGTGTGTGTGTGTGTGTGTGTGTGTGTGTGTGTGTTACCTGTATGTATGTCTGTGTGAGGGTGTTGGATCCTAGAATTACAGACAGTAGTGACCTGCCATGTGGGTGCTGGGATTTGAACCCGGGTCCCCTGAAAGAGCAGTCAGTGCTCTTAACTGTTGAGCCATCTCTCCAGCCCCAGTATGGTTCTTTTATGTGTAAGACTTTGCTTATCTGCTTGACTAACTGAAGAAAATGGCAGAGCTGGAAGATGAAAACTTCAGACAATACTAAACACAGCTGCAATACTCCAAAGGAAAAATGCAAAGAGGTAAAAATCTCTGTAGTTTGCCCTCACGGAGACATCCTAGTTCAAAGCACTACACCACGTTTTTTGGGTTTTGGGTTTTTTTGTTTGTTTGTTTGTTTCCAGATGCACACTGTTAATCTAGGGTAGCCATCCTTTTCACTTCCTGTTTATTTTCTCCATCCTTCCCTGTCTCCCAGCACTAACTGGCCTCTGCCCTTTCCCGCTGTGCAGAGTCCTCTAACTGGGCCTCCTAAAGGTTCCACAACTTCTCAGACAGCTCACCAGGTGCTTTAGGAACCAAGTGGTCTAACATGTGAGCCCGTGGTGGACATACCACGGCCAAGTCATGGAAGTCAGAATAAGGCAAGAGGAAGAGACTGGTGACAAGTAGACCTGAGAAACAATACTGCTTTTTAGGTGTGTTCACCAGAGGGCATCCATTCCAGGAGGGGCTCTAAAAACTTAAATGGACACAATAGTCCAGCCTATGGGTGTCAGTCAGTCTTTTTGACCAGTTCCTTGCACACTTGCTTAATGAAGTAATGAATGAGCAAAATGCTACAAAGACAGGTTGGAGGTTAGGGATGGGTTCTACAGTCCGGACTTCTTCCCACTGAAGCTAATCTTGCCACTGATACACATCTCACCTGTGCATAGCAAAGACTGGTGCTTAGCTCCTGAAAGTGCATCATTTTGCAGGGGACTCTCCTTAAGAAACAAGGTCTCATGTAATGTAGGCTGGCCTCCAAATTGCTATGTAGCTGAGGAGGACCTTGAACTCCTTATTCTCCTGGTTCCACCTCCCAAACGCTGGTATTACAGGCAAGTGCCACCACATCTGGTTCCTTTGGGGATGCTGTGGATTGAACAGAGGGCTTCACACATGATAGACACACAGCCTACAACGGAGCTACCTCTCCATCCCACGAGCACTCTGTGGTGGCAGATTTATTGCACTGCAAATCAGTTAGCTCTGCTAACTGTGACAAACTGTTGGGATGTCTGTCATCTCTGAGCAAATGGCACGGACAGCTTTGTTTGTGGGTGTTTACAAATCTGCTAAGAGCTAGAAGCAGATTTACTTTACACAGTGGGGTAATAAACTAGTATATCCCTCCATTCTTGGAGTTATTTCGGGGTGATATGACTCTCTCCCATGGGTTGGAAGGCAGATTCATTTCAGGACAGTATAATCAAGTGTTTTTCCAAAGGGCAGGTGCACATTAATGCTTAAGTCAAATCTATTATATTGTTACTTCTGCCATATTCTGCTGGCAATTTTTAATGTCAACAAAAATTCAAAGGCTGGGAAGATAGAGTCTACCTTTCCTTTCTTTTCTTTTATTTCTTTCTTTTCTTTTTTTTAAAAAAAATGACGTGGGTCTTACTTAGTGGCCAGAAACTCCCTATATAAACCAGACTAGTCTTGGACTCTCACAGAAAGCTGCATACCTCCGCCTCTGGAGTGCTGAGATTAAAGGTGTGTGCCACCACATCCAGATGAGCCTATCTTTTAATGAAAGAAGTCTCAAAGTCACATTGCCAGGGTGACACATAGGGCTGGCAGCAGGATTGTTGCTGAGTGCACACATGTAAACACACACAGTGAAGTCCGAAGGAAATGGTGCTTTTATACGTTTTACACAAAGAACAATAAATTTGTGAAGGAATGATGAGAATTGAAGCTATAGACTAGGGTGGCAAGCTCTAGAGACATTCCTCAGAGATCTGTCAGGGTAGAAGTGGAAGCTCTCGGAAGAGAAGGGCTACTTCACAGTTTACTCCGATTCACTACAGTTCCAATTGCCAGTCTCTGGTGAGTAAAACTTGGTATGTGAATGACATCGCTCCTATAGTGCTCATTAGCATGGCTTTTTACAAAGGTGTGTGTGTGTGTGTGTGTGTGTGTGTGTGTGTGTGTGTGTGTGTGTGTGTGTATTGTGTCCTCTAATAAACTTGCCTGAGGATCAGAGGACAGAGCCAGCCACTAAAGATTAGACATAGAGGCCAGACAGTGGTGGCACATACCCTTAATCCTATCACTCAGGAGGCCGAGATCTCTGTGAGTTCAAGGCCACACTGGAAACAGAGCCAGGCAGTGGTGGCACACAACTTTAAACCCAGTACTGGGGAGCACACACGCCTTTAATCCCAGGACGTGACATGGCTGGGTGGAGAAAGGTATATAAGGTGTGAGGAAACAGGAACTAAAGCGGTTCAGCTGAGACCCTTTAGGGTGAAGACTAAAAGGATTTCAGTCAGAGGATTGGTGGAGTAGGTGAGGTAATAGGTGGTGGCTGTGGCTTGCTCTGCTTCTCTGATCTTTCAGCTTTTACCTCAATATCTGGTACAGGGTTTTTATTAAAAGACCATCTAAGATTCGAACAGTGTGTGTGTGTGTGTGCACTTTTGAGGCAGGTACTCTCACTAGACTTGGGGCTTATACTTTGGCTAGGCTGACTGCCCAATAAACTCGGTTTGTCTTTGACTCCCTAGTACTGAGGATGATCCACACCGCTGTGCCTGGCTTTTATATGGCTGCAGAGATTCCAATGTGCAGCAGGTCCATAACTGATGGAGCCATCTCCTAAGTGTCTTCTACTCAGTTTTACATGTGTATGCACATGCATGTGGGGGCCTGACGACAAACCTGGGTGTCCTTCCTTCAAATGACCAGGACCTAAACTTAGACCTCCAGTACCCAGTGCTGGGTGTAGCAAAGGGTTAAGGACACCACTGGGATTTAGAGTCAGTCTAGCCAAAACTGTAGCGAGAATTCTAATTGGTCTTAAAAAACCTGGAGTCAGATATTGGGGTAGATATCTTCTCTGAAATATCAGAGAAGTAAAGGAGCAGCCAAAGTCTCCTCTTACCTCCACGACTCCTCAGACCTAAAAGGTGGCAAGCTCCTCTCTCTGCCCAGCCTTATCACTTCCTGTCTCCTGACTGTGCAGACCTCCAGACCTCTATGGTTAACTAGTGGCTAGCACCACCCTGTGATCTTCAGGCAAGCTTTATTTGTTAGAGCACAAACAGAGTATCCCCACACAAAACCAGCACTGTCTCAAGAAGTAGGTGGAACTGGCAGAGGAAGACACCCAACATGGACCTTTGGCTTCTACACCTAGCCGTGGACACACCACCCACACACACAAGGGTCTCACTTGTTAATTTAGTGTTGGCCACCAATTTGAGGAGCTGAAACCTCCAAAAACCTTCTGCTTAGGTGCTGCTCTAA
The DNA here is from genome assembly GCF_049852395.1 of Peromyscus maniculatus bairdii. Classification (NCBI taxonomy): domain Eukaryota; kingdom Metazoa; phylum Chordata; class Mammalia; order Rodentia; family Cricetidae; genus Peromyscus; species Peromyscus maniculatus. The sequence continues at coordinate 108,119,943 of NC_134852.1, forward strand.
AAATATGGGAGGCTTCATGAATTTGCATGGGTCATCTTTGCCCAGAGGCCAGGCTAAGCTCAGGGTCATTCCACTTCCATGATGTTGTTGAAGCAAGTGTTTATTCATTTACTCGTTTTATTTCGAGGCTGTTTTGTTTCCTATCTGTAGGATGGCCTTGAATTCACTATATACTGAGATGGGCTTGAGTTCCAGATTCTCCTATCTTTTCTACCTCCTGGGTGCTGCAATTACAGCTGTAGGTCACCACACATTGTTTTGTTTTTATTTGTGTTTGGCAGACCAAAGAATGTGTTTCAGTATGGCATTTTCATAAATATGTCATTATACTTTGACAGTGTATTTATTTCTTGAATCACTACTTTTAGTTTCAGTTTTTCTTTTTCTTTTTTAAAGATTTATTTATTATGTATACAGTGTTCTGCATGCCAGAAGAGGAAGCCAGATCTCATTACAGATGGTTGTGAGCCACCATGTGGTTGCTGGGAACTGAACTCAGGATCTTTGGAAGAACAGCCAGGGCTCTTAACCGCTGAGCCATCTCTCCAGCCCAGTTTCAGTTTTTCTTAATTTAACACATAAAATAATTGGCACAGACTTGCTATGAAGCTCAGGCTAGCCTAGAAAAGATCCTCCTACCTCAGTCTCCCTGGGGTTAGGAGGACAGGTATAAACTCATCCAGTTAGTAGTTTTAGACAGTTTAGTGACATGGATTTGACAGGATATCCAAATATTGGAATGTTAAGAACAGCTAATATTTATTCAAGGTACTGTTTGCTAATTATTTCCTTTGACACATTGTATGCTCTGTTGTCTCTGAAGTCTGAGATGCCGTCTTTTTCTCTGGAAAATGTACTCTTTTAAAGTTAGATGAAAAAAATCCTCCTAAGGAAAGTTGACCCTTCTAAGCCATATTCCTTTATCCAGCACACTTTGGTTGCTCTGTAACCATCTATTTAGGTATCTCTTTCCACTTAGACTATAGGATAAAGATAATCTTTTGCTGGGCGGTGGTGGTGCATACCTTTAGTCCCAGCACTAGGGAGGCAGAGGCAAGCGGATCTCTGTGAGTTCAAGACCAGCCTGGTCTACAGAGCGATTTCCAGGACAGCCAGAGCTACACAAAGAAACCCTACCCGATCTCGGAAAACAAAACAAAACAAAAAGAAGGAAAAAAGACAATCTTTTATGTGTTTTGGGTCCTCTATACCTACTAATCTCCTGTCTCCTCCCCTAAATATCCTACCCACATTAACTTTTTTTTGGGGAGGGGGTTGTAAAACTTGACAGTACCACATACATTCACTTACAGGCTGCTCTTGTTTCTGTGTTGTTTTATTCCATTGTAAGCATGTTTTTGTCAGGTTAGGTATTATCAGTATGTTTTTAGTGGAGGTCACTTGTTCAAGTACCAGAGCCTTACAGGCGCTTTTGGCTTCATCCTCCGTCTCAAGATTCTTTTCACTCTCCCACAGCTGTCAGAGGAAGTGTTGGTCTCTTCTCTAGAGATTCAGGGAACATTCTGATAGTTCTGACAGAGGCTTGGTCCCCGGAAGGATCACCAGCATACTTAAATCTTCACTTGTAGAGTAGTATCATTCAGGAAAATGATCTTAAACCTTTCATTAATTCTACAGGAAGCTTTTGCTTTATTGTGCGTGTGTGTGTTTCAAAATTAATGGTATTGTGTTTTGTTTTGTTTTGTTTCCTGAGACAGGGTTTCTTCTCTTTGTAACCACTCTGCTTGTCCTACTCACTCTGTAGAGCAGGCTGGCCTCGAACTTCTGAATTACTGGAACTAAGGAAAACGAACTTCAGGGGCAAGTTTGAACTAAGACTCTAGCAGGAGACCTCGGGATGGGACTTCAGCTCCTCCCGGAGAACACAGCTCCGGGTTTTGCCTCCAGCTCCGCCCCGCCCCGCCCCGCCTCAGGCGTTGACTCCGCCCAGCTTCCAGGACGCGCCCAGACTTCCGGCTCCGCCGGAGTCAAGGCCGCCAATGGACTCACAGGGCGGCCAAGCAGTCAAGCTTCCGGAAGCGGCCTCTCTATCCGCGAACCCCACTGCCTTGTGGGATTGCGGCGGAATTCGGTGTACTGGAGAGGTTTTGCAGGGCTCTTTCAGGAACTACGGAAGCCCAGAGTGCCCGTGCAGCCATGGCGGCGCACCTTAAAAAGCGGGTGTATGAGGAGTTCACTAAAGTGGTTCAGGTAAGCTCTGGCAGGAGGGGTCGTGGACCGGTCGGCGCGGGAAGGTTGTCCTCACCCCACGCTGTTCTGCAGACAGGCGCCTAAGCTTGTGTAAGCGGCTCAGGTTCAGGCTCTCGGGCTGCACGTCAGGGGGTGTGTTAGGTCGAGGCCGCTGTGCTCATGTGGAGTCTGCCTTGGTTTTGGTTTTGGTAGTTCTGGGGATAGAATTCCGGGTCCTAAGCATGCTAAGCAAGCACTTTAACCTCTGAGTCACACTCCCAGCCCACTTTGAAAACAAAACAAAACAACAAACAAAATTATCAGGAGAAACAAAGTGCTGTATAATTTTAAAAACTCATCTCCGTTACCTTATTTTAATCTCTCACAGTTTGGTCGTGCCAGATCGGGTTACATTTGCATCCCTCTGTTCTCGGCTGGTGGCAGAATCCCTCCTAACTCTCGTTCCCTACTGTGATAGACAAGGTGGGCTATATGCAAAGCTCCAAGGGGCTGGCCAAGTGGTCTGCAGAATTCAAGCCCCAGACAAAGCCGGTGAGGGTCACAGGACCGCTACACTGTCAGCCTCCCTCGGAGTTTTTTAAGGATAGGTGGACCAAGCTCCTGTCAGAACTGTCAGTGTGCTCTATAGCATGTCTGTAGACGAGGCAGATCTTCATTCTGCATCTCACATTTCCTCCTGTATACAGATACATATAAAATATGATGCAGACTTTTAAAAATTTAGTTTTTATTGTTTGGTAGTAGTGGGATTGAACCTAGGACCTCCTCGTGGATGCTGAGGCCCATGTTCTACCACTGAGCTACAGACCCAGCTCACTTGAGGATTTTGTTAAAATGCAGATTCTGTTCAATAGGTTGGTGAGGTGAGGCAAGATATGCATTTCTGACCAGCTCCCAGTTTATGCCAGCGAATCACCAACATTCCTCGATCTTTAGGCAGAGCAGTACCATTTAGGAAAATGATTCTTTTTATTTTTTATTTTTTTGAGAGACCAGGCTGTTCTTGAACATGCAGAAATCAGCCTGCCTCTGACTCCCAAGTGCCAGGATTAAAGGCATGCATCACTATGTCTGTTGGAAAATGATTATTAAACCTTTTATTCATTCATTAATTCAACAGGAGGGATTTTATTTATATTTTTAAATACTTGAGTGATTTCAGTGTACCATGTATGGTGGGAAGTGTTCGGCTACAAAGTCTAATATGCATCAGAGGGCCTACCTCTTGGGATCACATAGTTGGTGAGCCAGACAGTGCATCTATGTCCCTGGAACTGGAGTTAGACAGCTGTGAGCCACCAGGTGGGTGCTGGGAATTGAACCTGGGTCCTCAGCAAGAACAAGTGATATTAACCCTCAGCCATCTCTGCAGGCCCAACTATTTTTTTTTAAAGACAAGGTCTGAGCCAGGTGGTGGTGGCTCAAGCCTTTAATCCCAGCACACAGGATGCAGAGGCAGGTGGATTTCTGTGAATTTGAGGCCAGCCTAGTCTACAGAGCAAGTTCCAGGACAGCCAGGGCTTCACAGAGAAACTCTCTTGAAAAACAAAAAACCAACCAAACAAACAAACACAAAGTCTCATAGAGCCCAGGTGCCTCAAACTTGCTATGTAGCTGAGGTTGACTTTTAGCTTCTAAACCTGTCTCCACATCCTGGTTTGTGCAAAGCTGGGGATTGAACCTAGGGACCTGAGCATGCTAGGCATTACTCTACAAACTGAGCTACATTCCCTGCAGCCTCTTATAATAGCTTTGACTGAGAGTTGGCGTTAATATTTTGTTGTTCCTTTCTGTGAAATTAGTTCTGAACTTTGAATGAATCAAGGGTCAGAAAGCTTGTCAGACCTGCATCTGGGGCTTCCTTTGGGATTTTCTGGCTCTGTATTCCTCCCTCTTTCCTCCTCCCTCTCTTCCCTTTCTTCATTAAAGATTTATTTTTATTGGTGTGTATGTCTGTGTGAATGTATTCCATGTGTTTGCATGCCTGTGGAAGCCAGAAGAAGGTGTCAGATCACTGGAGCTGGAGTTAGACAGACAGACGTATTTGTGAGCCACCTGACCCAGGTGCGGCTCTTAACCAGTAAACCATCTCTCTAGCCCCACCATATTTTCTTTCTGTTGTAAATATAGGTATCGTAAGCTTGCCAGCTTAGCAGGGTTTCTTTGTCTGTCTGTCTGTTTTGCTTTCTTTTTTTAAGGTAGAGGCATTCAGAGCATTTACATTGTTGTATAGTGTCACTTCTCTCCTACGTTCCTTTTGTAGCATGCCATGTTTCTACACATCTCTGAACTTTTGTAGTTGTCTATTTTATACAAAATGTATGCCATTCTTCATTACTTCTTATCCTATACTGAGTGGCCTTGTGTTTTTGCTTCACGACTTGATTGAAAATTCAACAAGAGGTTAGTTTCTTCTGCTGCTTCCATGCTACTCTGTTGTGCTATTTGATCTCATCACCCTGCACTGCTGTACTTACCTGTGTGAAGCTCAGTCCTAATAAGTCTTAACAATAGAAACCCAGAGTCAGATATCGAGGGTGAAAGCTGAAAGATCAGAGAAGCAGAGCAGCCAGCCACTAGAGAGTTCTTACCTCTGCCAGTGCTCAGACTGAATCCTGTTTCAGAATGGGGCAGAGATCCTGTCTCCATTTCCCTAGTTCTAGGATTAGAGGTATGAGCCTCCCATGTGCTAGAATCAAAAACTTGATCCTCTCAAGTGCTGGGATCAAAGGCATGATCACCCAAGTGCTAGAATCAAAGGCATGATCCTCCCTAGTGCTGAGATCAAAAGCTTGATCCTCCCAAGTGCTGGGATCAAAGGCATGATCCCTCCCAAGTGCTGAGATCAAAGTCATGATCCTCCCAAGTGCTGAGATCAGGTGTATGCTACCACTGCCTGGCCTCTATAGTTAACCAGTGGCTAGCTCAGCCCTCTGATCTCCAGGCAAGCTTTATTTGTCAGAACACAAACAAAATACCATACAACACTAGTGTATGTGTCCTCACCAGTATGTGTTCCTTAATGGCAGAAATAATAGGACCTGGCTCCCTAAAATGTTACAATGGTAGATATTCCCTTCCTTACATACCCCCAGAGGGTAAAATTCACTCCTCGATTTTGAGCCAACTGCAATCCAGGTAGCACTGAGAACTAAATTTGTGTTTTAGAGCCCCTCTTCCATCTCCCGAATGCTGGGGTTGTAGGTGTGTACACCCAGCTGTCAGAAAAACTCATTTTAAAATTTTGTATGCATAGTTAGAAATAGAGTGATGAAATGAAATCTTTGTGTTCCGGTGTTTTTTTTTTTTCTTTGTTATGAAAAATGAGGAGAGAGGGGAAACTGGTGTGTGTTTAGTGCTTATATGTATGTATAGTAAAAATAGAATAATTTAGGTTTCTCACATAACCCCTTGAAATGGTATTGGGATGCTCTTCTTATAAATGAGAAAGCCTCACCTAGCTAGTAGTGTATAATTCTTTGGACTTCAAAGCCGCTTTTTTTTTTTCATATTATATAATGTTCCTGACTAGAATTTTCCTGATAGAGCAAATTTGAGGGAGATCATTGCCGCCTACACTAAAGTAATACATTAGAGAGTAAACAAAATGCGTCATTATGACATTTTTCTTTTTTTTCTTTCTTTCTTTCTTTTTTTTTTTTTTTTTTTTTTGGTTTTTTCGAGACAGGGTTTCTCTGTGTAGCTTTGCGCCTTTCCTGGAACTCACTTGGTAGCCCAGGCTGGCCTCGAACTCACAGAGATCCGCCTGGCTCTGCCTCCCGAGTGCTGGAATTAAAGGCATGCGCCACCACCGCCCGGCGATTATGACATTTTTCTATGCCTGCCTATTTTGTTAGGACTTGAGGAACCTACAGTGATAGGTTCCCTTTTATACAAACTTACACATTTTTTTAATACTTACTTATTCTGTGCAGTTGTGTGTGTGTGTGTGTGCGCGCGCGCGCGCGCGTGCGTGCGTGCGTGCGTGCGTGCGTGCGTGCGTGTGTGTGTGTGTGTGTGTGTGTGTGTGTGTGTGTGTAAGAACTGGTTCTTTTTTCCACCACGCAGGGTCTGGTGCTGGAACTCAGGTCATCGTCAGGCTTGATAGCGAGCACTTTTACCACTGAACCGTCTCCCTGGCCCCGTGATCCTGGATTTCTAAGTTCTGTTAGCTAAGCTGTGTGTTAGAAAGGAAAGATTATTTCCACCAAATGAACCCAAGTTAAATTTGCAGACTGTTTTCACATCTTACCTTCTTTACTGTCTTACAGCAGCAGCAGGAGGAAATCGCTACTAAGAAGCTCCGGCTAACAAAACCAAGTAAATCTGCTGCTCTCCACATCGATCTGTGTAAAGCCACCTCCCCAGCAGATGCCTTGCAGTACCTACTCCAGTTTGCCAGGAAGCCTGTCGAGGCAGAAAGCGTGGAGGGGGTAGTTAGGATTCTCTTGGAACATTATTATAAGGTAAGAACCCGGGGGATTACTTGTAAGAGCTGTGCTGTGTCTGCCTGCAGAATGAGTTAATGTTGCAGAGAAGCGGGAAGGTAGTCATTCATATTCTAGGCACCGTGGATACTGAGATTAAAGTGAGGTATATGTTGTCCTCAGGGGCTTGCAGGCTAGTAAGTGGAGACAGGCATGTAGATGACATGCTCAAAGGACTGTGAGTTCTGTGTGTAGAGGAGGGAGAGCACAAAGAGTATCGGCCATGTCTTTTCTGCGGTCACCTCTGGAATGTAGTGTGCCCCTCATCCTGCTGTTCCCTGTTTAAGGCCTTCATGCCTACTGTAATAGCCCTTTACTTTGTTTTTAAGGTAAAGTGGCATTTTTTCCTTTTTATAGAATGCCTTGCTGTGCAGCCCAGAGTGGCATCAGATCCCCTAGAACTGGCGTTATAAATGGTTGTGAGCTACCATTGGTAATCAAGCCCAGGTCTTCTACGAGAGGAGCAAGTGCTCTTAACCATCTAGCCATCTCTCTAGCTCCTATTTATATTCATTTTTGTAATGAGTTTGTCTTTATACTACCTCTGGCTGGTTTCAAAGCACTTTCTCTTTCTCTTCACTTATACCTGAAGATTAACTGTACAAAAATGATGTTCCAAAAGTAATGTGCATACTAAATGGCATAACAGGCGGGGTTTTAGGTCTTCTGACCATATCTGTTTTCCTTTCCCTTGCTTTAGGCCTGGTTGTGTCTGTTGCTTCCTTAGACACTAGATGAGCTGGTTGTGGTGCATGCCTGTAATCCCAGTGCTGAGAAGGTGGAGACAGGGAGATGGAGATTGCAGCCAGCCCGAGCTACACAGTGAGCTTCAGGACATCGTGGGCTGTAGAAGCAGACCTTGTCTCAGAAAACCAAAAACCAGGCTAGGGAGGTTGGCTCAGTGAGGTAAAGGTGCTTGCTATATAAACGTGAATTGAATTCCCAGAACCCACATAAAGAAGCTGGATGCTGTCAGGGCAGTGGTAGCGCACACCTTTAATCCCAGCACTCAGGAGGCAGAGGCAGGTGGATCTTTGAGTTTGAGACCATCCTAGTCTACAGAGTGAGTTCCAGGACAGCTGGGGCTGCACAGAAAAACCCTGTCTAAAAAACCAAAGCAAACTAACCAGCCAATCAACCAACCACACAGACAAACAGGAAGCTGGATGCTGCAGCACACCTGTAATCCCAGCACTCCTATGGAGAAATGGGAGGCAAAAGCAGAGGAACCACCTAGCAGTTTGTGGGCCAGCTAGCTTGCGGTATGTAGTACAACAGAAAGGAGAGACCCAGGCTCAACAAGGTGGAAGCAGTGAACCAGCTCTCGGAAGTTGTCTTCTGACCGCCACCCATGTGCTGTGGTACACGTGTACCTGCATACGTGTGTGCACACATAAATAAATAGATGGGAAGTAAAAAACAAAACCACAACCAAAAATACGTAGGTGAGGTGTGGGCTGGTTATGATCACATTTGGATGGCAGTTTGATTTTTCCAACCCAAATTTAAATACTTTTGTCATTGGTATAGAAAGATTGCTTAATGTCAGCACTGATAAGGCACCCCTCCTCCAATATATATTCATTTATCATCTTTTCAGCGTTGGATATTGTGCCACATACTTAACTATACAGTATGGTGAAGAAAGGGACATGTTCTTTTGTCTTGCAGAGAAATTTCTTAGCACAGCAATCTTAGAGGTTCATCTCCTAATTTTCAAGCTAAAATGACCAGACATCTTATTTTTTTTCTCCCTTGCAGATCTATCTTCAGTCGGTTGTACTTTTCTATCCCAGCTTTCTAATCTGGATCTGGTGATCCACAAAAGTTGGTGATGTAGAGTTTTTTCTAGTGATAACAGTGGCACCTGTCACTCCCACTCTCCAGCAGTGATGCTGGGTCCAGTGCTAGCCTTGTTGGTGGGGAAAATGTCTGTGACATCCAACACTGACTGAATAGTGGAGATAAGGTACTTTTAATGTCAAATGCACATTTTTTAGTTTAGAAGTTAACGACATCATGGAAATGTAAAAATTTCCGTTCGTAGTATTGAGGGTTACATTGGTAGAGTGAAACTCACTTGAGGTGTATGAGTTAATTTTTCAGAATGAAGCCCTAGAATAGTTGGGTCTTTGAATATCCTTTGGGATGTCAGTTTCATGTATACTGTGTGTTTGATAGCTAAGAGTAGATTATCAAATGACTGTAGACGAATTTCTAAGCGGTCTTATTAAATAAAAAAATACGGAGCCAAATATAGGGGTGAAAGCCTTAGAGATCAGGGAAATAGGAATAGCCACCAGCTAACCTTACCTCATCATGCCACAGCTTCCAAGTGCCACGACTTCCTGTCTACCCAGGCTTTTATTGCCTTGCTGTTCTGCCCTCTCATTGGCTCTTAGCCCAGCTGCCTCACTTCCTTGTCACTGCCTGTCTGTACAGACCTCCAGGTCTCTGTGATTGGTACTGGGATTAAAGGCGTGTGTCACCACCTTGACTCTGTTCCCTAATGTGGCCTTGAACACACAGGGACCCTGCCTGCCAAGTGATTGGATTAAGGGTGTGTGCTGCCACTGCCTGATTTTTATGTTTACTTAAAATGGCTTGCTCTTTCCTCTCATATCCAGGCAAACTTTATTTATTAACATATAAATAAAATATCACCACAAATGACAGTTGCCTTTTTTTTCCCTCTAGGAAAATGATCCATCTGTGAGACTGAAAATTGCATCATTGTTGGGATTATTATCAAAGACTGCAGGATTCTCTCCAGACTGCATAATAGATGATGCCATTAACATACTACAGAATGAAAGTAAGTTGCAACTTAAAAGCTGTATAGTCAGAGAAGAAATTTTTAGTTCTTATGTAGAGAATTTACAACAAAGGTTTGTGTTGGTTGTTATTAAAAGGAACATTTTATTTACCTTTTTTTTAAAGATAGGGTCTCGACTGGGTGGTGTGGTGCACACCTTTAATCCAAGCACTCAGGAGGCAGAGGTAGGCAGATCTCTGTGAGTTTGAGGCTAACCTTGTCTACAGTTCCAGAACAACCAGGGTGGTTACAAAGAGAAACCCTGTCTGGAAAAGCCACAAAAAAAAAATAAAATAAAATAAAAAAATAAAAAAAATTGGGTCTAACTCTAGCCCAGGCTATCCTGCAACTCACTAGGTACCCAAGATGACCTGAAGCTTGAAATAGTCCTCAGTCTGAGTCCCCTGGCATAAGCCACACTCCTTGTTCTTCAAAGGAATTTGAAGATGGTTCAATAGAGATATGTACATGTATTTGTATTAGGGCTACAGTACCATTTTATGGGAGGGTTGTAGCTCAGTTGTGGAGTGCTTACTTAGCATTCATGAAGCTGTGGCTTCGACTCCACCACTGCATAGGCTGTGCAGGTTATAGCTCAGTTGTGAAGTGCATGTCTGGAATGTATGAAGTCCTAGCTATGACCCCCTGTGATCACATAAACTGCACGTGGTGGCTCACCATGTAATCCTAGCACTTGGAGGTAGAGGCGGGAGACTCAAAAGTTTAGGGTCATCCTTGCCTGCATAGGGAGTTCAAGGTCAGACTGGGCTAGAGACTGTCTCAAAAAAAAGTGTTTCTATTTTCTGTCTATAGCTTTATCTTAATAACTTTCATTTGTGACTTCTACAAAGTGCTGTATATTTATAGCAACTTATTTAACATAGAAGATAGATATTACTATCTCTTTAAAAAATAATTCCAAGTTTTTTGTTTTGTTTTGTTTTTTTGTTTGTTTGCTTGTTTTTGTTCTTTTGTTGTTTTGGTGTTTTTGAGACATGGTCTTACTATGTAGCTCTGGCTGGCCTTGAACTTGAGACCATATGGGCCTCACTCTTACAGCGACCTGCCTGCTTCCTTCTCCAAGTGCTAGGGATTAAAGGTGTACATTACCAAGCCTGGTTCTAAATACAGACAGACAGACAGAGAGAGAGATAGATAGTTTGGTTTTTTATTTTATTTTATTTTATTTTATTTTTGAGACAAGGTTTCACTGTGTAGCTTTGGAGCCTTTCTTGGAACTCACTCTGTAGCTCAGGCTGGCCTCACACTCACAAAGATCCTCTTGCCTCTGCCTCCCAAGTGCTGGGATTAAAGGCATGCACCACCACTGCTCGGCTCTAAATATATTTTAAAAATGTTTTTTATGTATGTGTTTTTGTGTGTATGTGCATATGTGTGTGTGTGTACCCATGGAGGCCAGAAAATGACATCAGATCCCTGCAGCCGAAGTTACAGATAGTTGTGAGCTGCCTGATGTGGCTGCTGAGAATTGAACTCAGGACCTCTGCAAAAGCAGCAAGCACTCTTAACTGCTGAGCTCTCTCTCTAGCTCCTAGTATCCCTGTTTTACATATAGGTAAAGGAAAGCTCAATGAAGTTAACGTAATTTGTTCAGGGCTACATGGTATGTGGCAAAGTTGACTCGTGGTGTTGGCAGAACTGAGAACTCAGTAAAGTGTCCTTTCATTTTTCTTTTATTCCTCCTGTTTTTGGCTTTTTGAGACAGGGTCTCACTCTGTAGCCTGGCTGTCCTAGAACTCACTCTGTAGACCAGCTTGGCCTTGAACTCACAGAGATCCTCCTGTCTCTGCCTCCCGAGTGCTGGGATTAAAGGCATGTGACACCACTGCCTTTTTTATATACTAGCTTTAACTGGAAATATTTAAAAGGGTCTTCATCAGTATACTGTTGCTGTGAAGAGACATCATGACCTCGGCAACTCTCTCTTTTTTTCCCTTTTATTTTATTTTACAATACTATTCAGTTCTACATATCAGCCACGAGTTCCCTTGTTCTCCCCGCTCCCACCTCCTCCCCTTACCCCCAGGCCACCCCCCATTCCCACTTCCTCCAGGGCAAAGCCTCCCCCAAGGACTGCGATCAACCTGATAGACTCAGTCCAGGCAGGTCCAGTCCCCTCCTCCCAGACTGAGCCAAGCGTCCCTGCATAGGCTCCAGGTTTCAAACAGCCAACTCATGCAATGCGCACAGGACTTGGTCCCACTGCCTAGTTGCCTCCCAAACAGATCAAGCCAATCAACTGTCTCACCTATTCAGAGGGCCTGATCCAGCTGGGGGCCCCTCAGCCTTTGGTTCATAGTTCATGTGTTTCCATTCGTTTGGCTATTTTTTTTTTTTCAATAATTGAGTAAAACCGAAATTTATTATAAGCCACAGTTGTCCTAGGGACCTCCATGCTATATATATAGCCTCCATGGTTCTATGGGTTGTGGTCTGATTGTTCTTTATTTTATATCTAGAATCCACTTATGAGTGAGTACATACCATGACTGTCTTTCTGGGTTTGGGTTACCTCACCCAGGATGATTTTTTTCTAGTTCCATCCATTTGCCTGCAAATTTCATGCTTTCATTGTTTTTCTCTGCTGAGTAGTACTCCATTGTGTATATGTACCACATTTTTTCATCCATTCTTCCGTTGACGGGCATCTAGGTTGTTTCCAGGTTCTGGCTATTACAAATAGTGCTGCTATGAACATAGCTGAGCATGTATCTTTATGGTATGAATCAGCATTCCTTGGGTATATGCCTGAGTGGGATGGCTGGGTCTTGAGGTAGTTCGATTCCTAATTTTCTGAGAAACCGCCATACTGATTTCCACAGTGGTTGTACAAGTTTACATTCCCACCAACAGTGGAGGAGTGTTCCCTTTGCTCTACATCCTCTCCAACATTGACTGTCATTGGTGTTTTTGATCGTAGCCATTCTGATGGGTGTAAGGTGGTATCTCAAAGTCGTTTTGATTTGCATTTCTCTGATGATTAAGGATGTTGAGCATTTCTTTAAATGTCTTTCAGCCATTTGTGATTCTTGTTTTGTGAATTCTCTGTTTAGCTCTTTAGCCCATTTTTTAATTGGACTGTTCAGTATTTTGATGTCTAGTTTCTTGAGTTTTTTTTTTTTTTTTTTTGGTTTTTCGAGACAGGGTTTCTCTGTGTAGCTTTGCGCCTTTCCTGGAACTCGCTTTGGAGACCAGGTTGGCCTCAAACTCACAGAGATCCGCCTGGCTCTGCCTCCCGAGTGCTGGGATTAAAGGCGTGCGCCACCACCGCCCGGCTATTGAGTTCTTTATATACTGTGGAGATCAATCCTCTCTCTGTCAGATGTGGGGTTGGTGAAGATCTTTTCCCATTCTGTTGGCTGTCTTTTTGTCTTATTGACTGTGTCTTTTGCCCTGCAAAAGCTTCTCAATTTCAAGAGGTTCCATTTATTAATTGTTGTGCTCAGGGTCTGTGCCGTTGGTGTTTTATTTAGGAAAAAGTCTCCGGTGCCAATACGTTCAAGAGTGCTTCCTACTTTCTTTTCTATTAAGTTTAGTGTAACTGGATTTATGTTCAGGTCTTTGATCCACTTGGACTTGAGTTTTGTGCATGGTGACAGATATGGATCTATTCGTAATCTTTTACATATTGAGATCCAGTTATGCCAGCACCATTTGTTGAAGATACTTTCTATTTTCCATTGTATAGTTTTGGCTCCTTTGTCAAAAACCAGGTGTTCATATGTGCATGGTCTTCAATTCATTAATGTCAGGGTCTTCAATTCGATTCCATTGGTCCGTATGTCAGTTTTTATACCAGTACCAAGCTGTTTTTATTACTGTAGCTCTATAGTAGAGTTTGAGGTCAGGGATGGTGATGCCTCCAAAGGTTGCTTTATCGTATAGTATTCTTTTAGCTATCCTGAGTCTTTTGTTTTTCCATATGAAGTTGAGTATTTTTCTTTCCAAGTCTGTGAAGAATTGTGTTGGGATTTTGATGGGGATTGCATTGAATCTGTAGATTGCTTTTGGTAAGATTGCCATTTTTACTATGTTAATCCTACCTATCCACGAGCATGGGAGATCCTTCCATTTTCTGATATCTTCTTCAATTTCTTTCTTTAGAGATTTAAAGTTCTTATCAATTAGGTCCCTCACTTGTTTAGTTAGTGTTATCCCAAGGTATTTTATATTATTTGTGGCTATTGTAAAGGGTGATGTTCTCTGACTTCTTTCTCAGCCCTTTTATCATTTGTGTATAGGAGGGCTACTGATTTTTTTGAGTTGATCTTGTATCCTGCCACTTTACTAAAGGCAAGTCTCTTTTTTTTTTTTTTTTTTTTTTTTTGACCTCAGCAACTCTTTTAAAGGAAAGCATTTAATTGGAGCTTGCTTACAGTTTCAGAGGTTAGTCCATTATCTTCATGGCAGGAAGCATGGCAGCAGGCAGACATGGTGCTGGAGAAGTAGCTGAGTGTTCTACATCCAGATCTCTAGGCACCTGGAAGAGAGAAAGCCTCTGAACCTGGCTTGGGCTTTTGAAACCTCAAAGTGTATCCCCAGTGATACTTCCTCCATTGAGGCAACACCTACTCCAACAAATAGTACCACTACCTAAGTATTAAAATATATGAGCCTATGGCCGGGTGGTGGTGGCGCACGCCTTTAATCCCAGCACTTGGGAGGCAGAGGTAGGCGGATCTCTGTGAGCTCGAGGCCAGCCTGGTCTCCAAAGTGAGTTCCAGGAAAAAAAAAAAAAAAAATATATATATATATATATATATATATATATATATATATATATGCCTATGGGGGTCATTTTTTTTAAATATGCCGAATGCCATTTATTGAAGGAGGGAGGAGACCTTAAATACAGGCTTACAGCACAATGGGAGAACCCCAAGGACAGAAGTTTGCTACTGATGTTTTATATTTTATAATCTTGCATCTAAGCTGTTAACGCCCATTATGCAGGATACATACACAGGGATCTTCCCTTAAACATTCAGGAGGGTGGAACCTGGCAGGGAATTAGCATAGAGAGGATATCAAGGTCAAGGTCAGCAAGCAAGGCAACAGTTACCCAAAACGGGGCCAGGGCCCTACAGGTCCCCCTTTTACTAAAAAATGAGCTTCTGACTTCGGTTGTGTGGGACGTCAGCAGGTCACCTTACCTATCATGGAGACGCCTGCCCAGGCCACACAGGTGCTCTGTCTTAGGTTGCTGAGTGCCCCCCAGGCATTACCCATCTCTGAATACCCATTATCATACAGGCTCAATTGTGTGTGAGCTGCAGAGTTAACTGCTGCCAAAGATCTCAAAGTGGCGCTGGCCTTGCAATCTGTGTGTTCGACACAGAAAAGACCAACAGAAGTCCTAACCCACCCATAGCCAGTAGGCTAAAGGCAACTGAGCCATTCCCTTCCTTAACGAGCCTTACTGCAAATTGGAGTCCTTGTAAGATGGTATCTCAAAAGCAAATGGAACTGGAGTTTATAAATTTATAATTTTCAAAGCCAATCGAAATGTATATAACTATTGAATTAAATTTATCATGCCCAGTAGAATGAAAGATTAACTAACTGTGGTAGCTACTTTTGTTGCCAGGGTCTGCACTGTGCTAGCTGTAGTAAGCAATTATGAAATGGTAATCCCAGAAAATAGTAGCATCGGTGGCCACCACTGCTATAACAACAACAATGGCAGCAGCAATGTCAAATTCTCTTCTGGAGTGTGTGGGCATCCACTGGCATGGATACAACTCCAGGAACACGAACCGCCAAGGCCCATTTTTCTTGATCCCAGCACGACTTAAGCTGGCAGCTCTGCAAAAGAACAACTAAGAACCATAAAGAAAAAACAGGCAGCTCATAAGGAGCAGAACTAATGGTCTTATAATGGCTACATTCAGGCTCATAAATTTTAAGGTATCTTCAAAGGGGGGCTAAATGAATTTCAGGAGGCCAATAAATGTTGCACAGAGCCACTCCTGAAAAGTAGGTACTACACCAGCTTGAAGAGGATTGTGAAAATGAAAAGGCTTAGCTGGCATGCTACTGTTAACAAATGGAGGTCAGTGACCTTCAGGGTTATCCTTAATCTCCAAGGTGTCTGGATGACATGTTCTCAAACATATTTGAAAAAGCAGTTATATGGGGACCATTCTTACTCCACCACATTCCATTCCCTGGCCCCTGTAGGCTTGTAGCCATAGCAAATGTAAAAACACATTCAGTCCAATTTCAAAAGTCCTCATAGTCTATCTCAGTCTCAATACTGTTTAAAAAGCCAAAATTCAAAGTCTCTTCTAAGTCTCAAGGCAATCTCTTAACTGTAACCTTCGTAAATCAAAGTAAAAAAGTAGGTCACATACTTTCAACATATAATGGCACAGGATATACATTACCATACCAAAAGGGAGGAAAGGGAGCATAGTGAGGAAATACTGGATCAAAGCAAGACCGAAAACCAGCCAGGCAAACTCTAAGCTCTGCATCTCCATGTCTGATGTCCCTTTTCAGCTCTCCTTTCAGCTTTGTTGACTATAACACACTTCTCTCTCTTGGGCTGGTTCCACTCCCTGCTAGCTCTCCCTGGCAGGTGTGGTGGTTGAATGGGTATGGCCTCCATAGACTCATGTGTTTGAATGCTTGGCCGAAGGGAGTGGCACTATTAGGAGGGGTTGTTGGAGGAAGTGTGTCCCTGTGGCTTTGAAGCCTCATATACTCAAGCTGTGCGATACACAGTCTCCTGCTGCTGCCTGAGGATCAAGGTGTAGAACTCTCAGCTCCTTCTCTAGCACCATGTCTGCCTGCATACCACCGTGCTTCATGCCATGATAATAATGGACTAAACCTCTGAAACTGTAAGCCAGCCTCCATTAAATGTTTTCCTTTAGAAGAGTTGCTATGATTATGATGTCTCTTCACAGCAATAGAAATCCTAAGACAGCAGTATCCCTTGACTCTGCCATCTCTAATATCTTGGGGTCTCCAGGATTTACTTTCACAGCTTCAGGCAATGGCCTCTCTTGAGCCTCCATGTGGGACACCTCAGGCACATGCCTGGTCTCAGCAGCATTCCGGAGCCACAGGGAGATTCCATCCAGAACTACATGGCTGAAACTGCCAAGTTCTTCTGCTTCCTAAGGCTGGAGCTTGGCCCCCTAATTCAAATACCTTTTCACCAGCTTTCTATTTTTGATGATTTCCTTTACTCCTTAAACTTTTCTTTAATTCCTTTTTACAAGTTGGAAGCTTAGCTGGGTGGATTCTTGCCCTGAGGCCACCATACTCCTTTTATTCCATTTATCATCAGGCTTTTCTTTAAACATTTTATCTCCTTGAGCACTGGACTTAGCTCCATTAAACTTCCTGGTGCTCCTTTTCTCCTTAAACTGTACATTTTGTATTTTTCCTTGCTCGGCTTATTCCTTTTCATTATAGATCTGCAGAAGAATGGCCACTCATAACCACCTGCAATAGTCAGGCTGTCTTGAAATCTCCTCTGCCAATGCCATTAATCCAAAACTCTTCAATTTAGCCTCAGGCAGAATTTTTGGACAAGAGCTGAAAGCAGCCACATTCTTTGCTAAAATATCACAAGAATGGATCTCTAGGCCATTTACTAATATTCATCTCTGAAACCTCTTGAGTTGGGCTGCAGTAATCTACACTGTTCTCAGCACCACTGTTTTCCACCTTCCTACTAGTATGGCCTGTTAAGCCTTGCTTAAAATGTTCAAGTGCTCTCCTAATCCAAAGTCCACATTCCACCAGTAGGCAGCATGGTCATGCTTATCACAGCAATACCCTACTCCTGATAGCAACTCTTCAGCTTCTAAGTCAGTGGGTTTTTTGTTTTATTTTGGGTTTTTCGAGATGGGGTTTCTCTGTGTAACAGTCCTGTCTGTTCTGGAACTCACTTTGTAGACTGCCCAGCTTTAGTCTATTTGCTGTGAAGAGGCACCATGACCACAGCAACTCCTATAACAGAAAACATTTGATTGGAACTTGCTTACAGTTTCAGAGGTTTAGTTCATTATCATCATGGTGGGAAGCAGGTGGCATGCAGTTAGACATGGTGTTGGAGAAGTAGAGTTCTACATCCAGATCCACAGGCAACAGGAAGAGAGTCGCTGGACTTGGCTTGGGCTTTTGAAACCTCAAAGCCCACCCCCAGTGACATACTTCCTCCAAAAAGGCCATACCTCCTAGTCCTTTCAAATAGTCACTCCTTAAGCATTCAAATATATGAGCCTATAGAGACCATTCTTATTCTAACCACCACAGAGAGTTTTGATATTAACCCTATCCTAGCCTTTAAAAGAGACTCTGATTATACAATGTCCATGGCTAGTTTATTTATTTATTTATTTTGCTAAGTCTTTTTTTTTAAAGATTTATTTATTTATTATGTACATAGAAGAGGTTGCCAGATCTCATTACAGATGGTTGTGAGCCACCATGTGGGTGCTGGGAATTGAACTCAGGACCTCTTGAAGAGCAGTCGGTGCTCTTAACCTCTGAGCCATCTCTCCAGCCCCCTATTTTGCTAAGTCTTCTAATCTTGTCTCCTAATCATTTCTTAGAGATTTAATCTTTCCTTCTTCTGAGTTCTAAGTTTCTGGCATACCAAGATGTGCAGGGGATAGAACAGGATAGAACCATAGAGATCATGTAGTTGAACTCAGTGAAGTTACTACTAAAGTCAGCCTGATATTTGTGGACACCATAGATAAAGAGACTCCTAGTTATTCAGCATACTGTATACTTTGTTCCAAGAGTGTTGTGATTCATACTCTCTACTAAAAGTTTTTCATTTTAGTTCAGCATATATATGAGGGCTATAATTCTTTGGCAAGCACTGGATGAGGACATGGAGATATAGTATATACTTGCTTCTTCAGAGCTTATTGTACCATGCATAATGACACAAAAAGTGTTGTTTTAGAGGATTATAGTTAGTGGACTGTGGAAGCTGAGGATGAGATCTATGCTTACTGGGAGAATGTAGAACCACTGAGTGAAGAGGTAGGTTTGTGTGCTGGCTGGTTTTGTGTGTCACCCTGACACAGGCTAGAGTTGTCAGAAAGGAAGAAGCCTCAATTGAGGACATGCCTCCTTGAGATCCAGCTGTAAGGCATCAATGAGGGAGGGCCCAGTCCAGGGTGGGTCGTACCATGTCTAGGCAGGTGGTCCTGGGTTCTGTAAGAAAGCAGGCTGAGCAAGCCAGGGGAAGCAAGCCAGTAAGCAGTACTCCTCCATGGCCTATGCATCAGCTCCTGCCTCTAGGTTCCTGCCCAGTTTGAGTTCCTGTCCTGACTTCCTTCAGTGACGAACAGTGATGTGGAAGTGTAAGCCTAATAAACCCTTTCCTCCTCAACTTGCTTTTTGGTCCTGGTGTTTTTTCGCAGCAATAGAAACCCTAACAGTTTGTAAAGCATAGATGGAATCAGGTATGGTGACACATGCTCATACTCCTGGAAGGGAGGAGGACCTAGAACTCAAGGTAATCCTTAGCTACTTGGTGTGTTCCAGGCCAGCCTGGAATGTGAGAGGTAGAGGAGAGTAATGCAAAGGAGAGGACACGTCAATAAAAAGCAGAGCTGGGAATGCTCGTTCAAGAGATACGTAGGAACTGAATAGTTTTTTGACACCTCAGCAGGGAGCAGTAAGATACTTCAGAGTCAAAGGTTAGCCCCATCCCATGGAAGTCTCAAATTTTCAAGACCAAAGTGTTTTGGATATTTAGCTTTTGGTTTAGGGGATGAAAGATTAGGCAGTAGGATCTATGTGACAAAAATTAATAAATAAGAACCTATGTTCCTTACCAAAGTAAATTAGTGTTGGCAATGATCTCTCTTGAAGTTTTGAAACTCAGCCTTTTCTCTTTCCTAGAGTCTCATCAAGTCCTAGCTCAACTGTTGGACACGTTGCTTGCAATTGGCAGTAAACTACCCGAAAATCAAGCTACCCAGCTGCGATTAGTGGATGTAGCCTGCAAGGTAAGAGTACAATGCTCTTCATTCTCAAACAAAGAGGCGGCTAGAGCTTTGTGAGATCTGCCCAGTGCAGTCTTCAGAGAGAGAAGTACAGGACTCTCAGTGATGGTGAAAGTGCTCTTCTTGGTCCTGGTGTTGGGGAGAAATAAAGCTAAGTGCTGTAGTAATTAATTCTTTAAAACAAACACATTTGTGTGTTTATTGGGTGGGGGACATATTGGAAGTCAGAGGACACCTACCTTGTAGGAGTTGGCTTTCTCCTTTCACTTGTGTGTTTTTGAGATTGGTATTGAACCTGCTCCAGAGCCTCTACTCACTGAGCCAACCTTCTGGTCCTACCGTAATGATTCTTATGAGAAGTCCTGGTACCTTGGATTAAAGCAGTGGAAAGATGGAAGATGTGGGTAGATTTTGAGAATTACTTAGAAAGTAGTCTTAAATTGATTGATTTTAGTTTATTTAGTTGTTTATTTTTCCTGACCTGACCAGACTGTCCTGGAACTTGCTCTGTAGACCAGATTGGCCTCAAACTTCACTGAGTGTCACTTGCCTATGCCTCCTAAGTATTGAGATTAAGTCATGTAACACCACACCCAACCTGTTTTTATTTTTGACATTGACTACCACTGTTACTAAGGATGTGATTTGGTTGCTCACTCTGTTAATATAAAAAATGTTGGCATTTTGTGGCCTGACAAAGTGTTTAACAGACAATTGGCCCCTGGCTCTCTTTTTAAAAATTTGTATGTAGTTGAGGAGGTACATTTGCCTCTGTGTGCACGTGGAAGTAAGAGGTCAGTGTCAGGTATCCTGGCTTTGTTGCTCTCTACTTTATTTTTGAGACAAGATCTTTTACTTGGAGTTGTCTCTTCTGGCCTGTGAGCCCCTAGGACCCACCTGTCTCTGCCCCTACTGCACTGGGGTTGAAGGTGCACTGGGATGCCACTACCAGGGGATTGGAACTCAGGTCTCCATACTGTGGAACAATCGGTCTACTCACTGAGCCATCGCCCCAGCTCCACTTGGCAGTTTGTAATGATGTGGCTATGACATAAGAAGTGACCTGTAGGGGAAGGATAGCATCATAACTTGTATTTGTTGCCTGAAGGCAATGATCCAGTGTGCTAAGATTGAGTAATATGTTGGTTATGTGTCATTGTTGCCTAGTTACCTTAATAGAGGCTAGAAGGTTTTAGTTCATTTGGAAATCTCATGAAGTATGTGTAACAGTTGTGACAGACCTTTCAGGGGCTGATTCAGTTAGTAGTTTGGTTAGGAAAAATGATGCTTCCATACTAAATATAAGTAAGTCACTTTAAAAAACTAATAATAGTCATTGTCTGCCTCATTTCTGGGTTTTACTTTTCTGTTCCAGTATCATATTTTCATGGATATTTTTAGCACTTATGTGTGAGGCGCTGTGGAGACGTAAGAGTAGGGTTTAACATTTAAAAAAATATTGCTACTGTGTGCGTGTTAGGGCATGTCCAGAGGTCAAGATGACAACTTTGTGAGTTGGTTCTCTCCTCCCACCATTATGTGGATTCCAAGGACTGAACTCAGTTGGCTAGGCTTTAAGGCAAGCAAGCACCTTTAACCTGCTAACCCATCTCACCAGCCCTCCCTCACATTTTTCTTTTCTTAGATAATGTGCAGGCAAAGAATTAACTGAAGTAAAATGCTTGATGGAGTATTTCTGGATTTCTTTTTCTGTGCTGAGATTTGAACCCAAGGCTTCAGGCATGGCAGGCAAGACTTCTACTAGTGAGTTACACACTCAGCCCTTGAGTGGGTCACGTTTACAAAGGGGGTCCCCATGCTACTAGTGAGTTACACACTCAGCCCTTGAGTGGGCCATGTTTACAAAGGGGATCCCCATGCTGAGAGCCCAGGCTCTTGAAAAGGAGCTTCCTCATGGAATTTCCTTTGTCTCTTGCCCATGTTACCTTGGGATTGAAACAAAAGTGAAGTGTTCTAAACACTTACTCTGTGTATCAGGTAATACTTCCCTAATATTTATGAAACAAGGTGTTCATTTCTTACTTTGCTTAGAATACTTGATTATTTTTTTTTAACTCTAAGTTTGGGTCAGGGATGGGGCTTGCCTACCATGCACTGTGCCCTCACATTGATTTCCGACATTGTAAAACAAAACAAAATAAAACCTCAGATTTATAGAATGATTGCAAATATAGTCATTTAATTTTATTTTTTTATTTTTTTGTTTTTTGTTTTTCAAGACAGGGTTTCTCTGTGTAGCTTTGCACCTTTCCTGAAACTCACACTGTAGTCCAGGCTGGCCTCGAACTCACAGAGATCCACCTGGCTCTGCCTCCTGAGTGCTGGGATTAAAGGTGTGCGCCACCACTACCCGGCTGCAAATATAGTCATAAAAGATTTTTTTTCCTTGAGCCATTTGAAAGTAAGCTGTCAACTTGATGCCTCTTTGATCTAGAATACTTGTAAAGATACCCAATGGTGCCATCAGAATCAGCACTAACCGTGGTGTATTGCTAATATGTAACCTCCAGGCACTGGGATTGTCCTCCATAATGTCTCTTAGAAAAAAGATTGAGCTGGATGTGGTGGCACACGCCTTTAGTCCCAGCACTCAGGAGGCAGAGGCAGGAGGATCTCTGAGTTCGAGACAAGCCTGGTCTATAGAGCAAGTTCCAGGACAGCTAAGGCTACACAGAGAAACCTGTCTCAAGAAAGAAAAAGGATAGGTTCAGAATAACTTTAACTGCCATATGTTAATGGTTGTCTTGAATTTGGAATAATTCCTGAGTATTTCCTTGATTTTATAACTTTGAAATTTTGATAATTTAGGGATCATTACTTTGTAGAACATCCTTGAATTTGTATTTGCCTGATAACTTCTCTTGATTGTATTAAAACTGCCTGTCTTTGACAAAACTGTCAGAGCCCCGAAGCAGTTACCACTGCATAGTATTAGCGACACATTACTTTCGTTACTCAGTACTGATAATGTTTACTGACCATTGCTTCACTGGTATCTGCTTGCCTCCTTCACTGTAAAGTTATTCCCTTTGAAATTAGTATTTCATGGAGAGATACTTTGAAATTGTGTATTCTGATGCCAAAGTTTCAGTTTATATCAGTTTTGAATTTATTGTTTCTACTCTGGGATGTAATCTCTTACTGTTATTTCTCCAATTTGACTAAGTGGGCCCTCTTCAGGATGTGTATGTGTCTTTTTGACTGTGTCTCAGTACTGTTCTTTAATAGTTTATTTGGGAATTGATAGAGTAAGATATTCTACATACATCTTGTGCTTTGTCTGCTCTAGCCCTGGTAGCAGCTTCTCTCTAAAGGAAGCCCTGATTCCCTCTAGTAGAGAATCATAGTGTCTGGAGATTTGTCTCCTATGTGGTTCTAGATCCTGCCAAATTGCTAGTCAATACTAACTGTTACGGTTGTTTAGCTGTGCCATTCTATCTAATTAATTATGCTTGGTTGGTTACAGTGTTGGAAGGGATTGAACCCGGAGCCCATGCAAAGCTAGCCAAGTATTCTACCACTGAGCTACAACCCTAGCCTAACCCAGTTCTTTACTTTTGAAACTGGGCTTTGCTGAGGAGAGGAGTAGATGATTTCTGAGAATCCTTGAGAGACTCCGTTCCCACACCAGAGAGAGAGGGAAACTGAGTGACAGAGACATGGGACAGGGGCAGGGGACAAGAAGGAAGGTGAAGGGAAACTAGTAGTGCATATTTCAAATCAGTGATTTCACACATAGAAAACAAGTGTAGACATTTTGGACTTGAAGGAAATAGGTAACCTGTTTGGGCAGTTGTATGTGTGGCTGTTACGTCATGAAACTGTGTGTGTAACTTTTCACCTTCCTTACTGTTTTAGATGATGGAACACTAGCAAATGTGAATACTGTTGTTTAAGGAGTATAGTTATTTTTAATATATTTTCTTTCTAAACTGAGCTTTTTGACAGCCTGTGAGGAAGACAAGTGAGAAGCCTACAGTCTGAGCCAGAACTCGACCAGACTAGCCTGCCAGCTGTCAGAGCTGCAGTCTTTGTAAAGACAGTCTTGCCGTGTGTCCCTGTTAACCTGGATTGCATTATTTTGTCTAGCCTGGTCTCACTATGCAATCCGCCTATCTCAGCTCTGACGGCTAGGATTACGGGCATATGCTGCCATACCCAGGTGCTTTGTCATTTTGACTATATATTTCATAATTACTTTTGTGATCTTTTTCATCCATTCTCTTCTCATTTTTTGTTGTGTGCTATAGTATTTTAATGTGAATCTCTTGACATCATGTTGTATTTCACAAGTACTTCAGTAAATATCTCTAAATGATAAATATATTAAAGAATATTCAGGGTACAGCTGTAAGCAATAACTCCTTAATATAGTATCCATTTGTATTAATATTGCATTAATTGTACTAAATATACCCTTCTTGGTGTTTTCATTTTTGTTTTAGATTAGGATCCAAAAGACCCACATACTACATGTGGACAGTCTTGTATTTCTTTCAGTCTTTAAGACTGTTCTTTTTCTTTAAATGTCGTTGAATCATTTGCCTTGTGAAAAGCCTACAGTCTATCTGTTTTGATTGTTCTTGTTTGGCGTCATAAAATATTAACAGTATCTTTAGCCCAGGGAGAGGGCTCATTGGGTAAGAGTGCTTGTCTTTAACCTGATAATTTGAGTTCAATCCTCAGAGCCCATAGTGAAGGGAAAGAACTGACTTTAAAGTTGTCCTTTTACTTCCACATGCATACTGTGACACATGTACCACACTCACATGTGTACATCACACATAAACATAATAGTAATAAATACAAAAAGACAAACAGCAACATCAAAGACGGTATCATCTTTACTTTCTGGTACAAGATATCCCAAGTTCTTCTACAGGGTCTCACTTTGTAGCCCTGCTGGCCTAGAACTTGATATGTGAGACCAGGCTGGCCTCAAATTTAGAGAGATCTGCCTGTCTCTGCCTCCAGAGTACTGGGATTAAAGGCGTGCCCTACCGTGTAGATGTAACCAACCGTCTTATTAAGTAAGAAACACAGAACCAATGTAAAAGAGAAAGCCAAGAGGTCAGAGCTCAGAGCTAAAATCTCACCCTGACTTCTTGGCTTTCTCTTTTACATTGGTTCTGTGTTTCTTATTTAATAAGACAGTTGGTTACATCTACACTACCATGCCTGGACATATAGTTCCATTTCTTTGTCTAGTTCTTAACTTGTGTATGTATTCAATTTGTGAGAGTTTACTGTGCTCTACACTTAAGGCTTTTTTCGTCTTTCTCTCTGGCTGTTAAAAGTTTTTAATTGAGATGGGCGGCGGTGGCACACACCTTAATCCCAGCACTTGGGAGGCAGAGCCAGGCGGATCTCTGTGAGTTTGACGCCAGCCTGGTCTACAGAGCGAGATCTAGGACAGGCACCAAAACTACACGGAGAAACCCTGTCTTGAAAAACAAAACAAAAAAGTTTTTAATTGGGTTTGGAGAGATGGCTAAGCAGTTAGGAGTGTATACTACTCTTGTTAAGGACAGGAGTTTGATTCCTAACGCCAGTGTAAGGCAGCCAAAAGCTACACATAACTCCAAGCCTAGGGGATCTGACACCCTCTTCTGGACTCTTTGAGCACCCTCACGCACATGTGCACACGTGTGTGCACGTACACACTCAGTTTTTAAAAATAAAAATAAATTTAGGAAAGTTCTTAAATAATTCTATTGTATCGTGGTTAGTTTTTAAATTTTTACTTATTTATGTATGGGAGTATTTTGTCTGCATGTATGTCTGAGTGTCTTATGTATGCCTGGTGCCTGGAGTCCAGAAGAGGGTGTTGGATCCCCTGGGACTGAAGTTAGAGGTGGCTGTGCAGCACCATATGGGTGCTGGGAATTGAACCTGGGTCCTCTGGAAGAACAGCCAGTGCTTTAGCTATCTCTCCAGCCCCCAAGGTTTTACATTTTTATTTGTATTCAAATTTGATAGTAGAGCTGAGCATTGTGGTGTACTCCTTTAATCCCTGCACCTGGGAGGCAGAGGCCAGCAGATCTCTGTGAGTTCAAGGCTAGCCTGGTCTACACAGCAGTTCCAGATTAGCCATGTCTTTTCATAATGAGACCCTGTCTCCAAAAAAATTGCTATTAAGTAAAATGTAGAGACAGACTTTAAAGTATCTGTTATGTATAAGACAAAGTGCTGGCTGTTGGAAATGTAAAGATGCAGGAAGGAGAGAAAACTTTTAGTTTTCTAAAGAAATAGTTTTGGGTAAAAAATGCTTGGCATGAAAACCTGACAACCTGAGTTCAATCCCTGAAGCCTACATAAAGTGGAAAGAGAAGACCAACTTTACAGAGTTACCTCTGGCATCCACACATGCACTGTGGCCCCCACTCATGTCCCTCCCACCCCCAATCACACACGCAAATAATAAATAAAATAATTTAATGAAAAAACTTTGTTTTAGAAGAAGATGAATCCTTAGGCAATGTAATGCTGCACAGACCACAGAGAATGAGAATGCCAGGGTGGTGGTGGTCCCTAGGGTTGATGGAGTGCTTTTCCCCCAGTTTTTTGTTTATTTTTCAAGATATCTTATTCATACTCTTTCTCTTTCTCTCCTTTTTGTAGCACCTGACAGATACATCCCATGGTGTAAGAAATAAGTGCCTGCAGTTACTTGGCAATCTTGGCTCTTTGGAGAAGAGTGTCACAAAAGATGCTGCTGCTGAAGGCTTAACTGCTAGAGACGTCCAGAAGATTATCGGGGATCACTTTAGTGACCAAGATCCACGTGTCAGAACAGCAGCTATAAAAGCCATGGTAAACATGATAAAAAAGTATCTGGGGATGGTTTCTTTTTGGTTTTGTCTTTGTTTTTTGTTTGTTTGTTTTTGTTTTTCTGAGAAAGGGTTTCTCTGTGTAGCTCTGGCTGTCCTGGAACTCACAGAGATCCACCTGCCTCTGCCTCCTGAGTGCTAGGATTAAAGGTGTGGGCCACCAAAACCACAGCCTGGCTTTTTTTCTTTTCTTCCTTTTTTTCTTTTCCTTCCTTCCTTCCTTCCTTCCTTCCTTCCTTCCTTCCTTCCTTCCTTCCTTCCTTCCTTCCTTCCTTCCTTCCTTCCTTCCTTCCTTCTTTCTCTCTTTCTTGAGATAGGGTCTGGCTGTGAATCCATAACTGACCTTGAACTTGGGGCGGTCCTCTTGCTTTAGCCTCACACCTGGCTCATCTCTTATGATTATGGTGTGTGCTGCTTTGGATATATTCTGAAATCCCCTAGTGCACACTGTATTGGTGCTGGCCTCATAGAACTGAAGATACAAGTTCCTGTATGACAAGTATGCTTTTCTTTGGGCTTCTTTGGGACCCTTCATCTTTATCTCTGAAACAAGGAAGATACAATCTGTGTCTGTTCGAATGCCAAGTTAGATCCCTCCTTCAGGTATACTGGTTCCAGCAGGAAAGAGTGTGACTCAGTTTTATGTACAGTAGGCACACCATAGATGGCCCTTCAGAAATGGAAATGGGAGCTATGAGGGAGGTGCTCTTTAGGGGAAGTTGTGGTAAATGTTTGTTCCTTGGGCTTCTTTCTTCCTGGACCCAGAACTGGACCCAGGGCTTGGTAAACGCTAGTCAAGTATTCTACCAGTGAGCTGCAAACCTGACCTTCTTTTTCTTTCTTACCATTATTTTATAATCTAGTTGCAGCTCCATGAAAGAGGACTGAAGTTACACCAAACAATTTATAATCAGGTACCTTACAATGATTACTTTCTGGAAGGGGAGGAGGTTCATGAAGCTGGGAGGGTGTTGCACCGCTTCTCAGGGTTGGAAATCTTGGAGACTTTAGCTAGCGATCAGTGGCCACGCTTATTGGGATGGACGTGAAGCCATATCTAAAACATATACTTTTGAGAACAGTGTGGGATATATATGTAGTTCGATAGTACTAATGAATGTAAAAAGAATTGTAGTAAGATTTGTGGAGCTCAGTGTACATGAATGCTAAATACATGAAGAAAGTATGGTTGGAAGTGAAGAAAGTGGACTGGGGATGTAACTCAGTGGGGTCCTAGTACTGAAAAGTAGTAATAATTAGGGCAAGTTATAGTCTTCCTTATCTCTCTTTGGCTGGGCCATACTGTAAGCAATTCTGGCACCACATATGGTAAACTGGAATGTTCTGGAGGGTGACCAAGACCACAGATCATATGAGAAGATGGCACATGAATGTGTGTAGTATTGGATTAAAAAAAGAAAATTGGAGTTGTGGAAAGGCTGTTTGACAGCTTAATCAAATGCCTTAGAAGATGATGTTGCTACTGAGGGTGATGGAGTGAGTCTAGGGATAAGCAGTCTAATTCATCCTCAGATCCGGTTTTGTTAGCTTACCATGAATAATTTTATCTCTTGGTGGGAATTATAATTAGCCACATGTCTGGGGCTGATATGTAAATATCTTTTGTAGTACTGTGGGCTTTGAGTACTCTGAGTAGACTTTACTAGGTTTGATGTTATTCTAGATATCTGTCACTCTGTGTGGGTCTGCTTTTCACATGGGGTATGATGTTACATAGTTAGAGTACAGCCTGAGAAGCATACAAATGCCAACATTTCTTTGTTGGGCAAAGGTTTAAGAAATTAAAAGCACTCTGAAGTATTTTGGTTGCTGTCCTTATCCTGCCATCCTATCTTCATTTTGAAAGTATTTGAACATCATCTTTGAGGACAGAGACTGAGAGACGTGTAATCCTTCTTTGCAGGCCTGTAAATTGCTCTCTGACGACTACGAGCAGGTGCGCAGTGCTGCAGTCCAGCTCATCTGGGTTGTCAGTCAGCTCTATCCTGAGAGGTCAGTAGGTGTGAGTTGACCTTTGCTCATTGCTGTGCCATTTCTTTCTCCTTCCACCATACAAAAGCCGTCTATAGACAAAATTGTCGGGATTTGTGGAACGGTGTGAAATAGAGGGGGGCAGGGTACAGCTTTGATATCAGGCTGCTGTGAACTGTGTGCTTTGGGAAAGATACCTAACTCTTTTGGGTCCCAGCGACCTCACCTGCAATTGAAGAAACTGAACTGTGTCTCTAAAGGACCTTTTTTATTAAGATAGGCAGATCTAGATAGAGAATGAGAATAAGAAGTTTAGTGTAGTTTGGTTTAGGTCAAATGTCGTATATAAAAGATACCAGGTGTGTATGCTTGTGGGCATGTGTCACATGCATGTGGAGAGCAGAGGACGTAGTGCAGGAATCATTTCTCCTTCCACCATGTAGATTCTGGAGATAAAGCTCAGGCCGTTAGGCTTGGCAACGAGCACCTTACTTTCCGAGCCATCTACTGGCTCTGGCCAAAAATATCCCCATAGCACTTCAATTAGTGATTCACAATGATTCCTTGAGATGGAGATTTATAATATTTATTCTGTTTAATAGAAGGGTGTTTTCTATAGGAAAAAAGTAGGTGGTGGTTTCCTTTCCATTAAACTGTTATCCAGCATTGGAAAGCAAGAATGGACTGATAAACCCATAGGAATGAGCTTTATTTATAGTTATTTGGAACTTACACACACACTTGTCTAGAACTTGCTTTTTTCAGACTCAGACTGTTTTATATAGGTCTGTTTTATATAAGTGCTAGGGACTGAATGAGGGTCAGCATGCACTCTGCCACTGAACTAGAAATCTTTCCACCCCAAGTTCTTGGTTTCTTCATAAATCTTTGAACCTAATACACTGAAAGTTTGCAGTGCAACTAGAAGTCACTGGACAAGTTTCCCTGAGTGATAGGTTGTGCTGAAGTATCTTTCCGTCTAGGATTCACTACATACAGTTTTCATTGATATTCCTCAGTACCGAACCTGTAGGCTCAGGCTCAGGCTTTGTCATGTGTGGTTTCTCCCCATTTCTTTTTATTTAGTATCGTCCCAATACCGTCTTCTAATGAAGAAATTCGTTTGGTTGATGATGCATTTGGGAAAATTTGCCACATGGTCAGTGATGGCTCCTGGGTAGTTCGTGTTCAAGCAGCAAAGCTATTGGTAAGTTACACTTTCTTTAATGAACAAAAAGTTTTTACAAACATTTTGAGAAACTGTAGATAGGGTCAGATATGTCATATTTTTAGAAATCCCATGATTTCTCCAGTAGCTTGCCCCCCTCTTTTACGTTATATGCTTCATTACTGTGTTTATTTGCAAATAGGACTAACTTGAATATAAATGGTTAATAAAGGTAGACATCAGTCCAAACTCTTAAACCTGGAGTGTAATACTGCCATACCGTGCACAAAAGATGGGGAGGGGGGTGGGGGTGTCAGTAAACAAACACCCGTGAAAAGAAGAGGTAGTTAAACCCTTACCACTCAAATTCAACAGCACTCAGTGTCTTTTACCATGTGGGAGCCAGGGATCAAAGTCAGGGCTTCAGGCTTAGTAGCAAATGACCTTAGCCAGTGAGCCATCTCATTAGCCCATACATTTTTGTTTTCTTGTCTGTAAAATGAAAAATGTAGCCGGGCGGTGGTGGCGCACGCCTTTAATCCCAGCACTCGGGAGGCAGAGCCAGGCGGATCGCTGTGAGTTCGAGGCCAGCCTGGGCTACCAAGTGAGTTCCAGGAAAGGCGCAAAGCTACACAGAGAAACCCTGTCTCGAAAAACCAAAAAAAAAAAAAAAAAGGAAAGAAAGAAAGAAAAATGTAATACCAAATTGAGAATTTAAAAAGATTAAAGATTGCCCACAGAAAGTATACCTATGACTATACGTGTATATGTATGCATATATTACATGTGTTTCTAGCTTGGCGGTGGTGGCGCATGCCTTTAATCCCAGCACTCAGGAGGCAGAGGCCAGCCTGATCTACAGAGTGAGTTCCAGGACAGCCAGAGCTACATAGAGGAACTCTGTCTCAAAAAACAAAAACAAACAAATAAATAAATAAATAAATGAAAGTGTGTTTCTATATAAGAAAGAGGCATAACTATATGTAAATATGTGCATATATGTATGCTCATATATGACTAAAAGCCTAGTGGGCTAGAAGTGTTGTAACTAATAGCATTTGTAATTGCCAGTGTTATTAGTAAGATTGGATTATTAATCACTCTTTAATACAAACAATTACATAATTTGGAGCTGTGTAGATTTAAAGTTATTAAAGCAGGGCTGTGGAAATGGCTCAGGAAGGTGGATGAGTTTGCTAAGATAGGGGATAGGGATGATCTGTCTAGAGTAGCAGGGAAAGAAGATGAGGTAAGAAGTAGTTCAGTGGTGGGTGAGATGTGTGTGATGGGGTAAAACTCACAGAAAAGGAGAAATCAAGTTCCTTCAGAATTTAAAAGGAAATGAGAAGGGGTTCGATTTGTCTGTGCTGCACAAAAAGTGAAAGTTTTCCATTCCTCATTGTAACAAAACAAAAAAATTCCACATGTAGGTTGTATTGGAAAATCGAAGACCATTGGAAAGAGATTGGGTTGTTACTATTATTCGTAATTCCTCAAAGAGGTTTTCTTTTTTTTTAGTCCCCCAAAGTGTGACTGCCACGTAAGCAAATCCATACAACAGATAGTTACTGCTTTGAGCTTAGGTCGGTCTGGGATGTGGTTTTTTTGTGCGGAGGCCTCTTCAAAGTATGTTGAATTTTTCTTATCCAGTAAGGATTAAACTACATTTAAGTCTTTGATCTTAGAAGTTGTAACTTTTTTAGACTCTTTGCTATATGCTTCTGTGCTTATAAGTGTGCCAAGCACTGGTGTTCCCTGAGGCAAATGCTGATGTCCTAGTTAGTTAGTGACAGCTTTACATCTGATGTACTGTCCATCTTGGCTGGTGTTTTGCTGTCTTTTAGTCTAATTAGATAGAAGCATTAAAGCTAGAAAGAATGAGTTAGTACACGGGCTAGAGATGGCTCAGTGGGTAAAGTGCTTGTCTGACAAACCCACAACCTGAGTTTGATTCTCGGAACCCATGTAACGGGAGAAAGAGAACTGACTTCCGATGTGTCCTGACTACCACATGGACATTGTGGTGTTTATGCATACACATATGTACACATACACACAATTCTAATAAAATAAAAATTTTGAAAGCAGTTTTGCTCTGGAGGTGTGTTTGACACTGTTACCTGTCTAGTTTCAGAGACACTTTATAAAGCTCTCCAGTGAAAGGGCTTTCTTGGGTTGCAGTTTAGGTTGGGTAGTGGAAGTTATACAGTTGGGGAGGTGTATTATCTTACCTGAAGATGTCTAATATAGACAAGAGTGTATCGTCTTCTGATTAGTGCAATGTATATGAACTCTTTCCCGAATACTGTTCCTCTTGTGTTTTCCTGAATGAGTCTGCCATCTAAGAAGTCATGGACTAGAGAAATTCAGGGATTTTAAGTTATGGGTGAGTGTATAATGTGTGTACAGGTGTGCGTCCATGGCGGAGGTGAGAGGAGGGACAGCTTTGTGCAACTGGTTCTCTCTCCACCTCTGCAGGAGTCCCAGGGATTGAACTCAGGTCACGGGGCTTGTGTGCCAAGGGCTTTTTCCCACCAAGCCATCCTGTTGGCCCAGGAATTCTTTGTTTGTTATTTGAGACAGAGCTCTTTTCTTTTCTTTTCTTTTCTTTTCTTTTCTTTTCTTTTCTTTTCTTTTCTTTTCTTTTCTTTTCTTTTCTTTTCTTTTTTCTTTCTTTTTTTATTTTATAACTTATTTATTTTTATGTACATTGGTGTTTTAGTACCCTAGGACTGGAGTTACAGATAGTTCTGAGCAGCATGTGGGTGCTGGGAATTGAACCCAGGTCCTCTGGAAGACTAGTCAGTACTCTTATCCACTGAGTCATTTCTCCAGCTCCTCCCCCACCCCACCCCACCCTTTTTTTTTTTTTTTTTTTTTTTTTTTTTTGGTTTTTTGAGACAAGGTTTCTCTGTGTAACAGAGACAGGGCTGTTTTCTGTGTGGCCCTGGCTGACCTGGAACTATGTAGACCTTGCTGGCCCCAAGCTCAGAGATCTGCCTGCCTCTGCCTCTTGAGTGCTGGGACTAAAGAAAGGCATGCGCCACAATGCCTGGCTAGGAATTCTGTTTTATTTGACCTTTAGCCATCAATTCATCAGCTTATATCAGTTCTGTCCCTATGACATTACTTAAATTCACCCCTTCTCCTTTTCTGCTGGGCCCATACTAATGTAAGTTTCACCATTTTTTCAATTGAATTACTATGCTCTTGACATTTGTTAATTTAAAATGGAAAGCTTCAGCTATTCTTAGATGACACTGAAAATGTATGGCAAGTGATATAAAATTTCTTGAGGCCTGACATGGCTAAGACCTCTTCTGTGCTACTGTGTTAGGAGAGAGCTCAGCTGAAGGCACTGAAGGAGGGTATTGGAAACTGAACAAACAAACTTACTGTGAAGTGGCTAGAATGTTTCTTTGTTGGGGAAAAATGCTCTTTAAATCCAAGTAATGCTGGTAATAAAACTATGGCGAAAGTTGGAGATCTCACCAGATTTGATGGCGCATGCTTGTAATCCCAGCATTGGGGAGTCAGAGGCAGGAAGATCACTGTAACTAGAGAACAACCTACTCTAGTAAGTTCCAGGCTAGGCAGGGAAGAAAGATCCAAGCCTGTGTAAGCATTTCCATATCTGTTAACGTAGGAATCACAGGACTTAGATGTATACCTCTTGTGCCTAGGGCCTGGTCTTACAGCCTCCTAAGCTGGTGGTGTTGCTCTTGTTTTGACCGTGTCTGGTCCATTCACCCCTGCTGCAGGATGAGCATTATGAGATACAGATCTACATTCTCCTTTATTTGAAACAGGCAAACCAGCTAATCTCAGCTTCAATTTTTCACATTAAAAATGGACATTATTGGGGCTAGAGAGATGGCTCAGTGGTTAAAAGCACTTACTGCTGTTTCAAAGGACCCAGCTTTGACTCTCAGAACCCACATGATGATTCACAACTGTCTGCATCTCTAGTTCCAGAGGACACCCTCTTCTGACCTTCCACAGGCAAAACATCCATGCACATAAAATAAAATTTAAAAATATTTTTTAAAAATATATGAGTGGATAAATAAATAAGTATATGGAAAGAATAGAGTAAGAAGAGATGGAAGTTAGGCCTGCTGGGAGGTGGAAACAATGAACATCAGGAGTTCAAGACCAGCCTCAGCTAGATAGTGAGTTCCAGCCAGGGCGATATGAGACCTTGACCCCTCCCTACCCCCCCCCCCAAAAAAAAAAAAGAAGGAAGGAAAGAAGGAATGGGAAAAAATATGATGAGGAAGGATGACTAAAACAAAGGGTTTCTGGAACCTATGTTTATATTTCAGCTCTGGAATTTGTGACTATGTTACTTACTATTTGTATGCCCCTCCCCCGTGCATAAAATAGGACTAATGATGGTATTTACTTCGTAGCATACTACAGGATTAAATAAGTTGAGATATGTACAAAGCTCTCAGAACAGTATGTGAAACACAGTAATTTCCAACTCAGTCAGAGGTAGCTTCTATTACTGTTGTCCATATTTTTAACAGTCTGTTCCTGATGATTTAGAACCTATCTTAGCTATCAAGAATAATGTTACCTTTATGCATTTACGTGTAAACTCTGAATGTTAAGATGATGTTTGGAATATGCTTTGGATTCTTTCTTTTACAGGGCTCCATGGAGCAAGTCAGTTCTCATTTCTTGGAGCAGACTCTTGACAAGAAGCTAATGTCAGATTTGAGGGTAACTTGAATTCTTTGTTTAAACTGGGTTTCTATAATCAATATCAGTGTAGATATATGGTGAGCTGTGATGATTTAATGTAGCAGTCCATGCATATGTTACATTAATTTAGGTTACTAGATTACATATTAATTCAAAATCATAGTAACTTGAACAAAATTACAAGCTACATCATGGACTTCATTCTGTAATAAAATATTTTGCAAAGGTTGTATTAAACAAAAAAGAGATAGGATTTGCTTTCTGTTCCTTAGAAACTATGGAGGTATGATCTTATTTTGTGTGATGTGTGACATGGTGGGACTCCTTTTTAGCAACAGTTCTCACAGAAGGGTGAGTGAATGAATGAATGCTTTCTCTGGACAATAACCAAATGCCTCTGTGGAGTGCCTTAGACATTAACTGTGGTGGTGCTTCTTAACATGGTCAGCTAGATGAAATATGACCTAAAGTAGTATGTGCATTCATTGTCAGTACCTTAATTTTTATTTATAAACTCATAACAGAGTTATAGAATTGTTTATAAATAAATACAAGGAAAAATGGCTTGCTTATATAATCTCAGTACCTTTGACAAATTTGGTATCTTCTCTAGCTTTTTTTTAATTTTTTTATTTATTTATTTATTTATTTTTTTTTTTATTTTTTTTTTTTCGAGACAGGGTTTCTCTGTGTACTTTTGGTGCCTGTCCTGGATCTCGCTTTGTAGACTAGGCTGGCCTCGAACTCACAGAGATTCGCCTGGCTCTGCCTCCCGAGTACTAGGATTAAAGGGGTAGGCCACCACCACCCAGCTTCTCTAGCTTTTTAAATGTGTGTTTAAACACTGAATTGTTATGTAGATAACTTTGTAGCCTCCTTTTTACATTCACCACTATATCACATAACCTTTTTTTAATTGCTGAGTTTATACTTCATGTCTTTAACAGTTGCACACTTTGATAAGTACATGGGCCATCTCTCTTTAGCCTTTTCACCATGGTAGGCTCAGATTCTTCTGGTTTTCTTACCACTGTAGATCATGTGAAGGATATTATCCTTGTGACCTTAGTGACCCTTTCCTTTTTTTGAATTACTCCATAAACTAAACCTTTCAAAATGGTTCTGGAGTTGATGTAGGCATGCCATAAACAGTGCTGTGTAGCTTTCCTTGATTTGAGTTGGTATTTAAGTCTGTTTTTGGTGTACCGGGTAGAAGGGTAAGGAAGGAAGTTCTTGTGGTGAATGAGAGGAGACGAGCAATTTGAGGATTTCCAAGACACATTTTGAGGTGCAGGTTATATTGTGGGGTGTGACCCACATTCTTATAGACTCTGATGCTTTGACTCATTGATGTTTCTGAAATGACTATCCATGGATTACGGCTCGTTTCTAAGATGTTTAAGAATTATGGTATGAAGCAGAGTGGCAGTTAGTATTTATTTATGATGAGAACCATACCTGTGAAGCACTTTTGCTCATCAGTATGCTCTCCCTTGGTGCTCTTCTAGAAGGTTATTTCGAGAGTACAGTTTTGCTCAACTAGAATATTGTTGCTATAGAGAGACAATGTTTTCTTTCTTGTTGTTGTGTTTGTTGTTTTGTTTTACCAAGACAGGGTTTCTCTGTATAACATCTCTGGCTGTCCTGAAACTCACTCTGTAAATCAGGCTGGCCTGAAACACACCGAGATCCACCTGCCTCTGCCTTCGGAGTGCTGGGATTAAAGGTGTGCGCCACCACCACCCCGCAATAGACAGTGTTTGCTAATGGGACTGACAAACGTTTTTAGAGTGGGTATATTTTCCACTGGAGACAGTGTGTGATGAGGCACTGCTTTTGTCTGCCCCTCTGGCTCTCCTTTTCCATGTTTAGTGGTAAGTACAGCCGCCTCTCCAGTCAACACTTTATCCAGGTTACTGGAAACTTATAGACTTGTGGATTTCTTGTCTCGTTTTGAGTTGGGTTTGCATTTCTCTACTCTGAACTGTCGAGTCGTCTCCAAGGGCAGTTTTGTTGCCTACATCCTCTTGGTTTTAGGTGCACTTTAGTGTTCTTGGCAAGCAGTAATTGTTGTCATCTTCTTCAGAGGAAACGCACTGCACATGAGCGTGCCAAGGAACTTTACAGTTCAGGGGAGTTCTCCAGCGGCCGGAAATGGGGAGATGATGCTCCCAAGGAAGAAATAGATACGGGTGCCGTGAACTTGATAGAGTCAGGAGCTTGTGGAGCCTTCGTTCATGGGTTGGAAGATGAGATGTATGGTAAGTATGGCTTTGTATTATCAATAGTACCACATGCTTTGCTTTGTGTCATGCATAGGAGAAGGCGATAATAGATGCATCATCTGTCCCTGCCGTATGGCTCAGCAGGTAAAGGTGCTTCTTATACAAGTTTGGAGACCTAAGCACGATCTCCAGAACCCACATGAGAGATCTGACTCCATAATTGTTCTTTCACCTCCACACATGTGCCGCAGCCCTCATTGTATCTCTCTCACACACACAGAATTTATAAAGTGCATCTTCTCATTTAGCCTTTTAGTCACTGTGTAAAGAGCCTCTTAGGAAGGAATGGCTAAAGCCCAAGCAGTATGATGCAGTGGTTAAATTCAGATATCTGCATTTCTATAAAATGGGGATGATAATAATAAACATCTTTCTGAGCTGTAAAAATTAAATGAGATTCTGCACACATAAAGCACTTGGCATGATACATGATCTATTTGTAGTAAGCACTTAGTAATAAAAAGTCATATTAATAATAATAATTTATTTACTCAGACAGCAAGATTTAAATTCAGGTGTTTGTGACCAGAAAGCCTTTTATCTATCTTCCTTTTTGCCTTTGTGAAAATTTTTGTGTCATGTTATCTGTTTGTCTATCTGTCTTGTCTCTGTCTGTCTGTCTGTCTGTCTGTCTGTCTCTATCAACTTACCTACCTACCTATCTATCTATCTGTGTAATGGAGCCTTACTGTATAGCCCTGACTGGCCTGGAACTTGCTATATGGACCAGGCCAGTCTTGAACTCACAGAGATCTTCCTGCCTGTGCCTCCCCGGTGCTGGGGTGGAAGGTGTGCATAGCCATACCTGTCCAGTTATTAGTCCTTTAAAGGTTTTCTGGTTCCACATATGCATTACGATCCTGAAGTTTTTCTACAGTGTCCTTCTGCACCTCTCTTCCCTGTTGCGTTTTACTTTGAGAAATATCTTCCCATTTCCTGTTTCTCTCCCCTCAACTCCCTTCCTCCAACCCCTTTTCTCCTCCTCTTCCCTTTTTCCTCTCTCCTCTCTTTTTGTTGTTCTCGACATTAGAAAAGTTCAGTTAGAGAGGTGAGGTTGTAGCTTGGTTTGCAGATTACTTTCTAGCAGGCCTGAAGTGGTGAAGATCACTCCACACAGTTTGTGCTGAGACCTGTCTTCATAGGAGGAGCATGTCCCTTAACCACATACAGTGTGATGCTAGCCTGGGATTACAGGTGTGAGTCCTGGTGTTTTCTCTTCCCTCATTGACTTTGTGGCAAGTAAATTCATTTTGCCAATTCTTTGTTCTAAGATGATGATAGCTAGCTTATTTCAACCTTAACAGTAATAAGTTATATAACATCTGACATTTAAGTATATTTTCATGTAGTTAGAACACCGAGGTAAGGCAACACCATTTTCAGGAAATTCAATACTCTTAGTCATATGTGTTACTTGATCACATGCACATGGAATAAGATGCAGGCCTCAGTCCTTGGTGTACAAAGCCCATGCTTGTGCATCATTGTGATGGTGGCAGGAAGAAGATGCTACAGGGAGAATCTGTAGAGTGAAAGAAGAGTAGAGAATAAAAGTGGCCTGTGTGAGAAGGAATCCATGGTTTTCGTGGCTCTTAAATAATGTTCAGTTTAATTTGGTTTTCATTTTTTAGAGGTTCGCATTGCTGCTGTGGAGGCTCTTTGTATGCTGGCCCAGTCTTCACCCTCCTTTGCTGAAAAGTGCCTTGATTTCCTAGTTGACATGTTTAATGATGAAATTGAGGAAGTGCGTCTACAGTCCATACACACGATGAGAAAAATCTCTAACAATATCACCCTCCGAGAAGACCAGCTTGATACTGTCCTGGCTGTGTTAGAGGTGAGTGTTTGTAGCTGTCATTCATTTCCTCATCAGATACCTAGGAGGCCATCCCCCTTTAACCCAGGTATTGTGAGGCAGCAAAGTTCTGCCCTCTTACCATATTCCTCCTAAAGTGGAATTTGAATAAGCTTGTTATTACTATGACCAGGGAAGGGAATAAAAAGAACATCTAACTTGAGCTGGCTGAGTCAAGGAGACCAAAAAAAAAAAAAAAAGGCTATGAGGACACTTTAAGTAAGAAAGCATGGGAGGTGTTTATTTTTAAGGACAAGGTGGTGCCATTGACTAGACAAGGAAAACACTGTGAGTGGTTTCTGAAGGTTAGAAAGGTTCCAGAGGTTAGAAAATCTAACACCCAGGGATTCAAAGCCCTTCACTGCAGTGGTAGCACATGACTGAAGACATGAGAGAGGGCAGGGAAGTACCTGGAGATAAGGCAGGAGACTGTGATAAAGAACTCTTCTTAGCCTCTGGTTTTATTCCATTCAGTTGCTGCAGCAGGAAAGGGTCTTAGAGGTCAGTTCTTTCCACTCTATAGTTTTATAGAGAAAAAGTAATTTGTCTGAGGTCACACAGTCAATTAAGTGGTTGCTTTGGGTATACAAAGACTCCCCAGGCTGTAGAACTCATGTTTTTGGGTTATTTTTCTGAAGTGTCTGGATCTTATTTGCAAGTACTGAAGTTGGTTTCTCAGTATTAACAAACGAGATCTGGCTTTAGACCCTCACTCATGAAAGGTACCTCACTATTGGCTGCTATGGGATGTCTTTCTGTATGCTGTGAATATGTGTTGCTCTGATGGGTTGAAAAATAAAGCTCTGTGGCCACCTTCTGAGAGGTCTCCAGATGAACCAACATCCAGAACAGCTTCAAGGCAACTGGCTCAGAGAACACAGCATCACAGACTAATCCAGTCAGGACTTGACCATAATTCTAAAATTTTCTTTGTGTCCCCATAAGACTGCCAGTGCCCTCAATCAGCAGGAAGTAGCTTAGAAACTACGCCAATATTCCCTCAAAATGGATTATAGATGTTTATCTTTGTTTAGATTGTTGATTCCAAATTGTTACTGGTCATAGTAAATCTCTTTCTAAAAGAAGAAAGGGTGATATGATATAGAAATGTAGGTATAGATATTGTAGGATGAAAGGGTAGATTATTGAATCTATTTTTAAAGAGCAACATCTTGTTTAAAATGTTTTACATTTCTGTGGATTTTAGTTTATTGATACAAATTTAAAGTTAATTTTGTTATTCTGTATGTATATTCCTACTCTTGTTTAAGGTATTATGTTTATGCAGCTCACTTGAAATTGTAATATATAATTAAATACAGATTAATAGTCATCTAGGATAATCAAACTTATAATCATGCTAGTTAAGTGTTTTAGGTATATAAAGGTGTATTTCAATTAGGTAGGTAATCTTCAAACACTTCAAAGACTTACAGAATATGGCATTTAAAATGTTTCAAAAACTTAGACTTTCTGGACAGTGAGACACATTTGCTCCTGGCAGCACCGACTTACTTCAAAGAGAAAGATGGGCATCAAAGATAGTCTTCATGGAGTTTATCTTCATCTTGGCAAAAATAGCCATTTGGACAAGAAACTGCTCTTGCCTGGACTGCTGATAATATGTTGTATAAACTGGAATACAGGTTCCATAGGAAAATGACCACTGAATTTGCCAAAACAAGGCAGAATGGTCCTTCAGGTTCCTACTTCGCAGAGGAGACTGCCAGATGTTCTACAGGACAGGGAAAAATGACTGAGAGACTAGGCCTATAGGCTGAAGATGGATGCCCCAACGTTGCAGAGGAACTTTGGGTGACTGTCCAGGCAGCCGTCTGTCTCTGTCATTCTAGATTTTTAGAAGTTTCGTACAATGTACTTCCTATTTACTTAGGTAATATTATATCCTTCTGGGGTCTTTGATATAGTTGAAGACTAGCTAGTTATAATTTCCCTTGGTTATGATAAAAGATAAATTAGATATGAAACTTTAGACTCATAAATATAAGATAGAATATTTTCTTTAATTTTGCCAAATACAAATAGACTAGGTATTATAATTGTAATTCTGCTTGATAACTGTTTTGTTATATATAATTTTACTATGTTAAAGTTAAAATCTTCCTTTTTGATTAGACAGAAAAGGGGAAGTACTGTGGGATGTCATTCTGTATGCTGTGGATATGTGTTGCTCTGATTGGTTGATAAATAAAATGCTGATTGGCCAGTAGCCAGGCAGGAAGTATAGGTGGAGTGAGCAGATGAGAAGAATTCTGGGAAGAGGAAGGGCAGAGTCAGGAGTCACCAGCCAGACACAGAAGAGGCAAGATGACAAGGCAGAACTGAGAAAAGGTACCAAGCCATGTGGCTAAACATAGATAAGAATTATGGGTTAATTTAAGTGTAAGAGCTAGTCAGTAATAAGCCTGAGCTAATGGCCGAGCAGTTATAATTAATATAAGTTTCTGAGCGATTATTTTATAAGCGGGCCACAGGACTGCAGGGGGCCTCGTAGGACCGGCGAAACCTTCTGACTACAATTAGCATAATTATTTCAGATTTCTGCTGCATTCTTTTTTTTTTTAAGATGAATAGGCTTTTTAAAAAATGACTTATTTAATCTTTATTTTATGTACATTGGTGTTTTGCCTGCATGTATGTCTGTGTGAGGGTGTTGGATCTCCAGGAACTGGAGTTACAGACAAATGTGAGCTGCCTTGTGGGTGCTGAAAATTGAACCCAGGTCTTCTGGAAAAACAGCCAGTATTCTTTTTTTTTTTTTTTTTTTAACTAGTAAAATATTTTCTCTGTAGAAAATAGTATAAATGATAACATTTCCCAATAAGCTCTTTTAAGCCAAATGATAGCTGAATTATACATATAAATATTGATTAGATTCTGGGATACAGAAGAGACCTGTTTTTTTTTTTTTTTAAGATTTATTTATTTATTATGTATACAGCATGTATGACTGCAGGCCAGAAGAGAGCACCAGATCTCATTACAGATGGTTGTAAGCCACCATGTGAGTGCTGGGAATTGAACTCAGGACCTTTGGAAGACTAGTCAGTGCTCTCAACTTCTGAGCCAACTCTTCAGCCCCAAGACCTATCTTAATCTGTTCAGAGAGCTATGTTTTACTTAAGTTGTATATGTGAGATTCCTATTCATCTTCCCCTTCACTGATTGATTTATGGCAGATAAACTCTATAGGCTAATCCATAATCTAAAAAGATTTCCTATTCATCTTCCCTTTCACTGTTTGATTTTACGGCAGATGTTTTTCTATAGGCTAATCCATAATCTAAAAAGATTTTAGCCTCCCCTCCTGAAAGGACGGCCAACATTTTCTTTCATCAGTTTGATACAAATATAAATTCTTATCCTAATAGTGAAATGTTTCACTAAAGCTTGCCCAGTGATTGGGTAAAACCAAAATTTATTATAAGCCACAGTCATCCTAGGATCCCCCCTGCTAGGTAGCCTTCCTGGATCTGTGGGTTGCAGTCTGATTGTCCTTTGCTTTATATCTAGTATCAACTTATGAGTGAGTACATACCATGTTTGTCCTTCTGAGTCTGGGTTACCTCACTAATGATATTTTCTAGTTCCATCCATTTGCCTGCAAATTTCATAATGTCATTGTTTTTCTCTGCTGAGTAGTACTCCATTGTGTATAGATACCATATTTTCTTAATCCATTCTTCAGTTGACGGGCATCTAGGTTGTTTCCAGGTTCTCAGGCAGTATTGTTAACTACTGAGCTATATCTCCAGCCCATTCTGCTGTATTCTCTGTAAAATGGGGTGCTTTTTAAAGAATGTTATCATTTAAAGAATGTTATCAGCCAGGTGGTGGTGGCGCACACCTTTAATCCCAGCACTCGGGAGGCAGAGCCAGGCGGATCTCTGTGAGTTCGAGGCCAGCCTGGGCTACCAAGTGAGTTCCAAGAAAAGGAGCAAAGCTACCCAGAGAAACCCTGCCTTGAAAAACCAAAACCAAAACAAACAAACAAACAAAAAAAAGAATGTTACCATTCTCCTACTTCCATAGCACTTCTTTTAAGAATTTTCATAAGTTCACACCTATTTGTTTTGTTTTGCTGAGACAGGGTTTCTCTGTGTAGCCTTGGCTATCCTGGAACTCACTCTGTAGACCAGGCTGGCCTCGAACCCACAGAGATCCACCTGCCTCTGCCTCAGATTAAAGGCATGCTCCACCACTGCTTGGCTTCATGTCTTTGCAATTCTAAGAAGGCAAATTTATGCTGCGTGTATTGTTTGTCATAGCTGGTCTCTATCCTTTTTAGTTTCTTTTTGTTTGTTTGTTTTTTGACAGTGCCTCACTCCATAGCCCAGACTGGTTAGAACTCACTTTAGGCTGGCCTTACACCCAAGGACAGCCTCCTGCCTCCTCAGTGATGGGATTATAGACTTGAGCCGTCTTGCCTGGCTTTTCGTTTAATGTATCATCATTTATGACCTTAAATTTCATACTGTAATCATTTCTGTGTCTTTGTGCCTTTCTTTACTATTTCACTGTAGTTTCCCCCTCTGCCTACAAAACTGCCACTGTTCACTCATTGGGATTCTGTTGATCTCCACAGTGGATAAGCTCCTTGACTCCGAATTTTCCAAGGAGTTAGACATAAACTATTCTTCCACTGTGCTGATCATGGCTCCTTTGCATTTACTGTGTTACTATACTTCTTTGCTTTGAGCCTTCCAGCTAGAATTTCTTTTGGGGGCTATGCTGAGATGCTGTCCTACCTAGAGAAATTTGTTTATTAATCAAGTACTGTCAATGGATTCAAAATATTGTTGTGTCAAAAACATATGTGCTTTGAGCATAATTATAGTCTTAAAAGAAGTAAACAGTTTCAGATGGTGACAGATCGTATACAGAAGATAAACAGTCTAGACATGTGGGAGATTTTATGATACATCTTCAGGTTAGTCAAGCTTCTGAGGAGAGGATACTTAAAGGACAGAACAGCCATTCCTGTGAAGACTGAGGCAAAGACC
This sequence comes from Peromyscus maniculatus bairdii, assembly GCF_049852395.1. NCBI lineage: Eukaryota > Metazoa > Chordata > Mammalia > Rodentia > Cricetidae > Peromyscus > Peromyscus maniculatus. The sequence continues at coordinate 108,163,345 of NC_134852.1, forward strand.
TGCTCCTGGAAAGGCTAAGGTACAACAGAGTAAGAATTTCAGTCTTCATGGAACATAGTGAGAAAGCAGGGGTCTTAGACGTAGATAGGCAGGGGGCAAGTGACTGTGGAGAGAAGTTGACAGGTAGACTTGCCTCTCCTTCAGCATTTCTTGTTCTTAAAACATTTTTGAAATTTATATCAGATATACTGTTAAATTCTGTCAGTCATTTGATGCATATTAAATACTGGTCCCATATGTCTCCTCTTTATTTTTTTTTTCTTTTATCATGTCTAGCAGGTTTGTCTGTTTGTTTTATCTCCCTGATGAGATCATTACCTCTGTAAGTAGAGTCGCTAGGTGATACCTTTTATTATGTTCTTTTCAGGTTCAATCTAGTGACTTAGTCATAGTGAATGCTTAGCAAATATTTCCTGAAACAAATCTGTACAAGTTAACCACATAACTGGCAATTATATAGTTCTTAAGAAACACATAAATTAAAATTGTTTTTCTTACTAGTTTGAACATTGTTTTTCTAAGACATCAGTACAGCTTCCTGCTGTCAGCAATGGAGATTTACTCATTTGGGAAGCATTTTCGGATGGTTAAGTTGACAGTGTGTAGAGGCAGACAGATCTGAGTCAGCTCCTCAGTCCCTCTCTTTGGTCTTTACTTTTCCCTGTTGTCTTGGCTATGTCTGTCTGTTGTGTGCCAGGCACTGTTGTAGGGGAAGTTATAATAGTGAGTGAAAGCCATGATCCTGCTCTCATGAACCCTTATAATTTAGTGGGAGTCAGAAATACTGATACAAAGGCATAGCAGTAAAATGAAATAAGTCCATAGCATGAGTGAGATACCGTAAGAGTGTATCAGGGGAATTTGGTTCTTTGGAGTTAGAGGATACAGCAGTCAGGAAAAGGACCTAATGTTGAACTCAAAGAAGGAGGAGCTAGGCATTGACTAGTTTGGCAAGAATTGTCCACAGTGTGAAGTGTAGCAGATGCAGATCTGTGGTGAGTAGGCATGTGGCACAGTTGAAAGACCAAAGAGAGTTGTGTGTCAGGAAGAAAAATGACTGCAAGTGTGCTGGGACATGGTGCTGGAGGTAGTGGGCCAGCTCATGCAGTCTTACTACTCATTTGTTGATTTGCTCTGGCCACGCAGACTTCCACGCTATTTTACACATGATACTATGTGGCCTTTATGGGTTTTGTTCCTTTTAATTATAAAATACTCAGACATCCTAGTGCTCTTTCTTTTTTTAACCTGTTCCCCTATCCTTTGTGCGTTTCGGGGCGGAGGGGGGGGAGGGGTCTTATTATATAGCTCAGGCTACCCTCAAAGTCATAATCCTACCTCTGATTCCCAAGTGCTGGGACTGCAGGTGTGTGAAACCATATCCAGCATGGCCTGCTCTTTTTCATAGTTGGAAGGAGCCTCTTATAACTTGGACACTGAGTTCAAGTTTCAGACAGGGAGAAAAAGGAAGGTTAAAGAGCAAAAAAGGGCTGGGTATAGTGGGCCAGGGCTGTAATCTCAGGACTTAGGAAGTAGAGGCAGGAAGATCAAGACTTCAGGGTCGTCCTCAGCTACATAGTTCAAGGTGAACCTGGACTGTATGAGACCCTGCCTCAAAACATGAAGAAGCCAGGTGAGATGGTGCATGCTTTTAATTTTAGCACATAGGAGGCTAGGCAGGTGGATCTCCATAATTTGAGGCTAACCTGGTGTACATAATGAGCTCTAGGCCAACCAATACTACATAGTGAATGAAACCCTGTCTTAATAAACAAACAAATAAATAAATACAGGAAGAGAGAGAAAGAATAGAAGAAAAGAAAGAATATCCCCTTCTTAGATCAATAAAATGAGGTCTTTCTCGGGAATTTTAGCTAGTAAATTTCTAAATATTTTTTCCTGTGCCCACCCTATATGGAAAAGTAGCTATGGCCAAGGGGATGATAGATGGAACTTGAGTTTGCTAGCAATTACTGTTGTTAATTATTGCCTTTCTTTCTTTCTCTTCTGAAAAAGGACTCCTCCAGGGATATTAGAGAGGCTCTTCATGAACTCTTATGCTGTACTAATGTTTCAACAAAAGAAGGGATTCATCTTGCACTGGTGGAGCTACTAAAAAATTTAACCAAGTACCCTACTGACAGGGACTCCATATGGAAGTAAGGACATTTACCTCATTTACTAAGTCTCGTTGTAAGATAACTGTACAACGTACACTGTTTGGGGGATATCACAGACTGGATAGCCTTCCCTTTCACCTTTAAATAGAAACTGGGTTCAACTTTTCCAAACTTTTTTTTGTTTTGTTTTCTGTTTTTCAAGACAGGGTTTCTTTGCGTAGCCCTGGCTGTCCTGGAACTTACTCTGTAGACCAGGCTGGCCTCAAACTCAAACTCAGATCCACCTGCCTCTACTGGGTGGCATGCCCCACCACCTCCTGGCTATCTTTTCCAAATTGTTAGAAATCTGACTGCTTAAATGAACATCACATATTCGATTAGAGGTTCCCATCCATCCACCTGGTAATATCCTATCTCTATTGTGTACGGACTGTCAAGTCTTAGGGTTAGAGAGATGACTCCTAGGTTTCCTTTTTCTCATATAATGTCTTTGTTTGTTTGCACACCGTCCAGCATTATAGCCATTATCATTGAGTTTAGAGGCAGGCCTGGCACTTGATCTAAAGATAGAAAAGTTCAATCATTTTCCCACCCAGTTGACTTTAGCTTTACTGACTTCAGCCAAACTAGTAATACTGTTTATTAACATCTGTTGGAAGAACTACCTGTATACAGGTAATAACTCCTGAGCTGGAGAGATGACTCAGTGGTTAAGTGTACTGGTTGCTCTTCCAGAGGTCCTGAGTTCCATTCCCAGCACCCACGTGGTGGCTCACAACCATCTGTAATGCATAAAGGCATGACTACAGATAGAGCACTCATATACATAAAATAAATAAACAAATATTTTAAAAAATGAAAGAAAGAAAAGAAAACTACTAAGCTGGACGTGGTAGCACACACCTTTAATCCCAGCAGAGGTAAGTGGATCTCTGAGCTCTAGGCCACCCTTGTTTACAGATTGCATTTCAAAACAGTCAGGATTACACAGAGAAACCGTGTCTTGAAAAACCAAAAAAGAAAAGAAAAGAAAAACTATTAGTAAATTACCTGTGGATTAAGTAAGGTGTTGGAAGATACATGTACATATACCTATACTGATGTCATTATTTAGACAGATGATAGAAATCTTGTGCTTTGCCATGTGGTAGGCAAGTAGTCTGTCACCCAGCCAGTCCCCAGCTCCCTGGCAGATGCAAGCTAAAAATGCCTGTGGAGTCTTGTTCTAGATCACATTTTAAAAATTACAGTTTGCTTGTTTGTTTGTTTTGTGTTTGTGTGTGTCTGTGTCTGTGTCTGTGCACACGCCATGTTGAATATGTGGAGGACAAAGGACAGCTTATGAGAGTCAGTTCTCTTCTTCCACCATGTGGGTCCTGGGGATTGAACTTGGGTTGTCAGTCTTGGCAATAAGTGCTTTAACCCACTGAGCTGTTTCACTGGCTCTAGATCACATTTTTGATAGCACTTTTCTGTTTTGTCATTTCCCCATGTTTGTGCAGTCCATTTCAGATCAAGTCAACATATATTTGTTGATTGTCTTCAAGGAACACTCCGTCGTTTGGCATGTGGATATATAGTGGTGGTTCACAGCTCTGTCAGTAAGTGTAGAGATGTAGAACAAAGGATTAATTCTACCTGATGATAGGTGTGATTGTGAAACATTTGTATTAAATAAGATTTGTTGAGGCTGGAGAGCTAGCTCAGCAATTTAGAGCACTTGCAATTCTCCATTGGTTCTGGCTTCTCTTCCCAGCACCCACATGGTGGCTGCCTGTACTCCAGTCCTAGGGCATCTGATGCCCTCATGTAGCCTCTACGGTCACTGCATGCAAGTGGTGCCAGCCATACATGTAATCAAAACACCCTATACATAGGAAACAGTTTAAAAATTGTTGAAGTGGAAATGAAACCTAAACCAAACCAAAACAATATATAAAAATAAAAAAAGATTTATGGCCTGGCGATGGTAATGCATGCCCTTTATCCCAGTACATGGGAGGCTGGGAGGCAGAGGCAAGCGGATTTCTGTGAGTTCAGGGTCAGCCTGGTCTACAGAGTAAGTTCCAGGACAGCTAGGACTACAGAGAAACCTTGTCTCCAAAAAATAAAAACTAACAAAAAAGATTTGTGGTTGTTTGATCTTCCTGTAATGTGTGTGTATATACATACATGCATACATACATACATACATACATACATACATACATACATGTATACTTACACATTGTTGTCTTGATTGGGTGATTGTGTAAAAGAAAAGAGAAAAAGCCTTATCTTTACAGTGCTTTGAAATATTTTTGAAGTTACTTATTTTAATCATCACTTAAACTTTTTTAATCTCTAGAAATAGTAAAAGAAATATATTAAAAGGAATAAAGGAACAATCAGAGGTGTCTTAAGATGTTACTAACAATAATTGCAAAAGTGTAGAAGAGGTTGTTTGGTTTTGGTTTTGATTTTTTGAGACATGGTTACTCTATGCTGCTTTAGCTGGTGTGGAACTTGCTATGTAGACTAGCTATCCTCAAACTCATAGAAATACATCTCCCTCTGCCTTCCAAAGGGTAGGATTAGAGTTGTTGTTTCTGTTTCTAGTTCATTCCTGAATGTTTGCTGAGCACTTGTTATTATGCCATCACCACGTTAAATGCTATGGAGGTTTAGAAATGGTTTAGCTCTCGGATATCACAGAAAAGAAAGTCAAGAAATAGAAAGGTTGGACAGGATATTAAAAAATCAATTATAGTAACAAACATTTAAAAATGAAGTCTAGTTTTAGAGAGGCTCGGCTGTGTGGGGATCTCCAGTGAGACCTCCTTAATTCCCTTTCCTACCTGAGTTCTGAATATAAGGAGAGAAAATAAAGCTGGCCAAACCACAGCCTTTACAGTATGCCTGGAGGCAGCCTTTACAGAGTGCCTAGAGGGCTGAGAGGTCAGAAAATTAATGAAGGGCTATCTTTCCCAAAATGGGGAATATAAGGTTGGGTGTGGTGGTGCACACCTTTAATCCCAGCACTCAGGAGGTAGAGGCAGGTGGATCTCTGTGAGAGTTCAAGACCAGCCTGCTCTACAGATTTGAGTTCCAGGACAGCCAGGGCTATGTAGAAAGATCTTGTCTTAAAACACCAAAAAAGCCAGGCAGTTGTCAGGGACCAAACATGGACCATGGAAAAGTACTAGCTAGGCCAGAGAACAAGCCCCTGCCCTAAACCAGATGCCCCAAAGATAAAGAACAGGTCAGGTAGGTCAGGTAGCATAGCAACAGAACAATGGGCCCTGACCAGTGACCTCACCACCTAGCAGCCTCATGACTTGCACGTAGTCCTTTACCTGCACGTCTCCCTGTACGGCATGTTGTGCACCCCTTCCCTCCTTCCTGCCCCCTCTCATGCCATATAAGCCTTGCTGAGGAGAATAAAATTTGCAGCTTGATCAGAACACTGTCTTGCTGTCTTCTCTTGTGTCTCTCCCGTCCCTTTCATTCTCTCCCACAGGTAGGTCACCCCCGTTGACACCCCGCTGGCCGGGGCAGGCAGTGGTGGTGCATGCCCTTAATTCCAGCACTCAGGAGGCAGAGGAAGGCAGATCTCTGTGAGTTCAAGGTCACCCTGGTCTACAAAGGGAGTATAGGACAGCCAGGATACTACACAGAGAAACCCTGTCTTGAAAGAACAGAAACCAGGGTTGAGGATTTAGCTCAGTGGGAGAGTGTTTGTCTAGCAAGCGCAAGGCCCTGAGTTCGGTCCTCAGCTCCGGGGGGAGGAGAAACTACAGAAACCACTCTGGCTGCCTGTAGAGGACAGAGCCACACTGGCACTACTGCAGTTTCTTCCAACAGTGTCGTGGTGGAGCCTGGTGCCAAGATTTTTATTTTTGACACCTTGATGTGAACTGTCAACAAGAGTTCTGGTATGTGTTCCTGCAACATAAACTTAGAGAAGAGTTACAAGAGAGAATGGCTGTATCTCCAGTAAATGTGTCCCAGAGGAATATATATGGGGGAAATATATGAATGTCTTGGATCAAGGGTCAAAGCTCATTATCTACCATCCTGTGAATATCCAAGAGAATTCTTACAAATTTAATGAGATTGGCAAGATGGTCCACAAATTCTCCCAATGTACACCTTATAACACAAGTGATCTTACAAAGAATTGAAGCAAGTGTGGATGTGGTAACCATAGGAATGCCTCTATTGAATCAACAAACCCAAAGAATCATAAAAGTGGGAACACTGAAGAAGAATCTTGCAAATATAAAGACTGTGGAAAACGGTTGAATTTGTATTCCATCATTAGTCAAAGAATTCACATTAGAAAGGAGCTACACAAAACTATAGACTATGATAAATCATTTTATTCTAAACGTAACACTCATGCTGAAATCAATCTCTAGTGTAGATAAACACACCAATACGGGAAATGTGGAAAATGCTTCAGGTCGTACTCGAGTCTCAGCAGACATCATAGACCTCATTCTGGAAAGAAACACTACAAATGTAAAGAAGGTGGCAAGTGCTTTTACCTGTTATATCAGGTTAAAAACCATTATAAAATCCATAGTGGAGAGGGACCTTACAAATGTAAGGAATGTGAAAAATGCTTTATCCAGAAAGACCAACTTGGGACACCTGGGAATTCATATAGGACAGAAACATTTTATGTAGTAATTATGAGAAATGCTTTGTATGGGCCTATTAGAGTACATCAGAGAATTCATACAGGAGAGAAACCATTCAAATGTATTGATTGTGGAAATCCTATACATGTGGCTCAAGTCTGAGAGTACATCAGAGAAGTCATAAAGGAGAGAAACCATTCAAATGTAGTGTTTGTGAGAAATCCTTTACACGTGCCTTACATGTGCCTCTTCTGTTAGAGTACATCAGATCATTCATACAGGAAAGCAATCTTAGAAATGTAGTGAATGTGAGAAATCCTTTATACAGGGTTCAAGTCTTAGACAACATCAGATCATTGATATAGGAGAGAAAATGTGAGTGTAATGAATGTGACAAAGTCTCTGTGTACCCCTCACTTCTAAGAATACTTGAAAAACTTCATACTGGAGAGAAAAGTCTCCATAATAAATAATGTGGCATATGATTTATTCAAAGCTCTGTTCCTAGAGGTCATTGCACCTCCATACAAGAAAAACATTATGAACATGAAAAATTTGTGAAAGCCTTTAATGTGCAAATCTTTAAAAAAAAAGAGAGAGAGTTTATACTGAGAAAATATTATGAAAATGTGACAGTGTAGGAAAATTTTTGTTAAAACTTTTATTTTTTCAGACTGGAGAGATGGCTTAGTGGCTAAGATTACTGGCTGTTCTTCCAGAGATCCTGGGTTCAGTTCCCATTACCCACATGACAGCTCACAACTATTCCAGGGGATCTGACACCTTCACATCAATACACATAACAAATAAAGGAAAACAAATCATTAAAAAATAAGTTTAAAAAGAAAAACTTTTACTTTTTCAACCTCAAAAATTACCTAAGAATGAAAACTCAAGAAGTCTACAGAATATGCTGTGTTATAGCAGTTCCCTGGAGACTGAAACATTCCATCCTGAGTAGAAGCTGATTAGTCAGGAAATAAGCCCCTCTACTTCATTTCAGGAAGTCCAAGAAACTGTAGGTTTCAGTATCCTGCACACTCCTGAAAAAATGGAGACCAGTCATGCTGCTTAGAGGCATCACTGATGAACTAACCCTCCAAGAATGGATGCTGTATAACCTGTAGCAATGCCTCCAGGGGTGCAGTACATTCTAGATGTCCAGCAGTCATAAGCCCTAGCCCATGCTGGGTTGGGAGTTTCATGATGATATCTATTTTGGTCTGTTTTGCTCCTATAACCAACTTGTTTCCATATTCCTGAAGGCAACCCAAATAGAGCTTATTGATTTCATTTAAAATAAAAAAAGAAAGAAAGAAAAAAGAGAAAAAAAATGAGGTTGGGAAATTTACTGGGTTTTGTTGTTGTTGTGTTTTTTTTTTTGTTTTTTTTTTTTTGTTGTTGTTGTTGTTCTTATTTTTTTTTTTTCTCTTCCATCACAGGCAATTTATTTTGTTCTATTCATTCACAGTTAATACAGAAAATACTTGGAAACATTTCCATATAATATTTGACACAGAAATCATCAAATAGAAGTATACAATGTTGACAGGAGGCAGTACATTTATAATTTATAACCCCAAATGTATTTATAAATTAGAAATGGAAAGATCTACAAATGAAATTATGAAGGTTCACCAAAGTCATTTAATCTGTCAGTTTCTCATTCATTTTTATGTCTTAATAATATTCTATTGTATGAATAAGCCACATTTTATTTCTCTCCAGTATTTGATAGCTATTTGAGTTGTTTTAACTTTTTTACTATTAGCAACACACTGCTGTAAACCTTCATGTACATGTTTCATAGGTGCACATTTTCAGTAGTTTGAGGTTATATTCCTAAGGGTAGAATTGTTGAGTAACAGAGTAACAATGTTTTGCATTTTGACCAACCACCAGACTGTTTTGCCAAAGTGGCACACCATTTTACAATCTTACCAAATCCTTGTTTTTAAGGCTCTGATTTTTGTACAAAAGCATTCAATCATTCTGTCAGACCAAACCAGGAAAAGTAAGCTATAGTTCAGAGCTGTTCTATTCCATTTACTATGCAAAGCCAATCTTGGCGTTTGCAACTCTCAGCCCTTTTGAGTATTCTTGCAGTGTTCACCTTTTCCTCCACCACTTTTTCTTCTTCTTTTTTTCTGGTTTATTTCTATCTATTACAAATGTATAAAAAATCCTCCATCAACACTGCTGATAGCAGCAGAACCTTGAGAAATATACCTTTGGTTTGCCTCAGAAAAGGAACACATATTGTACTGTAAAGTTTATAAAATTGGTGCAAAACATTGTAATAATGTTACAATACCAGTTTTAAGAGTTCAGTGACTAATGGGGAGCTGATGGGATACATGCAGAACTGTGAAAGCGATCTCACTTAGCCAGCTGTACACGTAGACTGTAAATCTACATTCAGATCATTTCTGAACTAAGACTATCATCTCAGTTTATCTGTTGAGGTCAACCAGGAAACCCTAGAATATACCTTGATTTTTGCAAAAAAAAAAACAAAATAGGGGGAGGGGTTTCTTCAGCATTTCAGTCCACGAGTAACAGTATCCTAACAGGCAAAGTGTTCTCTCACTGTCAACATAATATGAACTGCTGCTGGAGGTCAACTTGGGCTTTAATTTGCATTAGCACTTACATGCATAGTAGTCCAAGTTGTTGACCTCATGACTTTAAAAAGTAACCCTAAAAAAGTAAAATGGCCCTTCTTGGAAGACTAAAGAAAGACATCCAGCCACAGTTGTAAAAAGTCTCATCAAAACAATATACCCTTTTATGAATTACGCCTCAATTAAAAAAAAAAAAAAGTAGCCCCAAATAAGAAGCAGCTCTGAAAAAGAAAATACAACTTAAGATATTTGAAAAAAACAAGGTGAATACAGGTTCAAAAGTAATTAAGATATATTTTCTTAAGGCTATCTAGAATTAGGCTTTAAAGAATTCTACCATTTCAAGTTTACCACTAGTTACTAGGTACCTATTTACAAACAAGATGTTCACCTTTTTTGTTCCTGTTTTGTTCCTGTTTTGTTGTTGTTGTGTTTTTTTTTTTTTAAAACAAATGTTCACTGAAACCTTTTTTTGTTTTTTAGAGTTTTTTTTTTTTTTAATGTGTATGAGGGTTTTGTCTACATGTGTGTATATGCATCACATGTGTCCCTGGTGCCCAAGAAGGTCAGAAGAGAGTGTCAGATCTCCTGGAACTAGAGTTACAGATGGTTGTAAACTTCATTGTGGGTACTAATAATCAAAGCTAGGTCCTCTGTGAGAACAAATGTTCTTAACTAGACCTCTTCCTGGTGTTTTCTCTCTTTGCTGATCTATGTGCTCACAGGTCTCTGAAGTCCAGTCAGCTATATACTTTATCTGATTCTGATGGTCTTTCCTTCATTGCCTGTTAGAATGTGGAAAGCCTCATTTGACTTATTACCTTGCAGGGCTGGTTACCTTTTCCCTAGCTGGCTGGAGTATAAATTCAGTGAGGACAGACCTTAACACTTATATTTCTTCTTGTGTGTAGGGAGGTGGGGTGTATGGGTGTGTGTGTGTGTGTGTGTGTGTGTGTGTGTGTGTGTGTGTGTGTGTGTGTGTGTGTAAGTCAATATTGGATATCTTCCTCAATGTTGCTTCCACTTTATTTAAATTTTAAAAATTGTTTTATGATATGAGTGTTTTGCCTGTGTGTGTGTCTGTGTACCACTTGCATGGCTGGTGCCCTTGGAGTTGAGAAGAGGGCCTTAGAACCCCTGGAACTAGAAGGTGCCCTGTGGGTGCTGGAATCACCCTGAGTTGTCTGGAAGAGAGTCAGTGCTCTTAACCACTGAGTCATCTCTCCAGCCCCCTTCACTTTATTTTTTGAGACAGGGTCTCTTACAGAATCTGGAGCTTGTTACATGGATTTTCTGGCCAAGAAGCTCTCAGGGATCAGCCAGATTCAATCTAAGTGCTGGGATTACAGGCACAAGCTGTTCAGTTTTGTGTTTTGTTGTTGTTTGCATGGGTGTTGAGGGCATCCGTCCTCAGGCAGCATGCCAGTCTCTTTACCACCTCTTCAGCCCCTCTTTGTAATTCAGTGTAGCCAGACTATTAAACTTCTAACCCAGAACTTATACAAAGATAAAAACACAATTGCCTCACTCGTGTAGTTTTGTATAGCTTGGGAAAGCCCTTCCCTTCGCTATAAGAGCTATTTTTGACTGAGTTCTTTCTTACTAATGACACTCTGCTTTTTTGTTTTCTCATTTAAATCCTGTTTTATAAACAACCTGCCCAAGGCTGTGTGGTTTCAGGACATCCCCTAGGATATCAGTTGTGTTATTTTAAGTACACATTAAAAAAGACAAAACAACAACCAAAAAAACCTGGCTCAAAACATCCTAAACAATAAATCTAACTTTTACATAGCAATACGTGATAAATTAGTTTCAGGATTGACCATCTTGTCAGGGTGAGAGTCCTGGTTGATGAGTTCACTTGGCATTCTTCTTCACAGTTGCAAGATGGTTGCTTCATAAAACAGCATCTAAAGACCCAAAGAAAGGAATGTTCCCTCCACGGGTTTCTCTCTGTGTGGTTAGAAAGTCATCATTGAGCAGCTCCCCAAGCAAGCTGACTTCTCTTCTTGCTCCGTTGACTAGAATTGAGTTCTTTGACTACTAGCAGACCAGCTACTGGGAAATGTGTGATTGCTGTGGTGGGTTGACCGATAGTGGTGTAGCCCTTGGGCTGGACATTCTTTCTCTTAGCATCTTACTATTGTCCTGGTACCCAAGGAGTCAGTTTTCTTGGCAGGAACATGGAGAAACTGGCTATTGTTAAGCAACCAGTAATCTGCATTTGAGTTCTTCTATTTCCGTAATAGCCATTTCTGGAAGAATCAGTTAAGTTCCTGAATAATTGGACAATTTACCTGAAGGTGTGGAGTTGTGGAAAGTGGATAATTAAGAGTGTCTGTTTCCAAATCAGGCTTTCTGCTATAATTCCTGGACCTGTTGAGGCACTTGTTAATTTACTGATGTCATTCCTATTTGTTTCAGGTGCTTGAAGTTTCTGGGAAGTCGGCACCCAACCCTTGTGCTTCCTTTGGTGCCAGAGCTCTTGAGTACTCATCCATTTTTTGATACAGCTGAGCCAGACATGGATGATCCGGCATGTATCCTCTTGTGCTTAGCTCAGATGGGCCCCTGTCTTAGCAAAGAGCAGTGGATTTTTTCTGCAGTGTTTGCTGTGGTAATATAGTATGTCAGAGGGACTCATTCTCAGCTTTCATTGTTTTCATGGTAATTCCTCTTTGCCATTTAATAGCAACAAATATTTTTGCCTTGTATTTACCACTTCTTACATTTCACATATTCATTATATTGTTAGTACATTTTATCACTAATTTGCTACACAACCTTAGAAGGGAATTTTTTTTTTTTGTTTGTTTGTTTTTTGTTTTTTGTTTTTTTCGAGACAGGGTTTCTCTGTGTAGCTTTGCGCCTTTCCTGGGACTCACTTGGTAGCCCAGGTTGGCCTCGAACTCACAGAGATCCACCTGGCTCTGCCTCCCGAGTGCTGGGATTAAAGGCGTGTGCCACCACCGCCCGGCTAGAAGGGAATTTTTATCTTCCTGTTTGTTTGTTTTGTGGTTTTTTTTTTTTTTTTTGAGGTGGGGTTTCTCTGTGTAGCTTTGGCTGTCCTGGAACTTGATTTGTAAACCAGGCTGGCCTCAAACTCACAGATCCATCTGCCTCTGCCTCCCAAGTGCTGGACTAAAGGTATGTGTGTACCAGGCTTTTTCTTTTGGGCTGCCAAACAGCTCCCAAATCATGACACAGAGACTTACTATTAGTTATGAATGCTCAGCCTAGCTTAGGCTCGTTTCTGGCTAGCTCTTTTAGCTTAAATTAACCTGTTTCTCTTTATCTACCTTTTGCCTTTGGGCCTTTTCTCTTTCTTACTCCCTTTCTGTATGTCTTACTTTCCTGCTGTCTCTGGCTGGCTGGCAGCTGCCTGATGGCGTCCTGGCTTCTGCCCAGGGTGTATCCCTCATTCTCTCCTCCTCCTCTTGTTCCTCTCCTGAGCCTAGATTTCTCTTCCTATTTATTCTCTCTGCCTGCCACCCTGCCTGTCCTTCTCTGCCTAGCTATTGGCCATTCAGCTTTTCATTAGACCAATCAGGTGCCTTAGGCAGGCAAGATGAAACAAATGCAACACATCTTTACATAATTAAACACACATCCTTACATCATTAAACAAATACAACATAAACAAATGTAACACATCTTTACATAGTTAATTTCCACAACAGGTGTGTACCACCACCGCTCCATGAAAATCTTGGGTTTTTCTTTTTCTTTTTTTTTTTTTAGATTTATTTTTATATGCATTGGTGTTTCGCCTGCATGTAGGTCCATATGAGAGTATCAGAATCCCTGGCAGTGGAGTTACAGACAGGTATGAGCTACTATGTGGGTTCTGGGAATTGACCCAGGTCCTGTGGAAGAGCAGCCAGTGCTCTTAACTGCTGAGCCATCTGTCTAGCCCCAAGAAACTGAGTTCTAAGTAACTCAACAAAAATCAGATCTGGGGGGCTGGAGAGATGGCTCAGTGGTTGAGAGCACCAGCTACTCACACTTGTCTGTAACTCAGGTTACAGAGAATCTGGCACACTTGCAGAGACATACATGCAGGGGAAAAAAAATTTAATGCACATAAAAGCAAATAAATCTTTTTTTTTTTTAAAGCAATTTACTTGTAAAAAAAAAAAAATCAGATCTACAACCAGATATTGAGGCATATACCTGTGGGCTGATATAAGACTTTCAAATGAGGCACGCCTAACCTATGTCTAAGATACATTGTGAAGCTGTCTTTTCTTTTCTTTCTTAAGATTCGGGGTTGGGGGAAGAGGCTGGAAATATAGCTTGGTGGTAGAGAACTTGGATAATATGGGCAATGCTGTCTTCTGCCTCCTGCACCACAACAAAGAAAAAAAAAACAAAAAAACCGAAAACTCCCAGATCTGCCATTAGAGCGTGAACTGTCTGATTTTACAGCTTGTGTGCTCTGCTGTGTCTCAGTCGAGCTTCCTTTGACCTGCAGCCGGAGGAGGGAGGCGCTACTCTGAGCCAGGCTGCATGCTCACCGGGCTTTGATCTCCCCCTGTAACACGATGATATGGGATTGGATTGTTTCCTGCAGTGAAAGTGTGTTTACACCAGTGCATCCTCATTCTCCCTAGGTTCCTTTTGCTTTATAGGCAGATCCAGCTTCACCATGAATTTTAGGGATTGTTGTGAAACCTAAGAAACATCAAAACTAGTGACTACAAGGAGACCATTGCATTCTCCCTTAATTCTGTTTACTTCCACAGTGTATTGGGGTTTTGTTTATTTGTTTAGACAGGCTGTTATGAACCCCACTTTGGCCTTGAGCCTGACCATAATCTCAGCTTCCTGATCCTTCTGCCCAGATCTCCCATGGGCCTGTATTACCTGAGATTTCAGGCCTGCCCTAGTGTATCATGTGGTTCTGAGGATGAACCCGAGCTGCTTGCCTGTTATGCAGGCACTCGACCAACTGGGCTGCATCTCCAGCCCTGAATTTTCATTGTTTATCGGGATTCATTGATTATCGGGAAATTGTGGTTCCTTAATGGGAACTTTTTTGGTTTTTTTGAGACAGGGTTTCTCTGTGTAGCTTTGCGCCTTTCCTGAAATTCACTTGGTAGTCCAAGCTGGCCTCGAACTCACAGAGATACACCTGTTTCTGCCTCCCGAGTGCTGGGATTAAAGGCGTGCGTGCGCCGCCGCCGCCGCCGCCGCCGCCGCCGCCGCCGCCGCCGCCGCCGCCGCCGCCGCCGCCGCCGCCGCCGCCGCCGCCGCCGCCGCCGCCGCCGCCGCCGCCGCGCCAATGGGAACTTTGGAAATGGGAAGTGAGGTGACAGATTATGTGTGGCAGACCTTTACCTTTTATATTCTAAGTTTACTTAACCCACTAATGTATCAGACATTGCAGTTTTAGTTCTCATCTTCAACGCTGCTAAAACCTGCCCAACAATGCCAGCGCTGTTCTCAGATCACACCTTCAGGCATTATGCCTACCTCCGAGACAGTCTTTCTCATCTTGTTCCTGCCTTGAGGGTATGTTGAAAGTATTTTGTTTCGTTGATTTCTGGTGCCTTGTGGTTGTTAAATAGCAGACTATATAGTCTATGAAAATTCATCCAGCCAGCCATTCTCGTTTTATCTTGGGCTTTCTTGTTCTGTACTTGAAACATTTGTTGAGACAAGAACTCTGTAGTCTAGGCTTGGCTTGAACTTGCGTCCTTCTTCCTCAGTCTTCCCACACTAGGATTTCAGGCTTGTGCTGCTTGCTTGGCTTCTGTGTTCATAGCCTCCCCTCAGGCTCCTCCCTCCTTCCCTCCCTCCCTCCCTCCCTCCCTCCCTCCCTCTCTCCCTCGTCTCACTTCTCTCCCCTCCTTCACTTCCTTCTCTCTCTGTGCTGAACATACAATTAAGGACACCCTCCTATCAATTTCTAGTAGTGTCCCTGAGATTTTAGTTACATAATGTTAGGCAAGAAAAAAGGAATATTTAATAATAGATTGTATTTTAGACCAATGGCAACTTGTGATTTTTTTTCCTATTTATTTAATTTGTGTACGTGTGTGGAGGGAGTGCACATGTGCTGTGGCATACATGTGGAGAGGTCAGCTAGTGAGAGTCAGTTCTTTCCACCATGTGATTGTGTCTGTGTGTGGGGGTAGTGAAAGACACGTTTTGGGAGTTGCCTCTTTTCTACCACATAGGTCTCAGGGACAAATCAAGTCCTCAGGCTTGATGGTCAGTTGCTTTACTTGCCGAGCCATCTCACTGGCCCTCCATCTTTCTTAAATAGTAACTTAACAATTAGAACAGAAATTACAATTACCCTCATAGAAAACATTTTATAGCATGCTTCATAAACTTACTTGGAAATAAATCATCATACTCCAATGAAATGAAACACAAATCTTAAAAATAAATGTTACACGCAGATTAACTTTTAGTTCTGTTCCCAAGCTCAGCAACAGACATGTGATACAGTTCTCTTTTCTCCTCCTATGGTATTGGGTAGGCTGGTTAGCACTCTCCTTTATATTTGTGCCTGCCTTCCTAGCCTCTTGCCTTGTCTTTCTCCCCTCCCGCCCTTCCCTCTGTCTCTCTGTCTCTGTCTCTCTTTGTCTCTCTGTGTGGCGATACCATAAACCAAGCCACAGAATTTGCTGATACTGTTGTCCCGCTAATTTTTTAGTTACCAGGGAGGAAACTAGTGTCATCGGCCGTCTCCTCTCACATCACCCCTCATGAAGATCCTTCCCAGCAGTTCCTGCAGCAGAGCCTTGACAGAGTGTATAGTGTTCAGCACCTCGACCCTCAGGGGGCCCAGGAGCTGCTGGAATTCACCATCAGGTAAGCAATCTTTGTCTGCTTCCTCTGACCTAGCATTTTTGTCCTGCTTGCCTGATTGCTGTGAATTGCATTGTTAGTTATTCAGCTTCTCTTTCTGACTGCTGGCCTTTATTCTTGAGTGGTTTTGAGACTTTATTTATACTTGATTAGATTGTATAGTTTATTATTTTTTTAATGCTATTTGTGTTCATGAGTCAAAGAGTAGAGCTAATAGAAATAGTTACAAAGAGCTCACACCTCTAATCCCAGCCCCTGGGAAGCAGAGGCAGGCCGATCTCTATGAATTTGAGGACAGACTGGTCTACAGATCAAGTTCTAGGACAGCCAGGACTACACAGAGAAACACTCTCTTGGGAAAACAAAAACAAAAAAGGAAAGAAAAAAAAATAGTTACAAAGATATTTTAAACTTTTTTTGTTTTGTTTTGTTTTTCCAGACAGGGTTTCTCTGTGTAGCTTTGCGGCTTTCCTGGAACTCACTCTATAGACCAGGCTGGCCTCGAACTCACAAAGATCCGCCTGCCTCTGCCTCCCAAGTGATGGGATTAAAGGCGTGTGCCACCACCGCCTGGCTTAAACTTTTCTTTCTTGCTAGATGAGTGACAGAAATGCAGAGGAGCAATGGTTTAATAAGACAACAGTTTCACCCTCCCTTAGGCCTGAAGGGCTGAGATCATCATGGGTCCAGGCTCTGATTCCTGACTCATTCCCATCTAACTAAGCATTTAGAGCTTGTCCTTGACGGTTTTAGCCTATTGGAATGAAAACAAATACAGAATGCATAAAAACAAGTCAACTTAGTCTTTAGCTGTGATGCTGACTGTTAGTAGGTTCTCAGTAAACACCTGCTGGATTGAATTCTCTTCATGATCTGGTGTTTTATTTTTATTTATTTGTGTTTTTACATTTGTGTGTGTGTGTGTGTGTGTGTGTGCGCGCGCGCGCGCGCGCGCGCGCGCTACATCCCACATGTGGAGTGGAGATCAGGGATGACATGAAGAAGTTGGTTCCTTACTTCTACTCTGTGGGTCCTTGAACTCAGGTCCTCTGGCAGTAGTCCTTGTAAGCTTTGAGCTGATTGGACCACTGTTCTGGTGCTGACTAGCCCTGGGCATTATGTTTCTGGCTTGAGTGCATTCTCAGTAGAGTAACCAGACAATGGGAAAACTTGGAAAGGAAAGCAATAGAGCAGTAGCTACTGAGGGTCCCCTCTGCTCTGCAAACGTTACAGGTGGGATGCAGTTTGTGAGACATGTCAGGACAGGATTGGACTGTAGCTTTGTCTGACTCTGAAGTTCATGTTGAGAGTTATGCAATAGTGAAAGGAATTCCTGTGTCAAATAGAGATTAGATTAGATGATCTCTGGGGTTTGGGCTTCTGGAGACGCCACAGTTGGTTAAGAACTTACAATAGGACCTGAACTCAATGCCCAGAACCCATATAGCAATGCTGGGTGTGTGCATGTAGTCCCAGTGGTGGTGAAATAGGGCGAATCAGATCCCTGGGTCTGGTTGGTCAGCCAGTCTAACCTAATTGGTGAGCTCCAAGCCAAAGAGAGACTCTGTCTCAAAGGAGGTGAATGGTGCTGAGGATGACACCCAAGGTGGTCCTCTGGCCAATACACACATGTGGACACACACAAACACATGTATGTATATCTTTTTAAAAAGTGATGATTTCTAAAATTACTTTTTTTTTTTTGAGACAGAGTCTCTCTACATAGTCTTAGTTGTCATAGAACTTACTTTGTAGTCTAGGCTGGCCTCGAACTCAAAAGTTTCCCCTGCCTCTGCCTTCGAAGTGCTGGGATTAAAGGCATGTACCACATCCAGCTTCAAAATTACTATTTTTATAGTTGTTAAAAGTCAGTGTTAATAGGGGAACCCGTGGCTGATATGTAGAACTGAATGGTATTGTAAAATAAAATATAAAAAAATAAAAATAAAAATAAACACTAATTGACACAAAAAAAATATAAATTGGGAATATAAAAAAAAAGTCAGTGTTAGTTGGAGTTTTGTACAGAATAGTCTCTGATTACAGCCAGGGTTACATATTTGTTCCTGTTGATGTGAAACCAGCTTTACTGTCGCGGTCCTTGCCCTCTATTGTCATCCACGCAGCCATTTAGACTTTATGAATTCTGACGTAGTTCAGGAAGAGCTCAGGGAGATTTCATTTCATTTCGCTTTATTGAGCTCTACATAGCTACTTTGCTTCACCACTGTGTCTGGGATTCCTTACAGGAACTCAGATGCTTGTTATAAACAATAGTTGTCATGGCGGAAGCAAGAGTGATGTCATTTTTAGAGATGTAATTTACTTCTGGCCATACTTTATATCTAGATATAGACTGATGGTTTATAAAAGCCTGTATTCCTTGATTATGTGAGCTGTTACCAAATGCCCACTGAGTACCTTTGCTTCTCAGAGCTTTAGAGCTCTTATATCTGTTGAGTTGAAGAATGGCCCCAGCTGGGTGTGGTGGCCACCCCTTTAATCCCAGTACCCAGGAGGTAAGGGCAGATGGATCTCTGTAAGTCTAAGGCCAACCTGGTCTATATAGCAAGTTGTAGGCCAGTCAAGGCTAGATAGTGAGACCCTGTCTAAGAAACAAATGAAAAAGCAAAGAGTTCATGATAATCACTGTATTTATATAAGCACGACAGCACTCCTATAAAAGAGCTAAAAGAGCTGGGGTTCATTCATGCGCACCCTGTATTTTCTGTTGCCAGGTACTGTGCTAGCTAGAAGAGGCACAGTGTAAACAGACAGTTCCTGTTGTGAGGGCTTTAGTTTGATGAGAGTTAGTTGGATAAATAGAAAATATAGAATTGTGCTTTATTTACTATAGTAGATAAGCAGGGTCTCTAGAAGAAAGGAAGATTCTCTTAGTCCTTCTAAGTAAGGATGGTCTAAGTAAGCAGTCCTCAACCTGTGGGTTGTGACCTCGTTGGAGGTTGAGTGGCCCTTTCACAGGAGTTGCCTAAGACCATTGGAAAACACAGATATTTACATTATGATTCATAACAGTAGCAAAATTACAGTTATGAAGTAGCAATAAAAATAATCTTATGGTTGGGGGACACCACAGCATGAGGAACTGTATTAAAGAGTCAAAGCATTAGGAAGGTGAACCAGTGATCTAAGTGATGGCTGAAGCATGAGAAGTTAGTCAAGCGAAGGAGGAAAAAGAGTTTATAACCGACTAGGGATAGCAGAGTCTTGGACTAAAGCACTGGTCTTTCTAGCTTCTTATCTGGTTAACGGTTTGTCCTCATCTAGCATGAGGTGTGAAATCCAGAGGAATGGCTCAACTTACAAAGAGATCTGCTGTAACTTTGATGTTTAGAGCACAGAGGAGGTTGAAAAGAAAGTATAGCCATAAACATTTGATCTGCACATCCAGAGGATTTTGTCTCTGTTATATAGCCTGGCTATTCTGGAGCTTGCTGTGTAGACCAGGCTGGCCTCACAGATCTGCCTGCCTCTGTCTCCTGAGTGCTGGGATTAAAGGCGTGATGCCTGGCTTAGCTGTAGTATTTGAAAAATGATGTTTGTTGGCTTTATGGCCCAAGGATTGCTATTGTGTGTTTCTGAGAGGGGCATTTTTTCCCTACCAGATCATTATAGAAATATGCTTCAATATAGCTAGTTTTCAGTTTTTGTCTCATTATTATTTGATATACTTCATAACTTAAGAAAATTAATAGTAAATAAGTAAATGGAGTTTTATATGGTAGTGGTCAAAAGAAATGATTTTTTTTTATTTTTTATTTATTTTATTTTATTTATTTATTTTTTTTTTTTTTTTGGTTTTTCGAGACAGGGTTTCTCTGTGTAGTTTCAGTGCCTGTCCTGGATCTCGCTCTGTAGACCAGGCTGGCCTCGAACTCACTGAGATCCGCCTGGCTCTGTCCTCCAAGTGCTGGCATTAAAGGCGAGCACCACCACTGCCCAGCTAGAAATGAATTTTAGACTTAAACAGGCCTGGTTTGTGTCCTCTTTTTGCCATTTTCTAATTCTGTGACCTTGGGCAAACCACATAATGTTAGTTTTTTGTTTCATGCTCAGTGAAACAGATTAATTACAGTTCATGTTGTGGGGATTAAATGAACTTTAAAAAGTAGAGTTGTACACAGAAGGTGCTCTTTGTACTCTTTTAAAGAGTTCACAATCTAGATGGATGTCTAGACTGCCGCTTCTGAGGATTGTGGACAAAAAGAGACGTATAGGAACACTGGGACATAGAGCATTTTGCCCGTGGCCAGCAAGTTTCCACTTTTGCCTGTACTGTAGTTGAGGTTTCTCATGGCTAATTGGGTTGGGTTATATCTTGTTCTGTGAAACTAAGAACCATTGTTACACTGCAGGGGCAGTAGACTAACCTAAGACCTGGAGGTACTCAGTGCAGGATCAGCTTGGCAGTGTTCTTTTAATAGTAACAGAAGGCAGAATCTTGCTGACAGTAATTGCTTCAGAAGTTGAACTGTTCGAACTTCTCTTTGAAGAAACATGTTGGAGAAGTGAACTGAATAGACAAGCTGGCCACCAAAATCCTACTTCATAGACATGGATAGTCCAGGGTTTTTCCTTTTATGTGATCGACCTCAGGATGGACCAGGCCACTCAAACACATGAGACACTCATTTCGTCAATCACTGCCTGGAAATTGCTCTGTGCTTGGTTGTGGGCATCTCCTTCTTAGTAGCAGGTCTCTAGGAGGCAGCATTAATTATCAGGATGTTGCCTACTGAGCATGAGGTTAAAGAGAGGGGCTAGTTTTGTCCAGCCTACAAAAAAGTCTGCTGTGCCTGAAATGGCTTCTCAAGTGATTCAAACTTTCACCTTTCCTGCAGTTACTGTTTTTATATCGAATTTTTTATGTTGCTATTGAAAAATAACGAGGCATCGGGTGATGGCGCACGCCTTTAATCCCAGCACGTGGGAGGCAGAGGCAGGCGGATCTCTGTGAGTCTGAGGCCAGCCTGGTCTACAGAGAGTTCCAAGACAACCAGGGCTGTTACATAGAAAAACCCTGTCTCAAAAAACCAAATGAATGAATAAATGAATGAATGAAGAAAAAGAAAAAGAATGAGGCAGAAGCTAGGGAGATGGCTTCGTAGGTAAACTACTTTTGGTGCAGGACCTGAGTTTAGATCTCTAGAGGGTTTTTTTGTTTTTGTTTTTGTTTTTGTTTTTAATTAAAAAAGAAAAGTGAGTGGCAGTGCATGTGCCTAGCTCTTAGAAGGAAAACAGGAGGATCCCAGGGACTTGTCAGTTGGTGAGCTCCTGGTGCTGTGAGAGGCCCTGCCTTTAAAAGAAAAAAATGGAGGGCCAGAGGAAGACATTTTGCCCTCTGGCCTCCATAGATGAGATGTACTAGTTGGCCTAGTTGGATCCAACTCACTACCTAGAGGTGGGTTTGAGGATATGTTCCCTTGATCGATTAGTAGTGAAGTGGAGAGGGGCTGAGTATACACGCATACTTTTTAGATTTTCTTTTTCATGTGTGAGTGATTTGCCTGCATGTATGTGTGTACGCTACTTTTGTGTCGGGTGCCTTCTGAAGGTTACAAGAGGTGGTTGGATCCCTGAACCACAATTACAGATGGTTGTGAACTACTGTGGGGTGCTGGGAGCCATACTTGGATCCTCTGCAACAGCAACAAATGCTTCCACCTGCTGAGCCAGCTGTCCCCTGTATAATATTTGTACCCATAGAGCTTTGAAAATATTTTACTTATATTTACTTGTTTATTTTTGTGTATGTGGTGGTCAGAGGATGACTTTTGGGAGTTGGTTCGATCCTTCTACCGTGTAGATCCTAAGGATCCAACTCAGGTAGCCAGGCTTGGTGACAAGTGGCTTTAGCCTCCTCAGCCATCTCTCTGGCCCTCTCCTAAGGTGCAGTTCTTGCGTAGTTGAACTCATATACTTTATTATCAATTTTTTTTGTTTTGTCTTTTGAGACAGGGTCTCTCTGTGTAGCCCTGGCTGTCCTAGAACTCACTTTGTAGACCAGGCCAACCTCAAACCACAGAGATCTGCCTGCCTCTGCCTCCCTAGTGCTGGGATTAAAGGCATGCACCACCACACGAAGCATTATCAATTTGTTTTTTAATAGCTGTAAAATATTTTATTGGATATACCATAATTTACTTAGCAGTATTTCTGTTATAGATCTTTAGTTAGTCACTGAGTTTTTACTATAATAGTCCACATAGCAATGAATAGTATGGAATATAAGTCATTTCTGTTGACTATTTCCTTAAGGATTATTTCCCAGCATAAAACCTTTGATAAAAAATATGGCTTTATGACATTAGTTATGTTTTACAAATGAGTGTATCAGCTTGTAGCCAATTTCATTATAACCACTCCAGCATTGGAGTGTTTATATGGTGTTAAATGGTGTTGTCATTTGTTACTTGGACTAGCTATAAAATGGTTAAACAATTGTGACTTGATCTTTACATTACTTGAGGTTTTATCCCTCTGCTCTGTCTAATTTGGATTTTTGTCTGTGTGTGTATTGTTTGTTTTTACTGCAGAGACCTGCAGAGACTTGGAGAACTTCAGTCTGAGCTGGCAGGAGTAGCCGACTTCTCTGCCACCTATCTCCGGTGTCAACTGCTCCTTATTAAGGTTTGCTTGGATCCAGTGTGTTTATGAATTTTGGTGCTAAGAATGAACTTGAATTGATCCAGCAGTGTTTGAGACCCTAAGTGGAAAAGCTTCTGTGAGACCATCCAGCAATGGGAAAATCACATGCTCTACAGTGATATTTTATTTGTCTCTATTTAAATAAATGTTAACTCATACAGTATCTTAGTTAGGCTTTCTCTTGCTGTGATGAGACATCCTGACCAAAAGCAACTTGGAGAGAAAAGGGTTTGTTTGGCTTACACTTCCATATCACTGTTCATCATGGGAGTCAGGACAGGAACTCAAACAGGGCAGGAACCTGGAGGCAGGAGCTGATGCAGAGCCCATGGAGAAGCTCTGCTTACATGGCTTGCTCAACCTGCTTTCTTACAGAACTCAGGACCACCAGTCCAGGGATGGCCCCACCCACAATGGACTGGACCCTCCCTCATATATCACTAATTAAGATAATGCATCTTGGCAGTGGGGCATGTGCCTTTAATCCCAGCACTCAGGAGGCAGAGACAGGCAGATCTCTGTGAGTTCGAGGCCAGCCTGGTCTACAGAGTGAGTTCCAGGACAGCCAGTGCTACACAGGGAAACCCTGTCTCCAAAAACAAAAAGAAAAAAAGAAAATGCCCTACAGATTTGCCCACACTCCCAGTCTTACGGAGACATTTTTTCAATCAAGGTTACCTCCTCTCAGATGACTCTCGCTTGTGTCAAGTTACCATAAAACTAACCAGCACATATGGAAATTTTTTAATTTTAGGAGAATTCTTTAATCATTCTCAAATTAGAAGGCCAGGTGTGATGGTTGCATGCCTCTAATCCCGGCACTTGAGAGGCAAAGGGTGTGTCTCTGAATTTGAGGCCAACCTGGTCTACAGAGCAAGTTCCAGGACAGCCAGAGCTGCACAGAGGAAACACTGTCTTGAAAAACAAAACAACAAATTAGAGCAGATTTTAAGTTTAGAATCCTAAAAATTGGGGCAAAGGATATATAGCTTAGTTGGTAGAGTACCTGCTTAGCACTCTCAAGCTCCTGGGCTTGACCTTAGCACCATATAAACAGGTATACTATAATCCCAGCATTTGGAAGAGTGGGAATTGGAGAGACAAGTTCCAGGGCCACATAAGACCCTGTTTCTAAAACAAAGGACACTAGGGATTATTAAGTGTTTTATTTAATGGGATTGGCCACAGATTTATATAAACTTGTATACTTTCTTCTTCTTCTTTCTTTTCTTCTTCTTCTCCTCCTCATCCCCTCCTCCTCCTCCTCTTCTTCTTCTCCTTCTCCTTCTTCTCCTTTCTTTTCTTCTTCTTCCTCCTCCTCCTCCTCTTCTCCTTCTTCTCCTTCTCCTCCTCCTCCTCCTTCTCCTTCCTCCTCCTCTTCCTCCTTCTCCTCCTCCCCTCTCCCTGTGTAGCCCTGGCTGTCCTGGAATTCTCTCTCTGTAGACCAGGCTGGCTTTGAACTCACCTGCTTCTGCCAAGTGCTGGGATTAAAGGCATATGCCACCACTGCCTGGCATACTATTTTCCTAAATTGCTTTTGATTTTGTTTGTCAAAGTTGAAAGGTTAATTCATTGCTCTTAAAAGGGCCAGTTCCCCAGGCCTGTGTTGGCACAGGCCTGTAATCTACCTGTTTGGGGGATTAAAGCAGCAGGATTGTGTAGCTAGAGTTTTCCTGCTTTGCCCACAGTCAGGACAAATCTTTGTCACCCGCCAGTCCCACAGCCGCTCAGACCCAACCAAGTAAACACAGAGACTTATATCGCTTACAAACTGTATGGCCGTGGCAGGCTTCTTGCTAACTGTTCTTTTATCTTAAATTAACCATTTCCATAAATCTATACCTTGCCACGTGGCTGGTGGCTTACCGGCATCTTCACATGCTGCTGGTCATGGCGGCAGCTGCAGTGTCTCTCTGCATCAGCCTTCCACTTCCCAGAATTCTCCTCTCTCCTTGTCCCACCTACTTCCTGCCTGGCCACTGGCCAACCAGTGTTTTATTTATTGACCAATCAGAGCAATTTGACATACAGACCGTCCCACAGCAGGATTGGAAACTCATGGCCAGCCTAGTGAAACTGCCTCCAAACTAAAAACAGCTGGTGATGGAGGTGAGTGGGAGGACATTTGCCCAGCATGTGTGTGGGTCTGGGTTACTTCCCAGTTGGGGACAGGAAAATGGAAATGGGAATAAAGGGCAAGATTGCTGGCATGAGACCCTGTCTTATTGAAAGTAGAAAAACAAAACCCACTTTTCTTAGAGCAAAAGAGGGGAATGAGAAGACATTGCTCAACTATCTGATTATTCATGCCAGCCTAGAACCTGAGCCAGGAATGCCTTTGCCATAGGGAGGAGTTAAATAAATTGTGGCATCTACTCAGCCATATGGTCTGTGGTTTCTATGGGGAATCACACCTCAATCTAACAAAATACTTACAGTGTAGTTAATATTATGTACTCCAAAAAAGATACAAAGCCTTCTATTCCAACCACACCTGTGTAAAAGCTTGCACAGGAGAACTGATTAGAAGTATGTAACCGTTTTCTATTATCCGTAGTCTCAAACCTGCTGCTGTTGTTCAATGTGATGCTCCCAGATGTGTGTGGCTCCTGAGCACTTGAGTGCTACTAACTCACACTGGGATGTGCCGAAAGTGCAAAGTACCTACTGTATTGTTTAGACTCATGACGAAATGTGAAAATGAACCCAGCTTGAAGTAGAATAAGGTAGAAAAGACCAATTCTTAGGGACTGATTTATTGATTTATTTAGCAGTTTACTTAAAGCATTGCTTGTACTGCCTATTTGCCAAGCATGACTTCACTTGCTACCTGGAACAGAATGACCTAGAGAAATAGCAAAAACAATTCGTCGTTGCCCTTAACAACCTGCTGACTGCCACTTATACTTCTATAAAATTTTACTTGCTGGTCCCAGCTTGTGGTTTTAGAATATATAAAATGAAAATACCTACTAGGCCCGGCACTGAAGGCTTTCAGGACCTGTCCTGGCTTCAGTCCACTGAGGACATCTCGTCTTCTACTCTCACTGGTGTCAGAGTGCTTATTCACAAAAGATTCCTGCAACAGCCTCACTAGTAATTCAAAACATATTATTTAGGGCTTGGGAGATGGCCCAGCACTTGTTCTTCCAGAGAACCCAGATTCAATTCCTAGCACCCACAGGTTGTTCCCAACCATCTGGAACTCCTCTAAAGGCACCAGGCATACATGTGGTTCCAGACATTAAAACAACAATAACAAAACAAAAAAAAATTTCCACATTTGCTAAAATGTTAGTATACTGAATTAAATAGACTATATGCATATTTTTAATTTTTGATATTTTTGAGATAGAGGATCTCTATGTTGTCTTGCCTATCCTAGAACGCTCTATGTAGACCAGGCTGGCCTTGAACTCATAGAGATCCCCCTGCGTCTTCCTCCTGAGTGTTTGGACTAAAGGTGTGTGCTACACACCTGGCCTAAATAGACTGTATTTTAAACATTATTTTCAGTGAGCTGGGCATGGTAGTTCACACCTGCAATCCCAGTATTCAGGAGTCTGAGGTGGGAAAATTGCCAAGTTCAAGGCCAGCTTGGACTATAGTATGAGACCATGTTCAAATAAACACCCCTAAAATTTAATTTGCCCATGGTATAAACATGCCTACTAGAAAATCGAAAGTGATATGCCCTGACTGCCATTATGTTTAGACAGGGTTAGTCTAGGTTTTTCATAATGTCATTCACTATACATGTCAGGAGGTCCTTGAAAGCCAGGCACGATGCGTTTACTTGTAATCTTGGCACTAGAGAAGCTGAGACAGGAGGATCATGAGTTTGAGGCCAGCCTGGGTTACATACATAAGGACACCCTTTCTGAAGAACAGGAAAACAAAGGAAGAAGAAACTCCCTGAAAATAATGCTCCACAGCAGAAACAGAAGAAGTTGAGTCCTAGACATGGGTAGATGAAGAGAGGGGTGGACAGTAGAGTCTGTGGCTGTTGGTGAGAGTTTCACTGTAGAGAAACCAAGAGAAGGAAGGAAGGCTCTAGGGAAGAAGCTGCCTGACTTGGAGTTTTGCAAGTTGGGTAAGTGATAGGGTGTGTCAGAGGACACCGAACACAAGTGCAAAGGGACTCTCGGGTGTAAACACGACAGTTTAAGTTGCTCATGTCAATGCAGTGACCCTGTGAACAAGGCCCCAGGCCCAGAGTGCAGGCAGCTGATTGCCTGCCAGTCCTTAGGAGGGTTTCATTAGTCCTGTCTCCAAACAGTCACGTGAGCAGCAGCTGTTGCTCTTCTGTGCAGGAGTAGGACTTGTTTACTCAACCAGTGCAGTGATGGAGAGAAGCCCTGAGCTGGTAAGTTCTCAAATCAAGTGTGTGTCAGCTTTGTGACTGCCATGCCTGTCTCTTCTCTCCCCTGTCTGGGTAGGCCTTGCAGGAAAAGCTGTGGAATGTGGCTGCCCCCTTATATCTAAAGCAGAGTGATTTGGCCTCAGCAGCAGCAAAACAGGTACGCCTATGGAGACTCTTGAGACAGATCTGTCTGGGGATTAGCCAGCCTACAGGCCTTCCTGTGGCCATGTGCCCTGGCTTCTGTGATTTCAGGTCCATAGACGTTAGTACTAGGCCTGTGTGATGACTCTGCACAGCACTGTGCACAGCACTGGGCTGCAGAGTCAGGCTAGTTCTGGTCTCAGGTCTCTTCCACCTTACTAGGTGATAAATTGAGGAAGTTATTTGAGTCTCTTGGAGTTTCCTCCTCTATAAAACGTGGCGGTTGAATCACATGATTTCTGAGATTCTTTGGTGGTCTAACTAACCTGTTATCAGCTTGTGGGCCATTGAGGAGGCTCAGCAGGTCGAAGTGCTTGCTGTGAAGGCCTGATAACCTGAATTCAGTCCCCAGAACTCACATAAAGTACCCACACTCACACACATCACATACGCACATACGCAGTTTATATTGTACCATTTATATTAGTGTGTGTTTCAAATATATTAAAACCTAATAAATACAGTTGTGAATCTTATATCTAAAAATGCATGTAAATTGATTTTGAGGTTAAGTATTTTTATCAATTCTTTGATACTTTCATACAGTGTATTTTTATATTCACCTATACTCTTCATAAGTTCCCAAATTCACTCACACCTCTCTACCTCCCAATTTTGTGTCTTTTAAAAAAAATAATAATAACTTGTTGAATCCAGCTTGTGCTGCCTACATACTCCTGTGTGTAAAACCAACCACTGGAATATGGTTAGCCTACCAGGATCCACACTCGTAAAGAAAACGGAAGCCATCACCTGTCCATAGCTCCTCAGCTAGGGGTGGAAGCTTGTGAAGCCGTTTTCCTTCCATGATATTTTACTGATTGTTAAATGTCTTTTCCTTATAGATCATGGAAGAAACCTACAAAATGGAGTTTATGTACAGCGGTGTGGAGAATAAACAGGTGGTGATCATACACCACATGAGGCTTCAGGCCAAAGCTCTGCAGCTTATAGTAACTGCACGAACTACTCGAGGGTAAGATGTCGTGCTGAACAGAATAGGTGGCATTCTCCTTCTGAGGACACCATCGGATACATTCACAGCTCTCTTCAGGCTACTGATGAGTAAGATGTAGGAGGGTCTGCTAATTTCATTTTCAGAATATTATGCTTGGGTCAGATTAGATGCATGCTGACCTTTCTAACCGAAGGTCGGGCTCCTGGTCCTCTGATCCTCAGAGAGATCATTGGCTTTGCTTGTTGATGTTGTCTTCAGAGCTCAGTTCTACGGTGTAGTATATTCACTCTCTTCTCACGGATGCTCGGGGTTCTGGGACTTCATGTCCTCACTCCTTCGTTCACAGTCACAAGTCTCTTACACTTTGCTTTTTTTCTGCAGCGTTGACCCCTTATTTGGAATGTGTGAAAAATTTTTACAGGAAGTGGATTTTTTTCAGAGGTAAGTATTTGGTAATTCTTATGATGGTTTTTTTCATCTTGTATGCAGAAAGTAACCTAACAGGCACCAAATGAGATCACGTGTCTTTTTCATGCTGCTGAGCTATCCATCACCTGTTGTCAGTGTGCCCTAACGTGATATTTTCTTTAATGATGTATAAACATTCCTGAATCTAGAGCTTCAAAAGTAAACATATGACTAAATAATAAAAACATCAGGGGCCATTTGGAATCGGCACTTAGCTGAACTACAGAAAAACAAGTATGAAGGAAATGTATGAACTGTTCAATGAAAAATTACAACTTCTTTCCTTGATTTTTTTCCTTGTTATTCTAAAATTTGCATATTTCTCTACAAACAACAACAAACTGTTCTTTAATTCCTTTTATGTTTTGCTTGAGATAGGATCTTGTTATGTTGCCCAGACTGGCCTTGAATTACTGATCTTCCTGCCTCGGCCTCCTGAATGGCAGGATTACAGGTGTGCACCAGTGTGCCTGGTGTTGTTCTTTGCCTTTTTGAGACAGAATCTCATGTAGTTTAGGCAAACCTTGAACTTGCTGTGTAGCTAAAGCTGGTCTTGAACTCCTGATCTTCTTGTCTGTACCTCCCAAGTGCTAGGGACTATTGGCGTCCACCACCATGCCAGGTGTCCTTTAATTCTGTAGTGAAATAATAACAAGCGAGGTGTGGTGACACATGCGCAGTCAAGAGTGGTGATTGTTCTCTGAATGAAATGGAGTTTGGTTCCCAGCACCCATATTGCGTGTCTCACAACCACCTGTAACTCCAGTTCCAGAGGATTTGAAGCCTCTTGTGGCTGCTGCCAGCACCTGTACTCATGTGCACATACCCACACACAGTGCTGGTTCCCAGCACTCACATCACAACCGCCTATAACTCTAGTTGCAGGGGATCTGATGCCTTCTTTTGGCCTCCCCCAGCACCAGGCATGCACATAATGCACATATATAAAATTAAGATAAATTCAGGCTGGAGAGATGGCTTAGTATTTAAGAGCACTGGCTGCCCTTCCATAGGATGTGGGTCCAATTCCCAGCACCCAAAATGGCAGATCACAATGTTTATAACTCCAATCCCAAGGGTCTGACATCTACTTCTGTCCTCCATGGACCAAATACACACTTGGTGTACAAATATACAAAGGCAAAATACCCATACACATAAAAATAAAATTTACATATTAAAATAAACCTTTTCCTTTCACCATGTAACTGTGGCTGGTACAGAATACTGTGTAGACCAGGCTGGCCTCAGACTTACCAATTTCTGCCTCCTGTGTGTCACAATAATCTGTCAAAAAGAAACCTTAAACAAGAAAGTGCTTTCTGGCTTCATGGAGGACACACCCTATAATCTCAGCAGTTGAAAGGCCAAGGTTTCTCTGGGCTATAGTGAGACCCTGTCTCAAACTACAGCAAAAAAATTTGGGGATATAGCTCAGAGGGAAAAAGACTTTCATACCATGTGTAAGGCCCAGGGCTCAATCCCTGATACTACTACATATGGGTAGACAAAAAACCCAGTTCTGTGGGCAGGTGGTGGTGGTGCATGCCTTTAATCCCAGCACTCGAGAGACAGAGCCAGGCAGATCTCTGTGAGTTCGAGGCCAGCTTGGTCTATAGAGCAAGATCCAGGACAGACACCAAAACTACACAGAGAAACCCTGTCTCCGAAAACCAAAAACAAACAAACAAACAAACAAAAAAGTTCTGTTTTCTTGCTTATTATCATGTTCTTCAGACCTACAATAGTACCTGGCACTTGATGGGTCCTTCTAAAAAAATATTTGTCCAATTAATGAATCTATAAGAAGCAATGATAATCCTAATAGTGGAATGATTAAATATGGCCATGTAAAACACTCAGGTATATGTCTCACATTCATGGTTATTCTTTCTTCTTTCTGTTTGTTTTGAGACAGAGTCTCAAACTATAACCCAGGCTGGTCTTAAACTCACACAATAACCTTCCTGCTTCAGCCTCCCAAATTCTGAGATTATAGGTATGAGCCATTCACACCCAGTGAAACAGGCTCTTAAAACAAGCAAAAAAACAAAATCTTGTGTGTATGTGTGTGTGTGTGAGTTTTCTATGTTTACACATGTTTTGAATGTGCCAGATGTAGTGTTTTCATTAAACACTTTCCACCTTATTTATTGAGGCAGGGGCACAGGCTAAACCTGGAGTTTGCTGATGAGTTTGAGCGGCTGGCCAGGAAGCCCTGGGGACCCTCTGCCTTCCCAGTGCTGGGATGATACAGGCTCATGCTATGGCTCCCAGCTTTTTTCGTGGATGCTGGGGGTTCGATTCAGTCCTCAGGACTGCAAGCAAGGGAGTTATTGACTGAGCTGTCTCTCCGTCTCAGCTGTGGCTCTTTGGCTGATCATGTTGCTGTTCCACACCGATCTGTGTCCCTGTCGATTTCAGACATGATCCCCAAGCTCTTCCCATTTCAGTACTCTGCCTGCTTCAGGGCTTGGCAGAAGTACAGGCTTAGCTTAACTGCGGTGAGTGAGTGGATAGTCAGTTGCTTCTGTGTGTGCATGCAGGTGTTTCATTGCCGATTTGCCCCACCTCCAAGACAGCTTTGTGGACAAGCTTCTTGATCTTATGCCCCGACTCATGGCATCTAAACCCGCGGAAGTGATCAAAATTCTACAGACAATGCTGCGGCAGAGCACCTTCCTCCATCTCCCGCTTCCAGAGCAGGTCAGAGTCCATGGCGTCTGTCTGCCAAATCTGTCCAGATACTAAAAACCATTTACTGGGGGCTGGAGACATGGCTCAGTGGATAAGAGCACTGACTGCTCTTCCAGAGGTCCTGAGTTCAATCCCCAGCACCCACATGGTGGCTCACAACCATCTATAATGAGATCTGGTGTCCTCATCTGGCCTGCAGACATACATGCAGGCAGAACACGGTATACATAATAAATAAATAAATCTATATAAAAAAAACCAACCATTTACTCCAGTGAGCTTCTTTGATCAGGGGATCAAGTAAGCTTGGGTCCTTCCTCTGACTGTTTTTATTACCTGTATTCATGGGGGAGGGGTGCCACAGCACATGGGTGGGTCCAAAGGATCAAACTCGCGTTATCAGCCATGGTGGTAGGGCCCATCCTCACTGAGCTATCTCACTGGCCTAGAAATCAGCATATTTTCTTGTTGTTTACAGATCCACAAAGCCTCAGCCACAATCATTGAGCCAGCAGGCGAGTCGGACAACCCTTTGCGGTTTACGTCTGGGTTGGTGGTAGCCTTGGATGTGGATGCAACCCTGGAACATGTGCAAGACCCTCAGAACAGTGTAAAGGTCCAGGTGTGTTAGGTTTGGGCTCCGGGGGGGTTTACACTGGTATTGTGTTGAAACACTTAACTTTGGTACTTTCGTAATCTACTTAAGGAACCAAAACTAAAAAGAGATGAAAAGATGCTCCATGGCAAGAGCCTGGGCTTGGAGGCCAACTGTTGTTGAGCAAATAAAACTCTAACCTCAGGTTCTACACCTGAAGATAGGAATAGAAGACATTAGCATGGAGTGTATATAAAGTCCTCAGAATCCAGGAAGGTTTACTAAGTGACAGGCCCCTGCCTGTCTGCTGTATAATGTAGACTTTAGATGTAACTCTTTCTCATACCTCATATACCGTTTTCTGCCCTGCCATATTACTTCCTGGGATTAAAGGCATGAGATCTCAAGTGTTGGGATTAAAGGTGTGTGCTACCACTGCCTGGCTGTATGTCTTATCTAGTGGCTGTCTCTGTCCTCTGATCCTCAGGCAAGTTTATTGGGGTACACAATATATCACTACAGTATCTCAAAACATTAACAAAGATGACTTAATGAGCAAAAAGCTTAAAGTCGATAGAATATAAAAATCTAGGCCACACATTCTTGTAACATGAGCTTAGGTGGGTGGGTGTGGAGATAGGTGGATTCCTGAGAGCTCATTGTCCATTCAGTCTAGCCAAAATGCCTTAAAAATAAGATGGAGTGTCCCAGCACTCTGGAGACAGAGGCAAGTAGATCTCTATGAGTTCAAGGCCAACCTGGTCTACAGAGCCAGTTCTAGTACAGACTCCAAAGCTGCACAGAGAAACATTGTCTGGAAATAAGAAAGAAAAGAAAATGGAGTGTGTCCTCTGACCTCCTGGAGTATTACTACCCCTCTCCCCATACACACAAATACCCCAACAGCAAAACAAGAATCAGAGCAGAGAGAGAGAAAGAGAAAAATAAAAATAGATCTGTCAGACCTTGAGAGGACCCAAGATATGTGGAGAGATGAAAGATTTGAGCAAGTGGATAAGAGCCATCCTTCCCTGAATTTTGGCGTTGAAAGGATGATCTGATTCCTGTAGCTGGTCCAATCTGCTCCTAGTGTCAGCTTTATTTGTTTCTCCAGTCGGCTTGTACCCTGTGTCATGTGATAGGCTCTCTACACAGGTAGCTGGAGGCCCTCAAGTTGTTGAGGAAAGAATTCATTCTGTGCCCATTGGTGAGATGCGAAGACCTGGCTAATGGTTTCAACACACCCTTCTTTGATACTCTGTTTGTGGAAACAGTCAGATAATGCTTTCCTATCTGATAGTACAGAGTGACTATTACAGAAATTGCTTTCTCACTGTCAGGTGAGGGTTAAATGCTGGGCCCTGATATGTTTCAGAGCTAAGGAGGGAAGTCATTCTAATGGGGTGCTTGGGAGAGTTTTCCACAGTTAGAATTATTAACTGTTACCTATTAATAGGGACACTATTCCTATCATTTATTTACCAGGGATTTGAGAAATATTTACTGGATACTGTTTCTTCTAGTATTGTGTGTGTGTGTGTGTGTGTGTGTGTGTGTGTGTGTGTGTGTGTGTGACCCCTTTTTTTTTATTTAGGTTTTTTCAAGACAGGGCTTCTCTGTCCTGGAATTTACTCTGTAGACCAGGCTGGCCTCATGCCTCTGCTTCTCAAGTACACCACCCCTGCCTAGTATGTGTTCCCTTTTAAGAAGCAGTTCTTTATGATGGCTAGGGTCACCTTTCTACTACTGACCTGGGGTTCACAGTAAATGTCATCATTATTTTCTTAGCTCCTCCCTCTTCTGTTGCCCCATTTCTGTCATATCTTAGGTCTTGTATCCAGATGGCCAGGCTCAGATGATCCACCCCAAGCCAGCAGACTTTCGGAACCCTGGCCCAGGGCGGCACCGTCTCATCACTCAGGTGTACCTCTCCCATACTGCCTGGACAGGTAAGAGTCAGTGGGGTGGGTGGGCAGGAAAATATCTCCCCATTAATCTCAGTATCTTCTCATTATGATTTCCTTTTTTAGTTTGCTTATTTGTTTGTTTGAGGGCAGCCCTGGCTGGCCCAGAACTCTATGTAGACCAGGCTGGCCTCCAACTCCACCTGCCTCTGCCTCCCGAGCACTGGGATTAAAGGCATGTGCCACCATACCCTGATTGAACTTGATCTCTCTTAAGTAAGGATTTCATAAGCTCAAACATTAATATGTTTGGACTAATTTTGTTTGCACAAGGAACAGAATTCTGTTAGAGGACACACGGGAGATTATAGAGTGCAAGTCTCCTGGAAACTAGGACTGGGCTGCACCTGAGGAGACCACTTTCCTGTTCTAACTGTTCCTGTGACACACCATTTGTTCTTGGGGAAGTCCCTCTTGAGTCTTCTTCTTCACTTCCAAAGTGAAGATGATAATTTTCAACCTATAAATGAGCGAGAATTGTTCTTGGTATTAAAGTTTCATGTTTCTTAACAAATATTATAAATCGTTATCTCTTTGTGTATGATCAGTCCATCTTATTCTTTTGAAACAAATCAAATGAAAAGTAACTGTTCCTCCCATAGCCATGAACTGTTTGGGGCTAACAGAGTTTGTTTTATAGACTTAGAACTGAACCTGGATGGCTTAGGTCTGTATGCGAGTGCGCACGCACACATTATATTCACCTGTAAGAATAAAACGGGAGAATACAGATGCGTAAGACTTTACAATTGACGCCCATAGTGCTTCTTAGAAAACTCAAAGAAAATCTCAGTCTGCAGATTCTAAGACACCGGACACAACTGGCCACAGTGGTGTTTCCTAAATCACTGGGGATGACTTAGGAACATGACTTTCACTAGGAAAGGTGATACTGCCACCAGTTTGGTTTTATGAATAGGGGACTACTCTCTATAATTTTATTTTATACTGTCTTTTGTGTTTTGAAATATCTGAAAGGGGGCTGGGCACATGGCTCAGTTGGTAAAGTGTTTGCCATTTGAGCAAGAGGACCTGAGTTCAGATCCCCAACACCCACGTAAAGCCAGGGGCAGCAATAACACCCACAGCCCCAGTGCAAGGGCAGTGAATATGGAGCATCCGTGAGGCTTGTCGGCCAGGCAGTCCGGCCATTTTGATGAGCTCTGGGTTCAGTGGCTGCAAAAAATAAGGTGGAGGGCTCAGAGAGATGGCTCAGTGCTTCAGAGGACCTGGATTAATTCCCAGCACCCACATGGTGGGTCACAGCTGTCTGTAGCCCCAGTTCCAGGGGATGTGATGTGGTGCCCTCTTGTAGCTGTGTGTATAGCAGGTGCACAAGTGGTACCCAGACATGCACACAGTCAAAACAGTCAGACACTTAGGAAAAACATTTTAACTTTGTTTTTCAAGACGGGGTTTCTGTGTGTAGCTCTGACTGTCCTGGACCTCACTCTGTAGACCAGGCTAGCCTAAAACTCAGAGATCTACCTGCTTCTGCCTCCCAAGTACTGAGATTAAAGGTGTGTGCCACCGTATCCAGCTTAATTTTCTTTTTTAACTCTGAAAGAAAAAAAAGCAAGCAATTGAAGAAGACAGTGCTATCAACCTCTGGCTCCCACTTGTGCACATACATGCACATGCACTAGTGCACACACAAAGTACTAACATACATGACAAACTAGTGCCATCAAAGGTTTCCTTCTATCAGACATATTAGATGCATGTGATGACTATGAAGTTTTCATAAAGAGGAAGTTAAAGTAGCCCCTTTGGTGTTTTTGTGACATAGGACCAGGCATCTCAGGGTACCCAGGATCTGCTTCCCTGAGTGTCCTTCATTTTTTTTTGCACTATTTTGTGTGTGTGCATGTATAGCTAAGGATCCAATCCCGAGTTTCTACATACTAGGCGGGCATTCTACCACTGAGCTACACTCCCAAACCACCTAAATGGTTTGATTCAAGGATGACAGACACCAAGAAAGACACACCGTAGTACAGTATCGCTTGGAGAGCTATAACTCTCTGATTTGTCCCCTGAGAACTCAGTCCCTAGTTACTATTGTTCATCTCTAATTCTTTGCGTAGCACTTATTCGTGTCAGATGTTTTCTCACTTAATTGTTTACATGATGTTTTCTCACTTAATTGTTTACATGATGTTTTCTCCCATCTGAAATAAGTTTTGTGGTAGGGAACATGCTTGTCTCCACCACTACCGCCTGTGTCCACAGTACCTGATACGTGGTAGGCACTAGACAAATAATAACAACAGCATAGGTTATTTTGAGGCTCTGAAATGGACATGAGGCCTTTTTTTTTTTTTGGTGGTGGTGCTAGGGATAGAACCCAGGATCTTGGACAAGCTAGGCAAGTGCTTTGTCACTGATCCAGCTCTGGCTCTTAGAAATCTGAATGTCCAGGACCACCTGCCCACCCCTCTTTCCCCATTCATGTTCCCCTCTAGTCTGGGACAAGTAAGTAAAATATGGTCTTGCCCTGAAATCTCTTGATCCTTCTCCCTAACGCAGGAAGTGGGGGCCAGAATTTGTGGGGACCTTAGCTCCTTTGGGAGGCAGGATGCTACCTTATAGAGAGCTAAGTCTCACAGTCTGGCTTTTAGATCTTTCCTTTCCTGTGTGATCCTGAAGAACTTACTTAATATCTCCAACTCCTTTTCCTTTAAGATGGGAACCATTCTTCTAGGCAGAGGGAATGGATATATTGTAGGGTTTGTCTCGGGTGACTTTATCTCCTCCCACCATTGCCTCTCTTTTGCTTCCTCTCCCCTCTCCTCTCCTCTGGCATTAGCTTGAATTGCCATTCCTATCAGACGCTGATGAGGGAAGGCAGAATGACTACATGCTCTCCTCTGACGTGCCCAGGATTTGGCTCCTTGAAGTGCTGTGAATATTGACTGGGATGGTCTAGGAGTGTGATAAGAAAGCGGATGTTGCTGGGCTTGCCTGGCTCCACTCTGAGGGGAGATTGTTCTGGAAGTCTGGTATTGGAAGAGTGCTTGTGTCATCACTACACTCAGGACTGTGTCAGGCCTCATGGTGTGGGTATGTTTACACTACATGGCTGGAGCTGTGAGGCTGCACTTAGTGCTCATGCTGAACTCAGTGGGCCTGGATGCTCTGGCCTTGGCTGCCTGGAGGAGAGCAATCTAGCCTTTGCTCTGACCTGAGAGACCAGAAATAGAGTTGGTAAGGCATTAGGAGTCCTGGAGCCTTTGTCCTATTTGATGTTGAACCATCCAGCTCATTCTTACCCTCTGAACTTTTAGCCAGAAGATGATCTTTAACTCTTGCACCAAAGTAGAGCACACTCAAGCTTGTTCTGTTCTGTGCCTTGCAATTGCTGAATGTCCTTCTGAACTTCTCTCCCTCTCCTTTGTGTGGAAGCCATGTGGTTAAGGTGGCTCCGTTTCTCACAGGGTGGATTTGGGCAGCCACTTAGAGCTATCTGAGTGAGCTCCTGGACTTTTTTCAAGATCGTGATTCTTTTTTTCATGGTGTGGCAGGAAAGAACTCCTGGGGTTTTGTGTTTGGCACAGAGTGGGTATTTCATTCCAAAGCCTTCCTGCATTCTTTCCTCAGTACGTTTAGACTCAATTAGAGCATGTCCTATACTCCATTGCAAGTCAACCGAAACAGCCAACAGCTCCTAGGGGGTTTGTTTACTCTCGTTAGGCCTGCCACAGTCAGGCAGTAGATCTGCAGTGTAATTTATGAAAGAATCAAACGGATTCTGGTATTTTAGGTCCCCGAAACATGTTCCTTTCCACTGAGAACAGATTTTTGCCAGAACTATTGCCTTGAAGCTTTCGTCTCCACTAAAAAAGTCAAGTCTAAGATGCACACAGCCCAGAGTCCTAACACTGAACTGCCAGTCTAGGTTGAGAAAAGGCCACAGCCACTGTGGCCCCCTTCGGGTTTCTCTCAGGTGGTCTCAATTGCTGTGGCCTTGAGCTTCAGGAAGCACGTAGCCACGGAGACAGTGGCATTACATCTGCAGCCTCAGGGTCGCCTCACAGGATTCAGGCTAGAATGCTGTTGTTTGTAGTTGAGGATAAAGAGGGATGCAGACATAGGAAAAGACAGTGTCTCACTATGCAGCTCTGGTTGTCCTGGAACTCACTATGTTGATTAGGCTGGCCTCAAAGTCAAGGAGAGATTTGCTGGCCTCTGCCTCCAGGGTGCTGGGATTAAATAAAGGTGTGTGTCACCCCACTTAGCTTCGCAGCCCATCTTTGGTGGTACTTTATTTACAGTTTCATTTGAATTCCTAGAAGTTGCCCAGTGATGGAGGATTTCTTGTCTTCTTGTTGTTTTTCAGAGCCATGCCAGGTGGAAGTGAGGCTGTTGCTGGCCTACAACTCCGGTGCACGCATTCCAAAATCTCCATGGATAGAGGCTGGTGAGATGTCACCGCAGCTGGAAACCAGCATCGAGGGCACCATTCCCTTCAGTAAGCCTGTGAAAGTTTACATAATGCCCAAGCCTGCAAGACGCTGACCCACAAGCAGTCTTCACAGCCATGGCCTAGAGGCCCTTTCTAGGTACCAGTGAGCAGAAGTGGTGTGTAGGTGTGAACATGTCAACCTTACAATCTCATTTAGTATCCTACACAGGGTCGATCATTTTTGCATTAAAGACAGAAATACTCTGGCTTATCTCCTCCGTTCCATAATAAAGTTGAGAAAACACCTAGCTGTTCTAGTTTCTGGTCCTTAAAAATAAAAAAGACCCATAGCAGTAATAACACATTAATTCTGAGATGTAAAACATATGGTCTGATTTTCCAGGCATTTCCAAGTCCTGGTTATTCAAGCCATAGTCTTGTTTCTTGAAGTAACAGATTGTTTGCCAAAGTCAACTCCAAAGCCATTTTAGCAGCTGCATATTAATCACTAAAAGATTCTGAAGGACCTTAGACATCTGTTGTCTTCCTGAGAGACCTTTCCTAACCAGGAGATGGATGGGCCAGGAAATGACAGAATGGCAGGACAAGAAGTCCTTCTCATCCTGAGATAAATTCTCGATCTTGCTTGCCATTATCCTCAGAATCTCTTTCCGATTGTGGTTCGTGCCCTTAATCCCAGCACTCGGGAGGCAGAGGTAGGCGGATCTCTGTGAATTTGAGGCCAGCCTGGGCTACAGAGTGAGTTCCAGGACAGGCTCCAAAGCTACACAGAGAAACCCTGTCTTGGCGGCGGCGGGGCGGGGGGGGGGGGGGGGACGGACCATATTTTGGGAAAGAAAGCAGTGTTGTGGGAAGATGGTTCCCAGTAGAGGAAAGAAACTCCTACCTGGCAGCTTCTCTGCTGCACTGGAGCTGCTTAAAAGGTCCAGGTGAGACGGACTACGTCAGTGCTGCAGAGAGGCTAACTGGGAAGCAGGCCTGTGCTGTGTGTGCATGGCGTCCACATGAGGCTTAGAGATTAAGTCACAGTTTGAAAAACTGTATTCATTCAAAGGGTTCCGAAAGCCCAGGCTATTCCACTACAGGGAAATTATATGGGTGCTCTGGATTGAGTGTCTCTCCTAAAGTTCACACATGGGAACCACATCTATAAGGCCACATTGTGGGAAGCAGGCCTCATAAGGGGTGGTGCAGTTAGTCATGAGAGCCTTGCCTTAGGATTGGGTTAATGTCATTATAATGGGACTGGGTTACTTAGCAAAAACAAGGTTTTTGGGCCAACCATGGTGGTGCACACCTATAATCCCAGCACTCTGCAAGCAGAGGCAAGTTGGATCTCTGAGTTCAAGACCAGCCTGGTTTACACAGTAAGTTTTAGGACAGCCAAAGCTGAGACTCTCTCAAAACAAAAAACAAGATGTGTGGATTTTTTTTTATGTGTAGGTGGGGGTGGGGAGAGTTGGGGGTGTCTCAGTGGCATTTCTGGGAAGAGCTGTGCAAGCATGAGGACCTGATTTGAATTCCCAGCACCCACATAAAAGCTGGACTTGTTGGCATGCATCTGTAACTATAGGATAGAGTTGAGGCAGGAAGATCCCTGAAGTTCATTGGCCAGCCTCCCTAGCCAAATTGATAAATGCAGACTCAGTAAGATTCTGCCTTGAAACTAAGGTAGGTGGGTATGGTGCTGTAAACCTTTGTCCCAGCACTCGATTGGCATGGGCAGGTGGGTCTCTGCATTCAAGGACAGCCTGGTATACACACTTGAGGTCAAGGCCATCGAGAGCTCTATAGTAAGACCCTGTCTTGGAAACAACGAAACACTTAAGGTGGAGGCAGAAAGATACTCAGCATATGGAAGTGTGCCACGAGCCTGACATCTCAGTTTGAGTCTGGATGTCGTGGCACACATCTGTAATCCCAGCCCTCCTACAGCAAGACGGGAGGCAGAGACAGGATCTCCCAGAAGCCAGGGGCAAGCTAACTGGATATGTACAGTGTGGAAGACATGAGAGGCCCTGCCTCAAGAACAGTGAAAGAAGAGCCAACTCCTGAAAGTTTTCCTTGGATCTCTACACACACTGGCACACTCAAGCCATACACTCATATACAATAATAAATACATTTTAAAATTATTGCATTTGTAGGGTTGTTTTACTTACATGTATGTGTACTACGTGTGTGCGGTGCCCTCTAACTCCATGGAACTGGAGTTAAAAGCAGTTGTGAGTCTCCATGTGGGTTTTGGGAATTGAACCAGGTCCACTACAATCAGTGCTCTTAACTGCTGAGCCATCTCTCCATCCCCCAGTAAATACTTTTTTAAGGTTGGGAGCAGTTGAGGACACTGATGTTACCTCTGGCCTTCACATGCATGCACACATGTGAAAAGGTGGGTTTAGCTCCTTTGCTACTTCTGCCCTTCTCTATCATGGGTGACACACCATGAAAATCCCTGACAGATACCAGGCTATGATCCTGGACTTCCCAGCCTTCAGAACCATGAATCAAAGGAAGCGCTTGTTCATAAATTGCCTGTTCTAGGCCGGGTGGTGGTGGCGCACGCCTTTAATCCCAGCACTCGGGAGGCAAAGCCAGGCGGATCTCTGTGAGTTCGAGGCCAGCCTGGGCTACCAAGTGAGCTCCAGGAAAAGGCGCAAAGCTACACAGAGAAACCCTGTCTCGAAAAACCAAAAAAAAAAAAAAAAAAAAAAAAAATTGCCTGTTCTTGAGTATTCTGCTACAGTAAGTAATATATTAAAAGACTTAAGACAATGGCAGGACCTTCAGATGTCCAACTCTCCAATGTTTTGTAAAGTAGGAATAAGCATATGCTGTACTGGCTGGTTTTACGTTCACTTGACACAAGCTAGAGTCAGCTGAGAGGAGGGAGCCTCAACTGAGAAAACGCCTCCAAGAGATGCAAGCCTGTAGAGCATTTTCTTGTTATTTTGTCCTTTTTTATCGGAGCTGAGGACCGAATCCAGGGCCTTGGGCTTGCTAGGCAAGCGCTCTACCACTGAGCTAAATCCCCAGCCCCGTATTTTCTTAATTAGTGGTTGATGGGGGAGGGCCCAACCCACTGTGGGTAGGGACTCTCCTGGGTTCTATAAGAGAGCAAGCTGAGCAAGCCTCCATGGCCTCTGCATCAGCTCCTGCTTCCAAGTTCCCACCCAATTTGAGTTCCTGCCTTGCCTTCTCTCAGTGGACTGTGGTTTGGGACATGTAAGCCAAATAAACCCTTCCCTCCCCAAGTTGCTTTTGGTCATGTTTCATCACAGCAATAGAAACCCTAACATATGTCACAGTTATTAAGTGAGATGGATAGGTGACACTGGTTGTATCTGCATCTACAGTCAGTCTTGATCATACTTGGAACTTGGAGAGCTTATGAAAGTAATAGCAAGAATATACATGGGGTTGGGGATTTAGCTCAGTGATAGAGCGCTTGGCGAAAGGCCCTGGGTTCGGTCCTCAGCTTAAAAAAAAAAAAGAATACAGTTACTCAAGAGGTGAAGCTAGAGCTTAAGTTCAGTTGTGCCTGGCATAACTCTACATGAGCTAATTTCCAACTGATCACTAAGTAGGTAGTTCTGTCTTCATTTGGTAAACAGAATAATTAAAATTTAGAGAAATTGGGCCAGTGAGATGGCTCAGAGGGTAAAGTCACTTTCCACCAGGGTAACAGCTTGAGTTCTTTGGGACCTAAATAGTAAAAAGGAGATAAAACTCTCTCCTTTTGTATTCTGTATTCTGACCTCCATATGGGTTCCATGTCATGTGTGCTCTTCCCTCCACTTAATAAATATTAATCAAATTCTTAAAACCCAATCAAAATTTAGAGAAATCACCTCATTTGCTCTGTCAGACAACCAGCACATCTTGTAGTCTAGCTCAAGTGGCTGTAACTGCTATAGAGGTAGGAGGGGAAGAGGCTGGGGAGTGGACTTTTCTTTCTTTTTTTGTTTTTCGAGACAGGGTTTCTCTGTGTAGCTTTGCGCCTTTCCTGGAACTCACTTGGTAGCTCAGGCTGGCCTCGAACTCACAGAGATCCGCCTGGCTCTGCCTCCCAAGAGTGCTAGGATTAAAGGCGTGCGCCACCACCGCCGCCCGGTGGGAGTGGACTTTTCAAGTGTGTTCATCTGTTTCATATTTCAAAGATGTGCCATCATTGGGCTTTCGTGTCAAAATAGCACAATTCCCAGAAAAGATGCTGACCATAGAAAATAAAGTTTGAAGACAGGCTAAATAAAAAGACCCTGGCCCTGAGCTGATGGCCTCTGCTGGATTGTGGCAAAAACTGAAAACATTAAGACCTATGGCTGCTAACTGAACCCGTTATGGTATAACTTGAAAAATCTAATGGAATAATATGCTGGATATGATATCCCTCTTTAAAAATTCCTACCAGGGGCTGGAGAGGTGGCTCTGGTCAAGTGTGCTTGCTGTTCAATCATAAGCACAGGATTTAAATTCCATGATTATCTGGGGTGGCTCAGAACACCTGTAGTTCCAGCTCCAATGATCACTTCTGGCCTCCACAGGTACCAGCACACTTACACAGACAGGTGTACACGCGTAAATCAAATTAAAAAACCCTGAAGTTTCCTTCCAGCTTCTCCGTTACAGGTGGGAAACAGGCTTCGAGTGTATGTTTTCCTCAGAGCCCAGGCTAGGACTTGCACTCTTCTTAAAGTACCTTGTACAAGGTGGACCTACAGATCCAGTAGCAGGATACCTCTTTCAAAGCTGTGTGAGAATTGTGGCCATCCTAGGATCTGTGAAATTTGCCATGCTGGTGGAGTTTGGACAGACATTGAACAAATCCTGACAAGCCTGTTACTGAGCAATTTCAATTATTTGGGAGATAGGCTCAACCTTTGAAATTCCTTGTACTCAGAAATGTCTGGTTCTGTGAAATATGAGAGTTTTTCTTCTCCTACATCTGGCTCCACACTTTTTCACTGACAAATGTTCATGGTGGTGTGTCTCTAGCCCAGCTCCTAGCATATGCCAGGCAAGGAAAAGAACATGACATGCCCCTCAAAGCAAATCCTGAGTCCAAACTTCTGAAAAGACATTTGGCGTTCACACGACTGAGTTGAAGAACCAGTATGTAACACATGGCTGATTCTTGTCTTAGGAACCACTCAGGCTAGAAAAATTGAGAGCTGTGCTTCCTACAGACTGAATCAAAGAACTTAAAAGATGAATATAGGGACTACGTATAACTTCACAGAAGAAGAGCTTCTCCATGTTCTCTATGTAGACCAGATTTGGAAATAGCAGCTTTTATATGACGTATAATGCCCAAACTGCCAGATACTTCTCCAAGTTTTAACTGCTTC
The DNA here is from genome assembly GCF_049852395.1 of Peromyscus maniculatus bairdii. NCBI lineage: Eukaryota > Metazoa > Chordata > Mammalia > Rodentia > Cricetidae > Peromyscus > Peromyscus maniculatus. The sequence goes on from NC_134852.1 coordinate 108,207,228, forward strand.
CCCCACCTCCTTATTTCGTTTTTAACAACGTAGGGACAATGCAGGTTGTAATGCAATTACAACCATACCTGATTCAATACCCGCTGGAGTCATCTTAATTTAGATTGTGAGGGAGGCGAGGGGACAGAGATTACATTACCAAAGACTCCCCCATAGCTACATAGGACTAGCTTGTTAAGCTGAAGGTCCATAGCTAGAAAGATCCTGTCAGTCATCGGACAAGGGCACTAAGAAGGACCTCCCCAGATCTCAAGTCTGTGAGGAACCCAGTGACCTCCAGGGCACTAGGAGGTCTATCGCTTGACAGAGATGAAGACACAATGCTAGTGCTAACCTGACCTGGTCAGTTTCCGGGTGAAGTTAAAACAGTATCTAGCGGGGCGATGGTGGTGCCCACCTTTAATCCCAGCACTTGGGAGGCAAAGCCAGGTGGATCTTTGTGAGTTCGAGGCCAGCCTGGTCTACTGATCGAGATCCAGGACAGGTGCAAAGCTACACAGAGAAACCCTGCCTTGAAAAACCAAAAAAAAAAAAAAAAAAAAAAAAAAAAACTATCTCCAGTTCACTCTAGTTGTCTGCTCTTTTTTTTTTTTTTTTTTTCAAGACAGGGTTTCTCTGTGTAGTTTTGTTGCCTGTCCTGGATCTCACTCTGTAGACCAGGTTGGCCTCTCCAGTGGTGCGATTAAAGGCGTGTGCCACCACTGCCTGGCTAGTTGTCTGGTCTTATAAGGTACATCTTAAATTGCTCCCTAATCTATAGATTGGCTCCCATGAGGCATCCACGAGCAGCTGCCTCATTGAGGCTGCTAACTTCTCCAAACCAGTCACCCCTTCCCCAGCTCCCCTCCTTGTGCTGTTGCCCGCCTTCCGTCTTCGCTAGCCTCCTGATAAGGAGAGGGAATGGCCAGGCCTCCTGGAGTGGGCGCGGCCTTGGGTCAGATGGCCGGTACAGAGCAAGCAGTGGCCTCCTGCTTCTCTCCTTCCAAGGATCTGTCCATCTCTACCTTCTGTTCTGAACTTAACCCAGGTCTTCACACTTGAGGATGACCAGTGGGGGGCAAGAGGCAGGGCTCAGCACACAGTTGCCTGGGCATGTGCAGATACTGAAGGTGTGATCGCGCATTGCCCTACCCATCTTTACAGTTCCTAGGGGGTGCTGGTACAGGCTCCCACTGTGATCCATTTATGAATTACTGTGATTTTGTGTATTAAAATGTTTGTAAAATAAAAAATTTTTAAAGATGTCTAATTGGACCACCCACGTAGCTCAGAGCAAAAAAAAAAATCAGCCTTTTAATATCAGCTAAGGTAGAATGATTTTATTTCACTATGTGTTGCTGTGGGATGTTAATGTATGTCCTGTGGGAGCCCTTCTTGGGTTCCTTGTGGCGTTACCCAGCAGGTTTGCATAGAGGATGATTAGGACCATGGGCCTGAGTGCAGGTGTCTGAGATGGTCTGCACTTGGCTGTACTGGGGGATGGTCTGTATGTCAAGTTGCTCTGATTGGTCAATAAATAAAACCTGATTGGTCGTGGCTAGGCAGGAAGTATAGGCGGGACTAACAGAGAGGAGAAATAAAAGAACAGGAAGGCATAAGGAGACTGCCAGCCACTGCCAGGACAAGCAGCATGTGAAGATGCTGGTAAGCCACGAGCCGCGTGGCAAGGTATATATTTGTAGAAATGCGTTACTTTAAGATATAGGAACAGTTAACAGGAGGCCTGCCACGGCCATACAGTTTGTAAGCAATATAAGTCTCTGTGTTTGCTTGGTTGGGTCTGAGCGGCTGTGGGACTGGCGGGTGAGAGAGATTTGTCCTGACTGTGGGCAAGGCAGGAAACCTCTAGCTACAATGTGTATGTTGTATGTGATAAAGACAACATCTAGTAAAAGTCTGGTTCAGGCAGCTGCAAGTAAACCTGGTGAGCTAATAGACACTTAAGTATCTTTTCCCATTTACTTATTACTTATTATGTGTATGAGTGTTTTGCCTATTGTATGTCTGTGTAACATGTGAGCAGTGTCCATGGAGGCCAGAAGAGGGTGTCAGATCTCCCTCCTGGGACTGGATTTACAGACTGCTGTGAACTGCCCTGTGGGTGCAGAATTCTGAACCTCTGGAAGAGATCAGCTCTTAGCTGCTAAGCTTCTCCAGAGATTCAGCTTTTTTTTTTTTTTTTTTTTGGTTTTTCGAGACAGGGTCTCTCTGTGTAGCTTTGCACCTTTCCTGGAACTCACTTGGTAGCCCAGGCTGGCCTCGAACTCACAGAGATCCGCCTGGCTCTGCCTCCCGAGTGCTGGGATTAAAGGCGTGCGCCACCACCGCCCGGCTGAGATTCAGCTTTTGTCTCCTTGGTGGTGGTGTCTTTCCTAATTTTCTTCCCATCCTGATCAAGCTGAATTTACCCTTTCTTTACACTTGTTAACTATTGTGGGGTTGTCTATTTCTTCCACATAACATCCTAGAGATGGGTGGGTATGTGATCCTACCATGTAACCCTGGGTGACCTGTAACCTGCTATGTAGACCATGCTGGCCTGGGATGTGTGGTTTTCCCCTCCTCACCTCTGCAGTGCTGGATTACAGTGTGTATTGCCCTGCCTGGCTTTTCCACATATCTTTAAGATTAAGAACTGTGGGCTAGAGAGATGGCTCAGTGGTTAAAAGCACTAGCTACTCTTCCAGAGGTCCTGAGTTCAATTCCCAGCAACCACATGGTGGCTCACAACCATCTGTAATGAGATCTGGTGCCCTCTTCTGGCATGCAGGAATACATGCAGACAGAACACTGTATATATAATAAATAAATCTTTAAAAAAAAAAAAAAAAAAGATTAAGAACTGTAAATTGGCTGTGTGGTGGTGGTGCATGCCTTTAATCCCAGCACTCAGGAGGCAGAGGCAGGCGGATCTCAGTGAGTTCAAGGCCAGCCTGAGCTACAGAGTGAGTTCTAGGACAGGCTCCAAAGCTACACAGAGAAACCCTGTCTCGAAAAACAAACAAAACAAAACAAAACAAAAAGACGAAAAAAGAAAAAAAAAAAAAGAACTAAGTTGTACCTCTCCAGACCCCTAGCATCTAGCAACAATGGTCCTAAGAATTTTTTTTTTTTTTGAGACAGTTTCTCTGTCCTGGAACTCGCTCTGTAGACCAGGCTGCCCTTGAACTCACAGAGATCCACCTGCCTCTGCCTCCTGAGTGCTGGGATTAAAGACATGTGATACCACTGCCTGGCAGATCCTAAGAAATTTAGTAGTAGATTTTCAGTAAGTAAGCATGGGAGGCAATTGCTGAGTAAGTGAGACAGTTCCATTGGGCTCCAACATCCTATAAATCTGTAAAGTAAGAAGATGCTATGTAACAATCATAAAATGAAACTGGTTGGTTTATCTTGGCTCCACTGATGGAATGATGATGACAATGATGCTTTTGGATTATTGAATTCTTTACACATGTCAGACAAAGAGAGAAGAGTTACTGCACGTTATCATATAATACCTACATTGATACCAGGTTCTGACAGACAGAAACAGTGAGCCTGAGAGATTATAAATAAAGGTCCTCCCAATGACGCACAGAGAACTGTGCTTCAAAACCAAGGCTAATTGACAACAAGGCCTACACTCACAACCATTTTCCCGCTGTGCTGTTACTTTGAAACAGGGTCTTGCTATGTAGCCCAACTTAGCTTCAAGCTCAAACTCCTGCCTCTGCCTCTGAAATGCTGGGGTTACAGCTATGTACCACCATACTCAGCTCTAAAGAGTTCTTTAAAAGGGAAAAACCAGGGGCTAGAGAGATGGCTCAGAGGCTAACAGCACTAACTACTCTTCCAGGGACCTGAGTTCAATTCCCAGCACTCACATGGTGGCTCACACCATCTGTAACTCCAGTTCCATAGGATCCAACACCCTCTTCTGGCCTCTCACGCACATGGTACACAAACATACATACAGACAAAACATCCACACATATAAAATACAATTTTTAAAAATAAGAAAGAAACAAAAACAAGGGCGCTGATGGTTTAAAGTTCTCTCAAAATAGTCTGAGGTTTCACAAAGGCCACCTCTTCTATTAAATAATAGAGAAAAAAAACTATCTGAGCCTGTGGACATTGTGCTGGCTGGTTTTTATGTCAACTTGACCCAAGCTAAGGTCATCTGGGAAGAAGGAATTGTTTTGGGGTTTTTTGTTTTGTTTTGTTTTTTGAGACAGTTTCTCTGTGTATCCCTGGCTGTCCTGGAACCTACTCCTTAGACCAGGCAGGCCTCGAACTCAGAGATCTGCTTGCCTCTGCCTCCTGAGTACTGGGATTAAATGCAGGAAGAAGAAATTTTAATGGAGAAATGCCTCCATAGGATTGACCTATAAGCAAGTCTATAGGACATTTTCTTGATTAATGATTGATGTTGAAGGGCTCAGCTCTCTGTGAGTGCTGCCATCCCTGGGCAGATGGGCCTGGATGATGTAAAGAAGCAGACTAACCAAGAATGGGGAGCAAGCCAGTAAGCAGCTCTCCTCCATGGCCTCTGCATCAGCTCCTGTCTCCAGGTTCCTGCCTTGAGTTCCTACCCTGACTTCCCTAGATGATGAACTACAAGCTGTAAGCTGAAATATATATAAACCCTTCCTCCTCAAGTTGCTTTTGATCATGGTGTGTTATCACAGCAATAGAAACCCTGATACATTGGCTGGAGAGATGGCTCAGAGGTTAAGAGCACTGACTGCTCTTCCAGAGGTCCTGAGTTCAATTCCCAGCAACCACATGGTGGCTCCCAACCATCTGTAATGAGATATGGTACCCTCTTCTGGCCTGCAGTCATATATGCTGTATACATAATAAATAAATAAATAAGTCTTTAAAAAAACAAACAAACCCTGAAACAGACATCTATTCCATCCCCAGCATTTTATATTCAGGGGATCTGAGAGCTGTCTGGCTGAGTCTAGAACCTGCCTCAAAGCTAGCTATGGGCATATTTCCGCTGTCACTCAAGTGTTCCCATGTTTTGTTGATGTCATTTGCACAAAGATCTTCCATGAGCACATATATGAAATAGCATCCATCACTCATCTCACTTTTCAAAACTGATTTTATATACAGACTTTATCTGTTGACTTACTTTCTGCCCTAGCATATAAGCATCATGAAAACAAATCATTTTTGCTATCTCTCTGGAGCCTACAGCAGTGTCTGGCATATAAAGTACTTTAAAAGTAGTTGGATTGGGCATGGTGGTACATGCCTTTAATCTCAGTACTCACAAGGCAGAGGCCAGCAGATTTCTGTGAGCCTGAGGCCAGCCCGGTCTACAAAGCAAGTTCCAGGACTCTACATAGCCAGGATTGTGTAGAGAGATCCCATCTCAAATCCACCACACCCCAAGCCAAACAAAAAAGTTGGATTAATGGGTAAAGGTTCCAAAGCATCAACTATGGTGAGATCTTTAATGCTCTGAACTTTTTGAACCTTTGTTTTTGTATGAAGTTTCTTACACTTTCAATCTACTACATACTCCACTACTAAACATCAGTAACTAGCTCTCTCACTGATCTAAGCAACCTGAAGGGCAGGAACTCTGCATTAGTCTTCTGTCAGTCTCCCCCAAGAACGTACAACCAAGTTCAACATGCACAGCGGAGGCTGCTGTGGAGAATGGTAAGAGAGACAGTCAAGGCGTTGTTGCTTAGTGCTTTATTCTCTGTGACTCCATCAGCAGGTGGAATGGAAGACACCTCCTACTCTTACCCCTTGGGCAACCAAGGCATTATACTCCTTCACTGCCTGCTCTGTCTGGAGGACCCGCACATCAATGCCTTGTTTCTGGAGGTACTCCACAGTGGATGGAGGCACCTGGGAAGAAGGGAAAGAGATGAGTGAGAAGGGGGGAAAGGAGCCTCAGAAACTTCTTTTCCTGTCAGAAGGCAAGTGCATGTTACCGAATTAGAAGGAGCACCTGTCACCTCTCAGTCACCCAGTGTGTCACCACTCAGAACTTGGCAGGGAGCCCCAGTGAGTTTCAGAGCAGTGCTTCAGAGTGTGTGTGCATGCAGGAGGCCCTGCGTTTGCTCCCCAGTCCCAGGGTAGGAAAACCAAACCACTGTTGAGTCCCCAAATGTCTCACACTCACGCTTTAGCCCTGGTGAAAAGGGAGGGGGATGCAGGACTTCTGACTCAGCCTGAGGTTGAAGCCCTTCTGGCAGTGGAATGGTGACTAAGGTAAGGAATCAAACTCAGCACGCACTTCTGTGTTTATAAATCAAGGAGAGTCAAGTCAAGCCACAGGGTTGTTAAGAGAACCAAGAGTTAAGGTGCAAAAAATGTCTAACATGGTGCATATCCCATACTGTGTAAATTTCTGAAGTTTAATCAGGGCAACTTAAGTCTAAAGTCAAACTTGCCAGGTGCCAAGCCACAAGACCTTCCACTAGCTTTTAAATGTGTTGAACCTTCCGGTTTCCTCTCCTGTAAAGCAGGGCTAACAATACTTAAATCACAGGGTTTGTATGAGGATGTCATTAACACTCTATATACTCTGCAACTCAAATGTCTTCTCAGAGTGCACAGTGGAGGCTGGTATGGAGAATGGACCACTCATAAGCAATCTCTCTCTCTCTCTCTCTCTCTCTCTCTCTCTCTCTCTCTCTCTCTCTCTCTCTCTCTCTCTCTCTCAAGATTTATTTATTATGTATACAAATGTTCTACCTGCATGCAGACAGACCAGAAGAGGGCACCAGATCTAACTACAGATGGTTGTGAGCCACCATGTGGTTGCTGGGAATTGAACTCAGGACCTCTGGAAGAGCAGCCAGTACTCTTAACCTCTGAGCCATCTCTCCAGCCCAAGCAACCTCTCTTAAGGCACCATTTTGCTTACAGTATTTACCTGAAGTTATCTAGTTTTGTGTGTTTTAACTTTTTAAAAAATTTTTATGTTTATTTTATTATTTTATATGTATGGTGTTTTATCATGGACACTGAATGCAACCAGTGCACAGACATACATGCAGGCAAAAAGATCTCTGTGAGTTTGAGGCCAGTCTAATACACATAGTAAGTGAGTTCAAGGATAACCAGGGCTACACCGGGAGACCTCGACTCAAAAAACAAACAAACAAACAAACAAACAAATGGGATATCATCTTTATAACTGTATCTATGAATAATTAAAGTATTTTCTACAGCTCGGACACTGTTCCAGGCATTGCAGACACTGAGATAAATAAGGTGAATGAAGTTTTGTTACCACCATCAATTGAAAAGCATGCTAGAGGGGGCTGGAGAGATGGTTCAGCCCTTAAGAGCACTTGTTTTTCTTGCAAAGGACCCAGGTTTGAGTCCTAATACCCACGTGAAATCTCACAAACATCTGTAACTCCCAGCCTGGGCATCTGCCCTCTTTTGGCCTCCACTAGACACACACATAGTGCAAAGATGTTCATGCAGGTGAAACAACTATACAGAAAATAAAATCAATAAACCTTTTCTAAAGTCACACATATTTTAATTTTTTATTTAATTTTGTGTGTATGGTGTTTTGCCAGCATGTATGTCTATGCACCACATTCATACCTAGTGCTTTTGCAGACCAGAAGAGGGTATCAGATCCCCGGAGCTGGAGTTATAGATAGTTGTGAGCCATCATGTGGGTCCTCTGGGCATGTTCCTGTTGTGAGCCATTGTGTAGGTCCTCTGCAATGGTCTTAAGTGCTGAGTCATTGTGTAGGTCCTCTGCAATGGTCTTAAGTGCTGAGTCACTGTGTAGGTCCTCTGTAATGGTGTTAAGTGCTAAGCCATTGTGTAGGTCCTCTGCAATGTCCTTAAGTGCTGAGCCATTGTGTAGGTCCTCTGTAATGGTCTTAAGTGCTGAGTCATTGTGTAGGTCCTCTGTAATGTCCTTAAGTGATGAGCCATTGTGTAGGTCCTCTGTAATGGTCTTAAGTGCTGAGTCATTGTTTAGACCCTCTATAATGGTCTTAAGTGCTGAGTCATTGTGTAGGTCCTCTGTAATGGTCTTAAGTGCTGAGTCATTGTGTAGGTCCTCTGTAATGGTCTTAAGTGCTGAGCCATTGTGTAGGTCCTCTGTAATGGTCTTAAGTGCTGAGTCATTGTGTAGGTCCTCTGTAATGGTCTTAAGTGCTGAGCCATTGTGTAGGTCCTCTGTAATGGTCTTAAGTGCTGAGTCATCTCTTCAGGGCTGCTTCGTTCTCTGCAGGTAAAGCAGCAAGCTAGGCATAGTGGTTCACGCCTCTACTTCTGGCACTTAGATGGTAAAGGCAGGAGGATCATGCAAGTTCCAGGCCAGTCAGGAATACAGAGAAAGACCCTGTCAAACACTAAACAAAAATAAAAATGATAAAGAACTGGAGATGGAGCTCAAGGTAGAGTACTTGCCTAGCATGCAAGAAGCCCTGAGTTAATCCCTAGCATGGCGTAAACTGTATGATAGTGCATACTTATAACCCTAGCATTCAAGATGTAGGGCCAAGAGGCCCAAAGGTTCAAGGACCAAATATGTGCCTCCAATGTGCCTCTTACTGGCTTTTCAGCAAACAACGGACCCCATGTTTAAGAAGGGTTCTATAGGTACATCACCTCCTGACACTGTTTCTGCCCTGTGAGCACACACATGTTCACACAGTGGTAAAGAACAATGCATTGCTCAGAATGGATCCCTGCTGTGACCAACACATGACTGACTGACTGGATAACTGCAGAGCATGAGAAATTCTGGATCTGAGAATTTGTGAGAGATAGTTGAAACACAATCAAGGTTGGGCACAGACTTGGAAAGCCCCATTCTGACAAAGTGGAGTAGTGTATGCTGCTGTGGAATATCTTTCTGTAAGCTGTGAATATGTGTCACTTTGATTGGTTGATGAAATAAAGCTGCATTGGCCTATGGCAAGGCAGCTTAGAGGTAGGTGGGAAATCCAAGCAGATACACAGAGAGAAGAAAGGAGAGGAGAGAGAGACGCCAGTTGCTGCCACAGCAGCCGAAGGAGGAGCAAGATGCCAACAGACCAGTATTGCCACAGCCACGTGGCAACTTATAGATTAATAGAAATGGGTTAAGTTATAAGAGCTAGCTAGCAAAAAGCCTGCCAGAGGCCATGCAATTGGTAATTAATATTAAACCTCTGAATGATAATTTTATAAGCGGCTGAAGGACCACAGGGCTGGACAGGAACTCGGGACGGGGATGGCCGGAACCTGAGAAACCCTCCGGCTACAGTATGCAGTCTTACTCATCCTAGGCCAATTTATTGCTCAGCAAAATGAGAAAACATGATGTGTAGAGCTGAATTCCAATGGAGGAGATATCTATGAAAGCTAAGGTCCAAGGGATAAATGTCTGTCCTCAGAAATGTTGTAGACAGCAGAACCTACCTTCAAGGCCTCACTCATTCCTCTGCCTATCACAAGAGTCTGTACTCCCTTCTCAGCGACTTCCTTTACATCTGCAGGCTGCACCCCAGGAGAATGCTGGATATGGAAGAGAGAGCAGAAGGAACCAATTTTTCTTTACAACAGAATTACTTTTTAAATTTTTTTATTTTGCCAGGCGATGGTGGGGCACGCCTTTAATTCCAGCACTTGGGAGGCAGACACAGGCAGATCTCTATGAATTCAAAGCCAGTCTGGTCTACAGAGCGGGTTTCAGGACAGCCAGGGCTATTACACAGAGAAACCCTGTCTCAAAAACAAAAACAAAAGACAAAAACAAACAAAAAAAGATTTCAATTTAGGAAACAATTAAGAATCCTGGGCCTGGGAATGTAAAGAAACACAGAGAAGCCCTGCCCCCCAAATAAACAAATAAATAAATAATGATAAGGAAAGGTAAGCACAAAAGCCCCCATTCTCACATTACAGATAAGGAAACTGAAGCTCAGAAAAAAAATACACAACTTGGTTAAGATGACCCAGCTGGCAAGTGGTAGAGCTGGGATTTGAACTCAGACACACATCACTTCTGCTATAATGAATGCTTTTTACTTAAGCTTGAAAGAATGAAACATAATGGCAAATAGAGTCGGACTAAGCCCAGCAACTAGCCTATGTAAGTCCTATTTTCTCACAGGAAAATCTCCCTTTCTATCCTTCTCCTCTCCCTCCAATGGAGCTAAGGGCAGAGGCAGGCGGATCTCTGAGTTCAAGGCCAGCCTAGTCTACAGAGCCAGTTGCAGGACAGCCTGAGCTACATAGTGAGACCCTGTCTCGAGAAAAACCAAAACGACAACAAAAGTGCACGTGTTTCTTTTTTAGAGGAGCCAGTTTTGAGTTCCAGCACCCACGTGGAGGCTCACAACGGTCTGTAACTCCAGTCCCAGGGAACCCGATGCCTTCTTCTGGTGTCTGTGGATACTGCATGCAAGGGTTCCACAGACATACATGTGGGCAGACAAAATAAAATAAAAACTAATTTAAAAAGTGTTTGTGACTTAAACGTGTTTATGGGTTTTTATTTTATGTGTAAGTGTTCTGCCTATCTGAGTATCTATGTACCATGTGCAGGTCTAGTGTCTATGGAGGTCAGAAAGGAGTATCAGATCCCCTAGAAATGGAGTTACAGCTATTGTGAGCCACCATGTGGGTACTGAAACTCAAAAACAGGTCTCCTGTTAGAAGAGAAAGAAGTGCTCTTAACTTCTGAGACATCTCTTCAGCCCCAGATTGTAATGTTTGAAAATTATTTAAAAAATTGTAAAAGGTCAAACTGGAAAAGGAACATTCTCACATGATTACAACTATTGATTAAAGACTATAAAGGATTGGATCCGATGCTCTTCTTGGTCCCACACTCTGTGATCAATCCTAGATCACCCTGAACTTAATAAACAATATTTAAAGAATTTTTTTTTTCTGGAGTGAATGTTTACTAGAATTACAGCTCAGGATTGGAGAACTTCACCTTCCTTAAATAAATGCATTTATGTGAATTATTGGGCAGTTACTTCATTTAGCAAAGACTAGCAACTGTTTTGAATAAAGCCACAATCTCCAAACTCTTAGGGCTCACGTTGTTTCATGATAGCAACTAGAAACAGTGCTAGATAGTGCTAGAAATGCAGTGAAAGGCTGTAAGCAGTGCAGAACTATAGTCCTCTGGAGATTCGGACTAGAGCTAGCTGAAGCCGGTCAGAGTTGCTTGATCAGTGGAACGCGTGTGATGAATTCAGCTGCTGCTGCTGCTGCTGTTGTCCTGCAGGCCCATGGTGTCTGTACTGAGCAATAAAAGATAACAGCAGGGGCCTGTGGATCCAGGCACTGGCAGTAATTACTCCTGGCTTCTTGTGGAAACCGGAATTGGAGCATCACACTGTTATCGCAGCATCTTCAACCTGCCCTCAGCTCCTGTTTGCTTCCAGGTCCTCAAGCAACCAGGCGACCAGGCGCTCATTGAGCGTGGCTCTGTTCTTTAGTGAGAGGCTTTTATCACGCAGCCGAGGGCTGTAAAGCTCAGCTTTTTTCTTGGGGAAAGCTATTAATTGTAGAACAGTGTCTTGACTGCTACCCATTAGAGCAGCAGACAAGAGGATTTCATCCTTTGTGGCTCAGAAATTTTATGATCCAGTTGAAAAGGAAACATGCCTAAATTAAACTTTCAAAGAACCATTTCCTTCTACCAAAATTACAGGCTTGTGAATGGATAGTAGGAGTACTATTAGCTGGCTGCACTGTGGTAAAAGCAGACTCTGTGAGGGAAGGTTACAGATTGCGGGGATCTATCCCCTGTAGATACTGTCTGAGGGAAGGTTACAGATTGCTGGACTCCATCCCCTGGAGATACTGTCTGAGGGAAGGTTACAGATTGCTGGGATCTATCCCCTGGAGATACTGTCTGAGGGAAGGTTACAGATTGCTGGGATCTATCCCCTGGAGATACTGTCTGAGTTGTATTCTCATTGTCCCTGGCCTGAATGAACAGCTTCTCCACTGATCTTTTATTCTACCAGGGCCCTCACTGGCTGCTTTTCTGCCACGGTATGGTGAAACTTCTGACAGCAGTTCTCCGCAGTGATTTTAGCCTCCCTCATTCCAGCCTTGGGCCACAGGAGCCCCGAATTTCATTTTAAACAACGCTCCCATGATCCCACTAATAAGGGGAGGCTGAAAATGGTCTTCTGTTGCATGCCTGCGCGTGACCAGCACTCTCAGGAATGGGAGGTCCTGTGGGGCAGTCCATACGATTCAGAACCAAACTGTACCAGGTCTAAGTCCTGCACCTGTGATACAGGGTTGGCAAGGCCCACATACAGCTTTTTTTTTTTTTTTTTTTTTTAAGGGCAAATTACATGTCAGGAAGGATCTAGAACTCCCAATGCCCACTTCTCATCTCAAGGTGTGTGTCTAGGTCTCTTACCTCTCAACCAAGCCAGTAGCCTGATCTGGCCTAGAATTTTGCCCTTTGAGGACTTATTTCCCAACAACAAAAAAATTAGTCATTGCCAGGAGCTGGAGGTACAGGATGGAGAAAGTGGTATTGGCTGCTCATGGTTGTGGGGGTTCTTTTGGGGGCTAATAAATTTTGGGGGGATTACTATTATAGTAACTATACAAGCTTATGAATATAAATGGAAGTATGGGTCTGTTATATTACATTGTGTAGTTTATTGGGTGTGTATGGTGTTTTGCCTACATGTATGTCTGTGCACCATGTGATTGCCTGATGCTGGAGGAGGCCAGAAGAGTGTGTTAGACACCCTGAAACTGGAGTTACAGATGAGTTGCCATGTGAGTGCTGGGGATAGAATCCAGGTCTCCTGGAAGAGTAGCCAGTATTCTTAACTGCTGGGCCATCCTTTCAGCTGTACATTATGCACTTCAAAAGGATACGTTTAATGGTACTGAATATACTCAGCAGAGAAGAGGGGGACCTTGGCTGTTTAGGAGGCTGGAACTTACTTGATCAGCCTCCTGGAGTGTCAACCAATCTAATCACCGGAGTGTAAGGATTATGTCCTTAATTACATCACCAGCCTGCAACGGCAGGCGTCCCAGCCTAAAAAGCGGGCGTGCCCTCTGTGTGTTCTCCTCTTTTCCACACTCTCTCCTTCCATTCTCTTCCCTCCATGCAGTCTCTGTTTCTGTTTCTCTGTTTCTCTCTCCTATCTCTCTCCCTCCCTCCCTCCCTCCCTCCCTCCCTCCCTCCCTCCCTCCCTCCCTCTCTCTCTTTCTCTCCCTCTCCCTCTCCCTCTCTCCCAATAAAGCTCTAGAAAGGCAACCATGGCTTGTGATTCTCCTGATCAGCACTCTCCTCCGCCGGCATGGAGTCTTACCTCAGTTCCCGTTTCTCTCCAATCCCAAGCCCGACTGCCTCCTGGCCATACTTTGCAATCCTTATAGGTTAAGGTAGAGCCTTGCACTTTCATTTGTCCCCAAGAGAGGGAAGCAATTTTAGGGGAAGCCATAGGTAACTGAGTTGAAATCTGAAATTAAAAGAAAAAGATGCTAAGTCAGCCACTAAGGAAAGTTGAAACCACTCTAAAATTCAGAGATAGATGCCCCAATTCTCCACATGAGGTACCCTTTTCTAACAAGCTCCTTACCCCATTGTGAATGCAGGTCTTTATTGAGCACTTCTCTAAGACATAGACATTATTCTTGGGATCCAGAATTGTGAAAGCATGGAGAGCAGAGATGACCATTATTCTGAAGACTCCAGAGGTAAACCTCAGGATAAAGTCTGAAAGTGTAGATTTAGCGGGATGTGGTGGTGCACGCCTTTATCCCAGCTATGGGAAGGCAGAGGTAAGTGGATCTCTGTGAGTTTGAGGCCACCCTGCTCTACAAAGTGAGTTCTAGGACAGTCAAGGCTGTCACACAGAAAAACCCTGTCTCAAAAAACAAACAAACATGGGGCTGGAGAGATGGCTCATCAGGTAAGAGCACTGGCTGTTCTTCCAGAGGTCCTGAGTTCAATTCCCAGCAACCACATGGTGGCTCCCAACCATCTCTAGTGGGATCTGATGCCCTCTTCTGGCATAAAGGTGTACATGCAGATTGAGCACTCATTCATAATAGAAATGAATAAATCTTAAAAAAAAATTAAAACAACAAAACCAACAAAACAAAACAAAATAATAAAGTGAAAGGAAAGCTCAACACCTTGATTTTGAAAATAAAATTATTGTCTCTAGAAATAAAATTAAAGACCTACCATAAACTGCTAAGTGCTTATTCATACAAACTACTGAATTTCAGATTAATGCAGCTCCCAGGAAGTCTCCTATCCACATTCCATTGACACCTAAGTTCAACTAAAAGCAAATGGGCTTCCTGTGACTGTAGAGTAAGCAAGTGATTGGTAAAGAGGCAGGGACCTAAATTCTCAAAGTTGGAGAGAAGGCTGGAAAGAGAGCTCAGTCAATAAAGCGCCTGATGTGCAGGAGGACCTGAGTTAGATTGCTAACACCTTTGAAAAACAAAACAAAATCAAAAACCAAACATGGCCGCACACGCATGCAATTCCCATGCTGGGGAGGCAGAGACAGGAGGATCCCAGGGATTTGCTGACCAATCGGTCTAGCTGAATCTTCAGGTTCTAGATTCAGTGAGAAACCCTTTCTCAAAAAAACAAGGTGCAGAGCAATTGGCGGCCTCAATGCTCACATGTACAGCACACACCAGTGTGTGTGTGTGTGTGTGTGTGTGTGTGATAAAATTCACACAAGGTGACACAGTCACAGAGGCTTGTATAAACTCTCCACGTTTCCCAAGTAGACCAGAAACCATGAGCCTATATTCCAAAGACCTGGGTAGCTTAATTCACGGGAACATTACAAGCTGATAATGCCTACATACATGAACAAAGAGAAGCACATGACATAAGAGGTAAGCAGATATAAAAAACAAGTGGGATTTTTAATTAATCCTTCAGTGCACACTTGGATCCATTAGTAGTACACAAAACTCTTGCCGTCTCAAGGCGTATAAATATTGAATTAATTTATGGCTGAATACTAAACTATACAGACACAGGGGGAATCCCTAGAAAACCAGTCTTTAGAGGTGGATCTCTTAGTTCAAGGCCAGCCTGGTCTGCAGAGTGAGTTCCAAGATAGCCAGGGTTACATAGAGAAACCCTGTCTCAAAACACGGGGGTTGGGGGGTGGGGGGATGGAGAAGCGGGCCAGTGGTGGAGCATGGCTTTAATCCCAGTGGGAGGCAGAGGCAGATGGACTTCTGAGTTCAAAGCCAGCCTGGTCTACAAAGTGAGTTCCAGGAGAGCCAGGGCTATACAGAGAAACCTTGTGTTGAAAAACAAAAAACAACAAATGAACAAACAGAAAAACAGCCTTTAAAATAAAAACAAGATGAATCAAAATATAGGGCTGAATTGGTATTCTAGTGGCTATACACTGTAGGGAATCAGAAATAATAGCTTTAGTATTGTGGTTTGAATGTCTTCCAACTTTTTGTGGAGATTTAATTGTAGCAGGTATTTTGGTTTTGGGTGTATCAAAACATGGTTTCTCTGTGTAGCCCTTGAACTCACAAAGATCCACCTCTGCCTCCTGAGTGCTAGGATTAAAGGTGTGAGCCATCACTGTCCCAGCTAATTATAGCAGTTTTAAGCGGTTTTTAATTTGTTCTATTATTCATTTATTTAATTTATATATTTTGAGACAATGTTTCTCTAGTGTGAGAAACCCTGTCCTGGAACTCTTATGTGGACCAGGCTAGCCTGGAACTCACAGAGACCCACCCACCTTTACCTCCTACAAGGAAGGAATTTGCCACCACACCAGGCTTGTTTATTTTGAGGCAGGGTCTAAGGAATCTCAAATGGCCTTGAACTCATTATGTAGCTGAGGATGATTTTTATTTTCTGATCCTCCTACCTCTACCTCCTAAGTGCTGGGATTATAGGCTTGTATGACCATATCCAGTATATTCTGGGGTGCTGGGGATCAAACCCAGGGCTTTCTACAAGCGAGGCAATCACTCTACCCTTGTTTTTGTTTCTTTGAGATAGGATCTTATGTAGTTCAGGGTGGTCTCGAACCAGTGATCCCCTTGCTGGGTAAGAGGTGGGGCTTCACAGAATTGATAAGGCTATAGCTATGAGCGCTCTGCCTTTATGTGTTTCCATTTTTGCTTATTTTTAAAATAAACTTTATCATAAACTTGCATATAGCCAGACGGTGGTGGTGCACGCCTTTAATCCCAGCACTCGGGAGGCAGAGCCAGGTGGATCTCTGTGAGTTCGAGGCCAGCCTGGGCTACCAAGTGAGTTCCAGGAAAAGGCGCAATGCTACACAGAGAAACCCTGTCTCAGAAAAACAAAAAAAAAACAAAACAAAACAAACAAACAAACAAAAAAAAACAACCCCTTGCATATAAATAAAACATCACACACCAAAATTCTAGTGTACTATTATTGCGGGAGTAAGTTGTTCCTGTAAGTAAGTTCCTTACAAAAGGAGGAGTTTGACCTCTTTTTATTTTTTAAATTTTATTTTTGTGTACAATCATGCCTGTGAGCTTGTTTACACATGAAGAGTGTGGATGCCCACGGAGGCCAGACGAGGTTGTTGGATCCCTGGGGGCTGGAGTTATGGGCAATTGTGAGCTGTCCTGTGTGAGTGCCGGAAACTGAACTTCGATCTTCTAGAAGAACAGCAGTTGCTCTTAACCACTGAGCCATCTCTCTGCCCCAACCCTCTTTTCTTGCCCTTCCTTTGCTCTCCTACCATATGATGGATAACCACAAAATGATGCAGCAAGCAAGCCCTTTCTAGGGCTGTTTCTTAATCTTGGGCTTTACAGCTTCCAGAATTGTAAGAAATCCATTTCTGTTCAGTTATAATGCCTGGCCTCAGGTCATCTATTATCACAGTATAAAACAGGTTAAGTCACTTAGTATAATCAAATGATCGAACACCTAAAACTTTCAAGACTCCCTTTATTATCTAAAATGTCCAGTTTTCAACAAAATATTATGGCATTTTAAAAAAAAACCCAAAAAGTGTAAATACTCTCAGTCAAGTAAATGTTCCTGAGTGTCCTCAGATTTGTGATTCCAAATTTAATAAAAGTATGATGACAATAATTCAGTTGCACATAATCTCAATAAAGTGACACTCTGACCAAGCATCAAGGGGATAGTCTAGCATTGCTATGGTTCTGATGTGGTTGGTTTGTGCCGGCAGTCAATGACAAGCCCGGATGAACGGAGGCCTTTCAGAGGGAATCAATGCCAGCAGCTCTGATGGCTGGGTGAGAAGAGCACCAGCAACTCAAGCCTCCAGACCCGAGTTTGATACCTGGAACCCATAGAGAAAAGAACTGAGTCCTGACGTTGTTCTGACATCCTTATCCGTGCCATGGCCCATGCCCCCGTTCACACACAGTGGCTAAGAAAGGCACACGATGGCTCAGGGAGGAAAGGTACCACCACCAAACTGCGGGCCGAGTCCTAGCTCCAGGACCTTTATGGTAGAAGAGAACTGACTCCTGAACGCTGACCTCTCATCTCCACACATCCACCTCCCAACCCAAACAAATACTAAAAGTAATAAACTGAGAAATACCAAATTGTTTTCGGAGCCCCACATATCCTTTTATTTAGAATATTCTATCACTTCATTATCTTTGAGACCAGTGTTATTTTGTCAAAAACTATGAAACTTTAAAAAAAGGCAATCAAACTTTAAAAAAAGGCAATCAATGTCTTTGTCATGAGATTGGCAAGTTTTCAGGAGTGTAGGTTACTATAAAGTAGGTCAGCTTCTGCCCGGTGGCGCACGCCTTTAATCCCAGCACTTGGGAGGCAGGGGCAGGCGGATCTCTGTGAGCTTGAGGCCAGCCTGGTCTACAGAGTGAGATCCAGGACAGGCACCAAAACTACACGGAGAAACCTTGTCTCGAAAAAACAAAAACAAAAAAGTAGCTTCTTCTCTCCCTTTTTGGCACATGCTAGATTCCAGTTCTGCTCTTCCGCCATATATAAACATCATGGGGTGCTCACTAGGAACTGATCAGGTGCTAAGCACACATGTAGAGGTCAGAGAACAACTTGTGAGATTGGGTGCTCTCTTCACCATGTGGGTTCTGGGGACCGAACTCAGGTCCTCAGGCTTGCCCACTGAGTCATCTCACCAGCCCCAAGCTTCGTTATAACTACCCAGTCTCATGAATTCTGTTACAGCATACAAATCAAGACAAATGGGAAATGCAGCCAATAGGGGTTTGTAATGGTCTGGGTCCTCCAGAAAAACAGAAGCAGGAGATTACATATATATTAAGTTTATAGTATTTATTTATATATTTGGTTTTTCGAGACAAGGTTTCTCTGTGTAACAGTCCTGGCTGTTCTGGAATTTGCTATGTAGACCAGGCTAGCTTAGAACTCACAGAGCTCTACCTACTTCTACCTCTTAAGTGCTGGGACTAAAGGTGTGCACCATCAAGCCCGGCCAAGATTTCTTCTTTCAAGTCAGGGCCTCAAGTAGCTCAGGATGGCTTCAAACTCACTGTGTAGCCAAAGGATGACCTGGAGCTTCTGATTCTCCTGCTCCCATCCTCTGGTGCTGGGATTACAAGTGTGTGCCTCCATCACCACCCTTGCTTTGTTATACTAAAGGCTGAAGGAAATGGCTCACACAAGAGAAGGGGCTGGCAAACCAAAACAAGCAGAAAATGCTGGCTGGTTGTAACGTCTAGAGGAAGAGGGGTTGCAGTGTCAAGGACTTACTTCTTCTTCATTAAGGAAACATTAGCTTGCTTTTAGGCTTTTCGCCTAATTGGATGAGGCCCAGTCAGAGAACCAAGGACAGTCTTATTTAAGTCAAGGGATCGTGGGTGTTAGCTACATCTACAAAGTCACTTCACAGCAACACCTATGGTGGTCTCTGATCAGGTAACTGGACACCAGACCACACTGAAGTGTGAAGTCAACATAAAGCAAACGATCCCAAGTCATTCTTTTTTATAAGAGGAATGTATGGTGTGTTTACCCTCCTGCTGCAGCTCCCTCATGTGTCACCAGGCTGTATAACCTGTGCTTTCTGTAACCATGCAGATGGGAATAAAAGCTTGAATGAGTAAAATTAAAATGGCCATTGCTAACTGTGGAAAATCACATGACAGCCAGACTAGGTGTAGAGAAGAAAGTCATTCAAAGATATTCTCCCCTTATTTATATTCATTTTTAGAATCCATGAATGTTGAGCTTTCTCCTTGACTTAGCCAACCATGCAAGAGAGAAACTGGTATGTTTATCTTTGGCCACCCTGAGGCTGAATAACTTCTACATTCCTGAGATGTTCCGTCATGATACCATTAGAGGCAAATTTCTCTTTTAAATTATGGGGGTTTTTTTTGTCATAAAAATCAGTAATGCCCTGAACAGCAGCCGGTCAGTGTCTTCCTACAGTTGAGTAGACTTTTGTATGACTATGACCCTTAGTCCCAGCGGAGAGTAAGTCTTCACCACCAGGTGCATCAGCAAAGTTGATGCAGGAGGTTCTGGAGCTGCGAGTGTGGAGATGGTCAGCAGTTCAAATTCCTGTGGAGACCCAGACGGCCTTGTCAGGGCCACAGGGAGGAGAAATGACAGTAAGTGAGGAGAGCTGTTTCCTCCATGTTTGGGACTCGGCCGGGGCACGGGCCCATGCCCCATTCTTTGTCCGTTTCCCGCTTCTCTCTCCTAAAAGCACATAACCTTCAGTAAAGACGGCTGCAAAGTCACACTTTTACTCAATACCGCTTAACTATGAATGCAGTTTTGCTACTTCCATTTCTAAACAGTCGTTACAAAATACGTAACTGAGATAAGTATACTGCTTTGAGTACTCTGCAAGGAAGACAAATTTAAAACACACGACTCCTGTCTTTGAGGCCATATAGTGCACTACAGAAGAGAAAATATACACATTTTCCCAGGCAGAGTGGGGCATGCCTTTAACATTGTCACTTGGGAGGCAGAGGTAGGCAGAGCTCTGTGAGTTCAAGGCCAGCTTACTTTACACAGCAAGTTTCAGAACAGCCAGGGCTACATAGAAGGATCCTGCCTCATTAAACATACAACAACAACAACATAACAAAACAAACAAATAAATAATCAAGTGAACTACTGTTTCCTTTTTCATAAATATACTTTTTTAAACTTAAAAGGCTGAGCATGATGGTGCATGCCTTCAATCTCAGCAGTTAGCAGAGGCAGGATAACGGAGGCCAGCTAGGGCTACACAGTGAGACCCTGTCAAAACAAATTAACTTGTTTTTGTGGTAGGTGTGTGTAAGTGCACACCATGTTTCTGTGGAGGTTAGAACTGCTTCTGTCCTGCCACCTTGTGGGGTCCTAGGGTGGAATTCACGTAGTCAGCTTCTACCCGCTGAGCTGTCCCCATGAAAACATTTTTTTTTTTTTTTTTTTTTTTGAGACAGGGTTTCTCTGTGTAACAGTCCTGGCTGTCCACATTGTAGTCCAGGCTGGCCTCGAACTCACAGAGATCCGCCTGCCTCTGCCTTCCAAGTGCTGGAATTAAAGGTGTGTGCCACCACCACTCAGCTCCCAAGAAAACGTTTAAGAAGCAGCACAGTGAATTATGGGAAATAGTAAATTGGTATGAGCAGAGGAAGTCTGTATCTGTACCTTGAGGAATGTGCTATGGTCTCTAACACAAAATACCACAGGTGGCTTAAATGACAGAACTTTCTTTTCCCTCTTTGGAAAGCTAGAATAGAAGATGAAGATGTCAACAAGGTTGGTTCCTGGTGAGACCTCTTTATGGCTTGCAAATGGACACCAGGCTACGATCTCACATGGCCCTTTCTTTCTTTTCTTTCTTTCTTTCTTCTTTCTCTTTCTCTCTCTCTCTCTCTCTCTCTCTCTCTCTCTCTCTCTCTCTCTCTCTCTCTCTCTCTCTTTCTCTCTCTCTCTCTCTTTCAGATTTTATTTATTTATTATATACACAGAAGAGGGCGCCAGATCTCATTACAGATGGTTGTGAGCCACCATGTGGTTGCTGGGAATTGAACTCAGGACCTCTGGAAGAGCAGCTGGTGCTCTTAACCTCTGAGTCATCTCTCCAGCCCACATGGCCCTTTCTATAACCATGTACATTCCAGTGCTGCTTCCTATCCTTTTTTTTTTTTTAAAGATTTATCTTTATTTATGTGTATGCGCATATGCCTGCATGATTGTAAGTGCACTGCCTGTATGCAGGAGCCCAAAGAGGCCAGTAGAGGGCACTGGATCCTCTGGAACTAGAGTTTCTGATGGTTTTGAGCTGCCTCGTGGGTGCTGGGAACCCAGCCTGGGTCTTCTGCAAGAGCAGTAAGGACTCTTCTGTGATGAGCCATCTCTCCAGTTCCCTTCTGTGGGGCGAGGAGGAAGCCGGAAGCCAAGTGAGTGATATTCTGAATGAATGCACAGCCGTTAAAAGGATCAAGGCCTCAGACTCATGGGAAATGGCAAAGCCTTCGTTCCTTATCCAAGTACGAGTGTTGACAGATGACTGAAGAGTGTGCAGAAAAACTAGCAACTGTAGCTTCCTTCTCCCTTCTTCCTGTTTTCCTACGGAGATTAGCTGACACCCATCCCAACGCCGCACATAATAAACACACGGAGGTTCAGAATTGTTGAGGAAGTTGGCGCCGCTTCCTTAGCGTGAGCACCACCCGGCTGACGGCAGCTTTTCTGTGCTCTTGTACACAGCACTGCAGTTTTACTGCCCCTTCTTCATCCCCTTGCCATCCCCAGTCAGGGTTCTAGATCCAAGCCACAAGCTTCTCTGCACCTCTCCCTTTTTGTTTTTTGAAGAGAGGCTCTCACTATATAGTCATGGCTGGATCAGAACTTGGGGCAGAAACTTGAGATATAGACCACTCTGGCCTAGAGCTCACAGAGATCCTCCTGTCTCTGTCTCCTGAGCTCTGGGATTAAAGGTTTGTACCAGCATGCTTATTATTATTATTATTATTATTATTATTATTATTATTACTAATTTTATGTGTATGGATGTTTTGCCAGCATACATTTCTGTGTACCATGCACATGCCTGGTGCCTACAGAGAATAGAAAAAGGGGTCAGAGCCCTTGGGACTGGAGTTAACAGAAAGTTGTGAGCTGCCATGTGGGTGCTGGGAATCAAACCAGGCCCTCTGGAAGAGCAGCCAGTGCTCTTACCCACTGAGGCATCTCTTCAGCCCCCATTTTACATTTACATTATATCAAACATTACAAAGATGTTTGAAATCATTCTGGTTTGAAATTAATGTTTAAAAATCCATACTCATCTTAAGTTCAGTTCCCAGCACCCACATGGTGGCTCACAACCCTCTATAATGAGATCCGGTGTCCTCTTCTGGTGAGTGGGCATACATGCAGGCAGAACACTATACACAATAAATAAATCATTGAAAAACAAAACAAAACAAAACAAATCCATCCTCATAACTCAAAAGCCAGTGTGTAAAATATATACTAATAGTAACAGTATCAATATGAACAATGCACATAAAATAAAAATTAATTAATTAAAATAAAAAGCAAGCAAACAAATAAATAAAAGTTGTTTGAGTTTCATTTTCTTTCTTTCTTTCTTTCTTTTCTTTTCTTCTTTTTTTTTTTTTTTTTTTGGTTTTTCGAGACAGGGTTTCTCTGTGTAGCTTTGCACCTTTCCTGGAACTCACTTGGTAGCCCAGGCTGGCCTCGAACTCACAGAGATCCACCTGGCTCTGCCTCCCAAGTGCTGGGATCAAAGGCATGCGCCACCACTGCCCGGCCCACAATTTTTTATTATGGAAAGTAATATTGTAAGGTATTAAGTAGCTTTAAGAGAGTTGAGATTGGAACGTAGTTCCATCAGACAATCCTCTCACGACACTGTCTTGATACTAGAAACAGTCTTCTTCTGCAAGTAGACTGAACTGCCTCTCACATCCATTCCGTCTGCACTAAAGCCGAGGTGGTCCTTTCCTCTTCCACTCAGCTGACAAAATGCTAATGAAGGATTACAGCTCTTCCTTACTTGCTACTCTTTGTTTTGAGAGCTTCTCTGTGGAGCCCTGGCTGGCCTTGAACTCACAGAGATCCGCCTGTCTCTGCCTCCCTAGAGTGATTAAAGACGTGAACCACCATAGCCTGGCACATGCTTCTCTTGTGGGAATTTCACATCCTCTAATTCTTCAACCATCTCACTTATTTAGTCTCTTGTTGGGAATGAAATTGTTTCTTCCTGAATATCTTACTTAGTAATTTCTCTTAGAGAGAAACTATAACAACTGTGAATTTGAAGCTCCAAAAATTATTTACCTATCCACTCTGTTTACCTTCATGTATTTATTCATCCAGCTCCTGCCTATCAGTGAAGGGCTCTGATGGCCCAGTGAGTAAAGTGCCAGGTGCACAAAGCTGATGATTTGAGTTCAATTCCCAGAATCCATGTGAAAACATTAAGAGAGAACTGACTCCATAAAATTGTTCTATGGGAGCCTGTAAGATGACTTAGTGGATAGAGGTGATCATTGCCACATCTGATGGTCTACGTTCAATCTCCAGAATCATCCATACAGTAGAGAGAACCGACTCTCACAAGTTCTCATCTCACCTCTACAAGCATGCACACACACACACACACACACACACACACACACACACACACACACACACACACACACACATTAAAAAAAAATACACGCCTTTAATCCCAGAGCTCAGGAGGCAGAGGGAGGTGAATCTCTGTGAGTTCGAGGCCAGCTTGGTCTACAAATCGAGTTCCAGGACATCTAGGACTATTACACAGAGAAACCCTGATTCAAAAAACAAAAACAAAAAACAACAAACAAAATAAACAATGTATCGGGTCCCGTACACTTTATGTGTAAATTACAAAAAAAAAAAAAAGAAAAAGAAAAAGAAAAAAAAAAGAACCCACCAATGGACTCTACACTTGTGACTTAGATCTAGACTTTTCCTTCTGCCAGGTGGTGGAGACAGCAGCAATGCACGCCTTTAATCCCAGCACTCAGGAGGCAGAAGCAGGCAATTTCTGTGAATTCCAGGCCAGCCTGGTCTACAGAGCAAGTTCCAGGACAGTTAGAGCTACACAGAGAAACCCTGTCTCGAGAAACCAAAATAAGTAAATAGTAAATTTTTATTTAGTTTTTGATTATTTTATTATTTTTGATGGTATTGTAAAGACTTTTTCCTTTTGGAGCATGATATCTTGCTATATTGCCTATGCCTTCTGAGTTGCTAGGATTATAGGTAAAGCTACCTTACCTGGTTAGAATTATCTTAATTTCAAATTTGATTGTTCTTTGCTAATATATTAAAATGTACTTGATTTCTGAGATTTTATTTAGAATCCTACAAACTTGTTAATTCTAATTGTTTTATTTAAAACTTTTTTTATTCCTTAAGATTTTTTTAAAGATTTATTTATTTATTATGTATACAATGTTCTGTTTGCATATATGCCTGCAGGCCAGAAGAGAGCACCAGATCTCATTACAGATGGTTGTGAGCCACCATGTGGTTGCTGGGAATTGAACTCAGGACCTCTGGAAGAGCAGCCAGTACTCTTAACCACTGAGCTAGCTCTCTAGCTCCCTTAAAATTTTCTTATGTGGAGTTTGACCATGCTCTAGTGAGTATATGATCAACACAAATTGGACTTGGTGGTTTTTTCCCTTCTTTTTTTGGGAGGGAGGGAGGCCACATGGGTGGGGAGTGGTCCTGGGCAGACTGGGAAGTGAGTGTGATCAGGGTACATTATGCAAAATTCCCCAATAATCCATAAAAATATTATGTTGAAAAAAAAAAAAGACCATGCCACTTAAGATAGAGCGTAAGTTGTCAGGATTGCCGAGCAACCTTAGGCCCTGAGTTCAGTTAAGATAGAGTTAAATACACACACACACACACACACACACACACACACACACACACACGCCTCTACCCACACTAAGCTAACTACATTTTCTTCCTTTTACAGTTGTCCTGGCTAGAACCTCCTCTCCAGTATTAATACAATTGATATAACTGAGTGTATAGGCCCGTCTTGTTCCTTATTTTTGGATGAAAGTTATCAGTGTTCACCACTAATATATTAATGTGGCATTTCTTTTTTTAATATTAATTTATTTATTATGTATACAGCGTTCTGCCTGTATGTATGCCTACAGGCCAGAAGAGGGCACCATATCTCATTGTATCTACATTGTGAGCCACAATGTGGTTGCTGGGAATTGAACTCAGAACCTTTGGAAGAGCAGCCAGTGCTCTTAAACTCTGAGCCATCTCTCCAGCCCCTAATATATTAAATGTGGGATTTTCATAGATACTGTTATCAATAAGGTTGAAAAAGTTCCTAATTTTTATTCCTAGTTTGCTGAATATTTTTACTACCAAAAAAAGATTGAATCTTGGCCGGGCGGTGGTGGCGCACGCCTTTAATCCCAGCACTTGGGAGGCAGAGGTAGGCGGATCTCTGTGAGTTCGAGGCCAGCCTGGACTACCAAGTGAGTGTTAGGAAAGGCGCAAAGCTACACAGAGAAACCCTGTCTCGAAAAACCAAAAAAAAAAAAAAACAAAAAAAAAAAAAAAACAAAAAAACAACAAAAGATTGAATCTTGCCAAAGGTTTTATTTTTTTCCTCAAAAATTTTTTCTTCATCCAGTGAAATGAATGGGCCTTTTTCTTTCTTCTGTTAATATGATGTAATATAGAGAATGATTTTTACATGTTAAAGAAATTCTGTATGCTTGGGATAAATCCCATTAGTTACTGTGTATATAATTACTGTGAAATTGTTAATCCCAAAGATGGGAGGAGAAATACCACTGACCTAAGTCATCATGGCCAAATTAATTAAAGCAAGCAATTAATTAAAGTGAATTTTTTGCATTAATTAATAAGATAATGATTATAAAACAATAAAATAAATCTTGTATTCATGTACTAGGCTTCCTCCCCCTAAGGTGGGATTCAAGAGGTCAGCATTGGACATGAGGAAGCCAAGGTTTTATAGCTCCAGGGTAGGTGGTTTCCAATTGGTGATTTTGGTGGGCAAAATAGGATCTACAGGAGCAGAACATAAGCTCGAGGTAGTTATAAGGAGCTCCTAAAACCAAGACAAAACTGCAAAGTGGTTGAAGCAAGGTAGTCATAATAACAAGTGGTCATAAAAACCTTTTGAAACACATGATTGCCCTTTCCTGGAACAGGCAGTCCAGAAGCATTGTAGCTAAGGTTACAGGTGGGGCAGAGCCCAGTCCTTGAGAAACAGAGATTTAATCATGAAAAGGAATGCACCTAGTTTGTCTTTACTGTGAGATGGCCTTAAGCCTAAAATGGAGGCAGGCTGGTTCATCAAAATAATACTTATGCTTAGTATTTTGGGATCCTGTTGAGAGACTAGGAGTTAGACCCCCTGGCAGGCAGGCAGATAGGGAGAGGGGCCATTGCTAAGTAATAAAGGTGGCGAACTTCCAAGATGGCCAGCTTCTTTCTCATCCTCTTGACTTGGGACAAAAGCCTAACAGCTTAAAACAAAGGCTTGCAGGCCCTCTGCTGATGGACTGGCGCAACAAGTTCATGGCTTGCTCAGGACATCCACACATCAGTTCTGAGACAATCAACCATCCTAGCTTTCCTCAAACTGACCAACTCTAAGTTAGGGAGGCAGCTCCCCAGAGGCTCCCACCTCCATACCCACACAGAGCGCAGTTTTCAGCTTCCTGAATCCTTCCTCTGCTTTACAGGGATCTTTTTTCTCTCTGGGCCCGCTGTAGGTCTGTGTTTCCTCACCCTCAATACATGTCTTTCCTCAACTGCTGATTCTGTCAGTGGTGTTTAGATCTCTCTGTTGCATGTTAGCTGTTGCACTTCAGATCTTTCCTGCCTTTTAATTCCTTAACTGGCAGGAAAAAAAAATGAACCCAATCAAGGCCCCTAGACTATATCACTTCAAGACCCTTAGACTGACTGTGCTATTTCCCTTTTTAAAAATTCTTTTTCAGGGCCAGGGCAGTGGTGGCGCACGCCTTTAATCTCTGGACTTAGGAGGCAGGGCCAGGCGGATCTCTGTGAGTTCAAGGCCAGCCTGGTCTACCAGTGAGTTCCAGGACAGGCTCCAAAACTACACAGAGAAACCCTGTCTCAGGGGAAAAAAATTCTTTTTCATTTTTAGCATAATTTTGATCTTGATGCACTAAATTGATTATAAAAACACACCAATGAGTCACGAATCACAGTTTGACACTACTGCTATCAGCTGGTGGTATATTAAAAATATTTAAGAATGAGACAGGATCAACAGACTACATAGAAATGGAAGTGGTGGGCTGGGATAAGTTCCTTTTGTGTCTGCATTAAATATCCTATTGCTAGAATTTGTTGGAAAGGCACTGGGCCAACAGTACGGCGGAGGGCAGAAGTCCGCTGAGGAGGCTCAGGGCAGGCTCCTCTCCAACTAACATGTAAGCAGTGTGTTAGCAACTTTGTGGTCCACACCAGTGAATATCAGTCTTTGTTGTTTAGCACACCAAATGGCATAACATGATTCATGGTCTTAAGTACCTAATAGAAATGTTTAAAAATTAAGGTATAAAGGGTGTGAAGTACAGCTGTTGGTAGAGTGATACCCAGAACCAAAAAAAAAAAAAAAAGGGCATAGCATCACTAAGCATGGTACGCAAGCCTTTAATACTAGCACTCTGGAGACTGAAGCAGGCAGAGCTGTGTATGCTCCAGGCAAGCTAGAGTCAGAGAGATAGTGAGATCTGTCACAAACAAACAAACAAACAAACAAACAAACAAAGTGGTTGATATTTGGGCTGGGGAAATGGCTCAGTGGTTAAGAGTACATAAAAGGGTGGTGGTGGCACACACCTTTGATTCCAGCATTCAGGAGGCACAGGCAGGTGGATCTCTGTGAGTTTTGAGGCCAGTCTGGTCTACAAAGTGAGTTCCAGGACAGCTAGCGCCGTTACACAGAGAAACCTTGTCTCAAAACAAAAACAAAAACAAAAACAAAAATACTACTTTTGCAGGAGACCCAAGTTTGGTTTCCAGCAACCAAATCAGGTGGCTTATAACTATAACTTTAGCTCCAAGGGGGCTCTGATGCCTCTGAGCTCTACAGGCACTCCCACAGGTGCCCACCCATGTGGACACACACATAATTTAAAAATCAAAATAAAGCTGCTGCTGGTGGCGCACAGCCTTTAATTCCAGCACGTGGGAGGCAGGCAGATCTCTGTGAGTTGGAGGCCAGCCTGGGCTACAGAGTGAGTTCCAGGAAAGGCTCCAAAGCTACACAGAGAAACCCTGTCTAAAAAAAAAAAAAAAAATTTAAATAAATCTTTAAAAAGGTGAGGGCATGATAGCAAACACTTGCAACCTTAGTAATTCTGAGGTGGAGGCAGGGGATAAGCTCAAGTGACCCTCAGTTCCATAGTAAGTTTAAAGCTAGTTTGGGCTGCAGGATTACAGGCATGAGCCTCTGCCTGGATTGGAATTGAATTTTGTGTTTGTCTTCTTTCATTCAATATATTTTTGACATTCATCCGCATTGTAGCATTGTTGACAATATATTCCAGTATTTGTGGTAGTTTACTTCAGGAATATATCATAATTTACAAATCTTTCTGTTAGATATTTTGCTGTTTTTAATAAACATTAATATAAAGTTTAAGCAAAACTCAACTGAGTGCAAGTTAGTGCTTAGCAATAAATTTATTACAGGTTTAATAATAGCTGCAATTTTATCCTTACATCCCATTCTGATATATAAATCTCAGCTATTTAAATTAACAAAATGAGATTAAACTTGCTTTTACATTTATATTTTCACTTTTTTGAGATGGGACAGGGGCTTGACATGCAGCTCAGGCTGGTCTGAAATTCATTCTATACGCACTCTGGCCTCAAACTCAAGATCCTCCTGCCTCCATCTCTCTAGTGCTGGGCTGAGTGCTAACGAGGTGCAACTGGTATTAAATTAAAAACTGGTAACACACAATTTGTCTTAATCCAGAAAAGCAATGTAATGGTTAATACTATTGTGGGAGAAACCCTGCTTCGAAAAACAAAACAAAACACACACTGAAAGTTGAAGGCATGGTGGCTGAACCCTGTGATCCCAGC
Source organism: Peromyscus maniculatus bairdii (assembly GCF_049852395.1). Lineage (NCBI taxonomy): Eukaryota > Metazoa > Chordata > Mammalia > Rodentia > Cricetidae > Peromyscus > Peromyscus maniculatus. The sequence goes on from NC_134852.1 coordinate 108,236,341, forward strand.
ATGGTGGAACACACCTCTAACTCCAGCCCTTGGGAGGTGGGGAGGAGGATCCCAAGGAGCCCCGTATACGCTCACATCCACAGTCAGTTAGAGAAGCCAGGATTCACGGTAGCCTGCCTGAAAAACAAACAGCTGAAAGTCAAGATAGAAACCTGATAAGGTTTATATAACATGTAATACAGTTTCCTATTTCCTTTGAAGTTCCTTTTCATAGAAATTCTTTCGCAAAGGTATAATTTTGGCTTTTAGTTAAATTAACAACTATACAAAGGATTTTAGATTTTTGTTGCTATTAGAAAATGGTAAATTTTTTTTTAATTTTTAAAAAAGAAAATGGTTGATAAACAAACATGTATTCTGGGTCAGATTTCCTGTCAACGTTTTTTATTTTCTGTGTATGTGTGGATGCATGTGTGCCATAACATGCTTGTGGAGGTCAGTGAACACGTGCAAGAGTCAGTTCTCTTCTACCATGTGGGCTCCAGGGATCAAATCCACGGCATCAGGTCTTTAACCACTGACCCATCTCACTGGCCTCTGGGTCAGATTTTCTTCAGCTGGGTCCCCAGGTTCTCCCCTTCTCTACCCTTATGCCCCCATTTTGCAGTTTGAGACTTCTTAGTTTGATATTCCCAACTTCATTGGTTGCCTAAAGTCCATATTTTCCCACTTATTAAAACTTCATTTCCCATAATAATCCACACAGCCACATTCTCATTCTCTCTCTCTCTTTTTATTTCATGTACATTGGTGTTTTGCCATGGGTGTTGGGTCTCAGAAACTGGAGTTATAGACAGCTGTGAGCTGCCATGTGGGTGCTGGGAATTGAACCAAGGTCCTCTGAAAGAGCAGTCAGTGCTCTTAACCACTAAGCCATCTCTCCAGCCCCACATTCTCTTTTAATAACTAATTGTTTTATGAGTATTTGTGTGTGCCTGGGTGTATGTACAGCTCATTACCTGTATGTAAATGTTCTCAGAGGCCAGAAAAGGGCGTCGATCCCTGAGAACTGCAGGTGGTTGTGAGCTGCTAGATACAGGTGCTGAGAGCCAAACCTGGGTCCTGGAATCTCAGCGAGGTCCTTTGGGAAGAGCATTCTTAGCTTCAAGCCAACTTCAGCTGTACTCCCTTTTCTCCTATGGAGATAGTTTCACTGCGTAGTCCTGGCTGGCCTGAAACTCAGACACCTGCCTGCTTCTGCCTTCTGGTGCTAGGATGAAAGAAAGGCCTGTGCCACCACCTCCTGTCACAACCATGTTTTCTTGAAGACTTCAAACAAACAAACAAAAACCCAGAAAACCTTATTGTAGTAAAGCATGCATAACATAAAGAGAACCATTTAAATAATTTTCAGTAGTAGCATTAAGCATATTGTTGTTTATAATTTCTCTCGCTCTCTTTTTTTCAAGACAGGGTTTCTCTGTGTAGCCATTGCTGTCCTGGAACTTGCTCTGTAGACTAGGCTGGCTTTGAACTCAGAGATTTGCCTTCCTCTGCCTCCCAGGTGCTAAGATTTAAGGCATGCGCTACCACCACCTGGCTTCTGCCCACCCCCCCCACCCCCCCACCCCCCACCCCCGCCTTTTTTTTTGAGACAAGATCTTTTGACATACCTCTGGTTGTCCTAGAATTCACTATGTAGACCAGGCTGGCCATAAACTCACAAAGATCCACCTGCCTTTGCCTCCCAAGTGCTGGGATTACAGGTGTGCACCACCATGCCTGACTCAAAATATTTTCTTGATTTGAGGATTTGTATATCAGATTAAGAATCATTATCTCAGGGGCTGAAGAGATTGTTGTGAGATATTTGTACTTTGTGTGAAGATCTATTTGCTGTGATTGGTGTAACAAAATGCTGAAAGGAGCCGGGCGGCGCACGCCTTTAATCCCAACACTTGGGAGGCAGAGCCAGGTGGATCTCTGTGAGTTCAAGGCCAGTCTGGTCTATAGAGCAAGATCCAGGACAGGCACCAAAACTACACAGAGAAACCCTGTCTCGAAAAGTGGAAAACAAACAAACAAACAAACAGAAAGAAAATGCTGAAAGGGCTGATAGTTAGGCAGGAGGTATAGGAGGGATTTCCAGGGAGAGAAAGGAAGAAAAGGAGAAATCCAGGTGCACAGGAGACTCCACTGAGACATGGAAGGAATCAGACACACAAAATAGGAGAGAGGTAAAAGCTACATGGTAGAACATAGATTAATATAAATATGGGTTAATTTAAGTTATAAGAGCTAGTGCAACAGGCCTAAGTGTAGCTAGAGTTTTTCTCTCTGGTTCCCGTCAAGCCCCGGCAGTCCCTTAGCCCACTTATAAAATAAACATACAGACACTTATATTATTTAAACTGCTTGGCCATTAGTTCAGGCCTACCATTGTCTAGCTCTTGCTCTTATATTCAATCCATTTCTATTAACCTATACTTTGTCACATGGCCCGTGGCTTACTGGTACCTTACATCTTCCTTGTCCTGGCGGCTGCCAGTGTCTCCCTCTCTGCCTTCCTGCTCTCTCAATTCTCCTCTCTGTTAGTCCTGCCTATACTTTCTGCCTGGCTACTTGCCAATCAGTGTTTTATTTATCAATCAATCATCCACAACACCTAAGCTAAGGGCCAAGCTTTCATAATTAGTAATACGTTTCTGTTTTATTATTTGTGAGTTGGCAGCCCAAAGGAAAGTCCAATTAATATGGCACCCAACGTGGTGACAATAGTATCACAGATAGGTTCGGTATACAGAGGCAACGGGTCTTTTAAGAGGCCCTGCTGTGCAGTGGAGCACTTGAGCAGCCTGCTAGGTAAATATGCATGAGGCTTGGACTCAGCAGATTCCAAGAGCTGAGGCAGTAAACCTGGCTCCTGCCAGTACCTGGCAGCATGAAGGCTAGGCTGTCATGGAATGAAGGAGGTCAGAGCCTGCCACCAGCACCACAAGCTAGCCGTGCCATGGAGGGCCTAACAAGTTAAGATTTGCCTCACGCTGGTCAGAGAAGACTGCAGAAGCACAGAAAGTCAGATCAAGACCAAGAAAACCTCTGAACAGATATAATATGCTTAAAAATGTGCTTAGCTGCTAAAGAAAGAAAAAAAATGGGTATACACAGTCATAGAAAAATAAATAGTGTTAAAATAATAAAGTCTTTAAAGAGAGAGTAAAGTAATACAAAAGGAAAAAGCCACATAAAGATGGGAAATTCACAGGGCATCTGGATCCTGTATGGTGCTTTGTTGACTTTGAATTTTTTAAATGTTAATATACAAAAAAAATAGCTGACGAGAGACATTTGATTATGGAAATTGCTAAATTAACTCAACCTATATATTTTAAAGAATATGTTAATGGTCTGGAGAGACGGCTCAGAGGTTAAGAGCACTGGCTGATCTTCCAGAGGTCCTGAGTTCAATTCCCAGCAACCATATGGTAGCTCACAACCATCTATAATCAAGTGCCCTCTTCTGGTCTGCAGGTATATATGGAGGCAGAACACTCTCTATATAATAACAAATAAACAAATCTTTAAAAAAAGAGACTATCTTAACTTTCTAAATGGAAGTCAAAAATATGTTGCATTGGGGGAGAGGTTATGCTTTTGTTTCCATAGGAAACAAAAAGTTATGGTTCTCTTCAAAATTAATAAAGATCAAATTTGATTAGGGGAGACCTCCTGAAAATCTTGGCTACAGACATAATAAAAGAAACCAAGAGAGACTACAGGACAGGTGACACATCCCTCTACTGTGGGAACAGCTCTGGGACTGGATGAAACATGATAAATCTTGTTGGTCGCAGAGTCCTCATGACTTTTTATTACATGCCATCCTTTCATATAGCATTGACAGAGGTTTGGTTATACAGTCCAAACAAACCTATAAAGTTAACAGATGCCTTTTACCTGCTCAAACATAGAACAAAATATCATCTTTAATTGACTTGTGCACAGTGCATATTCCATACTTGTGTTAATGCAAATACATGTTACCTTTAAAAGTTTGTGTTTTTAGAAAGAAAAAAAAAGACCAAACACGTAGCTCAAGTGATCCAGCCTCTCAAAATGCCTCTGTTGCAATTTCCTCAAAATTCTCCATCCAGAACAACTTCAAAGCTGCTAGCCGAGATGGTCAGCCTCACAGACTATCCAGACAAGTCCTCAGATAAGCTCTACACTTTCCCATCACACAGAGACTAAACAAAAAATAATACAGCTAGCTCTCTCATGACTTGACCATTGTCCCCATTTTCTCAAGGTCCCCTAAAGATGCCGTTGTCCCCAGACAACAGGAAGCAGTCTAGAGAACATGATACCAACATTCCCAAGAGATGGAGTAGGTAGTTTTTGGTCATTTCGTGGGTTATCAATGTTTGTCATCATTTAGTGTGGTTGGTTACAAGTTGTTATTGGTCATGTCAGGAAAAAAGCTGAACAAAGATTAGATTCAGGGATCTATTTCTGAAGGTAAAAAGGGGGTATATAGTATAGAAATGATGGGATAAAAGAATGGATTGTTGAGTCTACTTTTGAACTAAAAAAATAACTACTAGTCTCAAATATTTTACATTGATATGGATTTTTATATATTGTTTTTAGTCTTATTTTTCTTTTTCTTTTTTTTTTTTTTTTTTGGTTTTTTCGAGACAGGGTTTCTCTGTGTAGCTTTGCACCTTTCCTGGGACTCACTTGGTAGCCCAGGCTGGCCTCGAACTCACAGAGATCCGCCTGGCTCTGCCTCCCGAGTGCTGGGATTAAAGGCGTGCGCCACCACCGCCCGGCTTAGTCTTATTTTTCTTATACTATATTATGTTTCTATTTCTTGTTTACTGTATTGAACTTATGCAGATCATTTAAAAATTTAATATAAAGTTTTAGTCCTTGAAAGCTATTTAGGATAATAAAAAAAAAAGACAGGTCAATAGTTAGTCATCTATAACAATCAAATTTATAGTCATATTAGGTATGTTTTCAAGGTCAAACAGAAATATATTTTAAATAGTCTTTAAATACTTCAAAGACCTACAGAATATGGAATTTAAAATGTTTTAATAACATAAGGCTTTTCATGAGACATGACTGCTCCTGGCAGTACCAATCTACTTCAAAAAAAAAAATAATGGGCATCAAAGAACCTTCATATGGAGTTTGCTTTCAATGTGGCAAAGGTAGCCATTTGAGCAAGAAACTGTCCTTTCCTCAACAGCTGACAGTATGCTGTATAAACTGGATAATCAGGATACAAAAGAAAGCAACTGCCAAACTTTGCTAACATGAGGTAGGATAGTCCTTCAAAATTCCTGCTTCACAGAAAAGTCTGTTCAATATTCTAGGCCTATAGGCCAAAGATGGATGCCTCACCATTGCAGAGGAATCTTAGGTGATTATCCCGGCAGCCAGCTGTTTCTGTCATTTCTATAGCTTTGGAAGTTGTCTGCTTTGCACTTTCTGTTTACTCAGGTAATAGAATTATCCTTCGCAGGTCTCTGATGGAGTTGAAGGTGAGATAGTTATAGTTACAGTTTTCCTTGTTTCCAAATTCTGAAAAGAAACTTACACAAGAGATGTAAAGTTTATAATGTTGAGAAACATAAAAGCTTGAGTTGTTTATCTAAAAAGATGTTTTAAGGTCTAAAAAAATATTTTTAGGATGGTATTATAAATTATGATAAAAACTGGTTTGGGTATAAAACTTTGGACTAAGATAGGATAGATAATGCAGTATGTTCTCCAAATTTGCCAAATACAAATGGACTGGACATTGTGATTGTAAATCTTACCTGATAATTGTTCTTATTATATACAGTTTTACTATGTTAGAGTTAAAACCTTTCCTTTTTATTTAGACAAAAAGGGGGAAATGTTGTGGGATATTTGTATACTGTGTGAAGATGTATTTGCTGTGATGTATTTGGTGTAGTAAAAAAGCTGAACGGCCAATAGCTAGGCAGAAGTATAGGCAGGATTTCTGGGGAGAGAAAGGAAGAAGGAGAAATCTAGGCATGCAGGAGATGCCATCAAAATGCAGTACAAGTTGGACACACAAAATTGGAGAGAGGTAAAAGCCATGTGGTATAACATTGATTAATAAAAATATGGGTTAAGATACCAGGTGGTGGTGGCACAGGCCTTTAATCCCAGCACTCGGAAGGCAGAGGCAGGCGGATCTTTGTGAGTTAGAGGCCAGCCTGGTCTACAGAGCAAGATCCAGGAAAGGCACAAAGCTACACAGAGAAACCCTGTCTCGAAGAAAAAAAAAATGGGTTAAGTTATAAGAGCCAGTAGGACAAGCCTAAGCTAAGGCTGAGCTTTGATAACTAATAATAAGTCTCCATGCTGTTATGTGTGAGTTGGTGGCCCAAAGGAAATCTGACTACAAGAGATGGCCCAGTTGTTAAGTGTGCCACTCATATTTAGTGGCAGGAGGATCCAATGCCCTCTTCTGGATTATACACAGACACACAGACATACACACTTAAAATATAAACAAACTGAATATGTTGGCACACACCAGTATTATTAATACTTGGAAGGTTTAGGCAGGAGGATCAGAAGTTCAAGGCCATCCTTGGCTACATAGAAAGTTGGAGGCCAGAATGAAATACATAGGCCCCTGTCTAAAAATAATTAGATTAAAAAAAAAAACATTATTCTAGGACCTAGAGAGATGGCTCAGCAGTTAGTGCTTATTGCTCTTGTAGATGACCTGGGGTCCAGTTCCCAGCACCCACATTTGTAATTTTAGTGGACTGATGCCTTCTTGCCTCCAAGGGCACCTGTAAACATGCAATGCACATAAACTCAGGCAGACACACAGGCATATACATGACCAGTAAGATGGTCCGTAGCTAAAGGTGCTCGAAGAGTGAGCCTGGCTACTTGAGTTTAATCCCTGGAGCACACATAAATGGTGGAAGGCGAAGAGTGACTCCACAAGGTTTTTTCCTGACCTGCAGGCAAGTAGCACAAATGTCTGCACACACAGAAAATATTTTAAAAGAATCATTATTCTAGGTAATAACTTTCTGTATGAAATTTTTTTTCTTGAAAAATGAGTTTCTTTGATAATGAAAATGATAGACTTTTACGATTTTCCCTCTTTTTACCTTGGAAATGCATAACAAAATCCAATGTTTATCTGTGAAGCCATTTTCCATGTTCCTGGCATAATTATCTGCCCTTCAAAAAAATCTTTCTTTAGTCACACATTTTCTCATTTTATATGATTCAGAATATATGTTGCTTTATATTAGTTTTAGGAAGTAGATATTATATAACTTTTAAACATACGCTTAAAATTTTGGCTTAAAGTAATAAATTATAGGCTAAATATAGCTGATTCAATCTGAATTATAGGAACATCTTTTTTTTTTTTTTTTTCGAGACAGGGTTTCTCTGTGTAGCTTTGTGCCTCTCCTGGAACTCACTTGGTAGACCAGGCTGGTCTCGAACTCACAGAGATCCACCTGGCTCTGCCTCCTGAGTGCTGGGATTAAAGGCGTGCGCCACCACCGCCCGGCCATCTTTTTTTTTTGATAACAAGAGAGGTTTATTTATTTGAAACAAGAGCCTCACTATGTAGCCCTATGTGGCCTGAACTCAGAGCTCCTCCTGTTTCTGCGCCCTGTCTGCTGGGATTAAAGGAATGAGTGCGCCACCTGCCAAGACAAGAACGAATATTTTAAAGAACATACAATGTGGCAGGGAATTACACTATCCACTTTATTGGGAATTATTCATGCTGTAGATACTATCACCTCACTTTACCGAAGTTCAAAGTAATGATGAAACTTTAGAAGGTTATAAAGTATTTATGGGTAGGACTCAGGTTTGGCTCAACTCCAAATTCCAGCTCCTAGCATACAGAACACTGTTTCCCCAGCAGCACGTTCTATTTTACATTGTCGTTGCCTTTTACCTACTCTGGGATTCTTTCTGGGAGAATGTCACATCTTACTCCTCAATGGAGTGGAACTCTGTTTCCTAGCAAACTTACTGCCGTTCCTCCATCTCCCAGTCCTCTAAGTGGAGTCCCAGCTCACCTCACCTAGATCACCTCAGACTGAGCTGAGCTCAGAGTCTTCGCATCTTCCTCCTGCAGTAGAGCCTGGTTTCTCAGATTCTGTCACCCAGCAGGGGGCGCGGGGGTGGGGGTGGGTTGGTGGGTGAGGATTCCTTATTAGTGATCTCCCCCGCCTCCCTGCCTCCCCCGGCAGAGCCCTGGGACTCTGCTGAGATTCTTGTGCTTCAGGGTTGTGGAAGAGTTTCCACTAGGCAAGGACGCTCTTTAAAACAGGAAAGTAAAACAACTCAAAATAGCTTCAGGAAGTCCCTGAAACTGAGCAGATTGATTAGGTCCCTCCCTGCCAGAGTAAGCAATAAAAGCTGAGAGAGCCCTCAGACAAAAGGAAGCTGAGCAGCAAAAGGAATCTGAGCTGTAAAGAAGACTCTGAGATCAGACCAGCTGCCTGGAAGAAGCGGAAACCAGCCAAGCTGCCGGGAAGAGGTTCAGACCAGAGTCTCTTGGAAATGACACTCTCCAACCTGTTGAGCCGCCTGCAGACTGTGCAGTGTGTTCCAGGTTCCCAGCTTTGTGAGCTGTCACCCATGCTGGGTGGGCCTTGGTGATGCTGGGGTCTCTAAGTCATTTCTGCTCCTGTAAGTCCACCCTCTCCCACACTCATGTACAAATAAAACTCACTGGTTCACCAAGTTGGACTCTGGTGCTATCTGTACTTTGGTCTGTCTGTGGGAGCCCTATCTGGGGTGAGGAGACCTGCGTAGCGTCTCCCTAGGACAAGTATTGCCATACAACATTCGGCAGAGGGCAACAGCCCTCAGCAAACTTTCTGAGAGACTTTTCTCCACGGTCCCGCGCCAAGCCACAGCGCACCTTTTCCCCCCATTTCCTAACCTCTCCGCACAGTCGCATTCCCACCCGCCATTCTCTTTGTCTGCGTCTTAGTGTCTCGGTTCAACCTCTCCCTCCTTCTCCGGGTCGGCTCCGTCCCCGGGTCCCGCGGAAAACTCACGCAGCGCTTCTGATCCCGGCTGCTCCCCCGATCAGCTCCGCGCTTTACCTCTCCCTGCCGCTCCGCTCCCAAGGCCTGGAACTAGCCTTCGGCCAGCCGGCACCCGAAAGCCCCGCCCCTCCCTGCCCATTGGCTCCCGTCCTCAGACAGTCCCGCCCCCGGGCTCGCAGCCCGCCTCTCCGCCCCGCTTCCCTTGTTTTCATTCCCCCTGTCACACGAGGCAGTGGCAGCCCCGAAGTGGGAGGGGAGAAGTCGGAGGGGAGAAGTCGAAGAGGGAAGGGGACGGGAAGAGGGCGGAAAGTGAAGGGCCCAGAGCGCCTCTCTGCCCCCGATCTAACTCAGTTCTCGACTGCTCCGGGGCCGGCGTGGTATTGTGGGATCGCGGCGCCTGGCCTGCCGGAGCGGCTCGCATCCGCAGGGGCGTCCACTCGAGAGCGCCTCCTGTCGTCCGTAAGGCTGCCCTGCCATTCCTCGGCCCCCCCAACTCCTCCCGCCCCCCCATCCCCTCCTCCTCCATCCTCCAGTTCAAAATGGCGACGGCGGCGGCGGCGGCGGCAGCGGCGATGGCTCCCCCGGGCTGCCCGGGTTCGTGCCCCAACTTCGCCGTAGTCTGCTCCTTCTTGGAACGCTACGGGCCGCTGCTGGACCTGCCCGAGTTGCCGTTCCCAGAGCTGGAGCGGGTGCTGCAGGCGCCGCCGCCGGACATCGGCAACGGAGAAGGTAAGCGATCGGCCCGAACGCCCGGCGGGAAGCGGCCCTGGCGCGCTCTGCCTCTCCATAGATATCCTGGGGCTCTGCAGCCGTCCCCCCCCTCCGGGGACTGGGCTCCGTGGGGTCTCGACTCAGCTTAGCCCGGGGGGGTTCCTGAGTGCTGGGGAGGCGGGGCGGAGGCCCCTTAGGGCCACCGTGCCCCGCGGGGACGGAGGTGGGGGCGTCGCAGGCCGGGTGTGGGCCGGGGCCCGGGAGGGGGCATTGTGCCGGGCAGGCGCCCTGGAGCCGGGTCCCCCGCGCCGGGGTTGGCCCCCCAGTTCTTATCCCTTTAGGTGGCGGGGGAAGGGGAGAGCAGGTTCCGGCCAGCCTTGCGCTTTTCTCCTCCCCTCCTCCCACCAATCCTCCCCACCGTCTCCGGGGAGGCTGGGCCCATCTTCTCCCGGCGCCCCCTCTGCTCACTCCACCTGAGTGGGCGGGGGCCGGCGGACACTCCACTCTCTTTCTCTCTGCGGTGGGAACTCCCCCGAGAGAGTCGGCTCCTGCCCTCTTCCCGTTCCCTCGAGGGCTGGTCTAACCCCCCAAACTCCTTCCTCCCCCTTAGGGAGATCTTGCTCCTCCGCCCAGGGAGGGGGCTTCCCCCCCTCCCCCATTCTCGCATAGGGAGGGGAAATGAAGTCGGTTCAGCTTCTCTACTCTGGGGAGGAGAGGGTTAATTTCTCCTCCTCCATAGTTTTCCTCCTCGCCACCTCCCCCAAAATAATAGAAAAGCATCTCCCCACTTTTCTCTCTCCCTTCCCCCTATCTCGGCAACAGGGCTTAGGGGAAGAAGTCACTCTTCCATTTGCAGGCTGGGGTGGGGTGGGGTGGTTGGTCTGTAGGCTGGAGGAGGGGCTCAGACGGCAGGGGAAACAGTTGAAGAAGGTGCTTGTTGCTCATGTTTCTCTCTCTGGTGCCGCTGGTCTATTATTGGTGTTCGCAAGTGGTGCTCCTTCCACATAAGGCCACCGCGCGGGTGCAGGGCGCATGCTCTGCCCGGCCCCATTGAAACTTCCTGCTGCTGGTTCTTTTGCTGGAGCATCTCAGCGCTGTGCCTGCGGCTTGCAACCCTCACACACTGAGCGCTAACACTCTTCCCCTGTTAATCCTGAGCCGTGCCGCTCCTTTTCTGGCACTTTATTTCCCTTAGAGAAAGCTTATTTGTGTACTCCGAACATTGCCTTTGTCTGGGTACAGCCCTTGGCAGAAGAAGAAACGTTTCCCAAATAGGTCTTTTTCCCTCTCTTCTTTTTCGTTTGATCTGCGCGTAGATGACCAGGGTGGACTTGGTATTGTACAAGACATGATAGTTGTGACCTTTCTAAGAAAGCGGAGTCGATTTTCTGTTCTCTGTGGAAGTGCAGTTCCCGATACGATGTATTTACATAGCTAGGAAAAGACCCAAGTGTGAAGTTCTTCAAAGTAACCAGTAGTGAAAATGTGTGATATACAATGTTATCAAAGATGAGTCCTAAGGCAGTTACTAGTACAGCATTCTTAGTCTCTCTCATCTTCTCTATTGAGACTGTTGCTTTGTCTGCTAGCCTGGAACTCTTAAAAATCTTCCTGCCTCTGCCTCCCATGTGCTAGGATTAAGGCATTAGACACCATGCCCGATTCTACGTCTTTTTTTTTTTTTTTTTTTTTACCGGTTCGCAATTTTTAGACTCTCTGGCTCATAAAAGGCTAATTTTTTTAAAACTATGAAATTGGAAGGTGGTTAAATTACTTTATATTAAGACTTTGTGTAGAATTTCTTTAAACATTAAACTTCCAGTGTATTAATTTCGTTATTATGTTTACGTTTATTTTTTTTTTAAAGGAAATAGTCACTGTGAAGTAGGATACCTTAATTTTAGGATACTTTAGAAATAATAGTAATTTATTTGTCAGAGAGAAATGTGAGAATTTTAGGGGAAATTGATGGTAAGTTGTTTTCAGAATTTATTTGTACTGATTTAAGAGGCAGGCACTGGTTTTTTGGAGTGCCATTGCAGTTTGAATACCAAATAAGCTTGCATTCCCTTAAATTTGGATCAGTGTGCTTACTTTGTATTAGTACTGGGAGAAGAAAATTATTAGGGACCATTTGTTATATCTAGCGTTGAGCTTTGGGGTGTCAACTAAATAAAAATGGGTAAGAACTTGGACTAAGAGTCATTTAACTCAGCCGCAGCATTACCATTGATATAGTTGGTAAGAGTACTGATAATAATAGATTCTGTCATGGGAATCTAAGAATAATTGTTAATTAATGTCACACAGTTCAAGACGTGTGACAAATGAAAAGTCTCTCTGAAGGTGGAAGTTTTTACTGTGAGGAAAAAGATTTTCAGAACTTTGATGATGTCTCAGGCAACTTACAATAGTTTAGCTAATAAGATTGACTCAGTCTTTTTGGGAAAGAATTTGGTATGGTAGAAAGAGTTGAAAGACTAGGGTTTTGTGTTGAGCAATGTATAGGTTGTAGAGCAATTGTTTCATTAATATGGACCTCAGTTTCTTCAGTAGACAAAGGTAATGGCTAAAAACCAAATGAAATGTTTCAAAAAACCCTTTCATAAACCAGGTACTTACAAATATTCCTGTACTACAAATTACATTAAAGTTTTTTTCAGATAAAAGATACATAGTACATTTGTAATTAGCCTTAAATTTTTGTTAAGTCGGGAGTGCATGGGGTGCCTGTGTTGGAATCAGACCAGTTTTGCTTTGTGTGTGTATATGTAGATGTATATACATATACTTTTTTTTTTTTTTTTGCTTTTTCAAGACAAGATTTCTCTATGAATTTTTGGAGCCTGTCCTGGAACTCACTCTGCAGACCAGGCTTGGCCTCGAACTCACAGACCTGGCTCTGCCTCCCAAGTGGGGAGGTTAAAGGTGTGTGCCACCAACGCCTGGCTAAGTTTTTTTTTTTTTTTTTTTAAAGCATTTCTAGTGCCATTTAAAAGTTCTAATAGGGCTGGCAGGGTAGCTCAGGGGGTAGGGTACTTGCTGCCAAGCCTGCTGATGTGGGTTTGAGTCCCTGAATCTGCATAGTGGAAGAAAGGACCACCTGCAAGCAGTGCTCTAAGCTCTCCGTTCGGCTTTTGGCGTGTGCGTAGAGTGCACACATGTGCACACAATAAATAAAAATTCCAACTTATGCAAGATTTGCTTTTCCTAGTGTGAGTGGCCCTTAGACTATGTTTTTATGTGTCTTTTTCAGTCTTCTGTTCTACCAGCTGGGGTACGGAAGGGGGCTAGTTCAGTACTTGAGTACAGCATTTATTGAGGTAGATTTAGCAACACGATAACGTTCTTTGGTAGAAGCTAGTTAACTGATTTGTCCCTGTTTAAATACTTTGATCTTTTTCCTAAAAAGTTGTTTGTAAGCTTTCATTTGATAGTGTGGCTTCAGTTTAGGATACCCTGTTCCTTAGTCAAGAAGGCTCTCATGAGACAGAAAATAGAACCAGTGTCCATTTAAATTCCAAAACTTGGGAAGTTCTTCTGTGCCCCATGGTAGTATTCCACAGGTAATTCTGGTTATTTAAAGATAAAATAAAACCATGAAAAATGTCAATTTAGTTAGATTAATTTTTCTTTTTAAAAAGGAATGATTAAGCTGGGCAGCAGTGGCGCACGCCTTTGATCCCAGCACCCAGGAGGCTAGCCTGGTCTACAGAGCGAGATCCAGGACAGGCACCAAAACTACACAGAGAAACCCTGTCTCAACCCCCCCCCCCCAAAAAAAAAAAAAAAGTAATGATTGATTGTATGCATCTGAGTGTTTTACCTGCCTGTTCTCACAGGTGTGCAGGTGTACCTGGTACACTTGGAAGTCAGAAAAAGGCATCAGGTCCCTTGGAATTAGAATTACAGATGGTTGGGAGCCACCATGTGGGTGCTGGAAATCAAATCTGGATCCTTTGCAAGAGTCAGGAATGCTCTTAACCACTTGAGCCATCTCTCCAGCCCCTAGATTCACTTTTCAAATGGTTTCCAAATACCTAATAAGTGGAACTGATGGTTTTTTTTTTTTTTTTTTGTTTTTTGTTTTGTTTTGTTTTGATATAGGGCCACTCTAAGGAAATTGCTGAGACACTGAGGGTACCATGAATCTAAAAAGTTTGGGAATCTGCTCTAGAGACTATCATTACCTTTTGGGTCTAGAAAGAAAGGATGACTGTTGCTTTATCATACAAGAAAGAGAAATTAAGACACAGATTTCCAGCACATACACCTGACCATTAGTGTTATTCAGACTGTGGTTTGAAAAGTCCACCAAAATTATCAACTATGAATGGATTCATGGTTGATGCTAGACTCGGAAAAGGACATTCCAAGTGAAAGCATTATTTATACATTCTGCTTTATACTTCCCAGGTCTCTATTTAGTATGGAATTTAAATGCTTCCTCCTAACAAGAAGTAGGTTACTGTGGAATATAGGTAAAAAGAAGGGTAGACATTAAAACCCCCTCACTCCCACCCCCCCCCCACTGAGGCCCAAACCCAGGGCCTTGTGCTTGCTAGTCAAGCGCTCTACCATTGAGCTAAATCCCCAACCCAGACATTAACTTCGTAAGATTGTTAGCTCCCAAGACTCTTCAGTGTTGTGCCTCTGAGTGTGTGTGTGTGTGTGTGTGTGTGTGTGTGTGTGTGTGTGTGTGTATGAATGAACAATGTGGGGGCACACAGACATCAGGGTATAGAAATCAGAGAGTAGCTTTCAAGAGCTGGTTCTTGCCTTTTTAACTGCACTTTGTTGAGGCAGGGTTTCTTTCTTTTTGTTTTTGTTTTTGTTTTTTTGTTTTGTTTTGTTTTGTTTTTCGAGACAGGGTTTCTCTGTGTAGCTTTGCGCCTTTCCTGGGACTCACTTGGTAGCCCAGGCTGGCCTCGAACTCACAGAGATCCACCTGGCTCTGCCTCCCGAGTGCTGGGATTAAAGGCCTGTGCCACCACTGCTTGGCTGAAATGTTTTATTTTTGATATGGTCTTATTATTTGGCTCAGGTTAATCTGAAATTTTCTGTCTATCTCAGACTAGCTTGGAACTCTATATAGCCTAGAGTGGTATTGAACTTGTGATTCACCTGCCTCAGTCTCCCCACTTCTGAGAATGTAGGCATGTGTTTTGTTTGTTTTATTCTTTCATTACTGGAGTTCTAACCCAGGGCTTTCTGCCTGGTAGGTAAATGCTCTGCCACTGAGCCACCTCTCCAGTTGAAACTCCATATGTAGTCCAGGCGTGTTTTGAACTTGGAATTTCTTGTTATAATGTCTAGAGTGCTAGGAATGCAATCAGACACATTTGTTACTGTACCTAATTACAATGACTTTAACTCTGCAGCCAAAATGGCAAGTATAAAAGGGTATGTCTTTTATATTTATGTGGAACTATGGTTCTGACTTCATATGGTGCTTAATTGAAGTCTGCGGTAGTCTTTGTGTGTGTGTGTGTGTGTGTGTGTGTGCATTTGATGAAGTGAGAAGATGACCATTGTACCCAGTAATTCTCATTCTCTCTCTCTCTCTCTCTCTCTCTCTTGGTTTTTCGAGACAGGGTTTTTCCACGTAGTTTTGTCTTGGATCTCACTCTGTAGACCAGTTTGGCCTCGAACTCACGGAGATCCGCCTGGCTCTGCCTCCGAGTGCTGGGATTAAAGGCATGCTCCACCACTGCCTGGCTACCATCTCTTAATATAAGCAGATCTCAGGGAGTGTAGCATGTGGGTTTATACTGGCAAGTCATTGGTTAATGGCCTTACTGAAGCAAGAACCTAGGTTGGCTGAAAATTCCCAGTTTTGGCATTTCTGATTTTGAAGAAATAAGATTCTTTATTTCTCTTTGAGATCTACTCTGTTGAAGCTGGGTAGCTCTTGTTTCTGACACTATGCAGTGTCATTTTGGTTTATCATAGAACTGAGGTAAACAGCAGTTATTAAGGTGGAGAGGGAGGCCGTTAGCATTGTCCTAGCGCAGGTGGTAATTAGAACAGAAGAACTTTTGGCTAATGTGAGACTCTTAATGCAAAGTGGCTTGCTTTTTTAGTCTTCTAGTTATTCAGATGTTTACCATGAAATTTGCTGTTAAATATCTTTAGAGGCTGGACAGGTAGCTCAGCAGTTAAGAGCACTGGCTACTCTTCCAAAGGACGCAGGTTTGATTCCTAGCACCCTTACCATCTGTAACTACAGTTCCAAGGGATCTGACACTTTCTCTGGTCTTTGCAGGCATCAGGCATACATGTGATACACAGACATACATGTAGGCAAAACACTCATGCACATTAATAAAATAAAATTTAAAAAAAGGTTCCTTAGGGGCTAGCTCATTGCATGAGGACCTTAGTTTATATCCTGAGCACCCATCTAAAAGCCAGGAGCGGTGGCGCACACCTATAACCCTAATGCTGTCGGGAGTTAAAAGGGTGAGGCGGGGTGTGTGTGTGTGTGTGTGTGTGTGTGTGTGTGTGTGTGTGTGTGTGTGTGTGTGGTGGTAGATGGGTGTGTCTCTAGGATTTGTTGGATTGTCGGCCAGTGAGTTCCAGGTTCAGTGAGTTCCAGGTTCAGTGAGTTCCAGGTTCAGTGAGAGATCTTGTCAAAAAATACAGTGGAGAATTATAGAGGAAGTCACCGGAAGTTCGCCTCTGGCCAACTCATGCAGGAGTGCCTGTGAGCACACACCACACATGCACACTTTACCCCAGAAAGGAAGGTCCCAGTTGTTACTTCATTAATTTAACGTGTATACTGACCATCTGCTGCATGGTCGTTCTAGCAAATATTGTAAGGATTTCAAACAAAAATGTTAGAATGGGTCTGTTTTAAAAGATCTTTCTCGTTTAGTAAGACGCTAAAGTGAGTTTGTATGTTATCCTCTAAAGACATTTCCCTCTGGGATTTTATTAAATGGAGTAGTAGTAGTAGTATATGCATTCTAGACTACAGATTCTAAACTAAAATTATCCCTCACAAGTTTTTGGTGAGGTATATGACCACATGTATTGTGGAAAAGTAAGAGTAACTAAGCTTAAAGAACGTTAACCTGAGCCATGTCTTCAAGGAGGGTATTTTTATGTGTTGCTAGATTTAAGAATAGATTTTTTACTTTCTGCTTTATGTTTATGGTTTTAATATATTATGTTTTTCCTTTACTGACTTTACTATAATATAGATGCCATAACAGAAGATACCAGGATGCTTTCTGTTTTCCAGTCATGTTAGGACTTGTATAATACCAATTACTACTTGAGAAAATAACTTCATTTAAGAAGTCATTTCTTGAGCCAGGCGGTGGTGGTGCACGCCTTTAATCCCAGCACTCGGGAGGCAGAGCCAGGCGAATCTCTGTGAGTTCGAGGCCAGCCTGGACTACCAAGTGAGTTCCAGGAAAGGCGCAAAGCTATGCAGAGAAACCCTGTCTCGAAAAAAAACCAAAAAAAAAAAAAAAAAAAAAAAAAAAAGAAGTCATTTCTTGCCAGGAGGCAGAGACAGGTACATCTCTGTTGAGTTTGAGGCCAGCCTGGTCTACTTAGGGAGTTTCAGACCAGAAAGAGCTATCTTAAAAAAAAAAAAAAAGGTCTTTCAGTAAGTGCTACTTGATTGCTTGCTATGTGCTGGGTGTACATAAACCCTTGGAGTGTATTATTAAGCCACATAAACAGTATGCTTGCATTCAGTGAGCTTATGGTTTAATAGTGAAAATAGACAATGAAGGAGTAGGTTTTAAAAAAATACAAAGGCTGGGCAGTGATAATGCACACTTTTAATCCCAGCACTCCGGAAGCAGAGGCAGGCAGATCTCTGTGAGTTCAGGGCCATCCTGGTCTACAGAGCGAGTTGCAGGACAGCCAAGGCTACAAAAAGAAACCCTGTCTCAACTCCCTCCGCCAAAAAAGGATGTATCAATTCAGTTATAATAGCAGCTCTTAAGCTGTGTGTGCGTGTGCGTGTGCGTGTGCGTGTGCGTGTGTGTACTGTGTGGGGGTGGGGAGGTTGGATGAGGGAGGGTACTTTTGTGAGTTTATGGGTTTCAAATGGCAAACCTAGCCTACTTTCTATTCATCTTATAATACTTTTTATCTTAAAAATTTCTCAGAATTAAGTAATTTTTTAAAATCTCTCTGTTTTAATTTATTATTTTGTGTGGGTGATTTGCTTGCATGTATGTGTGTACCATAGGCAAGCAGTGCCCACAGAGACCATCAGATCCCCTGGAGTTATAGAAGGTTGTGGGCCACCATACAGGTACTGGGAGTTGAACTTGGGTCCTCTGGAAGAGCAACCAGTGCTCTTAACTGCTGACCCATCTCTCCAGCCTGCGAATTAAGTAAATTTTAATACTGATTTAAAAATTCCATGTAAATTTGGTTTCTCCTCAAATAAGTTCTAATGGTACTGAAAAAAAAAATAATTTGTGGCTTGTGTTTCTTAAACTTGTAAAAAGCAATTCATTCCGTGTGTGTCTGTGTGTAGGAAGGTGCAACCACACTCATGGAGGTCAGAGGACAACGTGTACGAGTCAGTTTTCCTAGCTTGTCAGTCCTGGGGATTGAACTCTGCTTGTCAGGCTCGGCAACAGGCACCTTTTCTTGTTAGCTGTCTTACTGACTCTCCAACTTTGAAAAAGAAAAGTTGTTTGTGGTCTAGTGGGTGGGACCCAGAGCCTTGCCTCTATGCTTTATTATTGAGATACATCTGTGGTGATATTTTGTTGTACTCTAATAAAACTTAATTGAAGATCAGAGGACAGAGCCAGCCACAGAGTTAGCCACGGAGGTCAGGCAGTGGTGGCACACACCTTTTATCCTAGCACTTGGGATCACACACCTTTAATCTAATCCCAGATCCGTCTGGATCTCTGTGATTTCAAAGCCACTTTGGACTACATGAGATTAATCCAGTTTAAAAGACAAACAGCCAGGCAGTGGTGGCACACCTTTAATTCCAGCATTTGCGATCATACACCTTTAATCTGGGTACTTGGGAGTCACATGCCTTTAATCCCAGCACTAGGAAGGTTGAGACAGGAAGTGATATGGCTGGGCAGAAAAAGGAACATGAGGCTGGAAGAGACAAGAATTAGGCCCTTTAGACTGAGGACTCAGAGGCATTCAGTCTGAGGATTCGTGGAGACAGATCTTCTCTTTTCTGCTGAGAAGTTGGTGAGGTGAGAAGTGACTGTGACTTGTTCCTTGTCTCTCTGATCGTTTAGCATTTATCCTAATATCTGGCTCTGGGTTTTTATTATAAGACCATTTCGGATTGGTGCAACATACATCCGTGGCCTGTTCTGTTTAATAAGAGGCACACTTTTCTGAAGAGGCAGAGAGAACAGACATGGATAGAGGAACATGTCAGCATTTTTCCATCACTGTGATAAAAATACCTGAATAAACAACTTGAAAGACAGAAAGATGACTTTGGCTTATGGTTTGTAAGGTTTCAGCCCATGGTCGTCTTGCTTCATCGCTATGGGTTGATTGGTGGTATGGCATTGATATGGTAAGGCATTATGATGGAAGAGGGTTGTGTGAGCAGAGCTGCTCATTTCCTGGCAGCCAGGAAGAGGGAGGGAATGGAAGAGAAGAGGGAAAGAGAGAGATCTGTAGCACAAATCCACCAAGAAGTACTCTTCAAAGACATGCCCCAAGTGACCTCCTCCTTTCAGCTATGCCCCAATTCCTGATTGCCCATTCAGCTGTGACTTGGTGAGGAGTTACTCCATTAGTGAAGCTGGTGCCCTCATGATCCAGTCGCCTCTCACTAGTATCGCCAGCAGAGGAGCAACCCTTTAACACAGAGCTGTATTTGAGGGGTGGCACTATATGTCCAAACCATAGCACCAGGCACATTAACACAAAATAAAAAACTTAGGAATGCATCTGTCCTGTGTCAGGAGGACCTTTTCCATGTAGGAACACAGGGTGTGAAAGTATCCCAAGTAGAAGCAGCACTAAACTGATTGTAAGAAAGGGATGAGGGAAGAACTGGACACATGCCTCCAGCGGACAGGCTAGGTTTCAGATTTTATACTGCACAGAGTTTACTCAGATTGCCAAGGTAAGTATGCATGGTTGACATGCAGTGTTTAAGAAGACATTCAGAAGCCGAGGTGGGGGTGGCCTACACTCAGGGCAGAGGCAGGAAGAGCTGGATTCAAGGCCAGCTTGGCTGCAAAGCGAGTTTGAGTTCGATTGGGCTGTAAAAGACCTTGCCTAGAAAACCAGAAACATACAACAAGCATAAGAATGAAGGTTGAATCTGATTCCTTGTAGACCCCCAGCTTTTCCCTGTCTTTGTTCTTGTTTATCTTTGTCATTTCTCCAAAGTAGAATCATAATTCTCCCATTTGCTTTTTTGTATATTTTTTTGCATTTTATTTTTTTATAATATGTATTTCTTTGTTAATCATCAAAGCTTACTAGCTACTTTTCTGAAGAGGCTTTCCAAGAGGGAACTTGAGTTGTACTGTTACTTCTTAGATCACAAATATCCTGTTGCAGTAAATGTTACCTACTCCAACTACCAATATCAGAAACCAAGGACCAAACCCAGATACCAACCGGCTTGCTTTGGTGTTTGTTCTCAATGCTTGTTGAGTCTATTGTCCTTGTCCCCTTATGCTCAGCCCACTCTTCTGTTGTCCTGTGCTGAACTGCAGGTTCAGGGAAAAGTTCTCTCATAAAGTTCTTTCTGGGCCTTTGCCGTTTCTTCCTCCTCCCTCTAGAGTTGCGCATCCCTCTCCAGCCTCCGGCCCTTGTCTGCTCGCTGTACAGGTGCGGGGTAGGTCTGCTCTGGGAGCATCCAGCACTTCTCTGTCTCCCAGAGTGAATCAGCCGCTCCTCTCCCTCACGCAGCACGTTCTCCAGGTAGATTGTCAGAATCCTCATAAGTACTTTTTCACCACAGTCTAGCAGGAGATGATAAGATCCTTGATGGGGGAGCTTCTTATCATTTTAATTCTGTAACTGACGAGTAATAGTATTTAATAAATGTTTATGTGTGAAAATTTTCCAGTTTTGTACAGGACCATATATTACTCTAAAACTTCTTTTTAGAACTAAATCTGATATAAAGTAAACTTTAAACTGTACACTAAACATTTGTCTAGCATACAAGAATGAAATTCTTTCCATTGACAGTTGGAGGTAATTGTCACCTTGGTTAATGATACCACGTCAGTCAAGTAGGTTTTATGTCTTATTTCAACATTGTGATTAGTGGATGTAATTGGAAATTAAAATATATTCTGCAGTGGTTTAGTAGGTGTGGACAAACAGCCTGTGCACAGAATCTGATCCCTCATCTGTTTTTGCAAATAAAGTTTTTGCTATACAGGCCTGTTCGTTTGTTCATGTCCTTTGTGACTGCTTTCAGATTACTATGGCGGAAAGAACCGAGTTATCATCCCAAATGTAGAGCCTGAAAAACAAAGTATTTACTATCTGGACCCTTCCAGGAAAAAAAATTGTTGATGCCTATTCCAGTATGTGAAGAAAGGAATGTATCAGAGTATTTATTTCTGTTTGATAATGTATTTAGAATCAATATAATATAAACCAAATGCCTGGTGTCCTGTGAGTTGAAAATACCAGCCTCTCTGTGAGTTTTCTTAATGTTAGTTTAATTTTATACTCAGTTATTATCATCATTCCTCTGTTAGATAGGTTTAAAGCCTTCCTGTTAACAGGGTAAGATGCTCAGGGGTAGCTGTGGGTACGTCTGTATAATTGTCATAATGCAATACTGGAGCCGAGTGGCCCAGTAATTTGCCATAAGGGGGAAGATTTGTAGCCTCGCTATTAAACCAGCCTCCAGCTCTCATCCAAGATTGGCTATCTGGTCTGGAAGCATGGTTTCCATGTGTTGGTAAGGTTTATGTTGGTAACTGTTGCTGTTCACTCGGGTGAGAAAGGATAGAGAGAGTAAAACCTAAAACTGCTATTAGAAGAAGAAAAACAGTTATGTAGAATGGACCTCACTTGATATGTTGATTTTTGTCAATGTGAGGCTACCGCTTTGTAAAACACAAAACACAGAGTAGTGAAGCATTAGGGCCGTTTCAGAAATGGTGTTGATTCTGTCCTAATGTCAAGCCGAAGCTTGCTTAACAGGCGTGTGTAGTAGTGCTGGCCTGAAATCTCAGCACTTGGGAAGCAGAGATAGAGGATTGCTACGTATCCCAGCCTGGTCTATGTAGCATGTTCCAGGCCAGCCGGACCCCATCTAGAAAAACATGAAAACAAAAACAGTTCATTTAACAGTTCTTAAAGAAAATGAAACTCAAACAACTTTTATTTATTTGTTTGCTTGCTTTTTATTTTAATTAATTTTTATTTTATGTGCATTGGTATTTTGCATGCATGTATGTCTCTGTGAGGGTGTCAGATTCCCTGGACCTGGAGTTACAGACAGATGTGAACTGCCGTGTGGGTGCTGGGAATTGAACCCAGGTCCTCTGGAAGAGCAGCCAATGCTCTTAACTGCTGAGTCATCTTTCTAGCCCGTTTGCTTACTTTTTTAAGACAGTCTCACTGTGTAGATGTGGCTGGCCTAGACCTTGTTCTGTAGACCAGACTAGCCCTAAACTCAACGATCCACCTGCCTCTGCCTTCCAAGTGCTGGGGCTAAAGGGCCTCAGTTTTCAAACATTTTAATAATACTAATTTGATACGTTTGTGCTGAATAATGACTATAGGAAAACATTAAAAGGCTTTAAAAAAAAGATTTATTTATTTATTATGTATACAGTTTTCTGTCTGCATGTTTGTCTGAATGCCAGAAGAGGGCACCAGATCTCATTATAGATGGTTGTGAGCCACCATGTGGTTGCTGGAATTGAATTCAGGACCTCTGGAAAACAGCCAGTGCTCTTAACCTCTGAGCCATCACTCCAGCCTAGAGGGCTTTATTTTCCATAACTGAAAGATAATGCTTTTACAAGAGCAGAAAATTTTGTATGCATAGTAAGAGCACTGTGATTTATGACGTAAGTAGTCTTGAATTTGAGCCCGGGTGATTCTTGGCTTTTGTGGCCCGAGGCATGTGCTGGGGATGAAGCATGGGGCAAGGACTATCAGAAACATCTCACATTCATGACGCATTCATGACGCTGCTTCAGTTTGAACTAATTTTTCCTCCTTGAGTGTTCTCAGCCTCCACATTTGGTCACATGACCCCAGGTGGGTCATAAGTTGCAGGAAGCTTCGACTTGTTGAGGGAAGACATCCTAGTGCTTGCTACTGTGTGGGGTTGAGGGCTTCATCTGTGCTCTGCAGGCAGAATGGAGTGACTTGGTTGGGAAGCCTTGGCATTTGCTAAGTTGAGTGTCTCAGAGAATTAGTTTTGATACTTTATCCCTTTTGTGCTGAATAACCTCACAATTGGCTTTAAAGTGTAACTGTAACTTCCTCCATCCCTAAGTGTTAAAAATCTTCCAGGAAAAAAAAAAAAAAAAAAAAAACAGGACAAGCTGTTTTTTGTTGTTGTTGTTTTTTCTGCTGAGACTTTTCTTGTAGTTTGGAATATAGTAAGACTGTAACACATTGAAAAACTGACTAATCAACTAGTAAAGGTTGTTTGTTGTGGAGCTGGAGATGGAAGTCAGGGCCTGGTGCCTGTGAGGTGAAGACTTACCTAGGGAGTGCATCTTCATCAGTGGAGGTTCCTTTTTATTCCCTTATAGACTTGCTGAGCACCATAAAGGAGCTATATAGCGGCCCTAACTTGGTCTGGGATCTGGAATCAGACATTCTATAACTTTCCTAATTTTCTTTATCTTATAAATGTTGATTGTGATCAACTGGTTTATCTTTTCTGTCTTTCTTTCTTTTTTTAATCTACTCATAATCTGGTTTGATTTGCCATGATAGCTGTATTTTAGCCCTTTCCTATTTTCTCATATTTTGGACCTCTTCATCCATCCTTATTATCTTCTCCATTCTTATGTGTTTATCTGTCGTGCTGGCGATGCCCAGGACCTCATGCGTGCAGTTGAGTGTGTGCAGTCACTGAGCTGCACCTTCTCCCTCTTTTTCATTCGGACATAGTGTGCTTTTCTGTTTGTGTAGCATACAGAGGACAGAGGACGACTGTGGGACTTAGTTCCTGGGTGCCGCTTTTTGGGACCAGGGAATCAAACTGAAGTTATTAGGCCTGTGTGTAATCACCCTTTCCCTTTTATATATCTGTGCCCATGGCGACCAGAAGAGGGTGTTGAATCAGCCAGGACTGGATGGAGTACAGACATTTGTAAGTTGGCATATGAATGGACATATGGATGCTGAATGCTAGGGAATTGAACTTAGGTCCTCTGGAAGAATAGCTAGTGCTCTTAACCAATGAGTCATCTCTTTAGCCTCTATTCTTTGTGTGTGTGTGTGTGTGTGTGTGTGTGTGTGTGTGTGTGTGTGTGTGTGTGTATGTTGGTTCATGTTAAGGCCTGAGAAGGACATTGAGTGTCTTTCTACTTTTTTTTTTTTTTTTTTTTTTGAGAAACCTTACTGAACCTGAACCTTGCCATTTCCATTAGGTTAGCTTTCGAGGACTCCTGGAATCCATTCGTCTCTGCATGCTCAGTGTGGGGATTACAGGCACATGTAGCCATGGCTAGCTTTTTGTAGGTGCTGGAGACTTGAACTCAGATCCTCTTGCTTTCACAGCAAATGTTCTTAGCCACTGAGCCATCTCCCTTACCCCTATTCTGTCTAGGTAGACAAACATATTTGTTTTGTTTTTCAAGACAGGATTGCTCTGTATAACAGCTCTTGGCTGTCCTGGATCTCGCTCTGTAGACCATGCTGGCCTCGAACTTACAGAGATCCGCCTGGCTCTGCCTTCTGAGTACTGGGCTTAAAGGCATGCACCACCGATGCCCGGTCCATGGAATTTTTTTTTAAACTTAATATTATTTCTCAACAGTTTAAATTACATATTGTGATAATCTTATCACTGTTCTGGTTTCCATATGTTTTCTCCTTGGATCTGCCCCTTTGTTGGGATACATTTTTTTCAAAGACGGTCTCTAAGCAGTAAACTTTCAGTTCTGGCGTGTTTGTCTTCTATTCTGACTACTGCTGTAACTGAAAACAGTAGTCCAATAGTCAAGAACTTTCCTTACGAAAGTTCGACAACACTGCCTTTTTTTCTTTAAATCTTCTACCATCTACTGTTGCTGGTGAAAAACCTATTAGTCTGAGTCTTATTCCTTTGTAAGTGACTTTTTTTTTCATTCCAGAAAGATTTTTTTAAAAGATTTATTTATTATGTATATAGTGTTCTGATTGCATGTGTGACTGCAGGCCAGAAGAGGGCACCAGATCTCACTACAGATGGTTGTGAGCCACCATGTGGTTGCTGGGAATTGAACTCAGGACCTCTGGAAGAACAGCCAGTTCTCTTAACCTCTGAGCCATCTCTCCAGCCCCCAGAAAGATTTTATATATTCTTTCTTTTTGGTTTTTCAAGACAGGGTTTCTCTGTGTAGTCCTGGCTGTCCTGGAACTCACTCTGTATATCAAGCTGGTCTCAACTCAAGAGATTCACCTGCCTCTACCTCCTGAGTGCTGGGTTTAAAGGTGTGCACCACTACCACCATACTATATATTTTTTCTTTATTACGTTCTGTTTTATGTATATGAGTTTTTTTGTCTGCATGTATGTCTTGTTTACCAACTCTGGTTCGTGGCATGAACCTGGGAGAATGTAGTCAATACTTGAGGCAGGATAAAGTCTCACACAATAGCCAACTTTATTCAGGGCATCAGACAATTTATACTCTGAGGGTTAAGAAAAGTCATCTGAGTATATAATCACAAGGACAGTATGTACATGGCAAAACCATGTTTTTCTTTAGAGGCATATAAACAAATAACAATAGCCAGCTGTAATAAACAACTTAAAGTGAACTCATCCTATCTGCTACATCTGGGAAGGGCACATTCCAAGAACAAGTTGTGTTTTTAAGAAACTTAAGTCACAAGACTCGTGGTCTTGTTTTCTTGGAGTTTTTTCACAAGCACTCAGAATTCCCCTTGAACAACTTCATTTTTGGACTATGTTCCAACAGCTCCCACCTTTTAATTTTTTTAATAGCAGGATATCCAGAGTAATTTTGATTTGAGATGTTGTAGATAAATGTAATTGTCATTTGGTGGTGCATGAGTATCCTATAAGCAAGCAAATTATAAACATAATAATATTAGACCCTTAAGCATCTCTGACACCAAGAACAGAGATCCAGACTGTTCTGGTGGAAGCTCCACCTCAGCACTGGCACCTGTATACCCAAAGAGTCTGGAATGTTCCACCTCAACTCCCCTCCCCCATTTCTCTCCCCAAACCTACCTTCTCAAAGCCCACTAAACAGCAGCCCCTCCCCTAGAGTTGCCTTCTTGTTCCAGACCTCTGCTCCCTCAAAGCCCACCAAAAACCCAGCCCCTCCTTGGGACTTGCTCAAGACCATGCCTACAGGTTACTTAAGGCCTAGTAGCCATATTTGCCATGTGACTCTTCCCCTGCCTTTCCAAGGGTCACCCAGGATTGCTTTCTCTGTTCATTAAACCTAGATTTATTAATTTGACTTATTATATCAGCAGTGGTGGATATTCAGCAACTGGGAATTTAAAACTTGTCACAAACTATTATTATTATTACTAGCTACATTATTACATTGATCAGAAAAATCTAGAGAATAGCTTGAAAAAGACCCATATGATAAATAGTTGTGGTGTCTGAAAGAAAATGGCCCCCAAATGGAGCAGCACTATTAGGAAGTGTGGCCTTGTTAGAATAGGTATGGTCTTGTTGGAGGAAGTGTGTCACTGTAGAGGTGGGATTTGAGGTCTCATAAATGCTCAAACCGTACCCAGTGACTCAGACCACTTCCTGTTGCCTGTGAGTCAAGATATAAGAACTCTCAGCTTCCTCTCTAGCCACCATGTCAGCCTGCACACTGCCGTGTCCCACCATGATGATAATGGACTGAACCTCTGAACTGTAAATCCACAATTAAATGTTTTTCTTTATAAGAGTTGCTGTGGTCACGGTGTCTCTTTATAGCAATAGAAACCCTAACTAAGATGGTAGTTGTGATATCTTGTAGAATATAAGCCCATATTTGACTTTAATAAGAATATAAATGTTATGTCCTGTACAGATAGGAAGTGATATAAATACCAAGGAAGAATTAAATACAGTCCCTTCTTCAGATGAATGAATGAGTCTTATGGTCCCAAGGTCCAGTCGTAAACATAGTCAAGGAAAGTGAAGTAACTTGGTGCATAGGGCCTTAACTTGGCGCCAGGTGGGCAGACTTGACTTCTGGTGATACGGTCAATGTCTCCCAATGTCTCCTTTTGCCCTTCGGCTGGAGATTTGCTATCTTTTGGTGACTTCTATATCTTTTTCTCTCTGCCATTGTCCTTGATGGCCTAGGGCTGGAAGAGCCAAAGAGGAGTCCTTAATGTCTCAGTGGACCCATCTTCTTCTTTCTAGTTTTCTTCTGGGAAGTAAAATAGGATAGGTTAATGCATCAGCTTTACATTTCCTTCTGTAATAAAACCAGGGAGGTTGGAGTGGGTATGAGTATGAGTCTGTTGTTGGAAAGGATTCTACAACATAAGCAGAATCTGAAACAGTACTAAGGGTTTATGGACTAACTGTAATAAATGAATCTAAACAGCCAGTTCCACCTGTGGGGCTGAGGGAAAAAAGTATTACTACATTGACTATCTGGACCATGAACCCCTCCTGTAGTATTAAGTGAGCCATCAATAAAATAAGTATCTGCTTATGGAATGGGAGAAGGTTGAACAACTTTTGTAATCACAATTCAGTTTGTATGAGAAAATCCCATAGCTTACCAGCTAGATAATGATTTCCTCTCCTTCCATACTAATCTGCAAATGAAATTTGAAAATCCATAGAGTTCTGTAACACTCTAAAAAACTGATTGCTAGTTAAGGGTAAGATAATATAGCAAGGATCAAACCCATATAATTGTTGCGATAAAATTGTCTCCCCTGATTTACTAATTGAGCAAGAAGAAGTAAGGTAGCAGTTAGTATTTTATGGCTCCTGTGGTGTAATGAATCCATTCCAAAGGTTTATCCTCTGGCGCTGTAATACCTGTAGGAGACAATTTAGTGGGGGAGAATAAGTAAGGTTAAAGACGGTGAAGGATCCACAGGGTACACAGAGGCCTCTTTTGGCCTGGATTCAAATGGCTGTAGATCTTCCCTTGCCCCTCGAGATAATATTAGAGGACTGTCCGAAGCCATATCTTCGTCTTATGTTTTAAATAGATTGGTTAGTGCATAATTAGGTAAACATTTTGATTTTGCTGAAATTGCACTGGAAATACCAAGCACAGCTCTTGAGGCCAGGGAGGAACTGGGAAATGAAATCTGTTTCTCTGTCGAGCCCTAGCTTGCCTAGGTTGTATGTAAAGTTAGCTTTTTCATAGGCTTCCCTAAGTCCTCATCAAAACATGGACAGAATTGAAGAATAGATTGATTATCAGATTCCTCACCCCATGCTTCAGGGTCGTTTTCAGGCAGTGGAGGACACAAACTCAAGGGGAGCCTCCAGTAAGGGAGCTGAGGCAGTGGCCATCAGCAGAGTTACCTTTGGCGCTGTTTTTACGTTGATTTTGCCTGAATAGGGAAAAATCTTCTTTGAGTCTTTTACTAATTTTAAGGTTTGAACATCCTCATGATTAATATCCTCCTTATCTTCCTTAAGCATTTTGATAACATTTCGAATTAATGCCTAATTGACCCCAAATTGAACAAGGATCCTTCCCCCTTGTTTATAAGCCTGCCGGTATTTTTTCTGATTCGGTCCCATACTTAGTCATCGAAAGTTCTTCCTTCTGGAAACCAGGGATTGTGATCATACACAAACGGCAAGCAATCTAATCGTTGTGATTTATCTTGATAGGTGTGCCCTTTCTTTAAGAAATGATGGCCTGACGTCAGGCAAAGCCTTCCTGGTCTCTGCCCCATCATGCTCCCTCACCGCCTTCTCTGAGGGTCCCCACTCTCTCTCATAGCTGACCTCGGGTCCCTGATTCGTGGTGCTTTCAACCGTGTGTGAGTCTGTGAGAGAGGAACCAGTAAATGAGGCTCACTGAAGTCCCCTGCAATGGCCAGTTTTAGTCAGAGATCAGACAGTTTAGACTCTGAGGGTCAAGAAGCGTCACCTGAGTAAAGTGAACAACCACAAGGACAATCCTACATGGCAAAAGCATGTTTTCCATAGAGGCCTATGACTAACACAGCTGAAGTCATCTCATTCTATCCGTTACACCTGGGGGGACCGTGAAAACACATTCCAAGAACGATTCCGTGTTCTGAAGAGACTGAGGTCACAAGACTCATGTCTGATTTTCTTGGACTTTTCTCACAAGCACTCAGAAATCCCCTTGCAGGACTCC
Organism: Peromyscus maniculatus bairdii; assembly: GCF_049852395.1. Lineage (NCBI taxonomy): Eukaryota > Metazoa > Chordata > Mammalia > Rodentia > Cricetidae > Peromyscus > Peromyscus maniculatus. Next base: position 108,265,538 of record NC_134852.1, read on the forward strand.
CTTATTGGACTATGTTCTGAAATATGTTTGCATGTGCGTGCCTGAAGAGGGTATCAGATCCTCCAGAACTGGGTACCGGTGGGTTTGAGCTGCAGCACAGGTCGTCTGTAAAAAACAGTAAGTAAGGGTGTTTAACTCCCTGAGCCATCTCTCCAGCTGCAGCTTTTCCCCCTTTCAATTAAAAATTTAATGCTTCCTCTGTAAGAATAGCAACAACAAAAGAATGAAAAGGTTGCACACAAGAGAAATAACATACAGATTATTATTATTTTTAAAAAACCCTGACATTGTGAGATTTTCTATGACGTGACTTTCAGGTTCCCACGTATTTCACTTTTACTCCTTTTTCTTTTCTTTTTTTACTTACACTTTCACCTTTTATTAAGGCAAATTTGTGAAAATAATTTACAACCAAATCGCTTCATGGACCTTCCACTTAAATTTTTTAAGATGCATACAAAAGAACTATGTCTTGTAAAAAGCCACTCAGTACCAGAAAAAGTAAGGGGACATGTTGATCCAGGCTGCTTTTCAAAGGATGCTCTTGCCTCATCTGCAGGTAGGTGCTAGTCATCATCTGGAGAGCCAGTTTGCTTAACTTCCCACATCAACCCAGGTCCAGCCTCGGGGAAGCTCCCCTTTGTGATCTGTTTCTTATCTGCCCCCTTGTGTTTCTGAGCTTTAGAAAGTGGCTCTTTCTTGTTTTTTTTCTTACATGATGGGGCTGTGCTGGGAGTTTCAACCCAGATGATATTGGCTATGGGTGTTGGCGTAGAATTCCAGGATGATGGTTCTCCACGAACTGCTCTCTATTGTCCTTGGCCTACTCAATGTGTAGGTCATGGCGGTGCCAAGATTCACTTCTACGGCTTCTTGTAGTTTAGCTAAGATACTCTGCTTTACAGCTGAGGAGATGGTGTTGTTAAAAAAAAAAAGCATTCATAGGTATAATCGGAGGCGTTTGGGGATGTCTCTGTCCAGGAAATGTCTGTTAGGAAGGCTTTGGGATCACCGTCTTCACCTATCCTGTATTGAAATGCAGCCGGACTTAATTCCTGGCAGCTTACGTCTCCTTCATAAATAGAATGTAAAGCTTCTAGTTCCATCTCCTGGTCCGCTTTGGCACTCATCACGCAGGGCACACAGTGTTTGTGACCTTAAAGAACAGGCGGGCAGCAGGCAGGAGGCCAGAGCACCCGGTTTCCTCTCGTCAGTGGGGAAACCCTCCCCTCAGCCCTAGGTACTCACTCGCGCACTCCCAACCCTCGCCTGCGCCAAGCCACTGGCAGTCCGCTGCAGGCTGGGAATCTGGATCGCCTTATGTGGGATCAGGAACCGGAATTGCATTAAGTGGGGGACACCCAGACCTTGGACCAGCCGCTAAGGGGCGGTCACAAGGAGGCCCTGCCCCCCATTTTTACTCTTTTTTAAAAAAACAAGTGATTTATTTATTTTTATTTCATGTGCATTGATGTTTTGCCTGCATGTATGTCTGTGAGGGTGTCAGATCCCCTGGAATTGGAGTTACAGATGTCAGTTGCCATTGTAAGTGCTGGGAATTGAACCCAGGTCCTCTAGAAGAGCAGCTAGTGCTCTTAACCTCTGAGCCATCTCTCCAGCCTGTCCTTTATTTTTTTTTAAGATTTATTATTTATTTGTTTGTTTGTTTGTTTGTTATGTATGCCTGCAGGCCAGAAGAGGGCACCAGGTCTCATTACAGATGGTTGTGAGCCACCATGTGGTTGCTGGGAATTGAACTCTTAATTGCTGAGCCATCTCTCACTCCCACCCCCCCCCCATTAATCTTTAAAGGACATTAAAGTTGAAGCTTTGTTTGAAGCCCTCCATGTACTGTTCCTGTTATGAGTCCCTTCTTCCATTACTAAAGGCAAACGTTGAGACTTTTAAGAGTTGTCCCCACATACTTTCATACTAAGCATATATTTGTGTGTCTACGAACAATACATGGTAAGGATGTACGTGTTTTAAAGCTTTATTATGCTCATTCTTCCACAGCTCCCTTTGTTGGCCTTGACATTATTTTGAAATAAAGCCATGTACCAATAGTACATGTTGTTTTAATTACTAATTTCTACTTTATTACATGAAAATAGTGTAACTCTTGAAAGTTCACAGCTATTTGTGTTGTTCTGTTACTCCAGCAGCTTTGCTAAAGGATGGAATTGTTTGAAAGGTGTGGCCTAGTTTTATCTTCGCTATACCCAGTTGCTCTTCAAAGAATTTTAGGATTCTTGTCCAGCCAGAGTTACATGAGAGATCTCATTTATCCATGTACCCAGCGCATGTATTTTCAAACCTTAAGGCTTTTGCTAATGCGGTTGTCAGGTAGTTTCATGTGGTGTCAGTGTTAAGAGGCACATTTCTTCCTTTGTTTGCGACACCGTCTTTTGTGAATTGCTTTTTCATAGCACATGTTTTTGGTTCAAACTTTAAAAATGGATGTAGTATAATTGCTAACTTCTAATCACCTAGAACTAGCCTCGGACTTCACAAAGATTACATCACGAACCACCACCACCACCACTTCAGACCCCTCCGTAAGCAGGGTCCCCAGGGTACCTGTATTTCTGACCAACTGACCACAAGTCTTAGGAGTCCCCATGGCTTGCCATAGATTCTGTAATTCATTAGAATGACTATTAGGAGATTTCTGTACTTCCATAATTATGGTTTTGCCATAAAGGATGCAACTTGAGACCAGTCTAATACGGAGGCACATAGTCCAAAGAAGCACTTCAGCAGATGTCACAGCTAGCATACACAATGTTAGAATAGCTATTAAAAAGCTAGACGTGGTGGCACATCCTGTAATCTCAGTACTTGGGAGGCTAGGGTAGGATGATTAAGACATAAAGGATGTTCTGAGCTATAGAGAGAAATCCTGCCTCAGCACCCTCCTCCCTACTCCAGAACAAACCAGGCACGGTCGCACATGACTTTAATCCCAGCACTCTGGAGGCAGAGGCAAGTAAGTAGTTTTCTATGAGTTTGAGGACGGCTCTGTATTGCAAGCTCCAGGCCAGCCAGGGCTACATAGTGAGACCCTGTTTTGCAACAAAACAAGACAAGAGGCTGGAGAGATGGCTCAGTGGTTAAGAGTATGCTCACTGTTTCTTCAGAGTACCAGTTTGGGTTTTTTGCACCTAGCATCACTTGGGGAGACTCACATTCACTTCTAATTCCAGGTCCAAGAGATCTGGTGACCTCTGCCGGCCTCCATGGGCACCCGTATAAACATGCACATAAGTGTGCACATGCACGCACGCACGCACCGAGTTAACAAAAGTGCTTAAAGAAAAAATAGTATAAGGAGAAATTAAAGATTTAAATTGTACCAGAAGAGATTCCTGGACATTCCTCTTAGCTCATTTGAGAGCATGCAAAACCTGGTGTCTTGGTCAATGTTCTATTGCTGTGAAGAGACCATGACAGGCAACTCTTACAAAGGAAACCATTAATTGGGGCCTGTACAGTTTCAGAGGCTTAGCACGTTATCATCATGGCAGAAAGCATGGGTGGCAAGCATGGCAGCTTGGTGCTGGAGAAGTAGCTGAGGGCTACATCCTGATGATACACAGGCAGAGAGAGTGGAAGAGAGAGACTGGGCCTGGCTTGGGCTTTTGAAACCTCCAAGCCCACCCCCAGTGACATACTTCCTCCAGCAAGGCCACACCTCCTAATCCCTGTAATCCTTTCAAATAGTGTTATTCCCTGGTGACTAAGCCTGTGGGGGCGGGGCAGGGGACATTTTTATTTAAATTACCGCACCTGGGTTCCATCCCAGCACCACAAAAACTGGGTGTGGTGGTGATATTACCCCTGAACTCTCTCTGTGGACCAATCTGGCCTTGAGTTAAAGGTGTATGCCACCACTGCCTGGCATTACTTATGTTCTTTATTGTTGTTTATGTCTTCCTATGTTGTATATATTTTAGCTGTTTTAGATTTATTGAGATTATTGGACCCATGGGCTAATAATATTCATCAAACCTGGAGATATTGTAGGCATCATTTCTTTCAAAATTGTTTTTACTCCATCCTTTTTGTACATTTCAAATATATTTTATTAAACTTGCCTGGTATCGTCGCACACACCAGTAAGATATTTGATTTTTTTCAAAACACTTTTTCTTCCTGATGCATTTCCATAGTCCAAATTTAGGTCCCTTTCAGTAAACTGTTTTTTTTTTTTAATTTAATTTAACCTTTGAAGATAAGAGTCTCATGTAGTTCAGGCTGGCTTGAAACTCACTACAAACCTGAAGATGACCTTCAACTTCTGGTCTTATTGCTCTTCCTCCTACCTCCTCCACAGGAGCTGGGTGAGATTGCCAGCACACCCGTGGTGGCTCACAACTGTCTATAACTCCTGTTCCAGGGAATACAATGCCTTCTTCTAGCTCCCATGGACACCAGGCATACATGTAGTGTGCACAGACATACATGAAGACAAAACATTTATGCACATAAAATTAAAAAAATACTGAGTTGGGGGCTGCCAAGATAGAAATTTTACTGGTTTTTCGAGACAGGGTTTCTCTGTAAAGCCCTGGCTGTCCTGGAACTCGCTTTGTAGACCAGGCTGGTCTGGAACTCACAGAGATCTGCCTCTCCCTCCAGAGTGCTGGGATTAAAGGTGTGCACCACCACTGCCCAGTGAACATAGAAATCTTTATCCATTAAAATATTCTTAAAAAAATATTGGAGAAATGAACTTCTCAGACAAATTAAACTAGAGACTTTGCTGTGAACTAGCTTGTCTATACAGTAAGAATCATTATAGGCAAAGAATATAATCAGATGGGTAATCTAGACACCCATGAGGGTTTGAGGAAATGGTAAACATGCAAATAAACAGTAAATTAATTTTCTCCAGTTTTAAGTCTTTTTTTTTTTTTTTTTTTTTTTTGGTTTTTCGAGACAGGGTTTCTCTGTGTAGCTTTGCGCCTTTCCTGGAGCTCACTTGGTAGCCCAGGCTGGCCTCGAACTCACAGAGATCCGCCTGGCTCTGCCTCCCGAGTGCTGGGATTAAAGGCGTGCGCCACCACCGCCCGGCCCAGTTTTAAGTCTTTTAAAATGATAATCCTTAACAAAAATCTTACGTAGTGCAATTCACAAATACGTGGAAATAAAACACGTGGCAACTGTATCACTGGGGATGAGAGCAGGACAATGAGAGTCCAGTATAACGAGGTCGCAGGATATTACCCTCAAAGTAAAGTGGCAAGGACATTGTCCTTTTTCTCTTCTTTTTCTTTCTTTCTGGTTTTTTGAGACAGGGTTTCTCTGTGTAGCTCTGGCTGTCCTAGAACTTGCTCTGTAGCCCAAGCTGACCTTGAACTCACAGAGATCTGCCTGCCGCTGCCTCTGAGTGCTGGGATTAAAAACACTCGCCACCACTTCCTGGCTACAAGAATATTCTTTAATGACACTGTATCCAGTTAAAGATTCTGATTGTACAGCTCACCGAAGTTGCAGCTCAGTGGGACAGAGAAGATATGTAGCATGTTCAGAGCCCCGCCCAGCCTGCAGTCCTGCAAGAGAGAATTTTCGGGTCTAGTCAGAATAACATGTATTGAAACTGTCCTGCTGTTGTCGTGTGCACAGCTGCAGACAGTACACGAGGGGATGAGTGTCAAGTAGAACTTTGTAGATACTGAAATTGAATTTCCTGTAATTACCATTTGTCACAAAACACTTCATTTTTCCACCAAACTAAACTCTTTAAAAATGTGAAAACCCGCTGGGTGGTGGTGTCCCACACCATTAATCCCAGCACTTTGGGAGGCAGAGGCAGGTGGATCTCTGAGTTCAAGGCCAGCCCGGTCTACAGAGTTTCAGGACAGCCAGGGCAACCCTGTCTCAGAAGAAGAAAAAATGTGAAAAACTCTTGAGCTCAAAGGCTGTATGAAAAAGGTTATTAGTGTCTTTTGCCCTGTGTGAGGGAATTTAGTAACCTTTGTTTGGTCTAAACTAATGGTTCTCAACTTACCTGATGCTGTGACGTTTTAATACAGTTCCTCATGTTGTGATGACCCTTAGCCATAAAATTATTTGCATTGCTACTTTATCACTGTAATTTTGCTACTGTTATGAATTGTAATGTAAATATCTGATATGTGACCCCTGTGAGGTCACTACCTACAGGTTGAGAACCACTGATCTAAACCTTCTTTCTCCAACTCAACACAAGCCAGTCCCATGGTATTTAAATTATAATTAAAATGAAATAAAATATGGATGTTGTCCCAGTGGATGGGAAAACAAAGCCCAAGTACATGTATTCAACTATGCAAAAAGATACAGATTAAGAAAAGGAAAGACAAAACTGTCCTACTTTTAAAGTGACTGATGGTATGGTGTATTGGTGAGCACTGTCCCAGGTGCTGAAGACAGGCCTAGTACATCTAATCTCCGGAATTTGTAGTACCTTTTGATGTATAAGGACAAAGTGGGGCCATTCTGGGACACTAGGAAGGACACTGTCCTGAAAGTGATGTAGAAGAATTACTTTCTAAGGGGCATTAAATGGTCGAACCCTGAGAGTGAGATGAGGTGCCTAGGATGAAGGAAGCCATGCAGCCATGCACGTTAAAAATAGTACAAGTTCCAGGAAGTTTAAGATGTCACACCTCCGAGGTATTAAATGGAACTAGCAGTTCTTCACTCTGAACTTCCTGTTTTGTGAGGAAAAGGGACACTTTGTGAAGCCACTCTGGTAGTCTTACCTTAACACATTCTTCATCAGGTACAGTGATGTACATTAGAGTATTTTAGATTAAAGCAGAGGGGGCAGGAAGATAATAATCTAAGGGACACAAGAAAGGACATTTTCAAACACCCTGAGACCAAGGCTGGAGGAGCGTGTGTTCCTTGAAAGGGACTTGAAACAATAGTACTAGCATGTTAGTCGATACATGTTTATTTAAAAATATTTACATATTTGGTGCTCTTGTGTTGTTTGAAACAAATAGCAATCCAAAAATTCATTCAGTCATGAATAAAAGTACCTGCAAATTTGATGTTTTATGGTTCTTCGAGAGACCTAGTCTTAGTAAGTTACCCAGAAGAATATGTTTTCTTCTACAGTGTAGAAATTTAAACCAGTCGTTGTCATCATGGTTGTGTGTGCATGTGTTGCTGGGCCCAGAACACTTGGCTCTCAGCGTGCTAGATGGGTGCCCTGTCACTGAGCTACATCCTAGCCCAGCAATTGTCTTACTTTCACTTACGGCAATTAAATTTATGTACAGAGAGTTAAGTATTTAGACCATCAGTGAGAAGAGCAAGGATGAGTACGTTAAGTTTTCAAAATAACTTTACAAGTATTTTGTTTGTTTGTTTTTGTTTTTTCAAGACAGGGTTTCTCTGTGTAGTTTTGGTACCTGTCCTAGATCTTGCTCTGTAGACCAGGCTGGCCTCGAACTCACAGAGATCTGCCTGGCTCTGCTTCCCGAGTGCTGGGATTAAAGACGAGCAGCGCCGCCGCCGCCGCCGCCGCTGCCACCACCCAGCACAAGTTTTTAAAAAATCTTTTTATTTCACTTATTTAATGACTGATTGTGTGTGTGCATGTGCACATCATGTGTGTGGTATCCATGATGCATGTGGAGATCAGAAACTTGTGGAGTTGGTTTTCTCCTTCCCAGGGATTGAACTCAGATTGTCAGGGTTGTAGCAGGTATCTTTACTCAATAAGCCATCCCAACAGCCTTGTTTAATAAAACTTTAAAAAACTGCTTTCAGGAGGAAGGATTCTTTTCATTATTCATTCATTTTTCTTTCCTTTTCTTTTCTTTTTTTTTTTTTTTTAAAAGGGGGCCGTTTAGAGACAGGGTTTCTCTGTGTAGCCTTGGCTATCCTAGAACTCAATTTATAGACCAGGCTGTCTTCAAACTCAGAGAAATCTGCCTGCCTCTGCCTCCAAGTTCTGAGACTAAAGGCATGCACCACTGTGCCCAGCTGATTCTTTTTCTCTCTTAATATTTATTATATATATATATATATATATTTTTTTTTTTTTTTGTTTTTTTCGAGACAGGGTTTCTCTGTGTAGTTTTGCGCCTTTCCTGGAGCTCACTTGGTAGCCCAGGCTGGCCTCGAACTCACAGAGATCTGCCTGGCTCTGCCTCCCGAGTGCTGGGATTAAAGGTGTGCGCCACCACCGCCCGGCTTATTTATTATATTATTAGTTTGTTTTTGAGACAGGGTTTCTCTGTAGAGCCTAACCTGGAACTTGCTCTGTCAACCAGGCTGGCTTCAAACTCACAGAGCCTGCCCCTGCCTCCTGAGCCCTGGGATTAAAGGCATGCGCCACCGCTGCTGGCTCTCTTTATTTTTATGTCTATGAGTGTTTGTGTGCATGTATGTGCTCTGTGTTTGAGCCTGGTGCCCATGGACACCAGACATTTTTGATTGTCTTGAGACTTCCGTACACACATTTCTTTTTACCTGGCACATTTCTCTCTTTGTTGACTTCCTTAGCTGCTGCTTATCCTTTTGTTCTCAACTGTATTGATAGAGAGGTATTTCCTGGTGGCATTAACTCTGCAAAATGTGGCAAAAATTTGATCACTCAGTACGTCTAGGTGAAGGGTTTCTATTGGTACTGGTCTTTCAGCTTTTAGCTAGCTTTGAAATTGTTGGAGAAAAATGTTGTGGGAAATCCCTTCTTCCCCTTAATATGACGACTTTTAAGTTGTTTTGGTCCCCCCTTTCCTCTTGCGATTTTTAAATTGAGTAGAAAGAAAAGCAAGAAAAATAAGGTCACTTGGTTAGAGCTGGAGCACATGGTGCTGGAAGATCTTGCCTGAAGTACCTCAAACGGCCTCGGCTAGGATTCTGTGTACTATCATAAGCAAGGTGTAACCCCGCTGCTAAGACTGAAGGAGAAGCGGGCTCCTTCGCCCTGGAGGCCTTTCCCCCTTCCCTAGGAGGGCGGCTTCACACCACGCTGCAGTTCCCTTAAATTCTATCTAGCATTTGTACCAATTACTTTGTTTATAGTAAATACATCCCCACTTTTGGATTTGATGTAATTTGAGTTATTTTGGGTGTGTTTCTTTACCTATGAGAACAGAAATTTCATTGGAAATGGAATTCTGAAACCTAGAGTGGAGTGGAAAGACTCCTTAGACCCCTGGCTGCCTCGTGGCTGTCCTTGGATACATTGTTAGAAAATGTTAATGAGTGGAGTGTAGTTGTTTATATTATTCTTACCTAGAATCTCTGCCTTGTGCTTCTTTTTCAGGTAATCTAAGCTATAGTTCACAGTCTTGAGCCTTTTCTGTGCTTTTCAGAAAGCTAAGATGACTGGTTATATTAACTCTTTAAATGTTAGGTTTATGAATACAAGGATCAAGTGGCCTGAGGGGATCAGTCTCATTATTCTAAAACTCTGCTCCCCAACAGTCTCTTAAGAACTGGGCAGTAAGTAAAGCTTCAGCCACTGTGTCTGAAATCAATGGTCTCTCCTCCGTGACCAAGATAAAATAACTGTCTCTGCTCATTGGTGTAGAGGGAATTTAAATAACGGACTTTTAAAGGACTGAGGAAGAGATTAGGCATTAGGAGCTGCTATAACTATATACCATCCAGAAAGCAGAATTTGGGACTGGAGAGATGGCTTAGTGGTTAAGAGCTGGCTGCTCTTCCAAAGGATCTGGGTTCAATTCCCAGCAACCACATCTGTCTGTAACTCCAGCTCCAGAGTAACTGACACCCTCATACAGGCATACATGCAGGCAAAGTCCCAATGTAGACCAAACAAACAAACAAACATGTATTTTTTAAAAAATCAGAACTCAAGTAACAGACTAGACTTGTAGAAGCAGCAGTATTTTGAAGACTTCATGATAGAAGGAAGCGTGGAGAAACAGCAGTGTGGGTTACCTTTGGGGAGCTGGGTCAGCTGTATAGCCTGCCCCTTCTGCTCCGTACCTGTGTCCTCTGGCAGGATCTTCTTCACCATACCCCTGACCTTTTCTTTCTGCTGTGGAATCTTTCACCTCCTGAGACCTTGTGATCTCTTGGGGAAGGGATCTGATAATAGTTATGCTTCAAATCTCCTGTGGGAAAAGGCAGAGATCTTAGTTCAATTGGGACAAAAATCTTATTTATTTATTTATTTTTTCAGAAAAGAATGACTTGAAGTTAGTAAATTGTTAAAAGAAAGTTAATAAATAATGTTGTGGGAGTTAGGTTATTTAGAAAATGTAGTTGACAAGTGAATAAAATTAGAGCTTGTTAGTTTATAGAACATAGTCACGTGATTTAAGAATATAATTGATACTTTTAGCCAGGCATGGTGGCATGCATCTTTAATCCCAGACCTGGGGAGGCAGAGGCAGGCTAATTTCTGTGTATTGGAGCCCGGCCTGGTCTGCATACGTTTTGTCACATGACCCCTCTATGCACACGTGCGTGCTTGTGTGCGTGCGTGCGTGCGTGCGTGCGTGCGTGCGTGCGTGTGTGTGTGTGTGTGTGTGTGTGTGTGTGTGTACACATAAATAAGTATAATTAAGAAAAAGTTAAAAGAATAAGTAAAACTAAAAAGCGTAGCTCTGGTTCTGGAGAGAGAGCTCAGCAGTTAAGAGCTCTTGCTGCTCTTCCAGAGGACTGCAGTTCAGTTTTCAGTAACCATGTTGGCTGGCTCACAACTGCCTGTAACCAAGCTCCAGTGGCCTCTTCTGGCCACGTGCACTCATGTGTACATACTCCCACACAGACACATACAGATCACAATTGAAAAATAGCTTAGTTCCTCACTTTCCCTAGCCACTTATCAGGTGCTCAGTAGCCACATGTAGCCAAATGGCTCTTGTGTTGGAAATTGCAGATACACAACATGCTGTCTGTCATTCTACAGTGCTCTATTAACCAGTTGCTTTAGAGACTGTTCAGTGTCACAGTGTGGCAGCTTTAATAATTGTTAAGCTAATTTTGGGAGTTGCTAAGGATAGAGAGCCAGAGTTTCACACATGCTAAGTCCAACTTTCTATCTTCCAGACCTGTTTTTTCTTTGGAAGTGTTTGCCCGTTTATCAGGTAACAAATACAGTGCCCCTAAAGATCATTACATTTTAGTTCTCTTTGTAACTAAAACTTAAATAAATTTACTTACTATCTTAGTCCGTCTTCTATTGCTGTGAAGAGGTACCGACCACAGCAACTCTTATAAAGGAGAGCGTTTAACTGGGGCTGGCTTACAGTTCAGAGGGTTAAGTTCATTGTCATGGCAGGACGTGGAGGCAAGCAGGCTAGAGAGGTAGCTGAGAGTTCTTTGTCAAGATCAACAGGCAGCAGGAAAAGAGGAACTCGGGACTTGGAATGGGCTTTTTGAAACCTCAAAGCCCACCCACAATGACACACTTCATCCAATAAGGCCACACCTCCTGATCCTTTCAAATAGTGCCACTTCCTGTGAGCCTATGGGAGCCGTTTTCATTCAGACCACCCACCACAGTTACTGAATAATGAGTTAGGAATTTTAATTTAATAGGCCCCTCTGCACTCTTCCACACTGCAGGCACCACTTACATGAGGCTTCCCTGTATAAGAGCCAGCACCCAAATGAATTTGGCACTTATCTGTTTTTATATACCTAAATCAAAATAAACAAGACTTGTAAACAGAATGAAAAGCATGCTTATTGTGTGGTGATTCTTGTCTTCTCTCAGCCTTTTAAAAAGCAATGCCAAGCTGAGCGGTGGTGGAGCACATCTTTAATCCTAGCACTTGGGAGGCAGAGACAGGTGGATCTCTGTGTGGGGCTGCTGTGACCATTGAACTGCTGTGACTTACTCTAGCTTAGAATAGGTTTCATTCTTAATGATAGTGTGAAGTAGAACTGTTCCCTACTAGGTCTCAGAAAATGATAGTTAGTCATTTTTCACTCTAGTTTAGGCTTTTCAGGATTCAGGGATAAAGAAAGTAGAATCAAGCCGGGCAGTGGTGGCGCACGCCTTTAATCCCAGCACTTGGGAGGCAGAGCCAGGTGGATCTCTGTGAGTTCGAGGCCAGCCTGGGCTACCAAGTGAGTTCCAGGAAAGGTGCAAAGCTACACAGAGAAATCCTGTCTCGAAAAACCAAAAAGAAAAAAAAAAAAAGAAAGAAAGTAGAATCAACAGCTTTCTGTGCCTTGAGAAAGGATTCAGGACCAAAGGAAGTGGGGTTTTGTTTTTGTGTTTTTAAATCTTAAGTGTTTGTAAATATTTTATTTTGTTAAGTGTTTGTAAATGTTTTATTTTGTTGACTAACAGAAGTTTGTCCTTCCTTTTAAGTACCAAAAGAATTGGTGGAGCTCCATTTGAAGTTGATGAGGAAGATTGGCAAATCGGTTACAGCAGACAGATGGGAAAAATACCTGATCAAGGTAAACTACAAATTACCTTCCCTGCCACTGAAATACTGTTTCTTTAATGAGAATTGATGTTTGCATTTAGTAATGCTTCTCAAATAATTTATTTGAGTGTGACTGCACTCCATGTTACTATTGTTTTTTTTTTTTTTTTTTTTTTTTTTTTCGTTTTTCGAGACAGGGTTTCTCTGTGTAGCTTTGCGCCTTTCCTGGGACTCACTTGGTAGTCCAGGCTGGCCTCGAACTCACAGAGATCCGCCTGGCTCTGCCTCCCGAGTGCTGGGATTAAAGGCGTGCGCCATCCATGTTACTATTGTGTATGAAGTTCTCTTTGTAAGTTTGTGTTGGGAGACAACATTAATATTTATTTAGTGTTGGGTTTTGGTGAGAACTCTGTGACACTCAGGTTAGCCTTGAATTTGAGATACTCTTGCCTCACCAGGCCCAGGGAAACAACAGCTTTATCATGCCTTGAGCATGCTAGACAAAGAACTCTACTACTGTAGCAGTCTTAATTTCTAGTTAGGTCTAAAAGTGGTGCCTTTTTGGTGTCCTGAGGTTTTCGTTTTGTTTTGTGTTTGTTTTTTAAAGCTGAAGTCTGTGTAGCCTAAGCTGGCTTTGAACTCGCCATCCTCTTGTGTCTGTAACCTCAGTCCTGGGATTTTGGGCACATGGCACCACTTCCACTTGCTCAGAACTTTCCACATTTTCTCTGATTCATTCTTTAAAATCAACCCGATCAAATGAAGTATTTTTGTTTAAATCACTCAGAAGGTATAGACAGAACCTGAGTTTATCCCTGATTTGAAAGAGAAAATCTTGGGGCTGGAGAGATGGCTCATCAGTTAATAAATAGCACTGGCTGCTCTTCCAGAGGTCCTGAGTTCAATTCCCTGATACATGGTGGTTCACAACCATCTATAGTGGGATCTGATGCCCTCTTCTGGCCTGAAGGTATATATGCAGAGCAGTCATACATGAAATATTTTGAGAGGGAGAGAGAATCTCTAAAATCTATTAGGTCAGTAGGAGAGACTTCTGAATTATCCATCAAGTCAAAAAGTCTAACGTGTAATTGACAGAACAATCTGGGTAATCTCAGCTGTAGGATGGAGCCTCCTGACAGCAAAACTGTTCTCTGTGTAGGATGACCTTGAAGTCTTCCTCCCTCCGCCTCCGAGTGTTGAGATCCTAGATGTGTGCTATCGTGTGGTGCTGGGGATAGAACCCAGGGCTTTGTGCTTGCTAGACAAACATTCTACAAACTGAGCTCCATCCCAGTCCCCCGTTCAGACTCTGTCCAGAATTGCATCCAAATGATGAGAACTGCATACTAGAGAGAAGCCTACGATCATGTGTGTTGTTGCTCTTTATTTACATGATGGTCAGTGGGATTATTTTGACTCTGTATCATACTAGAGTATTAGGTTATAATTTTAGGTGATGGAAGAAGATTTTTCTTGTCTGTGTAAAGAACAAAACTGATCAGTTAGTGAGGTGGCTTGGTGGGCAGAGGCAGTTGCCACCAAGCCTGATGATCTGACTTTAATCCCAGGGCTCTACACAGTGGCCAGGAACCCTGGGATTTGTCCTCTGACCTCCATCTCAAACTGGAAACCACACAAAAATAGACAAATAAACGTAATAAAACTTGAAAAATACTATCATTCCTCTTTTTTTTTTTTTTTTTTTGTCAGGGGATGTGTTTGATTATAGGGAGCTGTGGAAAGAGGATTCATTGTAGATAAGAACTCTTGTTTTTATAATAAATACCATATACACTATTTGGGTTGTCTTTGTTTAATTATATACCGATTCAAATTAAGTGATAAGAAACAATGATTTGAATCAGTTCAGTTTTTATCAGATTAGGAATTGCAAAGAGCACTTCCATCATCCTATTGACTGAAGTACTCAAATCTCTGACAAAAGCCACTGGGGGAAGGAACATAGGCTTCCAACTCTAATTTGTAGCTTTTGAAAAAAATTAATATAAAATATACTTGGCTGGGTATGTAGATCCGGTGGGTAGAGTCCTGGCCTAGTATAACAGAGACCCTGTATTTGATTACCAGTACTGCCTAAGTCCATAATCCCGGCCACTCCAGAGGCTGGAAGTAGGGGGACTAACAAGGTTTCAGATTCGGCCTCTAAATGAGCTAGCTACAGGTCCCCCTGGCTACGTGAAACCCTGCTTCAGAACAACAAAAGGAAAGATGGATTTTTCTTCACAAACGCATGCAGGTGCGCGCGTGCGCGCGCGAACACACACACACACACACACACAAAATTAATTTTCAACATGTTAAAGTATAAAATAAAGCACTGTAAAGTTGGCTTAGAATTTCAAAGATTTTATGTAATGGTATTTTCTAAAAGAAAAATTAGGTAATATTTAATTAAATTGATGAAAACATTAATCTATGAATGATAGATAAATGAATAAAATTTTAGCTGTTCTAAGTGCTTTTTAAAATACTAGTGAAATTGATGTTTTTACATTTGCAAAATTACTAATTAATGAAGGGTTTGGAGCTTAAGCAGAGATGCTGGGATATCAGGATACTGGTTTTAACATAGTATTTAAAAGAATAATATCTGTTTACATTAAAGTTGTTTTTATTTGTTTATTTATTTGAGGCAGGGTCTCTTGCTTTGCAGTCTAGGCTGATCTTCAATTTGCAATCCTTCAGAGTATTGAAATTATAGATATTCTATATTAAGCCTGGCTTAAAAAGTTTTTTAATTTTCTGGCTTTTTTTTTTTTTTTTCTTCTTCAGTTTTCTGAGAACTGAGGTAGAAGTATCATATTCTAATCCTGGCTCTGTTACTAACAAGCTTTAGTATTTTGAGTAAGTTAGTATCTTAAATAATTCACTCTGACTTGTTTCAGGCTTTGTAGGATACCAAAGTAGAGATGAGATGATTTTATAGGACTCGTTAGCCCTATTACGTGGTTCTAGTTCTACTTTTTTGAGTTGAGCGAGATTCACGTACTGTAAACTCTTCCTTTCACAAAAACAGTTGAGTGGCGTTCAGTGCATTCACCGAGTTTTGCGGCCACAGCAGTATCTAATCCGAGAAGAAACTCGACACTCTTCAGCAGTAGCCGCACTTCCCTCCATTTTATACTGTTAGCAGTTTGCCTCTTCTGGGTGGGACATGTGAATGGGACCATCAATGTGAATGGGACCATCAATGTACAGTCCTTTGCGTCAGCTTTCCTTTACTTAGTATTTTCATGGTGCCGTGCAGCAGCCAGCCGCTGTGTAGTTGCAGAACATTTCATCACCAAGGAAACTTTGTATCTCTTAAAGACGTTTTTCTACTGGCAGCCCTGGTAGTGACTGGTTTGATTTGTCTTGAAGGATTTGCTTATTCTTTACTGTTCCTGTAAGTGGAATCTTAGCATACCGCTCTTGTGTCTATTTTTTCACTTAGCTTGATGTTTTCAAGGTTCATCCATTTTTTGGCTTGTATTGGTACTCTTGTTTATGCTTAATAATATTCCATTGTACGGTTAGGACACATTTTATTTAATCATTTTTAGGTTTATGGTTTTTGGCTTGCTTCCATCTTTTGCCCACTGTGCAGGGCGTTGCATTTTGAACATTTGTACAAATTTGGGGTATGCAAGTGATTTCATTTCTCTTGTGGAAGTCCTGTGTCATGTAATAATTCTGTATTAACTTTGTGTGAACTTGCTAGACGCTTCCAGTGATGACTTATACCATTTTACATTTCTGTCAGGAATGTATGAGGTTAGCAACAGACTTACTCATTTTGTTTTATAGTAACCATCCTAGTATGTTTGCATTTCTCTAATAATTAGTATGTTGAACATTCTTTTCATGTGTTCTTGCCTGTCTGTATCTTCTTTGTCCTTGCCAGCTTTTAAATTAGTCATTTGTATTGGTGCTGCTGAGTTGTGTGTTTCTTGTGTAGTTCTTTATGTATTTTGTATACTAGAACTGTACCAGTTATATGATTTGCAAATACTTCATTCCATTTTGGGGTTGTCTTTTTACTTTATTGATAGTTCCTGTGATGCATTAAAAGTTAACTTTAGTTTTAATTAATAAAGTCCACAATATCTATTTTTTCCTTGTGTTTTGTACTTTGATGTCGTGTCTAAGAAACTCTTTTCTAGTCCAAAGTTGAAAGTGTTGTTTTGTTAATTTTTTTTTCACTTGTAGTATTGAGGCTTGAACCCAGGACTGTGAGTACATGCTACCACTGTGGTACTGATGTGGTACCACATGTACCACATCAAGGGACAGATGTAATACTACCTTTTTAGTTGAGGTCTTGGTTTTAGACCTGTGATCTACTTTGAGTTAACTTGTTTATTCTGTGAGATGGCCATCTAATTAGATTCTCTGCCATATGGATTTCTAGTTGTCCCACCACTAGTTATCAAAAGAAAGCCCTTTTTTTTCATGCATTTTGTCGACATCTTGGAGATTGGCTGCTGACCAGGAATGTGCTGTTTAGTTTTGAAGTTTCGTTCCCATTCCATTTATCTCTTTTGTTATTGCTGTACTGTCTTGATTACTACAGGTTTTTAGTTAGTTTAAAATTGTTCTTTTTCTTTTCTTTTCCTTTTTTTTTTTTTTTTTTTTTTTTTTTTGGTTTTTCGAGACAGGATTTCTCTGTGTAGCCTTGGCTGCCCTGAAACTTTCTGTGTAGACCAGGCTAGCCTCAAACTCAGAGATCTGCCTGCCTTTGCCTCCCAGGTACTGGGATTAAAGGCGTGCGCCACCACTGCCCAGCTAAAATGTTACCTTTCACGATGGATTTACCCATTTTGCTCTTGAATTATTCATATGAATTTAGGATCAGTTTACCAGTTTTTATAAGATAACAGCTTGAAAACAAACAAATAAAATGCCAGCTTGAAATTTGTGTAGAGATTGTATTACCATCAGTAAATTTTTTTTTTTTTTTTGAGACAGGGTTTCTCTGCGTAGCTTTGCGCCTTTCCTGGAACTCACTTGGTAGCCTAGGCTGGCCTCGAACTCAGAGATCTGACTGGCTCTGCCTCCCGAGTGCTGGGATTAAAGGCATGCGCCGCTCCCGCTGCCGCTGCCGCCACCCGGCACCATCAGTAATTTTTGATCCATAAACAAAGTGTCATTTAGTTTTGGTAAATCTTCTTTAAAAACTTGTGTAGTTTCTAGAGTTTGGTCTTAAATAGCCATTCATTGTACTTGGTCTGTATTTTATCGATGTCAAAATCTATAGATGCTCAACTCTCTTAAATAAAATGGCACTGTAATTGCATGTAACCTATACATGTAATTAATTTATTAAAATATTTTGTGTGTATGGGTGTTTTGTCTTCATGTCCGTGTACCATGTGCATGCCTGGTGCCCTCAAAGACCAGAAGAGGGCATCAGATTTCCTGGAGCTGGAGTTACAGTTTGAGCTGCAATTGGGTGCTGGGGATTGAACCCAGGTCCTCTGGACGAGCAGCCAGTGCTCTTAACTGCTGAGCCATCTCTTGAGCACCGCGTGTTGGTTTTTGAGCCAGGACATCACTCTGTAGTTCTGGGTGTCTTGTGTACTGTATGGAGAACAGGGTGGCCTTAGCCTCACAGGAGGTTTGTGTGCTTCTGCCTCCTGAGTGTTGTGATTTAAGGTGTGTGCCACTGTATCTGGCTCCTAACTGTCCTTTCATCTTGAATACTTCTCACCTTACCACTCTGAGCCACTGTGGCAGCTTGAATGAGGTGTCCCCCGTATTCTTGGGCATCTGAACACTCAGACTCAGTTTTCTTTGGGTAGGTTTAGGAGGTGTGGCCTTGCTGGAGGAATAATGTCACTGGGGGCAGACTTTGAGGTTCAGAAGTCCTGTCGCTTCTTAGCTTCTTGTTTGCTGTTTGAGGGGTGAGTTCTCAGTTGCTGCTCCAGCTGCTGTGTCTGCCGCTGTGCGGTCCCTGTCACCATTGACCCTAACCGCCTGAAACCGTAAGCCCCAAACAAACCCTTCCTCCTATAAGTTGCCTTGGTTACAGTGTTGGTTTTGTCTTTTCTTTTTTTTTTTTTAAGGTTTTTTCAAGACATGGTTTCTCTGTGTAGCTTTGCGCCTTTCCTGGAACTCACTCTGTAGCCCACATGGGCCTCAAACTCACAGAGATCTGCCTGGCTCTGCCTCCCGAGTGCTGGGATTAAAGCCGTGTGCCACCCTGCCTGGACGGTTACTGTGTTTTATCACAGCAATAGAAATGTTTTGAGACACCTTTAAAGACTGTCAGGTCCATTTGCTATTTTGAATTAAGAATCTTTAGTTTCGGTCAACAAGTTGGGAGGGAAGGGTTTCTTTTGCTTACACCTCTGATCATAGTTCATCATTGGAGGAAGCCAGGTAGGAACTCACTCGAGCAGAGACCATGGAAGAATGCTGCTTACTGGCTTGTTCTCCAGGGCTTGCTCAGCTTGCTTTTCTATACAACTCAGACTGATTGCCTAGGCGTGGCATCACCTGCAGTGGGCTGGGTTCTTTCGTATCCATTATTAATCAAGAAAATGCTCCATGGGCTTGGCTAGAGGCCAATTTGATGGGAGACTTTTACTCAATTGAGGTTCCATCTTAGGTGACCCTAGCTTGTGTCAAGTCGACAAAAGACTAGCCAGCACAGGCCTCAAAGTCTGGTATGTTTACTATGTGGCCCTTTACTGGAAAAATGTACTTGACTTTTAATGTATATCATCCCTAGAATAGGAGCATATACACACTTAACCATTATTTGTTGAATGAATAAATGTTATTAAATAACTTGGCAAAGACATAAAGCAGAGCTGTATCTTTGATTTTACAGCCTTAAAAACAACAAAGTTCTCTATTGGCAACAAGAAAAATATCTAGCTGGGCGGTGGTGGTGAGAGGCAGAGGCAGGCAGAGGCCAACTCGAACTCAGGAGTTCGAGGCCAGCCTTGTCTACAGAGCAAATTCTGGGACAGCTGGGACTACACAGAGAAACCCTGTCTCGAAAAACAAAACAAAGGAAAGAGAGCAATCAATATTGTTTTCTAAAGGAATATTGTATTTGTTCATATACTATATATTATTTTCTTCTCTTAATCACCAAAAATGGACGTACTTTATATTGTATGAACTTGGTGTGTAGTTAAGTATTTGCTAGTAAATTTTATTGATATAAAGTAACCAGTCCTTATGTTTGTTATGGTTTGAATATGGAACTCCTCTCACAGCTTACATGCTTGAGTACCAAGTCCCTGTCCGGTAGCACTACTTTGAGAGATTGTGGAACCTTCAGGATTTGAGACCTAGCTGGTGGACTTAGGTCACTAGGAATAAGCCTTGCTGGCCCTGCTTCCAGCCAGAGCTGTCTGTGTTTCTGGTCTGCCAGAATGTTGGGAATTGTAGCTACATGCTTCCTCCAGCGTGTCTTCCCCACACTGATGGACTAGCTGCTACACTGTGACCCAGGACCAATCCTTCCCCCTTTATGTTACCCCTGTAGGTGCTCTGTCACACTGATAAGAAAACAGCCAATAAAATACTGTGCAAGTCCAAGTTCAAGTTTCACTTTGACTCAGGTTATATTATTAAGCTTTTCCTTTTTAGCCACTGTTCCCTGTGAATTATTAAAAGTGCTATTGCTAGTCTAGAGTAGGAACTCACAAACTATAGCCAAATCCTGCCCGTTTTTGTAAATAAAGTGGAATTGGAACAGGTCTGTTGGTAGATGATCTGTAGTTGACATCATGCTACAGTGCCAAAGCCAAGCAGTTTAACCGAGAGTCCATGATACTTAAAATATTTATTAGCCCTTGGCAGATACAGTTGATTGATGTCTGGTCTAAAGATATCAGTGTAGACCATTTACTGTTCTTAGTTTTGGCCATCATAAAATTAAAATGCTGGACAAGACCACTGACCAACCTGATGTCAGGGATATGGAAAGGATAAACCTCTCCATTTATATCAATATGGTGGCCCCCTCAACTGATGTCACATAAATACTTCAAAAGCCAGCTCTGTTCTCTTCCGAACCTGTCATACCTATAGAACCCATGATGTGTTCATGTCACCCACCAGCGTTTTTAGCCTGAACCAAGATTTAGGCGTTGCCCCAGAATTCTTTTCCCTGCAGCCCCGCAACAATGAAATCTCTCGGGTTCCTTCCTTTTCTCTGATCTCCTTAGCATAGCCCAGTTGCTCTGTGTATCTCATGCACTTACCACCCCTTGTCTGACGCTTCACAGTCCTGTACCACCACCCCCCCACCCCCCGTAACTTTAGACCACCACCCTATCCTTGAACATTTGATCACCTCCTCTCTGGTGCAAAAGGATGTGCATGTATGTGTCTCATGCATGTGGGTGCACATGTGCAGGTCTGTGTGTTCATCCATGTGTACTTGTATGAAAGCCAGAGGAAGCCAGCTTTAACATTCTTCTGCCTCATCGATGCCCTTGAGGCAGGATTTCTCAACCTGGAATTTTCAACTAAGCTGGCTGGCCAGCAAGTCCCAGTGATCTTCCTGTCTATAACACATATTTGTGCACACCAACACCTCTCTTCTCCTCCCCAGTTACAGGTATGTGTGGCCGCACTTGGCTTTTACATGAGTACAGGGTATCTGAACTCAGTCCTCGGTCTTGCACAACAAGTATTCTTACCCACGGAGCCGTTTCTCCATCCCCAAAAGGGACTTTTTATACACAGAAATGATACGA
Source organism: Peromyscus maniculatus bairdii (assembly GCF_049852395.1). Classification (NCBI taxonomy): domain Eukaryota; kingdom Metazoa; phylum Chordata; class Mammalia; order Rodentia; family Cricetidae; genus Peromyscus; species Peromyscus maniculatus. The sequence goes on from NC_134852.1 coordinate 108,286,623, forward strand.
TAATACTTTCCAATTTAGAAAATTTTCCTCTCACTTACAAATCTACTCTGCCTTGAACCTGTCATCTTTTCCTAAGAGTTCTTGCAGATGCTGTATCTTTTGGAATGCTTTCCTACCAACCCGGTTTCCTGGCAAACTCACTTATCCCTTAAGCCTCAGCTGAGTATTACTGTCTCCTTGAGGCATTTCCCAGGAAGATGTCCCTTAGTTTAACTCCATTATAGAAACTATTGTTTGAATTTTTCCTCTGTGGACTTGGTATTAACTTCATTGTGGAAACTATTGTCTGTGTTTTGTTTTGTGTTTTCCTCTGAGACATGGTCTTTCTGTGTAGCCTCAAGCTTCTGAGTCTGCTGCCTAAGCCTCTCTGGTGCTGAGATTTACAGGCGTGTTCCAAAAGACCTGGTTCCTATTGTGCGGTTTTTATAATGAGTATTAACTATGTACTGTTTAAAACTTTACATTTTCTTTTGTGTTATTGTAACTTTGAAATACAGATTATCTCTGTTTTGTGTATAAGGAAATTGAATTTGAGAAGCTAAAAAACTTGTACAGGCCCATATTGCTAAAAATGACAGAACCAGCATTTCATTGAAGCCCAGGACTTGCTGACTCCAGTGCTTTTGATGCACCATTCGATGAAATAACCTCTCATATTGTCTCTCCTCTAGATTGTCTCTCGGGTGCTTGCTTCTTTTCACCTTTTAAGCAGTGATGCTAGGTTCAACAGTCACTTAGACAACTTCAGTTTTCTTGTATTTATTTCTCATTTGTAGTTGGCAGCCAGTTCTGTGGTAGTGCTTTTACCTTTCTTTGCTCTATATTGTTTTCCTTGTAGTAGTGCTATACATATGTTATTACTGAGAGCTGTTTCTTTCTCCTTTGAAGTAATGGGATATCATTAAATTAAAATTCTGTTTAAATACAGACCAAGCATCTGGCATTTACTTCCCTCCTCAGCTTAGACTAAGCAAACCACACTACTAACTCCTATTTGTTATGTCTTCCTAGGGTCTCTTTAAAACAGCTAAACTAAGACCTGGAGAGTGAGCAGGAACTTGTTAGGAAATTGCCGGTAGCTTAGCCTTACTATAGTAACTGTAATAATGTACCAAGAGAGTGTAGTGAAGAGCTCAGCGATCACGGGATGCGGAAGTGCTTGTGAGAAGCAGAGTGAACAGTGAAGAAGCCTTAAATTGGGGTTCGGGTGTGGGAATGTTTCCCCCCTCCTTCACTCCCTTTCCTTTGTGGGAAGTAGAACCAACAGATCTTGATACCTGAGAGCCGGAGAGGTATCCGTGTAACTAAGGGTATTCGTTTTTGTTTCATGTCTTGCACTATCTAACATATGTTGTTCAGAACTATTCAAACTAGAAGAGAACCCACAAGTTTTATCTAGTTACTTTTTACTTTTAAGATAGACCCTTCTAAAAATAAACGTGGTGAACCGGAATTTAAACTAAATGGTCTGCTAGGACCTGTTGACTTCCTGCTTGGTTGGGTAAGCCTGGGCCCTATGTTTTCTTTCACATTCCTTTCACTTGGCAAGGCACAAAGGAATTTCTCTGTCATTGAACTCTGATACATCATGGAACTCGTGTGTTGCCTTTGGTTGTTAGTGATTTCAGCCACCACAGACAATTTCAGACAACCTTGACGGTGGATGATTAATGTCCCTATACTAAGAATTTAGTGTCTGTGCCTAGACTTTCCTGTTGCCCTGCTCTTTCCAAAGTCAACCACAAGGCCTTCAAAAGTAGCAGGGAATGGGATTATAAAAGAAGCTATCTGGGCTGGAGAGGTGGCTTAGCTGTTAAAGGCCAGACTCACAACCAAAAATAGAAAAGAAGCTATCCTAGTTAGTGACGTGGTATGCGCCTTTAATTCCAGCACTCAGGAGGCAGAGACAGGCATATCTCTGAGTTCGAGGCCAGCCTGGTCTACAGAGTATGTTCTAGGACAGTTGGGTACACAGAGAAACCTTGCCTTGAAAAATATAAATAAATAAATAAATAAATAAATAAATAAATAAATAAATAAATAAATAAACAAGAGACTATCCTCTTTTTTCTTTTTCTTTTCATTTTTTTTATGTTTATCACTATTATTTTCTTATTTTATGTGTATGAGTGTTTTGCCTGGATACTTGGCTGTGTGACCTGTGTGTGCCTGATGCCCAAGGAGGCTAGAAGAAGGCATTGGATCCCTTAGAACTGGAGTTACAGATGGTTGTGAGTCACCGTGTGGGGGATGGGGATTGGATCCAGGTTCTCTGAAAGAGCAGTCAGTGCTCTGGGCCACTGAGCTGCCTCTCCCCACCCCACCTCCACTCCCTTTTTTGAGACAGGATTTCTTTGTGTAGCCCTGGCTATCCTGGAACTTGAGCTCAGAGATCCACCTGTCTCTGCATCCAGAGTGCTGGGATTAAAGGCATGTGCCACCACCACCAGGCTGAGGCTATCCGCTTAAAAGAAATCAGTTGTAACTCTTAAGAGAAGCAGGTGACAATTTATAATGGTTTTTCTTTAATTCTGTGATCCTTTCATGTATTCTGCACTAGTGATTTAGATAACTTTTTAATGAAAAAGAAATGAGCTCACATTGAACATAGTTGTTGATGTTTTCCCCCAACATAATATTTTTATTAATTATTTGGATATTTCATACAATGCACCCTATCACACTCTTCCTGTTCCTCTCAGGTCCACCCTCCCACCTTTGCACCCCCTCTAAAAAAAAACCCACCAAGTCCCATTTGTGTTGCCCATATACTCACTGAAGCATGGTCAAACTCCCAGTGGTCAGCCCCTTAAAGAAACCGAGTCCTTCTCCCCCTCCAGCCCTGCCAGAAGCCATCAACTCTGCAGGACTGCACTTGAGCATCATCATTGTAGTTTTTAAATAATCTCTTCAGTAGCTTCCTCTCTGGACTCTCTCTCTCTCTCTCTCTCTCTCTCTCTCTCTCTCTCTCTCTCCCTCTCTCTCCCTCTCTCTCCCTCCCCCTCCCTCCCTCCCTCCCTCCCTCCCTCTCTCTCTCTCTTTGTGTGTATGTGAGAGGAGGTTTTGTCACAGAAGCCTTCAATGTCTAACCATGCTGATGTGCATGATCTGTGCTGCCCATCTGAGACCATGTTGGTCTGTGCTGTCTTTGGAGTCCATGTTGATAACAGTGATCCAGGCTGCCATTGGAGGCCATGTTGATGTCTGTGGTCTGTGCTGCCCCCAGAGGCCATGTTGATGCCAGTGATCCAGGCTGCCATGGAAGGCCATGTTGATGTCTGTGGTCTGTGCTGCCCTTAAAGGGCATGTTGATGTCAGTGATCTATACTACTGCTGGGGTCCAAAAGCAAATGTGCTTCTTAGACAATGAACAAATAAGTAATAAGTAAATTATTTTATGGGCTTTTATGCAAAAAGGATAATGAGAAAATACCTTAATTTGGGCCAGTGAAATGGTTCAGTGGGTAAAGGCACTTGGCAGCAAGGCTGATGGTCCTGAGTTTGCTCCCCATAGTGGGAACTCGCATAGTGGAAGGGGAGAACCAACACCCACCTCTCCACGTGTTCTGGTCATGCCTGGGCAGGCTGTCCTTACAGAAGATAAATCAGTAAAAATGTAATAGAGTAACCTAACCTGTCCTTCTGGGGTGTGCTTCTACTCCTCCACAAGAAGTAACCTCATTGTTCATCCCTCGGAATAAATCAGGGAGTCACACATGGTGATGCATGGTTCAGATTCCAGCAATGGGGAGGCCGAGGCAGGAAGATTCTGAGTTCAAGGCCAGCCTGGGCTGTTTAGTGAGACCTTGCTCAAAAAGTAACAACAACAAAAGAGTGAAGGGAAGATAAAAGAGACAATTTTTGGTAAAATTGTCCTTAATAGCAAATATAGAAATTCTTTTAATGTAAATAAATTTGGTAAAACATGGCCTTGATCTGAACGATCTCAAAAAGCGTCATTGCTCCACTACCCTTTCCTTATTTCCCTCACTTCCTGCATCCTGCCCTACCATCCCCTGGCCTGGCAACCAACAAGGTTTGTACTACATAATTGCGCAGTCACTGAGGTACCCACACAGCCCCCAGCCTGGTGCTGTGATTCTCTAGAAGCTGTCATCAATTATGACTTCATAAGGGGCATCTTTCATCATTTGATAATTTGATCATATTTGATAAGAATTAGATGTTTACAGCTGTATTTCTCAGGTGAAATAAGATTGGTGCTCTTAGCTTTTATTTGTATCCTAAACCCTTTGTGGAGTTTTAATTGAGATGTAATTCACATAACAAGACATTTAAAGTGTATGCTTCATTGATTTTTTTTTGTAATTCCCAAGATCATCAAACCATTACCACAATCTTATTCTAAAGCATTTCTGTCACTGAAGAGACTTAGTATCCATCATCTGTAGTCCATCCAACACATGCATACCTTCTTAATGCCAAGCCTTTAGTAATCATAGCTCTACCTTCTATCTCCATGAACCTTCCAATTCTGAACATTCCTTACAAAGGGAACCAGAAACCTGGCCTTGGTATCTGTCTGTTTTCAGTTGGTATAAAGTTTTCAAGGTTTGTACATATTGTAGTATGTATTAGTGTTTTATTCCTTTTTATTGCCATACTGAATTATTCAGTGTTTGGATATTACCGCCTTTTATTTCTCTACCAGTCCATAAACATTTAAGTTTCTTCTCATTTTTAAGGAATAATGTTGCTATGAACATTTGTATACACGATTTTATAGGACATATATTTTCATTTATGTGTTTCATACCTAGAAGTGAAGGGGTCATATAATGGTTTCTGTGTTTAACTTTTTGAAGAACTACTGAATGGCTTCCCATAGTGGCTAGGCCATTTTACATTCCCACTGTTGATATAAAAATGCTCTCTGACCTCTACACAAGGAATCTTAAAGAGAGTAAGAGATAGTTTATTCTGGAGCCATTATGAGTGACCATGGCCCAGGAATACAGATTTAGGTTACCCCAAATCCCATGTTCCAACATGGAAGCAGTTTCACAGGGTTTTTATGGTTTCATAGAACAAAAAAGTCATAAATTGAGGCGACTTTAAAATATGTTGATGGGTACACCAGAGGGGTGAGTACAGTGAGATGAGGGGCCGTTCTGTAGGCCCCAAGATGCTATCCGATGCCGTTTTCAACTCGGGTTGGTAGAAGCTAGTGTTCTGATAAGTTAGTAGCTAGGAGGTTGGTTTATTTATTTATTTATTCATTCATTCATTATCATGAGTTGTTAGTTCAGATACAGAGTGGAGCAAGGAATGACTGTTCCAGAGAGCTAAAACTAGCCCAAGATAAAGTAATTAGCCTCTGAACCTACCAAATTCCGATCTCTCCTCAGTGCTAAAATCCCAATTGGTCCATCAGTCTCTGCAGACAGACTCCTTCCAGGAGTTCTTTGTTCACAGCCAGACACAGCTTCTTTTCGGGATTTTTTTTTTCATACCACCAAAACTTTTTAGAATTCTGTTTTTTCCATAATGTAATAATGGCTGCTAGTGTTTGATAACTTACCTTTGGCACTGTGCTATTGTACATGCAGTATCATTTAGTTCTCACCACATCCCAGGTCATACACAGGTAACTCCCGTGGTGCTCCAAAGAACACACAGAGGATGGCAAAGCAAGGAGCGAAGCCAGGTCTGTCTGTCCTGCAGCCGTATCAGTTACTTTTCTCGTCGTCGAGATCCTACCCAATAGAGTAACTGAAGGGAAGCTCTGGCTCCGCTCTCAGGGGTTTCTAGTCCGTCATGCTAAGGAAGTAGCAGAAGCGGCTCAGTCCTTGTTTGCAGCCAGTCGCCTAGCTGCACCAAGAGACCAAAGGTGTTCCAGCACATGGGCTTGTAGGGAAGGTTTGATCTATTACACAGAAGAGTATCAGCAAGAACACCAGACTTGTCATGAGAACAGAGCGGACTCTCTTAGTTCCTAAGTGTATAAGTCGATTACCCAGTAAGTAAAATGTAATTCTTATTAAATGAAACTGTATGAATGCCCTCAGAACACGATTGTCAAATTGTTGGAGTCCAACAAATACTGTATAAATATTAACAACTCATCAAAGAAACATCACTATAATTTTAAATAACATTTTCCCCTTTGTGGCATTTATTTCTTCACAAATTTACTTGAATTTGACCCAAATAATTTATGCTTGTGGATATAGTAATACTGCATTGTGCTTTCTTTAATTTTCTATGTGACGACTTCAGATGGTTTAATGGCTGTTTCATAAGGACATGCCCAGGGCTTTGATTCCTGACTGAACTGAGAAGGACAGAATACAATGTATATAGTTTATCATCCATTCACTGTAGCATTTTTATATTTTTTGACTCTTATGTATAATGTTAAATACTAATTTTTAATACAATTTGCAAAATGGAACATGTATCCTACTTTATACCTCATATAAAAATTAACTCAGGGGCTGGAGAGATGCCTCAGAGGTTAAGAGCACTGCTTGTTCTTCCAAAGGTCCTGAGTTCAATTCCCAGCAACCACACCACATGGTGCCTCACAACCGTCTATAATGAGATCTGGTGCCCTCTTCTGGCCTGTAGGGATATGTGCAGACAGAATACTGTATGCTTAAGAAATAAATAAATAAATCTTAAACAAACAAACAAACAAAAAAAAAACTCAGAATGGTTCAATAATGTAAGACCTAAATCCATAAAACTCCTAGGGGAAATCCCTGTGATCTTGCATTTAAACTATATCCTCAGATGTGACACCAAAAAGATAGGCAACAAAAGGAAAAATTAGCTAGACTTTATCAGATTAAAAACTTTGGTGCATCAGAAAACGTTATAAAGAAAACGAGAAAGGCCTGTAGAATGAGGTAGTTCATGCTGCAAATTATGTACCTTGCAAATCAGTTTATTATCCAGAATATATTAACAACTCCTGGGCTGGAGAGATAGCTTAGTGGTTAAAAGTACTGGCTGCTTTTCCAGAGTACCTGAGTTCAATTCCTAGCACCCGCATGGCAACTCACAGCTGTTTGGAACTCCACTTCCAAGAGAACCAACACCGTCATTCATATACAGTTGTACGTGCAGGCAAAACACCACATTTAAAAAAAACAAACAAAAAAAAAAAAAAAACAACAACAACAACAACTCCTAAGGGCTGAGGAGATGGGTTAGTGGGTAAGCACTTACCAGCAAGTTTGAAGACCTGAATTTGGACCGCCAGAATCCACAGAATTGTCAGGTAGATATGGCAACCTGCCTGTAATTCCAGTCTTGGAAGGTGGAGACAGAATTCCCAGATCAAGCTGGCTAGTGAGCCAGCCATATCAGCAGGCTCTGGGTTTGATTGAGAGACCCTGCCTTAGTGAATAGCAAGAACAGTCGAGGATGATTCCTAGCAACAACCTCAGTCTGGCTTTGGCATGCACTCAGCACACATATATGCACCCCCCCCCCCATGCAAACATACAGTATGCACACACATAGGGAAATGGGGGAAGATAAAACAGACTGGGGAGCTGGAGAGATGACTTGGCAGTTAAGAGCACTTGTTGCTCTTGCAGAGAACATGGATTTGATTTCAAGTACATGCCGGATGGTGGCTCACAGCCATGCACAATTACAGTTCCATGGGATCTGACGCCCTCTTTTGACCTCCATGGGCACTAGGCATGCATATGATGCACATGTGTGCATGCAGGCAAACAGCCATCATACAAAATAAGTCTTCAAAAAGTGAAAAAAAATGCGGGGAGGGAGCTTCTAAAACTCAACAGAGAAAAGATGCCCTTTCAGAGGTAGACATATGCATTTCTAGGTACTTAGGAGAGTGATGTTTAGTGTGTATGAGGCTCAGGGTTGGAGCACTGAATAAACCAGATGTGATGGCACACTCCTGTAGTACTTAGGAAGCAGAGGCAGGACGCTCATAAGTTCAAGGTTATCCTTGTACATAGTGTGAGTTTGAGGCCAGCTTTGTCTTTATGAGAGTGTCGCCCTTCCCACCACCCAAAAAAACAATTAAATAAGTACAATTCTGTGACATTTCCACAGAAGATGCTCAGTAAGTACCTAAAAAGATGCGCAATTTCATTAGTCAGGAAAATGCAATTTTGTTTTGAGACAGATTCTATGTAGGCAAGACTGTTCTCAGACTTGCACCATAGCCAAGGCTAGCTAGCCTTGAACACCTGAGCACACTGCCTCCAAAGTGCTGGGGTTAAAGCTGTTACTACCACACCTGGCAAAAAAACGCAATCTTAAATCACAGTGATAAAACACTTTATATATAGTAAAGTAACTATTTCTAAGGCAGGGATATGACAAAGGAGATGATTTAAACTCTTCCACATTCTTCAAGATAATCCATTACGGTACATTTGCTGTGGAAGAGTTGGGGCATTTCCTCAGAAATCTAAAAGTTGGTTTGCCTGATGACATAGAAGTCTCACTTCTACGTATATATTTAAAAACAGGGACTTATATACTTTTTTGCTGATGTTTATTGCTGCATTATTTACTAGAGCTTACAGGTAGAAACAAGATGTTCATCAAGAGATGTATTCTAAAGGAAGACCTGAAAAAAAATGAAGAGACAAGTATTCTATGATTCTGTTTACATGAACATTCTAGAATAGGACAATCCATATAGTCTGAAAGTAGATTACAAGCTTACCCCAGGTCCTGTAAAGTGAAAGGAGAATTTAATGGTTAAAATTTTTTGAATTATGAAATGGTATGTGTGTGTGAATGCGCACTTACAAACTCATGCATGCATGTGTGTACATACATGTGGAGGTCAAAGGTTGATGCTGGATGTATTCCTCAGTTGCTCTCCACCTTATTTTTTTGAAATAGTCTCTTATGAAGCTGGAGTCACTCAGCTAGGCTGTGTGACCAGTAAACTCGGGATATCAGCCAGGCTGCCTCTCAAGCACTGTGATTATAGGCACACCTAGCCTTTTACATGGGCACTGGGGATCTGAGCACACACCTTTATGCTTTCAACACTTACCCTTTTCTGACTGAGTTATTTCTGTAGCCCAAGAAATGTTTCAGAAATAAAAAGTAATAATAGCTGCCCCAAATCCTGAATAAAATTAATAATACTGTGGCTCATGCAGTTAAAAAGATTTAAAGGGTAAATTTTATTTTAAACATGTTATACATAAAATAAACTTAAAATACGTATATAAGTACCCACAATAAATAACAGGTTTCTCTAGATTTAGCAAGACTCTTAGCTTCAAAATATTCACTGTCAGTGCTGGTAAGAGGGCTCAGGAGGTACAGAATCTCATCACCAAGGCTGGCGACTGCTTGACACACAGAATCAACTCCTGAACGTTGTCCTCTGGACTCAAGATGCATGCTGTGGTGCATGCATGTATGTGTGGGTGCATGTGTACCCTCATGCACCCACACAAACACAAATCATTAAATGTGAAAACATCATCTGTGGAAACATAATCACTCTCAGAAGCAAGACTGGTTGAGAAGACAGAGGGACTGGCAGGAATGGGAGGAGCAGGAAAGCGCTTATGGAGAGGGGAATGTGATCACAACACATCACCTAGCTTACAGTACAAGCAATGGCGCATGGCCCCTGAGGCAGTAAGTTATACATGTAGTGTGGGGGGCTGGGGAGATGGCTCAGACAGTAAGAGCAGTTGCTGTTCTTTTGGAGGACCCAAGATTGGTTCCCAGCGCCCACATGGTTGCTCCCAACTTGGAACTCCAGTTACAGATGATCCGGCACTGTTTGGTCCTTTACGGGCATTGCATGCACATGGTGCATGTATATTCTTGCAGGCAAAACACTAATTTGCATAAAATGAAAAGAAGAATAAAACAAATGGTAAAAATGATAAAAATATGTGTTATGTAAATGTATAAAAACATAATGAAATCCATTGTCAGGTTAATATATGCTGATAGTATTCAAAATTCACTATCGTACTGGACATAGAGCATAACATTAGAAGTGGTTCAGCAAAATATATGGTTAATCCCCAGAAAATAAAAATGGGAAATTAAAATGAATCAATAACTAATAATTGTATTTACATCTTTTTTGTTTGTTTGGTTTTTTTTTTTGTTTTTTTTTCGAGACAGGGTTTCTCTGTGTAGCTTTGCGCCTTTCCTGGGACTCACTTGGTAGCCCAGGCTGGCCTCGAAGTCACAGAGATCCACCTGGCTCTGCCTCCCGAGTGCTGGGATTAAAGGCGTGCTCCACCACCGCCCAGCTGTATTTACATCTTAAACATGTTCCATACACATGACTGAAGCTAGGGTTGGAAACAATAGTTCCCTACATTTTGAAGATTACTAGCATTTCTTTTAAACCACCTCTTTTTAACTCCTGCTTGTGTTCTAATTGATTTTTCTTATGGCTTTCTAGAATTCTCTTCAGGTTTGCATATATATAATGGAGGCATGCTACAGCGAGTATGTGATTGGCACATTCCTTATCTTTTATTTGCCCCAAACCTCCATTTACAGAAGAAGAGCCTGCAAGTCCAAGTCCAACAGGTGATTGACTCAGCAAAGTCACCCTGCTGGTAGGGAGAGGCAAGATTTGAATCTCAAGCTATGTGGTTTTAAACCTCCATGTAAGTTCAACCCTCAATCAACAGACAGACAAAAGTGATTAAAATGAGGGTAGAAATTAGTGAAATGGGGCATAAAAGAAGGATATAAAGGATCAGTGAAAAAAAAAACGTTCTTTTTGTGGTTGTGTGTGTGTGTGTGTGTGTGTGTGTGTGTGTGTGTGTGTAAGTGTAAGCCTTTTTTGTGTGGGTGTCCATATAGGTCAGGACATCATCTCACTTGAATCTCTCCCTATCTCTTTTTGTCTTTGTCTTTCTCTGTCTTTCTGTCTGTCCGTCTGCCCCCCTTACACACACACAAATAATAAAAAGCAATTTTTCTACACGCTGGCTCCTTAGTGGGTAAAATGTCACTAATCCTTCTGATCTGTTCACAGATGTCACTACTTGAATAAAACCTTTGTTAGGTTTCTCTTTCTTCATTGATTGTATTATTATTATTATTATTATTATTATTATTATTATTATTATTCCTCTTTTTGTGTTCTAATATTTGTATGTAGACTGTTGATTGATTGGTTGGTTGATTGATCAGTTGGATTTTTTGGTACAGAGATCATTTCTTTTTCGTTGTTGGTTGGTTTGGCTTGCCTCAAGATAAGATCTCATGTATTCTAGCTGTGTAGGATGATGTTGAACTCCCAGACCTCTTACCCTCACCTGCCAGTACTAGAATTGCAAGTGTGCGCTACCACATCTGTTCTAAGCAATGCTGGAGGTTGAACCTAGGACTTCATGCAAGCACTCTGCCAACTGCACTACATCCACAGTCCCCAGAGTTCACCTCTTAAGTCATCTTTGCCTTCCCTGTGCTCAATGTGAGCTGTGTCGCTATCGGTGCTCATAGTTACTTCAGTCCTCCTGAACAATTACCGTGTTTAACGTTACGTGGAGATAGTTATGGCTTAGTTCTGGTAAATTTGCAGGTTTATAAATAAATCTAGTTTTCTGTAGCCACAGATCTCTTGGTGGAAGCTGATTTCTACTGGTACATGAAATATATTTTTGACAGTTAATTCAGTTGCCTCACTTACTAGGCGGAATACAGCCTCTTTGCCTCATTTCCTTTCTATGGATAAGAACACAACACATTTGGACATTTTAGACATTTTTTTACATTTCATAAAGTTGATGCTTTTTCCAGGTGTGGTGGCACACATCTGTAATCTTGGTTCTTGAGATACAGAGACAGAAGGATCAGAAGTTCAGTCAGCCTTAGCTACATAGTAAATTTGAGGTCATTGTGTACTATGTGAGATTCTGTCTCAAAATAACAAAATTAACACTTTTAAAATAAACATTTCAGTGTTTTGTTGTTGTTTGTTGTTTTTGTATATTTATAAGGAGTTTGCAACCTATCTTAATTTCAAAACATTTTTAGCACTCAAAAATGAAAGACATACTCATTAGGTCTTACTCCCTGTTTATCTATTTCCTCCTTCTCCCCTGGCATCTGAGTTGCTTTTCTGTTGCTGTGATAAAAATCTCTGACAAGCAGCTTAAAGGAGGTAGTTTATCGTGATGGTAAAGTCAAGGCAGCAGGAGTTTGGATCAGCTGTTTGCATTGTATCCAGTCAGTGATTGCATTCTAGGCTCAGCTTTCCTCCATTTATCTCGTCTAGGACTCCTACTAGGGAATGGTGCCACCTATAGTGGGTGGGTCTTCCCACCTCAATTTTTATAACCAAGATATTCTACCACAGACATGTCCTGATGATCTAGATTCTGTCAAGCTGACAGCATTAATCATCATATTTATCAACTACTAATCTGGTTTCTGTCTCTGAATTTCAGTTTCAATACTTGAGACATTTTGTACACCTGGAAATCAATAGAATCTTGTTATAGGTGTCCTTTTGTGTGGTTTCTTGCATTAGCATGTTTCACAGATCATCCAGGCAGCCATATATATTTTTTTCTTCATTTTTTGTTGTTATTGCTTTGTGTTTTCTTTTGTTCCTTGCTTTTTCTTTGTGGAGTGGGCAGTGGGGATAGGTCTGAGGCCTTCTCACAGCTCTACAGCTGAGCCACACCCCCATCTGTATTGCAGATCTTGCTATGGCTATGTAAAAATCCATTGTGTGAACTGGTATTTTGTTTTCAGTTCTTCTGTTGACATTTGGGTTGTTTCTACCTATTAGCTATTGGGAACAACATTGCTCTTTCATGTTTTAAATTTTCCTATCTAAATTTTTTTTTTTTTTTTGAGACAGGGTTTCTCTGTGTAGCTTTGTGCCTTTCCTGGAACTCACTTTGTAGACCAGGCTGGCCTCGAACTCACAGAGATCCACCTGCCTCTGCCTCCTGAGTGCTGGGATTAAAAGCGTGCTCCACCACCGCCCGGCCTCCTATCTAAATTCTATAGAGTTACTAAGTAATGTAGTTATTACTGTTAGTATTTGAGACGCTAACAGCCCTGTAGCTGTACTACTTGACAGTCTAGGACTGCTGTAGACTTTTCATCACTTGTGCGTCTTGTTTGTTGGAGTGACACACCTGGTCAGAGCCTGCTCCTCTAGCTTTACACAGTCATTTCATGTTCATCCCGTGTCATCTGTGTTTTCCCTTCACAGCACCTCGTAGGTTTTTAATTTGCTTTGTTACATTAATACACACATACACATTTACATAGACTAAACAGCATTGCCAATTAGAGGGAGTTTTGTGTCATACCAGGAAATGGGGAATTTATCCTTTCTGTGATTTTTCACCATTTTCTATATAGTTTTTGGTCATACTTTTACTTTATATTGACCTGTGTTTTTTGGGTTTTTTGTTTTTTGTTTTTTTAAGCTAGTTGGCACCAGGGAAGGCTGAGAAAGGGTAACCCTTCCAGGAAGTCCATCCCAAGCTTAGATTAAGAGGGTTGCTAAAGCTTTCTCTATTGCCTGCTTGTGTGTTTCTCTGCGTTTTAGCCAATGCCCTGGCTCCAGAATAATTTTTCATCTTATATTGGGTCTGTTGCTTTGGGCTTCATTTTCTTACTTGTTTTCCTGAATTGCAAAAAGCAAAACAACAACAATAAAACCTTAAGATGTTGTCAGACACGTTGCATTATGTTTTACATTCACTAAACAGCCTCTAAGATCAGAATGACTGCTGTGTGTGGGGTCTCACATTTGGAAGGCAGCGGCAGGTAGATCTCTGAGTTCAAGACTAGCCTGGTCTACAGAGTGAGTTCTAGGACAGCCAGGGCTATGTAGAGACCCTATCTCGAAAAACAAAACAAACGAACAAAAAAATCATCATCATTATTATTCTTAGTCTCCTTTTATTGCTGAAAAACAAACAACCAAACAAAAAATGCTTGGTCAGAGAAGTCATACCTGCCCTGGAATTTTGCATAGGAAACTCTCCTAGCTTTTTAGGAAAGAATCTAAAACAAGAATTCTGTGAAGATCTGTTGAACAGAGTGTACTTCACTAGCAGTTGGATGTGTGAGACAAGGTATCAGTGTGTAGCCTAGGCTTTTCTGAACCTTGTGATCCTTCCCTCCCCACATCATGCAGAGTACCCCACACCCACACTGCACTGACTTTTGAGTGGAACATTTCTTTTTCTTTTTTCTTTTTTTTTTTTTTTAAAGATGTATTTATTATGTATACAGTGTTCTGCCTGCACACCAGAAGAGGGCACCAGATCTCATTATAGATGGTTATGAGCCATCTTGTGGTTGCTGGGAATTGAACTCAGGACCTCTGGAAGAACAGCCAGTGCCCTTAACCCCTCCCCCCTGAGTGGAACATTTCTATGTCATCTCTTCCATCTGTCTGTTACAGTATCTCTGGTTTGACTAAAGTGCTTATGTAGGAAAAGAATCTTGAAACTTTCAAGGTAAAATCTGTTACTGAAGTCTTAAAATGACTAGCGGTGGAGTTTTTACTAGACCCATAATAAACAGGAGGACACTGATTTGAAGAAAGGTTCTATTAAATATATTTATAGAATATTTATAGAATTTGGCATGGTTTTGAACTTCTTTCTAGTGATAAAGATGAACAAGCTGTCATTCTTGCCTTAAAAGAAATTCAACCTTTGAGATACTGTCACATAATCATTCTCTTGTGGAAAAATTATATCCATAAAATACACGTAAAGTTGTTGAACAAGAGTAGAAAACAAGTCTTTTTTTCAAGTCATTGTTAATGCTTTTTAGATTGATTGATTTTTTTTGTTAATATGTATGAGTATTTTGCCAGCATATATGTATGTGCACAGAGTGCATGCCTGGTACCCTCTGGATTTAGAAGAGGGCACCAGATCCTTTTGGGCTGGAGTTATGGATGCTTGTGAGCCACCATGTGGGTGCTGGGAACTGAACTGGGGTGCCCTGTAAGACTAGTAAGTGTTGCTAGTACTGAGCCGTCTCTCCAGCACCAGGGAGTCTGTCTAAGTTGCTATATGGCTCTAAGCAGTGTGCATTGTAGATTGGAATTGGATTGGTGTGTCAGTTCTGAACTCTGTCCTCTCTACATGTGTATTAATAAGAACACAATATAATCATAGAAGACAGCCAGTGTTTATTGCTACTCAGCTTTATGATGCTGTGATGAAGTGGCTAGGAAAACCAACCAGAACAAGGGAAGATTGATTCTGGCTCTTGGTTTCAGAAGTTTTGGTGCAGGGTCCTTGGCCCTGCTGTTTCGGGGCCTGTGGAGGCAGAGCATCATGTCGGGGTATGTGGTGCAGCAGTCTTCTTCACCCCATGGGATCCCAGAAGCAGAAGTGGGCACAGGAAACAGAGATGACAATATACCCTTCAGTGACCTACTTTTACAGCTAGCCCCCACCTACTAAATTCATAAGTTTCCAACACCTGAACTATTGGGGGACATTGCAATTCCAAAGTCTAACAGATGTCAACAAATTTTTTTTTTCACATATTAAGCTATTCATTTTCTCTTACAGATCTGCCAAGAGTTTAACAGTACCTGGGCATGGGAGATGGAGAAGAAAGGCTATCTTGAAATGAGTGTGGAGTGCAAACTAGCACTCTTAAAGGTAATGCATGTGTTCTTTGTTGCAGTTACTTTCTTTTTTAAGTTTACTTTGACTCCTAAATTACAAAGTAAAGAACACCAAGGGTCAGCAAGGTAGTTCAGTGGGTAAAAGTACTGCCACCAAGTCTAACAACCTGAGTCCGCATCCCTGGGACCTACATGGCAGAAAGCGAGAAATGACTCTAGAAAGTTGTCCTCTGTCTTCACATGTGTGCTAGAGTATGCAAGTGTGCTCACTAAAAAGTAAGTAAGTAGAGGTAACAACAAAATCTGAAGCAAAGGGAAACTGAGTATGGCTGTGCACACCCATAATCTCAGTAATTGGGAGGCTGATTCAGGAAGATCCTGAATTTGAGGCCAGCCTGGGCTGTTTCTTATATCCCAACAGAACGCGAGAGGTGGGGGTACGGTGAACATTTTATAATTGAAGGAACATCAGGGTCCTTCACTTTCTTGTTTTTCATGGTAAAAAGTTTCTTCTGGGCTGATGAGATGGCTTTGCAGATAAAGTCCTTGCCAGACAAGCATGGGGATCAGAACTCAGATCTCCAGAACCCACTCAAAAGCCAGGTGGGGTCAGCCTACCTGTAGTCCCAACCCTTGGGAGGCAAAGCTGAATAGAGGGTGCACCATGCAAAGCCATGAGCTCTGGGATCGGTGAGGGACCGGTTTCAATAAAAAATGGAGAACAGTCTAAGAAGATGTAGCCCACATTAACCACTTGCCTCCATGTGCAGGAACTCCTATACACACGGAAAAAGTGCACATGCACAACCACACATGAGAGTCAGTTCTTGTCTGTACTACTTTTAAGGATTGTCTTTACAATGTATCAAGTTTTAATTATTTCTGATGAGAGATAGAGTAACAGAATAGGGAAGCATTGATCATTGTTTCAGCTGTCACCTTCATCAATCACTATATGTTCCAGACTGTGGGTAAATAATAATAATACAAATAATAAATAATGGGTGGCAGTTTGCTAAGAAATGTTGAAGTGTAATGACCAAGGGATTCAGCACTCCCACCCGCTCTAAATCCTGTGGAAATGAAGTCAGCCTTTAACCCATGTTGTGCTCTCGTGTGCACTACAGCAGTAATCGCAATATCGATGAACCTTCGTGAATAAGAAAGGCATGAACACACATGCACATGCTGCGATGCACTGTAGTCTGAAAGAAAGGTGCTGGTATATGGCTCATTGGGTAAAAGCAGCTATTCTCCAGTCTGAAGACATGAGTGAGTTCAGTCCTGGGACCCACCTGGTGGAAGGCGAGAACTTGTTCCCACAGGTTGTCCTCTGACCTGTACAAGCAAGCTGTGACATGTATCACACACACACACATAAAGAAAATAAGTAAAAATGTAATTTAAAACATTTTTAAATCAGGAGGACAGTATGTTAAGTGTAGTAAGCCAGGCACAGAAAGAAATTACACCATGTTCCCACTTTAATGTAGAATTTTAAAGAGTCAGGAATACAGTGGTGGTTAGCCCTGGTCAGTGGTTTAGCAATCAGATTGGAGAGATTTGGGGTAAACTTACAAAGTTTCAGCTAGTTGGGTTGAAGGTGATTGTATTACATCGTTAAAAACTGTTCATAGATTTTAAGTGTTCTCATCACCAAGTATGCTTGAACTAATCATTCTACATTGTATATTGAATCATATGTGTATGTGCAGGGAGCCGGGACAATCGCCATTATAAGATGGCGCTGACTTCTCTGCATTCTGAAGATTTATTACTCCTAAGACAATGCTTTCGACGAAATACACGCCTCTGCTTTGCATATGCACAAGTTATATTGGCCCCTCACCAATCCTATCTCGCCTGGTGGTCGCAGGCTAAGTTCAGCCAGCGATTCGCGCCTCTTTCCCTATAAAAGGCAGCCGCTTTCACTGCCCCCTCCCCTCGCTTCCAGCACTCCCTTAACCAAAGGCTCTCCAATAAAGTGTGATCGGGAAGAATCTTTGTGTGGCGGTCGTTCTTCCTTGCGGGTCGAGAGGAGCGCGCCACATGTATGGTTTTTATTTGCCAATTACATTAATAGTTTGTGAAAATATAGTGTTATACAATGGTATAATTGGAGAGCTTTTAGTGCACATAAACTTACCGTTTTATCAGTATAACTTGATTGTGTATAAGTGATTGTGTTAAAACTCTACATTGGTGTAAAATTAAAATGTTGCCTTCAGATTTGCCTATTATGTTGATTATTTAAGCAGATTCTACATAATAAGTTGAAAGCATAGTGCAAAATAAATGAACTGTGTGATCTCTCGGCTCTGTCCCTGAATCACTCCTGAAAGTATATCATATTTATTAGAGAAGTGTTTTACAGTATTTTAAGCCACAGTATAACTGTTTTTCAGTATCTCTGTGAATGTCAGTTTGATGACAATCTTAAATTCAAGAATATAATTAATGAAGAGGATGCTGATACGATGCGTCTCCAGCCAATTGGGCGAGACAAAGATGGCCTCATGTACTGGTACCAGTTGGATCAAGACCACAATGTCAGGATGTACATAGAAGAACAAGATGATCAAGATGGCTCTTCTTGGAAATGCATTGTCAGGTACCTTTATTGGGATATCTTTACATATTGCTTTCTTAGATCTCTTCTCTACTGGAATATGATCTATGAGGCTAGAATGGTCTTTTTCTTAATGGGAATTGACAAATTTTCTATGGCTATTCTAGGACTCAGCACAATGTCCATAGTGGCTACTTAATATTTGCCAAATAAATTTAAATAGCATTTCAGTCCATATCATATCAGGACATATACTTTGTGCTCACAATGTTATCTGAATATTAATGTATGTTATATGCATGAAATATTCTTCTATATAAATATAATAAAAGCATCCTTTAGTTCTCTCTTTTCTAAGTATTTCAGTTTGACCAGTTTATCTGTATATTTCTTTCTTGGAGTTCTGGAGAACATTTTGCTCTTGTGTTATAGTCCTTAACTTTTTTTATTACTCATTTGTATTGACATTACACATCTTGAAATTGGGTTTTGTTTTTTAAATAGGTGAGTGATACTGGACCTTTGCAGAGAATTTTTGTGTTTTTTACTTTTTTATCTTGCAGTTTCATTATTTATAGCTATTTCATGAGTAGCCACATTATATCAAAATTTTAGAAATGTTAGTGATGTGATAAAATAGGGGAAACTCATATTTATCTAACTCCTGGCTATAAGTTGCTGCTTTGACATGAACTGTTACCTGGTTTTTGCCCTACTTTTGTTTTTAGCATATTTTTATTAGTGAATATCATAATATTCATTTATTAGTAAACTTCAGCATTCATTCTCCAAGAATAAGTATGAGTTGAATGAATTCATGGGGTGTTATTCGCAGGTATTACATGGTTCTTTTTTTAGCTAAGTTCCTAAATGAAGGTAAGCGACAAACTCCTAAAATAAAATTTATTCACTATTGTTCTCTGTGAATGTAGACACTTAGCAGGGTTCTCTTCATGATGTTTTACGACAAGGTATACTGTTCTGCATAGCAGCCTTACATGCTTCAAAAAACTGTTCTTTCCTGCTTTGTAGATCAAGAAAATATAACACAGAATCATGTTTACTATTGCTTATGTTTACTATACCCTTAAAATAGTTTCTCATTCACACTGTTAAAGTATGTCTACGATGCAGTTATTTTAGCCGATATGTGTTTTTGAATCTGGGTTTAACTTTTTACCTCATATAGACACATTCCTTCCTATCTGTTATTTTCCTGTGCTTCATTTATTTTTTGCATATGTTTCTGTGTATTGGTATGCATGTGTGTTGTATGTGTGTTTGCATGTGTATGAGCACACTGTGTACATTAATGTGTTGGCTGGAGGTGACATCAGGAGTCTTCCTCACTTGCCCTCCTCCTTGTTCATTGAGGCATGGTCTCTCAGTTGAAGTCAGAGCTGTCCAATATGGCTTGTATGGCCAGCCAGCTTGCTTCAGGATCCCCTGTCTGCTTCCTGAGTGCTGGATCACAGGTGGACTGCCATGCCCACTAGGCATTTATGTGGATTCTGGCTGTAAAAACTCTGGTCCTCCTATTTTCCTGGCAATCACTTTACCCACTGAACCATCTTGCCAGCCTTATGTTAAGATAATAATACTTCCTACAAGCTGTTATGGGAACTATATGAAAGATTACGCTAGGACCATATTGCATGCTCAGTAAACATTTGCTCTTTTCTTTTTTAAAAAAATGTAAATTTCTTTTACAATTACTGTGTGTGTTTGTATGTGACACATGCATGTGCTACAGCTTACATGTGGAGGTCAGAAGACAACTTTGGGGAGTTGGTTCTCTTTCCACCTTTATGTAGGTTCTAGGGATTGAACTCAGGTCCTCAGGTCTCTGCTGCACACAGTGGTGTCAGAGACCCTTGCTGTCCACCTTTCTAACTCCAGACGCTGAAACTTTGTATCTTTGTGAAAGAAGTATTTATCAACTGATGGTTAAAATCCTCAGTGTCTCCCCCCTCCCCCCCTTCAACCGTGACTAGCTTTATTTCTAGCAGCTTCTGGCTTCAGAAATCAGGAACCAGCCCGTAGGGATGTGGCAGTTCCTAGAGGTGCTTCTTTAGACACTCAGTCTCCAGCTTACATAAACCCGAGTGGAAACTGGAGTATCAGAAATTCAGGCTTGCGGGCGGTGGTGGCACACACCTTTAATCCCAGCACTCGGGAGGCAGAGCCAGGCGGATCTCTGTGAGTTCGAGACCAGCCTGGTCTACAGAGCAAGATCCAGGACAGGCACCAAAACTACACAGAGAAACCTTGTCCCCCCAAAAAAACAAACAGAGAGAGAGAGAGAGAGAGAGAGAGAGAGAGAGAGAGAGAGAGAGAGAGAAAAGAAATTCAGGGTTATCCTTAACTACACAGTAGATTTAAAGCCAGCCAAGGCTACAAGAAATTTTGTCTCAAAAAGAAGATGAAAATCAAACAGAACCAAAACATCCAAACCCAAAACTAAACAGAAATTCCCTTTTCGTGTGTTAATATTCATTTCTGGTAAACATCAAATGATGAGATACAGTCAGTGTGCAGAAGCCAGTGCTCTGAAGAATGCCTGGGAAGTTTTCTCATGTTAATTACCAAGAGGAATTTGTTTTGTGAAGTTGTAGTAGGTTCTTTTTACCTTTATGAATCTGTTTATTGATGTTGTTTTTGGAGACTCAGCTCTTACTATGTGTTCCTGGCTAGCCTTCAGCTCCTGGAAATTGTCTGCCTCTGCCTCCTGAGTGATGAGATTAAAAAGCTGAGGACCACTGGGCCCCGCTTGGGTTGTTCTTAGTCATTGTGCTCAGAAACTCTGACCGCAGAACTGTAGAAATGTTTGTGACCATTCCGAAACATCGAGTTTAGTGACTCCGATGTCTACTAACCCAGTTTTTAAAGATGTGGTGGACATGTGTTCCTTTACTTCATTAGTCAGACTTGTACAGTAGGCACCAAGCTAAGAAATTCAGGATATGGGGGTGGTGACGAGCTTAGCTAGGATCCCTAGCTGAATTCTACTCACTTGTCAGGACTCTTAGTTGTATATAGTGTATATCATTTTCTTCAGTTTTTGTTTGTTTGGTTTGGTTTTTTTGGTTTCCCTGTGTAGCCTTTGCTGTCCTGGACTTCACTCTGTAGACCAGGCTGGCCTTGAACTCACAGAGATCCACCTGCCTCTGTCTCCTTAGTGCTGGGATTAAAGGTATGTGCTGCCACCACCTGGCTTCCTCAGATTCTTAATTGGGTGTATTTATGCTTAATATTAATGAGGTGCTTGTGAGGTGGCATTTTAGCTAGCTTGTAACTTAGTGACTTATTAGAACTGCTACTGGTATAATGTTGTGAACTGTCTTGTCCCCTAAGTCTTTCATATTATGGAAATTAAATATGAAAGTGTATTTTAGCTTCCTCAAAAAAATACTCTTTTGGCCACATGTGGTAGCACACACCTTTAATCCTAGCAGAGACAGGCAGATCTTTTTGAGTTTGATGGCAGCCTGATTTACATAGTGATCGCAAGGACACCCATATGCAGCGAGTCCCTGCCTCAAGACAGAAGAAATTACTTGGTCTAGGGTTATGGTTATTAACAGAGTGCTTGCCTACCCGCAGGAGACCTTGTATTTCATACCCAGCACATTCTCCCTAAAAATGGTATTCCTAGCTAACGGGGTGGGGTGGTTAATAGTTTAGTGAAGGGTCCTGGCATAGCATGTGTGCAGCCTTCCGTTTAACACCGCTAACAACAAAGTAAGGTGAGGTATCGTCTCACTTATGATGACGTCATACCTGGAATAGAGTTAAGTTCTGATCCCAAACTTGAAGAGAAAAATATTTAGTACAATAAACTCCTTATGGGAAGAACACTAATTGAATAGGAAGAATATTAATTGAAAGGTGTAAAGGATTGTTACAGAATAATTTATGGAGATGTCTATTGAGGACTATGGGGGTCCAGCCCCTTGATAGTCCCCTCCCAGGGTCGGGGAAGAATCTACAACCAGCTAATAACTAATCTTGGATGAAAAGAAATGAATCTATATACAGGAAACTCCTTAGTCCATACACTTCACTATTCTGTGTCAGTTCTTTCTCTGCAAGCTTCTATTCTCCTTTAGCTCCTTTCTTGCCTGACTTCTCTCTATATTCATCTACTGCTCCCGCTAAGTTCTATCTTAATTCTCTCATCTTAATTCTGCCTCATCTAGGTCCTTATCATCTTATTCTTACCCAGCTAGTACTTCCCCATCTGACTCTTCCTCATCTTCCATCTCATCCACACGTCCACATGTACTCGCTGGTCAAAATCCTCCTTATCCCTCTCCGTTCTCTGTCTCTCTGTCCTCCCCAAGTCTCTCAGGAGTCCAGTTATAAACCCAAGCAATAGCAATCCCCTGGTCAAGCAAGGTCACCAGGCTTGAATTCTACAGGGTCATAAAGGCAGGTAAGAATTTTCCTCAGGCAGTGACCACCAGTCTTCCAGGGCCAAACGGTGGGGTGATAAGAATCACATAGAGGGGCAGTAATTGTTAATTATTATTTGCAACCCACAAGGGAAGTGACTAATGAATTAACTCTAGGCTAAATTCAGGTAATATCTAAGAAGAGGGGTATTATGTGCTCAACTATAATCTTAAACATGATTGGTAGAAAATGTTAAGAATCTGTAAGTTGCTAGGTCAATGGGAGAAAATAAAACTGACTTCTTTTTTCCTGTGGCTCCTAATCTGTCCAAGCTATCAGCCGTTTTTTTTTTTTTTTTTTTTCCTGCTGGGTGGGGCAAGGTGTGTTCGGTCGCTAGGCAACCTGTGTACAGCTAGATGCCTCTGGTGATAGTTTAAGGGGGATCTGGAACTAAAGGTAAGATTTGAGAAAGGAGGAAATTAAGCTTAATTGGCACATCCGCCAGGCCTTCTCAAATGGGTAGTCTGGACACTTAAGTCTGTTCTTAGAGACTACAGAGGTATCTCTGGTAAGGTACTTTCCTCTGTCTGGGGAAGGACCTGGCCGGATGCTGCCAATGGCGATAATTACAGGGAGGCTTGAACTGGGGCTCTGGCTGTGCATAGCTGTCAGAGCACAAGGTTATCTAAATATTCCTTTAGTAGAGGGGAAATGGTGCCCAATAGATGGTGGAAAAGCTATAATAGCACACAAGAAACTCATAGCAGGAAACGGCTGATAATCAAAAGCCAAATATTACCAAGGCTCCTGGAGCCTCAGCTTGACCTCTGGAAGGCCCTTGGCTTCTTACAGGCTTTGTCATAATCAGCTAAAATCCTACTTTGTATATTTTTGCAGCTTGCATTAGATGTCTTTCTTTAAACATATAATGGATTAATTTGGGGAAAATCTGTGATGGGATTAAAAGGGCTGAGATATAACAGAACTGAGTTCCAAAGAACCACGAGCATTTACTTTTATATTACAGAGAAATGATTGTCTTCTGGATGCTAGATGCTGTCGAGGTGTTCTAATTAAACCTGGCTTATGCAAAGTGAGTTTAAAAGAGGCATTAATCAGCCGGATGCTGGTGGCTCGCCAGCACTCGGGAGGCAGAGGCAGGAGAATCTCTTGAGTTCGAGGCCAGCCTGGGCTATGAAGCCAGTTCCAGGACAGCCAGGGCTGCTACACAGAGAAACCCTTTCTCAGAGAGAGAGAGAGAGAGGGGGGGGGGGGAGGGGGAGGGGGAGGGGGGAGGAGGAGGAGGAGGAGGAGGAGGAGGAGGAGGAGCCGGCGGCGGCGGCAGGTGATAAGGAAAAACAAGCAGTACAAGTACAATTTTGGCTTTTTTACTTTTTAGGCCACACTTGGGTTGTTTTTGTTAAGTAGAGAATATTATTTTTTACTAAGGAAATGAAAAGGCTAGTTTCCTTTCCTTTAAAGTAGTACTTTTCTCTTGTTGTTTGAATAACGTTTTTAAAAAAGATATTTATGTATATGGATGCTTTTCTCTGCATGTATAGCTACAAAGCAGAATGGGGCATTGGAATTCATGAAACTACAGTTATAGACAGTTTTAAGCTGCTATGTGAGTGCTGGGAATTGAACTCAGGACCTCTGGAAGAGCAACCAGTGCTCTTAACCACTGAGCCATCTCTCCAGTGCTGAATAACATTCTTATTCTTCTTCGTGATCAGCCAGTGTTTGGAATATGTTTGTGTATCATCTTGAGCAGATACTTATTTAACAAAAATTATCTGCTCTTTAGAATTCTGGTTTTTAAAATTAGTAGTAAGTGAGCCTTGTTAATGACTGGTAAGTTCAGAGGCATAACTGAACATTGCCAACTCAAAACTAAGTGCAGTGTTTTTCTAAAACTGAAAACCCACCATAAGTGATAGTTTGTGTATTTATCAGCTACTGACAGTTTAACATCAGTGTATTACCAGAGTTTTAGAACTTCCGTTGGGCTGGACATGACTGGAGTAAAGTACTTGCTGCTTGTGGGCTGGATGCTCAGCATCCCTGGAGGAGCCATCGCTGGGTTCAGTTGAAAGACTCGGCATCAATATAGAAAGTGGAAATCAATCCAGGAAGACACAAAAAGTCCTTGTCTGTCTTCAGCCTGCATGCACGCCCATATCCACCTTAAAAAAAAAAACAAAAAAACAAACACCTATTGTTGTATACCAGTGTCTATTTCAGCTTATTGCAGAATTAATATAAATATATGAGGCACATTCGACGTAGTTAATGCACATATGTGTTACGCAATATTCCACATTGAAAATCATTTTATATACTCATGAGAATTGAGGTAAAAGTTAAATTTTATAGAGCTAGGTGTTAGCATGTGGACGTCTTCCCAAAATGGCAGTGTTATGGAGTTTACGTATCAGTAACAAATCTCACAACAGACTGTGTGAGCCCTGTTGGTACTTACTTCTTTCAGTTTGTGTCACACTGGAAGAATGTTTATTACAGTTACTTCTTCACTAGTTTAGGCCTCGGTAAGGGACGATAAAAGCACAGAAAATACTTTTTTTTTTTTTTACAACTGATCAAATAATATACATAATATTATTCACCACAGTAAAACTTCTTTAAAAAATAAACCATTTTAAAATTTTCTTTCTTTCTTTAATTCTTCAATGCATTTATTTTTACTTTATGTGCATTGGTTTTTGCCTGCATGTGTATCTGTGTGAAGGTATCGGAACACCTGGAGCTGGAGTTACAGACAGTGGTGAGCTACCATGTGGATGCTGGGATTGAACCCAGGTCCTCTGGAAGAGCAGCCAGTGCTCTTAACTGCTAAGCCATCTCTCTACCCAGGATAATTTCTTTATGAAAGAAAAAGAACTTTAAAATATAGACCGAGAAATGTGTTAGTAGGTCATCAGGGACAAGGGAATTTTAGCACAGAGATCTCAAGTAGACAAGACTCAGTCCGGTGCCTCTTTAGAATCAGAGGGACACTATAGAAAATGTTCAGATCCTAACTCTAATACAGAAGAAAAATTGACGTGGACAGTTGAATGGTTATTTCATAAAGATATACATATAGCTAATATTAAAATGAACAAATGAGAATTCCCAGTGAAAACCACAGTTAGGTATGACTTTATCTCCACTAAAATGAATACATGAACATTACTCAGAATAAGTACTGCAACCAGTTTAGCTAACTAACAGTTTGGTGATGTCTTCAAATTAATAAACTTATAACATCAGTTTCATTCCTTTGTACTTACGTTAAAGATAAGGTTTATATAAGCAGTTTCATCAAGTCTTTATTCTTTGCTTGCTTTTGAATTTTGATACAGTGTCTTATTCTGTAGCCCAGGCTGGCCTTGAACCCACTACATCAGCTGCCATACTTGGTACAACATCATTCTTCCTAACAGTACTCACAGAATAGATTACTACCAGCAATAAAAAGGAATGATCTCATATGATAGGAATTTTCTCAAAAATTCTCTTTGTGAAAGAAGCCAAAAAGCACATACTGTTTGATTGCATTTGTTTAAAGTTTGGGTATTAACAAGACTTTAAAGATGATTATACTAATTAAAACTCTGATTGCCACCAGGTGTGGTTTCATACACCTACATTTTCAGTGCTCAGGAAACTGAGGCAGAAGGATCTTAAGTTTTAGCCTAGCCTGGACTACCTAGTGAGTTCTGGGCCAGCTTGGGTTACCTAGTGAAACCCTGTCTCAAAAACAAAGCACCATATTTCTTGCTTTGGTGGAGAAAAGGGATTCAGTAAGAAGGAACATGAGGGAATATTTTTGTGATACTAATGTTGTCTTCAGTAGTATCTTGATAATGATGGTTTAATCATATGTGTTAGTGTTTGGATAAATATCTGTGTCTTCCACCTCCCACCCCAATGCCCTCACTCCCGACCCCAGCCCCGCTCATGTTCTGAACACTTGGTCCCCAGCTAGTGCCAGCTAGTGGTACTGTTTTGGGGAAATTATGGAATCTTTAAGAGATGGAGAAACCAGCCTGAGGAAGTGAGTCAGAAGGACCAGCACCTGAGGTTTGGCAGCTCTGACCTCCTCTGTCTGTTCTCTACCTCCTGACTGCCCCCTGCTCTTAACTCCGCCCCTTCCCAGCCATGATGGCTGTATCCCTTCAGACTAAAGCCGGAGGAACCCTTCTTCTGTTGCTCTTTGTCAGATATTGTTCACAGCAACAAGAATTACTAGTACTGTGAGTGTCCTTGTCAAAGTAACTGATTTGAACGTTTATTTTAACACTGGCATGGTGGAAAAGCCGGTAACCCCAACATTTCTGAGACTAAGATAGGAGAATCATGCTCTTTATAGAAGACATAATTTCAAAGCAATACAATTTTACAAGAAAATATGAGTTGGAGCTCTAAAAATATGTTTCAGTTGATTGTGGTTTTAACAGTCATTTACAGAAAATTGAATTCTAAGTAGTGAATATAATTTTCCTCTAATAATAGTACCTCTATTTATAGACTGTCAGAATGTTTTTAAAATTTGTTTTATTGTTTTTAATTATGTTTATATATGTATTGAGAATTATCCATGTGTGAATGCACGTCTCCACAGAGTTCAGAAGAGGGTGCTGGATGCCCTGGAACTGGAATTCCAGGTTGTGAGCTGTCCGATGTGGTACTGGGAACTGAACTCAAGTCCTCTGCAAGGGCAGAGAGTGCTCTTAACCACGGAGCCACCTCTAAACCTGTCAGGACATTAGCTGTGTTGCTAATAAAATAATGATTAAGAAGGTGGGCCCTGTGCAGGGTGTGATGGTGTCTGCTTTACAATTCTAGTACTTGGGAGGAAGAGGCAGGAGGATTGCCACAAATTTAGGCCAAAGAAATGCTACAACTATTAATGTAAAATAAAATGTACAAAAATAGGAAGTTAAATGATGAGATGAAAGGTAGGCTCTGGAGTCAGACCTTCCAGAATTCAGTCCTGACTGTGACCTGAGGGAGATAGTCGCACATCTGTGGATGTCTTACTTTGTTCACTTTATTTTGAGAAAAGGTCTTGCTATGTAGCCTAGGCTGTCTTTGAACCTGTAATCTACCTACCCCAGTTTCCTGAGTGCTGGGATTATAGACATGCACTACTATTCCTTTTGGTGTGAGTGCTTTAAAGATTGCTAATTAGTGTTTTCTTATTAGTAACATTGTTGACATTGCTAACATGCCTCCATTTTTCTTGGTTTTTAATAAAAGGCTGTTGTCATTCTCACTTTTCATTTTTGCCACCTCAATAACATAGTTGATATGAAGAGACAGAATAATGTTGCTGCACCCTAGACCATAATACAAATTAATGTAAACTATTTGCTATATTTATGTTATGATATGCTTTATTTTGTGGGAGAAAGACATAGGACCATAAATGCTAAGACAATACATGAGAGCTATGATGGAGAAAGTCCTAGGGTGCCAAGAAAGAGCCAGCTGTAAAAAGTTATTTTGCGAGGACGATTCAAGATGGCGGAGACAAGCAGACGCAGGTAGGCCTGTAGCAGCGGCCCGCGGAGGTAGATGGGCCCAGAGGCAGCCGACAGGGACTTTCAGGCCCGGCAGCAGCTGGCGGAGACATTCAGGCCCAGCGGCAGCCCACAGAGATGGACAGGCCCTGCAGCAGAGATAAGCAGACGGAGGTGGACAGGCCTGGCGGTGGCGGCCGACAGAGACATTCAGGCCCAGCGGCAGCCCACAGAGGTGGACGGGCCACACAGCAGAGACAGGCGGACGGACGCAAGTCGGCGACCTGTGGAGGTGAACAGGCCCAGTGGCAGTGGCCGACAGGGACATACAGGCCCAGCGGCAACCAGCAGAGACATACAGGCCCGGTGGCGGCCCGCAGAGGTGGATGGGCCCCGCAGCAGTGACAAGCAGAGGTAGGTAGGCCTGCGGTGGCAGCCGGCAGAGACATACAGGCCCGTTGGCGGCCCGCAGAGGCAGACAGACCCAGCAGCAGCTGACAGGGACATACAGGCCCGGTGGCGGAGACAAGTGGATGCAGGTGGGCCTGTGACAGCGGGCCGCAGGGGTGGACAGGCCCGGGGACAGAGAGGGGCGGACGCAGCTTGGAACGGGGATACCCCTAGCCCCAACACCTGGGGAAGAGGCTATCTCCGTGGGACAGAACCAGGGCGAGTCTGGGCACTCTGTCTGGGGACAACCCAGGGCCCAACTGCTGATCCTGTGAAACCCAACAACTTGGAGGTGTTGGTGAGACTACCCTGCTCAGCTGAAACCCATCTGGGAGAGGATTCAGATGCCTACAGTTTGAAGTCTGAAGAAACAAGATCAGCTCAGGAGTTGACAAATGAACAAAACGTGACCTGGGAACACAGAAGAAGGCGCCACCCAGCCACTAAACCAGATCACCAGAATCATAAGTATATAATTCACCAACTGAAATCAGCTGTCCCTGAAGAAACAGCCCAATAGCACCAATTTAACCAAGAACCCCTACTAAACCAAGACTAAAAATTAGAACAAGAGAGGCACTCTCAGACACAGACACCACCTGCACCGCACAGAGGAAAAGATGAGGAGACGCCAGCGCAAAAATACAGGCAATAACATAAAGACCTATATGGCAACATCAGAACCTAGTGATTCTACACCTGCAAGACCTAAACATACCATGACAGAAGAAACAGAAGAAATCAACCCTAAAAATGACTTTAAGAAGATGATAGAGGCCCTTAAAGAAGAAATAAAACATTCCCTCAATGAGGAAATAAAAACTTTCCTTAAAGAGGAAATGAAAAACTACCTTAAAGAGGAAATAAAAACTTTCCTTAAAGAGGAAATGAAAAACTCTCTTAAAGAGGAAATAAAAACTTCCCTTAAAGAGGAAATGAAAAACTCCATTAAAGAGGAAATAAAAAACTCCCTTAAAGAAATGGAAGAAAAAACGAACAAAAAATGGGAAGAAATCAAATCAAGCCAAGAAAAAGCAATTAAACAGATGAAAGAAACATTCCAAGATCTGAAAAATGAATTTGAGACAATAAAGAAAACACATGCTGAGGGAATGCTGGAAATAGAAATCCTGACTAAACGAACAGGAACTACAGAAAATTTTTAATCCAGTTAAATTTTGTGTAGAATATACATGTACATAGAGACAATACATATTCTTTCTGACCACTCTATTTCTCTCTCTCTCTCTCTCTCTCTCTCTCTCTCTCTCTCTCTCTCTCTCTCTCTCCCTCTCTCCCTCCCTCCCTCCCTCCCTCCCTCTCTCCCTCCCTCCCTCCATCGGTTTTTCAAGACAGGGTTTCTCTGTGTAGCTTTGGAACCTGTTGTGAAACTCGCTCTGTAGCCTAGGCTGGCCTCGAACTCACAGAGATCCGACTGGCTCTGCCTCCTGAGTGCTGGGATTAAAGGTGTGCACCACCACCACCGCCGCCTGGCTTTTGACTACTTTAAATGTAGTATATTTAATTATTATTTTTTTTTTTTTTAAAGCACAATCTAGGAAATACCTAGGTGTAGGTAGTTTTCTGTTTTTCTACTCTAATGTGTGTGGATTAGGCTTGTTTTTAAAAACCATTAATCAGGTTAAAAGCTTTTAGGGAGTTTTTCCTTATCTTTTTTTTTTTTTTTTTTGGTATATTTCCTTTGCTACTCAGAGTAGCATATGTATGTATGTATGTATGTATGTATTTATTTATTTATTTATTTATTTATTTATTTTGGTTTTTCGGGACAGGGTTTCTCCATGTAGTTTTGGTGCTTGTCCTGGATCTCGCTCTGTAGACCAGGCTGGCCTCACAGAGATTCACCTGGCTCTGCCTCCCGAGTGCTGGGATTAAAGGCGTGCGCCACCGCTGCCCGGCAGCATAAGTAATTTAAATGGATCTTTTCAGTGATACGGATGTTCAGTGATTAACTTCTACAGTATACTTCTGAGAACCCGGCATGGCTCTAGAAAACAGAACGTGGGCAGAGGTAAAGGAATAACACAAAGTGTATATATAATTTTGCTAAAATACCAACCGGTGTAATGAATGAGAAATCAGATCTTCATGAAAAATGTATTAGTTACAAGTAGTTGAATCTTATTGTTCTATAAAATTGATACATTAGCAAATAAGACTCTGAAAGGGCATCTAATCTGAAATTCTGATGGACAGTTAAGTTTTATATTCCTGCTGTGTGGTGGTGGCACAAGCCTTTAATCCCAGCTCTACAGGAGGCAGAGGGATTAAAGGGTAAATCTCTTGAGTTCTAGGACAGCCAGGACTACACAGACAAAACTTGTCTCAAAAAGACCCCCCCCAAAAAAAGAAGAAAGTAAAACATACTCTTTATTTTATTATTTATGCTCTTATTATGGGTATAAATACATGTATCCCCACACTTTTTTAATACCTCATCGATATCCACTAATGGCAATTTTTTTCTTTCCCAGGGAGACCAATTTGATATACTAAAGATAATTTGGTCTTTCATTTCTTGTATGTGTATAAAATCTAGTATGGAAAATAA
Organism: Peromyscus maniculatus bairdii; assembly: GCF_049852395.1. Classification (NCBI taxonomy): domain Eukaryota; kingdom Metazoa; phylum Chordata; class Mammalia; order Rodentia; family Cricetidae; genus Peromyscus; species Peromyscus maniculatus. Next base: position 108,317,717 of record NC_134852.1, read on the forward strand.
TCCAAAATCAGAACCAATACAAGTTAATACAAATGGTACTTTTGAGTGCAAAATTCCACTATTGATCTTGTGTGATTGGTGCTATCAGAAAACACAGGCATTCAACACACAGTTTATTCAGCATCCTCAAGGAGGGAACAGCCACCCTCTTAGTCCTCTTCGGCTCAGAGCTCTCGTCCTCACCTTGTCCAGCACAGTAATACCCACAGAGAGGAAAACATAGCGTTTGTGCAGTCCAGATGCACCAGTGACAGGTTGCATGTGCTACTCTACAAAGCTAAGATCTACCAGCCTTACTTACTGATTTTTAATTTTTTCTTTGGAATCTAAAATATTGTTGAATCAAAAAGGCCCCCAGATAACCTGTGAGCAACAGGAATATTTGTTTGTCTATGGCACAGAAGGATTAAGTTGCTAGAGAAGCTGGACATTAGTATACAGCCTTTCCGAAAACTGGTGTTGGAATGAGTGTGTCTGGCAGAGTACAAGGATGAACTGTGTCAATAAGTAATGAAGAGAAGTTAATAGAAAGCAGAAAAATGATGCGTAACACTTCAAATGATGGTCTTGCTCATGTACAGGAAGAGGGATCCATCACTTGTCGTGACCACCTGCCCCATAATGCTGTGCTGCTCAGTAACTAAGTAAAGATCTGTCTTGACTGAGGGAAAGCTGGGGGCCTGGTAAGGAATTAATGGGCTGTTGACAGACACGTAAGGAAAAACTAAGAATTTAGTCTGGAGATTTGAATTGACTAAAGATCTGATCATGAGGTATCGGAGTTTCTTGGTGGACTTGTCCATGCATTGCTGCTGATGATTTTAGCAGGACAAAGCTCCCTGCTGGGTAGTCTGAGTTTCTGTCGCACATGCACATGCATAGAGTGTAAACCAGCAGTGATGGGCTGCTGAGTTCATGGACTTCCTGCTGTGGGTTCAATCTTCTCTTATGCTAGCAAAAAGGCAAGGATCACTAAAGACACCTCTTCTCATTTGTTTGAAAATAGTTTCTTAACAGTAGTTCATACTTAACATACAAACCCGGACTGGGTGGTGATTATTCATTGGCAATGATTGTGCTCATTCCAGTCCCTACAAAACCACCATTCCTGTCATGTACTGTACTCTAAATGTAACCTCATTGTTTCACCCTTAGTTTAAGAATAAACACTTGGGGCTGGAGAGATGGCTCAGCAGTTAAGAGCACTGACTGCTCTTCCAGAGGAATTCCCAGCACCCACATGGCAGCTCACAACTGTCTGTAACTCCAGTTCCAGAGGACCCTCACACAGACATACATGCAGACAAAACACCAATGCACATAAAATAAAAATAAATAATTTAAAAAAAAAAGAAAGAATAAACACTTTAAAAAAAAACCACATTAATAGCAGCTAACAGAACCATGGGTGTGGAAAGTTTCCAAAAGGAGTTTCTTCTCTTCTCTTCTCTCTTCCCTCCTTTCTTTTCTTTTCTTTTCTTTTCTTTTCTTTTCTTTTCTTTTCTTTTCTTTTCTTTTCTTTTCTTTTTTTTTTTTTTTGAGACAGGATTTTTCTCTGGCTGCCCTGGAACTCTCTCTGTAGACGAGGCTAGCCTCGAACTCACAGAGATCTACTTGCCTCTGCCTCCCAAGTGCTGGGATTAAAAGCATGCACCACCACCGGCTGGCCAAAAGGAGTTTCTTAAATTCAAGGCATGGTAACCTATGCCTGTAATTCTAACCCTTTAGCGATAAGAGGCAAGAAGATCAGAAGTTTGGGGTCATTCTGGGCTTCATAGAGTGTCAGAACAGCCTGGATACATGAGACTCTGTTTCCAAGAAGTAGCAGAGGGAACGAGCCTCTGTATAACAAGTGATCTCTGTTCTATTCCCAGCGCTTGGAACACAGCAATTAAATACACAATTGTACCGGCTTGGTACAATTTCTGCCTTCCAACTATAGGTAGTAGTGGTAATGATCATTGAGGATTCTGCATATCAAGGAAAATGCCTTTACATTTTTAAAAATTATTTTATGTATATGATGTGTTTTGCCTGCATATATGTTTTTGTACCATATTCATGCCTGGTGCTCATGGAAACCAAAAGGAGGCATTAGATTCCCTGAAACTAGAGTTACATACAGTTGTGAGCCGTCATTGTAGATCATGTAGGTGTTGGGAATCTAACCCAGGTCCTGGGAAGAGCAGCCAGTGGTCTTAACCACTGACCCTTCTACAACTCCTCTCCATCAAAGATTTCTTTTTTACACATGGGAGGAAAAAAAAAAAAAAAACCTCACCAATGTAAGGCTCTTATAGAAGCTGGAAGAAATGGATATCCACTTTTTAAACATCAATACTGAAATTTCAGTTATTCATCCATTCATTGACCCATGATGAAATAGTCAGAATCATGGTAAACCATCATGATTCTGACAACGGATGTGAAGAAGATGGTATTAATAACTGCAAAAACAATGTCATTATACACATTGCAGGGGCTCACATGTGTGAATCTGTGTTGGTGTGTGCTTAATGAGTATGTTTGCATATAAGGGCAGAGGACAGCAGCCACAGGTGTTGGTCCTTAGGTGCTGCCTATTTACTTCTTAAAAGGATTTCTCAGGAGCCTGGAACTAGGTTCTCTGACCAGCAAGTCCCAGGGAGACACCCCTGTCTGTGCCTAAGGTTACAAGTGTACAGCACCATCCCTGAGCTTACTATCATTGATGGAACTGAACTCAGGTCCTTATGCTTGTAAGGCAAGCACATTACTCAATGAGATATTTCACCAACACTTGGGAAACTTGTAGGTCTTTTGTCGTGAGACATAACAAAGGGAGGAATTGCTTTAGCTCATGTTTTCAGAGGTTACCTACATTCCTTCCTAGTCAGTCCTACTGTGTCTGGGCCTGAGGTAAAAGATCATCATGGTGGTGTGAGCATGTGGTAGAGGCTGGTTATCTCATTCAGGACAGCATCCAGAGAAAGGGCCTTGAAATAAGTGCTACCTGCTTCCCAATATCCCCCAATAATGCCACTGTAGTAGTAGTTTAAGAAAAAACTAACTCAGTTATTAGATCGTAACCAAATGCCCACCAACTGTCAGTTAGGTCCCAATACTTGGGGATCTGTGGGAGCATTTCAACAGCCATACACCAGAATATCTCCTTATCACTAAGGAAGGGGTTCATTTCTAGATCCCTCAATTGCTTGAGATTTTTCTTGTCACCTTAAACAACGAAAACCCAGCCATATTTGGGCCACTAAGAAGGACTAAGAGATTGAGATCAATGTGAGCTATACATTGGGACCCTGACTCAAAATATATTCAAGTTGGAACAAACTGTACAATAGCTTTTGCCTTTTTTGGTGTGAGCCTAGTCTTCAGTTGCCGAGCCATCCTTCCAGCTCTGCAGTAGCCTGTAGGTCATAGGCCGACCAGCACCACAGGTAGAGATTGAAAACCTCCCAGTGGTTGCTGTTGAACAGCTGATATTGGCATTCTGGAACTCCTCCTCTGCTGCCTGGTTTCCCTGAACACATCGTATCACTGGAGTGATGATATTCCAATTATTTACATGTGAACAAGCATAAGAAAGTAGTAATGTATTGGTAGCATATAAACTCAGACAAGTATGTTGATTCCTAACAACTGTAGATTGCCCACATGGTTGGTAGAGATAGCAATATCTTTGCTTCTTGTTGGCACAATGCACACTATATTTCATACAATAAATTATTGAAAGTGTTGTGTAGTTATCTACAGATTGCATCTATAGGGTATACACGATACAGAGTCTGGGAAATGGCTGAGTGGGTGAGTGCTTCCTGCCCAAGTGTGAGGACTGGAGTTCAGATTCCCAGCACCCATGCAGAACAGTGACAAGTATCTGTAATCCCACCACTAGTGTGGGGGTGGGGATAGGTGGATACTTGGATCTATTTTAAAAAGATAGCATGGGGCTGGGCGGTAGTAGCGCACGCCTTTATTCCAGCACTCAGGAAGCAGAGGCAGGCAGATCTCTGAGTTTGAGGCCAGCGTGGTCTACAGAGCGAGTTCCAGGACAGGCTCCAGAGCTACACAGAGAAACCTTGTCTCAAAAAAAAAACAAAAAACAAAAAACAAAACAAAAAAAAAAAAAAACAAGCCAAATAAATAAATAAATAAAGCATGGAAGGTGGTTAAGGAAAATACCCAACATACCACACACAGAAATTTGAAGAGTTAAAAAAGCCACAAGCAAGGTTTACACTGATCTCTGTAAGATTATAAAATACTTTAAAAGGGTTCACCTTTGACTTGTTTAATGTTGTACCTACCTTTGTTTCCCTCCAGTGTTGTGTGCTGCTGATCTATTCAGTAAGGAAAATAACATTTCTGTTTGATGGACAGGACATTTTAATGTATGTTCTTTCCAGAATACTTAGGTTTAGAGTTGGGGGTTTGTTAGACTGCTCCCAGACTGTTGATGTTCATCATTGTGTTGTTCCCCTTATTTTAATTTCCAGTAGGTGCTGTTCTCAGAGTTCACTAGACTCAGAAAGATTTTTATGCTGTCTTATTTTTTCCCCTGTTTAGAAATCGAACCGAGTTGGCTGAGACTCTTGCACTCCTGAAAGCACAAATTGATCCTGTCCTAGTGAAAAACTCTAGCCAACAGGAAGACTCTTCCCGGGAAAGTCCCACTCTAGAGGATGAGGAGACTAAAAAAGAGGAAGAAACAGCTAAACAAGGTTTTTTTGTGTGTTTTCTTTTGCTTTGTTTTATAATCTCTTCTATTTTCTGCCCCTCTACTCAACTCTATAATCCTGAATTTTTACCTCATTTTTTCAGTTGAGAGCCTTCCTGTAAAAGACTTTATTTCAAAGGAAAAAAAAAAAAGAGGAAAAGGGGTTGCTCTTTGGGACATTGAAAATGTTCAGATCATTACCGCAGAGTCTTACTCCTCGGAGAATCTTGGCAGGTGTGGTGACCTCCCCTGTGCTCCCGCACTTGGGGGGCCGAGGCAGGATGTGCTGAGGGCTGGGCCAGCCCGAACCAGACCAAAGCACTAGCAGAACGCTGAGACGCTCATTGAACTTGTTGATGGGCTGCGGAAAGATTTATCAGAGACTTGGCAATTATAAGCATCTTTACGTTTATAGGGTCTGGGGCATTCAGATCAGACATTTATTTACATTGTAGTCCTCCCCGACTAAATGTCTGAACATGTTAAACATGAAGTTCCTGTTTTCTCCATCTGTAGCCCTAAGAATTCTGTCTTTATGAATTTGATTACTGGGCACCTCCTGTCAGAAGAATCACTTAGCATACTGTCTTCAGGTGTCCATATTAGTATATGTGTGATGGTTTCCTTTCTCTAAGAGTAAGTAACAGTTCACTGTGTAGGCACCACATTCTGTGTATCCATCAGTGAGCATTGGAGTTACTTCCTCCCGAAGGCTGTTGTGAATAATCCTGCTGTGAACATACCAATATAGATACTACTTTGAGTTTATACTTATGCTACACGCCCACAAGTGAAATTACTAAATCTATGATAATACTGCTTAATTTTTGGAGGCCTTACCATACTGTTTCTTTTTTTACCTTTTTTCTTGAGACAGGGTTTCTCTGTGCAACCCTGGCTGTCCTGGAACTCAATCTGGGATTAAAGGCATGTGCTATCACACCCAGCTTTTTTTTTTTTTTTTTTTTTTTTTTGGTAATTCATCTTAATATGTATGAAGTACTCTCTTGTTCTAGATATTAGTCTCTAATGACTAATGGTGCTCAACAGCTTTTCAAATGCTTATTGACCGTTTATGTGTCTTTGGAAATGTATTTATTAAATTCTTTTGTTGTTTTATGTTCTTATTGTGAGTTAGGTGTTCCAGTGTGTTGCTCAGACTGGTCTTGAGTTTCTGGGGTCAGGTAATCCTCCTGCCTCAGACAAAGGAGCTGGGCTTATGTCTTCATGCCTGGACTGTCCATTTTTTAAACTAGAGTGCATTGTTCACTTTTGTTGTTGTTGTGCATTGACAGTTATAGTTACTAAACCTATTTTCATTGAGTTTACTAATTTTCTGTCCCAGCAAATGAAATCTCTACCTTTTTAAAGGAAAAAACAAAGTACTGACTTGTAAAAAAGAAATCAACTAATTCTAATGCACATTCATGGTGCTAGTGCATGTCTGTGTACATGTATGTAGAGGCCACAGGTCAACTCAGGTTTTATTCCTCAGGAGCCGTTCACCTTGGTTTCTTGAGAAAGTCTGTTACACTAGGTCCTGGAAGTCCCTGGTTAGGCTACACTACCTGGCAAATGAGCCCCAGGACTAGCACTCGAGTTACAGACATAAACGGCCACATCAGGTTTATTGTTTTGTTTTTTAATGTTGGTTCTGGAGAGCAAACTTGGATTTGCACCACAGACACTTTCTGAACTGAGCTATCTTCCCAGCTAAGTCGACATCTTTAGTTTTATTTATTATGTCTGTGTGAGTGTGAGTGTGTGTACATATATGTGTGTTTACAAATTTATACTTTGTTTGTTTGTTTGTTTGTTTAGTTTTTTCAAGATAAGGTTTCTCTGTGTATCAGTCCTGGCTGTCCTAGGACTTGTTCTGTAGACCAGGTTGGCCTCAAACTCAGAGATCCACCTGCCTCTGCCTCCCCAGTGCTGGGATTAAAAGCATGCACCACCACTACCACCGCCCAACTTTAGTTATACTTTTTATTTTTAATGATGGGAAGGAATTTACATGCCCTTTCATGTGTTTATTTTGTCTTTTACATTATATTCTTTCTTTACTTTGATGCTTTAGAGAAACTATCCATAAAACAACACAGTGTATGAAACATTGCTTGAAAACAGATAATTAAGCCTCCTTATTGTGAAATGATATTTCCACACATTAAACATTTTCGTAGTTAAATCCTAAATACCATGCTCCTTTGACCATTGTTCATATGATTTGAAGTACTGGTGGTGGTTTTTCTAGTAAGCTACCTTTTCACATATAACAAATATTTGGGCTGCTTTGGTAAGGCGTAATAGTTTTAAAGTATACTCTTGTATTATAGAAGGGTTTGTTATTTTTTTCTCTTTTGGTTTTATTTTTGTTTAACAGCTTGCTCTTAAGGATTAGTTCTGGCATAAAGCCTACTACTATTTTTTTCATTTGGTTGTCCATTTGGTCATTCATTCAACATATTTATTTCCACCCACAGTAGGAAAATCAAAGGGGTTGGGCCTTTGTGGCACACACTTTTAATCCTAGCACCCAGCATGGGAGGCAGAGGCAGGTGGTGTTGAGGCCAGCCAGGGCTTCATATTGACCCTTGTCTCAAAAAAAAAATTATATCAATATAAATAAAATAAAGGGATTGGAAAATTAACTCAGTGGTTAAGAGCACTGGTTGCTCTTCTGGACACAGTGGCTAACAACCACCTGTACCTTTCCTTCCAGGATATGTAGTGCACTCTTCTGACCTCTGAGGACACATGGTGCACAAATATATATGCAGACAAAACACCCATACACATAAAAAATAAATAAATAAAAAGTAAATGCCACAAAGAATATGGGTGGGAACAAAATTGTTTGTTTGTTTTCTCTGTGTAGCTCTGGCTTCCTGGAATTTGCTCTGGGACCAGAGTGGCCTCTCAAAGAGATCTACCTGTTTTTGCCTCCTGAATGCTAGGATTAAAGGTGTGTGCCACAACACCCAGCTGCAAAATAGAAGTTTAAGTGGCAGTTAACAGGGATTGGAAGACTTAAATTTGATTTTTTTTTAAATTTTTTTATTTATGTGGCTAGAGTGTTTGATCAACAGTTAAGAGCACTTGATACTCTTGCAGAGGACCCAGGTTTGATCCCCAACACTTACATGGTGGCTCATAATTATCTGTATTCTAGTTCCAGTGGATCTGATGCCCTCTTCTGGCCTAGACATGAAGCATGTTTGTGGTACACTCACATACATGCAGGCAAAACACTCAGACACATAAAATAATGTTTTTTTAATTTGATTTTCTAGCATTTCCTTATGGTTAAATAGTTCTGGGGCTGTCGAGATGGCTCAGTGATTAAGAGCACTTATTGCTCTTCCAGAGGACCTATGGTAGATTGCCAGCACCCACATGGCAGCTCACAGTCCCCAACTTCAGGGTATCTAATGCCTCTGGCATCTGCCAGCACCTGTACTCACATGCACACACATCCTACACTCCCCTTCCCTGCATACACACACACAATATTAAAAAATAAAAATTTTAAAACTATTAGTCTTGGGAAGGACATGGATGCTACATTGCGTGTGTGGAGGTCAAAGGACAGCTTTGAGGAGTTGGTACTCTCTACCTTTACCCAAGTTTTGGGGTTTTGAACTCAGGTCATTAGACCTGCACAGCAAATGTTTTTTTTAACCTGCTGAGCCATCTTGCTCGGCCTGTTGACATTGATTTTGATGGACAGTTCATTGTGTAGTTTAAAAGTCAAAACAAAGTATCCTTTTAGTAAAGTTTTTTTTTATATTTATTTTATTATTGTGTGGGTGTGTACATGCACAAGTGAATGTGTGCTGTGTCCACAAACACTCTTCTCCCACCAAGCCCTTGCTGACCCTTCCTCAGTAGAGTAAAACTCTTCCAAATATATAATTCAAAAATTCCTCTGTGGAGCCTCAGAGGAGAGGAGAAAAAGTGATCTACAAAAGTGCTTCCTAAACTTCTGTGCGCTCACTGTCCACTTGAGGACATTGATGGGGAATAGATTGGCGGTAACTGTTCATGCCTTTTGCAAAGAACCTGTGTGATGCTGCTCCACATGTCTGTATACAGAGGTCTGTATAAGGAGGAGCAAGGCAGAGAGGTCTGTATGGGGAGGAGCCAGGCAGAGAGGTCTGTATGGGGACCAAGGCAGAGAGGTCTGTATGGGGAGGAGCCAGGCAGAGAGGTCTGTATGGGGAGGAGCAAGGCAGAGAGGTCTGTATGGGGACCAAGGCAGAGAGGTCTGTATGGGGAGGAGCCAGGCAGAGAGGTCTGTATGGGGAGGAACAAGGCAGAGAGGTCTGTATGGGGAGGAGCCAGGCAGAGAGGTCTGTATGGGGAGGAGCCAGGCAGAGAGGTCTGTATGGGGAGGAACAAGGCAGAGAGGTCTGTATGGGAAGGAACAAGGCAGAGAGGTCTGTATGGGGAACAAGGCAGAGAGGTCTGTATGGGGAGGAGCCAGGCAGAGAGGTCTGCATGGGGAGGAGCCAGGCAGAGAGGTCTGCATGGGGAGGAGCCAGGCAGAGAGGTCTGTATGGGGAGGAGCCAGGCAGAGAGGTCTGTATGGGGAGGAACAAGGCAGAGAGGTCTGTATGGGGAGGAGCCAGGCAGAGAGGTCTGTATGGGGACCAAGGCAGAGAGGTCTGTATGGGGACCAAGGCAGAGAGGTCTGTATGGGGAGGAACAAGGCAGAGAGGTCTGTATGGGGAGGAGCCAGGCAGAGAGGTCTGTATGGGGAGGAGCCAGGCAGAGAGGTCTGTATGGGGAGGAGCGAGGCAGAGAGGTCTGTATGGGGAGGAGCCAGGCAGAGAGGTCTGTATGGGGAGGAACAAGGCAGAGAGGTCTGCATGGGGAGGAACAAGGCAGAGAGGTCTGTATGGGGACCAAGGCAGAGAGGTCTGTATGGGGAGGAGCCAGGCAGAGAGGTCTGTATGGGGAGGAGCGAGGCAGAGAGGTCTGTATGGGGAGGAGCCAGGCAGAGAGGTCTGTATGGGGAGGAACAAGGCAGAGAGGTCTGCATGGGGAGGAACAAGGCAGAGAGGTCTGTATGGGGAGGAGCAAGGCTTGCAGAGGGGTTTTCTCCTTACTTCAAAACAGGTGTGCCAAGGCTTTTTCATATTGCTGTTCCATAAACACCTCTGAGCAAATGCTGGTGGTGTGCTTCCTGGTAAAGAGGAAATGGTTTGTGATAGAGGACTTCTGTGGAGGGAACAGAGGAGGAGCAGGATATTGGGGGTACTATTCTCTCCTCTTTCATGGCACCCTGAGTGGAGCTCAGTGGAGAGTGCCTGCCGAGCTCACAAGTGGCTCTAGATTCAGCCTCACACACTGCAAAAAAACGAACATCACAATGTTTAAGTTTTTTTTTTCCTCTTCTGAAATGAGGTCTCTCACTGTATTATCCAACCTACTCTTAACTCTTGGACTCAGGGGTACCCCCAAGAAAATGTTTCTTATTTGCTCATTTTATAAATATTAGGCATCTTCTATGTATGAATCATAATTTCTTGCAAGGAGGTTCAGTAAACAAAGCACACTGATATATAGTTGTTTTTATGAAACTTACACTATAGTGGATAAAATAACTAACTTGTGTGCCATTTTCTTGAGCCTTTTATGTTCTAAAATGATTTGTATAATACTAAATTGCATAGTTTGAAGCATAAACTTTATTAGATAAACATTGCTGTAAGTTTTCAGGAACCCAAGTGGATATCAGAAACTAGATAATGATGCAACTTACATATATTTCAGTTTTACCATCCAGGTCTATTTTAATTTATAAGTTATGTACAGTAAAGAGATAAGAAACAATAAGATAGAGCCCTTGACCAGTATGCTGTAGTAAGTTATATGAATATAGTCCGTCACTTGCTCACCCCACTCCTCTGTACCTCCTTTTCTCCTTTAGGATTGTACTTGAATGGGTAACTGAAGCCATAGAAAGTAAAACCATAGATAAGGGGGGCCTACTAGGTATAATTACTTCATTTTTCTAGATCAGAGAAATAAGACAAAGACTGTTGTAAGTAGCTTTCCTTAGGTTACATAGTCTGTTATTGGCTAACTCAGTATTCTAGCTGAGACTGTGCGTGCGTGTGCGTGTGCGTGTGCGTGTGTGTGTGTGTGTCCCCGTCCGTCTGTCCAGAGGTCAGCGTTGTTTCTCCACTTAATTTTTAAACTTCATTTTTTCATTGAACCCGGAGCCCTCCGATTAGCTGGAATGGCTGACCAGCAAGCACCAGTGACTCTCTCGTGTCTGGCTCTCCAGCTCTGGGCTAACGGCAGATGTGACAGGTTCCCCACGGCTGCTGGAGATGGAACTCAAGACCTCATGCTTGAGGACTTTGCCGACTGAGCCATCTCTCCCAGCCCTTGCATGCCTGCCGATGCTGCTGCGCTTTTGTGTACCTTACGAGGTAGCGCATCCTTCCTTCGGAACCTTCCCTCTTACGCTCTCCTCCTCTCAGATGTGGTGACCATGCTCTGTCCCAGGGTGAGATTAAAGAAATGTACTTCTTGCTCACTTTATCCCTCTGTTGTCAGCAGAGGTTGCTGGTGGACTTGGTAGAAAATGTGAACAGCCTTCAGCAGTGTGATGCAGTGCAGTCCTAGGAGAACGTGACCAAATTTTCAAAGTGTAGTTGCAGTTTAGAAATGAGGCAAAAAGGAAGAGGTGGCCGGTCAGCACTGGAGGGAATTGTGAAGCCATTCTTGTCCCAAGTAGATCTTTGATCGAATGGCCATCCTTTAGACTTAACCTCGGCAAGATGATTCCACCATTCCTGTGTAGTGGGTGCTGAGGAGAAGCACGTTGCTATAAACTTGTACACAAATCTGAAAGTGACAGAAAACAGCCTTGACAATTCACCAGCAAATGAATACTTAGGTCAATTAGAGTTGCATTTCACAGATGCTACCCATAAGCTCCCAGCCAGCCCACCCTACCTCTCCAGTTGTCTCCCACAGTTGCCTCTCGTGTTCCGATTCCTCGGGTCTTGACTTTCCCCAAGCCTTTTCCTGTCCTTGGCTTCATTGTGCAGGTCCCGCCCTCAGGTGCTGTCCCCTTCAACTGCTGTGGAAGGCTTGCTTACACTCTGCAGGAAACCCTTGTGACTCCTTCCTCCGTTGTCTAGACTACTTGGTATTTTATGCCACATGTATTCGAGTCATTCACAGCACATGCTTAGAGCTGCCAATGGTTGGATTTTAAATCCAAACAGTGGTTGACATGCAACTGAGTGTTCTGGTCCTGTTAAGGTTGTTGAGAGTTCACTCTAGGTTTTTAGGAGGTATACTACCCGGAGGGTGTGTGTTTATAAAGAACACAGTAACAGTTAATGCCCATTTTACTCCCGTTATATACTGTGTTCTAATTTGGAAGGCACAAAAAATGAAAAAGAAACTCCTGAAAAAGAGGAAGTTGAGGTGAACTTAACTAGCCTTTAGTATAGCTTTACTCTTACTAATTGGAAAGGACTTTTCTTCATTTTTATGTCATATACTTCTGCCCACATGTAAGCTGATAAGGAAATGTTATTTGAGGGTCTGTAGTACAAAATGAACCTGTAGACTGGCAGTTTTCAGATCTGATTTAGTCTATAAATATCTTTAATCTGTACAGTGTTTGGTTTTAAAAGGCTAAAGTAAACTTACCTTTTAAAGGTTTACAGTTACTAGTTTTTTGTTTTTTGTTTTTTTGTATATTCAGATATAGGAAACCATAACCATGATCTAAATCTAGAACATTTCCCTCAACCTTCAAAGAAAGTGTAATTGGAAAAAAAAAGGCAGGGCAGTGGTGGCTCACACCTTTAATACCAGTACTCCGGAGGCAGAGGCAAGCCGATCTCTGTGAGTTCCAGGCCAGCCTGATCTACAGAGGGAGTTCCAGGACAGCCAGGAAAACTCTTGTTTCATGGAGAAAAAAAAAAAGAAAGAAAGAAAGAAACTGTAATCATTTAGTGGCTGTTCACTATCTCTCCTCTTAGCCTCTGGAACTAGTTATGTAGTTTCTCTGTATGGATTTGTCTCTTTAGGACATTTCCTATAAATAAGTATTATGTTATCTCTTTGTTTGAGTTCTTTCACTTAATATGTTTTCACATTTCACCCATGTGTGCTTGATCAATATGTCCTTTTGAAGGAGGAATACTGTCCCTTATATATGTAGTACATTTTGTTTGTCCATTAATCACCTGGATATATGAGTTGTATTTTATAGTTCTATGAATAATGCAGCTGTAAACATTCATGTATAGTTTTTTGTGGGAATATGTGATTTGTGGGTGTTGGCTGGTGCTAAGGACCAAAGCAAGGGCTTCAGGAACACATTCTAGGTATACACTATACCCCTGTTACATCCCAGCTTTAGATGGTTCTTTTTCTTTTTCTTTTTTTTTCTTTTTTGGTACTGGGAATAGAAGACATGGCCTCTTTCATGCTGATTGAGCATTCCACCACTAAATTGACCTTGAACTTACTATCATTCTGCTTCAGTTTCCCAAGTAGTGTTTACAAGTCTGCCCCAGCTCTGTGTGTGTATATTATTGGAAACTGAACCTAAAGACTCACGTGCGTTGAGCTATCACTGTGCTACCAAACTACACCTTCAGCCCTTATTTTCACTTTTTTTTTTTTTAATAGAAGTTGCTGACTTGTCCAGGCTAGCCTTAAGCTTGCAATCCTCCTGCCTCATCCTCTCAAATAGCTGGTATTTTTTAGGCCTGCACCACTATGCCTGACTTTAGATCATCATTTTTACAGTAGGAATGAGATAACCAAGTAATGCTTGGATTGCAAGACCTTAACATAGGAGTAAGTCCACATCATACATGAGGGGACTCATAGCAGACTAGGCAGACAAACCAGTCTGGACTGCCACCTGTTATGATTAGTTTATAAATCTGTAAATGTTTGAACCTAGGCAGAGTGGTATGCATTGATAATCCCAGCACTTAGAAAGCTGAAGTGGGTTCATTGTGAGTTTTACAGTAGCCTGTTCTATATAGTGAGTTCTAGGCCATCCTAGACTACATAGTGAAACTATCTCAAAACAACAAACAATGTGTTTGTTTGTTGTTGTTTGAGCCTGGGTCTCAGAACACTTCCCAGGCTGGTTCTGAACTCCTGGGCTCAAGTGGTCCTTTGCTCAGCATCTCAAGTAGCAGTGACCATAGATGTGGACCACTACACCCAGCTGTTAGTTCATTTTTACTTGTTTTGTTTTGTTTTTCGAGACAGGGTTTCTCTGTGTATCTGTCCTGGCTATCCTGGAACTCGGTTTGTACACCAGGCAGGCTTCAAACGCAGAGAAATCCACCTGCCTCTGCCTCCCAAGTACTGGGACTGCTGTGATTAAAGGTGTGTGCAGCAGCTGCCGCCACCACCACCTGTGGTAAATTTTACTAAGTAGCATTTTTCAGGAGCTTTTACACACCAAGAGTTTAGTCGAGTTTAGTTTATGACAGTGTGGCTTGAAGGCTTAGACACAGGAAGATTGGGGTTGGGGAGAAATGCAGTCTAGGCAGTGTTTACTGTAAGCTTATTAAGACTCTGAATAAGATGAGATGGCCTTGATGAGCTTTATTGTTAATTCTCCCCAGAGGGTCTGCCAACAGTTCTCATTTCTCTTCTTCATCTCTTTATCCTAGAACCGCACCAGTGAGATCTCATTAACACAAGTGAGCTGGAGACACTGTTTAAAACTGAGTAAACTGCAGGAGCTGAGGTCTGACGCGGGGCGGTAGAATCTGGCTAGAAACGGGCATCTGTGTTTGGGAAGAGGCAGCAGGTTTATGTCTGGTGAGGAGAGGGAGCACTGCTGCCTCCTGGCTTCTGTTCTTGTGAGATTGAAGGTGGAATCATCTGAAATGTGGGCACGACAGAGACTGTAGACGTAAGCGTGGGGAAGAAGATTGAAGCTTTGCCAGAGAAAATAGTAAAGTTACGAGGCAGTTTCAGAGCCTCAGGGAGAGCTGGTGACCATATGTAAGATAATAGCAGTTTGTTCCTTAAAATTGGTTTTCAACATTCGGGGTGTGTGTGTGTGTGTGTGTGTGTGTGTGTGTGTGTGTGTGTGTGTGTGTGTGTGTGTGTGTGTGTGTGTGTGTGTAGGAGTCAGTTTCATCCTTCAGCCTTTGTGTGGGTTCCAAGGATCAAGCTTAGGTCGTCAAGTGTAGTGATAAGCACCTCTACTACTGAGCCATCTTGGTGAGACCTCCTTTTACATTTTTTTATGCCTCCATTTCCTACTACTGGCCCCAGTTTTTATTTTTAATTTAGAAAATTTTTATTTTGTGTGTGTTCATGCTTTACATGTATGTCTCTCTGTGTACTGCCTGCATGCTTGGTACCTGAAGAGGCTGAAGAGGGCTTTGGATCTCCTGAAACTGGAATTATAGATGCTTGTTGTAGTCTGCTGTGTGGATGTTGGAAGTCGAACGCTGCTTTTCTGGAAGAGCAGCCGATTCTCCTAACTATGAACCATCGCTCCAGTGTTCACTACTCCTTCTTTGTTTTTGTTTTTGGTTCTTTGAGACAGGGTTTCTCTGTGTAGCTCTGGCTGGCCTGCAACTCTAGCTCTGTAGACCAGGCTGGCCTTGAACTCACAGAGATCCACCTGCCTCTGCCTCCCGAGTGCTGGGATTAAAGGCATGCACCACCACCGCCCCGCCCCCTCTTTGTTTGTACATTTTGTGGTTACATTTACTTAGTATTTGTGCATGTGCCACTGTGCAGGTGTGGAGGTCAGAGGGCAACTTGGGTTGGATTTTGGGGTTTGAACAAGGTCATAAGACTTACATTAAGTGCTTTTACCTGCTGAGTATCGCACCTTCCCAGTAGTCTCCAGTACAGAAATCTTCTCATAGCAGATGCAATGTACCTGTTTGCTATTAATTCTGAGTATATGTTGACTAGAATGCAAACTTAACTAAATACATGAATACTAACTAGATCTGGAGGGATGCTTTTGAACAGATCCAATTTGTATTGCTCTCTTGGAATTTGATTTTTAAGCCCCAATTGTCCATCTTGAAAAATGTTCAATATACTTTCTTCAGTTGATATATAAAATGAGAGACTTCCAAGTTAATGTAGTAGCAGTGTGGGGCTAATTGTTATAGTTTAATTACAGTATTAATGGGGATGGTGTCTTGGTTTGTGTAAAGGGGGTTGTCTGGGTTTAGTGCTGATAACATTATATCAAAGGAAACCCCTTGGTCCTGAACAAACCAGTTGGTCATCTTAAATTAAATTCCTTCTAACGTACTTGATTGCAAAGGATATTATACATTTACTATAGAAAACCTGAGGGGCTGGAGAGATGGCTCAGAGGTTAAGAGCACTGACTGCTCTTCCAGAGGTCCTGAGTTCAATTCCCAGCACCCACATGGTGGCTCACAACATCTGTAATGAGATCTGGTGCCCTCTTCTGTGTACATAATAAATAAATAAATCTTTAGAAAAAATAAAAGAAAACCTGAGGATAAAGCAAAATATTAACAATAAAGCAAGATAGTAATAATTAATAATAATAACAAAATAAATTATCAGTAATTACCCCATGACCAAAAAATAAAATAAAATAAAAATCACTGCTCCTATTATGATCTAGTTCTTTCTGATCTTTATTTTAGGCATGGTTACTGTTGCTTTTATTTATTGGAATTATGTGGTAAAGAGTTTTATGTCTTATTTTTGTACTTCTATGCTAACCATTTTCCAATTTGTTTCTTCATTCAAGAAGGTAGTTCTAGGTGTAGAACAGAAGTGTTTGATACTGAGTAGTTGGACTGGTGTATACTGTCAGTACAGCTTCATGTACATGTATGTGCCTTTCACTACAGAGAGCGAAGGAAGCTATTACTGAATTTCACTTTGTGTGATAAATTGGATAGTTCGTTTTTCCTTTGAGACAGTCTCTTGTAGCCCATACTGACCTTGACTTCACTATATACTTGAGGATAATCTTGTACTTGTGATCCTGTGCTTGGATTACAGTCGTGGGCCACCACTCCCTGATGTATGTGGTGCTGGCGCTCGAACCCACGGCTCTGTGCATGCTGCCAACTGAGCTATCCCAGCATTGTGAACATTTGAACCACTCTGAATTGTTGGTGTATAGCTATAGTCCCATATGTTTTAATAGCTTTAGTTTTATCTGATATTTTAAATGTTCTCTTAAGTATACTGAGTAGCTCTTTGGCACACTGTAGCATAGCCTCTGTTAAATCTGTCAAACCTTACGTGACTCACTTTCTTACTTGTGCGCAGAGACTTTTAAGAAGGCATTGATGGGGGCACAAGAGGAGCCTCTGGATTAAGAGCAGGCGCTGCTTTTGCAGCAGACCTGAATTTCATTCCCAGCATCTAGGTCGGGCAGCCCCTAACTATGGCTGTAAGGAGTTTGGTGCCTTTCGTCCTCCGTGTGAATGGTGCACACACATAAACATGATTAAAAATAAGAAGAAATAAGTATTTTTTAAGTTGTTAATTTTTGTTTGTTTGTTTTACATTTAGGCTACAATTTATTGCCATTACAGTTTATTCAATTAGATCAGCAGGTGTTTTGAGTGTACTATAGGTAAATAATCTGATTCTTCCTCAGAACAATAATTCTTAGACTATTTGAACAAATAAATATGTGAATAAATAATTAGGATTCTGAGTAGTAAGTGCTGTTAAAAACATACATATAGCAAGCTGGGCGGTGGTGGCGCACGCCTTTAATCCCAGCACTCGGGAGGCAGAGGCAGGCGGATCTCTGTGAGTTCGAGGCCAGCCTCGTCTACAGAGCAAGATCCAGGACAGGCACCAAAACTACACAGAGAAACCCTGTCTCAAAAAACCAAAAAACAAAATATATAGCAATATGTAATAAACAGAAGAAATCATTTTTTATAGAGAAATACAGAGTTAAAAAGTAGAATGGATTGTAATTGGGCTGGAAAGATTTAAAATTTTGCCAATACTCTGGTAATTATTTTAGCCAACATTGGAAGCTTGCCTCTGCCACTCCTGTAGACCTCCTGTACACTACTGTACTTGTATAATAAGTGTACATGATATATACACGTAATGCTGGCTGATAGTTGCAGACATTCAGACGTTTTACAATTAGAGATAAAGACAGCAGTAGGCTACTGGCCTGACTTGCCCAATGCCCTGAGTTCTGTCCCCAGCAGACAGACCGTCAGCAGCAAAGTGCTAATGTTTCAGTGAAAAAAATCCAGACCACATGGCTCCACCTTGTAGAAAATATGCACAATTAGAGATAGATAGACAGACAGACAGACTGACTGACAGATGGCTCCTCTGTCCTGAAACCATTAGCAGTGATTGCCTGTGGCTATTAGGCTTCTGGGTATTTTTCTTTGTTGCTTTTCATTTTCCCGCTACTGTGCTCATGTTACCTTGGTGACCTGAAATACTCAGTGATTCCTATACAAGAACATTTCTCACTTTATTAAAAAAAATTTGACCTTTGGGACTGTTTTATGAAGCGTTTCTATTTCATATTTTTGAGACAGCCCTTGAGTTGGAATAAATACCGTGAACTGTATAAATATTTGCATTCCATCACGAACACTGATGTTCAATTGGGAAAGCTGAAGCCTGAGTCGACATTTTAATATCTAGAAATTGGGACTCACAATTTTTTTATTTTCTTTATTGTCAGTTTTTTTAATCAAAATATCCAGTTATAAAAAAACTTCAGATTGAAATTGAAATAAATACTGTATTTCTAAGTTTTGTTTTTTTTTTAAACCTAAAATCTTCTGTTCATCTAAACTTCTTTTCTGGTTTTAGAGCACTCGAAGGAAAATGGAAGGACAAAAGGTGATGAGCGGCCAGTGGATCCCATAAAGCGTTCTGTGGCCAATGTTCTAGAAGAGACAGCTGTGAAAACTGAAAAAGAAGATGAAAAGGAGCTTAAGAAACTGCCTGTCATTGTAAAGCTAGAAAAACCTTTGCCAGAAACTGAGGAAAAAAAGATTATCAGAGAGGAAAGTGATTCCTTCAAGGAAAATGTCAAACCCATTAAAGTAGAAACAAAAGAATGCAGAGTGGACTCCAAAGATCTCAAAGGTAGCTCCGAGAGACTGGGTGCACAGGACCCCGAGCGAGTGGAATTCGGTGGCAACATCAGATCTTCTCAAGACATCACAGAGAAATCTTCTGAGGAAACTGAGAAGCTTAAAAATGACCAGCAAGCCAAGATACCACTAAAAAAACGTGAAATTAAGTTGAGTGATGATTTTGACAGACCTTTGTGCAAGTCAACTACTCCAACAAAAGAGTTTTTGAAAGATGAAATAAAACAAGAGGAAGAGACTTGTAAACGCGTCTCTACCATCAGTGCTTTGAGTCACGAAGGGAAGCAACTAGTGAATGGAGAAGTTAGCGATGACAAGGTCACGCCAAATTGTAAGACAGAACAGATGGAAACCCAGCTTTGTGATACAAAGGAAGACAGCTCTGCCATCCCCTCTAAGGATGGGAATACTCTCACGGAGGGGGATGGGGCCGAGGCTTTCAGTTCTGTCATAGCAAGCACAAAGATGATAAGTGACCTTGAGAAAGAAGCCCCCCTGGGAAAGGCTCTAGATAGCTCTTTATCTGCCTCAGAGAGGCACAGTCAGAAAGGAAGAGGAGAGGACTCTGGGCCTCCAAACACGGAAATGCCTCTTGAGCCTTTGGAGACAGCAACAGATCTCTCTTTAAAATCTGCTTTGTCTGTCATGGAATCCTGCACTGGGAAAGCTGAAGAGAAGGCCCCCAAAAGTAAGAGTGAGAACCACCCACCAGGCATAGAATGCCTGGAAAAGGTGGAAAAGGCCAAAAAGACTGTTGGTGAGAAGGAAAGATTGAGTCCAATACCCGAGGAAGTTGTAAGGAGTCCTGTAGAATCAGAAAAGCCAGATCCTTGTGAAGTGGCTGAAGCTTCCCTCCCACCCGAGATGACTGGCCCCAAGGAGAAACTGGCCTCAGAAAAAAAAGGTGTAGAATGTCTAAGTAGAGGTTCAAGTGAAGGCCAGTCCCTTGAAAATGCAAGCCCAGGAACTCTAGAAAAGGATTCTGAGTCCATGAAGGTAGAAATGGCCAGTGCGGACAAGGTCCAGGCCTCTGGCATGGAGGACACTTCTGAGACGAAGAGCTCCATGCCGAAGAGCAAATTCAAATATAAGTTAGTTCCTGAAGGAGACAGCACGGCTTCAGAAAACACAGAGATCACCTCCGAAAGGCAGAAGGAAGGCATCAAGTTGACAATCCGGATATCTAGTCGGAAGAAGAAGCCGGATTGTCCCCCACAAATTGTAGACTCGGAGAGCAAGGAAGAGAAGGTGGGGAAGGAAGAGGAGAAAACCAGTGTGGGCCGGACTTTAAGAAGGTCTCCGAGAATATCCAGACCCACAGCGAAAGTAGCTGAGATCAGAGACCAGAAAGCTGAGAAAAAAAGAGGGGAAGGAGAAGATGGAGTGGAGGAAGAACCAGCAGCTTTGCAGAGAACAGACAAGAAGGAACACTTGAAAAAAACAGAGAAGGATACAAATTCTAAAGTGAGCAAGGTAAAACTTGCACCGAGTTCTCAGTGTAGAAAATGTAAAATGACTTTACCAGCCTGTTTGATGTGTGCGTGTGGGGGTCAGAGAACAACTTGGAAGTATCTTCTGTCCTTCTTCATGTGGACCACAGGGGTCAAATTTTAGGTCATCAAGCTTGGCAGCAAGCTCCTTTACCCACTGAGCCATCCCACTGGCCACTAAGTTTTCAATTAAATATATGTTTTTGCATGTGTGTGTTTGTGTTTGTGTTTGTGTTCGTGTGTGTGTGTGTGTGTGTGTGTGTGTGTGTGTGTGTGTGTGTGTGTGTGTGTGTGAACATTGGGTGGCTTCGTGTGTGTGTGTGTGTGTGTGTGTGTGTGTGTGAACATTGGGTGGCTCCTTCATCTCTCTCCCCCCTTTGTGAGACAGCTTGAGGCTCAAGGTTCAGCTAGGCTAGACAGTGAGCTTCAACAGTCCACCTATCTGTATTCCCAACCCCCAGGGTTACAAATACACACTGCCAGAGTTGGCTTTTTATGTGGGTTCTGGTCATCCAAATTCAGGTCTTAGTGCTTGTGTGGCAGACTTTTTACTGAGCCATCTCGAAAGCCTTGTGTTCTCAGTTTTAATTAGAAAACTAATTTAGATCTAATTGTTTATTGCTTTGTGTTGAAATGGCCACTCAAAGACAACTAATAATAAACCTTTCCTTTCAATGGTTATACTCACACACTAAATTTCAGACATACAATGTTTCTTTTAGACTTCTTTTTCTATTGCAAGCAGTTCTAGGCATACATTCTATAAGCTATTCAGCTGATAATGAGCCTGTAGAGTGCTGAAATTAAACTCCCCACATCCACTATTAACAGTTTGGGGTATACATTGTTTCATTCATTTTTCTAAGCATTCATGTGTATGTTTATGAACATGTATTCATACAATTTTTTCAATAATTGGATCACACCTATTTGTTTCACTTAACAGTGATGTCTCTTCTTATGTGAGAAGTTACAGTCTACATTTATTTACTAGTGGCCACATAGTATTTCATAGTGTGGATATACCTCAGTTTATTTAATTACTCCCTTACTAATTGACATTTAGGTTGTTTCCCATTTTTCACTATTACAGGCAATGCTGCATTGAAGATCCTTTTGGACATAAGTGAGTATTTCTTTAGAATAGACTCCTAGAATTGGAATTACTGGGTCAAGGGGCATATGTATTATAAAATGGATAGTTATTGTCACATTGCCCTCCAGAAGCCCTAATAGTGTCCCACCCCATTACCAGTTTACCAGAGTACCTATTTTCCCCATTTTAATCCGGAAATTCCTTTTCTGGGACCTTCCTAATTTTAAGCAAAGTCTCTAGTCCATGGGACTGTTACTTTTTTCATTTAAATGGACATGTCGTGATTATTACTGTTCATTATCAGTCATTCTTTGCTCCCTGAAAAACCTTTTGTTTTTGAATGAGGCCCATAGCATGGCAGTGAAGTGAGGCAGGAGTGGAGAGACTGAACCTAGGTGACAGAATGATGTCTCATGACCAGCTTACTCTCTGAATCACACTGCTTTTAACGTTTATTGCGAGTTTTAGATGCAGCTCTGACCTGCTTTAAAAACTTGGTAATTTAGGAGTTTGGTTTTTTTTTTTTGGTGTGTGTGTGTGTGTGTGTGTGTGTGTGTGTGTGTGTGTGTGTGTGTGTGTTATGTTGTTTCTGTGGTTTTTTGAGACAGGGTTTCTCTGTGTAACAGCCTTGGCTGCCTTGGAAATCCCTTTATAGTCCAGGCTGGCCTCGAACTCACAGAGATCCTCCCACCTCTACCTCCCAAGTGCTGGGATTAAAGGAGTGCACCACCACGCCCAGCTTTTAAAGTTTAAATTTTTGAAAAAAAAAAATAATAATAAGTATGTCAGTATATCTTCCTGCTATTGATAGAGGCTTTAAATGTTCATGGCCTTTGACCCAGAATCCTGTTCAAGGAATTTATCCTAACCACAAAGATGGATATAAACATTAACATCTATGAGGGTACATTGTGAATGTGAAAAAATGGGAAACAACCACCCAAATGTGTGAGTAATATCATACAGCCATTTTGGCATATTTATAAGATAAAATGGTCATTGTCTAATCCCATTTTTAAGACACACACCCCCAAATGCAGAAAAAATAATGAAAACACATACCAAAACTTAGTAATAGATAGAGCTGATGACAAGACTGTAACAATTTTCATCTTTTCTTTCTGTGTCAGCTAAATATTCTCCAAGGGACACGTAGTTTGGAGAAAGAAATTCTCATGTCCAATTATCTCATCTTTTCATTTCTGTAAGGTAAAACCCAAAGGCAAAGTTCGCTGGACTGGTTCTCGGACACGTGGCCGGTGGAAATACTCCAGCAATGATGACAGTGAAGGGTCGGACAGTGAAAAATCCTCCGCAGCCTCAGAAGAGGAGCAAGGGAAGGAAAGTGAAGAAGCTGTCCTTCCAGATGACGATGAACCATGCAAAAAATGTGGCCTTCCAAACCATCCGGAACTCGTATGTACCTGCTCTAAGTGAGCAGTGCTCCTCTCGTAGCTATACTGTGGTTCTTTGGAGTGACCTACTCTCCGAGGTTTGATCGTGATTTGAATTTTGTTTTGTTTTTTTGTAACAGGATCTCACTGTTAGCCCTGGCTGGCCCGGATCTCATTAAGTTGGTGGTTAAAATGAAGCCTTGTCTGTCTTACTTTTCTATTACTGTGATAAAGCGCCATGGCTGAGGGAACAGAAAAGAAAGAATTTGTTTATGCTAGGGTTCCAGAGGATTAGTGATGGCGAGTGAGAGCATGGAGATGGGTGCCTAGAGCAGCATCTCAGGGCTCCCATCTTGATCTACAAGCAGGAGGCCGAGAGCACACTGGAGACGGCCTGGGTCTTCTGAAACCTCAGAGCCTGCACTCAGTGACACACTTTTCTTGAGCAAGACACAGTTCCTAATCCTCCCCAAACAGCCACCAACCAAGGACCAAGTGTTCAAATAGCTTGAGACTGAGGGGCATTTCCTTCCAACCACCACAGCTACCATAATGAGCAAGGCTATGAAAGTTAGGATTTTTGTGTTGAAGATGTTTGAAGATCTGATCTTTTTTTTTAAAAAGATCTCTTTTCTGCCTTCTAACTCAGAGATCAGCAAGGCTTGTGTTTGCCATACCATTTCCGAATTTATTTATTTATTTTTTAATAAAATGTCTTTAAAAAGTAAAGAAACTCTGGGGACAAAACCAAGTGTGAGGAAATAAGTGTAGGGAGCCAAAGTGACAGCAATGAGATCCACAGGATTTTAGTTTGTCGTTATAAGTAATTGGTAAATCCCATTTCTGTTTACTGTGGCAAGGTGAATGACTTTAGAAACTACAATCTGGTGGGCGGCTTATGCCATGGACTTAAAGATAATCCCAAATCAAAATTAGAAGCAGTAGCCCGACTATGGTGATGCACGCCTTTAGTCCCAGTACTCAGGAGGCAGTGGCAGGCAGATCTCTGTGAGTTTGAGGCCAGCCTGGGCTACAGAGCAAGTTCTAGAACTGTTACACAGAGAAACCCTGTCTCAAAGAACAAAAATAACAACAACAAAAATTGAAGAAATAATAAATCACTTTTGTATTAGTAAAATAAATGGCCCTTGTTCTTGGTGAACAGAAAAGCAATAAATTCAGTAAATCTAGAACTCTTGTCTGTTCTAGTTGTTTTAGGTAAAAGCAATGGATCATTGCCTGAGACTTGGAAATTCTTGTTTGTTTGTATGTTTGTCTTGTTTCGTTTTTTGAGACAGGGTTTCTCTGTGCAACAGCTCTAGCCGTCTAGAGTTTGCTCTGTAGACCTGACTGGCCTTGACCTCACAGAGATCCACCTGCCTCTGCCCCCTGGGTATTGGGTTTACAGGGGTATGCCAGTGGAACTCTTATGTAGTAATAGTTATTCAGTGGAATTTTCCGTTTGTTGTGGTATAAGGCAAGTCTTCCTTTTAGAAGTAAATTAAATTGTAAAGTTTTATTTTTAATTGTCTTATTTGAAATTTAGGTTGTGTTTTTCTGTAGAAACAATGTGATGAGTGAAATTGGGTACCTGGGTTAGTCCACATATGCCAAAGCAATTGATTTTACAGTTGATATACACCACTAATGTAAGTTGATACTTAATTTTGGACATTGGGATCAAGTGGTGACTGTATTATACAGAGCAGGAAGGAGGTAGTTTTCCAGCCTTAACTTGTCCTATTCGGAATGGGATAGAATTTCAGAAAGAACACGTATACCAGAGTTGAACAAAAAAATAGAGAACATAGGTAATATGAGCCAGATCCCTTTCTTTTAATAAGACCAATGGTAGAATAAACCCTGTGGTGCTGGATTAGAGGAATTATAGTGAATTCATTTTAAATAGGTAGAAATACAGGTGTATGCATGCATATGCAGTTACTAAAGAATGAATGTGCTATTCTCTCTGCGAGAACTTAACATTAGTGATAGGCCGTTGCAATAAGCACTGAGACTTCCCAGACCTTGTTTCTAAATTCATCTGGAATAAAGGAACCAGGATTTCTTCATTTTATTAATTCTCAGGTCAGGCCATCAGGGGATGTCTAAGATGTGTCGAGAGCACCCTGTAATTGCCAGAAGGTAACAAAATGCTTTAAAAAACAAAGAATCTGATCTAGACAAGCCCTAAGGACACAGAAAAAGCTCGTGTATCCATAGCTGGAACAGCTCCAACAAACAGAAGAATAGATTTCAACTATAATTTAAAGAAGAAGAAGAAGAAGAGGAGGAGGAGGAGGAGGAAGAAGAAGAAGGGGAAGAAGAAGAAGTATTTGTCACTGACAGAAATAATTGAGTAAACAAATGATTAGGGCAGCGGATCAGATTTCTTTGTAGAAGAACTCCAAGAACTTGGGAGGTTAAAGGAAGAGAAAATCACAAGCAGAGTGCCACAGCCCTCACTGCGGAAGCAAAGTTCCTAGTGTATGCTAAGCTCAGGGGCAGGCTCGAAGGAAGAGTTAGATATTTGCATAACCCAGTTATATCTTACTTTAAAATACTTACAGATTTATTAGTTACTATAATGATTTTCATTTACATCCCTAAATCCTTTGATATTCCTAACCCTAGAAAACTTTGGCCCCTCCCTGTGAGGATAGGCTGGATTTATTTGTTTATTCCTTCGTTTTGGTTTTGTTGTTGTTGTTCATTTATTTGTTTATTACTGGTGATTTACATTCATGGTATTCACATGTCTACATGGAACTGCTTTCCTAGCTCATTTTTTTTTTTTTTTTTTTTTGAGAAGGGTTTCAAGATGTTGCCTTAGAATGTGATATTCCTGCCCTTGCTTTCCTAGTAGATGGGATTACAGGCATTAGCCATAAGGACCAGTGGGGTTTACTTTGAGGGTAGAAGTATGGAAGATAAACAGTGTAACTTCTAAATAGAAAAATTAATAGCTACTTCTTTAACTAAGTGACCGAAATTAATATCACTAATAATAATCTGTATTAATATCATGTATCCCTTGTGTCATAGTTTGAATAAGAGTGGTCTCCATAAAGCCTGGTGTAGTGATGCACACCTTTAATCCTAGCACTCAGGAGGCAGAGGCAGGAAAATCTCTGTGAGGTCAAGGGCAGCCTGATCCACATAGTGAATTCCAGGATAGACAGATAGTGAGACCCTGTAGAGAGAAAAGGGAGTTGTGCTAAGTTTACAGGCTGGAGGAATGGTTCAGCAGTTAAGAAAACTTGCTCCTCTTCTAGAAGACCTAGGTTCAGATCCCAGCACCCACATGACCACTAATGACTGTAACGTCAGTTCTGGGGATCCAGTTCCCTATTCTGACCTTCGCTGTCACTGCACACAAACGGTGCATATACATATTCTCAGATTCTCACACACACACACACACACACACACACACACACACACACACACACACTCTCACACACACATATTAAATAAACAAAATTTTTTTTTGAGACAGAGTTTCTCTGTGTAGCTTTGGAGCCTGTCCTGGAACTCACTCAGACCAGGCTAGCCTCAAACTGAGAGATCCACCTGCTGGAATTAAAGGTGTGTGCCACCACTGCCAGACTTAAATGAATGTTTTTTAAAGAGAAGAATGGCCCCATAGGCTCATGTGTTTAAATGTTTAGTTACCTGGTAGTAACTATTTGAAGGCTTATAAGAACTAGGGGGTGTGGCCTTATTAGAGTAGATGTGGTCTTGTTGGAGGAAGTGTATCATTAGGGGTGGGCTTTGAGGTCAAGAGCCCACTCCAGCCCCAGACTCTCTCTTCCTGCTGCCTGCACATCAGGATATAGATATATCCCTTAGCCACTTCTTCAGCACTGTGTCTGCCTGTGTGCTACCATGCTATCAGCCATGGTGATAATGGGCTAATCTCTGAAACTATAAACAAGCCCCTGTAAATGCTTTCTTTTATAAGCGTTACCTTCACAGCCTTGACTAAGATACCCTGATATGACAGAATGAGCAGAGTACTCTTCTTCTAACATGGAACCCCAGTGAAGTCATTAACCCAAATTCAGACTTGTCTATAAAATGTTGGATTTCTAATAGTCCACACACTGTCAGAGTAATAGAAAAAGAAAGGCTAAGCATCTCTTAGTGCCAGAGAATGAGAGTAGGAAACCTAACGAGAGCAGTACAGTCTAATAGCCTTGGATTCATAGTCAGGAAAACAGCATCACTGTTGGGAAAAGGTCTTAGGAAACTACTGTGTTGATGCTACGTTTTCACTTTTGGCAGAGATGGGTTAGATTTTAACTTTGTAACTGGGCACGCTGGCACATACCTCTAATCTTAACATTTGAGGGGCTGGAGCAGTTAGATTGAAACTTTGGGGTCAGTTGTATAACAAGAGCCCTTCTGAATTGTAGCTTTGTGGAAAGTTGAAGGAAAAACATATGAGATTGTAATATCTTCGTAATTCATCTATAAACTGAAAATACTTTCAAGTAAATGCCTTTTTAGTTAAATGATTACCAATAAGCTGGTAGATTTTAAATAACTGGTCATCTAGAGTTCACTGCAGTAAAAGTAGTTGATGGTGATGTTAATGTTTGAAAGAACTTCTGATCCTTTCCTGTGTGTCAGTCTCTTCCGTATCTGAGTTTACAGAATAAAAGAACTGTATTTCTTATTTTAAGTAATTGAAATGCAATTAAAATGGAAATACTTGATAATTCTCTATATGCTAGCATACTTTATGATACTTGAACTTTAAGATTCTGTTATAGAGAATGTAAGATTGCCTTTGTGGCAAACTAACACTTGATTCCAGTTTAGAAAGGAGTTACTGTATTTCACTGATTTCTGTACCATATTTTCTTAGGTTGTCAGAGGGAGTGCTTTTTAATTTTTAAATTCTTTTTGTTTTGTTTTTGTGAGACAGGGTTTCTCTGTGTAGCCCTGGCTGCCCTGGAACTCGCTTTGTAGACCAGGCTGGCCTCGGACTCAGATCCACCTGCCTCTGCCTCCCGAGTGCTGAGATTAAAGATTGTGTGCCACCATTGCCTGGCTCAATTTAAATTTTTTTTCCATCCCTAATTGTCAGACTTATTCCATTCATTGGCTTTATGCACACACCATGCAGTTCATGGTAGTGTACTAAGAAGTACTGAAATGCCAGTGTTCACCAGGAATGGTGTCATATACCTGTACAAACCCAGCACTGTAGAGACTGAGACATGAATATTGCTGAGAGCTTGAGGCTGTCCAGTGCTACATAGTGAGTACCAGCCTAGCCTGCGCTATTAATATAGCAAGGCATTATCTCAAAAAGAAAGAAATACCATATTTTAACAAATTGCAGATGGGTTGATATTAATGTGGTTTATTTCAGATTCTTCTGTGCGATTCCTGTGACAGTGGATACCATACTGCCTGCCTCCGCCCTCCCTTGATGATCATCCCTGATGGAGAATGGTTCTGCCCTCCTTGCCAGCATGTATGACCCAACCTAATTCTGTCTCCAGCCCTCAGTTTATATTCAACACATTGATAATACTTTTTAGCAGTCATTAAACACCATCCCTTTCCAAAGCAGTTGTTAATAATGTTCACCTTTTGTTTGAGTCTCTTACCTTCTATTAGTATCTTAGGCTTGCCTTTTGTCGTCTATAAAATTCCTGACTTTTGTAAAACCATCTGTTTTCTACTCTAATTTGTATAAATATAAATAGCACGAATTCTAATTGATCTTAACAATAAAAACCTGGAGTTAGATATTGTGATAAATGCTGAAAGATGAGAGAGGTAAAGGATCAGCCAAAATTACCTCTTACCTTCACTGACTCTGCAGACTGAAAAATGGTGGCGCTCCTTCCTGTCTATGCCCCGCCTTATCGCTTACTCTCTGCATGCAGTCATATCACTTCCTGTCTCCTGTCTGTACAGACCTCCAGACTTCTATGGTTAACTAGTGGCTACTTCTACCCTCTGAACCTCAGGCAAGCTTTATTTGTCAGAACACAAACAAAATATCACCAAAAATAGCACCAACTTTATATGAATGAAATAAATGTTTTGTAGTTTACTCCATTTTTAAAATCTCATTTTTTATTACTGCTTTTTTTGTTGCTAGCACTGAAAGAATCATCATTCTGTTCTGCATTGATTCACAGTTTCTTGTAAAATCAGAGAACAGTAGATTTCTGTTCTCTGCACCAATTGAATACTTTTTTCCACAAGGCCAATCTTATTTTGCTTTTAACGTAATGGCTTTACACCTTTTTCTCTGAAGTTACCATCTCTTGCTTAGCATAGCTTAATCTATGATATTTTTTTATGCTCTGTTTTGACCCAGCAACCATGTAGCATTGCTTTGTGTGTATTTTTTATATTGGCATTATGCTTTGACGTATATATAATTTTTCAAAGTTATTTTGATAGCCTTTTATTTTTAACATAACCTTGTTTTGAATAGTAATGAACAAAATGCAATTCTGAACAGTAAAAGCAGGATAGGGACAGAACATATTTTTCTGCTTTGGTTTTTGCAAAGCTATTTGTGTTTGGCATGCTTTCTAATAAAAGTACTATGCTCATATCTGTTAAGTGGATTCTGACCACCTTTTTAAACAAACAAAGCATTTTCAATATTCATTCACCATGTAGCTATTTTCAACTCATAACACTTATTATTATTATTAAGCTTAATAATACTCAAATAATAATAATATAATAATATTATGAATGAATAATAAGCATGAGATGTATGGTTGTGTCTGGTATTAAAAATAGCACATATATATTGTTCCTACAGAAACTACTGTGTGAAAAATTAGAAGAACAGTTGCAAGATCTGGATGTTGCCTTAAAGAAGAAAGAGCGTGCAGAGCGAAGGTAAATGGGTATATGTGTTAATGTTTCCCTTGGTAGTTTGGCAGTAACATTGTCATACCGTTTAGATGAACACATCCATCTAAATCAAAGACTGGCAAGCTACAGCAAGTCACATCTGGTCTGCTGCTGTTTTTACATTACCTGCTAAGAATGGTTTTTAAGTTTTTAAAAACATCCCTATAAAATCGTTTCATGATGTAGGGAAACTATGTGATACTCACATTTTATATATCCTCTAAGTAAACTTTACTGGAATACAGCTTTGCTCATTTGTTTGTGTGCTTACTATGGATGCTTTTGCACTACAACAGTGGAATTGAATAGCCCACTAGAGGTCCAGTAACTTCCCAAGCTCGAAATACTATGTGTCCTTTTACCCTCCCCCTTTGTAGAGTATCAGAGTCTGCTATGGAAAAACATTGTCCCACATCTTGTGGAGGAAATGTGCATAACTATTATTGAACACAGGAAAATTATAAGAACCTGCTTATAATTTATTTCCTCTGTCTTTTTGGGTGGGCTATATTAACAGTGGTAAATAAAGACCACTGCTGAACTGTGTCCTGCTGACAGTAACATACACTGTTTCCATAGGTCACTACAGTGTAGTCTGAAACAGTTGAGGTAGCTTCATGGAGCAAGTAAGATTGACCTTGAGCCTCATATTTATTAATAGGGGATTGATTCAGAATGAATACAGTGAGTTCATATTTATTTGTACTTTCTTTGGTCATTACACATCTAAACATTCAGATCCACGGCATAGCCAACTGAATAGAACAGTGAACATAGATGAGTGTATGAATCTTGTTTACATTGAACTCACTTTTGACCAGAGAAGACAGAGACCCAATGATGAGAGACAGAGAGAGAGACTGAGACTCAACACAGTACTAGAACATAAAGGAAGAGCATTTTAATTCTCCTAGAAATTGAATTATCAAGGAAGGCCTTGGGAAATAAATTGGGTTTATACAGGTGGGCATAGAAAAAAGAGGCATTTCCAGTTGGTGTGTGCAAACATAATGAGCAAAGGCAGAGTATAGACGTGAAGGTAGGGACCGGGCGGTGGTGGCGCACGCCTTTAATCCCAGCACTCGGGAGGCAGAGCCAGGCGGATCTCTGTGCGTTCAAGTCCAGCCTGGTCTACAGAGTGAGATTCAGGACAGGCTCCAAAGCTACACAGAGAAATCCTTTCTCAAAAAACAACAACAAAAAAAAAAACCCACAAAAAACAAAAAACAGTGAAGGTAGGAGGATGGGATAGGATGGATCTCCATAAAGCAGAGAAAGCCCAGACTGCAAACAGCTTTGCTAGCCAACTAGGGGATTCTAACTGTTCTCTGTAGGGAGTAGTGGAGTCATCAGAGTAGGGATATGGTCATCGTTTCAGAAAATAGGCCCTGGTAAGTCAGATGAATGAGTGAGAATTAGAATGTTGCAGGAGAAAGCCTGGGAGTAAGGCAGCCATTGTGATGGGTGTGTAGAGGTGGGGCTTCCTTCATGTCATCTCTGAAATGACCTCTCTGGTACTCATCCACCCTCATACTGCAAGAGCATCTGTATCCTGATCCCATTGTTTTCTCCGTTTGTATTCAGCATTTAACTAACATTTATTGAATACCTCTTTTATACCAGGTAGTGTATTCAGTGAGAAAGCATACTGTGTCTACCTTAAATGGCTGCACAGTCTGGAAAAAAGGGTTGTGACTCTAAGTTTTTAGTGACTACCCAGCAAATGTCTACAGATCTGGAGCTGTGTGGCTCTATGGAATCTGCTGTTTTAGAAATCTCTTATTTTGTGGTTTATAAATGTTCCTTCCAGTGTATGACGTCAGAGATAATATGGGAACTCAGAAAGCTCTGTTCTTCCAGACTGCAATTACTATTGCTTTGCCTAGCAGGGGGTTAGATTTAATTGGGGTTGGAATTTTCCAGGTAATGTAACAGTGGGAAGGAGAGAAAGAGACAAGGAGCTTGAAAGTGTATGCAAAGGAGTATTTATAATGATGGAGTGTGGAGTATCAGCCAGGTAAGAGGGCATCGATAGACTAAGTTGAAGTTCCACTAGAGTCAACAAATTGTTGAGAGTATCATAGAAGGTGGAGTGAGTTGGAAATTGATTTAGTAGAAGTCAGACAATAGGATTTGCAAAACTGAAATTTTAGCAAGAGTAGAGATGTTGGTAATGATAAGGTCTGCAGATCTAGATAGTGAGATGAGGTGGAAGGCATCCTGCCAAAAGATGACTAAGAGAGAGTGACGAGGAATCACGTCTACCCTCAAGAGCCTGTACAACAGTGAACCCAGTTAAAGCCTTCTGTAATTTCTCTGGTTAGGTAAAATTGATCTATACCTGGTCATGTTTCCAGTAGTTGTTCAAAATGGTCGGTAGGCATTTGATAACTAATTATGAGGGCAGAAACCATATCTTATGTTATATTTGGCTTTCCAAGCTTGGCATAAGTCTGCCCATAATGAACATGAGTTAATTTCTCTTCAGTTGAATTGAGAAGAGAAATAATGGTCAAAGAAAGCAGTTTAAAGGAGAAAATTGGTATTTCAGTGAATGTGGTTTTGGCAAGGTCAGATGTATATCACACATACTTAATAACAGAGATGGTTTAAACTATGCAATATTCTGATTGTCTTGGTCATTATTAACTACTTGATAGCTTACCAAGTTTTAATTAATGTGATTTTTATCATTTTCATAAATGTGGTAGCTTCTCCATCTGTTGCTAAGATTCTTGTTAGCAGGGTCACATGCTCATTAGAAGCTGCATTGCAAAAAGTCTAGACATGTAATTGCATTCATTTCCTTTCGGAAGGAGCATTACAACAAGCAAGAAAGAACAGTTGCTCTTCTAGATCCGTGTAATGTACTCTGATATTCAGAGCTCAGGGGCTCTCAGTATACTGCATTAACATTGAGATGACTAGAGTAAGCACCTGTTGTTTAGAGCTGTTTGTTATTATTTTTTAGTTAAAATAAACAGGGCATTTGTTTGTTTGTTTTTGTTTTTTCCCATGGAGATGTCATTCTGGATATGCATCCTTGTCTTCCGGCTCCACCAGTACCCTAATTTTCCATTGTAAAATGCATAGCCCACGCGTCTGCAGTGCTTTTCTTCTTCCCCCAAGACAGGGTTTCTTTGTAGCCCTGGCTGTCCAGGATCTCGCTCTGTAGCCCAGGCTGTCCTCAAACTCACAGAGATCCGCCTGCCTCTGCCTCCCAAGTGCTGGGACTAAAGGCATGCACCACTTTCCCCCAGCTATTACCATAGGCTTACAGTTGTATACTATACTCAGAACATCATCTAAGACATTTAATATGCAGAGACTATTTTGTCTAGTCAGAGTTAGCTTTCCAAATCTAACCACATTGTCAACTCAGTTTGAAGTTTGTCTGTTTCAGTTCAAAAGTACAGCTTTCATATAGGTCAGACTTCATATAGTCAGAAAGTTTGTGCTTCTCATTAATACTAATACTCTATTAAAATTTCACTTTAATATCTGTGACAGCCTCTTAAATACCATGAAATTGTAATTTTATTACTATCTACCATGATATTTTCATACCAGTTTCATTTTTAGTAAATCTTATTTTATGCCTTTGGTTTTTGGTTTTAAGGAAAGAACGCTTGGTGTATGTTGGTATCAGTATTGAAAACATCATTCCTCCACAAGTAAGTTTCTAGTTTCTAGTATTTTTAAAATTTTATGTGTGTGAGTGTTTTGCCTACATGTATAGTCTGTGTACCTCATGTATGCCTAGAGCCCACAGAGGTCAGAAGAAGGTACCAGATCTCCTAGAACTGGAGTTACAGATGGTTGTGAGCTACTCTGTGGGTGCTAGGACTCGAATCTGAGTCCTCCAGAGAGCAGCCAGTACTCTTAACCACTGAGCCATTTTCAGTCCAGGTTTATGTCGTATTTTTAGAGGACATGCTATGCACTTTCTAAAATTTAACCCAATTATATGTCATTTTAATATTTGACATACCTATTCTATTAAAGCTAGATGTTTTAAGGACATGGAGAAATAACTATTGGGATTATTATTTATAAATAAATAACTCAATATGATTATCATATTCAAACTAAATTTATAGCTCATTGCTTTGGGGTAATGTTCTATTGTTTCTATTGTAAGCAAAACAATTCGTGGTTAACCTTATAACGTGTTACTTGCATAAAATAACTAAAGAATAGCTTGGCAATATTTTACTTTTAATTTGGTACTATTGAAATTTTAATTTCTATTATAATTTAATTTCTTTGAACAACTACCATTATTTACATTTATTAGTCTGTAATTAAGCGCACCTCATGAGTGAATGAATGTACATGAAACATAGAAACATAGTTTCCAACTTGATTTTGTTGTGGTTTTGCTACTGTTGTTGATTTTAAATAGGGTATATAACTCTGGCTGGCCTGGAACTCAGAGATCCACTGCCTTTTCTTCTTAAATGCTGGTTTTGAAGGCTAGGATTAGAGATGTGAGCCACACATTCAGCAGTTTCCAAATGAAGTTTGACTGTTTCATAATTAAATCCCAGCCTTAAGTAGCTTGCCAAGTTTTTCTTCCGTTTAAATCAAATCATCTCATGAATTCAGCCACATATCTATTCAACGTTTTCTGTGTATCATATTTAATTATTGTTTAAAAGATTGAATTGGGCCAGGCAGTGGTGGTGCATGTTTTTAATCCCAAGCACTAGGAATGCAGAGGCAGGAGGATTTCTGTGAGCTTGAGGACAGCCTGGTCTACAGAGCAAGATCCAGGACAGCCAAAGCTATACAGAAAAACCCTGTCTCATAAAACAAACAAACAAAAATGATTGAATTGGTAGAAAAACTTCATATTGGTTATTTTAATAACAGACTATTGTAAACTCACAGAAGTATTAGAATTTCAACACAGAAATAGTTCATATACTTGACTACCAATATTTTTAATTTGTATAATAAGTTTTGCCATCTATATTCTTAGTGGTAGATAATCTCAGAGTTTTTCAGACCTTCATGTGTGCTCCTTAGGTAGAATATTAAAGCTGTTAATTCCAAGGACTGTTTCTCTGTCAACATCTGTATATGTTTCTCTTTAAAGGAGCCAGATTTTTCTGAAGATCAAGAAGAAAAGAAAAAAGATTCAAAAAAATCCAAAGCAAACTTACTTGAAAGGAGATCAACAAGAACAAGGAAATGTATAAGCTACAGGTAGGAAATAAAAGAAAGTTGTCATAATAAAAGAACCTAACTTTTTTTCCAGTTAGACCAAAAAATAGAAGTGGGTGGTTCTCTCAACACAGTGATTTGTAACTGTTATGTGAGTCACCTGGTATCTTCGGGTGTTAGGTTCCAAGACCTCAGAGCCAGGCTGTAGCTCAGTAGTAGAGCACTTTCCTAGCCTGAGGAAGGTCATATGTCCAGGCCACACCACATACACACCCATGCACACTTACGTGCACAGGACTCGCCACAGAAATTGCATAGTTAACATGGTTAAATCAGTTCACCTTATGATCAGTTGAGCCCCCAAACTAAGCTGCACTTCCTTAAAAAAATGATCTTAGAAATCATTTCTTCTTGTTCATTTGTTTTTAAACCAGAAGAAATAGTTCTTTAAGCAAAAGTACATTTTGATCACCTGTATATGAATTTCTATAACACAGTTATTTTCAATAGTAATTATAGCTGGCCTTAACACTTACTATGGAGCAGTAATTTTGTTCAAATTACTTTGCTGTGTGACATAAATGATTAGAGGTCAGTCTGTAGGCCACAGCTAGCCCACTGGTAGGTTTTGTATAATCTGTATCCCAAGAATGGCTTTTACGTTTATAAATGATTGAAACAAAGCATTTTATGAGAACCATACGTAACTCAAATTCCAGTGTCTGTGATGTTTTTGTTACAAAGCCATCTATATTTACTTAACATTTGATTAACAATTACATTTCCATTACAGTGGCATAGTTGATTGTTAAAGACTTTATAGTCTAAAAGCCTAAAGTTTTTAACTTGTTTGAAGTTTTAACTTGTTTATTGATTAATTGTCTGGAGTATGTGGTGAGTAGTAGATGCTTACCTCACATGCTGATACTGTCCTAATCTGTGCACTCCCATTGGAAATACCGTCAACTGATAGCTTTTAGAAAGCATAAATTGATTCACAGAAGTTTTCTAATGTCCAAGGTGAAAGCACTGGAAGATTTGGGAGTTTGTTAGGTCCTGTTTCTGACTTTTCCATGGTCCCTTCTCTGAGCTCACATGGCAGCAGTTCTCTAGGGCAGATCTAGTGTCTGCTTTATGTATACGGCCATCCTCTTGCTTTAATTTCACAGGGCAGAAGAGGCCAAGGGATTCTTGTTTTCTCTTTTTTCTCCTGTTTAATGAGGACATTAATCATGACCGTCACATGTGAGTTGGGTGGGGACAAAGACAGGCTCTTGTATCCACTTTGTATAGGTGGTCTTTGGAAATCAAACACAAGTACATCTTACAATCTGATCATCACTGTGTTTGTTTTAGATTTGATGAGTTTGATGAAGCAATTGATGAAGCTATAGAAGATGATATCAAGGAGGCTGATGGAGGGGGTATGTTTATCATTTATTCTTTTTCACATAATTCTCCCAGCAGATTATTCCTCTCCCCAGTGCTAACACTGAATAAACTAGTTTTCATTCAAAGCAATCTGCTGGCATAGTGCCAATGTATTACAGAACTTATTACTAATTTTTGTATAATCTAATATAAAGTTTTAAATTCCTTCATTGATCAAACAATTTATATCTAATTAGAATACTC
The DNA here is from genome assembly GCF_049852395.1 of Peromyscus maniculatus bairdii. Taxonomy (NCBI): domain Eukaryota; kingdom Metazoa; phylum Chordata; class Mammalia; order Rodentia; family Cricetidae; genus Peromyscus; species Peromyscus maniculatus. The sequence continues at coordinate 108,354,238 of NC_134852.1, forward strand.
AGGAAACTTTCCTATTGTCTTTGCAAAAAGAAAGCCTCAAAATGTGTGGATAATCCAAATTTGAATGACAGTGTAAATCTGTTAAAAATCACTTTACTCATTTAATTGGTATCTCCCTCCCTCCCTTCCTTCTTTCGTTTGAGACAGTGTTTCTCTTTTATGTCCTAGCTGTTCTAGAACTCACTCTGTAGTCCAGACTGACCTTTAACTTACAGAGATCCTCCTGCCTCTGCCTCCCGAGTGCTGGGATTAAAGACTTGCACCACCACAGCCAGCCTTTTTGCCTTTCAAAACAGCATTGTAGAAGAATTTGAAGTTGTTTGTTAAAGTGTTATATAGCCAATTACTAATGTTCTGATGAAGATTATTATTATTATTATTTTTTTTTTTTTTTTTTGGTTTTTCAAGACAGGGTTTCTCTGTGTAGTTTTGGTGCCTGTCCTGGAACTCGCTCTGTAGACCAGGCCGGCCTCGAACTCACAGAGATCCGCCTGGCTATGCCTCCTGAGTACTGGGATTAAAGGCGTGCACTACCACCGCCCAGCTTGATGAAGAACTTTCTGGTTTCTACTTACTACTGTGAAAACTTCAGAATGGATCAATACACAGTTTTGTTTTTTTTTTTTTTTTTTTTTTTTTTTGTAAAGAAACTGATGTCATAACCTTTTAGAATTGGGTCTTTTATTTACATCTTTATCAATTTTTTTCTCTGTCCTTATTCAAGAAGATTCTTGAGCAACTGCTAATAGGTATAAGACTTCTTTTTGGAGTGAGGAAAGTGCTAACAGTTGGACAACTTTGTGATTATACTGAGTTACTTTCTTTAAAAGATGGGTCTTGCCAGACAGTGGTGGCGAACGACTTTAATCCCAGCACTCAGGAGGCAGAGGCAGGCAGATCTCTGTGAATTCAAGGCCAGCCTGGTCTACAAAGTGAGTTCCAGGACATCCAGGGCAACACAGAGAAACCCTGTCTAAAAAAAAAACCAATAAGTAAATAAGTAAAATAAAAGATTGGTCTGGAGTATTGAGCCAAGTAAGGCTCAGCAGTCACAAAAACTTGCTGCTCTTCCAGAGGACCAGTTTGATTCCCATCCTGCATGTTGGATAGTTTACAGCTGCCTGTAACTCTACTTCGAAGGGATTCAATGCTTTCTGACCCTGGCAGCACCTACACAAATGTATTCACTTACCAAAGCGCACACACAAGCCGGGCGGTGATGGCACACGTCTGTAATCCCAGCACTTAGAGGCAGAGCAGGTGGGTCTCTGTGAGTTTGAGGCCAGGCTGGTCTACAGAATAAGTTCCAGGACAACCAGGACTGTTACACAGAGAAACCCTGTCTAAAAAAACATACACACATACACATGAATTTAAAAAAAAAAAATCTTAAAAGCCATGAGAGGAGAGTGCTGGCCAGGTCCCTCAGTGGGAGGGGCACTTGCTCACAGTCCTGACAACCTGAGTTAGATCTTGGACCTTACCAAGTAGCAGGAGAACTGATTCTTTGAGAGTTGTCCTCTGACCTCCATAAGTGTGCCTTGGAATGTGTGAACACACACAATATAAGAAAGAAAAGAAGTATATTGAGGGGCTAAAGAAGAATATTGAGGGGCTGAACCAATGGCCCCAAAGCTAAAAGCACTTGTTCTTACAGAGGACCCAGGTTCAGTTCCCAGTACCCACTTGGTAGCTCACAACCATAACAACAGCAGTACTAGGGAATTCAAATCCCTCTTCTGACCTTGGCTTCCAGGCATGCATGTACTGTACATATACACATGTAGGCAAAACACTTAGACAATAAAGAGCATTGAGCCAGGTGTGGTGATACAAATCTATAAATCGGGGACAAGGCACAAGGATCACAAATTCAAGACCAGCCTAGGCTGCCCAGAGATATTTTTTTTTAAACAGCCCTCCACAAAAAGAAAAGGCAGTGTATTAAAGGGTGAGGGAGGCATCGCTAAGTGGTTTATCAAATCCAAATATAAAACTAAATCAAAATATAAAACTAGGAGTCTTTGCACTGTGAACTCTATTGAATAAAATAGGCATGTTAATTTTTTTGAGGGGGGTTTCATTTTTGCATGTTAATTCTTTAGAGTATTGTCAGCTGAAATTGTAAGCAACCTACATATTTCTAAGAAAGTTAATGGGAAGGTTCAATAAACATGCAGTTACCTCTTCCTCTCAGGAGTTGGCCGAGGAAAAGATATTTCCACCATCACAGGTCACCGTGGGAAAGACATCTCTACCATTTTGGATGAAGAACGCAAAGAAAATAAACGGCCTCAGAGGGCAGCTGCTGCTCGCAGGAAGAAACGCCGGCGACTTAATGATCTTGATAGTGATAGCAACCTAGATGAGGAAGAGAGTGAGGAGGAATTCAAGATCAGTGACGGGTATGTGGCCTGCCTCGAGACCCAGTCTCTAGGTGCCAGCTAACACCGAGCTGGGTCCTGAGAGAGCCGGGGCTGTGCCATGCTGTGGCTTTTACTCTTGGTACATGGGCAATCTGTATTTTCTGGATATTTAAAGCAGATTTCAGATTACTTATTGCGATTCATTTAGATTACAATTAAAGCTACATGTATGGTTGTTTAATGTTTAAAATTGTATTTAAATTTGATGAACTATAATTGAAGTTTTATTTACTGAAATCTTTTCCTATACTACCTTCTGCTGCCTCTTCCATCAGTAGTTTTCAATCAAGTGTGGGAAACTATAAAGAAGTAAGTAGTCTTCTCTGCTCTGGAGAGGTTTGGTAAGGGGTAATTAATCCGATAGTAGCATTAGAGTGGTGTATAAACAGTGTAGTATAACCTTAGTATACACAGTACTGTGGAGTTTCTCCTGTTAACTCGGTAGCAGATGTAGTGGGAAGTATATAAACCACAGAAAAGATGCTCTGTACTGCCTACCTCTGTAATGTAGGTAAAATAAAGTTAGGCTACAGAAGATAATTGCCTCCATCTAAAGGAGTCAGGGAACCCTCACAATAAGAAGTTAAGTTAGAATTAACATGCGGGGAATGATTATTTTGAGCAGCCTATGAGTTTAAAGGCAGCGTGAGAGAAGAAAGCAATCCAAACAGAGATCCCACATGTTCAAATGTCAAGGAATATTTAGGAAACTCCCAGAAAAGCAAGAATATGGGGATGAAATAGAGAATGCTCTGGGAGAGCTGCAAGCAGAACATAAAAAAGAACTAGTTAAGGGTTTTTTTCTGTCTTGTTTTTTGTCCTGCATACCAATTTGAATTTGGTCCTGAAAATATTTAAATAAAAAAATACCCAAGGGGTTGGGGATTCAGCTCAGTGGTAGAGCGCTTGCCTAGCAAGGGCAAGGCCCTGGGTTCGGTCCTCAGCTCCGGCCGGGAAAATACCCAGAAGGTTGAGGTGTGAGGTGAAAGGAGAGGTCGGGATACACACCAGGTGTCTGGTTTGGGTTACTGGCGGGTTAATGACTCTCAGTACCAGAGAGCTAGCAGGTAAAGGTGTTTGCCACCCAAGCCTGGCAGCCATGTTTCAGTCTCCAGAAGCCAGAAAAGGTGGGCGGAGTGGTCGGCTGACTCCCACACGCAGGCACAAGGACCCCGTCCCTCCCATAAGAAGAAGTCAGAATTTTTGTATTCAAAAATGTATATATTTGGCTGGTATGTAGAATGGGGGGTGGGTGGGAAATAATGAGCACTTTTGGATACGTTGGATTTTAAGTGGTCAGTGAAGGAAGTTCATGTATGAAATTCAGCATCAGTTATCTTCACAGATACTCGTTTTAAACACAGAAGTTGACATAATTTCCCATATGTGTCCTCAAATATTACTTAATGTTTCACTGGATTCATTGCAGTTTTTTGACTGGAACTCTGAAAAGCTGGTTATCACTTCTAACTGTGCCTTTACAAAACAAACACGGAGTACACCATCCTGACCTATCTCCTTTTCCCGGACAGATCCCAGGATGAGTTTGTTGTGTCTGATGAAAACCCGGATGAAAGTGAAGAAGATCCACCATCTAATGAGGACAGTGACACGGACTTCTATAGCCGAAGACTGAGGCGGCATCCTTCTCGGCCCATGAGGCAAAGCCGGCGTTTGCGGAGAAAGACCCCAAAGAAAAAGTACTCTGACGATGATGAAGAGGAAGAAGAGTCTGAGGAGAATAGTAGAGACTCTGGTAAAAAATGCCTTCTGTCTGTATCAGAGCAACTCAATTGCTTCCTGGGACTTTTGGAGTTCCAAGGTGTTGGAATTGTATTCAACTGTGACATAGATCTCCTGATGAGACTCTGGAGTCCTTTTCTTATGACTTGCGAGTCATGTTTTCACATAACACATCTCAGAAAATTTGTGTAAATTAACGTGTTACCTTCATGCCAGCTCTTTTAGAATGTTAAATTGTGATAAATCCTATTGGAACCAAGTATTCTGAAAATATTTTTGAGATATTGTAGAATGAATACCAGAACCAGTTCATTCCGTGCACACCAGGGCTTCTTAAACTTTATTTTATTTACATAACTTCCAGTACTTAAGTATATGAAATAGATAATACGAGTCAAAAATTGACTGAATAAATCATAAAAATATTTCTTTTTTTATTGATCTATTTTTTTCTGTGCATTGTTGTGGTATGTGTATGAGTGTGTCGGATCCCCTAAAACTGGAATTACAGACAGTGTGGGTGCTGGGAATTGAATCTGAGTCCTCTGGAAGAGCAGCCAATGCTCTTAACTACTGAGTCATCTCTGCAGACCCAAATAAATGTATTTTTAAGCCAGGCAGTGGTGGTACACGCCTTTAATCCCAGCACTCAGGAGGCAGAAGCAGGTGGATCTCTGAGTTTGAGGCTAGCCTGGTCTACAGAGCAAGTTCCAGAACAGCAACAAAACAAAACCAAAAAAATGTGTTTTTAAAGATACTTTAGGTCTGTATATGGTGGTTCATGCCTATAATCTCAGCACTCAGGAGGTAGAGGGAGGCAAATCATTATGCATTCAAGGCCAGCCTGGTTTATATAGTGAGTTCCAGGCTAGTCAGTGCTACCGTAATAAAACCCTGTTGTTTTACAATTAAAGAAAACAAAACCAGAAGGATTGTTCATTGAGTACAGGTGTATATTCCCGAGCCTGACAACCTTGTGTTTGATCTCCAAGATCCTTAACGGTGGGAGGAGAGAGCCATTTCCCTTAAGCAGTCCTTGACCTGCGAATGTTCACCATGGCACTTAGATGAGTTGCCCATACAAACACACACAGAGAGAATAAATAAATGGGAAAAAAAGGTTTAATTTAAATAAAAAAAATTACTTTGGAAACTGAATTTTACATAATTGTAGACAATGGATGTGCTTATTTTTACACGAAGAAAGCTTGTCTTAATCCAGTTGTCGCTGCAAGTCATAGAACATCTTCTGTTTCTCAGTTCATTTTGATTTTATAATTGTTTGTGCTGAGACTACTGCTTCACAATACAAACTGGTAGAAGTGTCTTTAGGCTGGTTTTGAAAATTAGAAGTTTTGTTCTAATTCCACTCCAAAATTCATTTAAAATTTTTCTTTATAAAACTCAATTCAGAAATTCAAACAGCATTTTTTAAAACTCAAAACATTCTAACAGTGCAAGCCAAAGACTAATTTGGGAATTACACACTGTGGAATGATAATAGAGAAACATTAAAAAACCTGTTTGCTGTAATTAAACCATTATATCTTAGAATATATGTTTATTCTATGAGAATTTCATAATACAGTCATAAAACGTACTTGATTATAGTCACTCATTCACTTCTCCCCAACTCTTCCTGGATCCACCCTCTCCCAACTTCCAACCATGTGGTATACCTTTTTTTTTAATTATTATTTAAGTCCACCATGTGTGGCCCACCATGTGTGGCCCATGTGTTCGTGGGTTTAGAGCCATCCATTGGAACATGTCTATCTGGTGCCCACCCTTAACCAAAAACTGACTTTCTCTACCCCAGAAACCCTCAGTAGCTCCTCAGTTCCTCAGTTCATGAGCCCTTCCCCCTGGATGCTCGCAAGTTGACTGAATTGATCTTGTGCAGAGACGCACAGCTCTGAGTTCAAGTACAGTATCCTTGCGTGTCCAGAAAACAGTTTGGCTCTGGTCCTCCCCCACTTGTGGCTCCTACAGTCTTTGCACCAGCTCTTCTGGGATGGTCCCTGAGCCTGGGGGAAGCGAGTGTGATGGAGATGTCTGTGTGTGGCCAGGCACTCCACACTTCTTCTCTGCACTCTGACCAACTGGTTGTTCTCAACTGAATGTAACATGGAGTGTTAGAAAGAGATATTAACAACTTCCCCCTCCTTTCCGCATTGCTGGGGACCGAGTGCCAGGCAAGCGCTCTACCTTTGAGCTGCACATCCAACCATCTCCTCCTCACCCTTTATCTCCTCTCCCTTCTCCTTCTGCCTTATTTTCTTTCTTTTTTTTTTTCTTTTACCTTGGGAAGTAACTGATAATAGTATCCAGTTGTGAGGCTGGGGCTGTTTGTTGATGCTTGCCTGGCATGCTTGAAGCACTACTGCATATGGAGGTAGACACCGGTAATCCCAGGACTCAGAAAGTGGTGGGAATAGGAGCAGAATTTCAAGGCTAGCCTGGGCTAAGGACCTGGTCTCAAAAAAACACAAGTGTACATTTGTGATATTTGGCACACTGATTTTTTTTTAAACTAAGTAAGGTTTATAAAACTTACTCAACTAAAATGTTTACAACTCAACTCTATTAACTTGATATTTTTATAGTCTAAGCTTGTTAAAACTACCAATGGATTTCAATTTTGTTCTTCCTTGTTCCCCTCCTTTCTTTTTTCTAAACAGAAAGTGACTTTAGTGAAGACTTGAGTGATGATTTTGTAGAAACCCGGCGAAGGCGATCAAGAAGGAACCAGAAAAGACAAATTAATTACAAAGAAGATTCAGAAAGTGATGGTTCCCAGAAAAGCATACGCCGTGGTAAAGAAATCCGACGAGTTCACAAGCGCAGGCTCTCCAGCTCAGAGAGTGAAGGTAAATGCTGTCTCCTGTGTGTGGAAGGAGGGCAGGAAAACATAGACGGTGCATAGAAAGAACATTCAGGCTTGGGATGATGTGCTTGGTTTTGTTGTTGTTGTTATTGGAGACAGGGTTTCTCTGAACTCACTCTGTAGACCAGACTGGCCCTGAACTCCAGAGATCCACTTACCTCTGCCTCCCAAGTGTTGGGATTAAAGGTGTGCATCACCACTGCCTGGCTGATTTTTTTTTTTTAATTCATATAATCACTAGCATCATTGGGATGAATCTTAGTACTTTTCTCCCACCTATTAATTATAATTTAAACCACTCTTGATAGGATGCTAATTTTTAAGTCACTCTTATTTATTCATGTATTTTATATATATGAGTGCTCTATTTTCATGTATGCCTACATGACAGAAGAGGACATCAGATCCCACTATAGATGTTTGGTTGTGAGCCACCGTGTGGTGACTGGGAATTAAACTCAGAACCTCTGGAAGAGCAGCTGGTGCTCTTAACCGCTGAGCCATCTCTCCAGCCCCCAGATGCTAATTTTGAAGGGTTCCATTATATTAAGGTCTTCTGCCTGGCGTTGTGAGTCACTCTGCCCCTTTTGGTTGTTGTTTATTCTGACATCACCTCTCCTGCACTGAGGAGCTGAGCACTTTCAGACCGTCGTGTCTGTGGTCCTTCCCTCCTTTCTCTGTCAGTCTCAGCCGGGGGCTGTTTTCGGTAAGAGCTGGAGCTGCGCTTTACCAGAAGTGGAGGAGAAGCTATAAAATATTCATTTGTGGGGCTGGAGAGCTGGCTCAGTGGTTTAGAGAACTTCCTGTTCATCCAGAATACTCAAGTTAGTTCCTAACATCTACATCAGGCAGCTCCCTCCAGCTTCAGGGAAGCTTCTCAAGACTGTAAATACCAGCACATGTATGTGCCTTACACTCACACAGACACACATATATATATATATACAAAAAAGAGAAATCTTTTCAAAATTGTCATAGGGGCCTGGCCTTGGTGGCGCACACCTTTAATCCCAGCACTCCGGAGGCAGAGGCAGGCAGATCTCTGTGAGTTCGAGGCCAGCCTGAGCTACAGAGTGAGTGCCAGGACTGTTTCACAGAGAAACCCTGTCTGGGGGGGAGGTGGGTGTTTTTAATAGGAATTTGTGATTTCTGCTTCATTTTTTAATCCAGACCTCTTTCTAAGTTCATTTTAAATGACCTTGACTCTTATCTCCCACCTTTTTAAAGCATTTAATCCATCATTGTTTGTGATCTGTTTTGAATGTTGCTTTTACAAATAGAGTTTGAGAGTAGAACAGGAAAAAATATGTGGATGTAGGGGTCTAAAGGAGTTGACTTTAGTCTTGAGTATCTTCACGTCATAAAAATAAAACTAACTTCATTAATCCAGCCATTAAATATGAATATTTTTGAACTAGGCCCTGGTATAAGTACTAGGAATTGGACAGAATAAAATAGCCCTCATGTAACTTTTGAGGTAGGTGGAAAGATAATAAAATAAATATTAGAATATAAGATATTAGAAGAAGATGGTTTAGAAGAATAGAATTTCAGATTTCCTCATTGAGAAAGACAATATTTAGGGGACAAAGTTAGGACTTAGTGGTAGAATACTTGCTCAGCATGTATGAGACCCTAGTTTTTGGTTCCAGCACCATACACACACACACACATACACCCCTGAGCTAACTGTACCCAGCACATTCAGGGAACAGAGGAAGCTCAGGGTTGTTAGAACGAGAATAAGAGAGAAGTCAGCAAGCCACAGTACACATGGTTGCATAAATAACCATTTTTAACAGATCAGATTTTATTAGAAGATGGTCATATCTGTTTATTTACATATTGTCTATAGCTGCCTTATTTTAAAAAAATGAATAGTTCTGATAGAACATGGAGGTCTCACCTGAACCCCCGCCCCCCAGAAAAACAATTGGTAATCTCAGATAAAGAGCAGAGCTGTCTAAATGGATTTCTGCAATGATGGGAATATTCTGTGTCCGTGCTGGCTAATTCAGTAAGCATTAACCCCATGTGGCTGTAAAACACTTGAAATGTAGCTGGCTTGAGCATGGAACTCAATTTTTGTTTAATTTTAATTAATTTAAAATAACCACATGACTAGTGTCTACTATATTAAGTGGATAGGCCATTGTATGGATTGTGGATTTATTCTGTGTGAGCTGGGAAATACTTAGATTTTGAGCAGTGGAGTGTGTTCTAATTTGCTAGAGTACCCATATTATCAATAAATTGAAGAGGGAGAACAAGGCAGTAGCTTGGAGAACAGGAGTCCCGGGAAGAGATGATGCCGGGTGGAAGTAGGTCCATAGATGTAAGAGTAAAATGTTATCAAAGTAAGGATAGCTTTGTTTTTTAAGATTTACTTTTATTTATTTTGTGTGTGTGTGTGTGTTATTTCCTAATGCCTGTGGACACCAAAAGAAATCTCAGATCCCTGGAATTACATGTGGTTGTCAGTCAGTGCTGGGACCTGAACCTAGGTCCTCATCAAGAGCAGCAAGTGCACTTAACTGCTGGGCAACTGCTCCAGCTTTCCAAGGATAAGTTTTGATGGTAGACCAAAAGAAATCAAGAACTAAGCAGCTTTAAGAACAAAAGGCCTTTGGGAGCTGTTTTGTTTACATTAGACTTAAGATGCCTTTTAGATATTCAGACATACATGTTGAAGAGGCAGTTTGACTAATCTGTAATTGTAATTTAGTGATCGCCTAAAAGAAGAGCCTCATCAGTCTGTATGTGTAGCCACAAGACTGGGTGAGATGACTCACAAAACAAGTACAGACCACACTAAGACATTCGCAGTCGACCAGAGGAGTTTAATATCTATCTGGTGTACAGAGTGATGCCCAGTAATTTCCTTTTGGTTTTTGGTGGTTTGAGAATGATTTCATATAACTCAGGCTGGCCTTGAACTTATGATCGTCCTATACTTGCCAAGTATGAGGATTACCAGTCTATACCACCATGCATTCCTGCAGGTTTTTGTTTGTTTGTTTTGTTTTGACACAGGGTTTCTCTGTGTAGCTTTGGAGCCTATCCTGGAACTTGCTATGTAGACCAGGCTGGCCTCAGACATATAGATATCCGCCTGCTTTTGCTTCCCTAGTGCTGGGATTAAAGTATGCGCTACCACCATGCAGCTGCATTCCTGTAGTTTTAATCTTTCCTTATTAATATGTTTATATGACTCCTCAATTTTAGAAATAAAAAGGAGTTTCTCAGTTTGTGGCCAGTTTACCTTCACTTAATTCAAGGACCATCAGACCCTCTTCTTCCACTCCCCTAGGAAATCTTCTTTTTCTAAAATCAGAAGTAAAATACACAGTAGATCTTATTGAGCATTGTTACAGGTGGTGGTGGTAGTTAGATGTCTACCAATCTATTTATTACAGAGCCATATTTTCCTAAGAGCAGAGCATGGGGTGGATGTGGAAAAGGAGTACTTGAATATGCTTATTGTTGACTGTGGCAACAGCTTAAATATCTGTTTATTCTAGAGAGCTATATGTCCAAGAACTCTGAAGATGAAGAGCTAACAAAAGAATCAAAGAGGTCTGTTCGAAAACGGGGCCGAAGCACAGATGAATATTCAGAAGCAGATGAGGATGATGAAGAGGAAGGCAAACCATCCCGCAAGCGGCTCCACCGTATTGAGACGGATGAGGAGAGCTGTGACAATGCTCGTGGAGATGCGGAACAGCCTGCCCCTGACAGCCAGCCCAGGGTCCTGCCCTCGGAGCAGGAGAGCAGCAAGAAGCCCTATCGGATAGAGAGTGATGAGGAAGAGGACTTCGAAAACGTGGGCAAAGTAGGGAGCCCCTTGGACTACAGCTTAGTGGACTTGCCTTCCACCAATGGACAGAGCCCTGGCAAAGCCATTGAGAACTTGATGGGCAAGCCAACTGAAAAGTCCCAGACCCCCAAGGACAGCGGCACGGCCAGTGCAAGTCTAGCCCCAAATGGGACAAGTGGTGGTCAGGAGGTGGGGGCACCGGAAGAGGATGAAGATGAGCTTCTGCGAGTGACTGACCTTGTTGATTATGTCTGTAACAGTGAACAGTTATAAGACTTCTTTCCATTTTTGTGCTAATTTATTCCACGGTAGCTCTCACACCAGCGGGCCAGTTAGTAAAAGCTGTTTAATTTTTCCTAGAAAACTCCACTACAGAACGACTTTTTAGAAGAAAAATTTCAACGAATCCCAAAGTCTTTCTGTGAAGTGACCAGTTTTGAACTTTGAAGATTAATAATTGCTGTAAATTCCTTTTGATTTTCTTTTTCCAAGTTCATGGTCCTTGGTAATTTCATTCATGGGAAAAAAATCTTATTATAATAACAACAAAGATTTGTATATTTTTGACTTTATATTTCCTGAGCTCTCCTGACTTTGTGAAAAAGGTGGATATGAATGCATTCCAAATCTGTGAGGGCCCAATAATTTAGGGTGGGAGAAAGCACTTGGGCTTTAGCTTTTCATATTAAATATATATTATATTTAAACATTCATGGCATAGATGATGATTAACAAACTGTTCAAAAGTTCAAGTCTGTACTGTTGCAGTTTGAGAATTGTAGATACAACATCGTACATACGTCACTTAGTAATAGCCTTCGTGAAATCAATTTGTTTACTATTGGAGTTACCATTACCACACTTTAAATAAAGAAGAGACCATGGAAGTACCATCATAAAATCACTTTAACCTAAGTTTCTGTTATAGCAGAGTTTCTTGTTTAAAAAAAACAAAAACACAAAATCATCTGAAAAGCATTTGTATAGTAAATTGTATTAATGAAGCTTTGATAACCAGATTGTGCTAGAAGGAAGTCTTAAGTAGCTTTTATGCTGTGGTAATATGATGGCCTCTATTACACTGTGTCCGGTGAGGAGTTAGTGAAGTCAATGTGGGCTTTCCTAAAGTGCAAGTACACTATAAACTTTGCCAGTAATGTTAACTCTTCTGGCCATATGGTGTTAACTGTCTGAAATGTCATTTTGAATATAATCCATCTAAATATAACATATGGAGATGCTAAGTTGACAATGGTATTTAGCACATTGGAAGACTGAGAAGGAATTTTCAGGTGAATTTTAACTGGTCTGTTCTTGCCCTTAGTATCTACTTCAAATTGAAGTCTACAAACAAAGCAGTTCCTTTGGGAGATTTTTAGTTTTGAGTTTAATCGTGTGTGTGTGTGTGTGTGTGTGTGTGTGTGTGTGTGTGTGTGTGTGTGTGTGTGTGTGTGTGTTGGAATTTTCTATCTGCCTGGATACATTAGCAGGGTTTGAATGTAGTTCTGGCCTTTGGCCATTATATACTTCTATTGAAAATCCATTAATAGTCACACAACCAACAGAACTGAGTGAGACCCGCTGATATACTTAATAGGCCTAACTTCCATTTTAAACATCTCAACACTCTAAGGATTCGCCCTTTGCTTCAAGACTAGGCGGTTTCTAACTAAACAGTGTAACGTAGCTGACACTAAACTAGGACCTTTAGCTTGGTTTCTGTTACCGTTGTGGAGTTGCGGGCACAGCCCTAACCCTGTACAGCTGTAGCATCTGTGAGTCTTCTTGCCTGGCACATGCCGAAGCCCTCTGCACTGCTTCGGGCTGTGCTTTTCTCCGGGGACTCGGGTTTCCTGCTCCACTGTTGTCTGTTGCCGGCAATAGACATGCCGTACCTGCTGCTGGCCCAGGGGACTTCAGTTTTCTTTTCAGATGAAGCATTATATGTGGTAGTCAGTCTACAGTAAACTACTTCCTTTTCATTATTAAAAGCTGGCGTTAGACTTGCATCATCAAGACCTCTCTGGAAACTTTATGCTCCTAATTTCTGTTCCTCGACAGACACTGCCCTTAAACCTTCCGGCCTTTAAAGTGTAGTGCTGATTTCTTTTCAGTTACTGGTTTTCTGTTTCACTTTAGTTCTGTAGAATTTGACCGATGATATTTTTGCTTTGTTTCTAGTGATGAACTTGTATTTGTGTAACAATGAAACAATGAAAGCAGCCTAAAAAAAATAAAAACAAGAACCCAGGGTGCGGCAGGTGCTGCTCCCGAAGCAGCTGTGGGCTTATCTTAAAACAGTGTTGTGCTGGAAGGACAGGGTGGGCTTACGTTCACAGAAGTAAAGGACTGAAAAGGAGCCACATTCACTTGTAAAACTTCCTTTCTAGCTGTTGTTTTATTTGAAAATCAGCTAAGTAAACTTTTGAACTGTCTAGAACAGACAGGCAGAAGGGTTCCTACTAGTGCATGGTGAGTGGGTTCCTGCCACCCAGTCTCAGGTTTCAGTCCTGCAGCCAGGTAAAGCCACTGTGGTGTAGAAACTCTCCCATGTGCCTGTCTCTACCTCTGCACACACCAGCTCTTGCATCCACCTATCAACTCTACTCATCCTTTATACAGATGATTAGAAATAGTAAATGGGTAGCTAATGCAACAGCATGCGGAATGTGAAGTCACTTCTGTTATGGAAAACCCATGGTAATTTTTACAGTAAAGACTGAGTATTCCACTTAGCAAAATGTCCCAGTAACAGGGGTTTCAAAACCACTTTGTGCTACCTGATCCTTACTAAACTTGAGTGTCAACCTGATACCGAGTGTCTCCCTTCTAACCTTACATTCTCATTAAACCAACTGGCTCTCAGTAGGAACCCAGGCAGCTAGTCCATACTGATTCTTAGTATCCAGAGAGTTCTGCTGCTTGGCCTTTTCTGTTGTTTCTATTCATCCTGGAGATTGAATTCAGGGCCTCATGCATGCTGGGTAGAACTCCTGCCCTGTTTAGTGTTTGGACTCAGTCCGTCAGAGTCTGTTATCTCTCAGAAAAACTCACTTGGAAGATGCTCCCGATGAGGTTTCTGTTGCTGCTGTCAAAGTAAATGTTCTGTATAAAAAATTCTGATCCAACCAGTAAGAACTGGAGGATGGAAAGGAAAACAGTCGTGTAGGGGGCCGACTATCTTCAGTCCATGATCGATTCAGATTTACAATAGATCTATAGAATGTCTGCTTTTACTAACTTCAGTGACCCCCTCCTACCTTTGAAATACAAGTGCTGAACTTGTATCAAAGGGCTCCGGTATCAGACTCAGTCTACAGCATATGCATTATGTGAAGATACAGTGTAGTGTTCAAAGTGTTTAGTTTGCCATTTCAGTAAAGTTTGAAAACTAGCCATATTTTTACAGTTCAAGAGCTTAAAATTGAAATAGCGTAGGAAAAGGACTCAGACTGGTTTGCTTGTACCTGTGTGATGATGAGATAGTGTTTATTGTAGAATGTTACTGCAAAGTGATGTGTTTTCAACAATACACGTAATACGTTGAGGTTGTTTCCTTGACATCTTTTTCCAGTTGGTCAAGGTTGCAGATTCAGAGGATAAAAAGGCGTTTCATTAAGGATTAATTCATGTTTACTGGTAACTTATTTTTTAGAAAGTGATCTGCCAAAGAACCAAGAACTTCAGAATACTAATGAAATTAATTATTGTGGGGAAAAAGATTTTTAAAAGAATGTTATTCACTTTTCACTTTCTAGTTGATAGAACCTATCCTATATAATAGACATTTAAGCAAAGTACATATATTAAGAAAAATGTGGACACTTACTTGTTTAAATTGAGATTTAAAATTATGGTGAATGTGTTAGTAATTTTTAAGTGGTATGGATGGAGGAGTTAGTCACTCACTGATTGTTCTACCAGAAGATAAAAAGCACCTAACAAATCTTTAACACTCAGATAATGCTGTGACTCCACTGCCAGCTGCCACAGCAGAGCAGGTCTCTAGTTCAGGGTAGTGTCTCAGCTTTAGAACAAGTGTTCAAAGACCAAGACTTTTCTTAAGAGGAAATGTGTATATACACCCGTTCTGGATAACTACTAGAATGCTGAATTCATCATGAACTGACTTATAAAAACATAAGGCAAATAGTTGTGACAAAATTATGAATATGATTCAATTATAGAAAGTTTAGAGAAAAAATAGTTTTTCTTGTTGGTTTGACATTCTCTAAATATATTTCTGGTTCTCTTAAGCAGAGAATGCCAAGACCACATGTATGCTGTAATCTACATAGTCCTTGTCTGTTTTAATATGATCCATTGTTGAACTCTCAGATAAAATTCATTCCTATTTTATCCACCATTCCCAATGTCAGCCTTGGAAGTGGCAAGCTAACTGCTGGTTTATTTCCTCACCGTTCCCACCTGGATCCTGAAAGAAAAGGCCTTTGCTTTCATCAGTTTGTATTTTTTGTTTTATTTATTTTTTATTTTTTGGTTTTTCGAGACAGGGTTTCCTCTGCATAGCCCTGGCTGTTCTGGAACTCGCTCTGTTGACCAGGCTGGCCTCAAACTCACAGAGATCCACACCTGGCTCTGCCTCCTGAGTGCTGGGGTTAAAGGCATGTGGTGTGCCACCACTGCCAGCTTCATCCAGTTTTTAAACTGGGTTATTGTGTTATTATTCCACTTAATTTTCAAAATATTTCAATCCAACTTAAATGATTTACCATTTTTTGAGTGCCAAGGTTTGCTAGGTAACTGGCTGCATAACACTGAGGATAAGTCATCCCGTATCATAAGCCAAAATAAGGTAGACTTGGTATGGAACCACTTTAGATCGTACACTCCCCACCTGTCACTCTTACAAGCCCCCTCAGCAGTTCATTAGAACAGTTCATTAGAACAGTTCATTAGAACAGTTAGTTCCCCTGACGTTTTCCACTCTTTGGGTCATGTACACAACTCCCTGCCCCATTTCATATTTATACCACTCTGCTCTGGGAGACACTGTTCTGGTACCCTCATTGTAGTCTTTTCAGTTCATGGAGGTGTTGTTTCTATCTTGACATTTTACATATGTCTATCCTATACACAATATGTGAAAGACCATAACAAACTACCAGATGAATAGGGATTTATGAAGCTCTAGACCTTCTGAATGAGGAAAAAAATTAAGAAACTGTATTTGTGGGTTTGTTTTCTTTCTCTCTCTCTCTCTCTCTCTCTCTCTCTCTCTCTCTCTCTCTCTCTCTCTCTCTCTCTCTCTCTCTCTCTCTCTCTCTCTCTTTTTTTTTTGCCAAACTAGTACAAGCTAGAAAATGTGCAAAGGAATAAATAACCTGCCTTGTTCTTTTTGCCACTGGATGATATAAGTTAAGAATGAGCTTGTTTAACTATATATTTCCTTGACTTTCATCAGTTTCGGAAGGAGTCTAACTTAAGTGTTTGGGGTTTGTTTGATCTGTATTTATTGCATCCTGGTCATAGGCCAGGAGCCTGCATGTTATGTTTATGGACAGCCAGAACACAGTCATTGTGGAACTTAATGGCTCAAGATCTTCTAAATCATTTAACTTATTTTGTATGTTGCAAAAAAAGAAAAAAAAAGTTTATTTTGCTTGAGAGTCACATTTTTTTATAACTGTACAGCTTTTAAGGGCTGGGAGGTGGGAAAAGACCCTAAAATAGGATGTAGATTTCTACAGTTGTGTTGATGCTCGAGCATCTACAGGAGCATTATGTAATTAAACCTCAAATTGTTTCAACACCTTGTGCCATGGTCTTCTTCGTCCTGTTGCCCGTTAGCAGAGGTGGTGCATGTCAGTATTGCACTGCGATACGGACAGCCCTTGAAATTAGATAAAACCTTTTCCCAAAGCTCTCAGACCATTGCATGAGTGTACCCCACAGCCACACACACAGTTTATATTAGTGTAAATGGATCGTCAGGATCAGTACAGCTGCAACATCCCAAATCTGGCAATCGGCAGCATATTCTTTCGGTGCATGACTTTGTGGTGCCTGTCTAGAGTATTGTTGATGTTGGTGTGTTTTGTTCTCTTATCAAAGTAGCTTCTTGACCATAGTATCTGGATAGTATCTTGCCTAAAACTCTCATGGGGTTCTATGTGCACTTTAAGAAGGGATGTCCTATGTTGAGATGGAGGTGGGAACGAGGCAGGGCTAGTTTCTTTATGTGTAAAAGAAGGAAAAATTAGAATTGTTTGACTATTCCATAGACTTACCCAACTCCACACAAATAACTTGCTGAAACTTGGCAGGAAGGGACATCACATTCAGTTTTCAATCCCTTCTTATTTGGTAACTAATTTGCAATCTCTTACAACTGCTGCTGGCAGTCTGCATGGCACATTTTACCATGCTGTCAGCCTATCTTTTAAAATGCCAGGACTTCTTTTTGCTATCTGGTAATTTTACCATTCTAATTGACTACCTGTATAGCATCACTTCTTATAAGGAATTAAATTCATCTAATTGTGTCATAATTTCTAGGTAACCTTCACCTGTTAACTAATTTGAGAATTATTTCCTTTTCTGTCTTCACCCATTTAGAAGCTTAGGGACCATGAATTTCAATGTGAAGAGTACAAATTCCAGATAAGAGTTTGTAAATTGTATTATTTTTGAATCTCACTTTGATTTTATAAAGTAGTAACTAAGTTCCAGGAAGCATCCATTCAGAACATGTCTTGGATTTTCAGATGTGCTCAAATGAAGTACTTTACTTTCCCTATGCATAAAATAAAAAATATTGGAATAGTTCTCAAAATGCTGTTTTTAGATGAGAGGGAAACAGAAGCTCCAAGATTATCTCAAACCAAGTCTTGCTGTCTCAGGACCATGCATTAGTCACAGAGAGGCTGTCATGCACTGTCACATAATGTAGTGCTGCATGTGTGAATCACGTGCAGAAATCTGAAAACTGGAAACATGATTCTGATAACACAAGTCACGTCTGTGTATGAAAAGCATGGCAGGCCCTGAGAGCGCAAAGCTTCAGGAGTGGTAGAACTGCAGTGCATCGTTGTTTAAATACAATATTCCTTGTGACAACCCAAATATGTTGTGGCTGTTGCCAATATTTTCGTTAACAAAATGTTGAATGTCTCATTTCAGTCTGGTCAGAATTCTCAGTGTAATAAGCCAGGCCTAAGCCATTTTACAGCTATTGGCCTAACTGTAACTTTTTTTCAAAATGTTTTATTATAATACTTGTCATTTCTTTCACTTAATATATGTCAATTGTCATAATAAAAAGTTGAAATAAGTCGATGTACTTAGCATTGTGTTTGAAAACTTAGTTTATGTTAAATTTTGTGGCATTCTAGGAAGGTCAGAATTTTCAATCACTGGTTTATAAAGGGTTAAGATGGTCTGTATCACCCAGGAATAGACCATTATTCATGATCTAGGAAGCAAATTTGCAAGTAGATCGACTCCCTCAAACGAGTTAAGGCTGGCTATCAGCTAGGTCTGTACGAACACCACAGCACCATTCTCGGTCATGTTGCTCAGCCTCTGGAGCTGACATTACAGAGCCCAGGGCTGTGTTCTGCACAGCTCTACGGGAACACAGCTCTACTACAAGTCAGTAGCACAGGGCAAAGGTTTTCAGTTCCTTTCCTGGTGGGGTGTGGTGTGTGTGTGTGTGTGTGTGTGTGTGTGTTTGAGGGAGCACAAAAGAAACAGAGTGTGAGTCTCATCTAAATTCTTACGTTTTTCTTCTCTTAGAGTACCTAAACTGAAGTTTTGTTTTGTTTTAGTCAGCAAGCTAGCAGCATTCATCGGTACTTGAAATTCTGACCCTAAACTAATGGGTTAACATTTAGGTAAAGAATGTGAATCAGGATTTCACTTAGTGGAATGAATGCTGGCTTATAATGGTAAGAAAATGATCAGTTATATAAAATTTGAGATTTTTAAACAATTCAGCCAAGTTGTGACAGTGCCCTGGCGGCCTTAACAGTTCAGTATATTTTTAAATCTGTTTTTATTTGATGTGTATGGACGGTTTGTCTGCATGTATCCCTGTCTACCATTTGCATGCATGGTGCCCTGGAGGTCAGAAGAGGGCATCAGATCCCGTAAACTGAACAGTTGTGAACCATCATGTAGGTGCCTGGAATTGAACCTGGTTCCTCTGGAAGAGCAGCTAGTGCTCTTGACTGCTGAGCCACCTCTCCAGAGCACAGCCCTAAATTCCCGGAGTCTTAGCTGAGCATGGGGCTAGAACATAGCTGTTAACTTTTATCTTAGATTAAGAAACCAGAGGATGGTTTCTTTTAAAAACTAAGGTTTAGTTCACTAAATGGCAGCCATTTAGTGGAAGTGGAGTTATAATAAAACTATTTTAATGAAATTAAATGTTAGCTGTTAGGACCCTTCTGGATAAGGTAAATGCTTATGTAATTCTGACTGAATGAGTTCTTTGCAATTATTAAAAGTCTACATGACAATCAAAAAGAAAACACTAAGAGGATGTGACCTATGTACACAACATTAGTGCATACAGTCATATCCCGTAGGAAAAGTTAGCTAGAACCTACAATCCATGTTCACAGTGTAGGCCACCTTCCCTATTCAGTAACTCCTGCCCAGTTCAGAGCCACTTGACCTACGTTTCCATCTTCCTTTCTAGCCTGTCTCCAAGAAGACAGCAGCTCCCTGTCTGTGTGTCCTTTACCTGGTCACTTTCCTATTACCTTTGGGTCTCTCACATCTCAGTTCTCTTTGTCTCCCATTTCCATTCTTTTGAGTGTTCCTATGCAATGTTCTTCCTTCAAGGTTGAAAAAAATTGGTATCTTTCCATTTAATCTGTCTTCTAATTATATTTTGTTTGATTTTCAGTATTTAAAATAAACAGATCATGGAACTGTTAAACTGTACTTAGAAATTCTTACAGAAATAAACTAGTTTCTAAGAGAAATTCCAAGAAACCAACAACTGAATTCCACCCTCGGCAACAGCTGTTACCGATACCTGACATAACAAAAGAGAATCTGCTGCTCCCTGTTTTTGTTTCCTGGTTTTCTGTTGAATGTCTGTCTTGTCTGCTCTTTGGCATCTGCTTAGGAGCGGAGCACCTGTAATTATACTATGACCTCTAGAAACAAAACAGATTTTATTCTACTGTAGGGGCCAAACAAAGAACTTAATGATGATAAAACTTCACTAGAACATGTGCCCTGGTTCGAATAGTAATTTTTTCTAGTAACAATGGGTTTGGTTTGTAAGCTTAATTCTATTACCAAAACTATATAACGCTGTTATCTTTATAGGCCTGCCGATGGTTCCCAGGTGATGGTTTACATTAAATGCTGGAGTCTGAATCAAAGGACAGGAATAATTACCAGGGCACAGTGGTCCGCTGCAATAACAACACTCAGGAGACACAGGTAGGGGACACAAGTTGGAGGCCAGCCTGGGCTACACAATAAGTGCTAGAAGTCCTCAGCAAGTCACTTTTCCTGATCTTGATTGTAGCTGTAAAGGGACTGAACAGCTACCCTGCCTACCCTCACAAAGTTACTGTAAAGGAGATACCGGCTGAGGAAATCACTCTTTTAAAAAGTAAAACACTACAGATGTAAAGTGTATTAAGTGCCTACTACTTATGTTATCCATAGGGATTTATATGAGACGCACAAAATACAAACCTTCCTCTCTCAGTACTTGATGCTAGTCTGTTTGACACATTTGCTTAACCACCTCCTCTGCCTGGTACTATAGTGAGTGCTTGAAGGATCCTTCGCAGAGCTAAGATCCCTTTCTTCAGTTATCATCTTGAATAAAATGTCTTGTCATTGGTCTATCACTATGTAAAAATGACTAAGACAAGTTGATAAGAAATTATTACATTGGTTTTAGCCAGTTCTTTCCTGTCATACATGGGGATTCCATTTCTGAGCAAAGCACTGGTTATTTCATCAAATAAGTGCCTTAGGGAAAATCTCAAATTAATTGTTTCTCAAATTCATAGGCTTCTTTTTTTAATACTGGGGATTCAACCTGGGGCCTTACACATGCTGGGCCAGCACTCTGCCTGAACTGTATCTGCTGCCCTTGGAACCTACTCCGAAAACCTCTTTCTGAATTCTCCTACTTAGAAATATAAGGCTGCATCTACCCAGCTTTGGAAACTGGAAATTTAGAAATGATCTTTGACCTCTCTTTTTGGGCTGTTCTTGTCTACACCTTCACAAACTCTTCCTCTCGATCTCTATCCAAAGCGTGCGGATTTTAACCCGCGGAGAGCTCTAGACCTAACCTCAACCCACCCTTAGTGCCGCCTTCTCCTTCCTGTTCCCAGTCTCACTACCAACAAACTAACCAAATTTAAAACCTTAACCCTTGGGACTGGGGAGATGGGTCAGCCCGTGAGAGCGCCTAATGCCTCTGTAGAGGACACAGATGGGGTTATAGCACTCATGCAGGGTGGCTTAACTGCCTCTAACGAGCTCCAGGAGATCCAATGCCCTCTTCTGGATTCTATGGGCACCTACACTTACATTCTACACTACACACACACACACACACACACACACACACACACACACACACACACAGTTAAAAAATAAAAATAAATCTTAAAAAAAAAAAAATCCCCAAACTAAAGACTCCTCTGTTGCAAAGATACCAAGCAGAAAAAAACAAAGCAAAAGAAAAACAAAGCCGGACGGTGGTGGCACACGCCTTTAATCCCAGCACTCGGGAGGCAGAGCTAGGCGGATCTCTGTGAGTTCGAGGCCAGCCTGGGCTACCAAGTGAGTCCCAGGAAAGGCGCAAAGCTACGCAGAGAAACCCTGTCTCGAAAAACAAAACAAAAAAAAAAAAAAGTAAAAGAAAGAAAGAAAAAGAAAAACAAAATTCTTATCCAATCCTATTTGTTATGTCATCCAACCTAAACAGCCCTAACCCCATAGCTATTACAATTTTATAGTTAAAAAAAAAAAAAAAAAGAAGTGGAGTCTAGAGATTGGCTGAATTCCATCCACTAGGTCTCTTATTACCAAAGTCTAGTTTGTGAGTTTAATGCCTCAGGTCTTGTGTGTAAAACGGGGTCAGTAATAGAAAACTTGTTCATATTACTTATCAAAAAAAAAAACAAAAAAAAAAACATGAATTGAGTGGGTGTGGTGATGCTTGCCTGTAATAGTACTAGTACCCAGAGTAGGATGCACGTCGATTAGGTACTGGAGGCCAGCCTGGGCAGCATAGGGAAGCCCTGTCTCAAAACAAACGAACCAACAAACAAAACTAACAGAAAGAACCCATGAAGAAATGAAAGTGGTCAAGTGCTTACGCTGGGTGGTACATAGCCCTCGGTTACGGGTGTCTATTTGCTAAGCCTCTAAGTCTTCACTGCTCTTATTCTTTGGGGCCTAGCGAGCACGTAATTCAAGAGTTCCGGATCAGTGGCCACCTTTCCTTTCGGCGCTGTCTTTTGACTGTCTTGCCGCGCTTTCCTTCAATTAATGCACCCTCTTTGTGCTCCTGTGGAGTGACCCGGGGAATGGGGCGCTGGGACTCTGGGGCGGGCGCAGGGGCGAATCGGGCACCCAAGCGGGAGACTTCGGACCTCCAGGGCAGCGTGGATTCTCTTTCCTGTGTGCCCTCCTCGGGTGAGGGACGCCCGGGTCCTGGGCCCGTCCCGCTTTGGCTGGGAAAGGCACAGTATCGCTCATACCCTCGCAGGGTTTGCGGGGATGACCTTGAAGTGGAACCACAGCGAAAGCCTCCTCCGAGGAGCTGGGGGGGGAAGGAGGGGGCCGTACCACGTGACAGAAGCCGGCTAGCTCACCACGGACCTCCGGTTCGTCTAGACTGTCCCATCTCTATGGTCAACGGCCGGCCGAATCCTGCGCCGAGGGAAGTTGTTCTTCCGGGGTACGGCGACGGCTTCCGGAGCAGCTCATGCACTCTGGGGGTGTGGGGATCGGCTTCCTCGGGTCCTGCGGCGGACCTCTGCTTTCACCCGCAATGAGCTTCCTCAAGAGCTTCCCGCCGCCTACGTCGGAAGACGGGCTCCGGCTGCAGCAGCCGGACACCGAGGCCGTGCTGAACGGGAAGGGGCTCGGCACCGGCACCCTTTACATCGCGGAGAGGTAGGGTCCCCGGGCTCCGGCGCTGGCCTCCTTCGGGGGCTCCCTCCTCCTCCCTCGGGCGCGACCGCGGCGGGGAGCGCGGGGCGACGCTGCACGTCTGGAGGCTGAGAGGGACCCCTCTCCCGACCCCCCCTGGCTCTCTGCTCCAGCCGGTGTTTCTCCTTAGCGACCTGGGCTTTTTACCGGCCTGTCTGCTGGAGCCTGGCGCGTGGTCACGTTCACAGAGTTTTGAGTTTGCAGAGCCTCGCTTGGTTTCCGACGTGCCTGGCTTTCTGAATGATCTGGGAGCTAGAAGTGTCCCCTGCGTAAGATAAGTAGGCCCAGAGTAGACTGCGAAGGGGTTAGGACGCTCGGTTAAGGAGCGTGGATTTTCTGCTGCTCTAAGTGTGGGTGGGGAAAAGGAGCATCTTCAGGCCCACGCAGGGCGGAGTCATAACCAGCCGAACCCGACTTCTGGATGTGCGGGTCCGGGAAGGAATCCTACTTTTATTTGACTACTTGTAGTGCTTTGTACTTTCACAATAAGGTAGACATGTCACTAAAATACACATTCATTCATTCATTCACTCATTCACTCATTCACTCTCCCTCTCCCTCCCTCTGTGTCCTCCCTCTCTCCTCTCCTTTTCTTTCGCTGTGGTTATTCAGAGAATCCCATTTCAAGATCTGTAACATCCAGATTAGAAGTGGATCTTTCTACTTCAGATTAACAAAACAAACTCACTGGTGTGCCCTCCATTTTTGGATTTTAGTTAATTCCAGATGTAGTCAAGTTGACAACCAAGAATAGCAGCCATCACACTATGTAAAATGGGTTTTGCTTGTTTATTTTTGCTAGAGACAGGGTCTCTATGTAATCCTGAACTCACAGAGGTCCTCCTGCTTCTGCCTCCTGAGTGCTGGGACTAAAGGTGTGCGCTCCCACCAGGTGGTTCTTTCCATAATTCCTTGGTGGGGGTGTATCTTGTATATGATTTTGCATTTTTGGAAACTTTAATAAAACTTAAAAGGTACAGTGTTGTTAACACCTATATGTTGATACCTTGTATGTTATCAAGATTGATTGAGGACTGGAGAGATAGCTCGGGGTTTATTTAAAGATTCATTAATGGTTAACATTTTATCTTGTTTCTTAAGCTGTTTGAGAGCTATATACATCTTCTAACCTCACATGTAAGTACTTTTTGTTGTTGTTTGGTTTTTGGCTCTTTTTTGGGGGGGGCACCACCCAGCTCTCAAGTAAATTCACACACGGAGGCTTATTCTTTTTTATGAATGCCCAGTCTTAGCTTAGCTTAGTTTCTTGCTAACTTTCCTTAACTTATTCCGACTACCTTTTGTCTCTGGGCTTTTCCCATTCTCTAACTTCTGTAAATCTTACTCTTACTCTGTGGGTCGCTGTGGAGCCGGGTGGCAGCTCCTGGACTCCTTCTCCTTCTCTGCCTCCTCGAGCTAGTTTTCTCCTATATATACTATCTGCCTTCCAGCCCCACCTATCCTTTCTCCTGCCTTGCTATTGACCAGTTCTTTATTAGACCATGGGTGTTTTACAGGGGCACAGTAAGCCTCAGAGTTAAACAAATGCACCATAAACAAAAGTAACACACCTTAAAATATTCTACTACATGTACCTTAGAAGACCAAGAACAGCCACACAATTACCATGTTCAGAAAGTATATCAGACTCTGAATATTTCTTTAAGAAAATATTTTTGGAAATGTCCAAAAATTATGGGTTATATGTGTCCGAGTTAAAAATTAAACATTACATTTCCACCTTGTACATCTCTAGGCACCTCTCTTTCCTCACTTCCTTGGTCTGATTCCCCTTAGGTCATGGTGTGATTCAATAACGGGGTTCCTCTAAAATTATGACAACTGGTGACTTACATCCAGGTCGATGACCCTGTGTATGTGAGAGGGGGGGGGAGGTAGAGGGAGGAGTCGGGGGAGCGCTCGGGTTCTAATGAGGAGGAGGAGGGTGCTGGGGTGAAAGGGTGGGAAAGAATGTTCTTTTGTGCCGGGACATGTATGTCTATTACACAGGCATACATGGTATATAGAGTAAATACTGTTGAATAGTGAAGGAGAACATGGAAAGATCCAAAGCTGGAGCAGTAGGAGCACGTTCATGAGCTTGGCTGTATTGGATTGTAGCCTTTGGGGAAGTGTTTAGGACTTCAGCCAAAGAGAAATGGTGTTGAGTGTGTCTTCAGAGATACAGAACGCCTGGGCTCATTTTCATAGGGATTTGTTTTGTTTTCAGATTTATTTTATTCTGTGTGTATGCGTGTTTTGCCTCCATGTATGTATGCACATCACTGAGGTCAGAAGAGGGCGTTGGATGCGCTGGAGTTAGAGTGGTGGTGAGCTACTGTGTGAGTACTGAGGATCCATGGACCTCTGCAAAGAGCAGCAAGTGCTCCTGAGCACTGAGCTCTCCAGACTCCAGAGCTTAGTTTTTATAAGAGGTTGAGTGCTTATCCAAACAAGGAAGTTAGAAAGGCATGAGTAGTTCCAAGTAAGTTCTTTTTTGTTTTTGTTGTTTGTTGTTTTGTTTTTCGACACAGGGTTTCTCTGTGTAGCTTTGCACCTTTCCTGGGACTCACTTGGTAGCCCAGGCTGGCCTTGAACTCACAGAGATCCGCCTGGCTCTGCCTCCCGAGTGTTAGGATTAAAGGTGTGCGCCACCACCGCCCAGCTCCAAATAAGTTCTTTAAGATGGATGGGCACAAGCTTCAAGGTCTCTTACTTTGCTGTGCTGTTCTTAAACCTTCACCAGAAATCAAAGACGCTGGTTCTCCTTATTTGTACGTATCAGAGTTGAACCTTTTCAACCTGTGTGTACTACCCTTCTAGTTCTTGTCCTTGCATTTATGACATTTGGGTTTGGTTTTGTTTTTTATGACTGGTCACAGTTAATTATATATTTTGGTTTTGGAGTACTTCTGGTATGTGTGAGAAGAGACAAAACAGAATTAGAACTTAAAATCACGTAAATACTTACAAGTGCCAAATCTGTTTCTCTGTTAGCTTCTCAGAGCCCATAGGAACATTGTGCTGAGACAACATGCTGTGGCCCTTAGGGGACCTTTAAACCAAAGGACCTAATTTGCTAGGTACTGATTTGATTTAGATGCCACCCTTTACACTGCCCAGTGGAGTTAATAAAGGTTTTATGGCTCTGAATATTTGAAATTATTTTGAACTTGTAAATCTGGGATGTTTTATTCTAAATTGTGGTCATGTCAGAATATTTTGGAGGTGAGAAAGGAAGCATAGTTTGATAGGGCTATTTTTGGTACCCATGAGCACAGTTTCATTCCCACATTAAGGGAAGAGCTGTGGGCAGGAAGGGTACATGCGGCACACAGTCAATTACATAAGAAATCTATTCCTTTAGAGGCAGTAGGGATGAAATAATTCCTCAAATGAATTTTTTGGGGTTTTTGAGACACGGTTTCTCTGTAGCCCTGGCTGTCCTGGAACTCTCTTTGTAGACCAGGCTGGCCTTGAACTCACAGAGATCCACCCACCCCTGCTTCCCGAGTGCTGGGATTAAAGGTGTGCAGTACCACCCGGCAATTTCTTAAACTTTAATCACTTTGCTATTTAAAGCTTATCACCTTATCCTTCTATTTTTTCGATATAAGCCTAATGTGTGGAATTCTTTCCAATAACTGCATCTTTTATTGCTTTTAATTTTTAAGTATACCATTAAATAGTATGGCTAATGGGCCAGCCTGGTTACAGAGTTCTAGGACAGCCAGGGCTACTCAGTGAAACACTGTCTCAAAATGCACCCCCCCCCCAAAATAAAAACAAAAACTAATCTTAGTGTGCTTATAGAGTTACGCATTTACCACCACAGTCTACCTTTGCTTTTGGTCATACTTTTGCTGAGGACTGTTATACATGTGGGTTTTACTGTTAGACATTGATTTACTTGGTGGTGGTGGGTTCCGAAGGCGTAAAATTTAGTGTCCTCTTAAACTGACCATGATTGATTTTAGATTGCTACACTATCATTGTTCCTGCCTAAAGGAGTTCTTGGTTCTCCAATTGAATATTTTTTAGTTATTTGTTTTTTCTTGTTTCGTAAAGCTAGAAATCCACGGGAGTCTGCTTAAAGGTTAAAAGGAATTCATTAGGAAAGAAAACTCATTAAACATAATAGGGGAATCGTCACAGGGTTCTGGGAAGCTGAGGTACTGTTCCATGCTGTTCTGCTGCCTGAGTCAGTCCACACCATCCGAGCCCATGAGGGAGAGAAGAGAGCCCCATATGTGCATCTCAGGTCTTAAGGGCAGATACTTCAAGGTTATAGGTAACAGTTACCTGTTATATCTTGAGGGACTGTACCTCAAGGTCATAGGTAAAACAGATATCTAATACATCTCCCCCTTTTGTCTAAATAAGAAAGTTCTAACCTAATATAAAACTGTACACAATAGGAATGTTGATTAAGTATTGTCCAGGAGAGGGGAAAGGTATTAACATAAACAAAATAGAAATACAACCAACAAGAATGGCAACAAGCGCCGGGCAGTGGTGGTGTACGCCTTTAATCCCAGCACTCGGGAGGCAGAGCCAGGCAGATCTCTGTGAGTTCGAGGCCAGCCTGGTCTACAAAGCGAGTTCCAGGAAAGGCGCAAAGCTGCACAGAGAAACCCTGTCTCAAAAAAAAAAAAAAACTGGCAACAAGCAAGAAACACACACAAAAGGTTCAGAAATGTCCAGACCATAGGTAAATGGCATGTTACAGAGATTACTCCAATAGCTGTCCTATCCTGAAGATTCTAATTTTAGTATCTAAAATGTTCTTAGCTAAGATCTGAGGATAATAACTATTTAGTCTTCAACCCCATCTAAGACCTGAGAAGGAAAATAATATTACCTGAGAAAACAGGAAGTGCAAGCAAGCAATTTCCGAAAAATTGTGAGAATAGACCGAGACAGCTGGCAGCCTGGACTGTCTAAATCTAAAGTTTCTCAGCACTGTTGGGTCATTCATTTTTGGCTCTAGGCCTAGAAAATCTGACAGACCATTATCAGAAGCAGAAATTTTGAAAGACCGTCTTACCCTGTCTTGGCAAGGTTCAGTAGTTGCTTTTCCTTGTGTCCTGTTCATCTGGAAAGGACAGCGTGTATATTGTCAGCAGTTGAGGCAAGGGCAGTTCTTTGCCCAGCAGACCTTTTTTTTTTTTGCCAAGAAGAAGACAAACCTCCAAACGGAGTGTCTTAGAAACCCAACATTCTCTCAGGAGTAGGTCAGTGCTGCCAGGAGCAATCATGTCTCACATCAACACAATTCTAAGTTATTAAAACATTTAAATGCCATATTCTCTAGGTCTATGAAGTGTTTGAAGATTACCTATCCATCTGACATGTATTTTTATAAATCTGGAAAACCTAGCTAACATAATTGTAGATATGACAAGCATGGGTGAATATTAATCTGTGAGTCTTATCTACCTAAATAACCTAAGGACTAATACTTCACGTGTCAAGGTGTAAACAGATTTAATTGTAGATATGACAAGTATGGGTGAATATTAATCTGTGAGTCGTTTGCGGCGGGGGGGGGGGTGTTCTGAGACAGGGTTTCTCTGTGTAGTTTTGCGCCTTTCCTGGATCTCGCTCAGTAGACCAGGCTGGCATTGAACTCACAGAGATTCACCTGGCTCTGCCTCCCAAGTGCTGGGATTAAAGGCGTGCGCCACTACCGCTGGCATCTGAGTCTTATCTACCTAAATAACCTAAGGACTAATACTTCACATGTCAAGGCAAACAATCTGTAAACAGATTTATAGTATAAGGACAATTACCTCAAAATTATGACAATATCCAAAATATCTTAAATGGAGGTAGAAATGTATAGTGCAATATAATAACAATATCCTTAAATATGTATTAATATACAAAATATCCTAAACAGAGGTAGAACATACAGACAATATGACAAACATAATTTTACATTTGTGTCAATATACAAAGTATTTCAAATAGGAGTAGGGACATGTGTACAATATGACAATTACAGTTTTGAATTTGTATCAATATAAAAATTATCTTAAATAGGAATAGAAAAATAGTTTACATTTGTGTCAATATACAAGGATCCTATCAGTATAAATTATCTAGGGCTGATAGTTTGCTAAAATTAGTTTATTAGTAGATAACAATAATCTACCATAATATTCTATACCTGTCTATTCCCCTTTTTTCTTTTCTTAAAGGGAGTCCTGAATCTAAATTTTATTGTTTCACCCCCAACCCTATAACAACTTATCCATACCCTGAGAAAATGAAACCTTTGGGAGAGGGGGCGTCATTTTCTTTAAATTGCTTCCTACTGTTTAGGGGGCGATGGTATCTCTGTGGGATCCTGTAAGAAAGCTAAATGGTTAAATCTCAGTAGGACTAGCTGTAGAGTCTGTAGCCAGTCTCAGAATAATGGGTAAGGTTATCTGAGATTCTGGCTAGAAGTGTAATATAATGGACCATCTCATCTCGGAACTGTCCTGAAGAGTTTGCAGTCCAAATCTGATCATTGAGTGGTGTTTTTTGGTTTAATGGCATCATTATAGACCAAGTAGAGTTGTTATTGTGGGGCCCTGTCTTTCTGGAGACTTCAGAGACTGCTATTGGAAAGACTTACTTTTCACTGTGGAAAACTTGAACATTATTAATATCAAAATGGAAGGTTTGGATTGTAGGATGACATGACATGTGAGGAAGATTTCTAGAAATCAGGAATAAGCATGGAGAGAAATAGAATTTTTGACAACAATGGTCCCTAGATTATTGTTTGTTTGTTTTTTTATGTCACACACTAGTTGACTCTTCCAATATGAGACAGAATCTCCTATTTTTTTTCTTTTAGCAACATGCTTGGATTTAGAGAAAGAGAGAGCTACATTCCACTTCCAAAGCCAGCTTGATTTATAATTGAATTGAGACCACAACTTTTCTAGAGTTAAAGAGATATTGATGTTAGGCAGTGAAATATTATTCTGTAGAGTATATGGGTACCAATAGGTCCTTCCCTTCTGCTGTAGATGTCTAGGTGTCCGAGGCCTTTTGATTTCTTGAAGATGGGTATTTCTGGTTTTTTTGTTTTGTTTTGTTTTTTGTTTTTTTGAGACAGGGTTTCTCTGTGTAGTTTTGGTGCCTGTCCTGGATCTCACTCTGTAGACCAGGCTGGCCTCGAACTCACAGAGTTCCACCTGACTCTACCTCCCAAGTCCTGGTATTAAAGGCGTGCGCCACTGCTGCCTGAAGATGGGTATTTCTAAATTTATGTAAAGACAAAAAACAGAACCCTCCCTGACCATTGTTTGTTGAGTTTTCCTTACAACTTGTAGAATTGTCACATTGATGAATGAGCTATCATTTTTCCTCATCATGGGGTTTCTCCTGTTCAAATCAAATTTTTATAATTTTGTTGGCATCCATGGCTTTTTTTTTTTTTCTGCAGAAGCAAAAGTAAAACCTCTTCCCCAACATAGGACATATCCTGGTTTCCATTCCAACATCAACACATCTTTGAAGTAAACAGGCCCAGCTAGCTCAGTAGGTAGAGCATGAGACTCTTAATATCAGGGTCATGGGTTCATGCCCCACGTTGGGCGCCAGATAAAGCGAGAAATCCACAGGAGTCTGCTTAAAGGTTAAAAGGAATTTATTAGGAAAGAAAACTCATTAAACATAATAGGAGAATCGTCACAGGGTCCTGGGAAGCTGAGGTACTGTTCCATGCTGTTCTGCTACCTGAGTAAGTCCCACACCATCCAAGCCCATGAGGGAGAGAAGAGAGCCACATATGTGCATCTCAAGTCTTAAGGGTAGCCCGGAGGCCGTGCCCCAGGGGCAGGTACTTCAAGGTTATAGGTAACAGTTACCTGTTATATCTCAAGGGGCTGTACCTTAAGGTCATACGTAGAACAGATATCCACTACAGTTTTGTTTGTTTGTTTGTTTGTTTGTTTTGTTGTTATTTTAGACTGAGCCTTATATAGCCCTGACTAACCTGGAACTGCTATGTAGACTAAGATGGCTTTGAACTCACAGAGATCTGCCTGCCTCTACCTTCCAAATGCTAGGATTAAAGGCATATGTCACTGCCTTGCCTTTTTTTTTTTTTTTTTTTTTTTTTGAGACTTGGACTCTATATATTCCAGACTGGCCTGGAATTCATTGTGTGGCTCAGGTTAGCCTTGAATTTATAGCCGTTGTCCTACCTACATCAGCCTCCAGAGAGCTCATATTATAGCTGTGAGCCATGGTGAGCTTGTCAGAGCTGTATAGAGAGTAGGATGAATCTGGGCATGGGAGCACAGGCTTGTAATCCCAGCACTTGGGATGTGGAGGCAGGAAGAGCAAAAGGAGGGTCTAGAGTTCCTGGCTGTGGCTGGCCAGGGTAGAGCACGCCTTTAATCCCAGCACTGGAGGCAGAGGCAGGCTGATCTCAGTGAGTTCCAAGACAGCCAGGGCTATAGAAAGAGACCCTGTCTGCAAGGGGGGAAAAGGTTCATGGCTAACCTGGGCAACTGAGGCCAACATGAGCTAAATATCTAGACTCTGTCTCAAAAACGGGAGGGAGGGAGAGAGGATGGAGGAAGAAATTGGAGAGGATACAGGATATGCATATGTTCTGCTGTTCTGCAGGGGCATGTCCCTATTCCTTTAACTTGTATATTTTAAACTTTTTGTTTGTTTGTTTGTTTGTTTGTTTGTTTTGTTTTTTCGAGACAGGGTTTCTCTGTGTAGCTTTGCACCTTTCCTGGAGCTTACTTGGTAGCCCAGGCTGGCCTCGAACTCACAGAGATCCACCTGGCTCTGCCTCCCGAGTGCTGGGATTAAAGGCGTGCGCCACCACCGCCCGGCGTATATTTTAAACTTTTATTAGTATATAGTAGTTGTATAAAAATGACTTTTATTGTGACATTCCCTTTTAAAGTAGCATTATTGACTTGGTTTACATGGCATACAGCTTGTTCTTTTCATTCATAGAAGTTAATGATTTTATTATGCACTCATAGCCACACTCAATTTTAGAACATTTTGTCGCCCCCCCCCCCCAAAAAAAAAAAAAAACAACCTAATACTCATTAGTAGTCATTCCCTATTTCAGCCCTGGAAGTGTTTTTGTGGCTTCTTCTTGTCACTGACTTTTCTGCTCAATTGTACAATTCATAGTGAGGGAATTAACTGCCAAGAAAAATTAGGCATTACCCGTCAAAATTCAACATACTGACTTTGGTGATAGTTTCTTTTGTTATATCAATAAAATATTTGTGCACTTTTATTTGTGGTTTTTTGAGTGTTTTTTTTTTTAATGTTATTTTATTTGCATGGTGTTTTGCCTCCATGTATGTCCGTGTATCACATATGTCCCTGGTGCCTAGGGAGGCCAGAAGAGAGTGTCAGATCTCCTGCGGCGGAATTACAGATCTTTGTGAGCTAGGAATGTGGGTGTTTGGAATTGAACCTGGGTCTTCTGGAAGTGCTCTTAATCACTGAGCCATGTCTCCAGCCCCTCTAATTTTTTCTTACAGCTAGTAATAAATGGGAACTTTTACCTTGTCTCTTAAGGTAATAATTAATTTTTTGAATTGTGATTGTAATCACATATGTTTTGTGTGTACATTTAATGTATGTGGAGTGGAAAGGATGATTACCAGTTATCTTGTACACTTATCTACTGAAAACTGTGCTAACATTTTTCAAGAATATTAAATAAAGGGATGGAAGTAACAGTACAAACACGATTCATTAACATACTTAGTGCTAATGTGTGTTACCAAGCACAAGTGCAGTTTGGAACAGAAGAGGTCCTTGTAGAAGGGTCTCATGGAGTTATTCGGGACTTGACTAGATGAAAGGATCTGCACAGCAAAGAGGAAAACTGGAGATATCCTAAACAAGATAAACACAAAAGACAGGCACAAGGTAGGGGCCGAGAGCTGCTCTTTCAGAGGACCGGAGATTACTAGTCCCCATATTGGAGAGTTGACAGCCTCCCCTAACTCCAGCTCCAGGGGATCTGATGCTCTCCCAGCCTCCACCAGTACCCACATGCACATACACAGGCAAAATAAACACAGATGACTTGAAAAATTACCTCTCAAATATGTTTGAGTTTATAGCTAGAGGAAAAGAAACCATAAAAGAAAAAAATTAAGTTCTTGTCACTAAATTTTCTTATTTTAAGGAATATTTCCAATATTGTCAATAAACTTGAATTTCTTTGTATGCATAAAAATGTCCATGTTGAACCTTTGTAAGTTGTGGAATATTGTTAGGATTTAATTTTTAAAAATAATCTGCCTAAAACCTGTTTTTCAGCCGCCTGTCTTGGTTAGATGGTTCTGGATTAGGATTCTCACTGGAATACCCCACCATTAGTTTACATGCGGTTTCCAGGGACCTAAGTGCTTATCCTCAGGAACATTTGTATGTTATGGTGAATGCCAAATTTGGAGGTATGTATGATATAACTTAATCTAGTGCTCCTCTGATAGCCAAGTATATTTTAAAGGGCAATGTTTGTTTATTTGTTTGTTTGACATGAGGTCTTACAGGTTGCTCAGGTTAGCCCTGAACTCCTGGACTTGATTAACAGTGCTTATTCTCCCAGATACTGACACTTTAGGTGTGTGCTGCTTTACTAATCTAAAAAGCAATCTTTGATAATAATCAATATAAAAATTAATCCTTTGGTCCACATTAGATAATATCATATTAAGCAAAGTTAATTACCTAAAACAATTTGGACATTTGAATTTCTTCTAATGGGCATTGGTTTTGTGTGTATCTGCCTTCTATTTTCTATATATCTGCACTTAGAATTCTTCTGTTAATATGGATGTTTCTACTTTTTTAACTGCTTATTCCTTACCCTCCTAAAGACACTTCAGAGATGTGAACCAGTATATTTTGTCTATCTAGAAATTTAAGATAGAATTGTTTTTATTTATTTATTTATTTTAAAGATGTATATGTGGGTGGGGGTTATTGCCTGCTTTTATGTCTGTGTTACTACATGTGTGACTGATGCCAGCAGAGACCAGAAGAGGGCGGAAGATCCCCTAGACCTGGAGTTACAGACTGTAGCACGAATCTTAGAAGGTCTTATTAATAAAAACAAACCTGGAGCCAGGTATTGGGGTGAACGCTGGAAGATCAGAGAAACAGAACAAGCCACAGCCACCTCGCCTCACCAATTCCTCAGCTGATCCTGTTTCCTCAGACTGGAAGTCTCTGAGTCCTCATCCAGAATGAATCTCAGCTGAACTGCTGCTAAAAGCCTAAAAGCTTAATCAGCTCTAGTTCCTGGTTTTCGTGCTTTATGTGCCGTTCTGCTTTCTGCCTTCACTTCCTGGGATTAAAGGCGTGAGTCACCATGCCTGGCTGTTTTCAGTGTGGCTTTGAACTCACAGAGATCTGGATGGATCTCTGCCTCCAGAAGGCTAGGATTAAAGGTGTGAGTGCCACCATTTTCTGGCCTCTATGTCTGTCTAGTGGCTGTTCTGTTCTCTGACCCCAGATAAATTTATTAATGTGCATGATATATTGGGGAACACGGTATCACCACAACAGACTGTGTTTTTTATGTGTTTGTCTGTGTGAATGTGTGCTACATGCGTGTGGATGCCTGCAGAGACCAGAAGAGGGCATTGGATTCCTTGGAGCGGAGTTACAGGAAGTTTTTAAGCCAAACAATATGCATTTCAGGAACTGAACTTCTAGAGCAGTGTGTTACCTACTTTTTCTATTGCTGTGTCAAAACACCATGACCAGTAACTAAAGAAAAAAGTGTTTAATTGGGCTTAAAGTTCCAGAGAGTTAGAGTCTGTGATGGTGGAGCAAAGGCGTGGCATCAGGAACAGCTGAGAGCTCACATCTCAGACCACAAGTAGAGGCAGAGACAACACTGAGTGGCAGGAGATTTGAAACCTCAAAGCCTATCCCCAATACACACCTCCTCCAATAATGCCACAGCTCCTAACCCTTCCCAGATAGTTCCTCCAACTGAGGGCCAAGCGTTTAAACAGATGAGCTCATGGGGGCCGTTCTCATTCAAACCACCAGGAGCAACAAGCACTCTTAACCACCGAGCTGTCTCTCTAGGCCCCGGCTGGTTTCTATTTTGTTTAGTAGTGGTTCGCAGTAGGTGGATGGGGAGAACTTGATGTGCTGCTGCTGTTGGTTGGTGAAATTTTATTGGAGGAGGAGGGTTGCTACTGGCATCCAGTAGATGCCAGATTGCGTGCAGTACAAATGTTAGGAGTGTCACAGTTCAGAAGCCCTGCGTTTCAAGATTCCCCAGCTTTACTGTTCATGAAACTATAAGTAAGTTGTCAATTCTAAAATAATGGGTAGCTTTTCTCTGAAATCTTGTGTAACAAGTCGGGGTTTTCGCTTGGTTCCAGATTTAACCTTTTTTTTTCCCCAGAGCTGAGGACCGAACCCAAGGCCTTGCGCTTGCTAGACAAGCACTCTACCAGTGAGCTAAATCCCCAACCTCATCATTTTTATTTAGTTGTGAACACTAGTTACTAATTTTTAGTACTCTGCAGAGCAAGCCATACCTTATTAAGTGGTATTGACTGATCCAGCTATCCAAAAATATTCTCACTATAAGATTTCAAAATTTTCCTGTTGGAAAGGGTTCAAAGATAGATAAAAATATCATGAAATTTGGGAAAGGATAAGAAAATGTTAAAAGTTCTTACATGTTGGAGTGTAACATGACTTCCTAATGAGGTAGTAGACACCAAGTTCACTCACTTGACAGAAGGAAAGAAGGGGATTTTTTTGGCTCACAATTTCAGAGATATTTCAGTCCATCTTGGTGGAGAACACATGGCGGCAGGCATGTGAGGCCGCAGCTGTCCACTTGGCAGAGGACGAGGAAGCAGAAGGGGGTAGCATCAGAGCCAGGGGTGGGTAGAACCTTCCAAGGTCTGGCCCTAGTGCTGCCCTCTGGGCAACAAGTGTTCCAAACATGTGCCTGTGGGGACATTGTAGAACCCATCCATAACACTAAACGCAACTATGATTTTTAGAACTGCTAATCAGTGTGCTGTTGCTATGACAGAAGACTTCGATAATCAGTTTAATAAGGGAGGGTTTATTCTGGCTTGTGAGTCACGGATTTCAGCCAGTACTCATTTGGCCCTCTTTCTTTGAACCTGTGCTGGCCCAGCACATCATGGCAAGAGCCTCCACCTGGTTGAGGAGACTTGAAGGTAGTCAAGAGAATAGTTGTTCACATCATGACAGCCAGAAAGCAAGGCATAGAGTCCCCATCCCCTCGGATAAGCTCCAGGGACCTAACGCTCTCCATGTCCTCACCTCCTCAAGATTCAATGCCCACTAGCACCACAGGCTGGTGACTAAACCTTCACTTAATATGTGGGCCTCTGAGATCACTCAGGATCCCAACCACAGCGGTAAGGAAGAAATTAGGTGGTGTTTAAAAGCAAAACTTTCAAAGTATTCTTGTCAATCAATTCCAAATGCTGACGTGTTGGAGCCAGGGGTGTGGCTCAGTAGTATAATATGTTTAGCATATGTGAGGCCCTGAGTTTAAGGCCCCCCCAAAACCCAAATAAATGTTGTTGCATAATGCCCGGGAGTGTCCAGGATAAAGCACCCCAGTAAGTAAACTGTGCTTCACATGCCAGGTGAGTCATTTTCTCATGAGTCTCAGTTTCATTAAAAAAAAATCTCTAAAGGATTATGTTAATCTCACTTTCCACATGGCCTCATCTCCCAACAGTTCTACTGACTCCCAGTATCACCACAGGCTACAGACTCAACCTTGAATCAGTTTGGAGCCTCAGTGCTGCTGGTTTTTCTTTATACTGAGCTGAAACACAGCAGCACACAAATACTAGTTAAGGGCTCTGCCCCTGGCAGTACCAACAGGCCCCTACATTCCTTTCTATTTGTGACCTTCAGGCACGTTTCAAGACTATAAGAAATTGTTAATAGTGGTTATTTTCAGGGTAGAGATGGCTCAGTGGGTTCAGTTCTTGCTGTGTAAGCATGGGGACCTGGGTTTGGATTCTCGGCATTCACATAAAAACTGTGGGAACAGAGAGAAGCAGATCCCAGAAGTCTGCTGACCAGCCAGTCTCACCAAAACAATGAGCCCTGGGTTCAGTGTGAGACCCTAGCTCAAAAACAAAACAAAACAAATAAAAGCAAGTGGGGGGCAAAGGTCCAGATTGAATTTACGGCCTTCTTTTCCATGTGTACAAGCAAGCGTACTACACACACCTGCATATGCACGGGTATATATCCCTCCCCTCCCCAACAGTGGCTATTTCTGGGAAGAGGATCAGGCTCTAGACTCCGGCACTGCGCTGTGCAGTACTGTTACACCAGAGTGTATTGCTGTCACTCTTGAATGCAGTACCTCATTATAGAGCAGTAGTTGTAGTATTGCACCATGTTGTTTTTTAAAATGCATCGACAAAGTTTGGAGGTCGTGACTAACCAGTGATTTAGAATTTTCCAGTAGGTGTATTATTCTGCTTGATAACTAAAGTTACATATGTTTAACAATGTGCCATTGAAAACAGCACAGAAATATACTATGAAATCTGTTACTTAAAGGTATTATTAGTGGCCACTTCTAATTGTTTTCTTTTGCTCGTCTGTATTTTCATACTATTTTACACTGAACTTATATTAAATAAGTACTTCGGGGTTGGGGATTTAGCTCAGTGGTAGAGCACTTGCTGAGCAAGCACAAGGCCCTGGGTTCGGTCCTCAGCTCCAGTAAAGAATAAATAAATACTGCCTTAGTGGATGTGCCTTGTTTACCTTGTCAACCTTACTGGATGGAGAAAACTTAAAGATGTTAGTAAAACACACTGCTGTGTCTCTGTGATGGTATTTCCAGAGACATTTAACTCAGAGCTGAGGGAAGAAGCCCCACATGTGAGGAGCACCATCAGTCGGCTGAGTGCCCGGATGGAACAAAGGGGAAGAAGGAAGAAGCCTGTTAGTGTGGACATTCTTCTCTCCCTGGCCTTCCCCTCACTTCCCCTACCTTCTCTTCCTTTCCTGTACTCCGTCCGCTTCCTGGCTGCCATGAGTAAGACACTCTGCTCCATCTCACTCTCCTCTCTTCCATGGCTCAGTTCCCTATCAGTGGAGCCAGCTGAGCATGGTCAGCTTGACACCAGGAGCCGAAATCAGCCCTTGCTCCTTTCTGTTGATTGCTCAGTGTGGTGTCACAGTGATGGAAAACTGACACCCCCTGCACGTAGATTTACTGCATTAATAAGTATTGTTCTGCTTTTCCTTCATCTGCATGAATGTTTAAAGTTTTCTAATGCTACTTTAAATGTAAAAGTTTATTCTTTTCTTCTTTGACATAGCGAAGTATTAAACCCAGGGCTTTGAACATGCTAGGCAAGCGCTCTACTACTGAGTTGTATCCTCAGCCTCCCCAACCCCCTTAAAGTTTTTTGTTTTGAGATGGTTTTGCTAAATTGCCATAGTTGGCATCTAACTTTGAATCTTCCTCCATCACCCTCCTGAGTACCTGGGGCCACCCTAGCTCAATTTGTACTTATATTTGTAGGTGTAGTGTGTGTGTGTGTGTGTGTGTGTGTGTGTGTGTGTGTGTGTGTACGTGCACGCATGTAGAGGCCAGAG
This sequence comes from Peromyscus maniculatus bairdii, assembly GCF_049852395.1. Classification (NCBI taxonomy): domain Eukaryota; kingdom Metazoa; phylum Chordata; class Mammalia; order Rodentia; family Cricetidae; genus Peromyscus; species Peromyscus maniculatus. Next base: position 108,392,924 of record NC_134852.1, read on the forward strand.
AACAACTTGATGAATTTAGGTCTTTCCTTTAAATGGGCTCTAGGAATCAAACTCAGTATTGTCAGATTATGCAGAAGCCCCTCACCAGCCCTTAATTTGTGTTTATACTGAGCTTAAACACATGATTGGATCTACCGTCAGTGTCTAAAAATGTCAAATAAATAAAATTTTCTATTCCTTGAGCTAGATCAGCAGTTAAGAGCTCTTGCTGCTCTTTCAGAGGACCAGACTTATGTCATGTCAGGTGACTCAAAGTACTTCTAACTCCAGCTCCAGGTGATTCTGATGCCCTCTTCTGGCTCCTGCATGCATACTGTGCACATAAACTTATGCAGACACACATAAGTAAACCCTTTTTTAAAAAAAGCCTTTATGTCTAAAAAGGTTTTTTTTATTCCTTTTATAGAAGAATCAAAAGAATCTGTCTCTGATGAAGATGAGGAAGACAGTGATAATGATGTTGAACCTATTACTGAATTTAGATTTGTGCCCAGTGATAAGTCAGCACGTGAGTGTTCTGTAATATTGATCTTTTCTCTTTATGTTCCCCTCTCCTGTTGATAGACACACACCTTCATTACGGTTACCTGCATTCTATTGCTTTATCTTTGTTTTAACCTCCTTAAACTTGTTGAGAGTGGGTACTTAATCATGTCACAAATTGTGAATAGAGTAATAGTATTGTATACAGCATGGTACCTAGTGTATTTTGTGTAAGGAGGATTCTGGTTAGTTTTATTGATTGATGTCTGTCGCTGGAAGTTTCTCCAGTCCTGCCCAGCCCGAGGTCCTGCCGAGTCTCTCCCACTGCCGACCGCCCGCAGTCCCAGTCCTGCAGCAGCTTATAAAATCATTACTCAGAGGCTTAATATTAATTACAAATTGTATGGCCTAGGGTTCAGGCTTTTTGCTAGCTGGCTCTTACAATTAGACTCAACCCATTCATATTAATCCATGTATTGCCACATGTTCTGTGGCTTTACCTGCTTCCCTAGGCACCTCTCAGCGTCTCTGATGACTCTGCCCTTCTCTCTATATCTCTGTTTGGATTTCCAGCCTGCCTCTACGCTGCCTTGCCATAGGCCAAAGTAGCTTATTAACTAGCTGATGAGAGCAGCGTATATTCACAGGGTACAGAAAGACACCCCACAGCAAATGTCACCTGTGGGAAGCACTTCCAAAGTTGAAAATGCGGAGACTGATGAAAAGTACCTGTCTTGTGACAGGGGCTTTATCCTCATCAGCAGTGTGACCAGTAACTCTGACCACCGCCCCAACTCTGGTCAGAGTCGCTCTATGTAGTCATGGCTGTCCTAGAACTTGTTATGTAGACCAGGCTGGCCTCAAACTCACTGAAATCTCTCTGCTTCTGTTTCCTGAGTGCTGGAATCAAAGGCATAAGCCATAGCATCTGGCTTGACCTATTTTTTTATTTTTTTTACTTTTTTATTTATTTATTTTAGTTTTTCAAGACAGGATTTCTCTGTATAGTTTTGGTGTCTGTCTTGGATCTCGCTCTGTATACCAGACTGGCCTTGAACTCATAGAGACCCACCTGCCTCTGCCTCCCGAGTGCTTAGGAACCTATTTTAAATCTCACCACCCATAAAGAGATCTCAGTAATGTCTTGAACTCTTTGTGACTTGTTCCTTGTCTCAGGCACTTTTGGAATAGGCTGTGTACTTTAATGATTAATTTTTATTTGAATTTTGCAGATTTTTTTTATAAATATTGTTACCCTAGTAAACCTTTTGTCTGCTTTGAAATTTGTTTGCACTGGTGGTTATGTTTATTCTAAAACTTGGTGGTGCACTGGAAAAAAATATTAGTTACAATTTAATGTCTTTGCTCAGTGGAGGCGATGTTCACTGCAATGTGTGAATGCCAAGCCTTGCATCCAGATCCTGAGGATGAAGACTCTGATGATTATGATGGAGAAGAGTATGATGTGGAAGCACATGGTTAGTGACTTCTCTTATCAGTATTGGTTTTAGTGTTTCATTTTAAGCATGTAGTTGTCCTAAGGGCACAAGATTTTATTTTTTGTATCTGCGTAAAGTAACCAATTTAAAGTGGTTATAAATAAAAGAAGTGATACATTGGCACACTATGTCTAGACCCTTTCAGCAGTCAAATTGGGGAATGAATGAATTTCCCAAATTCAAACAACAATAAGAGATTATTAGGGTTGGGGACTAGATAATGGATATAAATGGGAAAGAAAATAATAGCTAGAAAATGAGTAGTCAAGGGCATACTTTAGGCTGAGTTGACTGCCCCCACATTGAGAAGTCTGTTTATAAGTCTGTTTCTATGTAGCTCTTTAAAATTTTTTTTTTTTTTTAATTTTTTGTGTATGGGTGTTTTGCTTAGGTTTATAATATGTGCACCACATGTGTGCCTGGTGCCCTCAGAGGCCAGAAAAGGATGTTGGAACCCCCGGAATACAGTTTTGAACTGCCAGCTGGGTGCTGGGAACCAAATCCTAGTCCCCTGCAGGAAAGGCAAATGCTCTTAAGCCAGGCATCTCTGCAGAGTCCTATTGACCTCTCTCTTAGTCAGCACATCGCTTGAAACAGCTTATGGACAATGTAGTGTTCTTTCCCCTGAACCATACTTCTGTCTACAAGTATTTCCCCTTGCCTTCCCAGACCAGGATGCATTCACTCCCCTGATAGGCTTGTAGCCTGAGTCACAAACTGTTGTGTTTGCATTTCCCTCTGGTCTTATGCATACCAATATGGGTATCCAAAGTCTTTTCCTACATATGAATCCAGATCCTCGCCTGAGACTACCTATTTCTGGGATTGTTCTTCACATACATAAACATGTGCTCACTTCTTAGAGATTTTTTTAAGTGATCTTATGTTTTGTCCTTTTTATTTTTTTTTAGATTTTCTGTTTTGTTTTAAAAGGAACATGTTAATTCAACATCCCTTCAGTATCAAATTAATTGTGTTCACTTGTAAAATTCCCACCTTGGACTAATAACGGAGTCACTGGTTTTTGAAACACCCTCTTCTCATTCTAGACCTAGACAAGCTCGTTTTCTGGGAACTAATGTTTACTAGTTTATTAGCTCTTAAATGTTTTCTCATCCTAGAGGGTAGAAACAGTTTTTCTTTTTCTTTTCTTCTTCAAACTCTTAAACAATGGCCTAATCCACAAATTTTGGAAGTCTTTCTGGGAGCCTACACATCTTCAGCAAATGCATTTTTGATTTTCCATTGTGTTTTTTCCAGCTGTTGTGTAATCGCTTAAAAGCTTTCTGTTTGTTTAGAACAAGGACAGGGGGACATCCCTACATTTTATACCTATGAAGAAGGATTATCCCACTTAACAGCGGAAGGGCAAGCCACACTGGAGAGATTAGAAGGGATGCTTTCTCAGTCTGTGAGCAGCCAGTATAATATGGCAGGAGTCCGGACAGAAGATTCAGTAAGAGATTATGAAGGTGAGTTCTCTTTCTCTTTGGAGTAAGCAACTGGCTGTAAGGGAAATCTTAAAGAAACAAAGTTTTCTCTTAGAAACTGGAAGGCAATAAAATTTCACAATTAACCTAAAAATATAGGAAGCAAATGTGGAGTTACTAGAATGGCTAGAATGGGAATGTTTTTTGGTTTGGTTTTTTTTTTTTTTTTGTGTGTGTGTGTGTGTGTGTGTGTGTGTGTGTGTGTGTGTGTCCTGTTCACCTTTGCCTCCCAAACTGTGTCAGTATACAAATGGTCTAGGGCCAGCAAGATGCTCAGCACGTAAAGGTGCTCTCTGGTTGGAGGAGAAAATTGACTGTCCATTCAGCAGCATAATAATAGGTTCATCCTGAGGGCCCATGTCCTACCCATGCGCAGGTCTGTGGTCCAGTTAATGGTAGTAGGCATTAGTTCCATCCTGTAGAACAGGTCAGAAATGCATTCAGAAAGTGTGGTTACTCCTTTGCGTTCGTGCCATGATTACACCAGTGGCCTGTCTTGCCAGGCCATTAATTACTGTAGCTCTCAGCATTGACAGCTGGGTAAGATCCTCCATTTCTTTTCTCCCTGTTAATGTGGATAGTACTTTCTAGAACTATGAAAGCTAGTCAAAGAGATGCTTCCAGGTTGTTGTCAGCTTGATTTCTCCATGTTCTATCACTCAGAGATGTGGTGTCTTCAGCAGTAGGCTCTTTTTTCTAGCTTTTTCCATTAATTATTTAATGGCAGGAGAGGGAGAAGGAGGATGCACACATGGGATGGTGCATGGGTTCCTATGAAAGGACAGCTTTGGGAAGTTAGTGTTTGCCTTCCACATTGTTGAGGCAGGGTCTCTTTTCTGTTCTGCATACTCTGGGCTATCTGGCCTTTAGGCTTTCAGGTGATTCTCCCATCTGTGCCTCCCACATCCATCTGTAGTACTGAAGGAGTGTTAGAATCATCTTTCCATGGATTCCCAGGACTAGGAGCCAGCTCAGGTTATCAGGCTTGGACAGCTAGCACTTTGGCTTGCTTAGTCATTTCCTCAGCCTCCATTACACTGGAGGCCATTATATTCCATTATACTCCATTACATGGCTCTGAGGGGATGACATTGTTTACCAGCCCAAGTGTTTACAGACTGTACCTTCTAACCTCAAGCTGATTGTGTGCCGCTTCTGGATTTAACATTTATATATGTTTACTCATTTAATTCTAAGAATTCTGTTGAATAAATTTATGACCCCCATTTTACACATAGACAACTGAGGCACAGAAGGATTACATTGGTTGAGGCCAAACAACTGATAAGTGGTAAGAGGATTAAATGAGCCATTATACAAAAATAATATACCTGCCACTGTCATAAGCACTTGTTGCATTTTATATGTGTTTAGTATATATTACTATTTTATGCTCTGGTAACATCGTAACACTTGTTATTTTTAATGATGACAGGATAGTCTTAAAGTGACTTTCTTTAGTTTTTCTTCTTTTGGTGCATTTAAACTTCGCATAATGCTGTGATTGGTATCTCCATGCATATAGCATGTTGACCTGGTTTTCTTGGAGTTCTGGACTGTTTGGGGTTAGGGGCAAGAATTGTGTCTTACCGTGTTGCCCATGCTGGTCTCAGACTAGTAAACTCAGGTGATCCTATCCCAGCATGCGACATTGCATAGCTAGGTGATAGGATGTCAGGGGGTTGGGCAGAAGTTTGTGGCAGGTAAAGAGTTGAGGAGTGAGAAAGTAAAGAAAACAACTGGAGACATTTTTTTAGAGTCCTGTTTTCTTCTACCCTCCTCCCACTCCTTTTGTAAAGATTGTATTTGTGTGTGTGTGTGTGTGTGTGTGTGTGTGTGCGCGCGCGCGCGCGCGCGCGCATGCGCGCGCGCGTGTGTAGGAGGTGTTTTACCTACATATATGTCCGTACACCACTATGGTTCGTGCCCTTGGAAGCCAGCAGAGGATGTCAGATCCCTTGGAACTGAAGTTACAGACAGTTGTGATCTGCTGTGTGGGTGCTGGGAATCGAACCTGGGTCCTTTGAAAAAGCAGCCAGTGCTCTTAACTGCTGACATCTCTCTAGTCTTTTTTGTGAGATGACAATAAAGAGGAGATAAAATTCTGCTCTTTTTCTTTTTCCCCACTAGCTGTGTCTTGGGCTTTTTGAGTGTATCACCAAATGCCTTTAAATAGTGTCTCAGTCAGTACTCCACACAGTTCTCCGAAGAATGAACAATTGATGCCTACTTACTGCATTTGAAAATTCCTACCAGCCAGCCAGCCTAGCACTTGGGAGGTGAGCCTGGACTGCACTGTGAGTTTGAACCAGCCTAGGCTACATAACAAAACATTGTCCAAGAACATTTAAAAAGAAAAAAAAAACAAAGGAAAGATATAAATTGACTCCTAGCTAGGATTCTGGGATTTGTATGTGTATGTGTGTTTGTATGTTGCTGTTGTGAATTTACAAAGTAAATGTTAAATGTATGGACTGATTGTAACTGACTTAAATCCACAAGAGCTTTTCCTGTCTATCTCCTTTTGAGTAATTTAGTTTTCAAAGTAGAAAGTGTGGAAGTGGAGGCGTGAGATAGTCTGGCCTGGTGGTTCATCCATGCAGTTCTAGCCCACAAGGGACTGAGGTCAGGAACTGAGGATAGCCGAACTGCATGACACCATTTCAGAAACAAAACAAAATGCCAGAATTTTTTAATCCAGTTATTTTATCTTTTTTTTTTTTTTTTTTTTTTTTTTGAGATTGGGCCTCACATGTAGCTCTGGCTATCCTGGAACTTAGTACACAGACTAGGCTGGCCTCGAACTCATAGTTCTGATTCTGCCTCCCAAGTGGTGGGACTCAAGGTAGGCACCATCATGCCTAGTTTTTAAGTGAATTCTTGCCAGCAGAGGGCACTGGCATCCTTGTTGAATCTCCCTGTCTGAAGTGCAGTCTCTTTATGTGCAGATGGCATGGAAGTAGATACCACACCGACTGTTGCTGGGCAGTTTGAGGATGCAGATGTTGATCACTGAAGATGATGTATGCTGCCATACAGTGAGTAACTTATTCTCTCCTGTGTCACAGAACATGAAAACCCTGGGAAATGACTGTTTTGTTTTTTGAATTCATAATTTAAGAGAATGCTGTATAATGCACAAAGTCTGTAAGATTAGCAGTTTGAAAGATTGTCGCCTCTCTCTGGTTTTTTTGTCCTAAGAAATCAAAGTTTGCAAACATTGTAGTCTGGGTTTAGCATCCGCCAAGCACTACGCTGGAAGGTAGAATACGTGTACGACAAAGGGGAAGTGAGTTTGAGCTTAGCAGTTGGTGGTGGCCATCTGTTTGGACACGAGCCTCCCTGCTGGCTCACGCGGGAGTGACAGCCTGAGCATGCCTCGGTCTGCTCTTGAGCCGCTTGCCCTCATTTGTGTGAGCTGAGCCTGTTTCATGGTTTCTTGCACCTTACTGCTTTTCAGTTCCGGGAGGAAGTAAAGTAATTCCAAACTGAGCTTAAGACATTATAATCTGGTATTGCTATCCCTCTTTCTGGGAGCAATAGGGGACAGATGTCCTGTGTACATCTAGTGATCAAAGCTGGTTTGTCCAGACCAGGTACAGTCACCCAACAGCCAGTATTTCCCAGAGTTCTTTCCTGTCTGCCCTTCACGGTTGATATACTGGTTCTCTGCTGGTTTTGTTTCTGGCACATTCTAGTGAGCTTTGCCTTAAGTTTGTCCCTGAGTACTTGCTACTCGGAAACCTTTCCCAGTGTGAACAGTTAGGCTGTACTTTGTTAGGTAATTGAAGGTCAAGGACTAGCAGCTGCAGAGTCCTTTCTTAAAATCTGGAAATTTTTTCTTTGTAAAATTATTGTTGTTCCTTCCTCCCTATAATAATGTTGTCCTGTCCTTCCTTCCTCCTAAATACTGGCTGTTTCCCCTCCTTTTAGGCCAGTGTTCTCAGGGTCCTTTGATTTTATTAAAGTACATATTATAGCCTGACAAGACTACTGTGTATAGTCTGACTTGACTCTGCCACTGCTGTTGGTCATCTGGTTCTGTCTTGAGTACCGTCACTATTTCTGTTGTGATTGTGATTCAGTGGTGGAGACTGGCCTAGGGTGCTCCAGCCCCTCAGTTCAGTCAGTCCTCATCACTGACCTCCCAACACCCACACTGCAACTCACAAACATCTGTTAAGTCCAGTTCCAGAGGATCTGATGCCCTCTTCTGGCCTCCTCAGGCATTGCATGCACAACATACACATACAGGCAGGCAAACACCCACACACATAAAATAAAGGTGTTTTTTGTTTTCTAATTCTGGTGTTTACAAATTATTATGGTTGTGAAACTATGAATTATGACATTGTGTCTCTGTTTTCTTGTAGTATGGTTATCAAAAAAATAATCCCAAAGAAATTCTGTGCTTCTGTGATTTATGTCTCACCCTGTAAAAGTTTTCCTTCCTCTAACCTTTGCTTCTTCCTGTGGTCTGCGGCCAGCGGCATCTCCTCTAATCTCAGTGCTTATTTCACTGGCGCTCGGTTGGTCTTCAGCTCACAGTTCAGACCTCACTAACTTCATCTTGGCTCCCAGCTATGCCACCTTCTGTTATTGTTATTGGCCTGGAAGACAATTTTTTGTATAATCTGACTTTCCTATATTTCTCTGAAAAATTGGCTGTTGAGAGATTATCATTTTGTTTGCAGCCGTCATGAGAAATTCACTTGGCACATCACTAATGGTTACACACTGGGATTCTGGGATTCTTTGTAATATTGAAATAACTATAAAATTGCTACAATTTTTTTAAGATTTATTTATTTATTATGTATACAGTGTTCTGTCTGCAGGCCAGAAGAGGACACCAGATCTCATTACAGATGGTTGTGAGCCACCATGTGGTTCCTGGGAATTTAACTCAGGACCTCTGGAAGAGCAGGCAGTGCTCTTAACCTCTGAGCCATCTCTCCAACCTCCCTGCTACAAATTTTTTAATGAGCTGCTGTTTTGTTGTTTGTTTTTTTTTTCTGCCCATTTTATTCTCTCTGTTCCATGTCAAAGAAATGCTGTATTCATAAATTTTATTCATGCTCATCTGAGTAGTTGACCTGATTTCCAAACAACGTAATTTTTGACCATTTAAGATTGTATGTGCTTTTAAAGTCTGAACAAGGGCTAAGGTGTTTGTGTAACCATTACTAATTTCAGAATAATGATGTCTGGTACATGAGATGGGGACAGAAGAGCGCACAAAGATCTCGAGGTCACAACTCCACTGGTGACATGTGTGCACATGCTGCCTGTGTTCCTTTGGACATGGAGTCTACATAACTTAACCGTTCCTTGCTTTTCTCATTTGTAAAATGGGTGATATTAGCTGCCTGGAAGGGTTATTACAAGGCCTGAGAACCCTACAAGACTACACCTAATAATGGCTATTAGTAATAATAACTAAACCTTTTGTCTTGCAGATTCTCTCATAACGGCAGGCGAGAACTTGGTGCCTCTTCCACTCCAGAGTGGGGCTGGTGAAAGGCTTTTTCCTTCTCCAAAACTCACTTTTCAAGACAGACTGTCATGAGACAGCAAGCTCATTACCAACAGAAGAGACTGTGACCTTTATCAACAAAGGTGAATTAACTGAGCGGGTATTTCTAGTTCTCATTTACCCCCAAACTTCCTGTCTAGGTGTCTTCTGAGTAGGCCTCTAATTCCTGCCTCTGCTGTGTGCACATCTGTCAGCCGGAAGGCTTCCATGGTGAAATGTACAGAGCTCACACTGTATAGACTGGGTGAGAAAGAGATGCTGAAGCTTAGATGTCTCTCTGGGGGTTTAAAAGAACTCTCATCCCTAAGATGGAAAGTACAGCCCTCAGTGGGGGAAGTCTCTAGCATCTCCACAGAGGCATGGGTCCTTTACTTCAGGCTAACTCTAGGTCACCTATGGGGAACCTCAGCCACACCTCACCAGGACACGAGACTTCTCTGCTGACTTCTGTTCTTCCTCCTCATCCCAGTCTGCTCTGTTCCCTTCTCCCAGCTTAGGTCCTTGACTGTCTACTCTCCTAGCTTTCTGTAACACAATAAATAATCTGTAATGAAGTCTGCAAAGAACGCTTAATGATGTTTTGTCTTTGTAATAGTTAACAAATAAATCTAGGTTTTCTATATCATTGTGCTTTGTTCTTGACTGAAACCTTTAATAGAAAAAAATTAAGATTTATTTATTTTTTTTTTTTTTTGGTTTTTCGAGACAGGGTTTCTCTGTGTAGCTTTGCGCCTTTCCTGGAAAAGATTTATTTTTATTTTATATGTATGAGTGTTTTGCCTGTGTGTATGTGTGTGCATCACATGCATGCCATGTGCCCATGGAGGTCTGAAGAGGGTGTTGGTACCACTGGACCTGGAATTACAGACATTTGTGAAGTGCCGTGTGGATGGTGGGAACTGACTGTCCCTAGGTCCTCTGCAAGAACAGCGAGTATTTTTAACTGCTGAGCCATCTCTCCAGCCCAGCACTTGCTGCTCTTTAGAGGACCTGAGTTCAGTCCCTGCAAACATATTGGGCAGCTCAGAGCTGCTATAATGCCAACTCCAGGGGATCTGACAACCTCTCTGGTTTCCATGAGCATTCAGATACGATGTAAAGACGTACACCCATACACATAAATAAATAATAAAGTGATGCTGGGGCCGGGGTGTAGATTAGTTGGTAGCGTGCTGGTCTAGCTGCAGGAAGCCCTGGGTTTAGTTCCTCGCATTTTATAAACTAGGCCTGCTTGTATATGCCTGTAAATCCTAGCACTCAGGATTGGAAGTAGAAGGATCAGCAACTAAAGGTCATCCTCAGCTAGATGTCACATAATACAAAAATAAGATATTAATACTCAGGGGCTAGAGAGAGGTCTCCGCAGTTAAGAGCTTGTACTGCTCTTGGCAGAGGATCCAAATTTGTTTTCCAACCCACACGTCAGACAGCTCATAATCAACCTGTATCTCCAGCTCTATAGGATCCCACAGCTCTGGCCTCCGTAGGCATCGATACTCACATTTGTATGTGCATGGAAACCTGAGGCTGATATTGGAGTCTTCCTCACTTGCTCTCTACATTCTTAATTTTTGATTTTTTGAGACAGTCTCTGTAGCCCAGCCTTGGCCGGAATTACTGAGCTCTGCCTGCCTCTGCCCTCTTGGTGCTGGAAATAAAGGCACGTGCCACCATGCTCATTTTTACTTTAATTATGTGTATGCGTGTAAGTCTGTGCACATGAGTGTGGGTGCCTAAGGAGGCAAGAGTGTTGTTTTTCGGGAAGCCTACCACCCAGCTCCCAAATAAATACCACACGGAGGCTTATTCTTAATTATGAATATTCAGCCTTAGCTTGGTTTGTTGCTAGCCAGCTTTTCTTAAATTAACTTGTCTATCTTTGGCCTCAGGGCTTTTCCCGTTCTCTTATTTCTGTAAATCTTACTCTTACTTCCAGGCTTGTTGGGTGGCTGACCCCTGATATCCTCCTCCTTCTCTGGCTACTTCTTTTTTCTTCCCGAGTGTTCCTTCTGTTTATCCTCTCTGCCTGCCAGCCCCGCCTATCCTTTCTCCTGCCTTGCTATTGGCCAGTTCTTTATTAGACCATCAGGTGTTTTAGACAGGCACAGTAACACAGCTTCACAGAGTTAAACAAATGCAACATAAACAGAAGTAACACACCTTAAAATAATTAATTGTGCAACAGAAGATGTCAGATCCCCTAGACCTGGAGTTACAGGCAGCTGTGGGCTCTGTGATGTTGCTGGGAACTGAACTTCAGTAGTATGCACTTTTAACACTGAGCCATCTCTCCAGCCCCAGCCACCTGATTTCTTTAGACAGGATCACTCACTGAACCTAGAGTAGACTGGTTCACCAGCAAGCTCCAGGGACCCTTCTGTCTTCCGGCTCCTGCCCCGGGGTTCACACTCCTCCTCCTCCTCTCCGCGCTGGAATTATAGACACCGTGCCCCACAATAGTGCTGGGACCCAGACTCCCGTCTTTATGTTTGTACGGAAGGCACTTTACAGATGAAGTTAATAAAACGTGTAACTTCTGTCGGGTCTTCCATGAGGTGAGTCTTAAAACATTGAAAGACTTGCTGATGCTGTGTGGATCAGGGACAGTTTGAAGTTTAATCAGCTCTTGCTGTATGGTTTCCATAGGCACCTGGGTAGAATCTTTAGAATTCTAGCTTAGCTTATGCCTCTTTGTTTTTGAGACACTGTATCTCTGCCTAGTCTAGAACTCAGCGATTCACCTGCCTCTGCCTCCACCTCCCAAGTCTTGGGATTAAAGGTGTGTACCACTGGGCGAGTCGCAGCAGTTCGTGCGGTGGCGGCCGAGGCGGTGTAGCTCCGTGACGGGTTCGGCCTTGCACGCGCCTCCCACCCAGCGCTGCCGCGATGCCCAAGAGGAAGGTTAGTGATGCCCAAGAGGAAGGTTAGCGATGCCCAAGAGGAAGGTTAGCGATGCCCAAGAGGAAGGTTAGCGATGCCCAAGAGGAAGGTTAGCGCCGACGGAGCGGCGAAGGCGGAGCCCAAGCGGCGCTCGGTGAGGCTGTCGGCCACGCCCGCCCCTACCAAGGTGGACGCGAAGCCGAAGAAGGCCGTGGGAATGGATAAACCATCAGACAAAAAAGTGCAAACAAAAGGGAAGAGGGGAGCAAAGGGCAAACAGGCGGAGGTGGCTGACCAGCAAACCACAGATGTGCCTGCAGAAAATGGAGAGGCTGAGAACCAGAGTCCAGCCTCTGAAGTCGAAGAGAAAGAAGCCAAGTCCGACTAACCATCCACCCTGTCAGTGTCCCCGCCTCACTTCTTGTACAATCCAGAGGAATATTTTAACAACTATTTTGTAAATGCGAGTTTTTTAGTAGCTCTAGAAACATTTTTAAAAGGTGGGATGAAGTCCCGCCTCATCCCATTTTTTAAGTGTAAATGATTTTTTTTAAGAGGTTAAATCACTTGCTGGTTGTTTATTTTTTGGTACAACCAGAAAATAGCAGGATACTGAATCAGGAGAGGCTGTGACTGTCTCGGGGGTCACCATAACATTCCGTAGAGGGGGCTAGTTTTATATCCTACAACACAAAGCATACTTGGAGTCTTGGTCGTGCATTTGTGTCTGGAATATTTTCAGTTATTTCTGGTCTCGTGTTTCTAGTATAACTGTATCCTAAAAAACCACTCCTTGGTCCTTGCCCTGTCAGAACTGTCTCTGGTCATGGCAGTCCATTTTCCTAACAATTGTGATAATGTGCTGTGAAAGATTGAAATTTTGAATATGTACTGTATGTGGCATAAAATTGTGAGTCAGTGGAATTAAGGATTGTGAGCATTTGATTGTTATGTGAGGTCTTAGGGAAAACTTGCCAAGTTTAGGATGGAACATCACTGAAATAAGTTCAAAGAGAAACAATACATGGCTCTTTTGGGTACGTGAACACAATGTATGTTAGAGTTTGGGTCCATGTTTTAAGAATTGAAATGTCTGTGTACTCAACCAATAAAGTCTCAGTTGTGAAAGAGTAAAAAAAAAAAAGGTGTGTACCACCACGGGTGGCTCATACCTGGATTTTCTGTGGCCTTTGAAAGAAGGGTATATGAGTGATTTGGGGTTGTCACCTGATTAGCAAGTGGGTCCCTCAGATTCCCCTCAGTCTAGAGTTCTTTGCAGCAGTTTTTTCACAGAGTTTCTCATTTTGCAAAGTAAGCAAGAAAAAACCTTTACCCCTCTTTGTATCTTTTTAAACGGGAGTTTCAGAAGTTCTGAATTTGTTAGACTAAACCAGGTGGTAGGCCAGTTGAAGAGAGAAACTAAGAATTCCCGAGGCCTCTTCAGCTGCAGCCGCTGCCCGGGGTTCTTCCCATATATGGTGTGTGACAGTAGCTGACCCATGTGGTAGCAATGACATTTAGCACCCATGACGTAGAGGAGGAGCTGAGTTCTAGAGAGAGGACTCCCTGAAGGTTATGTGGATATTGAACTGTGGTTTTTAAGCCTATTTTCCAAAACACAGTACGACCTTAGTGCCTACCAGCAACTGGCACTGCGTGCGAGCTCCCACCTACAAATTGCTCTGCTCTAAGTCTAAACGTACCCATGATTTTACCCTAGAAATGTGCTCATTCTTCAGTAGGGGGCCAAGACTTTCTCATGGATTAATTATAGAAATTTCATTGAGCATCTTTCTAATGAAGTGGTTCCCCTTTGGGGGTTGAATGACCCTTTCATGAGGTCACCTAAGATTACCAGAAAACACAGATATTTATATTATGGTTCATAACAGTTGCAAAATTAGTTATGAAGTAGCAACAAAAATAATTTGATGGTTGAGGTCACAGCATGAGGAACAGTTAAAGGATGAGGCATTAGGAAGGCTGAGAAGCACTGGTAAAGGACCAAGTTTCAGGAGAGTCTGTGTACTCTTCCTTCTGTGGGATTTACTGTGGTCGGCCTGCTACTGCAGGTGACGCCGTCAAACCAGGCGTCCGTTCTACTCCGTTCTACTTTAGCAGACATCTGGGCCTACTCTGTCCCCTGTAAATGAGGGTGTGAGACTTTCAAAGACTTAACTATCATTCTGTAATGCTAGACATGTACATCCATAGCCTTGAGGGGAAAAGGTCAGGTCAGACTACTTAAAAATGAAACTCAGCGTGCCTCAGGAGGCAGAACTCTGTGTGTTGGAGGCCAGCCTGTTCTGCATAGCCCCAGATCAGGACTATGTAGTGGAGACCCTGTTTCAAAAATGAAAGAAAAATAAATTAATTTGTAATTATCAGCAAGCCAACATTTCCTGACTCTGCTTTAGCTTTAGTTTTTCATTTTTGAGTTTAATTTCGTTACTGAAATTGTCCTATTTACTTGATCTTGTAGACATTCTTCTCTTCTTCCAAGTCTGACTCATTGAACTGACTTAGAACAGAGCCAGGAGTTGTTTTCAAGTCTGTCATTAAAAACAAGCAAACAGAAACATGCTGGGCTTGGAAACATGCCTTACCTCTAAGAGAACTGGCTACTCTTCCAGGGCATCTTCTAGCCTTTAGAGGCACTGCATACACTTGGTGCATAAACATATGTATAGGCAAAACCCATACACATAATCGTGTCTAGTTGGAAGGATTTCAGAATTTCAAATGAGAAGTCAGACTAGGTATGGTGGTGTATGCATGTAATCCCAGCATTTGAAAGGTAGAGAGGCAGGAGAATCAGGAGTTTGAGGCAAGCCTGGACAGTATAATCAGACCCTATCTTTTAAAGAGAAGTAGTTTGAGGGATAAGGGCGTGAATAAAGGCATATACAGGGAACTAGTACTGCTTGGAATTTTTCAGATTGTTTTAGAGAATTAATCATTGGTATACAGAAAGTGCTTACCACAACAGTACCTAGAAAGTAGCTTAATACCTGTTCATTATTGGCAAGGTTAGTACTGGCTTCATCTGTCTGTCTGTCTGTCTATCTATCTGTCTGTCTATTTTGAGGCAGGAACTTGGGATGCCCAGACCGCCTCGAATTTGCCTGTAGTTTAGAATGACCTTGAACTTTTCATCCTCCCACTTCTGCCTCCTAAAATGGAGATTATCAACATGTACCACCACACCCAGTCTTAATGTGGGTCTAGGGATCCAACTCAAGGCTCCTGCATTGCAGGCAGACACCTCCAGCTGAGCTGCATCCCAGCCCTAATACTGACTTCCTGGAGAGAAGCTAACCGTAACCCACCATGAGATTAGAATACCTCTAAGAAACTTGAAATGTGAAATTCCATTAAGCAGTTAAACACGGAATCCATGCTTTTGAAATCGCACCTGCAGGCCTGTCACTGCAGGGTCCTGCTCTTGCTCTGTAAACAGATCCGATGCCTGGTGTCTAGTTTGCAGAGCACCAGAGGAGGAGAGGGAAGGAGCTGTAGCGGTCATTTCAACAGGAGCAATGAATTGCGACAGCATTGTGACGAAAGCGAATACACAGTCCGTCCAAATAACAGTCTAAGTGCACTCGACTGCAGAGATAAGCTGCTCAGCGTGAAGGTGCTGCAGCAGTTTTCATAAAACGAAATCCATCCACGTGAAGCCGTTAGAGGGCTGAGGGTATAGCTCAGTGATGGAGCACTTACCTAGCATACACAAGCCTGGGTTCATCCTCGTGATGGAGCACTTACCTAGCATACACAAGCCTGGGTTCATCCTCGTGATGGAGCACTTACCTAGCATACACAAGCCTGGGTTCATCCTCGTGATGGAGCACTTACCTAGCATACACAAGCCTGGGTTCATCTTCATGGTGGAGCACTTACCTAGCATACACAAGCCTGGGTTCATCCTCGTGATGGAGCACTTACCTAGCATACACAAGCCTGGGTTCATCTTCATGGTGGAGCACTTACCTAGCATACACAAGCCTGGGTTCATTCCCGTGGTGGAGCACTTACCTAGCATACACAAGCCTGGGTTCATTCCCGTGGTGGAGCACTTACCTAGCATACACAAGCCTGGGTTCATCTTCATGGTGGAGCACTTACCTAGCATACACAAGCCTGGGTTCATTCCCGTGGTGGAGCACTTACCTAGCATACACAAGTCTGGGTTCATTCCCGTGGTGGAGCACTTACCTAGCATACACAAGCCTGGGTTCATCCTCGTGGTGGAGCACTTACCTAGCATACACAAACCTGGGTTCATCCTCGGCATCACCCCCTCCCCCAAAAGTGGGGAAAAAATGGACAACAATAAACCCAATCCATAAAGGAAGTTAGGGACCAGGAGTGGTCACATCGTGTGAATCTTGCTGATGTAGACGGGTTTACCAAAGGTTAAAGATTGAGTGTGGTAGCTGGCCTTCTGCGTGTGTGTTGCAAAACACCAGAGATCCTCTGGCCCCTCTCAGCTTTTGTAACGGAAGCACACTGGCCTTGTCCAGATTCACACAGGAAGGATTTGTAGATACTGGTTTATGAGAAATGTGCATTATCTACTGCAACTGTGAGTCTAAAATATGTGTGTATGGACGGCTGGGTAGAAAATACAAGTGGATATTGTGTTCTGTTGCACCGAGAATAAGCAGTTGTATTTGATTAAGCTGTGGTTACCATATGTTAGTACGGTAGACAGGGAAGGGAGCTATGGATCCAGCAGGCATGTTTGTGACAGTGGTGTCCAAATGACGTAAACTCCATAAGTAGAAAGTACTTGAGATCACTGGAGATAAGGTGCTAGAGTGAGGGGGCTAAAAAGAGGTTAGAATTGGAGGTTAGAGTATTTGGGCTCCTGGATTGGGTTGACTGGTAACGACAAGCTCGTAGCTAAGGTGGAATTCAGGTAGAGCGAAAGATTCACTAGCGAAAGGAGAGACAGCCGAGGAACGGAGGCCAAGACATTGGAAGGATGCTTCTGTGAGTTTCCATTACCAAGACACAGAGCAATGTTCCACAAGGAGGCTGCAACTAAGACCTTAAAAGGGGGTGGGACAGGTGGTTCAGTGGTTAAGAGCACATGCTGCTCTTCCGGAGGACCTGAGGGCAGAACCAACCCCCTGGAACTCCAGCTCCAGGGGACTCGGCCGCCTTCTGGCCTTCACAGGTACCTGCACACACATGGCATATATTCACACAGACACATTAAAATAAAGTTTTTTCTTTAATGAAGAGTTGTTTATTTTCCTTAATGGTTTCAGAGGGATGAGAGTCCGTCATGGCAAGGTAGAGGCATGGTGGCAGGAAGCCGACAGAACACATCTTGAGCCACAAATACACAGCAGAGCAAACAGAAGCAGGGCTAGGTTATGAATTCTCAAAGGCCACCCTGTGGAATACTTCTCAGAAGACTGCACCTCCTAAATTTCCCCCCAAATAAAAGACCACTAGCAGCTCAGCAGTGAGGACAGAACTTCCACCTCAAGGCCCAGGGGGCAGGAAGTGGCAGAAAAAAGTGCCACCCTGAGAGGACTGCAGGGCAGATCCGGAGTCTGTACCGGAATCACTGCTGGAGTTCAGAGGCCGGCATTTCCACGGTAACAACCCCTCCCTTTCCGGGCAAGCCGTGGAGCATGCATGTTAGTGAAATGAATTAAAGCTTCGATGTTCTGTGAAGAGCCGTGACATGTTAGAAAACTCGGCTTCATTTTGGAAGTTAAAGGGTGGTTTAAGGGGAACAGTCCTTATTTGGTAGTGTTGCCGGTATGGAATGCAGCCCTCAAATGTGAAGAGAAGCCAGTACTGAGTTTTTGGGTAAGGAATGGGTGAAAGTGGCCTGATCGAACATGACCTCGCCGCTACCTGAGTTAAAAGGTCATGAGCGACCTCGCTACTCTGCAGTCATCTGTGTCATCCCCTTGAGTCCTCCTGTTAAGATTATTTTTCTAAAAGATTCCATTGGGAGGCAGGTGTAGGGGATGTACACTTCTGGAGGAAGTATGCCACTGGAGAAGGGCTCTGAGAGCACATGCATTCAGCCACCCGTCACAGATTTGAAACCTCATTTAAGTACTGTAATATATTAATACATGATAAAGCTGCTCCTTAGCTCTCCAGCCGGCTTCCTTGTTGGACTTAGTGACGCACTGTCCCAGCCGCTGTCTGTGAGCCCACCACCCCTCAGTGCTTCTGTTACGGGGCAGCCTCCCAGCTGAATGTTCATTATTACTCAAGCAGATCATATCTCACCCCCCTCCCCATAAAACCAGTATTGTGGTCAAGGAATATGCGTAGCTTGGATGGCCTGGAATTTTTGTAATTAGACTTCAAGGCCAGCAGGATGGCCCGGCGGGGTCAAGATATTGCAGCACAAGCCTGGTGACCCGAGTTCCATCACCAGAACCTAAGTAAAGATCCATGGAGATGTGCTCTGATCTCCACATGCGTGCCATATTTTACACGCAAAATAATGAAATAAAATTTTAAATGAAACAATTTGGACTTCGTAATAAGGCTTCCAGCGGAGAAAAGTTGAAGGCATTTTAAACTTCAAAAAGTATTAATAAGGGCTGAAGAGATGGCTCCATGGTTCAGAGCACATGCCGCTCTTCCAGAGGACCTGAGTTTAGTTCCCAGCACCCATGTGGCAGCTCACAACCACCAGCAACTCCAGCTCCAGGGGATCCTCTTCTGGCCTCCTTGGCTACCTGCACATACATGTGCACACATATATATGTACTCACATGCACATACACACAAAAGAATACAGAGGAAATAGTTTCTAAATTTATTAAAAAAGAGTTTAATGCTTTCTTCAGAACCTTTTCCTCCAGTCAGTGATGACTGAAAAGAATTTTTGGTGTTGAAATGTTAGTGTAGAGTTATATTTGCCTCTTTGACGTTGGGTGAGGGTCACAAAGCACACCTCTAGGCTTAGCTTCTGATCTTGTAAAATAGAGGTTAAGAATTCATTTCCACATTTTGTCATTAGAATGTCATTGAGCATGTCAGTATATCATTACAGAAATACAGCAACATAGAAAGAAAACCTACCTGTGTCTCTAGGTAGCTGTCAAGTGCAATTGAGAAAGTGAAAAGATCAGTCTTGGCTCTGTGGGGGTGTTTATTCTATTAAAGACAATTTAGCTGAAATTGTCTACTTAAGAGAAATATTTTAGGTATTAGAATATATTTAAAATCTAGGAAGCCTAAGGCAGTTGTGGTAGTATATACTTATAATCCTAGCACTCAAGAGGGTGGTGAGTTGAAGGCCAGCCTGGGCTACATCATGAAAGCCCATACCCCCGAAACAAAGACAAAACAAACCCTGGTTGTGACAGCACACTCCTGTAATCCTAGCACTTGGGAGGCAGAGGCAAAAGGATCATTTCGTGTTTGAGGCCAGCCTGGTCTACACAGGAAGCTTCAGGCCATCGGGCCACAGGTGAGACCCTGTGTCAAACCAGTGGGAAACCTGTTGAGTGGATATAAAACCAACTTTTCTATGAAAAGGTGCCGTGATTGATAGTGTCACTGAGATGTGGCTGCAAAGCACCTTCTCTGGCTCTGTGAGTGAGACAGACGGTTGAGCTTTGAAGTCCCGTGCATGCAGAGGGACACAGCACAGAATTTCTTTGGTCCTGAACTACCAGCTGTCCTTCCCCACTTGACCTGGTGTTCATCTGGTTTCCATCACAGTGAGTAATCGCCTGGGATTCATAGAGGTTTAACGAATGAGCCTTTTCTAGCAGCATTTAATACATCACTCAAAAGAACGAGCTTAACTGACAAATACAGGCCACCCCATTTTCACAGTCATTTTAAGTCCAGGTAGTGAGAACATTAAGACACCTTCCACAAAGGAGGCTGAAACAGTGACGAGTCCAGTGCGGCCGGAGTTTGAAAGGTGATCACTTCTGTCATGTCCAGCTTGACTGTCCTGTGACTCAGTTTGAGTCCTTGGGAGTAGTTACTCCTTTTTATTAGTCATTTGGTTGTTATGCAGCCATGGAAGGAAAAAGCTGAACGTCAGGATCATCAGCAACACACCTGAAAGACAAGACCCAAAGTCTGTCTGTAGGGAAGGTGGCAGTGACTGGGTGCAATGGAGACAGCTGCTCTCACACCCCTCTCCAGTCCTTAAAATGATTGTGTGGGCAGTGATACTAGGGGCGTACACCGTGGCTTCAAATGACGCCGAACCCAAGTGTTAGGACTTCCGCTTCAGTACAGACTTGGTGAGAAACCCTGGGCTCGAGTCAATTTGTTCTCTGCAAAGTGGCAGCGCTTTCTCCAAGCCTCAGAGGGGCGTGGGAGGCAGGAGCGCACAGCATGGTGGTGGTGGTGGTGGTGGTGGTGGTGGTGGTGGTGGTGGTGGTGGTGGTGGTGGTGGTTTAAAGTAGAGCAGACAGATTAAGGAAGAGAAAAATCTGGAGGGTATCTGGGGCTCCAGGGGAGGAGTACATTGACAGCTCCCCTGGAATGTTCACCCAGAATGTCCAAGTGTGTCTGCTAGGCTCTTGCTCTTTCTTCATGAGCACCACCGTAGTGGGTTTTACAGATGTATCACATAAAACGCCTAAAAACAGTGCTTAAGTCTTCAAGTATAGTTAAAAAAATGACTTGCATATTAGTGATGCTTCATTTTTGTGCTTGCTATGTTTTTGCAATGTGACTCAAATTCAGGCTTTAGATAAACTAGACAAACTGTGACCGCTGAGTAGCGCCTCCAACCCCAAAGCTTCAGTCGTTTTCAATTTTTATAAATTACTTTTATTGTATAGGTGTTCTGCCTATTTTATTTAGCTGATGACTAAATAAAAGCAAGAAATGCAGATAGCATAAATACTGATAATATATAAAGTGCATATTATTATAGTTATGTTACTTGATCCCTCTTTAAAAGAATTTTTGTTTTTCTGATACTGTGGATGGAGCCTCGGGCATACTAAGCAAGCACTCGGTGGGCCACGTCCCCATCCTGATCTAGATTGTGTTAACATGAATGGAACTTGGTCATTTAGAGGCTATATTGACCACAGTGTTGTCACACGGAATGATCTTTGACAAATAAGAAAAGCAACCGAAATGGTTATGACATTTGGTTTGGAACTCACAAATTTGGGAAAAAGAATTATTTAGCAAAAAGTAAAAGTTGGTTGACTGATTGATTTTATTATTTTAAGGTAAATCTTGTGTAGCCCAGGCTGGTCTCAAACTCACTGTGTAGTTGAGGGGGACCTTGTCCTCGGATCCTCCTGCCTCACTTCCCAGGTGTGAGGCTACAGGCATCTACCACCGTACCCAGCTTTCTGCAGTGCTGGGGATGAACCCAGGGCTGGGTAAGCACTCTACCAACAGAGCCACATCCTTGGCTATTAAAAAAATATATTGTGGTACTAGAAATAGAACTCACGTGCTAGGTGAGTTCACCACTGAGCTGTATCTCGTCCTGTTTTTACATTGTATTTTGGGACAGCCTCAGTAAGTTGTCCAGGCTGGACTTAAAATTGCTTTGTAGCCCAAGCAGGCCTTACACTTATAATCCTCCTGCCTCAGCCTCCTAAGTAACTAGAATTTGAGGCTGCACACCAGGCCCAGCTAAAGATTACTTTTGGATGGAAGTAATGACCCTTTA
This sequence comes from Peromyscus maniculatus bairdii, assembly GCF_049852395.1. Classification (NCBI taxonomy): domain Eukaryota; kingdom Metazoa; phylum Chordata; class Mammalia; order Rodentia; family Cricetidae; genus Peromyscus; species Peromyscus maniculatus. The sequence continues at coordinate 108,414,467 of NC_134852.1, forward strand.
CTGCCCCCTCCTAGTAGGGAAGCGCTAAACTACATCTGCAGCCCTCTTTCAGATCACGGTACCAGGAGCTGGGGAGTTGGCTCAGTGGATAGCGCTTGCTGTGTGATCGTGAACCTGAGTTTGGACCCCAGGCACCCACATAGAAGTTGGGTGTGGCAGCATGTGCCTTGTAAGCCCAGCACTTGGAAGTAGGGACAGAGATGGATAGACACTGAACTCGATGGGCAGCCAGTCTAGCTAAAACAAGAGAGCGGCAGGTTCAGTGAAGAACCCTGTCTTAAAAATAATCCCAGCACTCGGGAGGCAGAGCCAGGCTGTGAGTTTGAGGTCTACAGAGCGAGATCCAGGACAGGCACCAAAACTACACAGAGAAACCCTGTCTTGAAAAACAAACAAACAATTAGCCCCCCAAACCCCCTCTAGCCTCCACATGTACACACGGGCGAGTGTACCTGCACACACAGCTTCAAAGGACACTGCACAAAATAGAAATGCCTCTCAAGCACGTTAACTAAGTTGTTTTATTTTCTTTCTTTTTCTTTTTTCTTTTTGTCTCTTCTCTGGCTTTAGAAATTGACAGTATAGCATTCTTTTTTTTATATTTTTTTTTTTTTTTTTTTTTTTTTATTTTTTTTTATTTTTATTTTTTTTTGGTTTTTCGAGACAGGGTTTCTCTGTGTAGCTTTGTGCCTTTCCTGGGACTCACTTGGTAGTCCAGGCTGGCCTCGAACTCACAGAGATCCGCCTGGCTCTGCCTCCCGAGTGCTGGGATTAAAGGCGTGCGCCACCAACGCCCAGCCTGACAGTATAGCATTCTTGAGGGTTGGGTTTTTGGTTTTTGTTTTTTTCCTTTTTTCTTTTTAGTTTTTCGAGACAGGGTTTTTCTGTGTAACATCTCTGGCTGTCCTGGAACTTGCTTTGTAGACCAGGCTGGTGTGGAGGGGCCCCAAAACAGCTTGACCACACAGCTGCCATGACAGACTTAGGGGCCCAGACACAGCTTCTGTGACAGGCTTACTGGCAGGCAACACCCAGATCCAGGAAAAGCCATAAGCTGACCCCACCTAGAGATCCACCCAGGGATGGGAAAGTATCTAACATCCCAAACATTCCAACCATTAGATAAGGTGGCCAGATGTCCCTGAGTCTAGCACACACCTATTTTTGTTTTACAGATACCCCTAGAAAGTCAGCCAATCAACCTCTGCTATGATAAAAACCCAAGCCTGCCTGGGCTCAGGGCTCTCTGTTCTCACTGCTGTTTCAGACAGACAGAGGGACCAAGCTCAGAGCTTGAAAATAAAGGCTCTTTGCTTTTACATGTGGAATTTGGTCTCGGTGGTGGTCTTTTGGGGTCCCCTCGATCTGGGCATAACAGATGGCCTCAAACTCACAGAGATCCTCCTGCCTCTGCCTCCCGAGTGCTGGGATTAAAGGTGTGCCCCACCACTCCTGGCTCATACATCATCGTATTTTAAAATATGATATTTTATATTATTTAACCTTGGGGGCTGAAGAGATGGCTTATCAGTTAGGAGCACTGGTTGCTCTTCAGAGCAACTGGTTTAAAGTCCCAGAACCCACATGGCAGCTCACACCCATCCATAATTCCAGTTCCAGGGGATCCAAGAGCACTAGGCACACAAACAGTACACCCATGCATGCAAAACACCATACACAACATAAGTTAATTTTTAAATATCCTAACCTAGAATAAATAGAAATACACTTACCTAGAGAAGGAGCAAGCCAGTACACTACAAAAAACTGATAGAAGTTCTCATCGAAGCAGGGGAAGTGCAGAGAGAGCGCCAGAGCTGGGTTGAACAGCGCCCCCGTGAGGCTCCCTCCTGTGATGGCAACAGAGGGAAGAGACATGAAAGAGAAAACCAAGTTAAAATGAGTACAGTAGCCCAGGACCCTCCTGAGTACACACATGCCTTTGTATTAAAAATGGAAAGGAAAATAGACCAAAGCATTACTATTGGATCCATTTTTACTCATCAGCAGAGTCCCTACGTGACTGAACAGCAGGACTCAAGAAAGCAGTTATAAAAATTAAGAAATGAGGGCCGGGGACATAGCTTGGAGGGCCAGAGTGCTTGCTGTCGGAGTGTGAAGGAAGACCTGAGTTCAAGTCCTCAGATGTGCTCATAGCTGCAGCATTGGGGGGTGAAGACAGGAGGTTCCTGGAAGCCTTGGTGGCCGGCCAGCTTGGCCCCCTTCAGATTCAGTGCGAGACCCTGTCTCAAGGAAATAGGGTGGAAAGTGATGCAAATACATTCAACATCCTCTGGCTTCTTCACGCATATACATGGATGGACACAGGCACACATACACAAAGCATAAGTGACTGGGTAGAAAGCACGAAGTCCATCAGTGGAGTGGACAGACTCATGTTCCAGCTCTCCAGAGCCTAGGGGTTTATGGTTCTGACCACACAGCCAACAAGGAAAGGAAGGCTGTATGACCAACACTACTCTGCAGAGTTGTGGCAGTGTGTTTACCAATACCCCCAGAGTGCCTCAAGACAGTGACATTTCTGCTACTTCTTCCAAGTGGAGGCTTCTTCACTCACATGGAGTATGACACGGACATAGCCTTCCATCGTAGCATGTCAACTGTCTTGATGAAACAGGGTCACGTGGAGCTGGGAATCAGGAGCCTTTCCTGGGACTTACCCAATGCAATTGATTCCCAGGCCAAGATCAGCGGTGTTGAGAGGAAGCCACTGAGCGATGGACTACATTCACCAAATGGCTGAGGTTTTCCCCAGCATACCAGCCTGACAGCGCACCCACTAGTGGTGGGTGCCTCAGCAGTTATAAAGGATGTCATCTGAGGACATCAGAATCATTCTTGAACAGTCACCCTGGAATGCTAAACCGAATGAGATTTGGCTACCCTTAGCATTCAAGAGAATTGATTGGCAGCCACTCATTTTGGTTTCCACAGAAACAAAGTAAATTGAGCCCCTTTGTGTTAAAAACACCATGGGGAGAAAGATTAGGACTCCCAGCTCTTTGTAATGTTACGACTTACGATTATACAAATGCCCTACGGCTTTTAAAGGCATTTGTCATTAGAAATGCCCCAGCCATTGACCTCACAACTTGACCGTTTGCTTTAGTATGGCAGGTCATGGCGGATGGAGACAGTTACGTCCAACATCATGAAACCTCTTATGCCTAAAACTCAAGATGTTCCACTTGCCTGTCTCCAACCCTCACAGCACCTCTGAAGAGGCTGTGGGAACCGCTCCTAGGACCGGGACATCCCTCAAATATGGGTTGGCTCTGTGACCTGAATTGACAAAGTGCAGCAGAGGTCATGCTGAGTTCTGAGTGCAGAATTCGGAATCGCTGTGCTGTTTCCAACCCCCACTTTTCTGCCCTCTTGGAACAATGCCCTGAACCTGTACATCGTAGTCTAGGCTGCTGGAGGATGAGAGGCTGTGTAGAGGGGAGCCAAGGTGCCCCCCATGACAAGCAGCAGTGGCCAGGTATGAGCAAGGGTTCTTAGAGGCTTTTGATCCCACTACCGTCCTGCTGAAATGATCGCAGCCGCACGAGTGATCTTGGAGGGTTGGCCCGTCTCACCCCAAAATGAAAGCGTATACTCAACATCAACATGGCCTGGGTTTTCACATGTGCGCGCATACACACACACACACACACACACACACACACACACACACACACACACACACCACACAGATTGTTAAGCAAATGGATGGAAAGTACAAAGAATCATGAGAAATAAATAATTATTATTACTTTTAGAGTTTGGAGATGGTATGTTGTTACATACCAACAGCTGGAACTAAACAGTAATCCACATCAACTGTGGCGCTTGTGTTAACAAAAGCCCCAGACAGGGCATTTTGCTGTTTCACTGTATAATTCTTGGTGTTAGAGGCTGTCCTGTGTACTTCAGGACATTTAGTGACATCTTTGGTCCCTCTCCATTAGATGCTGGTAACCCACCCCTTCCCAACTTTGCAACTATCCAAACCTCAGATAGCCCCAGATGTCCCCAGATGAGAACTTCTGTCCTCGAGTAACACTGATAGTCATGTACAAGAAGACACATACAAGGTTGTTCATTTATAGCAGAGAACTGGGGAAATCTAAATGTCCAGAAAGGTGGTTAGACAAACTTATTTGGAATAAATGCACTATTATGAAGAAATTAGAATTTCTGTGAACATACATCTCCAAGATAAACACTAAACAAGATGGAAAAGAAGAGAGGATATGCTTTTATGTTTGCATGAACACAATCATTAGATTCGGTTTCATAAATTAATACCTACAGGTTTAATAAATAAATGAAAGCTAGAATGGAGCAAAGTTAAGGTTTTTTTTTTTTCTTTGTATTTTAGGTGGTCCTATAGGAAAAGGGCAGGGCACAATCTTAAGACAGGTGAGGGCTCCTCTGGAGACAGGCCTGCTAGGTGCCATGTAGTGGTTGATTCGCCCTGTGGCTTTCTAGGTTTCGTTTCTCAAATGATGTCATGGACAAGAAAGTTTAAGGATTAAGCAAAACTTAAAAATTCAGAGTTTAAAAGTAAAGCCAGGCGTGCCGCAGGCCTTTGAGGCGGGCACGGCCCAGCTCTTCCTGAGAAGTCAGGGGTCCCGTGATGCCTCAGGTGTGGTCCTAGCCGGGAGGGAATTCCTCCTCAGGGTGCTGGTGGCTGTGTTGGGCTGTCTTCATGCTTCCCCCTGACTGAAGGAGATGTGAGCTCGATTAGCAATCCTGCAGAAATGGTCACGTTGTACAGGAGATCCGTGGGAAACTACAGGGCAAAGGAATAAGCACCAAAGCAGCATTTTCCTCATTTGCTGCATGCTAGGAAGAAGCAGCTGCAGGTCGGAAATGCAATTCCTCACACCTGTTGAGCTGGTGGTATCCATCCTAAAGATCAGGAAACTGAGGACACACGTACCCAAGGACACAGCCCGACTCAGCCTGGCCTCTTAACTACAAAATTAGACTGGTGTGGTACGAAGTTTGGGACCCTTGTTTAAACGAATTTTCTGTTTGTTTGTTTGTTTGTGTTTATTTGGTGAGGGGAATGGGCCTGAGTACCTCAGCATTTATGTGGTGGTCAGAGGACAGCTTTCAAGGTGGGTCTCCCACCGTGGGGGCCCCGGGGATCAAACCCGGGTCGTTCCCCACTGAGCCATCTCGCCTGTCCAGAGACAAATCTGTATTTGTAAATTGGTGATTGTATCCATTTTATTTTGTTCCTGTTTTAAATGAGGACACGTATAAAGCTCTTAGTTCCTTTTTCTTCGGAAAAATAATCTCACCTACAGTCATGGCCGGAAGGACACTAGAAACCCAAAAGGCAATGGTATGAAGTAAAAATACTACACTTTCTCCAAGGAGGGTCGGGGAGGGGAGGCTAGTCCAAAAGTCTGACTGCTTACTCGGTGCGGTGATACTGTGCTGAGTCCTGGTCCTCGATTCTGGAAAGCATGCCTGATCTCCAGTCATAGCTTATCGTACGTAGGGAGACACAGGCATTATGTCATAGACGGTGTAGAATTTAAAATTCTACACCTGAGAAACAGTACAATAATAAAGACAACTTACATGTTTAAAACAACATTCTAAAATACCTAATTATGCATAGAAAATGAATGCAGTTCTCCATTACCTTCATTAATAGCTTATGGTTTGACAGTTCCAGGCCTGGAATCCCAGCTGTTCAGGAAGCAGAGGTGGGGGCCATCAAGATGGCTCCGAAGCTTAAGGTACTTGCTTGGCAACCTGAGTACCATGAGGGACCCAGGTGCTGGAAGGGGAGATTTGACTCTCTCACGTTGTCCTCAGACCTCTACATATGTGCTATAGTAGACACACATACCCCACCCCACCCTACATACACATACAAAATAAATAAATGTGACTTTTTGAGAGAAAGGAAGCTGAGGTGGAAGGATCAATTAAGTTTTGAGTTTGAGAGCAGCCTGGATAACAACCTAGCAGGAAAAGACTCCATCTTAAAAAGCTAGCTCATGGCTCTGCTTGCAGGAATGACAGTGGCCTCTGCTTGCATAGGACAATTCAGAGTGCTGGGGGAAGCGTGTGTTTAGCATTCACGGGGCCATAGGCCTAGCTTCCAACCACAAACATGGGGTACTAAGCAACGAAGACACAATTCTCGGAGCGTGTAGCTCTGCCGCTCAAAATCCTGTTAGACAGTCAACTAGTCCAAGGCAGTCCATTCTCTGGGGAATGTTACGACTTACATATGGAAAGTGATAGGAATGATAAGCTTCAGTGTGGCCATTTCCAAGGTGGCTTCTCTTGGGCTACACACTCTGAACAAAAGGACCTCAAGCCTGTCCCACACCCTCCTCTTGGCGTTTCACACTACACAGGAGCAAAGTGATGTAAGACCTTAAAGATCTTACAAGACCTTAAAATTAGAAACCTGTTTAATCCAGAGTTTAAGAATTTATTGGCAACTGAGTCATGTAGTAATTAAAAATTTTACATTCTCACACATATGTCATAAAGTATGCCATTTGCTGGTCTGTGTATTCACTGTGCCGTTTGGACATCAGCACTGTCTTTTCCCAAACGTCTTCCAGCCCCTAAAGTTTTCCCAGTGCCTTCTTTTCTATCCTGTTTATGATAGGATCTTGTGTAGCCTAGGTTGGCCTCAAATTCACTATGTAGCCCAGGCTTACCTGAATTTATCATCCTCTCGCAGTAGCTTCCCAAGTACTGGGTTACAGGCCTGAACCACCACGCCTGACCCAAAGTTTTCAACAAGCTTTTCATTGCCTCAAACACAAATCCTGCACCCACTCAGTAACACATCCCACCCATTCTTTTCTCATCCCCTGTTCTAGTCACCACTATTTACTTTCTTAGTCTTTAAATTTGCCCGTTTTATGTATTCCCAGGAAGTAGAGCCACACAGTATTAGCCCTTTGGTGTCTGGCTTCTGCTTAACGTAAAGTTCATCTGTGTGGCGTACATCAGAACTTACTCTCTTTTATAGCCATGTAGTATGTGATTGTGTGTGCTTTTGTAACTCTTGAACACACGACAGAAATTCTCATAATGACATGAGTGTTAAAGTGACACTCAGCAGTGTGAGCCCTGGTTCCAGACTAGACGGTCTGTAACCCGAGGCACGACATTTCTCATGAGTGTCCCTTGCTTTACCTCACGTGGGAATAATAATATTGTGCTCATCCACGGATAACTGTAAGAATTAAGATCACTTATAAATCCCTTAGTAAAGTGATTTGGTCTATAGCAGATACCCAAGGGGTACTCATCTCCCTTATACTGGTAGGAAGACAGTGGGAAAAAGTACGTATGTAATAGACTGTGGATTTATGTAGCTTTATAACTAGCTCCAACCTGTCGTCCCAAGCCCTGCCCAGTACAGTAGTCACCAGCTACAGTACAACGTGAGGAGTGAGTGTGACATGTGTCTCCTGCCTGGGACGTGCTGAAGCTTTCATCTAAATAGGCAGGTGGAGCTGGTGGCCACTGAGCTGGACAAGGCAGGTCTGGACTCTACAACAGTGTTCCCAACCGTGGTTTCACAACAGGATCACCTGGAGAAAGTTACACTCTGCCACCGCCCAGGCTCCTTCCCAGAGCAGTTAAGACTCTAACAGTTGCACCAGGTGGGCAGTTTTAAAACTCCTCCAGTGATTTGAAAAGATTGTTGAGAGCCTCTGATGATTGGTTTACCCCCGAGTATTCACATTTCAAGAACCCGGCAGAGTTTCAGATCCCTTCAACTGACATTCAAGAGCCCTTCTCCGCTCGCTTTTTCCTTAGGAATGACTTCAGGTGTCACCTTGCTTCCCTTTGGAATGGCATTTTTACCCCTTGGGCGAGACCAGGGCCATGCGCATACACAAGTGTTCTGCCTTTGAACGACATTCTGAGCCCAGGAAGAGTTAGTAGTATATACATTATTTATGAATCCTAACTTGGTACTAAAAGCACAAATTACAGGAAGAACAGCAACCTCACAACAGACGCCCGAGGAGTAATTCGAGGTGAGAAGGATCCAGGTGTCATTAATGTTTTCTTTTTCTTTTTAAATTATAAAACAACCTCAATTTTTTGTTTTTTGTTTTTAGAGACAGGGTTTCATGTAGCCTAGGCTGGCCTCAAACCCAGCATGTAGCAGAAGATGACCGGAATCCTCCTGCCTCTACCTCTCCAGTACTGGGACCACAGGCATGAATCAGCTGCCCAGCTCTTTGCTGCTTTAATTGACATATACAAACTGCACTGTGGCATTCTACTGCGTATGAAGAGCAGTGTTCCTGCTTTAGCTGAAACTCCTCCCCGGCCTCTCAGAAATGCACGGGCCCTCGTCTGCTACCCCACACAATGTGTTTTCATGTGTCTACTCAAAAACTAGTGCTGGATTCAAAGAAGGGAAAACTGTGTAGTCTTTCATGTTCCCTTAGGAAGTCAAGCACGCACTTGAAGTATACGTCTACTCAGTTTCAGGGAATTTTGTTTGTCACCCCAGGGACTGAACCCAGACCCTAACGAATGCTAGCAAGAGCTCTTTACCACTGAGCTACATTACCATAGTTTCACTTTGAATGGGTAGAAGATAAACTATTACTATAAGTTTCCTTTATTATATTCATGCCTCTAAAACATTTTATAATTCCATTATAATCCCGTAAAGTATTTCATTATTTTAAATGACACAGTAAAGCTGGGCGGTGGTGGCTGTGAGTTCAAAGCCAGACTGGTCTACAGAGCGAGATCCAGGACAGGCACCAAAACTACACAGAGAAACCCTGTCTCAAAAAACCAAAAAAAAAATTAAAAAATTAAAAATGATACAATAAGGCACATTTTATCATTAAACAATTTTTGAATTCCTCTTGCAGCTGAGGTTTGCCAAGGTAAATAAGTAAATAAGACTTCTGGAGATTGTCTCTGGTTTTTGTTTTGTTTTCCTTACACAGAGTGTCAGAATTTAGTACTGTCTGGCCTTAAATTTACCATTATCCACCTGCCTCTGCCTCCCGAGCACTGGGAATAAAGGCGTGTGCCACCACGCCTAGCTGAGCATTATTGGTTTTTAAAGAGCATCTTTAAGCACATTTTAATTTTGAAACACACCTTTCATAACAGGCTACTTAAAAATTCATGTGCAACTCAACCTAAGGAAATATGACAAGTAATTTGTAGGAAACGCAGCTACAGAATGCCGACTCCCACTGTTAACTACGAGCCAATCATGCACTTGAAGCTGGAAGGAACTTTAAGACGGGATCATTTTTCAGTAAGGGTGTCAAAAGCAATCTATACCAGCTTGGCATGGGAGCCGAAACTGATAAGCTGCCTTTCTGACATTAAAACAGCTCCTTTGCAGGCTATCTAAAGCCCTTGGCAGTAATCTAACAAGATCTTAGTTTCGGCACCGGAGTGTCTGCTTTCTCTGGGTGTTCAAAACAGCACTGAATGAAGATGTGGATGTTGGCTCCAACTGCTAGGCACTGGCTGCGAGATGGTTAGAATAATAAGGGGCCCCGGGGAGGGTGTAAGTATTTCCATCCTATTGGAGTAGGGGACTCGACTGTATCGGTAAAGAAGTTGGAACCTCTGGTCATAGAGGCTCGGGACTGCCTAGTGTTTTGTGGGAATGACAAACCTGCATAGGCCAAAAAGGTGATGAGTGCAGCCAGCAGGTGGATGCGAAGCTTGGTTCGGACCTCCTGGAAGTGCAGTAGAGCGCTGTGGAAAATAAAGGAGCAGATGGCCTCTGTGATGATCGCTTTGGACATGTCCGTGTGGATGGGATTCTTGCAAGCTAAGCTCCTCTCGTTGAAGTGGTACTTGGTCAGACTCAGGCTCCACAGGGCGCTTATGCAGTACCTGCTGCATAGGGCGCTAACCAGCTGAGCCAACAACCTCATGGCACCCGTCTCGGGGGACATACCCCCCAGAATCATCTGCATCATCACGCCGCACGGGTTGCTGACTGTGCCCACCAGGGTCAGGCCATGCACCAAGGAGAAGAAGTAGATCAGTGTCAGCGTCCAGGTGGGGTGCGCGGGGTCCTGCTCGCTCAGCAGTTGGAGCTCATGGGTGCAGCAGCAGAGCTGGAAGGTGGCTAGAAACTCCAGGACGAAGGCGTGGGCCGAGGGCCTGTGCAGCTGCTGCCGGGCGATCACGCGGGCCAGCCCCATGAGCAGCACGATCAACAGCATCAGCCCCAGCGAGGTGCAGGTGTCCTGCACCTCGGGCCGGAGCCCCAGTAGCGCGGACATGGCTCCCTTTGGCCAGGGATAGCTGAGGGCGTCAGGGAAAGCCGAGCGTCGGGGGCTGGAGTCCGAAGTCCGCGGCCCCGCCCTCCCACGCCCCTCAGGGCGGGCCGAGCAGAGAGCCCCGGTTCCGCGCTGGAGGGCTCCTCCCCTCCCCGGCTGCGCTGTGGAGATGTGATCGGAGCCGGGGAGGGGGGGAGGCGAGGCGGTGAGGGAGCTGTCCCTGGGTACCGGCGCAGGGGGCAACGGTCAGCAGAGCCCCACGGGTACCCGCCCTCGGCCGCCTCCCTAGCCTGGGACCGCGGCCCGAGACCACTGCGCAGGCGCGCGGCGTGCAAGCTCAGCGCTCGCTCCAGGAGACCGGACCCGGAGCCTAAGACCCCGCGGCGCTGCTGGCAGCGCCTGTTGCACCCGGAGCGTGGCTTGGGAACGCCACCTTGAACTTTGCGCACTCCGGAAACTGTACTCCGCGGAGCTCCAAAGGTCATCTCTGCAACCACCCCGTTTTTACTAATAGAGAGGCTGAGGTTGAGGAGCGAGGAGGTGGCCCTCAAGGAAGGAACTGAGAAAGGAACTGAGATTCACTGGGAGTGGGCGTGAGAACCGAGGTTTGACCTGTGCGACACGGTGTTGGAGCCTTGATTTTCTTCACCTACCCCAAAACTTTTTATAAGTGATTTTATATATACATATATATATATATGTATTTTTTTCGTGTGCAATCGATTGTTAATTAGATTCACACTATTATCCAGCTACCATCGCAATTTCCAGACTTTCAATGTTGGGTCTCTTTTTTTTTATCCCATGCATTTGTTTAATTACTTAATTATTTTATTTGTTATATATACATTTATATATGTTTACATATAAATACATTTATGGAGGCACTGTACCCCAGTTACTGTGTGGCCCAAGGACTACCTGTTCTCTAGCTCTCTCTCTCCACTGGTGGGTCCCAAGAATCAAATTCAGGTCCTCAGAAAGCACCTTTGCCTGCTGAAGTGTTTGCCTGCAGATAGTGGTTCTCAGGCATGAAGCCCTTTATAATGCCTTTGTGGTCTTCATCGTGAAATAGTAAAATACTTTGAAATCATTTTTTGCTTTTTTGCACTGGCGTCCAGTGTGGGAAGGAAACCCGGAGTAGAACCTTGGAGAGGTCCACTTTGCAGAGTCCTGGGTCACCCTGAGGCAGGATGGAAAGAAGGGAGTTTAAGGGGTCATGGGAAGGGTGCTAGCCTGGAGCTGAAGGCCCCCACCAGCTGAGAGTTAAGAATTCCATCACAATTAACATCTGTTGTGAAGTTAGTCTGTAGAGATATATCAAATACGAATTTTAAGTCCGGGTGGTGGACTTAAAATTTTTTTTTTGAGGCAGGGTTTCTCTGTGTAGCTTTGCTGGAACTCACTCTGTAGCCCAGGCTGGCCTTTAATTCCAGCAATTGGGAGGCAGAGCTAGGCAAATATCTGGGAGTTCGAGGCCAGCCTGGTCTCGACAAAAACCAAAAAATAAAAATAAAATAAATAAAATAAAAATAATTTTAAGATAGTTCTGGAAGTCGCTTTCTGAGACTACCTCCCGGCTTGTGTAGTCTTTGTGACTTCCACCATGGCACACCACGGGCCAGGGCCAGAAAGTAGAGGCCGATGATGGCACAGACGGTCATCCTCATCTTCAGATACTCCAAGAGCAGATCTCAGGTTCCAGTGTGGTTGTAAGCAAGTGACTCTTCAGGTAGAATGTTGTGGTATGGACTTTGCTGCGTATATGAACCTCGTTTTAAATGATGCAGATGAGATTCACTATAAAACAAAGGCAAGGACTGGACTGGGGTGGATCTTGCTAAAAGGAAATACTACTCTGCTCCAAAGTGTTTCCAACTAGAAATGGTCACGGACAGGAGGCATTGAGAAGGCATACAGTGTTTTTAAAGGTGTCTTCTGATGGGGACACAGTCTGAAACATTTATTCATATTGTTTTGGGGGCCCTTGTGTTATTATCATGTGATGATAAATTCTGTGAGATTGTTTTTGTTACCCAAAAACAGAATGTTAAAATGTGGATGCACCATACTTAAGAACTAAGCAAATAACAACTGTGGTGGGTGACTGTTTGAGCCATGCCCGGAAACACCGCCCCTAGTGAGGTAGCAGGTAGCTGTTACATCTGCCTATGAACTTGAGGTACATGCCCCTGGGGCGTGGCCGCTGGGGGACCCTTAAGACCTGGGATGCCGCTACACACTCTCTCTTTTTGCTACCTTGTGGTTTTGGGTGCTGAGATCTTGGACCAGGCAGATCAGCGTGGGAGATAGCTCAACTTTCCCAGACCCTACGATAAATCTCCTGTGGTTGTGAGTTAATCCCCCAAAAATTCCCTTGCTCATTAAATAGACTCCGTGGATTAATCCCATTATACAACCTTCCTCCTTCCCTAGCTGTAAACCTACAATTTTCCAGTTATCTCATGAGAAACTCCATCTAGTGAAAGACATATCTTAGCTTCCTTGCATACATAGCCTTTGTGACCCAGGGTTTTACCTCATCAGATTGCAATCCTATCCACAACATCTTATGAACCACTCTATAATCATATTTTAAAATGGGTGTGTATGTGTGTTAGGAAGGAACCCTTCCTTACACTTGGAGAATGGAATTCCAAAAGCCTCTAAATCACCATACAGTTGTGACTGAGCCACTTAACTACAGTTCCTGAGAAGCGCTGACCCACACGTGGTCGCCCGCTGTCCTCCCCCTGAGTGCCTTTCTCCTGATGCCTGAACTTAAGTCTGCGTAAACAAAATCTCTCCTCACAAACTCCAACTAACTTCACACCAACTCATCCTGAAATTCTTTTCTGCATTGAAAAATCCTGAATTTCGGGCGGTGGTGGTGCACGCCTTTAATCCCAGCACTTGGGAGGCAGAGGCAGGTGGATCTCTGTTAGTTTGAGGCCAGCCTGGACTGCAGAGAGTTCCAGGAAAGGCGCAAAGCTACACAGAGAAACCCTATCTCGAAAAACAAAAAACAAGAAAAGAAAAAAAAAAAGAGAAAAGAAAAAGAAAAATCCTGGATTTGAGGCTGTGTGGTAGCACACACATTAATCTTAGCCAAAGCAGGCAGAACTCTGTGAGTTCAAGGGCAACCTGGTCTTCATGGAGAAACCCTGCATCACCCCCAAACCCAAATCATTCCAGTTTCATCTAAGCAGGATCTCTGGAAAGAACCCCTCAGGATTCTCTCTCTCTCTTTTTTTTTTTTTTTAGGCAGGGTTTCTCTGTGTAGCTTTGCACCTTTCCTGGAACTCACTCTACAGCCCAGGCTGGACGTGAACTCTCAGAGATCTGCCTGCCTCTGCCTCCCAGGGCTGGGATTAAAGGCATGCGCCACCACCGCCAGGCTCCTCTCAGGCTTCTATCATCAACAGCATGGAGCTGTATCCCCTCCCATACCCCAGTGACCCCTGATTGGTTTCAGAAATCATGAAAACTCCTTAGCACAGGGCGAGAAGTATTTTGTGAGTGGTAGCTTGAAACTGAAACTTCCTATTTTAACAGCCCGAGTCCAAGAGTCCGTGCCAACACCACACTCCCAACAACTCAGCCACTTGGGCGGCGCACAGTGAGGGAGGCGTGGAGGAGAGCTCGTGGGTCTCTGCAGACCCTGTACCTAACAATGTTCCGAGCTGATGCGAGGCTGCCCTGCTTGGCTTCCTTAGGAGGGTCCACATCGTCCTGCCTCAATCTTGTCCCACGTGGCTCCAACACCCACGAGTCCACAGTTCATAGAGCCGAGAGGGGGAGGGGAGGAGAGTGGGGGAAGATGAGCTTCTCTATAGTTCAGTTTTATTTCCCAGTCTCAGCTTGCCCTTTTATAACCCAATGAAACTTCCCAGACTGTAGTCCACACCTGTTACCCCACCATGCTGGTGGCTGAGGCAGGAGGATTGCCTCAAATTTGCAGGAGAATTCCCTTTTAATGCTAAGATTCTGTGATGCCACTAGGAAGAAAAAAAGGTTATTTCATAAAATACAAATTATGTAGAGAAATGAAGCCCATCCGTCTTTCCTGTGTCTATGCCCAAGCAAAAGAATTTAGGGTAAGTGAAAGCCAATTCTTAGCCACTGCTGTTGGGAGTTTAAAATCACCCCTGTGAGTGTAAGTCCCTTGAGGATTAGTTATGTGAATGTGCCCGTTTCCTGCTGTCCTGATAAGTCACTTCTGCTGGTAAGAGCCATATAGAAAATCTGTCTTTTGGACTTTGGTAAGGATTTAAAAATCATCATTATATACATTGTCATTAAATAGACTTTGGACATTGTTTCAATTAAGAAATAAGAACCAGCCTGGCGGTGGTGGCACACGCCTTTAATCCCAGCACTCGAGAGGCAGAGCCAGGCGGATCTCTGTGATGTAAAGCTGTAACCCTAGCATTCAGGAGGCAGAGGCCAAAGGAATGTCACCAGGTCAGCCTGGTCTACATAACGAATTCCAGGCCAACCTGGGACACATAACAAGACCTTGTTTCAAAAGCCCAAACAGGCCAGATAGATGGCTCAAGAGTTAAGAGCGTTTGCTACTCTTGCAGAAGACTAGAGTTTGGGCTCCTAGCACCCACACTGGGCATCTCACATCGCCTGTAACTCCAGCTGCAGGGAATCCAATACCCTCTTCTGGAATCTGACTGCCCCTGCACTTACATGCACTCAGACAGAAAGACAGATATTTGAGCACACAAACACACACGTGAATAAATCTTTTTAAAAAGCTAAAACAAAAAATAAAATAAAATAAAAATGTATCAGTTATAGCCCATATATGGAAACTAAATTTTAACTAGAAATACTTGGTCTGAAATGGACTCAAATGCTCTAAGTTCCCAGGAATATTTCACACACTTGTAAGGTTTAAAATCTTGACATTTGACACCAAGCAAGCAGGACAGACAAAACAGAACACAAATGTCATGTGAGGTAAACATTTTTGTTTGTTTGTTTGTTTGTTTTTCGAGACAGGGTTTCTCTGTGTAGTTTTGCGCCTTTCCTGGGACTCACTTGGTAGCCCAGGCTGGCCTCGAACTCACAGAGATCCGCCTGGCTCTGCCTCCCGAGTGCTGGGATTAAAGGCGTGCGCCACCACCGCCCGGCTAGAGGTTAACATTAAATGGAAGGCGGTGATTGACTTTCCATTTGGGGCGTCACAGAGGATTGAGCACCAGGAGCTCTCATACTTAGAGACCTAGCAAAGGGAAAAACATCTTACGTCTTCTATAAAACCCCTCCCCCAGGCCAGTGAGAGGGTTCGTGTGGAAAGGTGCTTGCCTCGAAGCCTGGCCACCTGAATGTGATCCCCTGCACCCTCGTAAAGGTGAAAGGAGAGAACAGACTCCGTTTGCTGTTCTCTGATCTCTGCACACACACCATGGTGTGCACATGTGTGCACGCACACATAGACACACCTTTATCTTAATGTCCTAGGTTAGCTGGAAATGTTACCATATTCAGAGCTCCTGGTGAAGGGCCTGACACTTATCAATCAACAATTGGCTACATCTCTAATAATTACTCATATAATTATTGTTCGTTGTTTTTGTTGTTTTCCTTCTATCCTTTGAGAACCTTGAGAGGGCATTCCATCTCCTGGTTCTCAACCTTGGATGTACTTTGGAATCACGTGGGGAGCTTCAGAGAGTCTGGCACCTGTGGCACCAGTCCCAGGGGCTCTGAATTAGTGGTACGGGGGAGGGGGATGTTATATAATAATTAGTTTTTTGTTGTTTTGGTTTTTCAGCGCTGGGAACTGAACCTATGGCCTCATGTGTGCTAGGCACCTGCTCTCCCACTGAGCTGTATCCCCTCCCTTCACTGGAGTTTTTAAAACTCCCTAGATGGTTCTACTATGCCTGCAGGGTAGATGAATATTCCTCGAGAGTCTAGACCGACATGCTCACTGTACCTTCAAGAGACTCAGAGCGTGGGAGTGGCGTGTCTGGTGAGTGAGATTAAGAACTCAAACAAAAGATGGCTGACTCAGAGCCTTGGGCTCTCTTAGCACACACGGCAGCCCCTGGCTCACTGCTGTGCCTCCATGCCAGGTCCATCCTTTCTCTAACTCACGGCAGTACAAACTGCAACTTATTATGTGCCAAACACTGAGTAAACCACAGAACACATTACTTCCAATCCGTACAACTGTGTTCATGGGAGGTGAGGCCCCCGTTGAAAGCATAGGAAGGACAAAAGAGGAAGTGAGAGGCGGAAGCCCCTGTTCAGAGAATCCAGGAGACTAGCTGAGTTCCAGCCAGAGAAGCCAGCACCGCGTTAGATGAAGGCTCTTGGACTCCAAAAACCCAGGCTCTGCGTTCACTGCCACCCACCTTCTGCATTTTACAGACTCATTTTACAGTCTCCATCCAAAACCAGCTTTAGGCAGTAAGTTCGTAACTTAGGGATAGAGGAGGTGCCAGCATTCTCTGGGCCTTGGGTTCAATTCTAACACACACAGACAGACACACACACACACAATGGAGCTGGAGAGATAGCTCAGCAGCCAAGAGCACTGGCTGCTCTTACAGAAGATCTGGGTTCGATTCCCAGCAACCACATGGCCGCTCACAATCTGTAACTCCAGTGTTAAGAGATCAGATGCCCTCTTCTGGCCTCTGTGGGCACCATACACACACAGACATAAATGTATGCAAAACACCTATACACACACAAAATAATGAAACAATAGCTTTGGAAGTTAAAACAAAACAAAAACTCCACAATCTCAGGCCTTCCAGGATCTCTTTCTGACTGATTTCAGGGCTTCGTCTAAGCACACTAGGCTGCCTCTAAGCACAGGGCAGTCGTTCTGTCCTGTGTGTGATTTGATCTCTTTTCCACGGCTGAAAGGTGGCTTTTTCTAACTGCATTTCTTTCTCTCAGTTGGAGTTGTGACAAGAGTGATGGAATTGTACTAACAAGACACTAATATTCAGTGTTTTGTAAGGCTCCAGCCTCAGGATGGCCCGGAGGAGGGGAACTCGGCAGTCCAGGAGAAGTTGAAGTGTGAATTAAGGTTCTGGGCTTGTTTTTGCAGGAATAGTCCTTCTTCCCCAAGTTAGCCGCTAGGTGTCAGTCGCTACCCTGGTTCCGAGTGAGAGGCACCTAACCGCAGTAGGAATTTTCCTCCTCTGTACAGCACAAAGCCAAGCTTTTCCCTCAGAGGAACATTCTGTCCAGCCGCAGGCCGGTGGTCAGGATCCTGCTGTGTTTGGGGAACTTCTTCTGTTTGCACGTCTTTACTGAGAACACTGCTCTTGATTTTATGTGACTCTCCCACCTTGTGGCTTCCTCTGGGTCCTAGAGTCTAGGAACTTAGTGCGCCTGGACCTAGGCAGGGCTGTCACAGCTTTGAAGGATGTTGCTGGTGCGCTGGGAGCTGGCCTCTCTGGGCTCTCCCGCCCCCGGGGCTCTTTCCTCTGGATCTAAACATTGTGCACCCTTGGGGATCAAGACAGAGTGGAAGCCAGCCACACCGCACCCCTGCCAATCTCTGTCTCAGACCTAAAGGTGCGATTGAGGTTGGGTGGGCGGGTTCCAACAGAGCCCAAACTCCTGGAGACTGACTATGTGTACATTGTTGGGAGAAACTTTCTTTTTTCCAAGGCTGTAAGTGTGGACATTTTGTTAAGCAACATCTACTTCCTCTAATTAAAAAAATAAAAGGAGTTGAATGTGGTGGCATGAGCCTTTAACCCCAACATTGGGAAAGTACAGGCCGGGAGTGAGTTCGAGGACAGTCTGGTGTATTATAGCAGACTCCAGGCCAGCCAGAGTTACATTGTGAGATCCTGTCTCAAAATAACTAGCCAACTAAATAAACAGGGCTGGAGAGATGGCTCAGAGGAGGACCTGGGTTCCCAGCACCCAAAGGTTGCTCACAACCATCTGTAACCACAGTTCCAGAGGAGATGTTCCCGTTCTGACCTCCTCAGGCACCAGGCACTCATGTGGTGCACAGATGTGCATGCGGACAAGAACACTCATACACATAAAATAAAAGGAATAAATCTTCAAGGACATTAAAGGGACTGGGGAGAGTGAGTTGTTTTTTAGTGGTGTGGCCACTGCTCATGGTCCATAACCCCATCCATGCCCATGCAGACAACCCTAACTAAATACAGTGTGTCACGAAACCCAAAACAGAACAAAACAAAAAGACTCAAAAGTAGGAAAGGGACTTGGGAAGACAAAAGAGGCAAACAGGAGGGATTTGAGAAAGTACTTTATGTAAATGTATGACATTGTCAAAGAATAAAAAGAAATTTTAAAGAGACTAAAAAATAATAAAAAACCAACTAAAAATAAATGAATAAATAGAGAGGGATTACTGGTATACTTCCTGCTCCTCATTTTAGTCTTCTTAAAAAGATGTGTGGAAGACAGCATGGTGGTGGTGGCACCTGCCACTAGTCCCAGCACTCTGGAGGCAGAGACAGGCAGATCTCTGTGAGTTCGAGGCCAGCCTGGTCTACAGAGTGAGTTCCAAGACAGCCAGTGTCTCTCCCTCCAGGGATCTGGAGACAGAGATTAAGTCATCCACACATACATTAAGTCAGAGTCTATAATGTGTGATCTTTGGGTCTCTGCTCAGCGGTCAGAAAGTCAGTGGGGTCGTTTAATAACCTGAAGGTGCATTCATTCAGTCACAGATCTGTCCACTTTCACACGGCGATTATAGGAATTAGCATTCACTGGGTATATCTTCCTCTTAGACAAGGGGCCATTTGCCTGCTTTAACCGCCGACATAATTTACATCTTATGACCATCCGTGAGATAGTCTATGGACCCCTGCATTTTAATGATGAGGAAGGTGGGTATTGGCATTTATATAGCTTGACCAAGGACTCGCCATTACTAAGTGTTAAAGCTGGAGCCTGGATACAGAGCTCCCTAACCACGAAACCACCGCAGCTTCGGGCTTCTCATGTGGCTCCCGGCTCCCAAACAACCGAAGGAACACCGTGGTCCCCTCCTGTCATGTGCCTCATAAATTCTGCCTAAAAATTTCTTTTCAAGTGTTCTAACCAAATCTTTCCTTGTCTTGCCTCTTTTATCGAAGCAGGGCCTCACATAGCTCAGGATGACTTTGAACTCATGACCCTCCTGGCCTCATCTCTGAAGGGCTAGGATCACAGGTGTGTGTAACCACATCCGTTTTTATGCAGTGCGTGGATTGAACCCAGGGCTCCCAGCATGCTAGTCAAGCATTCTGTCAGATGAAACTCATCCCAGCCTGGTTTGTTGCTGTTTTGTATTTTATAGAGGGATTTGTTTTGTTGTTTTATTCGGGAGTCAGACTTCTTCCCAATAGCGTTCCATTATAAACTTGGACACGCGGAAGAATACATAAAAACCAATTGTAGTAATTTGGATATTTGTTAGTATTTTTTCTTTCTGGAATTAGTTCTCTGATTATACTTATTATAGTGATCAATTGCTGTGATTAGAATCACAAAGAAAAATTTCAAGAAAATAAAATTACCTCATCTTGAAGCCTGCTTAATTATTTCTATTCTAATTCATCCCATATGTACTCACACTTTCAACTGTAAATCCTTAACATAAAATGCTATACGTTTTACTTTTTTATCTCTGTTTTTTTATTTTGTTTTGAGACAATCTCACTAAATAACCAAGGCTGTCTTGGAACGCTCTCTGTAGACCATTGACCTTGAACTCATAGAGATCCTCCTGCCTCTGCCTCCCAAGTGCTGGGATTAAAGGAGGCACGAGCCACCTCACCCCACCCCACCCCAAATTTTCATGTTTTAAAATCGTGTCTATTTTATTTTATGTGCACGAGTGTTTTGCCTGCAGGTGCGTCTCCACTACACACACACCTGGCTCCTGCAGAGAGTAGAGGAGGGCATCAGATGCCCTCAAACTGAAGTAATGCACGGTTGTGAGCCACTGTGTGGGTGCTGGAGACTCAACCTGGGCCCTCCGCAAGAGCAACACGTGCTTTTAACTGAGAGTCATCTCTCCAGCCCCCGTTTTTTATTTTTCCACTCAGTATTATTTAAGAACGTGTGTGTACATCATATGTCTGTCTACTCATCTGTGATGGCGTGTAGGTTGTATTCCAGCTTGGCTCTTATGACAGTTCCACAGTGAACAGAGGATTTCTAATGTCCCTTCAAGATCCTGACTTCAGTTCCTTTGGATTACTATGCAGAAGTGGGATTACTCAATAATACAGTGTTCTATTTTTAACCTTTTGAAGAACCTGCCTGCTGTTTTCCATAGCAGGAGAAACATTTTGCATTTCTGCCGACAGGATTCAAAGGTCTCTCTTTGGTCCACATTCTCATGCCCAGTTCTTACCTACCCCTTTGATGATAGCATCCTGAAAGCTGCAGGCAATACCTCCTTGTGGTTTTGATTTGCACTTCACAGAAGATCAGTGATGCTAACCATTTTTATTTTCCACATGCTTGTTGGCCACTTTGTGTATTTTCTTTGGAGAAATGTCTCTTTGGGTCCTTTGTTCATTTTTACAATCAGGTCACTAGTTTTCAAATGCATTAATTTTGGAACTGTGTGTTTTGGAGGTTGGCGCCTTACCACACGGCCTTGAAAGGCTCTCTCCTCCTGCGCAGGCTGTCTCGGACTCAGTTGGTTGTTGTCTTTGCCGCACAGCACGCTTCTAGTTTGCTGGGTCACACTCGTTCCTGTCATCTGTGTTTTGGGGTCCTACCTATGAGACCACATGAGACTGATGCCATGAAGTTCTCCCCTCATCTCCAAGAGTTCCACACTCTCCCTTCGGAGGGATCTGGTGGTGGTTGTTATTTGGGGTTTTTGATGCTGGGATTTGAGCACAGGGTCTGTACATGATAAACATGGTCTGCAGGTGAGTGTTGTGGATCCTGTCAGGTGTGGAGCAGGCCAAGATTCTCTTCACTAATGACGTTTCCTTTGCTCTTCAGAAACTTTTAGATGTCACATAATTCCATGTGTCACTTCCTGGAATTCTCTCCCGGGTTGTTGGAATGCTTTCCAGAGAGACCTTGCTCATGCTTAGATCTTGAAATATTCTTCCTGTGTTGCTCATTAACAGCTTCCTAGTTCCCAGCTGTACACTAAGGGCTTTGGTCCTTTTTTGAACTGGTTTTTGTGTTCAAGAGAAATGGATCTAGCTTCATTCTGCAAGTGAAAATCCAGTTTTCCTGGCACCATTTGGTAAAAAGGCTATGTTTTCCCAACATACATCTTTGATGCCTCTGGCAAAATGTAGGCAACTATAGATACATGGACAGTGGATGAGGCCTCCACTGTATCCCATTGATGCACGCATCTGTTTAGAACCTTTAGTACCTGTAGCTTTTGTTACTATGACTCCGTGGGATAATGTGGGGTTGAGTGTTGTGACTCACTGGCTTTGCTCTTTCTGCTTAGGCCTGATTCGGCTACTCAAGGTCTTTTGTGCTTCTGTGCAAATTTTAGGATTGTTTCTTCTAGTTCTGTGAACCGTTGGTGGAATTTGAGGAGAGCGGGGAGATTGACTTGAACCTGGGTCCTCTGGGAGAGCAGTCAGTGCTCTTAACTGCTCCATCTCTCCAGCCCCTTGTATTCTTTTTTTTTTTTTTTCCTCTCACCAGCTTCAAATACTATATTGAATAAGAATGGAAAGACTAGGTACTCTTTTCTCATTCAACACACTTTGTCTGTGTGTGTGTGCTTGCACGCATGTGTGAAGATGTATATGTGAGTTTATGTGTGTGTGTGCAGATTTGTGTATCTGTGAGCATACATATCAATACACATTTTTTAGTTAATTTATTTTTATTTTATGTGCGTTGGTGTTTTGTCATGGATGTCAGACCCCCTGGAACTGGAGTTACAGACAGTTGCGAGCTGACCTGTGGGTGCTGGGAACTGAACTCGGGTCCTTTGGAAGAACAGTCAGTGCTCTTAACCACTGAGCCATCTCTCCAGCCCCATCAGTATACGTATTTTTTGATTTAAGAATATCTTAGTGGCTGGGGCCTTGGTATAGTTCTTGCCTTGCATGCATTGGGTTCTGGATTTGATCCACAGCAACACACATACACAAACATGTTAATATGTTGAAGAATATTGATTTCAAACTAATGGCCAATATTATACTTAGCAATAAAATATTAGAAACATTTCCATTAATGTTGGTTATTTGGTTGTCCTTACCACTGTTTACATTATTTTGGAAGTATATCAATCCAATAATGAGGAAAAGAAAGGAGAGAGATATAAATATTTGATAGACAGGGGTTAAATATGTATTATTTGAAGATAAAACTAATAAGAGAATTCAGAAAGTTAGGTAATTATATTTTTGGTTGTGAGCCTAGCTTTTAATGGCTAAGCCATCTCTCCAGTCTGAAAGTTAGGTAATTATAACAGAAAAATTAAAAATGTGTGTCATTAATATATTGCCAGGTCACTTTCTTTAATAATAACGTATTACTAAGAATCTAAGATGCTGAGGCAGGAGGATCACAAGTTCAAGGCTTGCCTGGGCTGCAGAGTGAGTTCAAGGCCAGCCTGGAAAACTTAAGAAGACCCTTTCTAGAAAAAAAAAAAAAAAAAAAAGGTCTTTAATCCCAGCACTCAGGAGGCAGTCAGACTTCTGTGAATTCAAGGCCAGCCTGGTCTACATAGAGAGTTCTGGGCCATCTAGGGCTACATTGTGGTGCCCTATCTTGGAAAAAAAAAAAGCAGTAAGAAGAGAACTGGAGGAGTAGCTCAGAGGTAGAGCACTTGGCTGGCATGTGCAAGGCCCTATATTTAAGCCCCAGCCTCGACAAGAGAAGAAAAGGATGCTAACATCAGAAGGTTTCAGACGCAGCCTGAAAGAAACCTTTCTGATTGTCCCTCTGCTTCTCTCGAGGTCAACCGTAGGAAGTAGAATTTTTTTCCCAAGGTGGGTCATGAAACTGTTAGTCTTTCCTTTGTAATCCCAGCACTCAAGAGACTGAGGCAGAAGAAGCCAGAGTCCAAGGCTAGCCCAAACTTCAAAGCTAGACCCTGTCTCACAAAGCCCAGGGCTGGGCATACAGCTCAGCGGTAGAGCACCTGCCCCCAATGCTTAAGGCATTTGGCTGATACCAGCCTTGCAGAGAAAACAACACCGAATGAACATAAAAACCTCAGCACACTTCTTTTCCCTAATGCTTGCTACATAGAAGCCAAGAATATTGTTCTAAATCTCCGCTCACCTTTCTGTGTGAGGGTTGCCATAGAGAAATTCTTTGACACACCTTGTTGGATCGTAGGTCAAAAGGCTCCTATTCCAGAAGGGGTCCTGCTCAATACCAGGAGAATACCAAGAATGCTACCAAGAGGCCGGAAGAATCTGTCAGGCCTTGGAGGGGCCCCTGTGTGTTACTACTAGATGGTTTCCTTTAATTCAATCACATTTGTTAGCTACCTATACTTCATCTGACTTCAGGGACACTTCCGCCTGGGACCCTGGTCTGCATCCTGAAGGCTCCTGAGTCATGTGAAGCTATGATCAAATGAACGTGCGCTCTTGTCTCGTGTTAAGCTGTGTTTTAGTGTGAAGGTTTAGCCATGTCTCTTTATGATGGGCTGGAAACCCATCATCCTCTTCACTGCCCTACAGTGGAAATGTGGCTGGTAAAGAGGAGACATCGGGGGCTGGAGAGATGGCTCAGTGGTTAAGAGCACTGGCTGCTCTTCCAGAGGACCTGGGTTCAATTCCCAGCACTCACATGGCAGCTCCCAGCTGTCTGTAACTCCAGTTCCAGGGGATCTGACACATATACACAGGGCAAACACCAATGCACTTAAAATAAAAATAAATAAATTTAAAAAAAAAGAAAAAAACATTAGTTTGACCATCTGGCATGACTATTTTGATATTGCAGAATAATTTCTAATCTCTGTCGGCTAATACAAAGCAAAGGAGTATTGAATTGTTTGTACCAAAGGGAATGGGAACTGGAAACGAGTGCTTTAGTATTCACAGCTAGAGGGCATTGGATCCAGAAATTGTAAAATAGGAAGAAGGTTGGGTGGGAGGGGGGAGACACCAGGCAGAGGGATGACTGGAGAATCTTCCGGTGTGGACAGTGACCTTACTCTTTGTTTGTTTGTTTGGTTTTTCGATACAAGGTTTCTTTGTATAGTCCTGGCTGTCCTGGAACTCCTGCTGTAGACCAGGCTGGTCTCGAACTCAGAGATCCGCTGGGACTAAAGGTGTGCGCGACCACCTGGCAATGACCTTACTCTTTAAAGAACTGCCTTCAGATGCTGCTTCACGTTCTGTTTCCATATAAGCTGCTCTCTCTCTCTCTCTCCCCAGATGGTGCTGAACAGTCAGCCTTCTCCATCCTGTCCATTCCAGGAGAGAAGGGTGAGGAAGTAAGCGTCCAACAATGAGATTCAGGAAATCAGTGACCTGAAGAAAATGTCAGCGGGGGATTTGATGGACGTGAAAACTCCAGTGGTTCTTAACCTGTGGGTTGCGACCCCTTTGGGGTCCTAGAGCAGTTATTCTCCAGATCATAATTCATTACAGTAGCAACATTGCAGGCATGAAGTAGCAATGAAAATAATTTTATGGTTAGGGGGCAGTCACCGCAACATGAGGAACTGTATTAAAGGATTCTAGCATCAGAAAGCTCGAGAACCACTGCCTGAGAGCTATAAATACTAACAAATATGATAAATATATTTTGACAAAGATGTGCATGGGTTGGTTACTAGGTAATTTTAAGGAGTTTCTGTTATGTTATTATGAATAATAATGGCATTGTAGCTGGGGTTTTTTTTGTTTGTTTGTTTGTTTGTTTGGTTTTTTTTTTTTTTTTTTTTTTTTGAGTCAAAACACTTTATTCAGAGGCTTGGGGAAAGGGTGGAGAGGTCCACGCTGTCTGCTGTCTTCCACTGGGCAGATCTTCGAGGTCTGCCGGTTGCTAGTGGTTTTTTTTTTTTTTTTTTACCTTTCAGAGACTGAAGTATTTATGATCGCATATCTTGAATTTGCTTTATCAACTCTGTGTGGGAGGGGCTGAGAGGTGACTCAGCAGTTAAGAGTGCTTGCTCTGCAGTCGGGAAGACCAGAGTTTGGCTCCCAGCATGCAGGTAACAAGCCAGGTGGACCTGCAAACACCTGTGTCCTGCTTAGTTTTCTGTCAACGTGACACACGCTAGCATTATTTGATAAGAACCTCAGTTGGGAAAATGCCTTCACCAGATTGGCCTGCGGCCAAGCCTGTAGGACATTTCCTTCATTAATGATTAACATGAGAGAGCCCAGCTTACAGTGGGCAGTGCCCGCCTTGGGCAGGTAGTTCTGGGTGGCATAAGAAAGCAGCCTGTGCACGCCATGGTGAGCCAGCCAGTAAGCAGCACTCCACCATGGCCTCTGCTTCAGTTCCTGCCTTGAGTTCCTGTTCTGATTTCCTTTCATGATGGACTGTGATGGGGACATGTAAGCTGAAATAGATAGACCCTTTCCCCCTCAAGTTGCTTTTGGTCATGGTGTGTTTTTTTGTTTTTGTTTTTTATTTATTTATTTATTTATTTATTTATTTATTTATTTATTTATTTAGTACACAGATGAGGGCGTGAAATCTCATTACAGATGGTTGTGATCCACCATGTGGTTGCTGGAAATTGAACTCAGGACCTCTGGAAGAACAGTCAGTGCTCTTAACCTCCGAGCTATCTCTCCAGCCCAGTCATGGTGTTTTTAATCACAACAATGGAGACAGGCAGATGACCGGGCTTGCTGGCTTACAACAGCACTGATACTCCAGGTTCAGGAAGAGATCCTGCCTCAGAGCGGCAGGTGCAGAGCGAAAGCTGAGGAAACTCAGTGTCTCCACCCACATGCATAAGCATGTACATCCACCCCCACCCACAGAATAATCCATGTAAAAAATTATGTGGGACAATAAAGCAACAATAGAACATTAAAATAATTATTGATTCATTATATCATTCCTTCCCTTTTTGCATATGTTTGAAAATTTCCACACTGGAAGTTTTCAAAATAGACCTAACTGCAAACACAGTGTGTTAACCAGCTCATCCAGTGAGCCAGGCTTGCTGCGGGGCTGTCCTCAGAGCACTGGGAAGATCGTGGGCTTTGCAATCAGCCAGGCCAGCTTTGATTTCCAGTCTGCTCCTTACACACCGTGTTACCTTGGGCAAGTCACTGGCTTCTGAAGTACAAGCATGGGTGCAGCATGGGTACAGCGTGGGTACAGCATGGGTGCAGCATGGGTGCAGCATGGGTACAGCATGGGTACAAGCATGGGTGCAGCATGGGTACAGCATGGGTACAAGTGTGGGTGCAGCATGGGTACAGCGTGGGTACAGCATGGATACAGCATGGGTGCAGCATGGGTGCAGCATGGGTACAGCGTGGGTACAGCATGGGTACAGCATGGTACAGTGTGGGTACAAGCGTGGATACAAGCATGGATATAAGCATGGGGTACAGCATGGGTACTAACTATTTCCTGCTCCGAAGGGTGAAGGACTGAGTCCACATGTAAAGTACATATCACATGCCTGGCACACAGGAGATGCTGTATAAATTCTTAATTACCTTACAGCAATCCAATTATTCTCTTTTTGCTTTGTTGGTTTTTAAAATAGATGTAAGAAATATCAAACTCTATGAAGCGGAGGTGAAATTTCCCTCACCACACTCCCAAGTCTTCTCTCCAGGGGAGGAATCTGCTTAAATTAAAACTTTAGCCGGTATCTTTCCAGACTGTGTTTTTAGTCTTTAAATATACACAGGCATATGTATCCGTATACATGCGTATTTTTAAAACAAAATGGAATTTTACATGTTGCTCTGATATTTCCTTTTTTTTTTAAAAAAATTTATTACTTTTTTTAAATGTGCATTGGTGCTTTGCCTGCATGTATGTCTGTGTGAGGGTGTCAGGTTTGGAGTTACAGACAGTTGTGAGCTGCCATGTGGGTTCTGGAAATTGAACCCAGGTCCTCTGGAAGAGCAGCCAGTGCTCTTAAATGCTGAGCCATCTCTCCAGTCCTGAAATTTCCTTTTCATATTATGCTGCAGGGGGCGGGGGAGGAGAGACTCTGTGTGTGTAGGTCAGAGGGCAAAACTGTCCACCTCCTTGGAGACAGGGTCTCTCATTGGCCTGGAGCTCACTGAGGAGGCTAACTGGCTAGCCAAGGCACCCCAAGTTCCTCCTGTCTCTGCCTTCCCGGTACTGGGATCGCAGGTGTACTTTTTACATGGGTTCTGGGGATCAACCTCAGGTCCTCACACTTGCAAGCATTGCTGAACTGGTTTTTACCAGCTGAGCCCTGCCCTGCCTATAGTGTGTCTCTTTTCATGTCAGTTCACGTGCCTCTGCAGACGCGGTTTCATAGATTTCATCCATATGCATTTGCTCCCAGCTGTGGGTGTCTATATGAGCTAGAATCCAACAGCAGAAAACGTCAAAGGGTGCAAGTATAGTCTGGCAAATCGTTCTAATGTCTCTCTACAACATACTGAAAGTTTTTTCTTTTGTTTTATTTTTACACCAAGGCCTCGATATTCTTGACT
Source organism: Peromyscus maniculatus bairdii (assembly GCF_049852395.1). NCBI lineage: Eukaryota > Metazoa > Chordata > Mammalia > Rodentia > Cricetidae > Peromyscus > Peromyscus maniculatus. The sequence goes on from NC_134852.1 coordinate 108,442,341, forward strand.
TCCTGTACATTTTTAAGTTGCATACTGAGAGGCACTACCTTTTCTGGTACCACCGATTTCTCCACGGGCACTGAAACGTGGTTTGATTGGGTTTGATCCGCCTCAGTGGGAAAGAGTCAGGCTGCATTCTGGTGTCTGTCCCGCTTGGAGGACACTAACACCGCATGCTGTTGTTAAGGCCGACAGCAGCAGTGGGTTGGATGAGGTAAGTGGGAGTCCCAGTTTTCTTTGTGAAAAGCCAGTGAAGAGTCTGAGAGGCAGGGTCCTGAAAGAAAAACGCAATAAAACCTCCCCATCAAAAGAAATCCCAGAGGATGCCGCCATGAAAAGGTGGGTGAGGAAAGAAGGCGAATGGAAGAGGCTCGCTTTCCCCTCCCGTTGTCCTGGTGACCTTCAGAGAGGACGATTCAGGAGAAAGATGATTTCAAAAAGTGAAGGGGCCTGCGTTACACTTATGCAAGAGCACCTGCCGTGCCCTGTACAATCGGTCCCAGGCGGACTCCTTAGAAAGATCGCTTTGTGAGCCACTCTCGGCTCAGGGGAAGCCAACAATCGCCCACAATTGGCCTTTGTCCTTGCAGCTCTCCCACCATCCCGCTAGAAAGCTTCTGGTTCAAGCCACCGGGAGGTTTGGGCAAGAAGAAATTCTTCCATTGTCTGTTAGAAATGAGATCAATAAGGTGACGTCATTCATGATGTAAGGCTTGCCCTGGGTTCGGGCAGTCCCAGGTGCAGGAAATCACGCATGTGCTTCTTTAGGCCCTTAGGCAATCTGGACACACAGAAAATGGGACCTCCAGTCCCTTCGCTCTTTCCCATTTCGGCACTCGAACTCCCCTAGCCTACAAACCCACCACAGGCTCTCTGCTTTCTTGGACTGGGGATTGGCCTCTTCCCAAACACAGCCTCTGCTGCCGGAGCGTCCGTCACCCATTCTCTAGTCTGTCTTTCCTTCTGGCCAGCCTTACATAAGGTACAGAGGATTCAAGCTGGGAAAGCAAGCGCTAGGAGAGTGCGCTACCATGGACATACGTGCCGAGCCCCAGAGGCTCAAGGGTAAGCGACACCACAAGGAACACACAGACAAATTCAGAGTATGAGACGGTCTGTGAAATGGATGAACTAACTTAATCTGCAAGTCAATATCATAAGAAGAGAGACAGATAAACAAAAGGGGGCAGTGGGATAGGGAAAACGGTCCTAGAATTTAAAGTTCAAAAGACTCGAGGTTAGCGAGATGGCGCATCAGGAAAAGGTGCTCGCCACAGGCGCCTAGCCTGAGTTCAATCCCCTGAACCCTCGGAAGGGTGAAAGGAGAGAACCAACCTCAGTTTGTTTTCTGACCTCCACGTTCACATGTGGCTCATGTGCCCACACACACTTTCAACACACACACACACACACACACACACACACACACACACACACACACACACACCCCAAACAAACAAACAAAAATAAAACCCGAAAGACATAGTTATCCAATGCATGCAAGAACCCTTGTTTGGATCCTGATTTAAAAAAATAAAAGGGCCATAAAAGGGCATTTCTTTAGATATCAGGAAGCAAACGGGTAAGAACTAGATGGACTAGAGGGACTGTTACTTCTATTAAGGATTTTATTGGCTGTGATTATGTAGGGTATCTGCATGTCAAGTGTCAAGGGAGGAAATAATATGAGGTCTGGGATTTAAAATGTCTACACAGATAAAATAGATGTGAATGTGGGGCAGTCCTGGTAAGTGTTGAAAACTGATAAGTATTTTTATGCAATCTTTTCTAATTTTGTTAATTGAAAATTTCATAATAAAATAGTAGTGTGGGGTCAGCTAGATGGCTAAGCAGGTAAAAGTACTTGCCAGGGCAATCCTGAAGATCTGAATTTGATCCTTGAAACTCTTGTGAAGGTGGGAGGGGAACCAACTCCACCAAGTTCCCCCCTCCCCACCCCCACCCCTGCTGTGGCACGTGAACCCTGCCCTCATCGTGAACACACACAATAGTAAAACGCATCAATCTTTAGAGGAGGAAATGGCGGTGTGGGAGAGGCAGAACAGAGATGCTCTGCTCCACACACAGCTCAGCCTGATCCCTGATGTCAGTGGAACAAACGTTAGGAAGACGTCACTACAGATCTTGTCAGCGGCTGCTCTCCGTCTCCACCAGCCACTGGGCTGAAGCACACCTGGCAGCAGCAGTGGTCACACCTGAGACATGAGATCACGGAAGGAAGGGATGCTGGGAGGTGAGAGTCTCATTACTGCCCACACCCCAGGTGGCACCTCAGCCCAGCGAGCCGAGTGCTGATGCAGCTGCTGACGTTCTTCTGCATCTGAGAAATGTGAATCACACTCCAGGCCTTGCTGACTCACTGGGGAATAATTTTTGATTCTGTGAGTAGATGAAACACTTCTCTTCCTCCTCCTCCTCCCTCTCATCTCCCCTCTCCACTTCTTCCACGACTACAACAATCAGAGACAGAAAACACGCCCAAGTGTGTAACCACTCCCTCTATAGAACCTGGGGAAGGCAAGCATCAACTGTAATTTTCCTTCCACTCCATATACTGCCATAGTGATGCAACCTCACTGATAGCCCTGTCAAAAAAGGAAAGAAAAAGAAAAGAAAAATCTTGAAGTTGATTTGCAGAGTGAAGAGTTGACCTTGCTGTTTCTTCATTTCTGCACTGGAACAAATAAAAAAAAAATACCTTTGAGAGAAACTCGAGTGTGGCTGGGGGAAGATCATATGCTCTACATGAGCGAAGCTTGGGTTCACTCTCTAGATCCCAAAAGGCACTAAACACAAAAGGGTTTTAAGGAAGAAACCTCCTGTGGGGATCATTGAAATGTAAAATAATTGTTTGGAAAGACTGTGGTTTATGATGATGGTGATGATGATGTGCACATTCTGTGTGTGTGTGTGTGTGTGTGTGTGTGTGTGTGTGTGTGTGTGTGTGTGTGTAGGTGCATGTGTACCACAACGCGTGTGTCAAAGTCAGTGAACAATTTTCAGAGGTTGATTCTCTCCTTCTGCCATGGATTCTGGGAACTGAACTCAGGTTTTCAGAATAGTGTGTTTGCTGCATCTGGCCAGTGCTAAGATACTTTAAAGTCTGACTGCTACTGGGCAGGTTCTTATGTTCTAGAGCAATTCAGACAAAGGGCTTGACCATCAACTGTGGCCTTTTAGGACATTTGTTACACTTGCCAGCTCAGAATTCCTCTCTCCTCCTCTTTGTCATAGGATATCTTGGAAATACTGGGGATGCTGGGGAAAAACAGTCTCCCTGAATCTGAGTTTTTGGACATGGTGGCCTGAAGTAAAACATGCCCCCTGGATTTTAAAGCACGAGCAATAATAAATTACAGGATTGCTTGTCTAGCTTGTTTGGATTTGGTTGGTGTCATTTCTAGGCAAAGGCTTTGGTGGTATGGCCTGTGGCTGCTTCTTTCAGTCAGCAGTTGTACCATTGACTCATCTGCTCTAGTTAGTCACTTTGCCGCCCTGTCTTGCAGGTCACAGCTAGAGTCAGTGACTGAACAGCAATGATACAGAGTGCTGAATGTGCCCCAACTGCTCTTTTGAGGATACCACGATTCTTTGTTTGTTTGTTTGTTTGTTTTTTGAGACTGGGTTTCTCTGTAGCTTTGGAGCCTATCCAGGAACTCATTCTGTCGACCAGGCTAGCCTCAAACTCACAGAGATCCACCTGGCTCTGCTTCCTGAATGCTGGGATTAAAGACATAAGCCACCACCTCCCAGCAGATACCATAATTCTTACCATGTCTTGGAGATGAACTGTTTCAATTTCAGGGAGGAAAAAAAAGAAGAAGCCTGGAGAAAGAAGTTGAAGATCTTATCCACAGTCACTCAGTGCAGACATAGATTGGGGCTTTAAACTCAGGTACCCTGGTTTTTGGGTCTTACATTTCACAGCTGCCCCACACATATGTCTTGAGTGCTCAGGCCCCAGCCTGTGGTGCTATTTGGAATGCTGTGGAGCCTTGAGGAAGTGGGGCCTGGCTGGCAGGAGTGGGTCACTGGGGGTGGGCAGGGGTAGGTCACTGGGGGTGGCCTTATACTCATGTCTCTCTGCAGTCCACAGTCCCTGCTCCCTGCACCCTGTAAAGAGCCACAGCTCCATGCCCCATTGCCATGGAGGAAGCTGTTCCCAGCACTAAGTATAAACTCTGAGCTCCCCGTAATATAGGTGTAATGGCTATTCTTGGTTGTCAAATGGATACTATATCTGGAATTAACTAAAACCCAAGTGGCTGGATGCACCTGTGAGGGATTTTTTTCTTAATTGGGTCATTTGAAGTGCAAAGAGACACTTTTAACCTGGATCTCTAAGATGGGAAGATCCACCTTTAATCTGGGTCACATCTTTTGCTGATAGTCTATATAAAGGCTATGGAAGAAGGAAGCTTGCTCTCTTTGCCTACCTGCTCTCATTCTCCCTGGCAAGTCCATTCCTTCACTGCCATAGAGCCTACTTCTTCTGGACTCTGGCAGAGACTGAAGACCAGCCGAGACATCCAGCCTCATGAACTGAACCATTACTAGATTCTTGGACCTTCCATTGGTAGACAGCCATTGTTGGACTAGCTAGATCACAGCCTGTAAGCCATTCTAATAAATCCCCCCCATATTTTATATATATATATATTCCATGTATATAGTCCCTTATATAGTCCGTGTATCCTTATAACAACACCATGTTGCAGAGGAGGCCTTGGGAAGTTAGCACGGGGTGAGTTATGTGCTCGCCAGGAGTCAATGGTGTTTGCTAACAAACCAAGGTTTCCCAGATACACACTGTGAAATTCAATTAAAAATAGTATCAGAGTGGGAAATAAGAATAAAAAGATAGCAAACTATCATTTCTATGAAAGCTAAGATGAATGCTTTAGAAAGATTTAATAGTTTCTTTTAAGAAAATTGTTGTTCAGAGGGAGCAGGGCCTGTCTCTGACTCTGTTACCTGTTTTGGAACCCTTTCCTCTGTTGGGGAATATTATTTTAAGGTGTGTTACTTTTGTTTATGTTGCATTTGTTTAACTCTCTAAAGCTGTGTTACTTTGCTTGCCTAAAACACCTGATTGGTCTGCAACTTGATATGCCGTGGATGGCTGATATACATGGGAGGCCTGCATTTTTCTGAAGAGAAAGGAGTAGATGGGTGGGGGGGTGGAGGTGGGGGAGGGATTGGGAGGAGAGGAAGGAGGGAGGGGAAACTGTGATCAGGCTGGGGAAATTAATTAATTAATTTTTAAAAAGAGAAGAAAATTGTTGTTGAATTAGGTGGAAGCAGCCCCTGTGTTATAGAATATTAGTTTAAAATGTGTTACATTAGTTTATGCTGTGGAATATTTGTTTAATGATGCAAACATGTGTTGGGTTCTTTTATGTTGCATTTGTTTAACTCTGTAAAGCTGTGTTACTTTGCCTGCCTAAAACACTTGAGTGGTCTAATAAAGAGCTGAATGGCCAATTCAAGGCAGGAGAGAGAAATAGGCAGGGCTGGCGGGCAGAGAGAATAAATAGGAGGAGAAATCTAGGGAAGAGAGAGAGGAGTGAGAAAAGAAGGAGAGGAGGACATTAGGGGCCAGCCACCCAGCCAGCCGTGGAGTAAGAAGGAAATAAAGATATATAGATTAAAGAAAGGTTAAAAGCCCAGAGGCAAAATGTAGTTAAAGAGAAACAGGATAATTTAAGTTAGAAAAACTGACTAGAAACAAGCCAAGCCAAGGCCAGGCATTCATAAGTAAGACTAAGTCTCCGTGTTTTTATTTGGGAGCTAGAAGGTGGCTTCCCCAAAGAGTTAAAAAAAAAAAAAAAAAAGCAAAAAACCCAAAACAAACGACTACACCCCTGTTCTCTATCCCCTGTCTGTTGCTAGGATTGATGATGTTATATGGATAAATGAGACCTATTATCATGTTTTCCTCCTCCGAATGCATCCTCCAGGATCCAGCTCAGATGTGATCTCTGGGAACCAACAGCCTGACTTACACAGCAACTCTGCCATTCATTAGTGACATGTGACTTGGTCTCCTTGAGCTGTAGAGTCTACATCCATGAAACAGAAATGGCAATGTCCTCCTTGCAGAATTATCATGAGGAAGTGAGGTGATGTTTGCAAAGTTGTCTGAGTCAATGAGAGAAATGCAAATAAGACCTACATTGAGATTTCCTCTTTCCCCAGCCAGAATGGCAGCCTCCAAGAACAAACAGCACTCACTGGCCACCATTGTTTGTCAAAAGGGAACCCTCATCTACTGCTGGTAGGAATGCTAACTAGTCCTGTCACTAGGGAGGGTCCTCAAAATGTTGAAAATAGATTTACCATGTGACCCAGCGATAGTTGGATATTTACCCAAAGGTCTGAGTCAGCACATCATGGAGATAGTTGCACATCACTCTTTACTGCAGCCCCATTCACAATGGCTAAGTTGTGGAGCCGGCCGGGATACCCAGTTATGGAGGCATGGGTAAAGAAAACGTACATACACAATGGAACTCTTCAGTTATAAAGAAGAAGAGTTATGTCATTTGTAGAAAAGTGGGTAAAACTAGAAATAATCAAACTAAGCAAATTAAGTCCAAGTTTGTCAGAAGAACAAACGTATATTTTCTCTCATTTGTGGAGCCTAGACATTGTAGATTCATAAAGATATACTTGTACAATGACTTGAAAGTATTGAGGCAAAACTACCCATGGAGAAACAAAGAGGGAGAGGAAGGGGGAGGTGGGGAGGGAGGGGCAGGAAGGGGAAGGTGGTGGGGGCATGCAGCAAAGTAGGCTCAAAGTTCCCTATATATGTACGTGAAAATGGCCTTGCATAAAGCAGTATAACAAAAAATTTAGAGTCATCACACTGGGTATGGTGGTGGTCACCTTCAGTCCTAGCACTTGGGAGGTAGAGGAAGACGAATTTCTGTGAGTTTGAGGCTGGCCTGGTCTATGTTGTGAGATCCTGCCCCCACCAAATGTTATCTAGGCTATAGGAGACCGTGAATGAATGGCACTAACTGCCACATGCTTGGCTGGTCCTAAATTAGGGGCTTTGAACAGAGATGAATGAGAGTCTGCTCCCCCAGAAGCCATGGACAAGCACACGACTATCTATCTGTCTCCTTGCTCTGAGGTGAGCCCAGGCGGTTCACAAACAGAAATGGAAACTTTTTAACATCTTTCGACACTGACACCATTATGTCATCCACATTCTCAGTGTTGGATTAACGTCCTCAGGGCCTGAGGGCACCAGCCCAGAGCCTTGTTTCAGGGACAACTTTCTTATACTTAGTCATGAAACGATTTGTCCCGAAGCTCAAAGGGAGCCACAGGCACAGTTTCAAGAGAAGCAGAGTCTGATTAGAAGAGGGGCAAGGAGCAGGGTCTGGGGTCCCTCCAAGGGGCTCACATCATGGCTCTACCACACACTGTCTATTTTGACCTTGGTAAAATTACACAATGGTCCTGAGTCAATTTCCTCATCAGGAAAGGTGTGTGTGTGTGTGGTGGGGGGTTAATTCTCATTTCCTAAGATGGTAATAAGGGGATTGATTCTTGGAGAGGACATTCGATCACTCCCCCCTCGCTCTGCACTGTGGTACCTCTGCCGTCCTCAAGCTGTTGATTTTGTCCTCAGCGGAAGCTCGAATCCCCACTCCTGCCTTCACTGACAGACATGAGTCACCCATCTACAAAGGCTGGGAACACTGCCAGAGAGAAAGTTTGGTCTGCAAAGTTACAGGCTCAGAGACAGAGAAATAACCAGAGGCTGGGGAAGAGAGCGGGGGCCGGGACTCACCACCAACGGCAGAAGGGGGGAGAAATGGGAAGTGGGGAGAGAGGAGGAGGGTGGGTTGGAGGGAGCAGGAACCAGAAAGGGGAACCGCTTGAGTGACCAGGCTTCCTTCGCGCTGTGGTCTGCAGCAGATAGACTGTCCACCGCCCACGGCATTCCGAGGCTCCTGGGCATCTGGTTTGGAATGACCTCTTGGGCCCTGGGGAGCTTGGGCCAGTGTTCTCTGTCTTACTTTTCATGTCGTAACAGCATCGGCTCTTGTAAGCCTCGGAACAGAAAGTGAGGAGACCCGGCCTTCTCCAGGAGTCATGGCGCTCTGAAGGAAGTCCTCAATTCTTGCCAGAGTGAGACCAGGCAGAAGCAATCAGGTTTTGCCTTTGGGTTGGCGTGGTCGCCAGACACCTTTACCTTGTTCTGCAAATCTCCAACTGCAAACGCTAAGTTTATGGAACTCTATTAAGTCAAAGTGGTGACTGCCTCCATTCTGACCAGGCACTGTACAGTCCATATAAAAGCCACCTGCCGAAGATGACGCTATGTAATGTGATCACACGCACAGTTCTGATTTAGTTGTTCTCACAGCTTATAATTAGACCTTGTTGTCAGGAAGAAAAAAAAAAAACTGAAAGCAGCTGTGTTTGCTTCACGGCTGTTCAGATCTGTGACTGACCCAGTTTGTTTTTTTTTTTTTAAATTAAAAGTGTGGCGCTGATGTTTGTCACGTCTTTGCACCTTGCTCCAGCTCTTCTGAGTGCTGGCTGTGTTCTCTGAACTGGGAGTGTGGAGGAGGAGGGGCCTGGGAGGGCAGCGGACTCGCCTCAGGAAAACTCCAGAAACAGAGCTTCTTCCTCCGAACTTCACCCCCACAAACTGCAAGGAGGAGGGCTTAGACTCTCAGAAGGTTAATCCAAAAACACGGTGGGTCAGGAGCCAGCAATGGCTCAGAGGGTAAAGGCCTTGGCACCAAGTCTGATCACCTGAGCTCAGTCCTCGGAACAGACATGGCAGATGGGGAGAACCAACTCCCCACAGTTGACCTCTGGCCTCTTCATGTGCCCCGACCCCTCCTAGTCAATAACTATTTTAGAAAACTAACACGACAGCTCTGGAACTATAGCTCAGTTGGTATGTACTCAGAGGTAGGAAGTTCAGTCCCCAGCACTGGGTAAATTGGGCATGGGTATAACCTTGCACACTTACAACCTCAGCACTGGAGAGGTAGAGGCAGAGGACCAGAATTTTAAGGTCAGTTAAGTTGGAGGCCAGCCTGGGCCATACATCCTAAAAAACAAAAAACGCAAAGCTTAGCCAGGTGTGGTGATGCAAGTCTGAAATTCTGTCGTTCAGGAGCTAGGAGCAGTGTTGTTCCAAATCTGAAACCAGCTTGGTTTCATGCTGAGACCCTGTCTCACTGCTCCCTCACCCCTCTGGAAAAAGGGGCAGGTTATTTGGAGGCAAATAGCTACGGCATTTGTTATGATGTCTTCATGGCAGAGGTGAACCATTGAGACTTCACACCCAACCTTCCTGCCTTCCTGTCCACACGTATAGGAGGTCTGGCCGCCAGCATGTGTCACTGGTGCTGTGGGATGGTCTGTATGTCAAATCTGTTGCTCTGATTGGTCAATAAATAAAACACTGATTGGCCAGTGGCCAGGCAGGAAGTAGAGGCGGGACTCACAGAGAGGAGAATTGAGAGAACAGGAAGGTGGGAGGAGACACTGCCAGCCGCTGCCATGACAAGCAGCATGTGAGGACGCCAGTAAGCCATGAGCCACGTGGCAAGGTATAGATTTATAGAAATGATTAATTTAAGCTATAAGAACAGTTAGCAAGAAGCCTGCCACGGCCATACAGTATATAAGTAATATAAGTCTTTGTGTTTACTTGGTTGAGTCTGAGTAGCAGTGGGACTGGCAGGTGACAGAGATTTGTCCTGACTGTGGGCCAGGCAGGAAAACTCTAGTTACACACTGGAGCCAGGTTCTTGGGTTCAGAAGCAGTGAACATCTGTCTGGAACTTTTTTTATTAGAACATCTGCTTGATGTAGATAGGAGACACAGCTCTGAGCAAGTCAAGTGGTGGCTCCCCAGACAAATAAGGGATTCAAACTGATAGAGAGTATCTGGCCCAGACTGCCCAATGTTAGGTCCTCCATCATAAAAAAGAGAATGCTGGTCCTGGTTGATCCTTGCCTAGGCTTAGTTGTAAGCAGTGATAGGTCAGCTTTGAGCAAGGCAGGTTTTTAGGAGATGTGTTACTAGGATGTGTTTGCAGTGATTATAGATTTGGGGCTGTGTGGGAAACCTGGCTTTGTTGTGAACATGAAAAACAAGTCTGATCCCTGTAGCCCCTTTCCAGCATTTAATTGCTTTATTCTTCTTTTGGGTGGTCTCAACTGTCCCAACAGAATCTTCCCTTGATCTTTGCGAGAAAGAGGTTTGAGGTGGGCTGTGGCTCAGTCAGTAGAGTCCTGGATTTGGTGTCCAGCATTATGTAAATCAGTGTGGTAGCCCCTGGGATGTAGAGGCATGAGGATCAGAAAGAAGCCTGGGGTCATCCTCAGCTATACATATAGGTTGGAGGCTAGCTTATAATACACGGGACTCTGTCTTAAAAAAGGAAAAGGTGCCGGGTGGTGGTGGCACATGCCTTTAATCCCAGCACTTGGGAGGCAGAGGCAGGCAGATCTCTGTGAGTTCAAGGCCAGCCTGGTCTACAGAATGAGATCCAGGACAGGCACCAAAACTACACAGAGAAACCCTGTCTTGAAAAACAAAAACAAAAAACAAAAGGTTTAAACATTAGGACTTGTTGTTTGTTTGTTTGTTTGTTTGTTTTGGTTTTGATTTTGGAGACAGTCTCTCACCCAGGATCCAGCTTGGAGCTCACAATATAGCCCAAGCTCATTCAACATGCGTGCCTCAGCCTCCCGAGGGCTAGAATTACAGCTGTGAGCCACCATGCCCCGTTTAGGACTGTCCTTGCAACCTGGCTCTTAGGTTTTCCAAATGCAATGGTTGTTTCCCTCTCTGCTCATTATGAAAAATGCTAACAAACAAGCAAAACAAAACAAAACCCACCTCATCTAAAACAAAAAACGACAAGGGCCTAAACCTGGAAAAATGCTGCATTATTGACTCTACTGCCCACACAAGAGGACATGTGTTTCCACCCACTGTCAGTGGGTTACAACTCCTCCCGTTATAATTTCACACGTCTGATGATGGGAAGAATGGGAAGGATTTCCCGCAGACTAACTTGAGACTCCATTATTGTCAGTCTTTGCATCTCCACTGCCCACATTCCTGTTGTGACAGGTACAGTAGTACACACTAGGATTGAACATTGGTACCAATGGCTTAGTACCATCTTGTCTGGTTCTGTTGGTACCGGGGCCAGGGTCAATGGTCCTGGATGCTGTCCCTAACCTGGAATGACTGGTGGTAACTATATGTAATAGTTATTGTGAACCACAGAATACATCCACCTCAGCCAGGCTTGGTGGCTTATGCCTAGAATCCCAGCACTCCAGAAGATTGGACAGGATTATCATTGTGAGTTAGAGGCCAGCCTGGGACTACACAGTAATGAGTCCCAGGACAAGCTGGACTACAGAGTGAGGAATAAGAAAAAAGGAAACAACAACTCTGTATCATGTATGCCTATGTCTTTATATCTAGTCTCCAACTCAATAAAAATTCAAGGTATCCCCAACTCCTCTTCCCCTTGGCAGGGTGCTTGAAAATTTGTAGTCACTCCAGTGCCATCCGACCTGCAGAATCACTCCAGTGAAAATCAAAAGTGATCTCCATTGACAATGATGCAACGATTTTACCTTTGCAAGATTTCAGAAATGTACGTGGGAACATATGGTCATACAGCCACGTTGATGCAGCCCTTCTAGGTCCAGGAAGGAGCCTGTGCCAGGCTGGCAAGCTTCAGTCAAAGAGGCAGGAGGTGTCAGAGTCACGTTGCTCTGTTTCAGACTGCAGGCCCACAGGTAAGCTACCATAAAATCAGGACAAGACAAGAAGAAAGGCAGCCGGGAGCAATGAGCAGTGAGAATTCTCCTGGATGCTGCCAGAGTGGCTGTCCTCTTCACAGAGTTCTAAACAAACTTGTTTTCTTCAAGAAAGAAAAGTGTGAGTGTGCGTGAATGTGTGTGTGTGTGTGTGTGTGTGTGTGTGTGTGTGTGAGAGAGAGAGAGAGAGAGAGAGAGAGAGAGAGAGAGAGACAGACAGACAGACAGACAGACAGACAGAGAGAGAGAGAGAGAGAGAACAGACTGAGCTATATAGTGAATTCTAGGTCAGCTTGGGCTCCAGAATGAGACTATGTCTCCAACAATAAGCAAACAAACGAATAATAAATATAGATGGTCTTCAACTTACAACAGTTTGAATATTTCAGCTTCATGATGGTGTGAAAGCAAAACACCACCAGAAACAACATTATACTTCAAATTTTGAATTTGGATCTTTCCCAGGACAGCAGAATGCCGTCCAATACTATCTTATAATGCCAGGGCACTACATTTGCTGTTCCATAGTTCCTATTTTGCCAGCAGTTTTGAAATATGGGTATTCAATAAATGACTTGAGATCTTCAGCGCTTTATTATAAATCAGGCCTAGTATTTTGGTGATTGTGCCCAGTTGCAGCTTAAGTTCAAGCTCCAGCCATGTTGGAGGTGGGCAAGTCTAAGCTGGAGTGTTGGGTAGGTTAGGGGTGTCCAGTTCATTTTTCACTTAGGATAGTCCAGTGGGTTGATTGGGATGTCACCATTGTAAGCTGGAGAGCATTTACACAGACTCATAAAGCCCTTGGGACAAAGCCTCACGTAGAAAGCACTCTGCTGTCCTTCCTCCCTGGCACAGAGCTTACCCAGTCTCATGTTCTGATGACTCCAAAATTCAGCATGTGTGTCTAGGCCACTCTTCTCCAAAGGGTCTTGAGAAGAACTGATAATAACATCTGCCTGGCTAGCCTTTACTAACTTAGGAAATTGCTTATAATAATTAAAAAAAAAACTATATTGAAAACAGTAGTCTTGGAATCCTTGTGTACCATAGGTAGGAATTCTAATAGTGTAGCTACTCAGGAAGTTCCTTAACAATAATTAAAAACAGAATCACCACATGAGGCCGGCCTGGTGGCACACACCTATATCCCTAGTGCTTAAGAGGTGAGGGCAGGAAGGGGATGAATGAGCTCAGGGCCAACCTGGGCTACACGGTGAGTCTCACAGCAGTCTGGGGCTACAGAGCTAGACCTTATCTCGAAACAACAACAACAGAACTAACTCTTGGGGCTGGGGTGCAGTGCAGTAGCAGAGCACTTGCCTAACGTGTGTGGGGTTCTGGAGTCCATTTCCACACTGCTCAGGCAAGCAAGCAGAATCACCATACGGTCCTGCGGTCCCAGCTCTGGATTTGGGATGAAGAGTTAAGTTACAGGGTAGCTTAGAAGGTAAAAGCAGCTGCTACCAAGCCGCTCTTGCAGCTTGTCCTCTGACCTCCACGTGCATGCCATGGCACATGTGTACACACAGACACGTGTATACGCAATGTAATAAAACATTTTTTTAAAAGAAGTTGCAAGCCTACAAAATTGTCCAGTTTTGAAAGATTCTACTCTTATTTTCTAGAAAAGATGTGCCTTGGGTGCTTGATAGGTTGTGCTAAGCAATGATATTTGTGGATCTGGTGGAATCTTGGAGAAGCCTTTTGGATTTCCCCGGGCAGGAGACCATGAAGGGGAAAGTGTGGTGGTATTTGTAATCTAAGAAATAAAGCTTGCCTGAAGATCAGAGGACAGAGCCAGCCACAGAGTTAGCCGCAGAGGTCCGGCAGTGGTGGCACACACCTTTAATCCTAGCACTGGGGAGGCAGAGGCGGGTATTCATCTGGATTTCTGTGAGTTCGAGGCCACACTGGGCTACATGAGATTAATGTAGTCTAAAAGAGGAGCAGCCAGGCAGCGGTGGCACATACCTTTAATTCCAGCATTTGGAATCACACACCTTTAATTCCAGCCCTAGGAAGGTTGAGACAGTAAGTGATATGTCTGGACACAAAAGGAACATGAGGCAGGAGGAGCCAGGAATTCACTGTCTTACAGAGCATCTGTCAGGCTGAGGAGGTGGAGAGGTAAGAAGTGGTGGCTGTGGCTAGCTCTGCTTCCCTGATCTTTCAGCTTTCACTCTGATATCTGGCTCCGGGTTTTTATTATAAGACCATTTAGGATTCGTGCAACAGGAAAGCAGTAATGATCATTTACTTTGTTCCAGGTATATTGTTACCTCAATGAATCCTTAAAACACCAGTGTATGATGGGTAGGATTTTTGCTTTATTTAAACCTTAAAAAACTAAAACAGAGGCATCTCCCCTCAGATCACATAGTGTGATCAATGATCATACAAGGGATCACTGTAATTCTAGAGCACATGTCTTCAACTATAGCATGTCACTTCCTGCTTGGTGGGTGGAAATTTTCTTGTTTCCACATATAAGGATATCAGTGTGTTAGTGCACATATAGGTGAACTCACCATTTTATCATTCTGCAATGGCAGAACATGTAATATCATGGAAATGAATTATAAATAATGTTGTGAGTTAACTAGCACTACTGTCCTGGTAGCTACAAACATCACCACAAAAGTGTTACCACACAAACAGGATTTAGAGAGATAATATTTACACTGATCTCCACAGCAGGGTACAGCTGAGTCACAGCTGAGCTGGTGTGTGCTTGCTTCTCTGAGAGTTTACTTATTAGAAAATGAAGGGACAGAATGCTACTGCTGAAAACATGTGTCACAGTGGGTTCTGTAAAATATAACAAACTGAACCAAAAAAAGAAGCCAGTCCAACAGTAACTAAAAATCAAACAAGAAGAATATTATCAATTTAAAGTCATAATGAAAGCTGGGTGTGTTAGCTCACACAGATCACCTTAACATTTAGAGGCAGAGACAGGAAGATCTTATTGGGGAAAATTATAAAGGCCACTCCACGTAGTTAAAAGGAAGATTTATTTAGTGGATGACTTACAAATGAAGGAATGGATAGGTTGCGGGGGTCTGGGGAAGATGTATCGCAATCCAGCGGTGTTCTCTGGAGCTCTGCACAGTCAATCTCCACCATCCAGGGTCCAGGCGCAGAGAGCGCGCACGAGAGAGCGCTCGCCCATCCAGCTCTTGGGTTTCCAGCACCTCCCCTCGCCCCGCCTCGTAGGCGTGACAGTTGCCAGAGTCTCAATGGGGGTTGGAACTTCCAGATCCAAGCTGGAATGGCTACCCACTACAAGATCTCTTTGAGTTTGAGGCCAGCCTGGTCTATATAGTGAGTTCCAGACTAACCTGGGCTACAATGTGAGACTCCGTCTCAAAGAAAGAAAGGTAAATCAAAGAAAAAAAAAAAAAGTAAAATCACAACAAACCAAGACAGTAGCCAGGATGTGATGCTCTGTTAGCTGAGTCTGCTCCTCAAGTGAAGGCCATTCCTGCTCTGCATCTAAGCAGCAGGAGGTAATTGGAGTTGCCAGGACTGCCCTGGCTCAAAGGCTTCTTAGTGGAATCGCTGAAACTGGACATTGGTAAACGAAGTCCAGTGACATCTCACTCTTTGTTTATGAATGTCACAATTCAGTAGTAGCCACAGTCATCAACTGAGAACTAGTGAAAATGGAAGTTTAAAAACTTATGAGTTTTAGGATCTGATTGATGTAAGATTGAGACTGTTCCATAGATAGCAGTTAATTAAAATCATTTGTTTTTGACAGGGTCTCTCATATATCCCTAGCTGGTCTTGAACTTGCTGTGAAGCCAACAATGACCTTCAACTCCTAATCTGTCTCCCTCCATCTCCCCAGGTCTAGGAATATAGACATGCATCATCATGCCCAGTTTATGAGGTGCTGGGATTTGAACCTAGGGCCTCCTGCACACTAGGTGAAACTCTGTCAACTGAGCTATATCCCTAGCCTGCACACTCATCCATAAAGAACTATTTTTACCTGGTGTCTTAGTCAATGTTCTATTGCTGTGAAGAGACACCATGTCCATGGCAACTTTTATAAAAGAAAGCATTTAATTAGGGCTTGCTTACAGTTCAGAGGGTTAGTACATCATCACCATGGTAGGAAGCATGACAGTGTAAAGGCAGACATGGTGCTGGAGAAGGAGCTGAGAGGTCTACATCTGGATCCGCAGGCAGCAGGAAGACAGAGAGAGCCACTGGGCCTGATTTGGGCGCCTGAAATCTCAAAGCCCACCTCCGTGACACAATTCCTCCAACAAGGTCATGCCTCCAAATCCTCTCAAACAGTGCCACTCCCTGGTGACAAAGCATTCAAATATATGAGCCTACGGCCCCGTTCTGTTAAAACCCCCACACCTGGGAAGAAACAGAGACAAGGCGGTGTTAAGCCATCACCTACCTTTAGATCGTGAACAAGAACCTTAGCTTCTCCCAGGTTTAGTGTGTGAATCAGTCACTCAGCAGTGTGTTATCGATGTTGGAGAGCAAACTGCTAAATTTTCTGCAACCCTACAGGCCAGTTATTAAACTCCTGAACCTCTGGCACCAACCATAGTAGAAGAATTTATTCTGAAAGAATTAATAAATTCTACAAATGAGGGAACTTACCTCCCTAGAGAACACATTTAGTAGTACACAGCCGCAACATGCCCATTCTTTTCCAGTGCACCACCAACTCCTGTGAAGGGGCAGAACGATGCCCCTGTAAGGATGAATGGCTTTGGTACTGAAGCAAACAAAGCCAGGCAATCAATAAGCATTCACTTTATAAGGTGGCCGTGTGGCATCGTCACATTTGTTTGTGGTGACAGCCTTTTTGAGATAGGTGCCGTCACTCCCAAGGATAATCGCCCGTTTCACATACACACAGCATCTAGAATGATCACAAAGTGTAAACCAGAACTGCCTACTTTCTGCCAACAGCTGTCCAGTGGTCCTGCCACATGAGAGTTCAAACCCCTCCTCTTGTCCTCAGGCAGAGTATTGATGGGCAATAGCTGCTGAAACCTGAGCTCAAGTCCCAATTTCCTAGCATGACTTTGGACAAGGTGCTTTAGCCTCTCTGTGCCTTAACTTTCTTATCTCTAAAATGGGGAGAATAATAGTACCAACCTCACATCGTTACTGGGATTAAATTTATTGCTTCATTTGAACCACTGAGAGCCGTGTCTGTCTCTCAGTATACACACAGGACGTGCTCATTTTTATCTGCTCTAGGGTTGGAGTAATGTTTAAATGAATTACGCTCACCGAGGCCTGAGAGTGTGGCAGTGGTAGAATGTGGGCCTAGCCTATTTGAAGCCCTGGGTTCAATGCAGGGCCTCGCATAACTGTTCTGCACTGCCAGATCCTGGCTGCTCCTCTACCTCCTGTATGGCCCTTTCCTCCCTAGACCTGAAGGGAACATGGCTGGGCTCCCCACCCACCCCCCACCCCCCCCCACCCCCCGCGCGCGCAGACCTTGACACTTGACTTGCTCCATTGCTACCACCCTGTTCTAGAGTCTCCGCTTGGGCAACAGGTCTCGCAGCCCTGTCAAGGTCGGCCTGGTTCTCCTGCCTTTGCTCTGTCCCCTCAGAACTGCGTTTACTTCTACCACAGCACTTTATTGTTAAGATTTGATTTTTTAATTTTTTTTGTTTTTAGAGACAGGGTTTCTCTGTGTAGTTTTGGTGCCTGTCCTGGATCTCGCTCTGTAGACCAGGCTGGCCTCAAACTCACAGAGATCCGCCTGCCTCTGCCTCCCGAGTGCTGGGATTAAAGGCATGCACCACCACCGCCCGGCTGATTTTTTAATTTTTAAAAATCATGTGATGTAGGGGTATGTATGTATGTACACATAATTGCAAGTGCCCGTGAGATCCAGAAGAAGGTATCATATCCCCCGGAGCTGGAGTTACAGGCAGTTGTGAGCAGCTGGTCCAGGGTCCTGGGAACCAAACTCAGGTCCTCTGCAAGAGCAGTAGAAAGCCTTGCTCTGGGCAGCTGAACGGCCACTCCGGCCCCATCACAACATGTTCCGTATTCTTATCTCTGATTATTTCAAGTATGGAAACACTCCCATCAACAGATGAATGGATAGACAAGACAGGAACAGGCATACAGCAATTTCCACCCTTACAGGGAGGAAACTGCATCACGTGCTACCACACAATGACTCTCACATAGGAACAAGGCAGTTGCAGCAGCAGAGTTGCGGACTACCAAGAATACCTTAATGCAACTGAGAAGTCTGTTTAAAAGGGTTGCTGATGCGTGTTGTACCACAGTAACAAGCTGGTAACCCAGCCAGTGGGGAGACTGAGGCAGGAAGGCTGAGAGCCTCCTGCCAGCCTGGGCTACATGGAAGGCTCCTATCACAACACCACCACTGATAAAGCAACCAAACCAACAATACAGTCCAAAACCCTCTCCCTCTGCCAAGTCTTAGTGAAGTGTTAAAAGAATAGCCACACTTGTCTGGAAAGGCCGTTAAAATACCCCTTCCTTTTCCAGCTCCACATAAAAGGATGCATTTTCTCTTTCATTAGACTTGCAACAGGCCAAGTGTGGAGGCAGATGTAAGGATGCAGCTGCAAGTTCACAGTCCAGACAGAGAAAAGGTCTCAGAGTACAGGTAATTCTACTGGCTGTTTTTCTCTTTCTTTTTGGTTTAGAAAATGGTTACTTTTCACGAACATACAAAACCTACTTCAAATTAGTAATTATAAAGGATGTAGTAGGAGATTTATTTTATTTTATTTTTGTTTGTTTGTTTCTTTCTTTATTTTAATTTTTTCGAGACAAGGTTTCTCTGTGTAGTTTTGGTACCTGTCCTGGATCTCACTCTGTAGACCAGGCTGGCCTTGAACTCACAGAGATCTGGCTGGCTCTGCCTCCCGAGTGGTAGGATTAAAGGCGTGCACCACTGCCGCTCCGCATAGGAGATTTTTTTTTTTTAATAAGTTAATAACTATGTAAAATCTTTTTTGGCTTGAACTTTTAATACAGTGACTCCTGAATGCTAGAACCCACACGGACACTTCGGGGTTTGTAGTGTAGAGGAGTCCTGGGGTCAGAGTCTGAGAACCGCTTCCCTGCTTTCTACATGAGTCACCACAGTCCCTTTCAGGACAGGGGCCTCCAGTGTGCACCATGACACTTCTGAGATAGAGCGGTCACTCCTGGAGCAGATGAGTTGTCTTTGGTCCACCATGACCGGTAAGAAATTCTGGTTGTGAGTCAACAATATGTCTCTTGGACAGTGGTCCCCAGCAACTGGTTTTAGAACCCACTTTTCAGATTGGAAGATAACATCCATTGCCCTTGCTAGCATCCCTAGAGAGAATCAATAATCCCCTCTTTCAGTGACTCAGGAGCAGATTCATTCTGAGTCAGCCAGGAATTTGTAGGCAGTATTACAGAGCCAGAGAACTCGCAGCTGCTTTTCCAGGAACCAGATAATCCCCAGCCTCACACCAAATCTGAGAAACCCATGTTGTTGTTTTCCGCAGTAAGTTAACCTTTTTCTGTGATAAATCGCACATGCTTATTTAAAAAGTTAAAGGAAAGTTAAAAAAAGAAGTACTTTGAAAAGAAAACTTGGTCAGGATTAGTCCTGACTTTCTTATCTTGGCAGCTCTCCCTTTTAAAGTGACCCTGCATACTCTCTCTTTCCAGAAGGTCCCAGCAAGCACTCTGCTCTGGTCTTGGGGGTTAATTGGTCCCTGCATGTCAGAGCAAGGCAGTTACTGGTCAGTCTAAAGGCCAGTTAGGACAGCTAAGGAGGGACGCTGGGAAGAAATAGGAGGGTGTATGGTTCAGTTATCAGAAGATATGTGAAGCCTCTTCCAGCTGCTGTCCAAGTGGTCAGAGAGGACACACAGTCTCCTAAGGTAGGGGGTGATAAATTTCTTCCTGTATTTTCTTTATGGTAAAATCTGAAATTCCTTTAGAAATTTTACTGCCAAGAATCGGTCCTAAGGAAATGATGAGATGTTTAGACAGCCTGATGTGTCTACCATTATTCATGAAACCTGGAAACAAACTAAGTGTTCATGATAAAAGGTTCATTTCAAAACTCTGTGGTTGTATATTCTATGCTGGCTAAGAAGAATAGGCATTTATGAAGTCTTTAATGACACAGGAAAATCTTTGATGTAGAGTACTGGTAGTCAACTATATACTTAGCATAAATATTTGTTGGCTGAAAACTAAAAAAACATAAGAATAAGAAATTGTACCTATATATACTACATTCTGCTGTGGCATGTTCTGTATGGAAAATGTGTTGCTCTGATTGGTCAATAAACAAAATACTGATTGGCCAGTGGCTAGGCAGGAAGTATAGGCGGGACTAACAGAGAGGAGAAAAGAAAGAACAGGAAGGCAGAAGGACTCACTGCCAGCCGCCGCCAGGACAAGCAGCATGTGAAGATGCCGGTAAGCCACAAGCCACGTGGTAAGGTATAGATTTATGGAAATGAATTAATTTAAGCTATAAGAAAAGTTAGCAAGAAGCCTGCCATGGCCATACAATTTGTATGCAATATAAGTCTGTGTTTACTTGGTTGGGTCTGAGCAGCTGTGGGATTGGCGGGTGACAAAGATTTGTCCTGACTGTGGGCAAGGCAGGAAAACTCTAGCTACAACATTCTTCATTATGTAAATATTTTTGTGACAAAGTAAAGAAAACTTAATCTTTAAAAAATTTTTTCATTTATTTTTATTTTATGTGTATGGGTGTTTTACCTGCATATATGTCTACATACTTAGTACTTGGTTGGTGCCCTCAGAGGCCAGACGGGGGAGTTGTACTCTCAGGAACTTGAGTTAGGGATGGTTGTGAGCCATCATGTGGGTGCTGGGAACTGAACCCTGGTCCTCTGGAAGAGCATCCAGCACTATTAACCACTGAGCTATCTCCGCAACCCTGAAAACTTTATCTTGATGGTTGGCGCCAATGTATGTCACCAGGAGAAAGCTGTCTTTATGAAGACACTGAGAAATGATCAGGTGAAGATTTAGCGGATAGACACCAAGAGGGCTGGAAACTGCTTTGCATGAAGCAAAGACGGGAATTTGGTTTAGTGCTTCTGGAAGCAGGGGTAAGAGGGACTCTACGATTCAAGGCTCTCTCAAAATTGCCAGTTTCAAAGTTTAACCCAATCTGGAAAAACCAAGAAGACCTGGGTACCTGGTTAGACATACTTGGATCCAGATACATTGGCGTCCTTATTTGAGCTCTGCCCTTCCCATCCCATCCCTTCCCTTCCCTTCCCTTCCCTTCCCTTCCCTTCCCTTCCCTTCCCTTCCCTTCCCTTCCCTTCCCTTCCCTTCCCTTCCCTTCCCTTCCCTTTCTCTCTCTCTCTCTCTCTCTCTCTCTCTCTCTCTCTCTCTCTCTCTCTCTCTCTCTTTTAAGACAGGGTCTTCTCACTTAACACTGTGGCAAAAGTAACAACTGAGTTTTTAAACTTTATTTACTTCTCCATGTGTGAATGTGTGTACGAGCATACTTTAACGCCATGGTACACATGTGGAGGTTAGAGGACAACTTTTAGTAGGGTGTTCTCTCCCCAGCATGTGGGTCCTGGGGATCAAACTCAGATTGGACTTGGGATCAGGCACCTTTACCCACTGGACTGTCTTGATGGCTCAGGGCATGCTGGACATGTGCTCTACCACTGAGCTCTGTCTCCAGATGCCCAGAGTGGCATTGAACTCCTGGACTCAGGTGAACTCCAGTCTCTGCTCCAACAGCTGATGTTCTTGGGCTACAGAACACAGGAAGGTGCTGGTTCTCTTCCCATCTCTTGACTCTTTTTTCCTTTATTGGACTTCATTAAAAAAAATCAACCAATCTTGGAGCTGGAGATGGCTCAGCAGTTAAGAGCACTGACTGCTCTTCCAGAGGGCCCAGGTTCAAATCCCAGCACCTATATGGCATCTCACAACCATCTGTAACTCCAGAGGATCCCATACCCTCATACAGACATATGTGTGGGCAAAACACCAATGCACATGAAATAAAAATAAATAAATCATTTAAAAATTAAAATCTCCCTCTCTCTCTCTCTCTCTCTCTCTCTCTCTCTCTCTCTCTCTCTCTCTCTCCCCCCCCCACTCCTCTCTCGCTGTGGGTGTGTATGTCTGATGTCTGTGGTGACAACATAGGACGACTCGGTGTTTCAAAGAGAAGTACGGGCTCAGGATTCACGGCAACTCACTGAAACTTGTTCTTGCTCCTATTATATATATGCAGATGTTATTCCTGAAAAAAGACAGCAGGAAAAATGAAAGCAGGGGACACGGTAACATATCTGTCATCCCAGCACTTGGGAGCTGAGACAGGAAGGGCTAGAGTTTAAGGCTAGCCAAGGCTACACAGCAAGACTTTGTCTCAAAACCCAATCAGACAAAAAACTATTCTTTCCATTATGAAGATGAATATTCTGGTGGAAAACCAGAGTGCGCACTCACACAAAGTCAGAGAGTCAAATGTAACGTGGGACATGGGACAAGGAGGAACCCAGGAGGGAGCAAGCGAGAGTCCTGTTTGCTCTCCCCGTGCTGATGTCCTGAACGGCTCTGCCCTTTGCAGTGGATCTACACACTGATGAGCAGAATTCTTGGCTCCAGCTGCCGTATTGGACACATCACAGGGTAGAAATGACACACAGGGCCGCAAAGCCTCTGATCCAGCTGCTACTACCTTCCCAGTTCCTCTCCTAGTCCCAGCTGTGGCTGCTGTTGGTCAAGTGCAGTTGGTAGAAGCACCTGGGTCTTGGTGTCCTGCCTTGCATGGTTCCCTCGTAGATCAGAGAGGGAAAGTGGGCTGTACAGACCACGTAAGAAGGGTTGGTCCCAATTCTCATTGGCTCTCAGCTCCACAGGGAGTGAAGGGCTGGAACCGAGGCATAGAGAAAATAGCATACAACCCACAGAGCAATAATGCCAATGAGAACTGGGACCAATCCTTCTTTTGTGGTCTGTAAAGCCCGACTTCCCCTCTCCCACTTGGTTCTATGAAGAACCAGGCAAGGCAGGTGCAGGATCTGGTTCTGGGTTCAAACCATCCATTTCAGTCTTTATTCTTACTTTTAGAGTATATGTTAAACTTAAAATTAATGTTTTTATTTTTCTACTCTTGCAAAATCCATATGGCTTGTTTACATATTTATTTAGTGTGTGAAATGTACATGTGGGCACATGTATGTGCAGATGCATACACCCATGTGTATACATGTGGAGGCCAGAAGGTGTCCCTAAGGTAGCCCCTTCACTGGTCAACAAGCCCACCAGAATCCCTTGTTTCCAACTCATTAACTCTGGGGTTACGAATGTGCCAGGGCTGGAAGATGACTCATAGGTTAGAAGTGCACACTGCTCTTGCAGAGGACCTGAGTTTGGTTCCCAGAACCCATGTCAGGCAGCTCATTAACAGCCTGTAACTCCAGCTCCAGGGGGAGTCAACATGTCTGGCCTTCATGAGCATCTGCATTCATGTGCGTTGTGATGGCTTGAATGAGAATGGCCCCCATAGGCTCATATGTTTGAACACTTGGTCCCAAATATTGGTAGACTGTTTGCTAAGGATTAGTAGATGTGGCCTTGTTGGAGGAGGTGTGTCACGGAGGTGGGGGGGGGGGTAGCTTTGAGGTTTCAAAAGCCGAGGCATTCCCAGTGTTCTCTTTCTACCTTCTACTTGTTTATCGAGATGTGATCTCTCAGCTATTTCTGCCACCATGGACTGTGACCCTCTGAAACAGTAAGCTCAGTCAAACGTTCCTTTATGAGTTGCCTTGGTCATGGTGCTTTGTCACAGCAACAGAAAAGTCACTAAGACATGCACATACTCCTCATACACATGCTTTAAATTAAGTAAATATTAACACCACAGCTGTATACCACTACCCTTTGCTTTTATGTGGATGCTGGAGATTTGAACTCAGATCTTCACACTTGTGCAGCAAGCAATTTTATTGAGCCCTTTGCCCCAGCCCCAGTCTAGTGTATTTTAACCACCCTTTTCACCAAAATTATTTCTAGTTTAAAAATAGACACTAACTTTAAAGAAAGTTTAGAGACTTGAAAGATGGCTCAGAGGTTAAGAGCAAGTAGGGGACCTGAATTCAGTTGCCAGTATCCACCGTGGCTCACAGTCCTCTCTAACTTTAGCTCCAGGGGATCCCACATCCTCTTCTAGAGGCTGTAGGCACTGTACTCACATTTGCATATTCACACACAAACACACATAATTAAAAAATAATAAAATATTTTTTAAAGTTTAAAAGACACAAATACTAGCTGAGCATGGTGGTGCATGCCTTTAATTCCAGCACTCAGGAGGATCTCTGTGAGTTTGAGGCTAGCCTGGTCTACATAGAGAGTTTCAGGACAGCCAGGGCTACATAGAGAGGCCCTGTCTCAAAAAACAAACAAACAACAACCAACAAAAGCAAAAAAAGAGAGAGAGAAAGAAAGATCAATAAAACAACAACAAGATGTTATCTGGGCTGTGGTGGTGCATGCCTTTAATCCCTGCACTTGGAAGATAGAGGCAGGGGGATCTTTGTGAATTCAAGCCCAGCCTGGTCTACAGAGTGAGTTCTAGGATAGCCAAGGCTACACAGAGGAACCCTGTCTTGAAAAACAAAACAAACAAAACCCAAAAACCTCAGGCTGTTGGGCTAGGGCACTGGCTCCCTGTGAGATTGCTTGCCTAGCGAGAAGCTCCGGATTTGGTTCTCAGCAATGACAATAAAAACAGCAATCGACACTTTGACCTACCCTGCTTTGTTCCCAGGGCCTGCTTCCAGCTGTTGAGGTTCCAGGCCAGCCTGAGAGGGGATGTCATGCACAAGCCAGGTGCCTGGGCTCCTGTACTGTCTTCTCTTCCTTCCTGGTCTACTGGCCTGCGGGAGGGCAGTGCCTTGGTGCAGTCATTTATCCCAAACCTCTCTAAGAAACCTGTTCTCAGGAAAGACCTTATAGACTCAAAACAGACAACTGTAGTAAAACACAAGGAAGATAAAACGTACACCTTACTGGTTCCAGCATCCAGCTCTGTGATATCAAGTGCATCCGTATTGAGACAGAGCCACACCACTCACAGGTGGAGGTTCTATTACCTTTAACACTGAAACTGTGTATCCATTAAAGCTCCCTATCTCCTTATATCTGGCTGTCCACCATTCTCCTGTCCCTAGGACTCTGACCACTTTACCTTGCATCAGTGAAATCATGTGGAATTTATCTTTTTGGGGGCTGTCTTATTTCACATAGTATAATATTGCCAAGGTTCATTTATATTGTAGCATGTGTCAGGATTTCCTTCCCTTAAAAATTATTAAAAAATGTTTTTTACATTTATTTATTTGTTTGTTTTGCATGTATGTGTGTAGGGGGGACACTGTGCATGCCACAGCACATATGTGGAAGTCAGAGGACAACTTTTGGGAGCCAAGATTTCCTCTTTCCACCATGTGGGTCCTGAGGATCAAACTCAGGTTGCCCAGCCTGATGGAGAGCACTTTTTCCCACAAAGCTATCTTGCCACCCTTCCTTTGTAAGGCTGAGTAATAAATATTCTAGAGTGTGTTATAGGGCGTGTTGCTTCTTCAGTCATCCTTTGATGGATACTTGGGCAGATACTTTGGATGGATACTGTCTTAGTTACTGTTTGACTGCCGTGAAGAGACACCATGACCAAGGCGACATATAAAAGACAGCGTTTGATGGAGGGGGTGTTGCTCATAGTTTCAGAGGGCGAGTCTAGCACCATAGTGGGGCATGGCAGGCAGCAGGCAAGCAGGCATGGTGCTGGAGCTTACATCTTATCCACAAGTTTGAGGCAGAGAGAGAGAGGCTGGACCTGGCATGGGCTTTGAAGTTTCAAAGTGACACACCTCCTCCAACAAGGCCACACCTCCTAATCCTTCCCAAACAGTTCCACTAACTGGGGCCCACCATTCAAACACAGGGGCCTATGGGGGCCATTCTCATTCAAACCACTACAGACATCTTTGGGTTACTGTGAGTAGAGCTGCTAGGAACACGGGCATACAGATGTCATCCTCTCTGTGACTCTGCTTGCAGCTCCTAGAAGTAGAATGCCTAGGTCATATGGTAATCTTATTTAAAAATTTTGTTTTAAGACAGGGTCTAATATTGCAGCCTACATTGGCCTAGAACATGCTATGTACCGAGGCTGCCCTCACATTGATTCTACTACCCCAGTCTCCTAAGTAATGGAATTTAAAGTAGAGGGCCACCACAGTTCATTATTTTTAAAAGTTTTTTTTTGTGGGTGTGTGTTCACATATATGAGGGTACATGTGAACATGTGTGTGCATGCACACATATGTGCATGGAAGCCGGGGGTTGACACTGGGTATCTTCAGTATTGTTCCCTACATTATATTTTGAGGCAGAGTCTTTTACTGAATCCAGAGCATGAGGTTTTGGCTTTAGTGTAGATAAGCAGCTTGCTCTGAGCATGTTCTGGACTTGAGACCTTCTGCGAGAGCAGTATGTGTTGTTTACCCCTGAGCCATCTCTCCAACCCCAATCCAGCCTCATTTAAAAAAAAAAATTTTTTTTTTTTTGAGACAGGGTTTCTTTATGTTGCTGTGGCTGTCCTGGAACTAGCCCTATAGACCAAGCTGGCCTCAAACTCACAGAAATCCACCTGCCTCTGCCTCCTGAGTGCTGGGATTAAAGGTGTGCGCCACCACTGTCCGGCTTCATTTTTAATTTTTGAAGGAAACATTCCTGTAGTTTTCCACAGTGGTGACACCATTTCACAGTTTTGTGGCTTTCCCGAGGGGGGAGTAAAAGAAACAACCATCCATCCTAAACACGGATGACCAAAACAAGTCCAGCCTGGTGGACAAATGAGTTGAAGCCTTGGCGCCTCTCAGGCAGCGGCATCACGGGAAAAGTCCCAGCCCTCTGTTTGCTCCCTCATTTAAGGGAGAATAAGTGCACGTCTAAGAAGAATAAGTGCAGCAGGGCCAGAGGGCGTGGTGATTGGAATCCAGGGAAGGGGCCTGTGAGTTTCTTGTGACCCTCTTACTCCATCTCCTCGAGTGAATATTAACAGTCCCATGATGGTGGATCTAGCAGGGTACTGGCCACGTTCCGGGAGTAGCAGTGAACGAAGCTGTCAAAATCGAACAAAGTGAAGCCCACACTGGAAACTCTCAGAACACACTGTACCACTGAAGAACAGCACCCGACTACAAGTAACAAGGTCCTGAGAAACCACAGCTCACAAACGCCAAGACCGAACTAACCTGCTGCCTCTCTTTCCCTTCACAGGACAGCTGGAGGCAGGTGGCGGCTGATCTAGGGTTGATGACTCAACATTCAGTTGAAGATCTTTGTGATTTTCTTGGCCTTTTCCTCATAGTTTGAGGATGGCTGCTTCAGCTCCAGATCCCACATCTGCCTTTATGGAAAGAGGAAGGAGGAAGAAAGGGAAGACACTATTAGGAAGTTCTTCCCTCCCTGCTCTCCAGTGTAGCTTCTGTTAGTTACAAACCACCACAAACGCAGCTTGAGACACGTTCCTCATGGTTTCTGTGGGTCAGGGCTTGGGTGATGGCGTCAGTAGATTCCTTTTCACGAGTCCCATACGCTGCACTGTCTTCACAGGGTTCCGAGCTCCCTCAGGTTGTTGCAGAAACCCTTGCAGCCTCAGGACCCACAGAAGCATGCTTCTTAAAGACCAGAGTGACTGTAGTTTTAGTTATTTATTTATTTTGGTGTGCATGTGAGTGTGGGTACACTTCCCACAGCACACATGTGGAGGTCAGGGAACAGCTTTCGGGAGTTGATTCTCTCCTTTCCCCATGTGGGTTCTAGAATCGAACTCAGGTTGTCAGGCTTGGCGGCAAGTGCCCTTATCAGCCTAGCCATCTGGCCGGACCCTGGGTGGTCCACAGAGAAGACCCAGGAACAGCTGTATCCTTTATAATGAGCTCACCTGGGCTTTGATAAGAAAACACCATTCTTCACTGAAAAGCATCAGAGCCTTTTCAAGAAATGGCAGTTTAAGCAGCGGGTCACAGGAAGTAGAGGAAGAGCAGAGGCTGGGACATCTCCCACCCGAAAGCAAGGAAGTCCTCAAAGAATGACGGGAATCCATCAAAAGCGCACTAAATTCTACCAGTTTGAAGACCAGTGTGGCTTGTAAAGTTAAGTAGGTGCTTATCCTACAACATGCCTATACTACTTTTAGGGGTTTACCCAATAAACTGTAGGACATATGTACTTGAAAAATCATGGTAGCTTCACTGTAGCCAAATATTTGAGATGTCTATTGAGAGCTAAGTGGATGAACAGATTGTGATAAATATGTAGAATGGAATACTGTTCAGCAGTACAAAGGGGAGCGTAACTGGCAGAGCACGGGTCATCTCAAAAACACAAAGGCTAGTGACGTAGTTCGTGGTAGAGTGCTTGCCTGCAATGCACAAGGCCCTGTGTTCAAGCCCCCACATGGCAAACATGTTATGAAAGAACCGGGTGCAAAGAAATCTTTACAAAATGAAATTTTAGAGCCGGCACAACTGACTCACAGTAACAGTAAACTGATCTTCCATTGCAGGGGTGGGGGGTGGGAGGTTAGGAGATTGACTGCAAAAAGGCATAAGGGAACTTTCTGAGCCAGATGGGCTTTGTGGGGGTTTATGAAGATAAACATTTGTCACTCACAAGGCAAAACATTTAAAATGCATGTACTTTGTTTTATGCAAGTTCTATCTCAATACTGGTAGTTTAAAAAATTTGAACCAAAGATTCAAATAGATACTTTACTAAGGAGTATACCCCACCCGGGCACGGTGGAGGCAGGAAGACCAGGAGTTCAATGTCAGCTTCAACTACATAGTAAGTCTGAGGTCAGCCTGGGCTTCATGAAACCCAGCTTCAAAAAATAGTCAAGTACGGTAGTGCACATCTTTGATCCCAGCACTTGAGAGGCAGAGGCAGGTGGATCTTTGCGTTCAAAGCCAGCTTGTATAGAGAGCAAATTCCTGGCCAGCCAGATCTCAAAGTGAGACCCTACCTCAAATCCAATCAGTCAAATAGCCAATCAAACAACCATCAAAAAGCATACCCAAGGGGCTGGAGAGATGGCTCAGAGGTTAAGAGCACCGACTGCTCTTCCAGAGGTCCTAATTTCAATTCCCAGCACCCATGTGGTGGCTCACAACCATCTGTAATGAGATCTGGCAGCCTCCTCTATGTACATAATAAATAAATCTTAAAAAGAAAAAAGAAAGAAAGAAAAAAGAAAAATACAGGCCAGGGAGTAGTGGCGCACACCTTTGATCTCAGCACTCGGGAGGCAGAGCCAGGCGAATCTCTGTGAGTTCGAGGCTAGCCTGGTCTATAGAGAAAGATCCAGGACAGGCACCAAAACTACACAGAGAAACCCTGTCTCAAAAAACAAAACAACAAAAAACAAAACAAACAAAAAAGCATAACCAAACAGCCATAAACTTATGCACAGATGTTCAGCTACCTTAGCAATCAAAAATACATAAATAAATAAATTAAAGCAAGAACACACAATCACACTATGTACTGCCTATAGTAAATAATATAGTAAAGATTGCTAATCCCAAGTTGTTGAGGTTGTGGAGTAATTAAAATTCACACACCTTCCAGATAGGAGTGTAAATGAGTTTGGCATTATCTACAAAACTTGGTTTATAAGATGAACCTATTAATGAAACCTAAGCAGTTTTCGGCAGACACTTCCTGTATGGCAGTCCCTGAGCCCATGTCTGATTTCAGCTGCAGCCTTGGACAGTTCCCACTCTCTCTTCACTGTGACGTTGACCTGATGTCCACCACACACCTGCCTCACTCTCCTGCAGGGACTTCTCTGATAGCAGATTGTAGGATGGACCTGCAAACAAAGCTGTTAAGTCTAGGGGCATCAACAGCCTGGGGCCAGCCCTCATGTGATGAGGAATTCCTGCCTTAGATAAGGTTCCTCTTTCAAGTGGTCTCTTCCAGGAAGTCCTCTGCATGCTTCTCCAAGGTTCCCATACACTCCCCATTGGCTTTCCCTCTTTCCCACAGCACTCCCGTTTTCTGGGATCACCTCCTAAGTGAATAGCGTTGTTTCCAAGTATTTATCGCAGGCTCTGGTATTTTGGAAACCCAAGCTTAGATAATTGATAGCCAAAATGACTCTACTCTTAGGATGCAATTCTGGAACTTAACAGTCACTGATCAGATGGCAATAAGGGTCTCGTTGTTGATAGCTGAGTAGTGATAAAGCCCCTGGCACACTGTCATCATAAGGGCTAAGGCTCTTTGCCTGATGCCAGACTGGAAGTACAAGTGGAAGGAAGAATTGAATCATGTCACAGGTATTGACAAGATGGTATGGTGGGGAAACCTGCTTGCCACCAAGCCTGATGACCTGAATTGTTGTATGGAAGCCACATGGTAGAAGGAGAGAACTGACTCCTGAAAGTTGTCCTCTGGCTTCCACACACGCATATGACATATGTGACTCCCCCCCCCCCCATAAATAAGTAAATGTTATAAAAAGGAAAAAGAAGTCCTGTCATAGCCCTAGCCTAACACGGGAATTCTCAATCTTCTATTCATTTGTCCTTTTAAGAAGAAAGAATTAAAGCTGTCCTAGTTAGGGTTCCTACTACTGTGATGAAATACAAGGACCAAAAGCAAGTTGAGGAGGAAAAGGTAGCTTACACTTCCACATCATAGTCCATCACTGAAGGAAGTCAGGGCAGGAACCTGGAGCAGGAGCTGATACAGAGGCCATGGAGGGGTGCTGCTTACGGACTTGAGCCCCATGGCTTGCTCAGCCTGCCTGGATCACTAATTAAGAAAATGCCCTACTTACAGCCAGATCTTCTGGAGGCATTTTCTCAACTGTTTTTTCCCTCCTCTCAAATGATTCCAGTTATGTCAAGTTGACATAAGACTAGCCAGCACAAACGCTTTCCTACTCAGATAAATTAAATATTAAATAATAGAGTTTTAATCACACAGTACTGAGCTCCACAGGCCACACACCATTACAATATCTAAAATCTTCTGCCTATGTATGGACCAGATTTCCATAGAGAAATCTCAGCCCTGCTGAGAAAGAGTGCTCTAGTCCTTGAGTGATATAGGGACAGTGTCACAAATCACCTAGTTGGTTATGTTTTGTTAGCAATCTTGAGAGTCTTGAAGAAATTTCAGGTTCAGGTCATTCACTCACCCATTAATTCAGGACATAATGTGAAGTCCAGAAAATTTCCATGGAAGACTGAAAAACAACAACCCCCCCTTTTTTTGGCTGCTGGGAGAGCAGACTATGTTAAAAGTTAAGTCCTGAATGAAGAGCTGCGTGTGAAGTGCCATGCCTGTAGTCCCAGAACTCAGTGTGCTGAGGCAGGAGGATCTTGACTTTGGGGCTCTGAGCTGTATACCAAGACCCTGTCTCAAAAACAAACAACGAAACACAGTGCAATAGGGTGCTAGAGATGTCTTGACTATTTGCTTCAGCAGGGTTTTAGGGACCACACAGCAAGGGGTATCTAACAATTGGGGTAGACGCATTAGGGTGTGTGTCTACCTCTAGCAACCACCTCTTCCACTTTACTAACATAGATGAGCCCTACTCTTGATGGGAGATTAATTTCTTCTGACTGGGGAACAAATTAGTCCTTGTGAAGTGGCCTAAAACAATACACACTCGCTATTTCACAGCGATGTAGTTCAGAAGTGCAAAATGGATGTGTGTGGGTTGAAACCGAGGTGCAGGGAGGGCTGAGTTCCTTTCTGGAGGATCCAAAGGGAGACTTGTTTTCTCGTATATTTTGAAATCTGCTTTCAGAAGCAGAGCATTTCCTATCTCAAAATCCTTATTTACTCACATCTGCAAAGCACTTTGTCATGGAGGGAATGACGTACTGTTCCCAGCGGACAGAGTGTTAACAGTTTGGAAGAGCTCCTGTTTGCGACAGTGCAGAGATAGTGTAGGATAAATTTCCTGGGTTGTGATCCCAGGATAAATTATGCTCTGTGCATATGCTTCAGTTTCTCCATCAAAGGGCAAGGGGAACAGTATGAAACCTCAAAGGGCTGCTAGAAGTTTGTTTGAGGAGATAGTGTTAATGAAGTGCTCAGAAGTAGCACACAGTAAGCAGTTATTAAATACATTTTTTTTTTGATATAGGGTCTCTGGATCTCAGAGATTTGCCTGCCCCTGCCTTTTGAATGCTAGGATTAAATGTCTCTGCCACCCCAGGCCACTAAATATATTTTTAACAGGTCAACTGATGCTATGTAACAAGCACTGCTCCAAGCACTGCGGGGAGGAAGAAGAAAATAGATATGTGTGGAAGGCTTTTGATATTGTTAAGTTCAGGGAACCTTAGAAATATTCGTCAAGTTCCTAAATGGATGTGATATTGGAGTTTCACTTTGTAGAATGAATATGTCATTCAGTCAGATAAGGAAGAACTCCTTGATAGGAAGAAGAAAGTTGAAAAAAATGTTAGTGTTCTGATGTGGCCGGAGCAAAGGTGGAATGCAAGATGAAGCTAGAGAGGGTAATAGCAGCCAGTCTGTATGTGCTGTGTTGAAGTTTGGACTTTATCCTAGAAGCAATAAAGTCTCTCAGACTGTTTAAACAGGGGAAGGAGAGCATTGGTTTTGAAGCTTTATAAAGCTGCTCTGGAAACCAGAGAGCGTAATGGGTTAAATGTTGAGAGACTAAAGGTTGCTTCTGTTGCCTAGGTGACGGTGGTGCATAAGAAGGGCAAGGGCTTGACAACTTTTTTGCAGTTTATAAGCCGGAAGCACAATTTGAAATGAATGCTGAGAATGAGGATCTGGCTTAGAGGGCTGCTGGATGGTGCTTCATTTGCTGGGAACAGGAACGGAAAAGGATACCAGAAATACCCATTATTTTCAAGGATAATGCGTGATAAAATGCAGCTATTATTATTACTATTACTGCTATTATTATTATTGTAAAGCTGAAGCTTAGGGAGGCCAAGTTAGGATAGCCAGGTATTATTTATTATGAAGAAATTATAGGTTAGGAATTTAAAGTCTTAACTTGAACATCTGGGGTGTGAAATAAGGCTCTGAGTTTCAGCTCAAGAGTAATACGGTCTTGGTTTTGGACGTACCGAATCTGAGGTACAGCAGGGGTATGCAAGTAAAGAATGCTGTTTTACAAGTATTGAGAAATACAGAATTCGAGCTCCGGAGAAAGGTTTGCGTCAAAAGTAGCCTCAGTGATGGGAGAAAAGCGGGGAAAAAGAGCCTATTTTTTCCCCATGTGAATTCAATATAGCTCAAACATCTCCGCTATTTCTTCTCCCACCCTTGCCCTGCTTAGACTTCCAACCCCAAGACAGACAGAAAAGTAGATGTCTGGCTCGGAGCTAACCCGAGATCCGACAGTTTTCACACATTCAGCTCTTGGAGAGCTCGGAGATGCGGTGGTGCTTTGTAACCAAGGGGCTACCCGCGTTCCACCCTGACTACACCCTAACCATCTTATACAGCACCCCAAAATTTCAAGGAAAAACGCCGGTCTCAAAGCGGGAGACCGTCCGGGCTCCTGGCCGAAACCCGGCCCCAATGACGTCACATGGCAGCCAGGTGATCCTCGGCCTTTGGCGTCAAGCGCTGATGACGTCATCCCAGCGCTGGGCCTCTCCCCCCCGGCCCTGTTGGCCCGGTTCACGTGGGTCTGTACGGCGCTCCCGCCCCCTCCCACCTGCGGGGAGCGGAGGCCGGACGGAGGGGGCGGGGCTGAGCCGAAGGAGGCGGGGCCTGGGCGGGGCTGCAGGGCGCGGCGGCAGCCAGCCGGGCTGCATACAATAGCTAGGCTGCGGCTGGGGCCGAAGGTACGGCCGCACGGTGGGCGCCCCTCACCGCTCGCCCACACCCTCCCGTCCCACTTCACCCTCAGGCTGCACGGGGTCCCCTCCGCGATCACCGGCCCTTCGCAGTCGCGCCTGCCCCCCTCAGAGCCCGCGCTCGCCACAGTCTCCTCCGAGAACGCTCCCCTCAGCGAGCGCACCCCGCCCCCTCGCAGTCCCGGCGCGCCTCCTGCTCCCCGCGGTCCCGCAGCGGCCCGCCCTCCGGACCCCGGGCCTGGGGGAACCCGGCGGGAGCGGTGTGAGGAGAACGCGGGGCGGCCGCCCGCGCACACTCCCGCGCTCTCTCCGGGCTCGGCCGCCGCCAGGAGGAGGAGGAGGAGGAGGAGGAGCGGAGCGAGCGCAGAAGGTGAGAGCCGCCCCCCCACCCCCCGCCCGGTGCTCCCCGCATCGCGGCGTCCGGCCGAGGGCGCGGGGCTGGGGAAGACGCGGGGGCAGGGGCGCCAGGTGAGCAGAGGCGGGCTCCGCCCCGCGAGGCCGACCGACCGCTCCCTTCGGGCCAACAAAGGCCCCCTGTGCCAGCTCCAGTGCGACCGCGGGTTCCCGCAGTCGGGACACTGGGGGACCCCGAGGGCGAGCACTGGCCGGGGAGGGCCCACAGGTCCGGGTGCCGGACTGATTCCCTCCGGAACTTCGGGGTCCTGGGACGCTAAAACTGGCCCGCGACGCAGACGTTTAGTAAAGCAGTGCCGTCTTAGTCTCCGTGATCGGTCCCGGCTTGGGAATCACTTTTCGGGTTCATGGTCTTGAAAAATAAAGGCTGGTAGTAAATGACTTGTGCCGCCCTTCCCCCACCCCAGGAGTCCCCCGTAACTTGGGAAGTTCCGCATAGACTTGGAAAGGAGAATGAGAATCATAGTTTTTTTCACGCCATTATTCCATTTCAAAAAGCAGAATTACCCCAACCATCACTGTCTTGGGATCTTTTAACGGTAAACAATACTGTGAGTGTTTTGGAAGGATACTCGACAATTATTGGGTGACTTTAAAAAAAAAATTGTAATCTAGTTTCCTTATGTTAAACCCCTTGGATAATTATCTTACCCTTTACAATATTTCTAGAAAAGGTTAATAATCAAATTACTGCTTTTAAGAATTGTTCTTGCGAAGAACTTTTGTCCCTATGTTTAAGGGTCGCTCAACCCTGCCAGGAGGAAAACAGCAGTACAGAGATCCGTCGTTAGGCATCACCTCCTCCTGTGTGACCTTGAACAGGTCACTTCCAGCCTTAAAGTGCCTAGAGTTTGCTATTAGTTTTCAGAAATAAGAAGCTAGCTAGCAGTCATCTCCTCAGCTTTCGAGATTCCACTGAAGAATACTCCCCACTGTGAAGCCTTTGCTGGCATCCATTCTGCCTCCTTCCCGGTAGAACAGACTTCTTCCCGTTGGGGCTCCTAGAGGTCCACAGAGATGTCTTCCGTCTGTACTTGTAACACATTCTATTTGGAAACCCTAAATCAGGTACACTCGAACACAACCCACCTCAACTAGAAGCTACTTTTCAAAAAGTTTTGGCAACTCTGACCCTGCAACATTCCCTGAAGCTTATTCATACTCTTACCTACCACATGAACTCATGGCTTGACCTGATCAATTTGCTTATTTATTCATCTGTTTATCCAACATTACTACTAGGATCTGGAGTGCTACAATGTTTCAAATTGCCTGCTAGGGTCTGTGGATTTCAAGTGCATCAATACCATCAGTCTTTGCTCACCAGACCAAGAGCTCCAAGTTTAGTGGATGAGGTAGACATGTAAACAATGAAAGCCCTCTGGGGGACTCCAGTCGTGCAGTGATTGAGGTTGCTGGACCTGTCTTACAAGTCTTGTCCTGGCCAAAGCGAGTCCTTAGGGAAAGTGACTGGCCCCTTATCTATGCGTGCACTTGATACAAAGCTTATCCAGTTCAATATATATTTTCTGAGTGCCTGCTCTGAGGCCTTGTCCGAGGTTTGCAGGAAGCTGTGCACCTTGAGGGGTCTTTGTAAAACAAAACTGGTCGGATCAGTGCTTCCTACTCCCCACCCCTCCTCTCTTTTCACAGCTGAAGGATCAGACTTTTTAGGATGAAATAAGAAACTCCTGGAGTCCAGACCATTACCTGCTTTTGCAGCCTTAAACTCTTTGTATGGTGTCCCCCAGCCCCTTTTCTGATTTCTTTTCTGTGTGCTGCTTGGCCTGGAGTGCTGCTTTCTACCCCTTACTTGCCTGTGGAAGAGTTCTTTGTTGAATCTCTGAGAAATAGTCCCTCTTCTCTCCTTTTCTTCTTTTGGAATAAGCTGCTCTTCTGTAGGCCTCTTGGTAATCAGTTGCAATTGGAGTCTGCACCTTTTCGCTTTAGCTTCTCCTTTCTCTTTGCTGTCCTTTCTCCCCCTTCCCCCCTCTCTTTCTGTGGCACTAGCGATCAAGTGTTCTACTGCTCAGCTACCTACCCAACCCCTCTCACACTGAACATTTTAGAATTTTGAGACAGGACTGGCCTTAGACTCATTCTGTAGCTCAGGCAATGAACTTGTGATTCTCCCTTCTTAGCTTCCTAACTGGGAGACCACTAGGTTCAGCTGCTTGGGAATCTTTTTTTTTTTTTTTTCTTTTTTCTTTTTCAAGACAGGGTTTCTCTGTGTGTAGCTCTGACTGTCCTGGAACTCGATCTGTACACCAGACCAGACTGGCCTCAAACTCACCAAGGGTTTGCCTGCCTCTGTCTCCCAAGTGCTGGAATGAAAGGCGTGGGCCACCACTACCCTTTGAATGAATCTTTTTTTTTTTAAATCTATTTATTTATATTTATTTATTTATTTATTTATTTATTTATTTATTTATTTATTTATTGTGTTATGAGTGCATGCATGCAAAGGTATGGCTTGTATGAAGATCAGAGGGCAACTTTTGGGAATTGGTTCTCTTCTTCCTGGGGATCAAATTCAAATTCAATTTATCAGGCTTGGAGGCATGCACCCTTTCTTGATGAACTGTCTTGTCAGCTATATATATATATATATATATATGTATATATATATATATATATATATATATAATTTTTTTCTTAAAGATGTATTTATTTTTTATGTACATAGTGTTCTGTCTGCATGTATGTCTGCAGGCCAGAAGAGAGCACCAGATCTTATTACAGATGGTTGTCAGCCACCATGTGGTTGCTGGGAATTGAACTCAGGACCTCTGGAAGAACAGCCAGTGCTCTTAACTGCTGAGCCATCCCTATAGCCCCAGCCCTGTATATTTTGAAATTTTATTTATTGTTATTTTGTGGAGGTCAGAGGACAACTTTAAGGAACTGATTTAGTCTCTCTTTTCACAGTGGGTTTCAGGGGCTAAACTTCAGGCATACTCATTAAAGCAGTGACTTTTTTTTAACCTGTTGATCCATCTCATTGGCTCTACATTTTATTTTGAGACAGGACCAAGACAGGACCTACCTAAGTTGCTCAGACTGGCCTTTGAACTTCATGTATAGCTTAGGCAGTCCTTGAACTTGGAATCCTGCTTCTAATTTCTGAGTAGCTGGGTTTAGAGGCCTGTCTACTAGGCCTGTCTCTGTCTGTGAATTATTTGAGGTCAGGATATATTTAGATTTAGTGTCTAGAAATATTCCTGGTACTTTGAATAAGTGTTTGAATGAGTAACTATGTGAATGAATGAAAGAAACAAGTCCTGTAAGGCTCATGAGCTAGGTTACCTCATCTTTTGGATGGAACAGTTAGTTGTCAAGAGTATGGTCCCTGGACCAGCAGTGTCAGCATAATCTGAGAATTTGTCAGTATATTAGTGAGTCTCATCCCAGACCTACAAAATAAAAAAAATCAGGGTTGGAGCCCAGAAATATCTGCTTTATTAGGCTCTCCACATGACCCTGATGCTTAGTAAGGTTGAGAAATCACTACAGAGTTTAAAGATCTGTTTTTTGGTAAAACCAGCATGGTGTCCATTGGAAGGAGGACACCTCCCTCTCTCTTTTTCTTCCTTATAGTATTTAGACCCTGACAGTTCCTTCTGTTTACACCTCCTGCCTCCAATCTATCTCTTGCCACTAGAATGAAAGCTTCTTGAGGGCTGGAAGTTTTTTCTGTTCAAGTTCATTGCTTTAGCTCAGTGCCTAGAAGAGTGACTAACCACAGCTAGCACAGACACTCAGATATTTGTTGGATGAATAATATGATTTAGTCCTGCTATTTGCTGCCAGCTGCTACATTGGGGTTTTGTTGAAGCATAGTTTGAGTGAAGAGTAATCACATTTCAGTGTGCAAATCCAGAAGAATCTTAACACTTTGGGGCATTCATTTTAGCTTTGGCCACCCTAGTTACCTTCCTCCCCTCCCTGTGTTTTGTTGTTTTTAATGTTTAGTATTACATGAAACGGGTCTGGCTATGTAGCCCAGACTGGCTGTAAACTTGTGCCAGCCTTCCTGTCTCACCTTCTTGAGTGCTGAGTTTACAGGCATATGCCTGACTTTGCCGCCTTTCTACAACAGGAAAAACCTACAGGGTTTTTTTTCCCACTTAGAATATTGTTTTAGCCACGACCTGAAAGCTTTTGAAATATCCTAAGCCAGGATTCTTTCTTGAGAATTTGCAACTTGGTTTTGCAAGTCTAACATGAGCTCTCGAACTTTTGAGTCTGAACTTGAACTGTCTCAAGTGGTTTTTGCCTTTGTCTAGTGTGTTTAAAACTGTATAAAGGCTTACTTGATTCCACACAACAATTTCTCTTCCTTATGAAGCTCTAGAAGTGTTGTGTTTCACTTTCTTTTTGTGTGTGTGTGTATGTATGTATTAGTGTCTTGTATGTTTGTCGGTATGTGTGTGCATTGTGGAGC
The DNA here is from genome assembly GCF_049852395.1 of Peromyscus maniculatus bairdii. Lineage (NCBI taxonomy): Eukaryota > Metazoa > Chordata > Mammalia > Rodentia > Cricetidae > Peromyscus > Peromyscus maniculatus. The sequence goes on from NC_134852.1 coordinate 108,480,954, forward strand.
CACAAGTCTGCTGAGCGTCTTCCTCAATTGCCCCTCTACTGTATTCTTTGAGACGTGGGTCTCTCACTGACTTGAAGCTTAAGAATTCAGTTAGACTGGCTGGCCAGCAAACCCTGGGCATCCTTTTGACTGACTCCCCCGTGCTGGGATTATAGGTATCCCACTGCTCCCAGTGTGTTACATAGGTGCGGGAATCCCAGGTCAAGTCCTCATGCTTGTGTGGAAAGCACTTTACTGAGTTATCTCGTCAGCCCAGTGTTCTCGTCACTGTCTTCTTAGCCTAACACAGGATACCCAGTTTTCCCCTTTCCTAACACCCCTCTGGGAAGGGTGGCTTCATGTATTCATCCTTTACCTTATAAACAGTAATTGGGTTCAACTCTATCATTTCCTGGGGTAGATATTCAGCTATATATAGGGTATAACCCAAGCCCTTAGGGAAATATTGAAATGAATGGATAAATAGAGGGATTTGATGGTAAAGGTCAGTGAAAGCTGCCTTGTGCCCCCCCTCAATTTACAGATAGGTTATTAAGCAAGTGTCATTTTAATAAACATACTTCAGAAATCATTTTGAAGCTGGGAGTGGTGGCCAGTATTTTTAAATTATAGCAAGTGGGAAAGTGGGTTTTTTTTTTTCCCCAGCCCTCAGAATAACCATGTATGATTAATATTGCTGGTATCTCAGAGATAAAGAAGCAGAGGGCTTGTAGTGGTAAAGGAACAAACTCGTTCAAAGGTTTGCTGCATGTAAATGACAAGCCTCAATTCCAGTCCACATCCACCTGACCCCAGCAGCCATGGGCTATTTTCAGTTTCCAGGCTGCTTGAAGTTTTATGCATGGGGGTATAGGAATATTTTACAAGTATATTGCTGCTGTTAGAGTTAAAATAAAAATTTCTTCATTTAGCCTGCCTTTTTTTGTGCATTAGGAAGATTGATAAAGACAGATTTACATCATTCACAGTTAATCATTCATGTGGGAAAAGGATTTTCCTGGGTGTCATTTTCTTCAGTTTTCACAGTAGCCCTGTATTTCCATTTTCTGAGTTAGGAGGCTGAGGATCATGGAAATGTTGGTGTGCTTAAAAAGCACATCATCAGCAAATGCCTGAATATTGATGTGAAGCACATTTTGAAATGCTAGGTATAGTACCTTACTTTTGCCACCATGGTATTGACTTTTGAACTCTATCCATCTAGACTCTGGGACACTAGGAACATCCTTTTAGGTTGCTTCCTGGTTTCAATTTCTTACCCTTAAGAAAATACTAACCAAAGAACACAGTTTGAGCTAGAGAAAAAAAATTGCTGAAAATTTTATGATAGCATACATTTTATGAAATAGAAAAAAAATTTGTTAGCAGCTTGAATATAGCATTTCTTCTCCCGTCTCATATATTTATTAATGTTATGCACTGCCCTTGTCTTAAGCCTTTTGTCAGAAATAACTTTCTCTTCTTTCTTAGAACCCCTCTTTTTTTTAAAAATAATTTTTCATGTTTCTGTTTTTGATGCCATGCATGTTTTATGATCCTCTAGGTTATGCTTTGTGGGCTGGCATGTACTCAGTTGGTAGAGTGCTTGCCTAGCACATGTGAAAACCTGGGTTTGATCCCCAGTGCCATACAGAGCCAGGTATGATGCTGTATGCCTGTAATTTCAGCACTTCAGAGTGGGAGAGGATCAGAAGTTCAGGGTCATCTTTGGCTACATAATGAGTTTGAGGTCAGCCTGGTGACAAGAGACCCTGTCACAGCCAACCAACCAGATTATTCCTAGTCAAGGATCTTGAAGTAATAAGTCTAGGAAGAACTAGAGGTTCTTTAATTCCTCATTACTATGATTTATTATTTTTAAAAGGCAAATCAGTGTTTTTAAATAGTTTTTTCTTTGTTTTAACAATATTTATTTTTAGGGTGGTGGTGGTGGTGGGCAAACACCTTTAATCCCAGTACTCGGGAGGCAGAGCCAGGCAGATCTCTGTGAGTTCAGGGCCAGCCTGGTCTACAGAGCGAGATCCAGGACAAGGACCAAAACTATGTAGAGAAACCCTGTCTCGAAAAACCAGAAGAAATTATTTTTATTTTACATTTATAAGTGTTTTGCCTGCCTGTGCACCCCAGGTGTGCCTGGTGCCTGAAAAAGGCCAGAAGAGGGATTCCGATTGCCTAGAAGTCGAGTGCAGCCTGCTGTGAGCTCCTGTGGGGGTGCTCGGAACCGAACCCAGGTTAAGTTCTCTTAACCTGAGCAGTCTCTCCAGCCCCTCATTAATATGATTTTGTGTGGTATTGATTAATTGTCTAAAATTGATCCGAGTCTGAAGTTATAAAAGTGCATTATGTCTTGGCTCTTGTTCATGGAGTCAGGGTTAAGTAATTTGCATATAGCCTTGGGAAACCATTCTTATTTATGGAGCTGTTTTCATTCTTCCCGTTCTGCTACAGCTCTGTCAAGTTTCCCTTTCCCTTTCAGGCTGAGTAAGTTCCAAGAAGGGGGGGTGACAAGAATGTTTGTTCTCTGTATAGAATCTGCCTTTTCAGTCTTTTGTTATGATAAACGATGATGCCAGTGTCTGTGTGCTTCCACCGTCTTCTGTCTGTACAGACTGGATCTTCAGGCTCAGATTTCCTTTTTCCCGCCCTGTTCCCACAGAGCTGAGGCTGTGTCTTCCTGATTTACACCTTTGTCTCCGTAGTTCTTTGTGTGTTACCACAACATCTGTCGCTTCATAGGAAGGAATTGGATAGAAAAAGGAGGAGAGCACCAGATCTGAAGTTACACAAAAGGCAACTTAGATACTTATTTAAATCTCTAGGTCTTCATTTAGGAAAGAGAAGAAACTCTTAGCTTACATAGTTGTTATGAAAGTTAAATTAATGTTTGTGCAAATCAATTGCAAGATTTTGATCTGTAAGATATTAGGGTAATGTACTTAGAATTTATGTGTAGGTAAAGGTTTTTAATTTTGATTATGTTTGAATTACTTCTCAAGATTAATAAAAACACATCGGTCTGTCTTAAGTTTTTACTCTAACTCTCTTGGTGTGTGTGTGCATGTGTGCGTGCGTGTGTGTGTGTGTGTGTGTGTGTGTGTGTGTGTGTGTGTGTTTTAAAGATGGGGTCTAATGTGGCCCATGGTGGATTCTAGCTGGGTAGCAGAGATGGCTTTGAATTTCTGATCCTTATGCCTCTACCTAGTGATTGTGTTAATATACCTTAGTTAACTCTATTTTAAATGTTTATAGATGATTCTAATATGCAAACCTGGTCGCAAATATAATATATTATTATCTGCTGTAAATGTCTTAAGTACCTGTTACATAAAAAGGAGTGATTTATTGCTATTTGAAGTTCACTCATTTGCTAATCACATTCTGTATTAGGCATTGTCTAGGGGAAAACAGACCAGTGTATAGACAGTTACCTTCTATTGAGACAAAAAACGACACATTAAGATATGTGCAGGTGCTATGTGACATGGGAAGGGAATCTGCTCCACTTGAAATGGGGAGGCTTGTCAACCTGTGTTAAAGGAGTGACACTGTAGATGAGGTCTGCACTGTGAGCAGAGGTTAGTAGTACAGAAATTGTGGAAAGGGGAGAAAGAGAGAAAAGAGTTAGGAGGGTCAGAAAACTAAAAAGCTTTTTTGGTGAGTCCTGGGTAGTTTAATATGTGTGGAAGATAGAGCCGTAGATGGGGAATGGCGAGGGCAGTGAGAGAGGACCCAGATGATGAAATGCCTTTTGTGTGATACACCGTGTTCCTTTACAGTTCTCTGGATTAGTTAGGACAGGTGCTGTTCATCCTTATTTTATAGAAGAGAAAACAGGCAGGTTGATTGAGTTGCCTGTAGCTACATATGGCCTAGCTAAACTTTGAAGCCAGATCAGTCTGGCTTTTGAGCGCTTGCCTTTTTCATTGTACTGTAGCTGGTTTACAGCTTTACAGAGCTCGAGGACAGGCAAGCACCATGAGTATGTGCAGTTTGTAAGCTACAGAGGGCTTGGCTGGTATTGGCTCTTATTTGGGAGTTTGTGGTTGGAGCTTTTATTTTTCCATAAAAATATTAAATGATTTTATACTTATATTTTACTTTATTTTGAGACAGGGTTTCATGTATCCACAATCTTCTTGCTTTATCTCTCAAGTGCCGGGATTATTGGCATGGGCTATCACACTCGGCTAAGTTCCTTTGTCTCATAGTCTGTGGGCATTTCTTAGAATTCTCCTTAATCTCCAAGCTCTCCCCTCCCCCATTGGAGTTGTTAACCAGGATCCAATAAGCTAAAATATTGTCAGCTAATTACTCTTCCAATTTTAGTGTCTTTACCTAAGTCCCCTTTGTTTTCGTTTTATGAATATTTATTTTATTTATTTGTTAAATTTATTTGCTTCTTTTTTTGAGCATTTGGGAAGCAAAGACAAGTGGGTATCGGTGAATTTAAGGACAGCTTGGTATACAAGTTCCAGACCAACTAGGGCTACACAGAGAGATCCTGTGTTTAAAAAAAAAAGAGAAAACAAAACAAACTGGAAAAAAAAATTCAGATTGGGGCGTAGGTGTTGAGGTATTTGGTATAATTGGACAAATTCTTGATTCTTCCTGTCACTTGGAGAATCACTATTTTGTTCTCTATATTTTTTTCATTTAATGTCTCCCTGGAATTAGATTAGCCCAGAATCTGAGGGGTTTGTCTTGTGACCAGTAATTTTCTTTAGTTCAGGTAATTGGGCCCAGGGCTTCAAGTGCTTGCTCTACCACTCGGCTGTACTCTCAGCTCTTCAGAATAGACTTTGCTTGAATAACTGAAGATGTTACCTGTTCGGTGTTAACATAAAAGTAAATAAAAAGCCAGGTAGACACAGTGGAAAAATCCATAATGATATACTTTTGAAAGTCGAGGTTTCTTCAGCAGTGTAGAGATTTTACTCACACACATGGACTTGTAAAGGCGTACATATGTGTATATTCATGTATACATATGTTCACGAGCTCCTGTTGTGTGACACAAAACTTTTCCTGGGGAGACACAACATGTTTCCTCACCTTAGATAGGGATTCCACAGAGAACAAAGTACAGATACCACTAAAGTCCAACTTGATTATCCAGTGAATTTTATTGGTGTTCCTGTAGGGTAAAGGGCCAAGGAAAGAACACCCTGCCCCCGACTTCACCCCAAGCACCTGGGCCAAGGAAAGAACACTCTCCCCCTGCCTTGACCCCAAACCTAAGACCTAGGCCAAAGGAAAAATACCCTGCCGCTGGCTTGACCCAGAGCCTCCTATTGTTCAGTACTTTCCTATTAAGCTCACTGTATATGTTCCAAAAACCCTATAAAAGCCTTTCCCTCCATCCAGCCCTCAGTTGTCCCTGTTCCCAGTCAGAGGCAGCAGCCATTCTGGGTTTCTCTCCAATAAATCTCGTGTGAGGTTTGTTTCTTGTGGTGTGACTGTGGTATTCTTTGGCTCCTGACTGCCAAGATGCTGTTGTGTTGGGAAAACCCTTATAATTACTTACAGCAGTGTGGAGAGGGTGGACTTACAGGAGCAGACATGACTCAAAGACCCCAGCATCACCAAGGCCCACCCAGCATGGGTGACAGCTCACAAAGCTGGGAACCTGGAACACACTGCACAGTCTGCAGGCAGCTCAACAGGTTGGAGAGTGTCATTTCCAAGAGACTCTGGTCTGAACCTCTTCCCTCAGCTTGGCTGGTTTCCGCTTCTTCCAGGCAGCTGGTCTGATCTCAGAGTCTTCTTTACAGCTCAGATTCCTTTTGCTGCTCAGCTTCCTTTTGTCTGAGGGGTCTCTCAGCTTTTATTGCTTCCTCTGGCAGGGAGGGACCTAATGAATCTGGTTAGTTTCAGGGACTTCCTGAAGCTATTTTGAGTAGTTTACCTTCTGGTTTAAGGAGCTTCTTGCAGGATGGAATGTTTCAATCTTAGAGGAAACTGTTACATACAGCTCCTATATATCTAACCTATTACTTAAATTCTATGATATTTCACTGTATTTGCCTACTGCATGCCTGTCCATCTCCCAAACTATTCATATCTATGTTATTTTGAAGCATTTTAAAATAAGTTATAAACATTAGTATTTTACCATTAGACATTTTTAGGATTCATATCATTTGTTTTCACAGAACATACTCATATGCTATTCTGTGGTTTTATTTGATTAATGGCTGTCTGCCCTGCTGGAACCTAAGCTCCAGGGATTCAGTCTATTTTTTTTTTCCTCGAGACAGGGTTTCTCTGTGTAGCTTTGCGCCTTTCCTGGAACTCACTCTGTAGACCAGGCTGGCCTCGAACTCACAGAGATCCGCCTGCCTCTGCCTCCCGAGTTCTGAGATTAAAGGTGTGCGCCACCACCGCCTGGTGCCTGGGACTCAGTCTCTTTAAAACATGACTATTTAAAAGAGAATGAAGTAGGGCTTTTTTTTTTTTTTTTTTTTTTTTTTTTTTTTTTTTTGTTGTTGTTGTTGTTTATATGTTTGTTTTTTCGAGACAGGGTCTTGTGTAGCTTAGGCTGCCTTGAACTGCCTGTGTAGCCAAAGGTGACCGTGAACTCCTTGATCCTTCTGTCTTTACCTCTCAAGTGCTGAGTTACAGCAGGCACTTGACATTTCCTGAAAATGAAAGTAGGATTCCTTTTCTGTTAACCGTTGTTGTACTGGAGCCTGGCGTAGAGTCGGTGTTTAATACCATGTTGTGACTGAGTAAATGAAAGTGGAAGCGGCACACACTGGAGCCCATGTGACTTCTTGAGTAAGAACATGGGTGTAATTTTTCTCCAGTTCAACAAACACCAAAGAATTCTTGTGTATTTCTCCTTTGGAGCTTCTCCCGCGCTTGGGAGTTCTTTCTTACTTCTTAATCTGTGTTCACACTGCTTTAAAAAAATATTTAATATTTGTCTAAAAGATGATAGAGGTTGCTAAATAGATAACTGTTTGGTACAAATACCTCTGACATGAGTAAAAGTTGAAGACTTCCTGATGACATCTGGGAGTAAAAATACTTCAAGGCCACCAAGTTGAGGAGTTAACATATTGAGGCCTTTGTAGTTGTCGGCGTGATGACCTTCTAGGTGGCAGTTTGTTTGGTTTGGTTTGGTTGCACACACGCTAGATATGAACCTTACAGCTGCATTTGCGGTTCTATTCTGAGGGCCAGGCCTTTTATCCCAAGGCAGGACTTCAAAATTGGAAGTTCTTTTATATTAGTATTGGGGTGTTTGTTTCTTTAAAGTACTTTACTCCCCCCCCCCTTTTTTTTTTTGCCAAGGTATCTGTGTTTCCATTTGGCTTTACAACTTTACAATCTAGATCCTCCTGCCTTAGCTTCCAGAATGCTGGGATTATAGCCAGGTACTACCACACCTGGCTTAATGTTATTAACTTTCTTCTGTTAAAAGTAACAGATGGCTCAGCCGGTGAGAGCATTGACTGCTCTTGCAGAGGACCAGGGTTCAATTCCTAGCACCCTAGCACAACTGTCTGTAATTCAAGTTTCAGTGGATCCAACTCCCTCATACAGATACACATGCAGGCCAAACACCAATGTACATACAAAACAAAACAAAACAAAAGGAAAAGATCTGGGGCTGGGGCCCTGGCATAAGTAGAATGCCAAGTTCAGTCCCCAGCACCACAAAAAAACCAACCAAACCAAAACAAATTCCTAAATCCTGTTTTAGCAGCACTATAAAAAAAAAAAACCCAGAACTCTATTTTCCAAACTATATCTTGTTACTACTAAAAATTTAAATAGTTTGAATAAAAATCTAGAGAACGAGATGGGTGTGGTAATAGATGCCATTAATCCCAGCACTGGAGAGGCAGAGGCCAGCCTGTTTTACATAGTGAGACCCTGTCTCGACCTCCCTCCCCCCCTAAAAAAAAATCCAGATAATGTTTGCATGATGTTTTTATCTTCTTGATGTGTCATAATTTCTAAGTTTCCCTTTGTGTTAGTTCCTTTTCTGTTGCTGTGATGAAACACTATTAACAAGGCAAATTATAGAAGAAAGTTTATTTGGGCTTATGGTTCCAGAGGTTTAGAGTCCACGATGGTGCATTGGAGGCCCCAGGCATGCAAGCAGGAGCAAGAAGCTGAGAACTCTTTTTAGAACTGCAAGCTTGAAGCAAATGAGCAAACTAGAAGTCACAAGAGTCTTTGAACTCTCAAAGCCTGCTTCAGTGACACACCTCCTCCAAGAAGGCCACACCTCTTAAGAGTCACCAAACACCACCAAGTGGGGACCAAGCACTCAAATGGGGGACATTTTTCATTCACATCATTATAACCCTCAACCTCTTTCACCACCCTTTCAGTTTATTTGTTGAAGAAACCACATTATTCTGTAGGTTATTCACTGCAGATTTTGTATCCTATTGTTAAAACAACTTCCTTGGTCCTATATATTTATTTATTTTTAAAAATTATTTTAATTTAATTTTATGTATGTAGTTTGCTTGTATGTATGTCTGTATACCACCTGTGTGTCTAGTACCAGAGGAGGTCAGAAGAAGGCATCAGGTCTCCTGGCACTGGAGTTACAGATGATTATGAGCTTCTGTGTGGGGCCTGGGAATTAAAGCTGGGTGCTCTGGAAGAGTAGCCAGTGCTCTTAACTGTTGAGCCATCGCTCTGGCACCCCGTTTGTATTTCTTACCAATGCATAGCTGGGTTTAGAAGCCCAACTCTGCCCTCTACTCCTTTCCCTCTTTCCTCTTCCACCCTCTTCTCCTTCTCTAACCAGGACCTCACACATACATTTAGACAAGAGCTGTAGCACTGAGTCACATCCCCAGAAACTTGGTGAGATTCACATTCATGTTCTTTGTTTGGAAGTAGTGCTACGTCATTGTTATTGGTGTGTTCTTTCATCAAGAGGATTGAGATTCCTGGATGTCTCTCTTTCTGAGATGCTAATAGCTGTAGAATGTTCTTTTTGTTCTTAGATTGCTGGACCTCTCAACCTTTGCCATTCTTGTTGAGTTCCTTCTTTTAAAAAGTCTCCTGGGTTAGCCAAATGACTCAGTACTTAGAGATGCTTCCTGTCAAGCCTGAAGACACACACACATACATATACACAAAATAAGTAAATAAAATACAATTTTAAATAGTCTTCCTTTCCTGGGTGTTATGGCATATATGCACTTAATAGTCCCAGATACTTGAAAGAGACAGGAGGATTGCTTGAGCCCAAAAGTTGGAGGCCTGTGTTAGCATTATTGTTAGATATATAGAATAATTCAATTGTTTAAAAAAAAATCAGCATCCATGCATTCCTTTCTGCTCATCATTAGGTCTGCTCTCACTCCTTTTGTTAGTATGTGCTTTTTTAATGGCAATATATTAGAAGTATATTAATATATATAATATATAATAATATATAATATATCATCTAATAATATGGCAGATTCTAAAATGGAAATTGAAGAATTTTGTGAAGCTGAAATATAGTAATTCTGGAAGATGGCTTGAGCCACACACAGAAACCCTTGACAGGTGAGAATTAGATAAGGTTAGACCACTTTAAAGTTGAAGAGATTGTGTACGGTTAGTATGTTTAAGCTAAAAATTTAAATACAACTTGAAGGAAGGTTAATGTGGGCAATAAGACAACAGGAGATTCAGAAGACATCATCTATTTAAGTAACAAAGGATTAAGAGGAACCTGGGAGAAAATGGTGAAGCTCTTAAATATTTTTACAAAATTGATCTTATCTACATATTTTGGAAATTAAATGTGAAATGACAGATGTTCTTTAAGATTTTTTTTGTTAGTGGCAATTATAACTTAAATTTTAGTAATGGTGATGAAAAATTGATTTTGATTTATTTTGACAGATTATTAAAACCCCTTTCTTCCAATCAATTTACTTTTCTTTTTTTCTTTCTATCTTTCTTCTTCTTTTTCTTTCCTTCTTTCTTTTTTTTTGGGGTCGGGGAGGGAGGTATACTAGAAATTCTGGTTAACTTTTAAGTGATTTTTTTGGGTACTGGTTATCCTTGGATAACAAGAAGCCCTCTAGAGTTTGATGGTTCTGTTAGGTATAGTTCTCTGAGACTGGGATATTCTTTATTGGTTATATTCCTGTGATGCCTGATAAGTGCATAGTGATCAAGGAAGAAGTGAGAAACAACTGATTTGGTACTATATGGTCCAGGGCGTGTATGGCAGAAGTATGGTAGACTTTGGCTGTTAAATGTTGTTAGGTCCAAATGGAGAACCTCTTATTCTTCCTTTTGTTCCTGCCTAGTATGTGCTTTAATATTCAGAATCTGTTCTCTGCTTTAGTAGCTCTTGGTCTCATTGTAATTCTTGCTTGAGATTGAGATGGAAATGAGAAAGGCTTTGGGCTGCTGCCTGGATAGCCACATTCATGAGAATTTAGCAATGCAAAGGGACCAAATGCCTTGACTGACCCAGCCGGTGCCAGGTCAGCCAATCATTGCTTTCCTGCTCTCCCTTTGTTCTCTGTGCCGTTGGCCTTTTATCTGCTGGAGGTTTGTGCTACAGCTGTTTCTACCAATTAATGTAATGCTAATGTGCCCCTTAATGAAGCCATGGACACACATGGTCCCAGTCGGTGGGTAAGAGCTCCATAGCTTTCAGAATATCTTTTCGCTAACAGTTGGACTAGACACCTGAAAATATTTTCATATTCTTTTTGAAACCATAGAAACCATAAGCTGAACATGCTGTTTAGATCTGGGATCTTAACTCCTCATTTTTTTAAGAAGAAAGATAAGAAAACACAACAAAACAAGAAATCAAAAAGGGCTCCTGCCCAATTTATTTCATTGTCTCATACTTTAGCAAAGATGTCTGATTTAAATTTTATCCTCTCTGTATTGTATAGCAGTTAATCTTCTCCCCCTTACCTAACCTGTAAGGCTGTGATGCTGCCATTTCCTGCTAAGTGTTATGGGAGTGCTAAATTCAGTAGTTTCGGTTTCTTTACCCTTAAAATTGTACTGACCATACCTGCTTATAGGTTTGCATTAGGATTACATGACGTAGTAATTATATTATATAACCCTTAGCAGATTTTGACACATAACAAATGCTCAACAGATGCTTGGCCATCATTCCAGTTAAAGAAGCAGCTGGAATGATCTTAAACAACAGTGCCTAATTTATTAGCTATGTGCTTGAAACCTTTCTTCTTAATTCTTCAGTTAGGATTCAAGCCTTGTGAAATCCAGGACCTTTTCTGCTTGCTACCCTGAAGTATCCTTAGCACCTAGAAAAAATAATTTTTTTTGAGACAATAGTTTCATATAGCCTGGGCCATCCTTGAACTCACTGTGTAAGTAGCCAAGGATCTTCCTGCCTTTAACTTCAAATGCTGAGATTACAGGTAAGTAACACTATGCTCAGGTTTTATGATTCTGGAGATGAAAACCAGGGCCTCATGCATGCTAGGCAGGCCTTCTACCAACTCAGTTATATCGCTATCATTTTATAGAACAGTTTTTAATGTAATCATAGATGTTTAATACATACTTATTTTTTTCTTTCTCTCCTCCCTCCTCCTTTTTCTTTGAGACAAAAGTCTCAAAGAAAATCCTTTGTTGGCCTTGAACTCATAGAGATCCCACCTGCCTCTGTTTCCCAAGTTCTAGGATTAAAGGCTTATGCCACCATGCCCAGCTCAGTGAATTTTTTTGAATGAGTGTTTTCTAAATAACATTAAGGTTTAGATACTGCATTGTCATTGGTGCTGTGTTTTTTTTCTTTTCTTTACAGTTCTTTATATGAGTTTGTACTTTTTAAAAAGGTTTGGGCTGGAGAGATGGCTCAATGGGTACTTGCTGCCAACCCCCACAACTGAGTTTATCCCCAGGATCCACATGAGAGAACCAGCTCCCATGACTTGTCCTTCAACTTCCATGTGTATGCTGTGGCACCTGTGTGCCCACATACATACATGTGCACACAAAATAAATTATGTTATGTCTGATCATTTCATGTATCATTCTTAGCCTTCAAGAATGAGGCGGTAGTGCACACTTCTAATCCCAGTACTTTGGACGTGGAGGCAGGAGAATCAGGAGTTCAGAGTCATCTTTAACTACATAGTGAGTTCCAGGCCAGCTAGGGCTACTTGAGTCTCTGTTTCAAAAAAACAAAAACAACCAACACCCCCACAGTCTATCCCTCAAAAAAAATGAAAAACTGTCATCTTTGTTGTAAGAATCTTCCCCATAGCTCATAGTATGGTATTTTTTGTGTAATTTTGAAGATTTAGTAAATATTAACAATTAGTTATAAAGATCATTTGGATTCAACATTAATTTATTAAGCAAAAACTAGTATATGCTGTGGAATCATTCCAAACTCTAAAAGTGAATTTGTAGATGTAATCCTCAGTGGCATGGGGTGCCTTATTGCCTTTATGAAGGTGGTTCTTTTTTTTGTTTTTGTTTTTGTTTTTTTGAGACAGGGTTTCTCTGTGTAGTTTTGGTGCCTGTCCTGGATCTTGCTCTGTAGACCAGGCTGGCCTCGAACTCACAGAGATCTGCCTGGCTCTACCTCCCCAGTTCTGGGATTAAAGGCGTGTGTCACTACCGGCCCGGCAGAGTGCCCGGTTGTTCTTTATACCCGAGCTAACCTTACTTCCTGTCTCTCCTCTGCACAGTGACACTTGTCATTTCTTCAGTACTCTCACTTTTTCCAAGTCTCTTTTCTTCTTTTTCCTCTGTGAGTGCTTTCCTTTCATGTAGGTTGGCTGATTACGAGGGAGGACATTATACTAAAGAGTTGATGCAAAGATATGGGCTAGGTATTATGGGAATATTATAATATGTATTGAATGTTATTTTTAATGTGGGGCTGTTTATCAGAGTCCTTACAAATTAGTAGAGGCAGTAACAGTATCAATTTTAGCAACTTTAAGCAACATGGATTCATTACAGGTTATGAGAGGAGGGCTAAAACCTCCTTGTGATGGCTAGGGATGCAGCTCAGTGATAGAGCATGTGCCTGGCATACTCAAGGCCCCGAGTTTAATTGTCAGCTCTGAAGAAAGAAGTCTGAAGAAAAGTGTCCAGGTTGAATTTATTTGAACCAGCTCTTCAGATTGCATTAAAGAACTGAGCTCCCAAGGATGGCAGTTTTTGCTGGAAGCTGTTGCTATGACAGCTGGATCTAGGATTGTGCTGTCTCTGCTGCAGTTTGTTCCCACAAAAGGATGTTCTGCATTCAATCTTACCCTTTATCTAATCTAGTTTGAAGTTGGGATCTAGTTTGAGAGTATCTACTTGGCAAAACCTAAATCATACTTATAAGAGAATGTAGATAATCTAATTTTATTTTCCCAACTATGTAGTACCTAGAAGGAGATTGAAATAGATTTGAGAAAACTAGTTTACAGATTGGTTATAGAGAGTATTCAGGTGCTAGTGCATTTTTCTAGTACCAAATCTGAAATTCTATTAGTACAAAATTTAAATTTTTTATAAATCATGTTGAAATTTATATCATCATGCTTATGTTACCTTTGTCCCTATGTTGGTGTAGTAAACTGGCTGATGGAGCTATTGGGAAGATGACTTGTTTTGTTCACTAATGGATGTGTGTGAGAGAGGAGGGGAGGAGGGGAGAGAGAGTGAGTATGTAGAGATGATGAATATTTGCAGTCTAGCCACTAATTGGGTCTGGTGCTGGGAATTGAACTGGGAACCTCTGTAAGAAGTGCTCTTAACTACTGAGCCATCTCTTCAGCCTCCTAAAGCTCCCCTCCCCATCTTCTAAAGAGTCAAAGTGTACCTGCCTATCTCTGAATTATAAATTTCCAGGGACACAGCACATGCTGATTGGTTAAACCTAATCACTATTGAGGAACTAACTCCTGCTACCCCTGCCTCTGGAGTGTTTTAATTATAAATGTGGTCCATCGTGCTTGGCAAATTACAAATTTTTGAACCACATCCCAGACCTAAGTAAAAAACTCTAAATGAGCCGGATGGTGGTGGCGCATGCCTTTAATCCCAGCACTTAGGAGGCAGAGATAGGTGAATCTCTTTGGGTTCGAGGCTAGCCTGGTTTATAAAGTGAGTTCCAGGACAGACAGGACTGTTACACAGAGAAACCTTGTCTTTAAAAAACAAAACAAAACAAAACAAAACCCCAAAAAACAAAAAACAAAAACAAAAAAAACCCTCTAAATGTGGGGCCTAATTTTTTTTTTTTTAATCAATTTTCCAAGTGATTCAGATTATATGCTTACTATTTTTGAGGGATGATAAAACATGAGGACCTTCACTTAAGAAGAAGGAAGACAGGTGTAGCTGCTAGGTAGTTTCAAAATTGTAATGTAGATAAGGGACCAATTCATGAGGGATCTTGAATGTGAACTTTATAAAGTTGTGAAATATAAAGTGGATAGTGAATATCTGAGGACTTGTTTGATGAAGGAGACAGAATATAATAGGGGTAAGGCTGAACTCAAGATTTTGGAGGCATGAGATCAGATTTTCATCCTGGCCTCTTTCTCTCATTCAGCTTTAAACTCTCTTTCTATAAACAGAATATGGCCATTAGGATGTTGGGAGAGGAAAAAAAGGCATGCAATTAAGTGGGTAATTTCCTGTAGTAATAGTAAAATGTAGTGCTGAGCACATCACTTTATACTGTAAGTAAAATTACTATTGTTATTTTCCTTTTAGAATGTAACTTTATGTGGAAAGGAAACCAAATAAACTGCTTCTTGTAAACTTATTGGTACTAATTAAAACTTAGATTTCCAGACTTTGGGGGCTAACTAATCAAACATT